>NW_028276063.1:281608-1481608 GCF_052056855.1 Sturnus vulgaris
TGGGGTCCCGGTGTTTTTGGGGGGTCCCAGCTGTTTTTGGGGTCCCCTCACTCTGTGCCCCCCCAGGGCGGCGGGAGGGGCCGGCAGCGCCCCGTGCCCGTGAGCAGAATGGGCCGGGCCGCGGCCATGGGAGGTACTGGGGAAACTGGGAATGGGAAATGGGGGAACTGGGAAGGACTGGGAGGGACTGGGAATGGGAAATGGGGGAACTGGGAGGGACTGGGAATGGGAAATGGGGGAATTGGGAGCGACTGGGAATGGGAAGTGGGGAATTGTGATGGACTGGGAGCGATTGGGATGGGACTGGGAGGGACTGGGGAAACTGGGAAGGGATTGAGATGGACTGGGATGGGACTGGGAGGGACTGGGAGTAACTGGGGATGGGAAATGGGGGAATTGGGAGCGACTGGGAATGGGAAGTGGGGAATTGTGATGGACTGGGAGCGATTGGGATGGGACTGGGAGGGACTGGGGAAACTGGGAAGGGATTGAGATAGACTGGGATGGGACTGGGAGGGACTGGGAGTAACTGGGGATGGGAAATGGGGGAACTGGGAGCGACTGGGATGGAACTGGGAGGGGACTGGGAATGGAAAATAAGGGAACTGGGAGGGACTGGGAATGAGAACTGGGGGGCACTGGGATTTTTGGGGTCCCCCATTGATGTCCTGTCCCAGGGCTGGCTCTGGAATTGGGTCTGGGGGCTTTGGCCGAGGCCGCCCGGACGCGGCTGTGGGGGCAGGAGCAGCCCCGGGGTGAGTGAGAGACCCTCCAGACCCAATTGGGGACCCCCCAAATTTCCCCAAATTTCCCCCAAATCCCCCAGACCCAATTGGGGACCCCCGGGACCCCAGACCCAGTTGGAGACCCCCCCCGAAATCCCCCAGACCAAATTGGGGTAACCCCACATTCCCCCAAATTCCCCATCCCCAATTTCGGGGTCCTCAGTCCCATTTTGGGGTCCCCATCCCCAATTTCGGGGTCCCCATCCCCATTTTTGTGATGTCACCCCTTTTCCCCCCCAGGTTCCGGCCCCTCCCCCCTGCTGTCAGAAGCCACCGCTGAGCGTTTGGTGGCCGCGCTGAGCCGGGCCCGGGGGGCGGCTCTGAAACTGGGCCAGTTCCTCAGCATGGCAGGTGGGACCCTAAAAACATCCCATAATATCCCAAAAACACCCCAAAAATATCCTAAAAACACCCCAAAATTATCCCAAATATACCAAACTGAGCCAGTTCCTCAGCATGGCAGGTGGCAACCCCAAAATATCCCAAAGTAATCCAAAAATATCCCAAAAACACCCCAAAACCAACCCGAAAAATATCCTAAAGAAATCCCAAAAACACCCCAAAAATATCCCAGAGATACCCCAAAGATATCTCTGAAATACTCCCAAAATATCCCTAAAATATTCCAAAAATATTCTAAAAATAACCCAGACTGGGCCAGTTCCTCAGCATGGCAGGTGGGACCCCAAAAATACCCTAAAATATCCAAAAGTACCCATAAAACCCCTAAATCCCCTATATCCTCCCAGGCTTATTGGTGCTGACCTCACAACAGCAGGCAGGGGTTTGGGGTCTCCCATCAACCCCATAACCCAACCCCATAACCAACCCCATAAACCCCATAACCCAACCCCCTAAATCCCCTAAAGCCCATAAACCAATCCCCTAAATCCCCTATTCCCAGACTCGTCGGTGCTGACCCCGCAGCTGCAGCAGATCCTGGCCCGGCTCCGGCAGAGCGCAGAGCCCATGCCGGGCTGGCAGAGCAGGGTGACACCCCAAAACCTATTGGGGTTTTATTGGGGTTTATTGGGATTTATTGGGGTTTTCTTGGGGTTTATTGGGGTTTTCTTGGGGTTTATTTGGGTTTGGATCCAGCAGAGCGCAGAGCCCATGCTGGACTGGCAGAGCAGGGTGACACCCCAAAACAGGATTTAGGATTTTATTGGGGTTTATTGGGATTTTATTGGGTTTTTATTGGGGTCTATTGGGGTTTATTGGGGTTTTATTGGGGTTTATTGGGTTTTATTTGGGATTTATTGGCGTTTTTATAGGATTTGGGGTTTTATTGGGGTGTAATGGGGTTTACTTGGGGTTTATTGGGTTTTATTTGGGGTTTATTGGGTTTTTATTTGGGGTTTATTGGGGTTTAGTGGGGTTTGGGATTTTATGTGGGTTTCTTATGTGCGATTTTTGGATTCTTTTTTGTTTTATGGGGTTTTGATCGAATTTTTATTTTTTTTTGTATCTTTGCGGTATTTTGGGGATTCTTGTCCAGATTTTGGGGGATTTGGGGGATTTTTTTGGATTTTTTTGGGAATTTTGTGCTCCCAGGCTGTGCTGGAGGAGGAGTTCGTGGGAGTAGCTCCAGGAACTTTTATGGGATTTCATGGGATTTTGGCCATAATTTGGGGATTCTTGTCCAGATTATGGGGGAATTTTTGGGGTTTTTTGGGAATTTGGGAATTTTATGGTATTTTTGGGGATTTTTTTGGATTTTTTGGATTTTTTTGGGAATTTTGTGCTCCCAGGGTGTGCTGGAGGAGGAGCTGGCAGGAGCAGTTCCAGGAATTCCAGGATTTTATGGAATCTTCTGGGATTTTTTATGGGATTTTATGGGATTTTTGCCATAATTTGAGGATCCTTGTGCTGAATTTTTGGGATTTTTGGGAATTTGGGGATTTTTTTAAAAATTTTGTACTCCCAGGCTGTGCTGGAGGAGGAGCTGGGCCCCGGCTGGCGGGAGCAGCTCCAGGAATTCCAGGATTTTCCCGTGGCCGCCGCCTCCCTGGGCCAGGTGCACTGGGGCCGGCTCCGGGATGGAACCGAGGTGGCCATCAAAATCCAGGTGGGAAAAAAATCGGGAATTTGGGGGAAAAAACCGGGATTTTGGGGGGGGAAATGGAATTTGGGTGGAAAAATTGGAATTTGGGGAACAAATGGAATTTGGGGGGGGGAAATGGGATTTTTTGGGGGAAAATGGAATGAATTTGGAGAAAAAAAAGGGAATTTTGGGGGGGAAAATGGAATTTGGGGGGGGAAAGGGAATTTGGGGAAAAATATGGGAATTTGGGGGGGAAATAATGGGAATTTGGATGGAAATAATGGGAATTTGGGGAAAAAATGGGAAATTAGGGGAAAGATGGGAATTTGGGGGGAATAATGGGAATTCTGGGGGGAAAAAAGGGAATTTGGGGGGAAAAATAATGGGAATTTTTTTGGGAAAAATGGGAGTTTGGGGGGAAAATAATGGAAATTTGGGGGGAAATAATGGGAATTTGGGGGAGAAAAACGGGAATTTGGGGAAAACAATGGAAATTTGGGGGGAAAACCGGGAATTTTGAGGGGAAATATAATGGGAATCTGGGGAGAAAAATAATGGGAATTTGGGGGGAAAAATGGGAATTTGGGTGAAATTTGGGGAAAATTTGGGAAAAACAGGATTTTATTGGGAAAATGGGATATTTTTAGGAAAAAAGGGAATTTAGGAGAAAAAAACAGGAATTTGGGGGAAAAATGAGAATTTGGGGAAAAAGGAATTTGGGCGGGAATTTTGGGATTTGGGCAGGAATTTTGGGCTGGAATTTTGTGGATTTTGGTGGGAATTTTGGAATTTGGGCAGGAATTTTGAGGATTTGGGTGGAAATTTTGGGAATTCGGGCAGGAATTTTGGGATTTTGGGCAGGAATTTTGGGGCCCCGGGTCCATTCTGACTCCCCCCAGTACCCGGGCATCGACCGCAGCATCGGCAGCGACATCGAGAACCTGCAGAGCCTGCTGAGCCTGAGCCCCGGGCTGCCCAAAGGTCACTGAAACACCCCCAAAACACCCCGAAATCACCCTGAAAACAACCCCAAAAACACCCTAAAAACACCCTGAAAACAACCTGAAATCACCCCAAAACCGCCACAAAAATACCCCCAAATCAATCCCCAAACCAGCCCAAAACCAGTGCAAAATAAACCCAAAACAACCCATAATCAACCCAAAAATAGACTCCAAAACACCCCGAAATCAACCCAAAAGCACCCCAAAACCGCTACAAAAATACCCAAAATCAATCCCCAAATCAACCCAAAATAAAACCAAAAGCACCCCAAAACCGCTACAAAAATACCCCAAAATCAATCCCCAAATCAACCCAAAATAAAACCAAAAGCACCCCAAAATAAACCCAAAACAGCCCAGTCACCCCAAAAATGCTCCAAAATCAATCCTAAAAAGAGCCCCAAAACACCCCTAAATAAACATGAATACACCCCAAAAACACCCCAAAATCGCCTCAAAATAAACCCAAAACCACCCCAGAACAGCCTCAAACCACCCCAAATCACCCCAAAATCTTCCCCCAATCCCCCAATTCCCATTTCCCTCCCAAATTCCCTTTTCCCAAATCCCTGTTTTCCAGCCACATTTTATCCGCATTTTTCCCCATTTTATCCCCATTTTTCCCACATTTTTCCCAAATCCCCAAATTTTTGTTTTCCCCAAATCTCCGTTTCCCCAATCCCATTTCTTCCCCAATTCCCACCGTTTTTCCCAAAATCCTGTTTTCTCTCTCCCCCAATTCCCATCTTTCCCAAAATCCCCCATCCCCCAAATCCCCATTGTCCTCTCAAATTCCTGTTTTTTCCCCAAATTGCTGTTTCCCAAATCCCCGTTTTTCCCAAATCTCCCCAAATTCCTGTTTATTTCCCAAATCCCCATTATTTTTCCCCCAAATCCCATTTTTTCCCTCAATCCCCATTGTTTTCCCCAATCCCCATTATTTTTCCCCCAAATCCCATTTTTTCCCTCAATCCCCATTGTTTGCCCCAATCCCCGTTATTTTTCCAAAACTCCCATATTTTCTCAAAATCCCATTTTTTCTCCCCAATTCCCATTTTTTCCCCAAATCCCATTTTTTCTCCCCAATCCCTAAATCCAATTTCTCTCTCCCCCAAATCCCATTATTTTTCCCAAATTCCGTTATTTCCCCAAATTCCCATTTTCCACCCAAATCTGTTATTTTATTTCCCCAAGCTCCATTTTTTTATTATTTCTCAAAATCCCATTTTTTTCCTTAACTCTTGTTATTTTATTTTTTCCCAAAACCTAGCTATTTTTATTTTTTCCCCAAATCCCGGTTTTTCCCCCAAACCCCATTATTTTATATTTTTATTAATTTTTATTTTTCCAAAATACCATTTTTCCTCCCCAGTCCAGGCCTGTTCCCGGCTCACTCCATTATTTTATATTTTTATTAATTTATTAATTTTTATTTTTCCCAAAATCCCATTTTTTCTCCCCATCCCAGGCTCACCCCGTTATTTTATTATTGTAATAATTTATTAATTTGTATTCCCCACCCCAAGTCTGTTCCCGGCTCACCCCGTTATATTATTAATGTATTAATGAATGAATTAATTAATGATTAATTAATCCTAGGTCTGTTCGCGGCTCACTCCCTGCGCTCTCTCGGGCTCCAGCTCCAGCTCGAGTGCGATTACGGGCGCGAGGCGCGGAGCGCGCGGCGCTTCCGGTGCGGGTTTGGGGATTTGGGGGGAATTGGGGAATTTGGGGGGGGTTTTAGGGGATTTTTGGGAGATTTTGAGCGGTTTTGGGGCAGTTTTTGGGAGGTTTTGGGGGGTTTCAGGGCATTTGGGGGGGGATGCTTTTAGAGGGTTTTGGGGAGATTTGGGGTTTTGGGGATGGATTTTGGGGTTTTTTAAGGGATTTTGGGGGATTTTTGTGAGTTTTGGGAGATTTTTAGGGGATTTTGGGGCAGGTTTGGGGAGGTTTTGGGGTTTTAGGGCGGTTTTAAGTCATTTTTGGGACCGTTTTGGGGACGATTTTGGGGGATTTTAGGGGATTTTGGGAATGGAAATTTGGGGTTGCACTGAGGTATTTTGGGGTTTCAGGGATGGAGTTTTGGGGTTTTTTTAGGGGATTTTGGGGGATTTTGAGCGGTTTTTCGAGGGGGGGTATTTTTGGGATGGATTTTTTTGGATTTTCTGTGAATTTGGGATTTTTGGGGTTCTCCAGGTCCCTGCTGGGCTCTGACCCCTTTTCCGGGTGGGGTTTTTGGGGTGATTTTTACCGTTTTTGGGTCATTCCTGGTGGATTTTTCCGGGGATTTTGGGTTTTTTGGGTGGAATTTTCGGGTTTTTGGTTAATTTGGGGTATTTTTGGCTCCCCAGGTCCCTGCTGGGCCCTGACCCGTTTTTCCGGGTCCCGCGGGTTCTGTCCCAGCTCAGCTCCCGCCGCGTGCTCTGCACCGAGTGGGGGAGGGGCGAGCCCCTGGAGCGCTGCCGGGGAATCCCCCAGGAACGGCGGGACCAGGTGGGGGAGGGGGGACCCCAAAATATCGGAGGGGGACCCCAAAATTTATATGGGGGGGAGGGGAACCACCAGGCGGGATCAGGTCGGGAAGGAGGGGATCCCCAAAATTAATGTGGGGGGATCCCAAGATGTGGGGGAGGGGACCCCAAAATTAATGTGGGGGAGGGGAACCCCAAGATTAATATGGGGGACACCCCAAAATATCGGAGGGCTCCCCAAAATTTATATGGGGGATCCCAAAATATGAGGGAGGGGAACTCCAAAATGTGGGGGAGGGACCCCGAAATATTGGGGGGATTTGGGTCCCCAAAAATGGGGGGGGCGGGTCCGAAATGTGGGGGGGACCCCAAAATTAATATGGGGGGAGTCTAAAATATGGGGGGAGGATGGACCCCGAAACTGGGGAGAACCCCAAAATAAATTTGGGAGAAGGACCCCAAAATATGGGAGGGGTTTGGGGGGTGAGACCCCAAAATTTGGGGAGAGCACCCAAATTATGGGGGGGACCCCAAAAATGGGGGGAGGGACCCTGAAATATGGGGGGGTGTTTGGGGGCTGGGAGACCAAAATTTGAGGAGGATTTTGGGGTTTTTTGGCCGTGGGAATCCAAAATTTTTGGGGGGAGACCCCAAAATCTGGGGGGAAGACCCAAAATTTGGGGGGGAGCCCCAAAATTTGCGGGCTTTTGGGGGAATTTTGGGGGGATTTCTAAGGGTTTTTTTTGGGGGGGTAGTTATTTGAATTTGTGGGATTTTCCAAAATTTTTTTTTTTTGTGGGATTTGGGGGATTTATTTTTTTTAATTTTGGGAGGACTTTTGGGATTTGGGTTCCTTTGGGGGGCATTTTGGGGATCTGGGGGATTTTTTATGTTTTTTAATTTTGGGGGGATTTTATTTTTTTATTTTGGGGAGATTATTGGGATTTTTTTGGTGGGGTTTTTGGGATTTGGGGGATTATTTTTTCTAATTTTGGGATTTGGGGGATTTTTTTTTTTAATTTTTGGAATTTTGGGGTTTTTTTGTTTTATTTAAATGTTGGGGCTCTGTTTGGGGTCCATCCCCCCCAGGTTTAACCCTTTGTCCCCCAGCTGTGCTCGGAGCTGCTCCGGCTCTTCCTGCAGGAGCTTTTCAGCTTCCGCTTCATGCAGACCGACCCCAACTGGGCCAATTTCCTTTATGAGCCCGGGACACACACGGTGAGCCTGGAAACTGCCCGGAAACAGCCAAAAATAGCCAAAAAATAGCCCAGAAACTGCCCGGAAACTGCCCAAAAATAGCCAAAAAATAGCCCAGAAACTGCCCGGAAATATTCCAAAAATGTCCCAGAAATATCCCTAAAATCAGCCCAGAAATATCCCAGGAACAGCCCAGAAATATCTCAAAAATCAGCCCAAAACCAGCCCCAAAATATCCCAAAACCAGCCCAAAACCAGCCCAAAAAAACCCAAAAATAACTCGAAAAACCCAAAAATCAGCCAAAAAATATCTCAAAAATATCCCCAAAACAGCCCAGAAATATCCCAAAAATATCCCAGAAATATCCCCAAAATATCCCCAAAATAACCCAAAAATAACCCAAAAATAGCCCAAAATATCCCAAAAAATCCGAATTTGGGAATTCCGGGGGATTTTGGGGGTTTTGGGAGATTTTGGGGAATTAAAGGCGATTTTGGGGCATTTTTAGGGGATTTAAATTGAATTTTGAGAGAATTAAAGGCGATTTGGGGGGGATTGAAGGGGATTTTAAGTAGATTTTGTTGCAATTAAAGGCAATTTTAGGGAGATTTTAGGTGGATTTTGGGAATTTTTATGAATTTGGGGATTTTTGAGGAATTTTGGGGGAATTGTGGAGATTTTGGGGGATTTTTGTGAAATTCAGAGAAGATTTTGGGGGATTTGAGGGATTTTGGGGAATAATTTTTTTTATTTTCTGTGATCTTTTCCGGCATTTTTCCGGGATTTTTGGGATTTCGGGGCGTTTTTTAGGGGATTTAAATTGAATTTTGGGGGAATTAAAGGGGATTTTAAGGGATTTAAGGAGATTTTAAGTGGATTTTTGGGAATTTTGAGGAATTTTGGGGGACTGGGGGAAATTTTTGGAAGATTTTGGGGGATTTTTTGGAATTCTTTTCCCTTTTTAGTGGAGATTTTGAGAAGATTTTGGGGGATCTTGAGAGGATTTGAGGGAGATTTGGGACATTTTGAGATTTTGGGGGATTTTGAGGAGGTTTTGGGTGATTTGGGATCTTTTGGAATTTTTTTATTTTTGAGGGGATTTTTTGGGTTTTTTTTGTTAGGTTTTTTTTATTATGTTGTGTGGATTTTTTGAGGATTTTTGTGGGGATTTTTTGGGACTTTTGAGGATTTTCGTTAGGATTTGGGGGGGGGGGATTTTTGTTGGGTTTTTATTTTGTTTTTATGGGGATTTTTTGGGGGGAGAATTTTTGGGATTTTTTTGTTGGGATTTTGAGAGGATTTTGTGGAATTTGGGGCGGATTTTTGGGGAATTTTGGGGAATTTTGGGGATTTTTGGCTCCCCCAGGTGACGCTCTTGGATTTTGGGGCGTGCCAAGAATTCGAGCAGGAATTCACCGATCTCTACATCGAGGTGAGGATGGGGAAAAATGGGAAAAAGGGGGGAAAATGGTGGAAAATGGGGGGAAATGGGGAAAATATGTGGAGAAAATGGGAATAAAATGAGGAAAAAATGGGGAAAAAATGGGGGGATAGGAGAATAATGGGGAAAAATGAGAATTTGGGGATTTTTCTGGAATTTTGGGAGATTTTGGAGGGAATTTGGGGGATTTATTGGGATTGGGGGGATTTATTGGGATTGGGGGAATTTTTTTTAGTTTTGGGGATTTGGGGGAATTTTTTGGGGAGATTTTGTGGGATTTTGGGTCAATTTCTCAGGATTTTGTGGGATCTTTGGGAGGAATTTGGGAGGATTTTTCTGGATTTTAGGGCGATTTCTTGTGATTTTTGGAGGATTTTTAGATTTTGAGGGATTTGGGAAGGATTTTTATGGATTTGGGGGGAATTTTAGGTGATTTTGTGGGATTTGGGGGGATTTATTGGGATTTTTTTGGATTTTGGGGGGATTTTTGCGGGTTTTTTGGGAGATTTTGAGGGATTTGGGGGAGATTTTTATGGAATTTGGGGGATTTTAGGGGATTTTGTGGGATTTGGGGGGAAATGGGGAGGTTGGGGATTTTTTTTTTATTTTGGGGGATTTTGGAGGGAAATTGTGGGATTTTGGGGCAATTTCTCAGGATTTTGGGGGGATTTTTAAGATTTTTTTTGATTTTCAGGGGATTTGGAGAATTTTATGGGATTTTTGTGAATCTTGGGATTTTTTTTGGATTTTGGGGAAATTCTTGGGATTTTGTGGCATTGGGGGGATCTGGGGAATTTTGTGCATTTTGGGGGTTTTTGTGGATTGTTGTGGATTTGGGGGCAATTTCTGGAGATTTTGGGGGAGTTTTGTAGGATTTTGTGGGATTTGAAGGAAATACAGGAATTTGGGGATTTTGGGGGTAATTTGGGGATTTTTTTTAATTTTAGGGGATTTTGGAGGGAATTTGGGGGGAATTTATTTGGATTTTGAGGGGGTTTGAGGGGATTACGAGAAGATTTTGGAGGATTTTACAGGAGTTTGTAGGATTTGGGGGAAAAATTGGGGGGATTTTGAGAGATTTTCATGGAATTTTGTGGGATTTTTGAGGGATTTTCGTGGAATTTTGAGAAGATTTGGGGATTTTGGATTTTTCTGAAATTTTGTGGGATTTTTTTGCCTTTTGGGAACATTTTGGGTGATTTTTGTGCCGATTTTGATGGGCAAAAAATGGGAAAAAAAAATTTGTGTAAAAACGAGAAATTTGTGTAAAAATTTGGGAACCAGAGGAGGAATTTGGGGCCAGAAATGTGAATTTGGGGCCGTTGCAGGTGATCAAGGCTGCAGCTGAGCGGGATGAGGAGAAAATCCTGAGGAAATCCCAGGAGCTGAAATTCCTGACGGGCTTCGAGTCCCAGGTGAGAACGGGGTCAAAATCACCAATTTTGGGTCCTTTCACCCCAAATTTTTGGATTTTTCCTATTTTTAGGGTCCCTTTTCAGCCCCATTTTTTTCCCTTCACCCCAAATTTTGGGGTTCCCCAAATTTTTGATCCTCCTGACCCCAATTTTGGGCTCCTCCCTCATCCAAATTTTGGACTTCCCCAATTTTTTGGTTCTCCCCCGACCCCAATTTTGAGTTTTTTCACCCCAAATTTTGGGGTTTCCCAATTTAGGTTTTTCCCTCACCCCAATTTCTGGGTCCCCCATTTTCAGCGTTCTAAACCCAAATCTTGGGGTCTCTCACTCCAATTTCGTGTCCCTCTCATCCCAGTTTTTTTCCCCTCTCCCAGTTTTGGGGTCCCCTCGAATTTCCTGATTCCACCCCAATTTTGGGGTCCCTCAATTTGGGGGTCTATTGCCTGAATTTTGGTTTACCCCTCAATTGCAGGTCTCCCCCAATTCCTGCCTCCCCAATTTCGGGGTTCCCCCAATTCCTTCCCCCCAAATTCCCTTGTTTTCCTCTCAAATTAATTCCCATGTTTTTCCCAAATTTCCGTGTTTTCCCCCCAGATTAATTCCTGTGTTTTTTCCAAAATCCCAGTGTTGTGTTTTTCCCCAATTTCCCATGTTTTCCCCCAAACTCCTGTATTTTTTCCCAAATTAATTCCTGTATTTCCCCCCAAATTCCCAAGTTTCCCCCTACACCAATCCCGTTTTTCCCAAATTCCCGAGTTTTTTCCCAAATTCCCGTGTTTTTTCCCAAATTCCCGTGTTTTTCCCGAGTTTCCCCCAAACCAATCCCGTTTTTCCCAAATTCCCGAGTTTCCCCCCAAATTCCCAAGTTTCCCCCTACACCAATCCCGTTTTTCCCAAATTCCCGAGTTTTTTCCCAAATTCCCGTGTTTTTTCCCAAATTCCCGTGTTTTTCCCGAGTTTCCCCCAAACCAATCCCGTTTTTCCCAAATTCCCGAGTTTTTTCCCCACCCCAATCCCGTTTTTCCCAAATTCCCGTGTTTTTCCCGAGTTTCCCCCAAACCAATCCCATTTTTCCCAAATTCCCGAGTTTTTTCCCCACCCCAATCCCGTTTTTCCCCTCTCCCATGCCAGGCTCTGCAGTCCCTGCACGTCCAGGCCGTGCTGCTGCTGGGGGAGCCCTTCTGGGGGTCGCAGCCCTTCGATTTCGGGGCGCAGGGCACGGCCCGGGCGCTGCGGGCGCTGCTCCCCCCGATGCTGCGGGGCCGCCTGGGGCCCCCCCCCGAGCCCAGCTACGCCCTGCACCGCAAACTGGGGGGGCTCTTCCTGGCCTGCGCCCACCTGGGCGGGCGAGTGCGCTGCAGGGACATCTTCCAGCGGGTCTACGAGGAGTACTGGCGGACAAGAAATACAGAGAGCACCCCAAAAACACAGGGGAACACCCCAAAAACGGAACCGGAGTCGGGTGCTACCAAATAAAGGAGATTTCACCCCAAAATCGGGCTGGGTCTGGGGCTCTTCCAGCAGCTCTACGAGGGGTACTGGGGGACAAGAAATAATAGGACCCCAAAACCACAGGAGAATCCCAAAAATGGACCCCAAAAATGGAACCGGGATTGGAGGAACTCCCTCCTCAATAAAGGAGATTTCACCCCAGAATCGGGCTGGGTTTGGGTTTGGGTCTGGGGGCTCTTCCAGCAGGTCTACGAGGGGTACTGGCGGACAAGAAACAATGAGGGGACCCCAAAAACACAGGGGAACGCCCCCAAAATGGAACCGGAGTCGGGTGAGGGGACCACTCCCCAATAAAGGAGATTTCAGCCCAAAATCGGGCTGGGTTTGGGGGCTCTTCCAGCAGATCTACGAGGGGTACTGGGGGACAAGAAATATAGAGAGCACCCCCAAAATAATGGGGAGTGACCCAAGAAAGGAACCAGGATTGGAGAAACGCCCTCCTCAATAAAAGGGATTTGACCCCAAAATCGGGCTGGGTCTGGGTTTGGGTCTGGGGGCTCTTCCAGGAGATCTACCAGGGGTACCAGGGTTCCCAAAATACAGAGAGAACCCCAAAATACGGAGGGAACCCCAAAAACACAGGGGAACACCCCAAAAACAGAACCAGAATTGGGGGAACCCCCTTCTCAATAAAGGAGATTTCACCCCAAAATTGGGCTGGGTTTGGATTTGGGTTTGGGGACTCTTCCAGGAGATCTACGAGGGGTACTGGCACCCCCAAAACAGAGCACCCCAAAAATCCAGGGGAACCCCCAAAACTCAGAGAGCACTTCAAAAATCTAGGGCAGCACCCCAAAAACCGAACTGGGATGGGAGGAAGCCCTTCCTCAATAAAAGGGGATTTCACCCCAAGATCGGGCTGAGTTTGGGGGTTCTGTGTTTTGGGGAGTTGAGGGAGAATTTGGGGTCTGGGAGGAACCTCAAAAACGCAAGAGCACCACAAAAACCCCGGGCAGCTCCCCAAAAATGGAACCAAAATTGGGGGAACCCCTTCAGCGAGGGGGTGCGGTGCCCCCTCCCCAATAAAGGAGACTACACCCCAAAACTGTGCTGTGTTTGAGTCTGGGGCTCTTCCAGGAGATCGACGAGAGCTGCTGGGTCTCCCCAAATACTGAGAGAACCCCAAAAATAACGGGGAGCCCTGTCTGGGTTTGAAAGACGGGTATTTGCTAAAGAGAACAGGAGCCTCTCTTTGAAATGAGAGGCTTTACTTTATCTTCTCTTCCCTTTTACTTTACTTTTCCTTTCCCTTTTCCTTTTACCTTACTTTCTTTTTTCTTTACTTCTTTTCTTTACTTTCCCTTGCCTTTTACTTTACTTTTCCCTTCCCTTTACTGTGATTATGAAATTAAGGTGCTCTCAGTCAAAGATCTGCGGTAGGAATAACAGTTCTTTACTGATACATCTAACAAGACAAAACTAAGCGCGGCTCTGACATTGCCAGGAGACAGAGCAGCAGTTTTCAAATTTAAATACTTCCCTGGTGCCCTGCAAGGAGGTTGCGGTGCTGTGGGCAGGTCCCGGCCCCGCAGCTGCGTGTCCTAGGGTGATGTTATGGTGTTTGTATCCCCAGTCGTGTGTTCTGTTTATGTTTGGTATTATGCCCTGTGCTTTCAGGACTGACTCTGAAAGTGAAGCTTTGTTTTGTCTTGTTATCAGCCGGCTCACCTCCCCCATGGTCTGTGTTTAGGAGAGGCTGGCTGGTTTTGCTGCCTTGCTCGCTTGCTTGCTCGTTTTTGCTCCTACTTTTCTTGCTTTTGCTTATTAGTTAGTCCAGCTAGGCAGTCCAGTGTTTTTCCCTGGACTGTTTTTTTTCCCCCCTCTCCCTTTCCTGGATACCATCCGAACCTGTTCTGGACGGGGACCTGGGAAACACCAAGAAACACTGGCAGTCTGCATTCTGTCACCTGCAGCAGTCATTCCCCAGCGCCAGAGACTGATAACTGGGCGACCACTCGCTGGAGAGACTCTCTGAGTTTGTCATCCCTTCAGAACGGTGAAAGAGTTTTTCTGTCAGCAGGTGTTGTTTTTTTGTGCAGGGGAGTGTTTAGCTTGTTAAATAAACAGGTTTTTTTCCACTCCTCTCTGAAGAAATTTTTCCCAAACCCGGTGGTGGGGGGAGGAGTCGTGGGGGTTTGCTTTCTGGGGGCTCCTTCCAGAGGTTTTCCCCCAAATTTGCCCTAAACCAGAACACTGGGGAACGCCTGGGGCAGTGGCTGCAGCGCAGTCCCGCCTGGGACAGAGGAAGAGGAAGAGGAAGAGACTTCTCTGCTGGTGCTGTCACCGGTGGTGCAGGGTGCAGGGTATCCGCAGTGAGTGCCTGCAGGCACGAAAGGAAGCGCTGCGCTGTGTGACTGCACAGGGGCTGGCAGGGAGCAGCGCTGGCTCTTTCCTCCCGCTGCACTGAGCGAGAGAGAGCGAGAGAGTCCGCAGCTGCTCACACCTCTCCTTTTCCATGTTCCCTGGCTGCTCACCCAACCCCTGCGAGAGAAACTGTTACCCATCCAAGCCAGGGGGCAGCTACAGATTCTTAGCATGGCAATGGGGTAAAATTCCACAGAGAGAAAAAGGGGAAAAGCCAACCCCCAACATTATCCACCCTGAATTTTTCCCATACTAATATGCTCTGTCAAATTAAAACTTACAGTATATACATACATGCAGTTACAGATATAGGCATGGTGCTGTTATGAATGATTTTCTATTTTTCTCAATTTATCAAGCAACAAGATTAAATTTAATAGTAAGTTTTTAATAGTAACAAAATGAATACAATCAAAGTATTGGACATGACAATTAAAGTACTGGAGATGAAACAATCAAAGTGCATATATTTAAGAATATACAAAATTTGGCAGTAAGTAATTTAGTATAATTGAGGTTCGTATAAAGCATAAGCAAAACCGACCGGGGAGGGGCCCCCCTCCGACCGGGGGTACGGGGAGTGGCTCCCATTCCTCACGTATCAAAGCATCCAGGCTAACAATCCCACTTATATACTGTAGGCTACAGAAGTTTCTAGAAAGCTCCTCCTAGTTTCTATTCCTAAGATCTACGTAACTATACTGCACGGCGCATGCTCTACTAATGGGTTAGGGGGTCTCTTATCCTTTTAAGGGTCTTATTTCCGGTGAAGGCCCATCATCATCATCAGTGACCGAGGTGTGACCTGCAGGTAGCGCAGGCGCCCTGTGTGACTGAGCAGATGTTTTCCATAACATGACTTTAATTAAGTCCCATGCTTGGGATCATTCCATTTTTGACAGCTTCAAGGTTGAAGCTGTATTTCTAGATGCTGCTTATCAGACCTTCGTCCTTCGACTATTATCTGACTTTCTTCTAACCTCCTTCTTCGACTCCCAACATCTGGGAGATGTCTTTTATCCTGTCTCACCCATCTCCCCCTTCTCACTCTGTAACAATTGTCTTCTATTGATCTAAATACAATTTTGTTAATATAGTTACAACTTAATTAGCACGAATCACATTTATCACAATTCCCCCATTTCTCTTTTTGATTATATTGATTCGTGCTCTAAAAAGTTGCTACTTCGTATTGTCTATGTTTCTTTATACTAGTTTCTAATTTTTTTAACATTTCTCATGTGGCATCTAGCTCTTCACACTTTTTCTCAAATTTGGTTAACATTTCTCATGCCAGGGTATTCTCTTTGCATTCAGTCACTATTTTCTCGATTTTTCTCCTTCGAGTGCAAGTGGATTGTGCTTTCAGTACCATCAAGGAATTTAATTTTTTTTTTTTCTGTTGATTTTAGATCCATGGGCATGGCTGTAAGTTGCATTCCTTGAATTACTGAGTGGATTAGTTTGATTAGATAGGATATCATGCAAGGCAGAAACAATAGACTTAAAACAGAACACAATAGCATGAATCCTAATTTTTTCCACCACACACCCTCAAAAAGATTATTCCACCAGTCAGCTTTCAGGATAGAATTCCATTTTTGAACTGGTACATGTGCCACTTTTTCGCCAGCAAGTTTGGTGATGGCTTCCCCGTGGTCATCTATTTCCACACAGCACTCAGATTCATTAAACCTCCCACAAACTCCTCTTTCTTCTGCCAACAGGTAGTCTAGGGCAATTCTGTTTTGATGTACAAATGCTCGCATTTGTGAATGCTGTTTGGCCAACAACTTTAAAGCGTCTGCTGTGTGGTTTGAGACGACTTCCACTACGGCCTGGAGCCTTATCAACCGGTTTAATAGGTAAATTGGAGTTCTATATCCTCAAGACCCATCCTGAGCCCAAGTAGCAGGTTCATAGTATGCTATAATTCTTTTTGCAGGCCATTCTTCATCTTTCCATTTGTGGTTTCCTCCCGCCATCGGAAAGTCGAGATTTAATTCTCTTTTTTTTTCTTTCTAAGGTTTCATAAAGTGGTGTTCCTAGTACATCGCCCTTAGACCTTGGTATGACAAAGAAGGAGGGTCGTATAATCCCTAAGGTACAAGTTCTCTCCCATTTTCAGGGTAGTTCACTGTATGCTCGTTGCCCACAAACCCAATATATTCCATCAGGGGCTTTCCATCTTTCTTTTTTGTATTTTCTGGTTGTTCCCAATAAGATTTCAAGTCTTTTATGGATTGGTAGGGGTTAGCTCCAGAACTGTTATGCCAGCACAAATTAGTTTGATTATTCCACTTGCAATTCATTTCTTTTGCTATTCCCCAATATCCAGTAGGACTCTTGGGTTGCCAGGTCTTTGTGTTATTGTCTGAATTTACTACTAAAGTAGATAGGCAAGGAGTATATCCTACCACTTCAGTGTATTTTCTCGCTTCCTGAGTTATACAAACTGTTCCAATGACTTGATGACTTAGGACCCAGCCTTCAGGCCGTTTTAGGGTCTTAGAAATTTGTGTATGATTCCATTTTAAAACTTGTTCTGGAGCCAAACCCTCACCTCTCCATGGCCATCTTTTAGCCATTCTAAGTCCTCCACAAACAAAACATTTAGATAATCCCAATTCTGTGGCAATTTCTTGCATTAGATCTACAAACAAATTTTTGTTTGAAGTTGGCAAATCCCAGTCGCTATAGTGCTGTTTTAATTGTTTATACAGCTTATTCAATTTCCTTAACTTTTTCCTTTTGATCTTTTCCTATCTTTTTTTTTTCTTTTTTTTTTTTTTTTGTTACTTTTTGTTTTTCAACTTCCATTATTATATTTTTTAAAACAAAAGAAAATTTTATATCTAGGACAAAGTTGATTATTGTTAGGATAAGGAGTTCACCCATTGAATCCTAAATTTCTTCTTACTCAATAGAATTTTGGACTTTTCACACAATTTTCTAAAAAGCTGGTACAGTCATAACAGGCAGCAGTAACATGTGAATGTGCCACAAAAACTGATTCCATCTTATCCTTGACCCACAGGGATCAGGAATAGTTTGTTTCTTTACTGCTGGCTCTTGCATTGCTTGTCTTCTTGTAATTTGTTCCTGCATGGCCTGTTCTTCTTTGCTCCATGCTGTCTTATGGTTTTAGCCAGTTGCCAGGGGTATTATAGTAAGCACAATGAAAATAATTCTCAGGAATTTTAACTTTCTACCTGTCTCAAGGCCCCTTGGGTTGCAGCCAAGGGCCGAGATGTTCATCTTCTCGGTAGCAAAGTTTTTATCCTGGAATTTGTTTCTTTTTGATACCCTTGGCCTCATAAGGTTCGTATGAACTATTTTAACTTTTTTTTTTTTTTTTTTTTTTTTTGTTCCAAAGATGGCACAAAGTATTCGTAGTTCTGCAGCACTGCCTTATCTTTCTCCTTAGATTGATTAGCTATTTTTCCTAATCCACTAAAGCTCCGGAGATATGCCAACTACAAGATTTGTTTTCACATAACCTGTCCCAATAGCATTCCATAAAAAATTACTAAAAATTTTTTTTTTAAAGTTAGCTGTTTACATACACAACTTAAACAAACCAATTATCTTTTTTTTTTTCCACTCTAGTTACTTTTTACTACAAATTAAAACAATAGGTACAAATAACACAAATTTATGGACAACACTTTAAGCCATGGTTAGTACTTTTCCAATGTGTTAATTATGTTTTTGACCCTCTTAACAACAGGTGTTACCAGTTTTTTTTTTCTGGAGTTGTAGTTCTTCAAATAAATCAGTTCATGTTGACTGTTGGAGGCTTTTGGAGAAATTTTTCAATCCTCCTGGGCTGTTTTCATTGATCAACGAGGTGTCTGATTCTTTCCCATCAGCACTGTTCTGCCTTCAGGTTCAATGAGGTTGCAGCTGGCAGCTAATTTAGGATGTCCAGACTTTGATAATGCACCTTTTAAAACAACTTTAAACTGGTATTTCAAACAGCAGTAAAATAATATAAAAATCACATTCTCTCTTGGTCCCAAAGTACAGTGGTTCTATGCTAACTCTATATGGACTGTAGCTTTTGGCACCCAGTACCCTCCTTAGCTTTATTCGATTTATTACAATTTGAGTAATTTGTTTTTTTATAAAATTTTACAAAATGGTCACAAAGTGCTCTCGTGCCCCAGTGAATCCCCCCATGCGAGCTGCCTGGGATCTGTTGGGCCAAAGGTCCCAGCACTGCTCTTTTACTATTGGGCAGAAGAATCCATCCTTCTTCCAGGGTTACCCCAGCTTCTTCACAGCTTCCACTTCTGCCAAGGAAAAGCATGGTGCCCCACCCTGTGCTTTTGCTTCCCCAAAAGCCACACTCACACTGCTGCTTTCTCTCAGGGCTCCCCCCTCTGCTTCATCATCAGCCAAATTGTTTCTTTTTATTTTATGATGCTTGTATCCTTAAATAGTCTGTTCAGTTGGTGTTGAATATTGAATTCTGCAGCTTTAAGACTGATTCCAGGAGTGAAAGAGGGGAGAAAAAGTGCAGAATTAGTTATCAGAAACTACAATGATTCCCCCACATTCCTGCTCACAGACCTAGTTGTCTGCAGTGGACAGGGGGAGAGAACTCTCTTTTGCTTTTTGGTTAGGTTTTTTTTTTTTTTTTTTTTCCTTAACCAATTAAAGTAAAAAATTCCCTGGAGTCTGTTTTTCTTCTTTTTTTTTCCTTGAATTATTCAATTTTGCTCTGGACTGAAAACCCAAGAAAGCTTTGGAAGCTCACACTGTAGCTCACCTAGCCTGGCCTGGGCCAAGGCATTTCCCAGCACTGAAGGAACTGATACCAGACTAAGTAAGTTAAGCTGCAACTTACAAAAAAACCTTCTTTTGAATCTGTCATCTTTTTGAAACAATAAGAAGTTTTGTTGTTTAATATTGTTCATTTTTATACTGAAAAGTGTTTTGCCTGTTAAATAAATAGTTATTTTTTCCACTTCTCTCTGAGGAAATATTTTTTTTCTCTAACTAATTAAAAAAAGATTACTTAAATTTGTTTCCCAGAAAAATTCTATTCAAAAGTTTCTTTCTAAATTTACCTTAAACTAAAACAAAGTCCTTGTGTCTACTAAAAATATGATTTCTTCATTTTGAGAATCTACTTTCAGCTTTATCAAGGGGTCTTCTGGTATTTTGGTTCATATTAAATAAATGAGCCCCTGACCCCTCCTTAGTTTTCTTGAATTAATATTTTTTTTTTTTAATGACAATAGAAACAAATGTGTCCTGTACCCCTAGAAACAGGAAAAAAAATTTTGTAAATGTTCTTTTTTGTGACAAGAAAAGCACATAGGTCTTGTGTCCTCAGAAGCAGGACCTGATTTTTCTTTCTTCTTTTTATTCTTTTCTGATAAATTCTTTGTGTTTGTGGCTGTTTGTATTTCTTGGATTGCTGTCATTAGAATCCTGGCTTTAATTTTCTTTTCCTCATCTCTCCGAATATACACTTCTTGTGCTTCCTTTAACAACTCCTGAAGCTCTTATCCTGCTAATCTTCCAATTTTTCTAATTTTTTTCCTGATGTCCCCCCCTAAGACTTAGCTACAAATTGTGTTTTCAAAAGGACCTGTCCTGCTGGTGTATCGGGGTCTATGCTTGAGTATAACTGTAAATCCTTTTTTTTTTAGTCTCTTTAACCATTCTGCCAGGCATTCATCTTTCCCTTGGTGCTCACTCAGAGATTTCCCTATATTTTGTCCTCTGGGCATTGCTTCCTGAATACCTTGGATAATCATTTACCTGAAATCTCTCATATTTTGCCTATGTTCTACCTCCTGATTATTACAATTTGGATCTGCCATAGGCCATTTCTGATCTCTTTGGTTTGGCTTCTAATGATCTCTATTCTAAGCCTGTATTCCTGACTGTCTAATCATTTCTCTCTTCCACTGTAAACAAGATTTCTAAAATAGACTGCAATTCCGCTCAGGTGTAAATATTCAGTCCTAATTCTTTGCTACCTCAATATGATCTTCTGGCATCCTGCTCATTTCTTTCTTAAATTTCCTAACGTCCCTAGTATTCAGGGGAACACTCACGTAACCAATAGGTCCCTGTCCTGGGGCCAGATTTGCCATTGGAACCTCTCTAAGAGGGTATAATCTATCTTCCCTTCCTGCTTCCTCGCCCTCTTTGTCACTTTCTTCCTCTTGTTCCCTTCTGCCTCTAGTTTTGTGTGCTACTGGCTCGTCCTGAATAGGGGGTGCATCGGGGACCAAGGGCTGGACAGGCTGGACAGGCTGTCTGTATGGGGGTGGGAGGTGATTTAACGAGTCCCATGGCTTTAGTCAGTCCCTTCTTGCTGCCCGTCCTTTAGTTTGCAAAGGGTATAACGAATAACCTTTTTTTTTCTTGCCTTTGAACTATAAATTTACCCCTCACACACTTTTTGGAAGCCACAAAGCAGTATATTCACTTTCTTCATAATTAAAACGTTGTTTTGAATTCACATATAGATTTAAAGCCTGACAAATCCAATCCTCACATGATCCAAACTCTGGCCAGTATAAATTGTTTGCACAAATCTTTTCTTTTCTCCACTAAAACATACAGTACTGTATAATTTTCTGCTTACTTTTTCTCTTTGGGATTCCCTTGTACTTTAGTATTGTAACACTATCCCCAGGGGGCTGTCCTGAGGAATCTCGCTCCCCTTTCTTGGAAACCTCCTTTCAGTTCCCAGGCACACCGGGTTCTTGTGAATTTTTCTCACACTTCACAACCCCTGGGTCAGAGATTTTACTTTTCCTCTGACCCATCTCTGGCGGCAACATTTCCCTTGCTCTCTCTCATTCGTTCTGCGGTTCAACTCCTTCGCTTAATATACACTATCCTCCCAACAGATAGTTGAACCTGACTCATTCACTCCCTTCTTAAATCACTTCTCCGAGCATCAGCTCCCTTCTCAAAGACTTTTCTCGTGAGTTCTCGGGCTGGGACTTTCCCTCCCAGTCCCTCCCGGGGTATTCACTCGCTCTCCCCTTTCAGACATTCCTCACTCACACACAAGCACACAGCCGCCCCCTTTACCCAACCCCATGGTACTCACACAGCCCCGTTTTCGCACAGGGCTCTTGTGCGCAAGACGTTTTACGGGCACCTTTCCCTTTCTGCCGGCGTTCTCACGGGAGCCTTCTTCTTCTGGCGCGCCTCCTTGCAGCGAGCTTCTTTTGCTTATGCTTTATTTTAATTTGGAACTCCTTTTCCAAGAGTGCCTGGTCTAGCTTTGGGACCACCTTAACAATTGGTGGGGAGCTCCTTCCCAAAACTAGCCATTCTTCACTTGGACTGGAGTTCCCGGGTTTCGGCACCAAATTGTTATGAATGATTTTCTATTTTTCTCAATTTATCAAGCAACAAGATTAAATTTAATAGTAAGTTTTTAATAGTAACAAAATGAATACAATCAAAGTATTGGAGATGACAATTAAAGTATTGGAGATGAAACAATCAAAGTGCATATATTTAAGAATATACAAAATTTGGCAGTAAGTAATTTAGTATAATTGAGGTTCGTATAAAGCATAAGCAAAACCGACCGGGGAGGGGCCCCCCTCCGACCGGGGATACGGGGAGTGGCTCCCATTCCTCACGTATCAAAGCATCCAGGCTAACAATCCCACTTATATACTGTAGGCTACAGAAGTTTCTAGAAAGCTCCTCCTAGTTTCTATTCCTAAAATTTACGTAACTATACTGCACGGCGCATGCTCTACTAATGGGTTAGGGGGTCTCTTATCCTTTTAAGGGTCTTATTTCCGGTGAAGGCCCATCATCTTCCTCAGTGACCGAGGTGTGACCTGCAGGTAGCGCAGGCGCCCTGTGTGACTGAGCAGATGTTTTCCATAACATGACTTTAATTAAGTCCCATGCTTGGGATCATTCCATTTTTGACAGCTTCAAGGTTGAAGCTGTATTTCTAGATGCCGCTTATCAGACCTTCGTCCTTCGACTATTCTTATCTGACTTTCTTCTAACCTCCTTCTTCGACTCCCAACATCTGGGAGATGTCTTTTATCCTGTCTCACCCATCTCCCCCTTCTCACTCTGTAACAATTGTCTTCTATTGATCTAAATACAATTTTGTTAATATAGTTACAACTTAATTAGCACGAATCACATTTATCACAGTGCCATAGGTACTTTTTTCACCCTAAAACAAGGTCTCCTCGGGGTATGCATCAGGTCTCTCCATCCTTTTGTATCATCCACCAGGTGCAACCTGGTCCTTGAGCGAATACAACGCCACGGATGGGATTGTCTTTGCTGGAGGCAGGATTCACCCAAACAGTTTTTCCTAGCATACCTCTCATGTGTACCACTGGAACCTTATCTCCATCTGATATTCCCAAGGGCTCAGATTGAGCAGGGCCTGCTCGGTTAGTGGAACCTGGGTGTTCACTAACGTTACTCCCAGGAACTGGATCTCTTGGGCAGGCCCTTTGACTTCGCTCTGTTTAATGGTGAACCCGGCTCCCAGCAGAATCTGGATGAACATCTCTCCTTTCTCAAATACCTCCATTGCTGTTTTCCCCCACACAATGATGTCATCAATGTACTGCAGATGTTCTGCAGCTCCACCCTTCTCCAGTGCAGTCTGGATCAATCCATGACAGATGGTGGGGCTGTGTTTCCACCCCTGGGGCAGTCGGTTCCACGTGTATTGCACGCCCCTCCAGGTGAAAGCAAACTGAGGCCTGCACTCTGCTGCCAGAGGAATGGAGAAAAATGCATTGGCAATATCGATAGTGGCGTACCACTTTGCTGCCTTGGACTCCAGCTCGTACTGCAGTTCCAGCATGTCTGGCACGGCAGCGCTCAGCGGTGGAGTCACCTCATTCAATGCACGATAGTCCACTGTCAATCTCCATTCTCCTTCTGATTTACACACAGGCCAAATGGGGCTGTTGAAGGGTGAGTGGGTTTTGCTGACCACCCCTTGGCTCTCCAGCTCACGGATCATCTTGTGTATGGGGATCACAGCATCGCGATTTGTCCGGTACTGCCGGCGGTGCACTGTTGAGGTGGCGCTTGTTGCTCTTCCATCCTCAGGAGTCCCACTGCAGATGGGTTTTCTGACAGTCCCGGTGTTCAATTTGTTAATGCACTCTGTCTCTACAGCAGCTATTCCAAAAGCCCACCTGAGTCCCTTTGGGTCTTTGTAATAGCCGTTCCTGAGGAAGTCTATGCCTAGGATACATGGTGCCTCTGGGCCAGTCACAATTGGATGTTTCTGCCACTCTTTCCCAGTCAGGCTCACCTCAGCCTCCAGCAAAGTCAATTCCTGAGATCCCCCTGTAACCCCAGCAATTGAAACAGGTTCCTTCCCGACATGTCCCGATGGTATTAATGTACATTGTGAACCAGTATCAACCAAAGCCCTGTGTTATTGTTGCTCTGATGTGCCAGGCCATCGGATCCACACCGTCCAAAAGACCCGGTTTTCCCTTGCCTCTCCCTGGCTAGAGGCAGGGCCCCTCTAGCCCTGGTTATTATTTCTCTCCTGGGCATACATACTGGAGGTTCCTTCAAGGGGATCTGACAGATCATCCTCCCTTCTGTAATACCCTGCACCTCCATGGGAGGCTGAGGCTACCCTCACTTTAGTGGAGTTCCCTCTGTTGGTGTTCCCCTCCCTGAGTTGGCGCACCCGTGCTGCCAGGACAGAAGTGGGTTTCCCATCCCACCTTCTCATGTCTTCCCCGTGGTCACATAGAAAAAAACACAGGTCAGCTCCTTGGGTGTACCCTCTCTCCCTGGCTGGGGGGCGTTGGGCTCTACTTTTGGGGTCCATGACTCGCACTGGGGCTGTACTGATCTTCCTCACCTCTTCCCTTATCTCCTTCATCTCCTCTCTGAGGTCCTTAGCCACAGCAGAGACATGAGCCTGCACTGGGCCAGCCATCATACTCTGATAATTCCTGAGCCTGTTGGCAACAGAACCCACTGTCACTTGGTTGGTATCAGCATCAATCATTGCAATAAAGGGGGTATATTGAGATGGGCCCAGGTTTGCCAGATTCCACAACATCTGTCCTGTGCACCTGACCTTGTCAGGGTCATTGTCATGCTGTCCATCCCTCCCAAAGAGCACCTCCAGTACTGCCACTTCTCTCAGCTGTTGGATCCCTTCCTCAAGGGTCTTCCAACGCGTTCTCTGGTGGTGCTCCTGCATTCTCTCCCTGAAATGCAGCGTGTAAAGCCCCCTCCCTCCAAAGTATGATAATTTTGGAGTTAAGGGGGCTCTCAGGCAAAGCTATGGGGGTAGGAATAACAGTTCTTTACTAATACATCTAACAGGACCAACAAAAAACAACAGCTATAAAATTAGCACCACACAGAACACTGGAACTCAGTCCCAGTCCTTTCTCTCGGTTGCGGGCACCCCCTCGGTTTTGAGGGTCCCCTCGTCAGTCAGTGGAGCTGGGAGCAGGGCAGGAGGGCTGGGCTGAGGGCAGCGCTGTCCCGGGAGCGGGAGGAGGGAGGAGAGACCCCCCCGCTAACAGAGTGGGTGACGGTGCTCAGCTGGATGGTGGCAGGGGGCACTGAGGCAGGAGCGAGCGGGAAGAGGAGTGTGGGATCCTACAGAGTGTGAACAGGAGTGTGGGATCGTACAGAGTCCGAACAGGGCTGTGGGATCCCGGAGATCCCGCGCTCCCGGCGTTTCTGGAGCTGCCGCTGCTGCCGGTTCTGATGCGGGCTGGCTGCTCCGGAGCGCTGCGGGTTCTTCTCTGAGTTGTGCGGAGCTTCCAAGGCCAGACCGCTGCTCTCGCCTCCCGTTTCGCCGTTTGCCTTGAAGCCGGCGGGGTCGCCGAGGGTCGCCCCGGGGCGGCTCCGGCCCGGCCGTGCCTGAGTTGGGTGGCCCCCGCAGCGTCTCCCGGTGCCGCGGCAACCGAGGCGAACGTGTTCGCTCCGTCGGCTACGATATGTTCCGGTTTTGCAGAGCTCCCCGAGCTGTGCTATTGGAGCGGGCTCCCCAGTGGGGTTTCTTTCCCTTTGGTTAGAGGTGACTGGTGCAGCTGTAATCTGCCAGTCGGGTCCTGCGCCTCCGACACCCCCACGGATACTTCTGGGACCGAGACCGCGGGAAGCGGGGAGCGGGGCGTGCCTGGGCCCGGGTCCCGAACTGGAGGGGAAAGACCCGACTGGAGGGAAGGGGAGACCCCGAGCCTGCAGCCACGCGGTCTCTGCCACCAGGTGGCCACGGCCCTGTGGTCAGAGCCATCCTGCGCAGCAGGGGTCAGGACGGGAACACTCCTTGCTGCAACAGGAGAGGGGGTGTAGGGGTAACAGGACTCGAAACACATGAAGCAATCATATGAAACAAATGAGAAAATTTCATTATTGGTAAGTCGTTCCCAATCTGCAGCTCTCTCCAAACTTTTGGCACAGAACCATCACTTAGAAATGAGTCCCGTGTAACATAAGGAAAATGTTCACACAACCAGTGTACAAAACACTTTAACTTCCCCTTTGAAAAACAAGAATTTGTGCAACAAAGAGTCTTTTTAAGTTGGAGATAAACTTCCTGCTTTGGATGATTCGTGCTTCCATTTCACCCCAAGTCTCTTCCCAACATCCAAGAGTAAAAGGAGAAAAAGCAAAGAGTGACCCAAAATTTCAAACTCACCACACTGGGATCAAAAAACTTTCTCCGGGTGGTTGGCCTGTGTTCAGGCACCGTTTGTTGTGGTTTGGGGTGATTGTTGGGGTGGGTGCAGGTAAAAAGGCTGGAAGGGCCTTGGCATGAGGTCCACAGAAATGTTCATTTCAGCCACACACGAGCACAGTCCAGTGTCAGGGGTAAAAGGCAAGGGCCTGGTCTGAGGGTCGGGGTTTAGTACATGAGATGAGTGGGGCAGGGGAAGAAATATCAGAGACCAATTACCAGGGGACTGGGGGTTGACACAGAGGTGGGGTAAGGGCAAAGAGCCAACGGGGAACAGGGTGGGAGTGATTGAAAGGCTGAGGGACAGGGAGAGGGGGCACGGGGCTGGCCAGAGAACAGAACAGGGTTGTGCTGGCCTGGTGTCCTGGGGTACAATGCAAAAATGTGTATTCTATCAGCATCTGTTAAAATGCAGGAAGGGTGGTGATCCTTATCTCTGTGGGAGATATCCTCTGCTGATGTGCCATCTGATAAGATCGGGGGATGATCATCGTTATCTTTTCACAACCCATCCTTCCTCCAGAAGATATATTCCATTAATGGGCCATTAAGTCCTATCTATGACTTACATCATCCCATTGGGAGATGCCCCAACCAGGGGCAGGAGCCAAGCCTTTCCTACCTAGATAAAAAACTGGGGTTTGGGACGCGAAGGCAGACCTTTCTACTGGATCCCAGAGGAAAGTCGGAACTTTTCCACATCATCGCTGAATCTTCGGAGGAAAACTGCACCTTCTACAGGAGCACTGCTTCAACTGAACCACATCCGTCATCCAGGAGGACTGCAGCCACCATTTATAGGGACTGCTACCAACACCCTGACTGACAGGGTGTCAGGTTGTATTCGGACTCTGTCAGTGGATTTTGTTTTGTATTATTGCATGTATTTTATTTTTTCTCTTTTTTTCCTATTAAATTGTATTACTGACTTGGAGTCTCTCACTGGTTTTGCTTTCAAACCAACACATCTGGTAAGACAGGCTATCAGAGAAGCCCTTAGTGTTTCCCTAACTAGGGAATACCTTTCAGGGTCTCCACACTTTTCTGTTGGAGTGTGGTTGGCTTTGGACCCTCAGTAACTTTGACTCCAGAATCCCTGTGGTCGGCCTCAAGTCTCACCAGGCACATTCTGCTAAAGGCTCCAGGAAAAACCCTTGCTCCCAGCTGCACCTCTGGTCCTGTCCTGACTGGGCCAAGGGCTACTGCATGAGCAATCTCCTGCTTGATCTGGGCAAAGGCTTGCTGCTGCTCAGGGCCCCAGTGGAAATTGTTCTTCTTGCGGGTGACCAGGTAAAGAGGGCTCACAATCTGGCTGTACTCAGGAATGTGCATTCTCCAAAAGCCTATGGCACCTAGGAAGGCTTGTGTTTCCTTCTTGCTGGTTGGTGGAGACATTGCAGTGATCTTATTGATGACCTCACTGGGGATCTGGCGCCATCCATCTTGCCACTTTACTCCCACGAACTGGATCTCTTGGGCAGGCCCTTTGGCTTCGCTCTGTTTAATGGTGAAACTGGCTCCCAGCAGAATCTGAATGATCTTTTCTCCTTTCTCAAATACCTCCATTGCCATTTTCCCCCACACAACGATGTCATTGATGTATTGCAGGTGTTATGGGGCTTCACCCTTTTCCTGCCCATGACAGCAGCAGCAGCAGCAGCAGCAGCAGCAACAGTGCCGCAGCCAGCCGCGGCCTGGCCAGCACCAGCACGGCCAGCAGCACAGCCACAGACACAAACTCACTGGCAAACGTGAAAAGGTCATTGCCACAAAAGTTTTGGGGACAGTGAAGTGGTTCAATCACCCAAAATTATACCAAGGAAGATGTCTTTGTCCATCAGACTGCTTTGAAAAAGAATAACCCCAGGAAATATCTCTGCAGTGTAGAAGATGGAGAGACTGTAGAATTTGATGTAGTATAGGGGGAAAAAAGGCCCCCAAGTGGCCGACCTGGTGCAGTCCCAGTGGAAGGAAGCGAGCACAGAGCAAACCATAAAAATGGTTCATGTGGTACACAACAGAGCGTGGAATGAGTGCGGGAAAGAATGCATGGGCAGCCGGCAATGAGCAGAGACAGACACGACCTGCAGTCACTGACTGATACAAGACTGGAACAGTTTCAATAGTCCAGAGGGGACTCTGGGGATCCCACGCTCCTGTTCGCACTCTGTAGGATCCCACACCCCTGTGCAGACTCTGTACGATCCCACACTCCTGTTCACACTCTGTAGGATCCCACACTCCTCTTCCCGCTCGCTCCTGCCTCAGTGCCCCCTGCCACCATCCAGCTGAGCACCGTCACCCACTCTGTTAGCGGGGGGGTCTCTCCTCCCTCCTCCCGCTCCCGGGACAGCGCTGCCCTCAGCCCAGCCCTCCTGCCCTGCTCCCAGCTCCACTGACTGACGAGGGGACCCTCAAAACCGAGGGGGTGCCCGCAACCGAAAGAAAGGACTGGGACTGAGTTCCAGTGTTCTGTGTGGTGCTAATTTTATAGCTGTTGTTTTTTGTTGGTCCTGTTAGATGTATTAGTAAAGAACTGTTATTCCTACCCCCATAGCTTTGCCTGAGAGCCCCCTTAACTCCAAAATTATCATACTTTGGAGGGAGGGGGCTTTACACGCTGCATTTCAGGGAGAGAATGCAGGAGCACCACCAGAGAACGCGTTGGAAGACCCTTGAGGAAGGGATCCAACAGCTGAGAGAAGTGGCAGTACTGGAGGTGCTCTTTGGGAGGGATGGACAGCATGACAATGACCCTGACAAGGTCAGGTGCACAGGACAGATGTTGTGGAATCTGGCAAACCTGGGCCCATCTCAATATACCCCCTTTATTGCAATGATTGATGCTGATACCAACCAAGTGACAGTGGGTTCTGTTGCCAACAGGCTCAGGAATTATCAGAGTATGATGGCTGGCCCAGTGCAGGCTCATGTCTCTGCTGTGGCTAAGGACCTCAAAGAGGAGATGAAGGAGATAACGGAAGAGGTGAGGAAGATCAGTACAGCCCCAGTGCGAGTCATGGACCCCAAAAGTAGAGCCCAACGCCCCCCAGCCAGGGAGAGAGGGTACACCCCACGCACTGACCTGCGGCTCTTCCTGCGGGATCAAAGTCCAAAGCCAAGTTCCTCAGCGACGTTCCGCCAGCGGCTCCTCGGGCTCCGCCCCAAACGTGGTCCGGCAGAGCCGCCCACTGAGTGCCCTGGGCGGGCCCCGCTCTCGCAGGTGGCGCGAACGCGCTCCCAGCCGCTCATCTTCCCGCTCCGCCGCGCTTGGCAGCTACTGGGAGCCCCTGGAGAGGTACTAGGGGCACTGGGAGCGCTGAGAGAGCGAACACGGGGACTGGGAGAGCGAACTGGGGGAACTGGGAGCGCTGACAGAGCGAACTCGGGTACTGGGAGCGCTGGGAGGGCGAACTGGGGGAACCGGTAGCCCTGGGAGAGCGAACTCGGGGACTGGGAGCGCTGGGAGGGCGAACTGGGGGGACTGGGAGTGCGGAGAGAGCGAACTCGGGGACTGGGAGAGCGGACAGAGCGAACTCGGGGACTGGGAGAGCGAGAAGCGCGAACTGGGGGACTGGGAGCGCGGGGAGGGCGAACTGGGGGGACTGGGAGGGCGAACTGGGGTCACTGGGAGCGCGGGAAGCGCGAACTGGGGGAACTGGGAGCGCGAACTGGGGAGACTGGGAGGGCGAACTGGAGTCACTGGGAGCGCGGGAAGCGCGAACTGAGGGGACTGGGAGCGCTGGGAGGGCGAAATGGAGGGACTGGGATTGCGGAGAGAGCGAACTCGGGGACTGGGAGCGCTGGGAGGGCGAACTGGGGGAACTGGGAGTGCGGAGAGAGCGAACTCGGGGACTGGGAGCGCTGGGAGGGCGAACTGGGGGGACTGGGAGTGCGGAGAGAGCGAACTCGGGGACTGGGAGCGCTGGGAGGGCGAACTGGGGGGACTGGGAGTGCGGAGAGCGAACTCGGGGACTGGGAGCTATGGGAGGGCGAACTGGGGGGACTGGGAGTGCGGAGAGAGCGAACTCGGGGACTGGGAGCGCGGGAAGCGCGAAGGGGGGGGCACTGGGAGGACCGGGAGGGGTCATTGGGAGCACTGGGATGGGGTTACTGGGCAAACTCAAAACTCAGAGGGCAAAGTGGGCAAACTGGGAGGACAGGAGAATGACTGGGAGCACTGGGAGGGGATTACTGGGCAAAGTGGGAGCACTGGGAGGGGTCACTGGAGCTGCCAGAAGTGCCTGGCAGGGGTTACTGAGCAAACTGGGAGGGGCAACTGGGAGCACTGGTGCGGGGGTCACTGGGAGGTTGGGGCTGTTACTGGGAGGGGCAACTGGGAACACTGGGAACATTTACTGGTTTATACTGGGAACACAGGGAGCGGGTACTGTGTTTAACTAGGAGGGATCACTGGTTCACACCGGGAGGACACTGGTTTATACTGGGAGCACTGGAAGCGGGTACTGTGTTTAACTGGGAGCCCAGGAGGAGTTGCTGGTTCATACTGGGAAGGACTGGGCTATACTGGGAGCACTGGGAAAGGTTACTGGGAAGGACTGGGAGGCAACCAGGATATACTTGGAGAGGACTGGGGGGTTACTGGTTCATACTGGGGCCACTGGGAGGGGTTACTGGTCCATAGAGGTCCAGTATTGGTCCATACTGGTTCATACTGATCTCTACTGGTCCCTACTGGTTTATACTGGTCCCTACTGGTCCCTACTGGTCCATACTGGTTTATACTGGTCTATACTGATTTATACTGGTCCTTACTGGTCCGCACTGGTCTGTACTGGTTTATACTGGTCCATACTGATTTATACTGGTCCATACCGATGCATACAGGTCCATACTGGTCCATACTGTTTATACTGGTTTATACAGGTCCATACTGGTTTATACTGATTTATACTGGTCCATACAGGTCCTTACTGGTCCGTACTGGTTTCAGCCATGGCCGAGTCCCAGCGGGACCAGCGTTCGCCTCCGTTCGCCACCAGGGGGCGCCCCTCCCCCCCCCGCGCCGCCGGCTCTGGCGCCCCCCAGTGGGCGGCTGCGACTGTCGCGACTATCGCGACAGTGATCGTGACGGGGAGCCTGCCCTGGGGAAGATTCCCGGCCCGAGAGCGGCGCAGCTGTGGCGGCCAGGTGAGGGAAACGGGATTTGGGGGAAAAATGGGGATTTTTGGGAAGAAAATGGGGATTTTAGGGGGGGAATGGGGATTTAAGGGGGAAAATCGAGATTTTTGGGAGCAAAATCAGGATTTTAGGGGGGGAAATGGTAAATTTTGGGGTAATTTTGGGATAATTTTGAAGTGAATTTTGAAGTGAATTTTGGATAATTCGGGGATAATTTTGAGGTAATTTGAGCCATTTTTTGCCACAGGTGGAGCTGCCCGAGGTGACACCGCAGCTGCTGCTCAAGGCTGAGAGTCGGCGGTCACTCAATGGTCACTCAGGGGTCACTCAGTCATCACTTGTGGTCACTCAGGGTCACTCAGGGGTCACTCAGGGGTCACTTTGGGCCATTTTCAGGCGTTTTTGGGGCTTCTTGACTCAATTTTGGGTCATTTTCCATGCAGTTTGGGGTTGTGGTCGCTCGGGGTCACTCAGGGGTCACTCAGGGGTCACTCAATGGTCACTTGTGGTCGCTCGGGGTCACTCAGGGGTCGCTCAGGGGTCACTCAGGAGTAACTGGGGCTTTTTCAGGCATTTTCGTCTCTTTTGGAGTCAATTTTTGGTGATTTTCGATGCAGCTTGGGGTTATGGTCACTCAGGGGTCACTCCAGGGTCACTCAGAGGTCACTTGTGGTCACTTGTGATCACTCAGGGGTCACTCATGGGTCACTCAGGGGTAAATGGGGCTTTTTCGGGCATTTTCATGGCTTTTGGGGTCAATTTTTGGTCATTTTCAATCAACATCAACAATTTTGGGGTTGTGGTCACTCGGGGGTCACTCAGACATAACTTTGGGCCATTTTGGGGGCATTTTAGAGGTTTTTTAGGTTAATTTTGGGTAATATTTGATGCAACTTGGGGTTGTGGTCAATCAGGGTCACTCGGGTCATTTGGGGTCACTCAGGGGTAATTTTTGGGCATTTTTTTGGCGGGTTTGAGTCTTTGTGGTCACTCGGGCCACTTTGGGCTCATTTGGTTTCTTCTCTCCCTGTGGAATTTTTTCCTGTTGACATGCTGAGAAGCACTGATGGTCCTTGCGATGGCGGAGGGGAAACCTCCCTGTTTTTTTGGGAGTTTTCTCTCGGGGGGCGTGGACACCCATTGGAGGCAGGTAGAGGAGGGGGGGGGCAGCTGCTGCCTCTCTCGCTTTTGGCTCTCAGAGGAAGGAGCCAAATTATCCCCCAAAATGGCCAAAATTCACCCAAGATTCACCTAAAATTTCCATAAACGCCTCCCCCCTGCATCCCAACGCCAGGAGCTGCCCGTGCTGGTGCTGGGCCTGCAGCCCAGGACACTCCTGCTCCAGTTTGCTGTTTCCAAGCATCCTTTGGAGCAGCAGGAGCGCCCCTGCATGGATGTGTGAGCAGAGCCTCTCCTGCATCCCCTCCCACCCCGACACTGCCCCCATCACCCCCAGGGCCCCCTCAGTCCCGCGGGGATCCCCGGATCGGCCCTGCCCAGCGGGAGCTGCACCAAAGAGAAACTGGAGAGAACCGGAACTGGCTTCCTGTTCTGTTTGCTTAATTTATTCCTTGGTATTCTTATAAATGTATTTATTTATATATATAAATATAAATATATATATATATATATATTAGTAGAGAGCTGTTATTCCTATCCCCATATCTTTACCTGCAAGCCCCTTAATTTCAAAACTGCACTGATTCAGAGGGAGGGATTTCCTTTCTCCCTCTCAAGGGAGGGCCCTGCTTTCCCAAGCACACACCTGCCTTGGAACTGAGAGCAATGTCGGATTTGTCTTTGCAAACGAGCTGTGAATCTGCTCGTAGATGAGACTGGCACTGAGAGATAAAAGAAACAATGGGATGGATTCCACGGATGGATGGATGAATGGGAAAAGATATTTGCCTTTACAAAAAAACTGTAGGTTTGCTGATCAATGAAATTTGATATCGAAAAATGAAAGAAGCCACAGGGAAAAAAATGAATTCTATAAGAATTAAAAATTAAAAGGGAGGGTTATACATTAGAGGGGAATTTCAGGTATCAGGCATTCCGGGAAGTCTGTGCCTCTCAAGTACCTCAGCCCATGGGGAAAGAGAGAGGGAAATGCGGCCGGGAAAATAGGATAAACAGGAGGCTGCATCCTCCAAAAATTTGAGAGATCCCAGGGGAATGTCCCATGGCCTCTCCCTTTATTCGAATAAAGCAAAAAGGACTCCTCTGTCTCCTTTTTGGACATAAACCTCTGGTGTTTGTGGATTAATTTTCCTGACAAAACTGAGACAATGCCTATTATTGGTAGTTATTTAGAACAGAGACGTGACAAGGTAAAGGTCTTGTCAAACCTCTAAAGGGGGGAAATGATGCCTTGCGTTTTAGCTTTTCTCAGACTCTCTGCTTCTTGGTGTGTAACTTTGAAACTTCACATAAGGTGTTAGTGAGTTCTCTTCACGGGGGAGCTGGACAAAACAATTCCTTCCCAGCTGCAGAATCAGGGACAACTGGCATCCCAAAAGCAGAAACAACGGCAAAGGGAAAGGGGAAAGCCAAGGGGTTGAGACTTCATAACCTGGAGCTGTGATTGGACAATTAAGATGTAGATGACCCCAAACTTATAAAAGTGTAAAAACTCGTGACCAGGATCCATCTTGGATTTGATGTGGGGGTAGCCCCAGCCCAGCTCTTGCACTGCCCGAGCTGTATCCTTTCAATAAATCCCGATTTTATTCCTTTTGCTCTGTCTAGTCTGTTCCGGGTCAGCCTTTCCAGGCATCAGTTCAAGGGGACGCATCCCTGGCTGCAGGGGCTGGGCTTGTTGAATTGGGAGGGAAGGTCGAGGCTTTTATTGATGTCATTAAGAGTATTTCATCCACAGTGTCGTGTTTGTCACCCTGCTGTTGGAATTCATGCTGTCCATCCCTCCCAAAGAGCACCTCCAATACTGCCACTTCTCTCAGCTGTTGGATCCCTTCCTCAAGAGTCTTCCAACGCATTCTCTGGTGGTGTTCCTGCATTCTTTCCCTGTGGACAAATCTCTCTCTCACACTCATTAAAAGTCGCTCCCAGAGGGAAAGGAGACCTGTCTCCCTTACAAATACCTGGTCCACACCTGGGTCCTGGGTCAAGGCTCCCAAATTCCTTGCCTCAGTACTGTCCAGTTGCACACCTGTACCCATAAGGTCCCAGACCCGCAGTAACCAGGTTGTAAAAGCCTCACGGCCCCGTCGTACAATGTCTTTTCGCAGGTTATGGAGACTCTCGTATGACAGGGACTCGGTGATGATCTCAACTTCTGGCTCCCCTGCTGGTTGTGAGGGGCCCCCTTCCTGACCCTTATTATCTAGGTGCCTTGTTTTCATCTTAGACTTCCTAGTTTCCACAGGGGCAACTGCTGCTGGCTGTGAGTGCCCTTGCAGTTCAGCTGGAACCTGGACAGATGTAACATCTGTGGGTCCCACTGCTGCACCATCAGAGTCTCCCCCTTTAGGGCAGGGGGAGGGTTTCTCACCAGATGGGGAGAAGTACTCCTTCAGCATCTGCCTCATCTCACGTATCTCCTTCGCTAGCACCCCCACCCATTCTGGGTGGTTCCTTTCCCAGGTGGGCTGTGGGGCAGGGTCAAACTCTGGGGTAATATCCCTAGTCTCTGGAACAGGGTCAGGCTCTGGGGAAACATCCCTAGTCTCTGGGACAGGATCAGGCTCCGGGGTAACATCACTAATCCCTGGGGTAGGTATCAGGGTTGTTATCCAAGTCAATCTCCCCTTATCTCTGAATGTTAGATAGAACAGGTTTAACAGGGATATAAGCAACACTAGCCACAATATAATGTCATTAGCATTTAAAGCGGATTGGAACCCCTTGAAGACTGGTGGGGTGAACTTCAAAAACCGTGTAATGGGTTGGGAGAAAATTTCACCTGCTGCCACTTCCTCACAGTAAGTACCATTATTGAAGTAGCCCCAGAAACACACACTTAAGAGTGTGATAGCTCTGAATCCATGTGGCCATCTTCCAGAGAAAATTAAAAATACATTAATTCCTCAACTGATCAACCCACAAAATGAACTGGATAATAGCCACAGTAACCTTGGTTATGAGTCTCATGTTTAAAAAAGGGCTTGCAAATGGGAGATATAGCAGTGACCACATGGAGGCCAATCCAGGGTAAGCTGGACAGCATGGTATCACCTACCACAAGCTTGGTTAATTCAAGAACTGTTATGCCCTTTTCTACCTCTCTCTCAATGCCCTCAGGCAATGCCCCACGTTCTGGGAGCCAAAATCTGTCTTGGTTTGAAAGGTGAGAATACCTTTCCTGAGATGCAGAGTGCAACCTCCTCCCTTCTAATTATTTTAGTTTCAAATCAGAGGCCTTCAGGCAGGAGATATGGGGAAAGGAGTAACAGTTCTTTACTGATATCTAACAAGGCAGAAAACAACAACAGCTATAAAAATTGCCAACAGAACAGTCTAGCTCCGCTCCAGTCCCTTCTGGCCGCAGGCCGTCTCCCTGCACTGTTACTGGTGCTGTGGGGGCAGGGCAGGTCCCGCGCAGTTGAAGAGGGCTGGGTGATGGCGGCCGCGGCCCAGGGGTGAGAGGGGATGGGGAAAGTTACTCCCCCCTCACGGTGTCGGTCGTGGTGCTCAGCAGAGTGTCCGGAGGTAGTAGGGTGAGCTAGGAGACCAGCAGAGCGATGTCCAACGGCAGGGAACGTGGATCTCAGCGCTGGGATGGCAGGGGAGATGCCAGAGCGGAGCCGGGACATCTTCCTCTCACTCCATGAGCCAAGCGAGAACAAGAGCCCACCCCAGACCCCTCTCCCACCTTTTCCTTTTCCAGTCTCCCCACATCCCCCCACCCCCTGCAAGAGAAGACCATAGCTACTAAGGTGTAGCCACAAATACTTAGCATAACAATGGGAGAAATTCCACAGAAAGAAAAGGGAACAATTCAACCTCCAACAAACATGACACCCTGTCAGTCAGGGTGTTGGTAGCAGTCCGTATAAATGGTGGCTGCATCCTCCTGGATGACAGATGTGGTTCAGTTGAAGCACTGCTCCTGTAGAAGGTGCAGTTTTCCTCCAAAGGTGCAGTGATAATGTGGAAAGCTCCGATTTTTCCTCTGGGATCCAGTGGAAAAAGGCTGTCCTGGTGTTCCAAATCTCAGTTTTTATTTAGGTAGGAAAGGCTTGGCTCCTGCCCCTGGCTGGAGCATCTCCCCATGGGTTAACAGAATTTTATCAGTCATGCAGTGGGACCCAATGGGATGATGTAATTTTATCAGTCATACAGTAGGACTCAATGGCCCATTAACAGAAGATATCCTTCTGGAGGAAGGATGGGTTGTGGAAAAAATAAAGATGACTGCTCCACCTGGTTTTAACAGATGGCCCATTAGCAGAGAATATCTCCCACAGAGATAAGGATCACTGTACCAGCTGGTTTCAACAGATGGTGATAGAATACACACCTCGGGTCACATCCTGCATTGCAACCCAAGACATTGTCCACCCCTTATTCTATTACCATCTGCATAATGAAACCCTACACACAGTTCTCACTTAAGATTAGGTTTCCCTGGTACACAATGGACTTCTCCATCTTTCTGCATTTCCCACCAAGTGTAACCAGGTCCTTGGGCAAAGCCCACGGATGGGTCTGTCCTTGCCTGAGGTGGGACTAATCCAAACAGTCTTTCTTAAAATACCTTTCATGTGTGCCACAGGGACTTTATCTCCATCCACTGTGTGCAAGGGTTCAGACTGGGCAGGACCAGCTCGATTGATGGACCCTTGGGTGTTGACCATCCAGGTGGCCTTTGCTAAGTTCGTTTCCCACTTCTTGAAGGTTCCTCCGCCAAGTGCCTTTAGGGTAGTCTTGAGCAGTCTATTGCACTGTTCAACTCTCCTGGCAGCTGGCGCGTGGTAGGGCGTATGATATATCCATTCCATGCCATGTTCTCTGGCCCAGGTATTGAAAAGGCCGTTCTTGAAATGGGTCCCATTGTCAGACTCAATTCTCTCAGGGGGTATTGCCGTTCTCCTTCACCTTCACCCCTTCTCTGCTCCTGCTTCCTGCTGCCGCTCCGCCTCTTCCTCCCTCCCTCCTCCTCCTCCCCCGTTCCGAGCCCCGAACTGGAAGGGGATGGGGCAAGGAAAGGGCGGGAACTGTGAGGGGAAAGGGGCGGTGCCAAGGAAAGGGTGGGAACTGTGAGGGGAATAATCGCCAGTCCTGAAGGGGCGTGTTTTAGCCTAAAATCACAAAAAAAGCCTCAAATGCAGCCTAAATCTACCAGGTTTGGCCTAAAATCAGTCATGGGGGCCTGAAATCCACACAATGGGCTCTAAAATTACCAAAATAGGCCTAATTTTCACTAAAAGGGGCCTAAAATCCACCTTTAAACCGATCAGGGTTGGCCTAAAAACAGCCAAAAACCTTAAAATCTACTCTATATCCTCATGGTTTTGCCTGAAGTCAGCGAAATGGGGTTAAAATCGAACCAAAGGGTCTAAATTTGCCCAAACTAGTTTAAAATCCACAGGAAATGGTCCAAAATCACTCTTCAATCTCCCAAATGTGTGTAAAATGTACCTTAAAATTGCCTGGTTTTTCCTAAAATCACCAAAATGGGCCTAAAATCCATCCTAGAACCCACCTGGTTTTGCCTAAAATCACCCAAAGGAGGCTAAACACACCTAAACTGGCCTGAAACTCACCCAAGGGGACCCAAAATCACCTTAAAATTAGACCCCTGGGTCTCTTAGGCTTCATGCCAGCTGTTCAGTGTCCTATTTAGGCACCCAAAATTCCCCCTGCAAGTTCCCACATTTGGACCTAAAATTCACAAATATTCCCTATGGAGATTCCAAAAATTTCCCATAGAGATCCCAAAGCTCCAGTGTTTGGACCCAAGTTTATCTACAGGGAACCCTAAATTCCCAAAAGATTCCTACGGGATCCTCTAAATTCCATTTGAGGACCGCAAAATTTCAAAAATTCCCAATAGAGACCTAAAAATTCCCATGTTTGGACCCAAAATTAAAAAAACCTCCCGGTGGAGACCCCACAGTTCTCACAATTCTCAATATAGGCCCAAAAATTCCCAACAGACACTACAAAATTCCCTTTAATCACCCCAACGTTTCCTTATGGGGAGCCCAAAGTTCCCAAGAGACCGACATATTTCCTTTAAGGACCCCAAAATTCCCAAAAATTCTCAATAGGAGCCACAGAATTCCCTACAGGAACCCAAAGAATTCCCTGGACAGAGCACAAAATTCCCCTATAGAGACCCTGAAACCCCCCTGGACCCTACAGATCCCCTATAGACCTCCCAGACCCCTTTTAGGAACCTCCCAGAGTCCCCCAAATCCCCTATAGACAAACACAAATCCCTATACAGATCCCCAGTTCCCTACAGATCCCCTATAGACCTCCCAGACCCCATTTAGGGATGCCCCAGAGCTCCTCAAATCCCCTACAGACAAGCCCAAATCCCCTATAAAGTCCCCCAGAATACCCCCAGGGCTGTAAAACCTTCACCAGCAGTCTATAGATGCCGTATAGATCTATCAATCATCCATAAGGGACCCCCCCAGAAACCCCAAGTCCTCTATTAGCAAGCCCAAATCCTCTATAGAAATCCTCAGACTCCCCCCCCAGTCCCCTATAGATCCCCCCAGCCCCACCGTAGCTCTCGGACATGCTGAAGCCGGGCAGGCAGACAGGGAGCAAAGATGGCGGCGCCCGGAAGGCACCTCCGAGTGTTCTGAGCATGCGCGAGAGGAACGCGCCCTGAGATGGGCGGGGCTTGGAGGGGAAAGGGGCGTGGTGAACACAGGGGCTTGGTCGGAAAGAAAGGGGCGGGGCTAAATATAGACAGGAGCTGTGAATAGAAAGGGGTGGGGACAAGAAAAGGGCAGGAACTGTGAGGGGAAAGGGGTGGGGTCAAGGAATGGGAGGGAATTGTGAGGGGAAAGGAGCGGGGCCAAAGACCCGCATGGTCCTGAAAGGCCTGGTTTGACCTAAAATCACCCAGAAAAGGGCCTCAAATCCAGCTTAAATTCATCAGATGTGGCTAAAATAAGCCAATGCGGCCTCAACTCCACACAAAGGGAGTCTAAAACCATACTAAATAAAACTAAAATCCAGCCTAAATGTTCCTGCCCTTGAAGGCAAAGCTCTTCAGAAGGGGCCAAATGACAAGTGCAGCACGATCTTACAGGGACATTTCACTGCCAGCCTTCCTAACTTCACCCATGGCTGTTGGAGCTCCTGCACTGGGAATTAAATCAGGGGAGGGTCTTTGGTGGGAGCTGACCTGGTTCAAGAGACACCCTGAGACAGAAACAGAGCAGGCAGAGAGAGGCAGGAGAGAAAGGAGGACACAAACACAATCAGCTGAGAAGGTGCCACTGAAAACAGAACAGGAACTGACTGAAAGGGAATGGGACAGAAATCAGGAATTGTGAAACTTTTTTTTACTATCAAATCCATCCCAGCCAGCCAGCCCCACACAATCTTGATCCCACTGCTCCAAATTTGGATCCCATTTCTCCCAATCTCCTTCCAACCCCTTCTCACCCTGGCAGCTGCGGAATCCAGTAAGGTTCCTGGGGGACTGACTTGTTTTCAGGATCCCCTTTGCAGTTGGATTGAGCCCTTTTGGATTAAATTGAGGTGCTTTCAGCGGGATTTGAGAAGTTTTGAGGTGACAAATTGATCTTTTTCAGCTTTTGGAGTGAAAAGAGATGGAGAAGAGAGAAAAATTAAGGCCAAAACAAAAGGACAACCAGCCAGGTGTCTTGCCAACATGGATCCCAGAGAATGTGGGTCACCAGGGCTCTGCCTACTGTGGCTCCTCCATTGGGGGATGGAGCTGGAGCAGGGCACAAAGCTCCTCCTGCACTCGGGGCGCTAGCAGGGCTTCCCTTAGTGGTGCTTCTGTTGGTGTTTGAACAAGCCTGATCTCTGGGTGAAGCTCTTCCCACACTCCCCACACTTGTAGGGCCTCTCCCCAGTGTGGATGCGCCGGTGGGTGACGAGGGTGGATTTGTCCCTGAAGCCCTTCCCGCAGTCAGGACACTCGTGGGGCCTCTCCCCAGTGTGGATGCGCCGGTGGGTGATGAGCTGGGAGTTTTGCCTGAAGCCCTTCCCGCAGTCAAAGCACTGGAAAGGCCTCTCCTCCGTGTGTGTCTGGTAGTGCTGGTGGAGTTGTGAGCTGGAGGGAAACCTCTTCCCACACTTGGAACACTCGTAGGGCCTGTGCCCAGTGTGGATACTTTGGTGGCTGATCAGACCAGAACGCTGCCTGAAGTCCTTCCCACACTCCCCACACTTGTATGGCCTTTTCCCAGTGTGGATGTTCTGGTGGTCGATCAATTTGGCACGCTCAATGAAGCTCTTCCCACACTCCTCACACTTGTAGGGCCTCTCCCCAGTGTGGATCCTCTGGTGGCGGATCAGGGTGGCACTGTCCCTGAAGCTCTTCTCACATTCCTCACACTTGTGGGACTTTTCCCCAGTGTGGATGCGACGGTGGGTGATGAGGCTGGAGTTGTGCATGAAGCCCTTCCCGCAGTCAGGGCAGTGGAAGGGCCTCTGACCCTTGTGAATCTTCTGGTGCCGGAGGAGCTTGGAGCTGCTCGGAAACGTCTTCCCACACTCAGAACACTCACAGGGACTGTCCCCAGTGTGGATCTTTTGGTGCTGATGCATCTGGGAGGCGATTCTGAATCCCTTCCCACACTCAGAACACTCATAGGGCTTCTCCCCAGTGTGGATCGTCTGGTGCCGGAGCAATTCAGAGCTGAGTATGAATCCCTTCCCACACTCCCCACATTTGTAGGGGCGTTCTCCAGTGTGGATCATCTTGTGCCGGACCAGGCTAGCTCTGACGCTGAATCTCTTCCCACACTCCCCACACTTGTAGGGTCGTTCCCCAGTGTGGATCCTCTGGTGGTAGATCAGCTGGGAGCTGACTCTGAATCCCTTCCCACACTTCCCACATTCGTAGGGCCTCTCCCCAGTGTGGATCCTCTGGTGCTGGGTCAGGTGGGATCTCTGGCTGAATCTATCCCCACACTCGCCACACTCATAGGGCTTCTCCCCAGTGTGGATCCTCTGGTGATAGATCAGGAGGCACCTGAATCTGAAGCTCATCCCACACTCTGAGCACTTGTGGGGCTTCTTCCCATCACGAAGCTGCTCATTGACCACCAGCTCCGAGCTCTGGCTCCATCTCCGGATGCCCCCCCGGCCCAGGCTGGGACTTTCCTCCTCAGATCCCCGCCATCTGCGTTTGCAGCCCCTCCTCGTGCGGGATCTCCGCGGCTTTTCCTCCCCGTTGCATTCCTGCGCCGTGGAGCCGCTCCAAACGGCCTCTTCCACAAGGTTCTGCCGCGGGGATTTGTCCTCCCTGCTCTCCGTGCTCAGCTCCTTGTCTGGGGCAGGAAGGACAAGCAGAGGATGGGATTTGCCTCCGTGCCAGAGGGAAGGGGAAGGAGATCCCCCCAGCGCGTCCCCACAGGACAGCGTCAGCAGCGGGGTTGTCCTGCAGCCGGGGGCCGTGCTGGGCTGGGAGATGGAGCAGGACAGAGGGGAAAAGGGGCACTGACTTCCTCCTCACCTGCCTGCGGATCCTGGGACATCTTCCTCTTCCTCACAGCCTCCTCCTCCTCCATCGCAGCCAAGGGTTCGGAATGGGAAATCCTGGTTTGGGGAAAAACAAGGGATGAGCACGTTGTGTTGTGGGTTCCTCCTGCCCAACTCCATCTCTAGAAGTCCCCGAGCATCTGGGGTCCATAAAAACCTCCCAAACACCAACATTCAGCCCTGAAAATGCCTCCCAGCAGTTCCTGGGAATGGTACCTCTCCTTTGGTGTTTGGGGGTTCCCCCCAGTCCCAGCTGCTGGGGGTCACGCTTGTATTGGGGGTCCCCCATCTACTCGGTCCCCGCCCTCTCCAGGCTGCTGGGAGTCCCAGGAATCCAAAAAGCTCCCCACACATCCGTCTCCCCATTTAGGGATGCTGGGGGTTTTGGGGTCCCTTCTCCCCTTATTCTCTGCTTTGGGGTGCAGGGGAATCAAGGAGTCCTCCCTGCCCCTCTCCAGGCTGTTGAGGGTCCCAAAATCGCGGCGCTTCCCCCTCTCTGGGCTCTCCACTTTGGGGTCCTGGGGGACACAGGGCTCTGCTCCTCCAGACTCCCGGGGTTCCCTGATGTCCTGGTATTGCCCCTCTCCACTCTCCCCACTCTGGGGGTCCCCAGGTTCCCCCCTCTGGCTCTCCCTCGTGGTCTCGCAGCCCCTGGCTCTGGGCTGGAGGTGACGGTGCCCAACTCGGGCAGACACAACCCCCACTGCAGGGGAGACCCCACATCCCCCTGCTCTCTACCAGGGCTCTGCTGCCACAGCCACCAGGACACCCTAAAAACACCTCCTGGGGACCCACCAGTGTCCCCTCAAGGGGCATTTTCTGCTCAGCTTTGGAGTTCTGCATTCTCCAAACATCCCTTCAAAATAAACCCAACCCAGGGACCCCCTGGGATACCTGGGCCGAGCTCCCCCTCCCCGGTCACCTGCGGGGGCGATGGTCCCATGGATGGGGGACCTATGAATTCAGGGAGCGCTCGACCTCCTTCCTCCTCCTCCTTTTCTTGATCCTCCTTTGTCTTTCCTCTTCCATCCCTCCTCCTCCTCCTCCCTAACTCTCCCTCCTTCCCCTGCTTCCATCCCTTCTCGCTCTCCTCCTTCATCCCTCCTCTTCCAACCCTCCTCCTCCTCCCCCAGGAGCACCGACACCCTCGGGGCCGTTCCCGAAGCCCTCGCAGCCCGCGGGAGGAGCGGGGATGGAGTCGGGACAGGTCGGGATGGGCAGCGCGGGGCTCTCGGCTGCTCCCACCCTCTGGGGCCGGGGGGAACCTTACTGGGGATACTGGGAACCACTGGGAATGACTACGAGCATGCTGAGAGCAACTGGGATATACTGGGAGTGTCTGTGACCTTACTGGAGTGACTGGAACCACACTGGGAACAGCTGGGACCATGCTGGGGAGAACTGGGAACACACTGGGGGATACTGGGGAGTCAGAGGGAGATACTACTCTATACTGGGAGCAACTGGGCATGACTGGGACCATGCTGGGAGGGACTGGGATCATCTATGGAGTGATTGAGACTATGCTAGGGGCAACTGGGAGCAACTAGGATCACACTGGGTTGAACTGGGAAAAACTGCAACCGTGCTCAGATGGACTGGGATCATACTGGATCACACTGGCAGCAACTGGGACTGCACTGAGGGTGACTGGGAGAGGCTGTGAGCAACTGGGATCAGTCTGGAAGCAGCTGAGGACAACTGGGAGTGACTGGGAACCTGCTGGCGGCAACTGGGATACACTGGGAGAGACTGAAACCACAGTGAGGGGAAATGGGAGCAACTGGAACCACACTGGATGATAATGGGAGCAGCTGTGCCCATTCCAGAGTCATACTGGGATCCTACTGGAACTAGCTGGAATCATACTGGGAGTGACTGCAATAGTACTGGGAATATCCAAGAATGACTGGGATCATACTGCAAGCAGACTGGGAGTGACAGGAAAAGTGCTGGCCACAACTGGAACCATAGTGGGAGTGACTGGGGGACACTGGTCTCAGACTGGGAGTAACAGGGAATCACTCTGGGCATGACTGGGAGGATCTTGGAGTGACTATGGTCATACTGGGCATGACTGGAACCACACTGGGGGGGACTGGGTGCAACGGTTCATACTGGGAGAGACTGGAACCATACAGAGTGACTACGGGTCCTACTGGGATCATCCTGGGAGCCACTGGGATTACAGGGAGTGGGAATGGAACCTTACTGGGAGCAACTGGGCCCATGGTGGGAGGAAAATGTGGACACATTGGGAGCAAGTAGGATCAACTGGTAGGTACTGGAATCATGCTGAGGGGACTGAGGCCATAGCAGGGATCATACTGGGAGCAACTGGGAGTATGGGCAACTGACAGAAATTGGGATCACGCTGGAGACAACTGTGAGTAACTGGGAAAGACTGGAATCATTCTGAGCGAACTGGAACCTTACTGGGGCAACTGGGATATAATGGGAGTGACTGGAACCATACTGGGGGGACTGGAACCACACTGGGAACAGCTGGGGACAGCTGGTGCCATACTGGGGAGACTGGAACCACACTGGGGGACACTGGGAGATAGCGGAACAATGCTGAGAGAGACTGGGGCTATTCTAGGCATCATCCTGGTAGGAACTGGGAACAACTGAAACTGTTCTGGCAGCAACTGGGATCATACTGGGATCACAGTGACAGCACCTGGGTACATGCTGGGTGAGACTGGGATCACATCAAGGGTGACTGGAATCATACTGGGATGGAGTGGGAGTGGCTGTGAACAACTGGAAACATGCTGGAAGCAGCTGGGAAGAAGTGAGAGTGACTGGCACAATGCTGGGGGTGACTGGGATATACTGGGAGAGACAGGCAGGCACAGGGATTATACTGGAGGCTACTGGGGTCATGCTGGCATTGACAGGGACCAACTGGGATCACACTGGGGGCCACTGGCATCAGACTGGGAGTAACTGGAATTAGACTGCAAGTGACGGGGATCATACTAGGATCATACTGGGAGTGTCTACAGTCATACTGGGATTAGAGTGGGTGTGGCTGGACCCTGACTGGGGGTTACTGGGAGCTACCGGGCCCAAGCTGGAAGCACACTGTGCACACACTGACAGGAACTGGGATCAAACTGCGAGCAAGTGATCCATTCTTAGGTAACTGAGAGTGCCTGGGAATGACGACGAGATTGTTCAGCGTAAGTGGGATATACTGGGAGAGTCTGAAACCATAGGGGTGATGACCGGGAGCAATCGAGAATCTGCTGAGGGAAAAAAACTGAAACCATTCTGGGTAAACTGGGGGCAAGTCTGAGTGACTGGGACCCAGCTGGCAGAGACTGGCATCATAATGGACTCAGAATGGGATCACACAAGGAGTGACTGGGACTGTGCTAGGGGCAACTTCAGAACTGGGAACACCCTGGACCAAAGTGGGAGGGACTGGGAGCAACTGGGGCCATGCTGGGGCAAATTGTATCATAATCGGGAATGCCTGGAAGTGACTGAGCCAATCCTGGGAGTGCCGAGGAAACTGGAACCACACGGGGAGAGCAACTGGGCTCATACTGGGAGCAGCCACTCCCGGCTCCCGCACCCCCGAACCCCTTTCCCGGCCATGCCGCCCCTCCAGCCCCAGCACCCCCCGCCGGGGTCCCGGCAGTCCCAGGGGGTCCCCCCCTCTCGGGCTCCCCGCTGTGCCCTTCTGGGGCTCTCCTGTCTCTGGGCTCCCGCTCAGGGAAGCCGCGGCTCTCCCGGGGCTCCCCCAAACCGGTGTCCCCCCGCCGATCCCGCCGATCCCGCCGCTCCCCACGTGGCCCCGGCACAGCTCGCAGGGCCCGGCCCGGGAAGCCCAACCCCCACCGCGGGGGGACCCGCATCCCCCCGGGCCCTGCCGGCACCCACCGGGACCCCCAAAAACACCTCCCGGGGACCCCCCGATGTCCCCCCGAGGGCCATCTGCGCCTCTGCAGCCCTGCAACATCCAAATTTCCCCCCCAAAAAACCCCAAACCCAGGGATACCCCGGGATATTCGGGGCGAGCTCCCCCTCCCCGGGCACCTGCGGGATGGGGGGCGATGGTCCCGGGGGGCTGCGAGTTCAGGGAGCTCCGGGGTCGCGCGCTTGACTCTGCTCCTGCTTCCTGCTGCCGCTCCGCCTCTTCTTCCCTCCCTCCTCCTCCTCCCCCGTTCCGAGCCCCGAACTGGGAGGGGATGGGGCAAGGGCGGGAACTGTGAGGGGAAAGGGGCGGGGTCAAGAAAAGGGCGGGAACTGTGAGGGGAAGGGGGCGGGGTCAAGGAAAGGGCGGGAACTGTGAGTGGAAGGGGCGGGGCCAAGGAAAGGGCGGGAACTGTGAGGGGAATGGGGCGGGGCCAAGGGGCTGCGCGGTTTTAAAAGGCTTTGGTTCGGCCTAACATCACCAAAAAAAGCCTCAAATGCATCCTAAATCTACCAAGATTGGTCTATAATCACCAAAATACGGTCTCATATCAAGCTAAATCCTTCACGTTGGGCCTAAAATCACCCAAATGCCTTAAAATCTATCCTCTACCCACAGAGTTCGGCCTGAAATCATCAAAATGGGGTTATAATCCAACTAATGTCTGTAAAATTGCTGAAAGTGCTTTAAAACCCTCATAAAATTGCCCAAAATCATTCTTCAATCTCCCAAATGGGTATATAATTCATTCTGAATGTGCTTGGTTTCGACTCAAATCACCCAAAGGGACCTAAACACACTCAAACTGTCCTGAAATCAATCCAACGAGACCTAAAATCACCATAAAAGGGCTTGGTTCCACCTACAATTACCCAAAGAGGCTGAAAATCCAACCAAATGGGCCAAAAATCATCAAAGAAAAAGAGGCCAAAATCACCAGTGCTCTGTTAAGGTCCTCCCGTATGGGCCTAAAATCATCCAAAGGGAACTAAAATCGGGACTAAAACTGCCCAGTTTGGCCTAAAATCATCCAAACAGGCCCAGCTTCTCTGGGACCACGATCAAGACTGAGAGCAGCACCAGAACTGGCACTGGGACCAAGCCTGAGACCAACTCCGACACTGGGACCAGCACCGGGAGAGATCCAGGGTCGAGATTGAGACCAGGACCAAAATCAGCACCAGGAGCGCTCCAGGACTGCTCCAAGACTGAGACCCAGACCAGCACCGGGACAGAGACCGACACCGGCAGCGCTCCGGGATCTCCGCGTTCACTCTGGGGAGTTTTGGCTGCGCCCCCGCACGGGACTGGGCAGGACTGGGAGGGACCCCTGGGTGGGGCGGGACAGCCTCGGTTCCCATCGTTCTGGTGCAGCCATCCCGGTCCATATGGTCCCAGTCCATGAGATCCCAGTTTGTACAATCTCAGTCCATGTGATCCCAGTCTGTACAATCCCAGTCCACGTGATCCCAGTCTGTACAATCCCAGTCCATGTGATCCCAGTCTGTACAATCCCAGCCCATGTGATCCCAGTCTGTACAATCCCAGTCCATGTGATCCCAGTTTGTACAATCCCAGTCTGTTTGGACCTGATCCATCTGGTCCCAGTCTGTGCAGTCCCAGTCTGGAGGATCCCAGTCCATGTCATCCCAGCCCCCATGATCCCAGTCTGCATGGTCCTGCATGGCTCACACTGCCAGGGTCTGGAATTCCAATTCCCAATCAAGCAAAGATGTTCCTCCCTCTACTGGTTTTGGTTCCTGAATCTGAGATTTCCCAGCCAACACACCCATTTTTTTCACATCTTTATCATCCCGACCCTGTTTCCCTTCCCTTTCCCAATCCCATTTCCATTCCCATTCTCATTCCCAATCCTGATCCCTTTCCCAATCATGTGCCCTTTTTCCTTTCCCCTTCCTGATCTCATTCCCAATCCCAATCCTGTTCCCATTCCTGATCCCCTTCCTGATCATGTTCCCATTCGCAATCCTGTTCCTGTTCCCCTTCTCAATTCCATTCCCATTCCCAATCCTGTTCCTTTTCCTGATCCCCTTCCCAATCCCAATCTTGTTCCCCTTCCTGATCCCATTCCCAATCCTGTTCCCAATCCCAATCTCGTTCCCATTCCCAAATCCTGTTCCTGTTCCCATTCCCAATCCCGATCCTGTTCCCCTTCCCATTCCTGATCCCATTCCCATTCCCAATCCTGTTCCCAGTCCCATTCCTGATCTCGTTCCCATTTCCAATCCCTATCCCATTCCCATTGCCAATCTCATTCCCATTCCCATTTCCCTTTCCCAATCCCTGCCTTGTTCCCATTCCCAATCCTGTTCCCATTCCTGTTCCAAATCCCGTTCCCGACCCCACCACTGTTTCCAGGGAATTGTTTTGATCTCAACCTCCAGCCCAAATCCTGGGGTGTCAAAAAACCCCCTGATCCCCAAATCCTGAGGTGTAAAACACCCCTGACCCCAAATTTTAGGATCAAACCCCCCCAGACCCCAAACCCCAAACTTTGGCATCAAACCCCTCCAGTCCCCAAACTCTTGAGTTGGAAATATTTGAGGTGTCCAATCCCTCGATTCCAAAGTTTGGGGTTAAACCCTCCGATCCCCAAATTCTGGGGTCAAAATCCCCAAATCCCAAACCCTGGGGCGTCAAAACCCCCCACATCCCAAATTCTGTGGTCAAAACCCCTCTGATCCCCATATTCTGGGGTCAAAACCCCCCAAATCCCAAACCCTGAGGTGTCAAACACCCCAAATCCCAAATTTTAGGATCAAACCTTCCCCATCCCCAAACTTTGGGATCAAACCCTCCAGACCACAAACTCCCCCCATAAACCACTCCAGCCCTGGGGGGCACAGCAGGGCTCATTTGGGATTGATTTGGGATTTATTTGAGGAGGAGTTTGGGGTTACTGAGGGATTTTCAGGAGGATTCTTGAGGTTTCTGAGGGATTTTGGTGTTTTCTGAAGGATTTTGAAGGGGATTTTTGGGGTTTTCTGAGGGATTTTTGAGGGATTTGGAGAATTTCCAGCAAGGATTTCAGGGAGTTCCAAGAGGGATTTTGGGGGTTCTGAGGGATTTTAGGAGGGATTTGGGGGATTCTGGGGGATTTGGGAGGCATTTTCTCAGGGATTTTGGGGGGATTTAGGAGGAATTTGGGGGATTTTCAAGAGAGATTTTGGGGTTTTCTGAAAGATCTGGGGAGGTTCCAGAGGGCATTTTGGTGTTTCTGAGGGATTTGGAGTTTTCTGAGGGATATTTGGAGGATTTCCAGCAAGGATTTGGGGAGTTCTAGGAGGCATTTTGGGGTTTTCTGTAGGATTTGGGGAGGTTCCAGAAGGAATTTGGGCCTTTCTGAGGGATTTCGAGAAGGACTTGGGGTTTTCTGAGGAATTTTGGGTTGTCCGAGGGATTTCTGGGGGATTTGGGGCATTCCCAGGAGGGATATGGGAGTTCCTGAAAGGTTTTTGGGGGATTTTCAGGATTTCTGGGAGGCATTTTGGGGTTTTCCAGCAGGGATTTTGGTTTTTTCCAGCAGGGATTTGGGGAGGTTCCAGAAGAAATTTTGGGGTTTCTAAGGGATTTGGGGAAATTCAGAGGAATTACGGGGGATTTGGGGGATTTCTGGCAGGGATTTGGAGCATTTCCAGGAGGCATTTGGGGTTTTCTGAGGGATTTCTGGGGGATTTGGGGCATTTCCCATCGGAGGGATTTTGGAGCTTTCTGATGGATTTTGGGAGGTTCCAGAGGAATTTAGGGGGGATTTGGGGGATACTTGAGGCCAAATTTTGGTGGGTTTTTTTCCCAAAATTCTTGGTTTTCCCCCCAAACCTCAGTATTCCCTCACCAGATCTGTGTCTCATCATGGGTTTGTTGTAGAGGGGGAAACCTTGGAGTTTACCTGGTTGGATTTTGGCGTTATTTGAGGCTGCATTTTGGGGTTTTTTCTCAGGAATTTAGGATATTTCCAAGAATTTCAGTTTTTTCCCCAAATCCCAGTATTTTCCCCCAAATTTCTGTCTCACCACAGGCTTGTTGTAGAGGGGGAAGCCTTGGGGTTTTTCCCACTTTGATTTGAGAATGATTCCAGGGGATTTGTTTTTTTTTTTTCCAGAGCAATTCAATTTGGGGTTTTTTTCCAAATTTGGGGATTTTTTTCCCCAAATCCTGGAATTTTCTCCCAAATTTCTCTCACCATGGGCTTGTATGACAAGGGAAGGGAAAGCTTTGGAATGTTGCTGGTTGGATTTTGGGGATATTTCAGGCTGCATTTTGGGGTTTTCTTCCCCAGGATTTTGGTTTTTTTCTCAGAGTTCCACAGTTTTTTCCCCAAAACCCCAGTACTTCCCCCCGGATTTTGCTCTCACCATGGGTTTGTCACAGAAGGGGAAGCTCTCGGGGGTTCCAGGGTGGATTTTAGGGATATTTGAGGCTGGAATTGAGTATTTTTACCCAGGATTTTGGGGTTTTTACCAGAATTCCACAGGTTTTTTTCCCAAAATTCCCATTTTTTCCCCTAAAATCTCAGCATTTCCCCCCAGATCCGTGTCTCACCATGGGTTTGTTGTAGAAGGGGAAGCCTTGCATGGAGCGCAGGGCATTGGTGGCACTGCTCATCTCCTTGAAGATGACGAAGGCCTGGCCCCACATGTGTGGACACACACATTTAGAGGGCCAGGAAAATTACAGCTTGAGAATTCTTTCTCAGGCCTGGACTTCTCCTGCCTCTCAGCTCCATTCCTAGGCTGATAAGCTGGTCTAGCTTCAGCTAGGGAGGAACTCTCCCAGGACAATAATCTGGTCAAGACAGAATGAAATCTGGTCAAAACAGAATGGAATTCACAATAAAGATTAACACCTGGTGTTTTTCTCGTGGGACACATCCTGAGGTACAGTTTCATGGATGTTTTTCTAAAGTATCCAATGAGCTCCTGTCCTGTCTTAGCTCCACGTAACATACTTTAAATACGGGTTGTCTGTTCAATAAAGTCGCCCTTTTTTCCCTAAAGAGGCCCTTGTGTGTTGCTGTTCTTGCTGTCTCTCCCTCTCTCTCTCTCTCTCTCTAGCACAGTAACCACACGCATGCGGAGACTGCGTGACACCAAAATGTCCAAAACCTGCCCAAACTGGGAGAAAATGGCGTACAGGGACTTCTTCAGCTCTGGGGACACAGAGGGACAGGTGACAATGGGTATAGCACAGGGACAATGGCGACAGGGACAGCTCCAGCTCTGGGGACAGTGACAAGGACAGGTGACAACGGGGACAGACACAAGGACAGGTGACAATGGGGACAGACCCCCCAGCCCCCCCTCACCATCCTTCTTGATCTTCTCGTTGAGGTTGTTGATGTAGATGGTGTGGTTGGGGCGGGGCTCCTGCACCGCCATGGCCGCGACCTCTGTGGGGACAGGGACCCTCTGTGGGGACAGGGACCCTCTGTGGGGACGGGGGGAATAGGGACAGGGACCCTCTGTGGGGACGGGGGGGGGATAGGGACAGGGACCCTCTGTGGGGACAGGGACCCTCTGTGGGGAAAGGGTGGAGACAGGGACAGGGACTCCTCTGTGGGAACAGTGGGGATTTAGGGAACCCTTCACCCCCGGGACCCCCAAATCCACCCCAGACCCACCTAAACCCTCTCAATTACCCTCAGACTCCTCACAGATCCCCCCATAATTTACCCCAGACCCACCTGAGACCCCCCCTCAAACCCATCTGAGACCCCCAAAATCCCCTGAGACTCACCTGAGATCCCCCAAAATCCCCTCAGACTCCCCCAAACCCCCCAGACCCACCTGGGAAACCCCCAGACTCTCCCAGTTCCTCACATAACCCCCTCAAAATCCCCTCAGACCTCCCTAAAAACCCTCCAGACCCTTTCAAGCTCACCCCAAAGCCCCTCAGACCCCCCATTCTCACCTCAGACCCTCCTACTTCCCCTCAGTCTCCCCCGAAAATCCCCTCAAAATCCCCTCCAAAATTCCGTAAAAACCCCACGAAATCCCCCACTTCTCCTAAAACCCACCGCAGGGTCCCTCATTTCCCCCCAGTTCCCTCCAAAGTCCCCAAGCTCCCCCAGACCTACCTCAGACCACTCAATTCCCCTCAGATCCCCCCAAATCCACCTCAGACCCCGCAAAAATCCCTCAAACCCCCCAGTTCCCCCCAAATCCATCCCAGACAACTCAGTTCCTCTCATACCCCTCTCAAACCACTCCAAATCCCCCTCAATTCCCCTCAACCCCCCCCCAATCCTCCCATTTCCCTCCAAAACCTCCATAAATGCACTCCAGACCCCTCAATTCCCCTCAAACCCCTCAATTCCCCTCAGATTCCCCCAACCCTCCCCATTTCCCCCCATTCCCACCTCAGATACCCGCATTTCCCCCAAAGTCTCCCCAAACGTACCCCAGTCCTCTCAAGTCCCCTGTAAATTCCCCCATTTCCCCCCGGGCCCCACCTCAGCTCCCCCCAAAGCCTCCCCACACGCACCTCAGACCCCTCAATTCCCCCCAAACCCCCTCATTTTCCCCATTCCCCCTCCTTAGCCGCCCCAAACGCACCTGAGACCCCTCAATTCCTCTCAAACCCCTCAATTCCCTTCAGATTCTCCCCTAAATTCCCCAAATTCCCCCATTTCCCCACCTCAGTGCCCTCCTCCGCTCTCCCCTCACGCTCTCCCGCCGCCGCCTCCGCCCAGCCAATAGCAGCGCGCCTCTCCCAGAATCAACCAATCAGAACGCTTCTCCCCTCAGCAATGCCCGCCTCACCCGCGCCGCTCCACCCAATCAGAGGCCAGGCTGGAGTGGCGCCCTCTGACCCCGGGGCCGGGCATGGAGCAGGCGCCCCCTCCCCGCCTGCCTCCTGGAAATTTCGGGTTCGTGGTGGGGCGCCGGGGGAGATTTGAGGGTCCCTGGTGGGTTTTGGGGTTCTTGGAGGGGGTCCCGGGAGGGTCCTGGGGGGGGGGTCCCAGGGGAGATTTGGGGTTCCTGGGACGGTTTTGGTGTTCCTGGGGGGGGGGGGGGGTCGCAGGGGACATTTGGGGTTCCTGAGGTGGTCCCAGCCCCACCCTGAAAGGGGTCTGGGGGGTTTCGGGGAGAGGGAGCACAGCAGGGGGTTCCCCCCTCATTTTTTGGGGGGGTATCCCATGGTGCCCCCTCCCCAAAAGCTTCCAGAGCCCCTGAAGTGGCTCCTGTTCCTCAGGCCGGTGCCCCCCCCCGATCCAGGACGGGTCCCAATGAGTCTGGGGAGAACTGGGGGTATTTGGGGTTTTCAGGGAATTTTTGCGGACTTTTACTGGGTTTGGGGGGATTTTGGGACACATTCTGGGGTTTTCAGGGACTTTTGGGGGGATTTTGGGGAGATTCGAGGATTGTGAGGGAATTTTTGGGGAACTTTACTGGGTTTGGGGGGCATAATGGGGGATTTTGGGGTTTTCAGGGAATTCTAAGGGGACTTTGCTGGGTTTGGGGGGCATTTTGGAGGCAATTTTGTGGGGATGCTGCAGGGTTTTGGGGGTTTTGTGGGAGTTTTTGGGGGCCTTGATTTGGTTTTGGGGGATTTTGGGGGCACTTTGCTGAGTTTGGGGGAATTTTGGAGAGATTCCAGAGTTTTCAGGGAATTCTTAGAGAACTTTACTGGGACTAGGGGGATTTTGGGGTTTTCAGGGAACTCCTGGGGAGGGTTTTGGGGAGAGTCTTAGTTTGAAAGACAGGTGTCTGCTAAGAAAAGCAGAAGCCTTATTCCTTATTTTTTAAAATGGAGAATGTAAACCCCCTCCCTCCATATGATTATAATTTTGAAATTAAGGAGCTGTCAGGCAAAGATACGGAATAGGAGTAACAGTTCTTTCCTAGGAAAATTAAAATAGAAATACAGTATTCCAGAGAATAAACCCAAAATCAGTGACAGAGTCAGAATACAACCTGACACCCTGTCAGTCAGGGTGTTGGTAGCAGTCCCATTAAATGGTGGCTGCATCCTCCTGGATGACAGATGTGGTTCAGTTGAAGCACTGCTCCTGTAGAAGGTGCAGTTTTCCTCCAAAGGTCCAGTGATAATGTGGAGAGATTTGGTTTTTCCTCTGGGATCCAGTGGAAAAAGGCTGCCTTGTTCCAAATCTCAGTTTTTATTTAGGTAGGAAAGGCTTGGCTCCTGCTCCTGGCTGGAGCATCTCCCCATGGGTTAACAGAATTTTATCAGTCATGCAGTGGGACCCAATGGGATGATGTAATTTTATCAGTCATACAGTAGGACTCAATGGCCCATTAACAGAAGATATCCTTCTGGAGGAAGGATGGGTTGTGGAAAAATAAAGATGACTGCTCCACCTGGTTTTAACAGATGGCCCATTAGCAGAGAATATCTCCCACAGAGATAAGGATCACTGTACCAGCTGGTTTCAACAGATGGTGATAGAATACACACCTCGGGTCACATCCTGCATTGCAACCCAAGACATTGTCCACCCCTTATTCTATTACCATCTGCATAATGAAACCCTACACACAGTTCTCACTTAAGATTAGGTTTCCCTGGTACACAATGGACTTCTCCATCTTTCTGCATTTCCCACCAAGTGTAACCAGGTCCTTGGGCAAAGACAAGCCCACGGATGGGTCTGTCCTTGCCCGAGGTGGGACTAATCCAAACAGTCTTCCTTAAAATACCTTTCATGTGTGCCACAGGGACTTTATCTCCATCCACTGTGTGCAAGGGTTCAGACTGGGCAGGACCAGCTCGATTGATGGACCCTCCGGTGTTGACCATCCAGGTGGCCTTTGCTAAGTTTGTTTCTGTTATGAATGATGTTCTATTCTTCCAATTTATCAAGCAACAAGATTATTTTAATATTAAAATGTTAATAGTAACAAAATGAATACAATCAAACTATTGGAGATGAAAAAGTATTGGAGATTAATATAATCAAAGTGCATATATTTGAGAAGATACAAAATTTGGCAGTAAGTATTTTAGTATAATTGAGGTTCATATAAAGCATGAGCAAAACCGACCGGGGAGGGCCCCCCCAACCGGGGATACGGGGAGGGACTCGCCCCTCCTCACGTACCAAAGCATCAAGGCTAACAATCCCCCTTATATACTATATGCTACACAAGTGTCTGGAAAACTCCTCCTAGTTTCTATTCCTAAAGTCTACGTCACTGTGTGTACGGAGCATGCTCTACTGATGGGTTAGGGGGTCTCTCATCCTTTTGAGGGTTTTATTTCTGATGAAGGCTCGTCGTCTTCATCAGTGACCGAGGTGTGACCCGCAGGTAGTGCAGGCGCCCTGTGTGACTGAGCAGATGTTTTTCATTACAAGACTTTAATTGAGTCCCATGCTTGGAATCATCCCATTTTGGCCCATTTCAAGGTCAAAATTTTCTATTTCTAGATGCTGCTTGTCAGACCTACGTCTTTCTACTATTCTTGTTTGACTTTCTTCCAACCTTCTTCTTCGACTCCCAACATCCAGAAGATGTCCTTTGCCCTGTCTCACCCATCTCCCCCCTCACTCTGTAACAATTGTCTTCTATTGATCCAAATAAAATTTTGTTAATATAGTTACAATTAAATTAGCAATTTACAATTGCAATTACAATTAATGAATCACATTTATCACAATTCCCCCATTTCTCTTTTTTATCATATTGATTTGTGCTCTAAAAAGTTGCTACTTGGTATTGTCTATGTTTCTTCGTACTAGCCTCCAATTTTTCTAACATTTCTCATGAGGCATCCAGCTTGTCACACTCCTTCTCAAATTGATTAACATTTCTCATGCCAGGGTATTCTCTTTGCATTCAGTCACCATTTTCTTGATCTCTCTCCCTTGAGTGTGAGTGGATTGTGCTTTCAGTACCATCAAGGAATTTAATTTCCCTTTTGCTGTTGATTCTAGATCCCTGGGCATGGCTGTAAGTTGCATTCCTTGAATTACTGAGTGGATTAGTCTGATTAGACAGGGTATCATGCAAGGTAGAAACAATAGTTCTAAAACAGAACATAATAGCATGAATCCCAATTTTTTTCCACCACATGCCCCTGAAAGTTTATCCCACCAATCAGTTTTCAGGATAGAATTCCATTTTTGAAGTGGTACATGTGCCACTCTTTTAATTTCATCAGCAAGCTTTGTGATTGCCTCCCCATGATCATCTATTTCCAGACAGCACTCAGATTCATTAAACCTCCCACAGACTCCTCCTTCTTCTGCCAATAGATAGTCTAGGGCAACTTCTTGCATCAAATCTGCAAAAAGGTTTTTATTTGAAGTTGGCAAATCCCAGTCACCATAGTGCTGTTTTAGTTGTTTATACACCTCATTCAGTTCCCTTAACTCTTTCCCTCTGATATTTTCCTATCCTTTTTTGTTTCTTTTTGTTTTTCAACTTCCATTCTCATATTTTCAAAACAAAAGAAAATTTTATATCTAGGACAAAGTTGATCATTGTTAGGGTAAGGAGTTCACCCATTGAATCCTATATTTCTTCTTACTCAATAGAATTTTGGACTTTTCACACAATTTTCTAAAAAGCTGCATTGTAGCAGACAGCACTAACGTGAATGTGCCACAAAAGCTGATTCCATCTTATCCTTGACCCACAGGGATCAGGAATAGTTTGTTTCTTTACTGCTGGCTCTTGCGTTGCTTATCGTCTTGGAATTTGTTCCTGCATGGCCTGTTCTTTGCTCCATGCTGCCTTATGGTTTTAGCCAGTTGCCAGGGGTATTATAGTAAGCAGAATGAAAAGAATCCTCAGGAATTTTAACTTTCTACCTGTCTCAAGGCCCCTTGGGTTGCAGCCAAGGGCTGAGATGTCCATCTTCTCGGTAGCAAAGTTTTTATCCTGGGATTTGTTTCTCTTTGATACCCTTGGCCTCATAAAGTTCGTATGAGCCATTTTAACTTTTTCTGTTCCAAAGATGGCACAAAGTATTTGTAGCTCTGCAGCACTGCCTTATCTCTCTTCCTAGATTGATCAGCTATTTTTCCTAATCCACTAAAGCTGCAGAGATATGCCAACTACAACAAGATTTGTTTTCACACAACTTGTCTCGATGGTGTTCCAAAAAATCACTAAAAAATCTTTTTAAAGTTAGCTGTTTACATACACAAACAAACCAATTGTCTCTCTTTCACTCTAGTTACTCTTCACCACAAATTAAAACAACAGGTACAAATAACACAAATTCATGGACAACACTTTAAGCCATGGTTAGTACATTCCCAGTGTGTTAATTATTTCTGGACCCTCTCAGTAACAGGTGTCACCAGTCTCTTTTTCTGGAGTTGTAGTTCTTCAAATAAATCAGTTAATGTTGACTGTTGGAGGCTCCTGAGAAAATTTTCAATCCTCCTGGGCTGTTCCCATTCATCAACGAGGTGTCTGATTCTTTCCCATCAGAGCTGTTCTGCCTTCAGACTCAACGAGGTTGCAGTTGGCAGCCAATTCAGGATGTCCAGACTTTGATAATGCACCTCTCAAAACAACTTCAAACTGGTATTTCAAACAGCAATAAAATAACATTTTTCACTGCACATACAAAAACCACATCCCCCCTTGGTCCCAAAGTACAGCGGTTCCATGCCAACTTCATGTAGACTGTAGCCTTTTGGCACCCAGTACCCTCCTTAGCTTCACCATGGATTTATTACCATTTTCTTGAGTAATTTGTTTCCTAATTTCAAATATTCTTACACACCCATAAAATTTTAGAAAAAATGGTCACAAAGTGCTCTTGTGCCCCAGTGAATCCCCCCATGCGAGCTGCCTGGGATCTGTTGGGCCAAAGGTCCCAGCACCGCTCTTTTACCATTGGGCAGAAGAATCCATCCTTCTTCCAGGGTTACCCCAGCTTCTTCACAGCCTCCACTTCTGCCAAGGAAAAGCATGGTGCCCCACCCTGTGCTTTTGCTTCCCGAAAAGCCACACTCACACTGCTGCTTTCTCTCAGGGCTCCCCCCTCTGCTTCATCATCAGCCAAATTGTTTCCTTTTATTTTATGATGCTTGTATCCCCAAACAGTCTGTTCAGTTGGTGTTGAATATTGAATTCTGCAGCTTTAAGACTGATTCCAGGAGTGAAAGAGGGGAGAAAAAGTGCAGAATTAGTTATCAGAAACTACAATGATTCCCCCACATTCCTGCTCACAGACCTAGTTGTCTGCAGTGGACAGCGGGAGAGAACTCTCTTTTGGTTAATTTTTTTTTCTAAGCAATTAAATCAAAAAAGTTCCCTGGAGTGTGTTTTTCCTTTTTTATTATTCAAACCTGCTCTGGACAAAAATCCCAAGAAAGCACTGGAAGCTCACACCTGTAGCCCACCAAGCCTGGGCCTTGGCATTTCCCGGCACTGAAGGAACTGATACCAGACAAAGTAAGTCAAGCTGCAACTCACAAAAAACCATCTTTTGAATCTGTCATCTCTTCAAAACAACAAGAAGTTTTGCTGTTTAATATTGTTCATTTTTATACTGAAAAGTGTTTTGCCTGTTAAATAAACAGTTATTTTCCCCACTTCTCTCTGAGGAAATATTTTTTTCTCTAACTAATTAAAAAAAGACTGCTTAAATTTGTTTCCCAGAAAAACTCTATTCAAAAGTTTCCTCCCAAATTTACCCTAAACTAAAACAAAGACCCTGTATCTACTAAAAATATGATTTCTTCATTTTGAGAACATACTTTCAGCTTTATCAAGGGCTCTTCTTGTGTTTCAGTCTTCATTAAAGAAATGAGCCCCTGACCCCCCTAGTCTTCTTAAAGCATTTTTTAAAATTTTGCTGCCTTTTTTTTTCAGATTTTTTTGTATATGTCCTTTTTTTATGACAATAGAAACAAATGGGTCCTGTACCCCTAGAAACAGGACAAGAATTTTGCAAATGTCCTTTTTTGTGACAAGAAAAACACATGGGTCTAGTGTCCTCCGAAGTAGGTCCTGATTTTTCTTTTTTTCTTTTTATTCTTTCCTGATAAATTCTCTGTGTTTGTGGCTGCTTGTATTTCTTGGACTGCTGCCATTAGAATCCTGGCTTTTATTATTTTTTTCCCTCATCTCTTCTAACATACACTGCTTGCTCTTTCTTTAACAACTCCTGAAGGCCCCTGTCCTGCCAATCTTCCAATTTCTTCGGGGTCTATCTATGCCTGAGTATAATTGCAAATCCTTTCTTAGTCTCTCTAACCATTCTGCCGGGGACTCATCTTTCCCTTGGTGCTCACTCTGAGCTTTCTCTGTGTTTTGTTCCCTGGGCACTGCTCTCCTAATTCTTTGGTTAATCACCCATTTGAAATCCCTCGTACCTGTGTTCTACTTCCTGATTATTCCAATTTGGATCTGCCATAGGCCATTTCTGATCTCCCTGATCTGGCCCCTGATGATCTCTATTCCAAGCCCGTATGCCTGACTGTCTAATCATTTCTCTCTTCCACTGTAAACAAGATTCCTAAAATAGACTTCAATTCCACTCAGGTGTAAATATTCAGTCCCAAAAACTGATCTAGTCTCTCTGCTACTCCAATAGGATCTTCTAGCATCCTGCCCATCTCTTTCTTAAATTCCCTAACATCCCCAGTATTCAGGGAAACACATAAGCAATAGGTCCCTGTCCTGTGGCCAGATTTGCCATTGGAACCTCTCTAAGAGGGTATAATCTATCTTCCCTTCCTGCTCCCTCGTCCTCTTTGTCACTTTCTTCCTCCTGTCCCCTTCTGCCTCCAGTTCTGTGTGCTAGAGGCTCCTCATGAATAGGGGGTGCATCAGGGACCAGGGGCTGGACAGGCTGGCCAGGCTGTCTGTATGGGGGTGGGAGGTGATCTAACGGGTCCCATGGCTTTATCTGGTCCCTTTTTACTGCTTGTCCTTTAGTTTGCAAAGGGTATAACGAATAACCTTCTTTTTCCTGCCTTTGAACTATAAATTCACCCCCCCATTTTTGGAAGCTACAAAGGAACATACTCACTTTCCTCCTGGTTAAAAGGTTCTTTTGAATTCACATATAGATTTATAACCTGACAAATCCAATCTTCAAATGATCCAAACTCTGACCAGTATAAATTATTTGCACAAATCTTTTATTTTGTCCTCTCAAACATACTGATGCCTTGAGGAGCTGGAACAGAGGCTACACACAGAGTTAAGGGGAACAAAATGGATATTTATTGTGAGGCCCACGAAAGGCCTACAAAAGCCACACCCCAGCAATACGGGTGCCACAGTCGTGGCCCCTGCCCGGATGGCTCCAAGATGGAAGGAAAGGAGGAGGTTGGTCACAAAATCTTACACTTTTATAGGTTCTGGTTAATTTGCATGAACCCACCCTCCACCTTTCCACGTAGTTTGTGCTTAGGGCCTGAAGTTTGGAGAAACTGTCCTTGAGTTCTTAACTAGAATAGGATTGTTTTGTCTTCATCACCCTAGCACATCAGAAAAGCACATCCAATGAGAACAGGAAAACTTAAAACGAAAGGCATCAATACAGTACTGTATCATTTTCTGCTTACATTTTTCTCTTTGGGATTCCCTTGTACCCCAGTATTGTAACACTATCCCCAGGGGGCTGTCCTGAGGAATCTCGCTCCCCTTCTGGGAAACCCCCTCTCAGTTCCCAGGCACACCGGGTTCTCGCGAATTTTTCTCACACTTTGCAACCCCTGGGTCGGGGATTTTACTTTTCCTCTGACCCATCTCTGGTGGCAACAGAGAGAGCTCCCTTGCTCTCTCTCACTCGTTCTGCGGTTCAACTCCTTCGCTTAATGTACACTATCTCACTTCTTTTGCCAACCACTTGTTTCCCACCTAATTCCTTCTTTTCCTTTTATTCTTTCCCCAACTTCTCTATCTGGCCACTCTCCACAATCCTTAATCACGTACCAAAACTTTCATCTATTATCCTCCCAACAGATAGTTGAACCTGACTCATTCACTCCCTTCTTAAATCACTTCTCCAAGCATCAGCTCCCTTCTCAAAGACTCTTCCTGTGAGTTCTCGGGCTGGGACTTTCCCTCCCGCTCCCTCCCGGGGTATTCACTCGCTCTCCCCTTTCAGACATTCCTCACTCACACACAAGCACACAGCCGCCCCCTTTACCCAACCCCATGGTACTCACACAGCCCCATTTTCGCACAGGGTTCTTGTGCACAAGACGTTTTACGGGCACCTTTCCCTTTCTGCCGGCGTTCTCACGGGAGCCTTCTTCTTCTGGCGCGCCTCCTTGTAGCGAGCTTCTTTTGCTTATGCTTTATTTTAATTTGGAACTCCTTCTCCAAGAGTGCCTGGTCTAGCTTTGGGACCACCTTAACGACTGGTGGGGAGCTCCTTCCCAAAACTAGCCACTCTTCACTTGGACTGGAGTTCCCGGGTTTTCGCATGTTATGAATTATGTTCTATTTTATTTTCCAATTTATCAAACAACAAGATTATATTTAATTATTATTTAATTATTTAATTATATTTAATTATATTTAATATTAAATTTTTAAAAGTAACAAAATGAATACAGTCAAACTATTGGAGATGAAAAAGTATTGGAGATTAATACAATCAAAGTGCATATATTTGAGAAGATACAAAAATTGGCAGTAATTAATTTAGTATAATTGAGGTTCATATAAAGCATGAGCAAAACCGACCGGGGAGGGCCCCCCCAACCGGGGATACGGGGAGGGACTCGCCCCTCCTCACGTACCAAAGCATCAAGGCTAACAATCCCCCTTATATACTATATGCTACACAAGTGTCTGGAAAACTCCTCCTAGTTTCTATTCCTAAAGTCTACGTCACTGTGTACAGTGCATGCTCTACTAATGGGTTAGGAGGTCTCTCATCCTTTTGAGGGTTTTATTTCTGATGAAGGCTCGTCGTCTTCATCAATGACCGAGGTGTGACCTGCAGGTAGTGCATGCTCACTATGTGACTGAGCAGATGTTTTCCATTACAAGACTTTAATTGAGTCCCATGCTTGGAATCATCCCATTTTGGCCCATTACAAGGTCAAAACTTTCTAGATGCTGCTTGTCAGACGTACATCTTTCTACTATTCTTATTTGACTTTCTTCCAACCTCCTTCTTCGACTCCCACCATCTGGAAAATGTCCTTTGCCCTGTCTCACCCATCTCCCCCCTCACTCTGTAACAATTGTCTTCTATTGATCTAAATACAATTTTGTTAATATAGTTACAATTTAATTAGCACCAATCACATTTGTCACAGTTTCCCAATTCTTGAATGTTCCTCTGCCAAGTGCCTTTAGGGTAGTCTTGAGCAGTCTATTGCACTGTTCAACTCTCCTGGCAGCTGGCACGTGGTAGGGCGTATGATATATCCATTCCATGCCATGTTCTCTGGCCCAGGTATTGAAAAGGCCGTTCTTGAAATGGGTCCCATTGTCAGACTCAATTCTCTCAGGGGGTATTGCCGTTCTCCTTCACCTTCACCCCTTCTCTGCTCCTGCTTCCTGCTGCCGCTCCGCCTCTTCCTCCCTCCCTCCTCCTCCTCTCCCGTTCGGAGCCCCGAACTGGGAGGGGATGGGGCAAGGAAAGGGCGGGAACTGTGAGGGGAAAGGGGCGGGGTCAAGGAAAGGGCGGGAACTGTGAGGAGAAAGGGGCGGGGCCAAGGAAAGGGCGGGAACTGTGAGGGGAAGGGGTGGGGTCAAGGAAAGGGCGGGAACTGTGAGGAGAAAGGGGCGGGGCCAAGGAAAGGGCGGGAACTGTGAGGGGAAGGGGTGGGGCCAATTGGCCGCACGGTCATAAAAGGTTCTGGTTTGGCCTAAAATCAGCGAGAAAACGTCTGAAATGCAGCCTAAACCCACCAGGTATGACATAAATCAGCCAAAGGGGCCCCAAACCTATACAAAGGGGTCTAAAATCATTGAAATGAGCCTTGCATTATCTAAAAGGGCCTAAAATCCAGCCTAAATCTTCCCAGTTTGGTATAAAATCACCTAAATGTACCTGAAATCTTTGGGACCAAGACCGGCACTAGAATTGGCACCAGCCCCAAGAATGAGACCGAAATCAGAATGGACACTGAGACTAAGACTGGCGACAGGACTGACACCAGAACTGAGACCAGCACCGCTCCAGACTGGAAGTAGGACTAGGACCGAGACTGAGACAGAGACTGACACCATGACAAAAACCAGTCCTGAAACTGGCACTAGGACCAAGACTGAGACCAACACTGACACTGGCCCAGCACCGGGAGAGCTCCAGGACTGCTCTGGGACCGGGACCAGCACCGAGACTGGCACTGGCAACAGAACCGAGACTGAGATTGGCACTCAGAGAAATCCAGGACCAACACTGACAGCAGGACCAACACTGGGACCAGAATCGCTCTGAGACTGAGACCAAGACCGACATTAAGAGTGAGACTGAAAACGGAACCGGCACCAACACCGAGACTGGCACCGCTATAGGACCCAGCCTGAGAGCAGCACTGTGGAAGCTGAGACAGAGAGCACTGTGGATTTAATTGGCATTTGCAGGTTGATAACCAAGATGTCTTGGTAAGAGCAAACAGAGCTTTGAAGAGTCCAAGAAGACTGGATCAAGAGTGGCAACAGGAAAGAAGATTGAACTAAAAAAGTAGAAATGTAAAGTTTGTCTGGGTGATGTTTAACCCAATGAATGTTATAAAAATTTACTGCCTTCCTAAAAATAGTGTATAAACAAAAGTAGCTCACAATAAATTTGGATTCTGATCACGAGTCAGCAGTCCCTGTCTCTCTCTAAATCATCGATAAACACCAAAACTGGGACAGGCACTGGGAGAGCTCCAGGACTGCTCTGGGACTGGAACCAGCACCGACACCGGGAGAACTTTAGGACTGAGACTGAGACCAGCACTGACACCAGAACTGAGACTGGACCCGCTGTGGGATATGATCTGAGATTGAGATTGGCACTGGGAGCACACCAGGACCAACATCAGCACCAGTACCAGGACTGGTACTGGAACCACTCCTACGCTGAAATTGAGAATTAGACCAGGACCAAAATTTAGACCGAGACAGAAACCAGAACCGGAACTGGCACCGAGACGCACCGCTCTGGGATTGAGATTCAGACTGGGACCAGAATCAGCACCAGGAGCACTCCAGGACTGCTCCAAGACTGAGACCCAGACCAGCACCGGGACAGAGACCGACACCGGCAGCGCTCTGGGATCTCCGCGTTCACTCCGGGGAGTTTTGGCTGTGCCCCCACACGGGACTGGGCAGGACTGGGAGGGACCCCTGGGTGGGGCGGGACCACCTCGGTTCCCATCGTTCTGGTGCAGCCATCCTGGTCCATATGGTCCCAGTCCATGTGATCCCAGTCTGTACAATCCCAGTCCATGTGATCCAGTTTGTACAATCCCAGTCTGTTTGGACCTGATCCATCTGGTCCCAATCTGTGCAGTCCCAATCTGGAGGATCCCAGTCCATGTCATCCCAGCCCCCATGATCCCAGTCTGGATGCTCCTGCATGGCTCACACTGCCAGGGTCTGGAATTCCAGTTCCCAGCCACGAAAAGATGTTCCTGCCCTTGAAGGCAAAGCTCTTCAGAAGGGGCCAAAAGCCAAGTGCAGCAAGACCTTACAGGGACATTTCACTGCCAGCCTTCCTAACTTCACCCATGGCTGTTGGAGCTCCTGCACTGGGAATTAAATCAGGGGAGGGTCTTTGGTGGGAGCTGCCCTGGGTCAAGGGAGACCCTGAGACAGAAACAGAGCAGGCAGGGAGAGGCAGGAGAGAAAGGAGGACACAAACACAATCAGGTGAGAAGGTGCCACTGAAAACAGAACTGCAACTGACTGGAAGTGAATGGGGCAGAAATCAGGAATTCTAAAACTTTTATTTACTATCAAATCCATCCCAGCCAGCCAGCCCAACACCCAATCCCAATCCCAGTGCTCCAAATTTGGATCCCACTTCTCCCAATCTCCTTCCAACCCCTTCTCACCCTGCCGGCGGTGGAATCCAGTAAGGTTTGCGTGGGACTGAGTTGTTTTGAGGAGGGAACAAGGCATTTGGAGGTGGAATCATGTCATTTTGATTTAAAATTGAGGTGTTTTAAGAGGGATTTGAGGTGACAGATTGATCCCTCTTGGCTTCTGGAACGCAAAGAGACGGAGAAGAGACTAAAACGAAGGCCAAAACAAAAGGATAACCAGCCAGGTGTCTTCGCAACGTGGATCCCAAGGAATGTGGGTCACCAGGGCTCTGCCCAACGTGGGCTCCTCCGTTAGAGGATAGAGTTGGAGCAGCGCACTAAGTTTGCCTTGCACTAGGAGGACTTGTGGGGATTGCATTAATGCTGCCTCTGCTGGTGTCTCTTCAAAGCTGAGCTCTGAGAAAAGTTCTTGCAACACTCAGGACACTCGTAGGGTCTCTCCCCAGTGTGGATGTGCCAGTGGGTGATGAGGTGGGAGTTTCGCTTGAAGCCCTTCCCGCAATCAGAGCACTGGAAAGGCCTCTCCTCCGTGTGTGTCTGGAAGTGCCTGAGGAGACTGGAGCTGGTGGGAAACCTCTTCCCACACTTGGAACACTCGTAGGGCCTCTCCCCATTGTGGACACTTTGGTGGCGGATCAGGTTGGAACACTGCGTGAAGCCCTTCCCACACTCCTCACACTTGTAGGGCCTTTCCCCAGTGTGGATGTTCTGGTGTCGGATCAATGTGTTGCGCTCAGTGAAACTTTTCCCACATTCCTCACACTTGTGGGGCTTTTCTCCGGTGTGGATGCGCCGGTGTTTGGTAAGGATGGCATTTTCCCTGAAGCCCTTCCCGCAGTCGGGACAGCGGAAGGGCCTCTCCTCTGTGTGTGTGCGCTGGTGCTGGAGGAGATTGCTGCTGGTCTGAAACCTCTTCCCACATTTGTCACACTCGTAGGGCCTCTCCCCAGTGTGCTGCATCTGGTGCTGGATCAGTTTGGAGCGGACTGTGAATCCCTTCCCACACTCAGAACACTTGTATGGTCGTTCACCAGTGTGCATCCTCTGGTGCTGGGTCAGGTGAGATCTCTGGCTGAATCTATCTCCACACTCCCCACACTCGTAGGGCCGTTCCCCAGTGTGGATCCTCTGGTGGCAGGTAAGGCTGTTCCTCCACCTGAAGCTCATCCCACATTCTGAGCACTTGTGGGGCTTCTCCCCATCACGAAGCTGGGGTTGTCCTGCAGCCGGGGGCCGTGCTGGGCTGGGAGATGGAGCAGGACAGAGGGGGAAAGGGACACTGACTTCCTCCTCACCTGCCTGGGGCTCCCGGGGCATCTTCATCGCAGCCAAGGGTTGGGAATGGGAAATCCTGGTTTGGGGAAAAACAAGGGATGAGCGCGTTGTGTTGTGGGTTCCTCCTGCCCAACTCCATCTCTAGAAGTCCCCGAGCATCTGGGGTCCATAAAAACCTCCCAAACACCAACATTCAGCCCTGAAAATGCCTCCCAGCAGTTCCTGGGAATGGTACCTCTCCTTTGGTGTTTGGGGGTTCCCCCCAGTCCCAGCTGCTGGGGGTCACGCTTGTATTGGGGGTCCCCCATCTACTCGGTTCCCGCCCTCCCCGGGCTGCTGGGAGTCCCAGGAATCCAAAAAGCTCCCCCCTCTTTTGTTTCCCCATTTAGGGATGCTGGGGGTTTTTGGGGTCCCTTCTCCCCTTATTCTCCCCTTATTCTCTGCTTTGGGGTGCAGGGGGTCCAGGGACTCCCCCCTGCCCCTCTCCAGGCTGTTGAGGGTCCCAAAATCGCGGCGCTCCCCCCTCTCTGGGCTCCCCACTTTGGGGTCCTGGGGGACAAAGGGCTCTGCTCCTCCAGGCTGCCTCTGCCGGCAGCCGCCACCGGGACCCCCAATGTCCCCCCAAGGTGCATTTTCTGATCAGATTTGGAGCTGTGCATTCTCCAAACTTCTCCCAACTTACCAAGGAGAAAAAAAATCATTCTGAGAGGCGCTGAGGCTATTCTAGGGGTTACTGAGTGCAACTGGGATCAAACTTGGGGCAAGTGAACCACGCTGAGATAACTGGGAGTGCCTGGGGAGGACTACAAGGTTGATCAGTGCAACTGGGATATACTGGGAATGTCTGCGACTATAGGGGTGGTGATTGGGACCTAATTCAGAATGTGCTGGGGGAAAAACTGGGACCATGCTGGGGCAACTGGGGGCAAGTGTGAGTGACTGGGGCCCTCTGGCAGACTGGCATCATACTGGACTCATATTTGGATTGTACTGGGAGTGACTGGGACTGTGCTAGGGGCAACTGCAGAACTGGGAACACATTAGACCAAATTGGGAGGGACTGGGAGCAACTGGGGCCGTGCTGGGAGCAAACAGTATCATAATAGGGAATAACTGGGAGTGACTGGGCTCATACTGGGAGTGCCGAGGAAACTGGAACCACACAGGGGGAGCAACGGGGCTCATACTGGGAGCAACTGGGCTCATACCGGGAGCAGCCACTCCCGGCTCCCGCACCCCCGAACCCCTTTCCCGGCCATGCCGCCCCTCCAGCCCCAGCACCCCCCGCCGGGGTCCCGGCAATCCCAGGGGTTCCCCCCTCTCGGGCTCCCCGCTTTGCCCTTCTGGGCCTCTCCTGTCTCTGGGCTCCCGCTCAGGGAAGCCGCGGCTCTCCCGGGGCTCCCCCAAACCGGTGTCCCCCCGCCGATCCCGCCGCTCCCGCGCGCTCCCCACCTGGCCCCGGCACAGCTCGCAGGGCCCGGCCCGGGAAGCCCAACCCCCACCGCGGGGGGACCCGCATCCCCCCGGGCCCCGCCGGGGCTCTGCCGGCACCCACCGGGACCCCCAAAAACACCTCCCGGGGACCCCCCGAAGTCCCCCCGAGGGCCATCTGCGCCTCTGCAGCCCTGCAACATCCAAACTTCCCCCCCAGAAAAACCCCAAACCCAGGGACACCCCCCGGGATATTCGGGGCTAGCTCCCCCTCCCCGGGCACCTGCGGGATGGGGGGCGATGGTCCCGGGGGGCTGCGAGTTCAGGGAGCTCCGGGGCCGCGCGCTTGATTCGCTCCTTCTCTGCTCCTGCTTCCTGCTGCCGCTCCGCTTCTTCCTCCCTCCCTCCTCCTCCTCTCCCGTTCCGAGCCCCGAACTGGGAGGGGATGGGGCAAGGAAAGGGCGGGAACTGTGAGGGGAAAGGGCGTGGTCAAAGAAAGGGCGGGAACTGTGAGGGGAATGGGGCGGGGCCAAAGGGCTGCGCGGTTTTAAAAGGCTTTGGTTCGGCCTAACATCACCAAAAAAAGTCTCAAATGCAGCCTAAATCTACCAAGATTGGTCTATAATCACCAAAATACGGTCTCATATCCAGCCTAATTCCTTCAGGTTGGGCCTAAAATCACCGAAAATCCTTACAATCTATCCTCTACCCACAGGGTTCAGCCTGAAATCATCAAAATGGGGTTATAATCCAACTAAAGTCTGTAAAATTGCTGAAAGTGCTTTAAAACCCTCATAAAATTGCCCAAAATCATTCTTCAATCCCCCAAATGGGTATATAATTCATTCTGAATGTGCTTGGTTTCGACTCAAATCACCCAAAGGGACCTAAACACACTCAAACTGTCCTGAAATCAATCCAACGAGACCTAAAATCACCATAAAAGGGCTTGGTTCCACCTACAATTACCCAAAGAGGCTGAAAATCCAACCAAATGGGCCAAAAATCATCAAAGAAAAAGAGGCCAAAATCACCAGTGCTCTGTTAAGGTCCTCCCGTATGGGCCTAAAATCATCCAAAGGGAACTAAAATTGGGACTAAAACTGCCCAGTTTGGCCTAAAATCATCCAAACAGGCCCAACTTCTCTGGGACCACGATCAAGACTGAGAGCAGCACCAGAACTGGCACTGGGACCAAGCCTGAGACCAACTCCGACACTGGGACCAGCACCGGGAGAGATCCAGGGTCGAGATTGAGACCAGGACCAAAATCAGCACCAGGAGCGCTCCAGGACTGCTCCAAGACTGAGACCCAGACCAGCACCGGGACAGAGACCGACACCGGCAGCGCTCCGGGATCTCCGCGTTCACTCTGGGGAGTTTTGGCTGCGCCCCCACACGGGACTGGGCAGGACTGGGAGGGACCCCTGGGTGGGGCGGGACAGCCTCGGTTCCCATCGTTCTGGTGCAGCCATCCTGGTCCATATGGTCCCAGTGCATGTGATCCCAGTCTGTACAATCCCAGTCCATGTGATCCCAGTTGTACAATCCCAGTGCATGTGATCCCAGTCTGTACAATCCCAGTCTGTTTGGACCTGATCCATCTGGTCCCAGTCTGTGCAGTCCCAGTCTGGATGGCCCTGTGTATCTGTCACCTAAGAACCTCTCAAATTGCTGAGAACTGGAATTCCAGACCCTGGCAGTGTGAGCCATGCAGGACCATCCAGACTGGGATCATGGGGGCTGGGATCACATGGACTGGGATCCTCCAGACTGGGACTGCACAGACTGGGACCAGATGGATCAGGGCCATCTGTAGGAATTGGTGCTTGGGGTCGGTCGGGACAAACTCAGGTACTCTCTGTATTCTGGTCTTGATGTTTGCAGTTTATTTTGTAGGGTGTGGGTATATATAAGGCCCTGCTAGGAACTGCAGCCACTGCTCAGAGCAGGACGGAGAAAGAAGGATAGAGCAATAGTAAGTGCGAAGAGGGTAAAAGTGAAGAGTGAAGAAGGGGCGATTTTCTCTTTTACAATACAATAAATCTTCTTCTATGTTGAATATTCTAATTTTCACTATCCAATCTTATACAAGATATAAATTCTCTAACATTTGCATGCAACCTATAGGAACCACTGTATTACCATGTTTTACTCCTTTTCTTCTCTCTAAATTTTATCTGGGACCCTTCCTGCCATGTCTAGGGAGGATGTCTGTTTGCTTCTTGGTATTCGCAGCATCTAACATTATCTAAACAAAGGTTCCTTCAGGCTTTCAGTTGTTTTCAGCCACACAGTCGAAAATTGCTCTCATTTCTATTTCGCTTATATTTTCTATATTTTCAAAGTCTTTTGCTAGACACTTGTATTTATAAGGTTTCCCTAATTCATCCTTCCCAACAGCCATCCATACTGGGATTGTACAGACTGGGATCACATGGACTGGGATTGTACAGACTGGGATCACGTGGACTGGGATTGTACAGACTGGGATCACATGGACTGAGATTGTACAAACTGGGATCACATGCACTGGGATTGTACAGACTGGGATCACATGGACTGAGATTGTACAAACTGGGATCTCATGCACTGGGACCATATGGACCGGGATGGCTGCACCAGAACGATGGGAACCGAGGCTGTCCCGCCCCACCCAGGGGTCCCTCCCAGTCCTGCCCAGTCCCGTGCGGGGGCGCAGCCAAAACTCCCCGGAGTGAACGCGGAGATCCCGGAGCGCTGCCGGTGTCGGTCTCTGTCCCGGTGCTGGTCTGGGTCTCAGTCTTGGAGCAGTCCTGGAGCGCTCCTGGTGCTGATTCTGGTCCCGGTCTGAATCTCGATCCCAGAGCGGTGCTGGTCTTGGTCTCATTCTCGGTCCTGTGGTGGTGCCAGTCTCGGTGCCAGTGCCAGTTTCAGTCCCAGTGCCAGTCTCAGTCTCGGTCTCGGAGTCGTTTCGGTCCCTGTGCTGCTGCTGTTGTTGGTCTCCATCCTGGAATGCTCCTGGTCCTGGTCTCTGAGCAGTCCCAGGGCCGGTGCCAGCTGGATTTAGGCTGAATGTCATGTCCCTTTTGGATGGTTTTAGGAGAAACCTGGATTTGGGCAGCATTTGAGTCCCATTTGGCTGATTTTAGACCTAACTTGGTGGATTTAGGTGCATTTGAGGCTTTTTGGAGGATTTTAGACCAAGCCTGTTGGATTTAGGCTGCTTTTGAGCCCCTTTTTACTGGTTTTAGGCCAAAACTCGTGGATTTAGCCTGCATTTGAGGCCATTTTTGGTGATTTTGGGCCTAACCTGGTGGATTTAGGAGGCATTTGAGGCCCTTTTTTGGTGATTTTAGGCCAAAGCAGAGCCCTTTAGGAGCGCACGGCCCTTTGGCCCCACCCCTTTCCCCTCACGGTTTCCGCCCTTTCTCAGACCACGCTCTATTTCGTTCATCCCCACCCATCATTGGCTCTGCGTCTTTTTTCCCGTCCAAGCCCCGCCCATCTCCTGGCACGTTCCTCTCACGCATGTTCAGAACACCCGGAAGTTGCTTCAGCGGGCGCCGCCATCTTTGTTCCCGGTCTTCCCGGCCTGGCTTTAGCATGTCCGAGAGCTACGGTGGGGCTGGGGGAGGATCTATAGGGGATCTATAGGGGATTTGTGGGGGCTTTTCGGGCCTGGTGGGGTCTGGGGGGTCTCTGTAGGGGATTTGGGGCGTCTGCAGGGTGTCTGCGGGTGCCTTTTGGGAGTTTGAGGAGGCGATCTGGGATGTTTAGGGGGTCTAGAGGGGTCTGGGGGGGTTTGGGGGTCTGAGGGTCCCTATAGGAGGTTGAGGGGGGTTATAGAAGGTCTATAGGGGATTTGGGGTGGTCTGGGAGTCCCTAAAGGGGATTTGGGGGCGTCTGTAGGGGACCTCCAGAAGGGTTTGAGGGTCCCTAAAGGCGGAATGGGGGGTCTGTAGGGGATCTGTAGGGGTCTGGGAGTACCTATAGGGGGCCTGTGGGGGGTCTCTAAGGGTCTAGCGGTCCCTATAGGGGGTTTAGGGGGTTTATGGGGGGGTTATAGGGGATCTATAGGGGATTTGGAGTGGTCTGGGAGACCCTAAAGGCGATTTGGGGGAGGCTAGAGGGGATCTCTATAGGGGTCTGAGGGTCCCTAAAGGGGATTTGGGGTAATCTATAGCGTATGTCTTGGGGTCTGCAGGTTCTGTAGGGGATTTGGGGGCTTTTGGAGGTCTCTGTAGGGGATTTGGGGGCGTCTGCAGGGTCTATAGGGGATTTGGGGGGGTCTGGGGGTCCCTAAAGTTGGTCTGGGGTGCCATAGGGGCTCTGTAGGGGTTTGGGGGGTCTCTCTATGGGATTTGGGGGGGGGTCTGGAGGTCATAGGGGATTTGGAGGGTCTCTATAGGGGATTTGGGGGGTCTGGGGGTTTTCCTAGGGGATTTGGGGTCTCAATAGGGGATTTGGGGGGTCTCTATAGGGGTTTCTGGGGGTCTCTAAAGAGGATTTGGGGTCTCTACAGGGGATCTTGGAGGGTCTCTTTAGGGGAATTTTGGAGTCCCTGTAGGGAATTTCTGGGAATTTTGGGGTCCTGAAATGGAATTTTTAGGGAATTTTGTGGTCCTTAAATGAAGTTTCGGGGTTCTGCTGGGATTTTTGGGGTCCCCATGGGGAAAGTTTAGGGTTTCTATGGGGATTTTTTGGGAATTTTGAGACCCACAAGGGAATTTTGGGGTCTTTTATGGGATTTTTTTTTTTTTTTAATTTGGGGTCCAAATGGGGGAATTTGGGGTTTCTGTGGGGAAATTCTTTGGAATTTTGGGGCTGTATTGGGAATTTGGGGGGAGTTTTGGGTCCAAACTTGGGAATTTTGGGATCTCTAGAGGGGATTTTGGCGGAATTTTGGGTCCAAACTTGGGAATTTGGGGTCCCAAAAGGGAATTTTTAGCAATTTTGGGGTTTCAGAAGGGAATTTTGGGATCTCTGGATAGGACTTTTGGGAATTTTGGGTCCAAATGTGGGAATTTTGGGATCTCGGGGGGGGTGGGAATTTTGGGTCCAAACTTGGGAATTTGGGGTCTCTAGAGGGGGTTTTTGGGAATTTTGAGTCCAAATGTGGGAATTTTGGGATTTCTGGAGGGGATTTGGACGAATTTTGGGGTCTCAGGAGGGGATTTGGGGGAATTCAGGGTCCCAGAAGCGAATTTTTGGGAATTTTGGGATCTCTGGAGGGGATTTTGGGTCCGAACTTGGGAATTTGGGGTCCCAAAAGGAATTTTTGGGGAATTTTGGGGTCTCTGGAAGGGATTTTTGGGAATTTTGGGGTCCCCAGAGGAGATTTTGGGGTCTCTGAAGAGGATTTTTGGGAATTTTGGTTCCAAATGAGGGAATTTTGGGGAATTTTGGGTTTTCTACAGGGGATTTTTGGGAATTTGGGGTCCAAACTTGGGAATTTGGAGTCCCAAAAGGGAATTTTGGGGGGAAATCTTGGTCCAAATGTGGGAAATTGGGGGAATTTTGAGTCCAAACATGGAAATTTTGGGATTTCTGGAGGGGATTTTGGTAAATTTTGGGGTTTCAGGAGGAAATTTTGGGGGAATTTGGGGTCCCAGAAGTGATTTTTTTGGCGAATTTTGGGATCTCTGCAGGGGATTTTCGGGAATTTTGGCTCCAAATGAGGGAAATTTTGGGGTCTCTGGAGGGGATTTTGGGTCCAAACTTGGGTATTTGGGGTCCCAAAGTGGAATTTTGGGGAATTTGGGGTCACTAAAGGGGATTTTTGGGGAATTTGGGACCAAATCAGGGAAATTTTGGGTCTAAATGTGAGAATTTGGGGTCTCTGGAGCGGATTTTTGGGAATTTTGGTTCCAAATGAGGGAATTTTGGGGTCTCTGGAGGGGGTTTTGGGTTCAAACTTGGGAATTTGGGGTCTCTAAAGGGAATTTTGGGGGGAAATTTGGTCCAAATGTGTGAAATTTGGGGATTTTTGAGTCCAAACTTGGGAATTTTGGGTCTCTGGAGGGGATTTTTGGGAATTCTGAGTCCAAATGTAGGAATTCTGGAATTTCTGGAGGGGATTTTGGGGTCTCAGGAGGGGATTTTGGGGGAATTCAGAGTCCCAGAAGGGATTTTTTGGGGGAATTTTGTGATCTCTGTGTCACTGGTGGGGTTTCAGGGTCCCTTTGGGATCCCTGAGACTGCTTTCGCAGCCCTCAAGGACAGAGCACGTTCCCGAGCCTTGCCCAGATAGAATTGTGGCTTGCAGTGAGCTCTCAGACCAGCGGGGAAGAGAGACCAGCATATGCAGAGAGGCACAAATCCATAGTTTATTCTATGAAGGCATCCTATCTACCATATACCAATGGTTATTGTTTTACAGGGGTGTTTATAACTTTTGAGGGGTTTATAATTTGCACCAATTACCAAGGGATTTCTACTTTCTAACCAATCCCTGAGGGATTTTGCATTCAAAGCTGGCCTATGGATACTAAAAGAGAATGAACCACTAATACTGAAGATAGATAAGAGGGTCTTCCAAGGGAGGGAAGCTGGATTCCTTTTTGTATTCGTCATTTCACAAGCCAGTTCTTATCTCTAAGCTATGATTTTCCAAGGAGCTTGTTCTGAGGATGCAGGGAAACTTTCTTCTGTGTTTTCTGCTCCCTCCACAACTCCTCACTCTGTATTTACTAAAAAGGCACTTCCAGCAACTTTCTTGAAACACTGAACAAAGCATGCAAACATAAGTAACACAATGACAACTATGACTAAAATCCGTAAAAGTCCCTTGACCAGAGATGCGGCCCACCCTGTCAGTCCCCATTGTCCAAAGAGGTTGTTGAGCCAGTCTCGGGTGGTTTGTACTTTCAAATCCTTCACGAGGTCCTTCACCTTCTGGATGTTTGCTTGGATGGATGTTGAACGTGAGGAGAGATTGAAGAAGCACATCCCTTCAAAGTCTTCACAGCCGTGTCCGTGGGCGAGCAGCGGGAAGTCGATTGCAGCTCGGTTTTGCAGGGATGCGTGTCTCATGGTTTCTTCATCCTTTAAAAGATCACTCAAAGCAGCAGATGGGACATTGGCTTGCTTACTGAGCCAACACCCTAAGTGAGTAATTTCACCAAGGGCTTTTGCTGCAGCCACCATGGTAAGAACAGGGAGACCACAGCTCTTGTGGGTCTGTTCCAATTGTACAATTTAGGGTCACAGCTTTCATCAAATTCAGTGTAAGATCTTTTTTCGTGGTTTGATTCAGTCTCCTTTTTCCAATTATGTAATAAGGTAATGTTGGGGATGAGGGTAGAAAGCTTGCCAAGGCTGCAGGGTCCCCCCTGAAGGTGGGAGGGGATTCCAGCCCAAACCCGATCACCACAAATAAGAAACATTCTATGGGGTAATGTTTTGGGGTGGAGGGAGGATTCAGAGAGAGCATGAGTGGTGTAATTGCACCAATCTGGATAATTGTAGGCTTTGTTGATGGGTGATATGTCTTTTCTGTATGTGTTTTGAATTTGACTAAATTCAGGCCAATTTTGCTTTGGACTTTTGTAATAAAATTTGACACAGTATGTTGCTTTGGAGGACCCCAGCAAATCTAATTCTTGGGGTTCCTCGGGGGCATTTGGCAGTATTTTTGTCCAGTGGTCCCAAGTGTCAACCGGATTTGGTCTCTTACCAGTGGTGCAGAGGAGCTCTGAGCTCTGGACAGGCCATTCGTCTGCTACAAAGGGAATTCCTAGAAAACGTGGAAAGTGGGTTATCAAGGTTGCCCACAGACAGGAACATGTTATCTTGTTTCAATGTCTTTGCTAAAGTCACCCAGACATTGTGTTTGGGTTGTGGACTGATGCAGCTGAAGGCATGCCGCATGGTGAAGAGGATCCAGGCAGCAGTGAGGATAGCATCAATGGAGAAAATTTTCATCTTTGGACAAGGATGGGCCTTCTGATAGAGAATATAAGTAAAGTCGGTTATTTTTATGATGGGGGGGAGAGAGAGTTAGGGTTTTCTCCTTCATCTCCTTCCTTTGTCACATCCCGCCCCCTTTTTTTTTTTTTTTTGAGGGGTGCTCTGCTTTGAATGAGTTTTGGGACCTGACTGAATGTTGCATTTCGATTAAAAAATTTGTGTTTTGGTATGTGAATGGAAATTTGGCCTGTGTAGCTATCTAGAGCAAATTGAAGGTTTTCATTGGTTTGGAGCAGATTTTCCAAATCTCCCATGGTCAGGGGCAGGTAAATGAATGTGAACTCACATGCTGAAAGAGAGCGGAGGCGAGTTCTGGCCTTGTTTATCAAATGTGCCATGATTTCCTGAAACGTGGTAATTGTCTTTGTGGGCTGATTGCTTGTGAAAACCTATTCAAGGATCAACAAGGGGTCTGTGAGTTGAGGGTCCCATTGAAAAATCAGTCCATAAAAGCGAGGGGCTTTTTCTAAAATAACAAACTGGAAAGGCAGATTTGGCTCAAATCTGTGTGCTTGACGTGAAGACAGGACTTCCTGAACTTTGATGATGGATTGTCAGGCTTCCAGGGTGAGTGTGTGTGGGGAGTCCAGGTCCTCGTTGCCACAAAGGAGGTTGAACAGAGGGGCGAGGTCTTCTGTTGTGAGTCCCAGTAGGGGGCGGATCCTGTTGATGGATCCACACAGGCTGTGTAGGTCTCTTAAGGTCTTTGGGTTATCTCGGATGGAGAGCTGCTGGGGTACAATGGTCCTTTCTCGGATTAAAAGTCCTAGGTATTTCCAGGGGCTGGTGTATTGTACTTTGTCTTCACGGATTTCAAATCCTGCTTTTTCTATGGTTTTAATGGTTGTTTTGACAGCTTTTTCTAAGTAGGTCTTTTTTGATGCACAAACTAGGATGTCGTCCATGTAGTGATGAATGACTGCTTCTGGGAATTGTTCTCGAACAGGAGAAAGGATGTGTGCCACGTGCCATTGGCAGATCGTTGGGGAGTTTTTGAGTCCTTGGGGAAGGAAGAGCCAGTGGTATCTTTTGAGAGGAGCTTCTCTGTTGAGAGAGGGGACAGAGAAGGCGAACCGTGGTGCGTCTTGGGGATGCAATGGGATACTGAAAAAACAATCTTTGATGTCAATGATAGCAAGTGTCCAGTCTTGAGGCAGCATTCATGGGGAGGGCAGTCCAGGCTGGAGAGGGCCCATGTCTTCAATGATGTCATTGATTTTGTGAAGGTCTTGGAGAAGCCTCCACCTGTCTGTTCCAGGCTTTTTCAGAATGAAAACTGGTGAATTCCATGGGCTATTAGATTCCACAATATGGCCTTTTGCTAGCTGTTCTTCAACAAGGGCTTGCAATGCATGCAGTTTGACCTTTGATAGGGACCACGCTGCCTGCCATAGGGGTTCATCACTCTTCCAGGTGAGACAAGGAGTCGGCAGGACAGTGCGCGCTTCAATGGCCCCCATCAAAAGTCCCGACTTTGAATTCGGAGAGAAGCCCCCCATTGGGTCAGGGCATCTTTGCGCCATGGGGTGATTGGGGCTCTTACCACGAATGGTCGGATGGTTGCCAGTTTTCCTTCAGGTCCTTCGATGACGACGTTGCATCTGCTTCTCATGGAAATGGCAACTCCCCAGATTCCAGCCAGCATGCCTCCTACAGGTTGAAGTTCCCAGTGTGGTGGCCATTCTGAGTGGGAATGACGGTGACGTCAGCACCAGTGTCTGTCATTCCTGGTTTCTGAATTTTTTCCCTGTAGCAGAAAAGGCTGCACTCGAGGATGGGTTTGTTTGGACCCATGATTTGTGTCCACATTATTGTAGGGTTGAGAGGGATCTGTTCCATGTGACTTTTTGGAAGCAGGAAGGCTTGTGCTATAGGTGTTTTCTGTGGAAGAAAAAAGAGAATGTCCGTGCAACACAATTGGACAAAGATTTATTTTCCAGGTGCTATAGTTTGTATTTCAGGTAAAACGGAAATTTGTGGCAGACCATGAAAACTGTCACCAAAGATTAAAATGTCCCAAGGACCATCTTGTGGTCCATACTTTGCTGTAGGGATACGATAAAATTTTTCATCTGTAGTATTTAAAGACAAAACAGTCACCAGTTGATGCCTGGTTCCCATCGAAATCTCACCAAATGTTGGGTCTGCCTGATGTGGTTTGGAATTTTCGAGGATGATGGGGTTTGATGTTGCTCGCTTGTCATCATTGGGGCTGGGTAGAAGGCAGCTTTTGGTTTGTTGTCTGCGCCCAGAGCTGAAACCGGGCTGCGTTGGAAGTTTTTTGGCTGCTGTTTTTGTTGCCTTTGGGGTTGGTGGTAGTTGTTGTGGGGGTTTTGGGTGGGTGGTTTGTTTGGACAGTCTCTGATAAGATGTCCAAGTTCCCTACAGTAGAAACAACGAGCATTGTCTTTGGAGACCATCGCTGCAAAGGCTCCAGAGACTCCATCAGCAATGCCCTTGGCAACTGCTTTGGCCACTATGTTTTCAGTGGACATGGGGCGTGTGTAGCTTTCCACCATCTGCTCGATGGTGGGGTCAGTGTCTATAGGTAAAGCTCTTAAAATGGTTTTGCATTGTTCATTTACATTGCTTAAAGCAAGTTTTCTCAAAAGTTCCTTTTGCTCTTCTGTGCTCTCAATTTGTTTTTCAAGAGCATCCTTGAGCCTGTCTACAAATTTTATAAAAGTCTCGTCTATTCCCTGCTTGATATTGGAAAAATGCAAGCTAGGAATAGAGTCGTCAGGAGTAAGGAGGAATGAGGTTTTTGCTGCATTAGCAATGTCCTGCAGTGTTTCTTCAGGAATAGAGTTCGCTTGTTCTGCGGGTTTAGAAAATTGGTTTTCACCAGCAAGTTGTTAAACAGTGAAATTCTGTCGATTAGGATCTTTTGAATACTTATCAGATAGTATTGTTAATTGTTTTTCCAATGCCTTTCCCATAACATAAATTCGGCCGGTGACAGAAGGCAAGTAGCTAGATTATTGAGATCATGGAGAACCATGACAAAAGCAGCAAAAAAGGCTTCTAAAAAATTTCTAAAAATGTGTGCTGATCTGCCGTGTTTTTTTCCAATTTTGGCCAATTCTGTTACTTGTTTCATGTCAATCGATTGCCATTCTGCTCTGTCTGAGGATCCTCCTCTGCGGCCTCGTTTATAAATCACAGGAAAGACAGAGATTCTTTGGGCTAATTGCCAGTTTCCATTTTGGGTTGCCTCCAATTTTGCTGTGCCCCAAATATCTGGTTCTTCTGAATCAGAGGCAGTGGAGTCACTGTCGCTGTATTCAGAGGAAGAGTGGCGTCTTCTTGGGGCACGACGCTTTTTAGAACGCGAAGAGGAAGGTTGGGGGGGGGCTTGGGGGGGGGAAGGGTCTGACCGTGTAGAAGGGTGTGTGTGGGTGCACTGCATGGCTTGGTCACAGGGTGGCACAGGCGCAGGTGTGCCAGGCGCGCACCTTTGCTGCAGTGGGGGGGCTGCGCAAGGGGTGCAGTTGAAATCGGAGACGTGCTGGGGGATGTGTGGGTGTGGGGCTGCGGCGCAGTCGGGGTTAGGAAGGCACAGGAGGGGCTTCGGGGGATGGGAATGCAATGGGACCGCGCTGTCGGGGGGAAGACGGGTTTTGGGGAAAGCGGGGATGTTTGTTGAATGCATGACTGGATCCATGGACGGAACTGGGACAGGAGAAGGAGGAGAGGGACCTTCGGGGACCGAGGAAGCATAAAGGGAACGGTGGTAAAACATTTCTGGGGACAGGAACCGGGACAGGGGAGACCTCGGGGGCTGGGGGCTGGAGGAAACATCCTGGGGTAGCATTAGGGGACGAACCGTGGTGGGCAGACGCAGAGTTGTGTGGGGAGGTGTTGCGATTTGTTTGTGTAACTTGTGGAGTACCAGAGTTAAGGGAGGCAGACTGTGCATGGCATGGGGATGGGATAGAGAGGGGTGAAGGGCGGTTGCCAAAGGAATGGGGTCTGGGGCGGGGAAAATCGAGGTGGGAGCGGCGTTTGGAGCTGTGTGAGCTGAGTGAGGCTGGGCTACAGAGGTGGGCAGGTGAGTGACAGCTTGGGGGTGTGGAAAACTCACTGTGTGAAGGGCGGGGTTTGGAAACCGTGTAGCAAAGGAAGTTTCTATAGTTACCTTATCAGTTGTTGGGGGGAGGACTGGTGCTGAGGAGAGAAAAATCGCAGGGGGCCCGCGCAGAGGTGGGATGCCGAATGGGGGAGGGGACGGAGGGGGCAAATGAGGCGTGGGTGGACAATTTCGAAGCACGGAAGGGGGAGGGAGAGGATTTTCAAGGCTAGGGGAGTTGGCGCTTGCGTGAAGAAAGCGGTGTGTCATTTGTGAGGGTGCCGGTGTGGCGGGGATGGGCAGAGGGGCTGTGTCTGGGTTTCCGGGAGCTGTGGGGGACGCGTTGTGCGGGGCAGGGAGGCAGCTGCGGGGAGGTGTTTGTGTGAGCTGGACGGTGCCTGTGCTGCATTGCAACTGTGTTATGGGGATGGAAACGGGGGGGTCTGCGGGTTGAGGAGGGTGGGGGGGATTCGGGAATGGATGTGGTGTTTGGGAAGGCGGATATTGGTTTAGGGGCGGAGCGGGAAGAAAAGTTGGAGAGGTGGACGCGTGTGTGACGTTGTGTGTGGATAGGAATGTTGGTTCCCATGGAGACAGGACTTTTAGGGGTAGGGAGTGGGGGGGGCAGCGATAGGATCAGCAATGGGGACTGGGCTCTGGGTTGTGGCTGGGGGCGCCGCTGTAAGGGAAGGGGGGGCGAAACGGGGGGCGCAGGGGCTGAGGCAGTGGAAACAGGGGTTTGGAGGATCGGGGGGGTGCGTGGGGGATTAGGGTATTGTGAGAGGAGATAAGGGGGGAAGAAAGTGGGGAAAGGGTAGGGACAGTATTTTTTTGGAGTTTTCGTCTTGCTCTTATGATATGTTGAGAAAGAGGAATGAAAGAAGTCACAGAAAAATCAGCATTTGCTTGGCATTCATAGATTTTTGTGCCAACAGTGTCCCAGAAATAATCCAAAAGTATCGTTTGGTTATTAAAGTTGGAAAAGTGAGTAGAAATCCATTTTATAAATCTTTTCAGGACAGTTTTAGAACAAGAGCGTTTTGAAAAAGAGAAATTGTCAGCGGATAAAGTTTGTTTTATTATATTATAAAGATCTCTTTTGCTATGGGAAAGAATAATTTTAGAAAAAGGATTTCCCATAGCGACCCTGAGCCGAACAAGTAGAAAAAGAGAAAACTAAAGAAAAAAAACCCCAAAACAAGACCCTAGGGGAAGGAAAGCTGATTATACTTACAAAGCTTCACTTTGACGGGTCGTTAAAGGCTGCTCCTCAGGTGCTGGTCAACTTCAGTCCTGAGTGGGGAGGGGTCTCAGGGTTGTTGAAGTGAATTGGGTGCAGTTAAATCCTTTAGAACAGAGACTTAACTGTCTAATTTTTGTGACACTCGAAGATGGATACAATCAATTTTTGATGCAGTTCGCAGAGTGTGGGCAGAGTCCACCTCCGTCTGGGCGCCACTTGTCACTGGCTGGGTTTTGGGGGTTCCTTTGGAATCCCTGAGACTGCTTTCGCAGCCCTCAAGGACAGAGCACGTTCCCGAGCCTTGCCCAGATAGAATTGTGGCTTGCAGTGAGCTCTCAGACCAGCGGGGAAGAGAGACCAGCATATGCAGAGAGGCACAAATCCATAGTTTATTCTATGAAGGCATCCTATCTACCATATACCAATGGTTATTGTTTTACAGGGGTGTTTATAACTTTTGAGGGTTTTATAATTTGCACCAATTACCAAGGGAATTCTACTTTCTAACCAATCCCTGAGGGATTTTGCATTCAAAGCTGGCCTATGGATACTAAAAGAGAATGAACCACTAATACTGAAGATAGATAAGAGGGTCTTCCAAGGGAGGGAAGCTGGATTCCTTTTTGTATTCGTCATTTCACAAGCCAGTTCTTATCTCTAAGCTATGATTTTCCAAGGAGCTTGTTCTGAGGATGCAGGGAAACTTTCTTCTGTGTTTTCTGCTCCCTCTACACTCTGGGACTTCCACGTTCACCCTGGGGAGTTTTGGCTGCGCCCCCACACGGGACTGGGCAGGACTGGGAGGGACCCCTGGGTGGGGCGGGACAGCCTCGGTTCCCATCGTTCTGGTGCAGCCATCCCGGTCCATATGGTCCCAGTGCATGTGATCCCAGTCTGTACAATCCCAGCCCATGTGATCCCAGTTTGTACAATCCCAGTCTGTTTGGACCTGATCCATCTGGTCCCAATCTGTGCAGTCCCAATCTGGAGGATCCCAGTCCGTGTCATCCCAGCCCCCATGATCCCAGTCTGGATGCTCCTGCGTGGCTCACACTGCCAGGGTCTGGAATTCCAGTTCCCAGCCAGGAAAAGATGTTCCTGCCCTTGAAGGCAAAGCTCTTCAGAAGGGGCCAAAAGCCAAGTGCAGCAAGATCTTACAGGGACATTTCACTGCCAGCCTTCCTAACTTCACCCATGGCTGTTGGAGCTCCTGCACTGGGAATTAAATCAGGGGAGGGTCTTTGGTGGGAGCTGCCCTGGGTCAAGGGAGACCCTGAGACAGAAACAGAGCAGGCAGGGAGAGGCAGGAGAGAAAGGAGGACACAAACACAATCAGCTGAGAAGGTGCCACTGAAAACAGAACTGCAACTGACTGGAAGTGAATGGGGCAGAAATCAGGAATTCTAAAACTTTTATTTACTATCATATCCATCCCAGCCAGCCAGCCCAACACAATCCCAATCCCAGTGCTCCAAATTTGGATCCCACTTCTCCCAATCTCCTTCCAACCCCTTCTCACCCTGCCGGCGGTGGAATCCAGTAAGGTTTGCGTGGGACTGAGTTGTTTTGAGGAGGGAACAAGGCATTTGGAGGTGGAATCATGTCATTTTGATTTAAAATTGAGGTGTTTTAAGAGGGATTTGAGAAGTTTAGAGGTGACAGATTGATCTCTCTTGGCTTTTGGAGCATAAAGAGATGTAGAAGAGACAACAATGAAGGGTAAAACAAAGGGATAAACAGCCAGGTGTCTTCCCAGCATGGATCCCAGGGAACGTGGGTCATCAGGGCTGTGCCCAGCCTGGCTCCTCCAGTGGGGGATGGAATTGGATCAGTGCACGAAGTTTTTCTTGCATTAGGGGGATTTGCAGGGATTGCATTAATGCTGCCTCTGTTGGTGTCTGTTCAAAGCTCAGCTCTGGGAGAAGTTCTTCCAACACTCAGGACACTCGTAGGGCCTCCCCCCAGTGTGGATATTTTGGTGTTTGATCAGGCTGGAACGCTGCCTGAAGCCCTTCCCACACTCCAAACACTTGTATGGCCTTTTTCCAGTGTGGATGTTCTGGTGGCGGATCAATGTGGCACGATCAGTGAAGCTCTTCCCACACTCCTCACACTTGTAGGGCCTCTCCCCAGTGTGGATCCTCTGATGGCTGATCAGATGGGAGCTCTGTCTGAAGCTCTTCCCACACTCCTCACATTCGTGAGCCTTTTCCCCAGTGTGGATGCGCTGGTGTCTCGTAAGGGAGCCGTTTTCCCTGAAGCCCTTACCGCAGTCGGAGCACTGGAAAGGCCTTTCCTCTGTATGTGTCTGGAAGTGCCTGAGGAGAATGGAGTGGGTGGTAAGCCTCTTCCCACACTTGGAACACTCTTAGGGCCTCTCCCCAGTGTGGATACTTTGGTGGCTGATCAGGCTGGAACGCTGCCTGAAGCCCTTCCCACACTCTCCACACTTGTGAGGCTTCTCCCCAGTGTGGATCCTCTGGTGGCGGATCAGGCTTTTCCTCCACCTGAAGCTCATCCCACACTCTGAGCACTTGTGGGGCTTCTCCCCATCACGAAGCTGCTCATGGACCACCAGCTCCGAGCTCTGGCTCCATCTCTGGCCGTTCCCCCGGCCCAGGCTGGGGCTTTCCTCCTCAGATCCCCGCCATCTGCGTTTGCAGCCCCTCCTCGTGCGGGATCTCCGTGGCTTTTCCTCCCCGTTGCATTCCTGCGCCGTGGAGCCGCTCCAAACGGCCTCTTCCACGAGGTTCTGCCGCGGGGATTTGTCCTCCCTGCTCTCCATGCTCAGCTCCTTGTCTGGGGCAGGAAGGACAAGCAGAGGATGGGATTTGCCTCCGTGCCAGAGGGAAGGGGAAGGAGATCCCCCCAGCGCGTCCCCGGCAGGACGGCGTCAGCAGCGGGGTTGTCCTGCAGCCAGGGGCCGGGCTGGGCTGGGAGATGGAGCAGGACAGAGGGGGAAAGGGACACTGACTTCCTCCTCACCTGCCTGCGGCTCCCGGGGCATCTTCATCGCAGCCAAGGGTTGGGAATGGGAAATCCTGGTTTGGGGAAAAACAAGGGATGTGCGCGTTGTGTTGTGGGTTCCTCCTGCCCAACTCCATCTCTAGAAGTCCCCGAGCATCTGGGGTCCATAAAAACCTCCCAAACACCAACATTCAGCCCTGAAAATGCCTCCCACGAGTTCCTGGGAATAGTCCCTCCCCTTTGGTGTTTGGGGTTCCCCCCGTCCCAGCTGCTGGGGGTCACGCTTGTATTGGGGGTCCCCCATCTACTCGGTTCCCGCCCTCCCCGGGCTGCTGGGAGTCCCAGGAATCCAAAAAGCTCCCCCCTCTTTTGTTTCCCCATTTAGGGATGCTGGGGGTTTTTGGGGTCCCTTCTCCCCTTATTCTCCCCTTATTCTCTGCTTTGGGGTGCAGGGGGTCCAGGGAGTCCCCCCCTGCCCCTCTCCAGGCTGTTGAGGGTGCCAAAATCCCGGCGCTCCCCCCTCTCTGGGCTCTCCACTTTGGGGTCCTGGGGGACACAGGGCTCTGCTCCTCCAGACTCCCGGGGTTCCCTGATGTCCTGGTATTGCCCCTCTCCACTCTCCCCACTCTGGGGGTCCCCAGGTTCCCCCCTCTGGCTCTCCCTCGTGGTCCCGCAGCCCCTGGCTCTGGGCTGGAGGTGACGGTGCCCAACTCGGGCAGACACAACCCCCACTGCAGGGGAGACCCCTCATCCCCCTGCTCTCTACCAGGGCTCTGCTGCCACAGCCACAAGAACACCCCAAAAACACCTCCTGGGGACCCCCCAGTGTCCCCTCAAGGGGCATTTTCTGCTCAGCTTTGGAGTTCTGCATTCTCCAAACATCCCTTCAAAATAAACCCAACCCAGGGACCCCCTGGGATACCTGGGCCGAGCTCCCCCTCCCCGGTCACCTGCGGGGGCGATGGTCCCATGGATGGGGGACCTATGAATTCAGGGAGCGCTCGACCTCCTTCCTCCTCCTCCTTTTCTTGATCCTCCTTTGTCTTTCCTCTTCCATCCCTCCTCCTCCTCCTCCCTAACTCTCCCTCCTTCCCCTGCTTCCATCCCTTCTCGCTCTCCTCCTTCATCCCTCCTCTTCCATCCCTCCTCCTCCTCCCCCAGGAGTACCGACACCCTCGGGGCCGTTCCCGAAGCCCTCGCAGCCCGCGGGAGGAGCGGGGATGGAGCCGGGACAGATCGGGATGGGCAGCGCGGGGCTCTCGGCTGCTCCCACCCGCTGGGGCCGGGGGGAACCTTACTGGGGATACTGGGAGCCACTGGGAATGACTACGAGCATGCTGAGAGCAACTGGGATATACTGGGAGTGTCTGTGACCTTACTGGAGTGACTGGAACCACACTGGGAACAGCTGGGACCATGCTGGGGAGAACTGGGAACACACTGGGGGATACTGGGGAGTCAGAGGGAGATACTACTCTATACTGGGAGCAACTGGGCATGACTGGGACCATGCTGGGAGGGACTGGGATCATCTATGGAGTGACTGAGACTATGCTAGGGGCAACTGGGAGCAACTAGGATCACACTGGGTTGAACTGGGAAAAACTGCAACCGTGCTCAGATGGACTGGGATCATACTGGATCACACTGGCAGCAACTGGGACTGCACTGAGGGTGACTGGGAGAGGCTGTGAGCAACTGGGATCAGTCTGGAAGCAGCTGAGGACAACTGGGAGTGACTGGGAACCTGCTGGCGGCAACTGGGATACACTGGGAGAGACTGAAACCACAGTGAGGGGAAATGGGAGCAACTGGAACCACACTGGATGATAATGGGAGCAGCTGTGCCCATTCCAGAGTCATACTGGGATCCTACTGGAACTAGCTGGAATCATACTGGGAGTGACTGGAATAGTACTGGGAATATCGAAGAATGACTGGGATCATACTGCAAGCAGACTGGGAGTGACAGGAAAAGTGCTGGCCACAACTGGAACCATAGTGGGAGTGACTGGGGGACACTGGTCTCAGACTGGGAGTAACAGGGAATCACTCTGGGCATGACTGGGAGGATCTTGGAGTGACTATGGTCATACTGGGCATGACTGGAACCACACTGGGGGGGACTGGGTGCAACGGTTCATACTGGGAGAGACTGGAACCATACAGAGTGACTACGGGTCCTACTGGGATCATCCTGGGAGCCACTGGGATTACAGGGAGTGGGAATGGAACCTGACTGGGGCTTACTGGGAGCAACTGGGCCCATGGTGGGAGGAAAATGTGGACACATTGGGAGCAAGTGGGATTAAATGGAAGGTACTGGAATCATGCTGAGGGGACTGAGGCCATAGCAGGGATCATACTGGGAGCAACTGGGAGTATGGGCAACTGACAGAAATTGGGATCACGCTGAAGACAACTGTGAGTAACTGGGAAAGACTGGAATCATTCTGAGCGAACTGGAACCTTACTGGGGCAACTGGGATATAATGGGAGTGACTGGAACCATACTGGGGGGACTGGAACCACACTGGGAACAGCTGGGACAAAGCTGGGGACAGCTGGTGCCATACTGGGGGGACTGGAGCCCCTCTGGGGGACACTGGGAGATAGCGGAACAATGCTGAGAGAGACTGGGGCTATTCTAGGCATCATCCTGGTAGGAACTGGGAACAACTGGAACTGTTCTGGCAGCAACTGGGATCATACTGGGATCACAGTGACAGCACCTGGGTACATGCTGGGTGAGACTGGGATCACATCAAGGGTGACTGGAATCATACTGGGATGGAGTGGGAGTGGCTGTGAACAACTGGAAACATGCTGGAAGCAGCTGGGAAGAAGTGAGAGTGACTGGCACCATGCTGGGGGTGACTGGGATATACTGGGAGAGACAGGCAGGCACAGGGATTATACTGGAGGCTACTGGGGTCATGCTGGCATTGACAGGGACCAACTGGGATCACACTGGGGGCCGCTGGCATCAGACTGGGAGTGACTGGAATTAGACTGCAAGTGATGGGGATCATACTGGGATCATACTGGGAGTGTCTACAGTCATACTGGGATTAGAGTGGGTGTGGCTGGACCCTGACTGGGGGTTACTGGGAGCTACCGGGCCCAAGCTGGAAGCACACTGCACACACACTGGGAGCAACTGGGGTCAAACTGGGGGCAAGTGATCCATGCTGAGGTAACTGGGAGTGGCTGGGAAGGACTATGAGATTGTTCAGGGCAACTGGGATATACTGGGAGAGTCTGAAACCATAGGGGTGGTGACTGGGACCTAACTGGGAGCGACTGGGAATGTGCCGGTGGGAAACTTGGGACCATGCTGAGGCAACTGGGGGAAGTGTGAGTGACTGGGGCCCTGCTGGAAGAGACTGGCATCATACTGGACTCATACTGGGGTCACACAAGGAATGACTGGGACTGTGCTAGGGAGAACTGCAGAACTGGGAACACCCTGGACCAAAGTGGGAGGGACTGGGAGCAACAGGGACCGTACTGTGGGAATATTACATCATAATACGGAATGACTGGGAGAGACTGAGCTCATTCGGGGAGTGCCGAAGAAACTGGAACTCCCCGGGAGAGCAACTGGGCTCATACTGGGAGCGACTGGGCTCATACTGGGACTTCCGAGGAAACTGGAACCACACGGGGGGATCGACTGGGCTGGTACTGGGAGCAGCCACTCCCGGCTCCCGCACCCCCGAACCCCTTTCCCGGCCATGCCGCCCCTCCAGCCCCAGCACCCCCCGCCGGGGTCCCGGCAATCCCAGGGGTCCCCCCCTCTCGGGCTCCCCGCTTTGCCCTTCTGGGGCTCTCCTGTCTCTGGGCTCCCGCTCAGGGAAGCCGCGGCTCTCCCGGGGCTCCCCCAAACCGGTGTCCCCCCGCCGATCCCGCCGCTCCCGCGCGCTCCCCACCTGGCCCCGGCACAGCTCGCAGGGCCCGGCCCGGGAAGCCCAACCCCCACCGCGGGGGGACCCGCATCCCCCCGGGCCCCGCCGGGGCTCTGCCGCCACCCACCGGGACCCCCAAAAACACCTCCCGGGGACCCCCCGATGTCCCCCCGAGGGCCATCTGCGCCTCTGCAGCCCTGCAACATCCAAACATCGCCCCGCCCGCCCCCGAAAAAAAGAAAGGAACTGGGAGCCCCAAATATATTTCGGGTGACCTCCAAATATCCCTTCCACCCTTCAAATAAACCGTCCGGGATATTCAGGGCGAGCTCCCCCTCTCCGAGCACCTCCGGGATGCGGGGAACGATGCTCTGGGGGCGAAGGAGCTGCGGGTACAGAGAGCGGTGAAAGCTCGCGGTGCCTCCTCTGCCTGCTCCAGCTCCTCCTCCCCTGTCCCTCCTCCCCCTCCTCTGACCCTCCGGGAACTCTCGGGTGAGCGGGGCCGGGCCGGGACACGATGGGAGAGGGGTGGGGTCACCCCCAAACCGAGCTGGGGGGAGCGGAGGTTTGGGGAGGACAATGGCGAAAGGGGTGGGAGAGGGGCATGAGGGGAGGTGGGACAGCGGGAAAGGGGATCCCAATGGGGGTCTCCCAGCTCACCCGAGCACCCCCAAGCCCCATCCCAGCCCCTCCAGTTCCCTCCACACCCCCGGCTGAGGGGGGCTCAGCCCAGGACCCGTCGTGGTTCGGGGCTCCCCCGAGGGCAGCGAACGGGAGAGTTCCCGGCTCGGAGAGGCCGCAGCAGAGGAAGGGATCCTGTCCCGCTCTGAGAGCGTTGAAGGGTCTCCAGGCCCTTTTGAAGAGGAGTTTTACCTTTTTAAGGTTTTCTGGGGGTTCCAATATCTCCAAGAGTGTTTTTTCTGCCTCATTTTAGGGTGATTGTGGTGTTCCAGCCCCTCAAGCCTCTTTTAAGGCGAGATTGTGACGGATTTAGGTGACATTTGTAGGGGCCCCCCCACTACAAGCCCCTGTAGGGGATGTTTTGGCGCCAGGGTGGATTTTTGGGGTTCTCTCGATCATCGCCGCTTTAAGGGGCTCCGCTATGTTCGGGCAGCACTGTAACTCCCCGTAAAAGGGCAACACCTCTCCCGTTGATTTTGGCAGTAGATCTCTGGGGGGGTTGGGGGTCCCGGGAGGGTTTGGGGGTACCTGGGCGATGCCGGTGCCAGAACTGGGGACCCCGTGCCAGGAATGAACCTTCTCACTGTGCACGGGCAGCGTCAGCGTGTTCAGGGAGATCCTGGGGGGGCGCGGGGTCACCCCAAATCCCAGGGGAGCACAAATGCTAAGGGACCCCCCGAACTGCCCTCCCCGCTGGATCTGCTGCAGGCAGGGGGACACCAACACTCGGCCCCCGCCCCCCAACATCAGGGAGGGGCTACGGCAGAAACGTGGGAAGGGCACGGACAGGTGAGGGGGCACCCCCAAAATCCTGGAGGAGGGGACACGGGGGGACTCCCAGGAATCCCCATGGGAGGATGAGGGGAAACCGAGGAGGAGTCTGGGGGAGGCTGGGTGGATCTGCACAGGTGCCCGGGAAGAGGGACCTTGCCACGACTATCCCGGGCAGTTTTTTGAATGAGGGAGGGATATTTGGAGCTCACATGAAATATATTTGGGGCCCCCTGTTCCTTTCTTTATTTTGAGGACGCACTGGGGCATCTCCTTCCCCTTCCCTCTGGCACGGAGGCAAATCCCATCCTCTGCTTGTCCTTCCTGCCCCAGACAAGGAGCTGAGCACGGAGAGCAGGGAGGACAAATCCCCGCGGCAGAACCTCGTGGAAGAGGCCGTTTGGAGCGGCTCCACGGCACAGGAATGCAACGGGGAGGAAAAGCCACGGAGATCCCGCACGAGGAGGGGCTGCAAACGCAGATGGCGGGGATCTGAGGAGGAAAGCCCCAGCCTGGGCCGGGGGGGCGGCCAGAGATGGAGCCAGAGCTCGGAGATGGTGGTCCATGAGCAGATTGGTGATGGGGAGAAGCCCCACAAGTGCTCTGAGTGTGGGATGAGCTTTACCTGGATGTCCCACCTGATCTCCCACCAAGGGATTCACAATGTAGAACGGCCCTAGGAGTGTAGGGAGTGTGGGAAGAGATTCACAGTCAACTCCAACCTGATCCGGCATCAAAAGATCCACACTGGGGAGAGGCCCTAAGAGTGTTCTTGAGTGTGGGAAGAGGTTTACTGTTGGAGAAGATGAAAATAGAAAGCCTTATAAATATGATTGCCTGGGAAAAGATTTTGAGAATATGGTAACTATAAGCGAGATTGAAATGAAAGCCATCTTTGAGATACCAAACTTTAGTTCCTGAATAACTAGAAAACAATAGTATGGCCAGCTGAAAGTAATCCCCTCTTGACTGAACAATTCCCTCTGCTTGCAGACAGGTCCAAGTGTCAGAGAAGACCCTACTAGCTTAGCACAAGGAGTCCAAAGAGTAGTTTTTAGGGTTTAAAGTGTAACACAGTATGGTAATGTAATGATTCTTACAGGCTGTATGGAAATGCTATAGGATTTGTATCTTGTATTACATTAGTTAGTGAAAATTAGAATATTCAACACAAAATAAGATTTATTGTATTTTAATGGGAACCTCGCTTTCTCTTTTTACCTCTTACCTCTCTTAGCTCTCTTCTCTTACGCCTTGCTTTCTCACCACTTGCTCCCTTACCTCTCTCTCTACTCTTCATACTCTTGCCCTTCTGCTTTTCCAGGCCTCGTTGGAGCTGTGACTGGCAGCTCCAAGCAGGGCCTTCCTACCCGCACCCTTTGCAATAAACCACAAGTTCCAACACTTGGCTTTAGAGATCTCTCCATCAGTCCTGACCGTCCTGACCTCCACCACTCCTACAGTTTACCACCACCAGCAATGTTCTCCTGCACCAGCGGATTCACACGGATGAGAAACTCTTCTGCTGCTCTGACTGCGGGAAGCGCTTCAAGCAGAACTCCACCCTCATCATCCACCAGTGCATCCACACCAGGGAGACACCCCACGAGTGTGAGGAGTGTGGGAAGAGCTTCAGCCAGAGCTCCCACCTGGTCCTCCACCAGAGGACTCGCACTGGTGAAAGGTCCTACGAGAGTGGGGAGTGTGGGAAGAGGTTTCACACCAGCTCTGAATCATGGTTTCAAAGAGTTAAGATTTTCACTCAAGGTAGAAGTAGTTTCCATGACCAAGATGTAAGCTAGGTAGGAAAACGGTAGGTTAATAATTACTAGATGCTTAGGTAAGAGTGAATTGGTAGAATTATCTGCTATTATGAACCTGCGTATAGAAAAACGTAAAATAAGTCAACCGTTAATCATAAAGCACAGGGCCTTGGATCGTGCCAGAGGGTCACCAAGACCTGATGAAGACTCTCCTGACTTCATCCTTCGAGACCACTGACCCATTTCGAGACCACCAACCCAATTCAAGAGAAGGACTGCGCACATGTGAAGGACTAATGGGCTCATTTTAATATGGGGTGGGGATGGGAGGTGCTGGGGTTATGCAGAGGTATTGTATGTAAGATCTTGGGGAAGAAATAGATGGCAAAGAACCTTGTTCGGTGCGGTCACGCCTTTTGGAGGTGACTCCCGTGCCGCCTGCCGGTGAGTAAATACACCACTTTCTAACTTTAATTAGTTAGAGGGTCTTTGTCCATGATTATACCGTTTTTTTTAACGATTCTGCTCCAATCTTCTCCTGCAGCAGCGGATTCACACGGAGGAGAGGCCCTTCCGCTGCCCTGACTATAGGAAGGGCTTCAAGCACAACTCCCATCTTGTCACCCACTGGCACATCCGTGTCGTGGCAGAGCGCTGGTGGGAGTTCCACGACCTTCCAGAGAAGCGTCCTGAAAAGGACGTCCTGGCAGGGGCACGTCCGCGCTTCCAGGCGAGGTGATTTCAGCTCTCCTGTCAATCTGCTTTGAGCGACGCTGGAGAGGACAGGAGCCTCGTGCGCTGTTCCACAGAGAAGTTTCTTGAGCTTCTGCCACAAAGGGTACCCGGGATGAAAACAGCTCAGGAAGGTCTGAGGGAGCAGGGTTTATATAGGGAAAGTAGGGGCTGGATAGAGCAACAGACAAATCCGATGAAGGCTCGGGGTGGAGCAAAGAGGGAAGGACCAGTGGGGTACAAGCAATTTGCCTGGGGCAGGGAGGCAGGTCGGGAGGAATTTTTCTGCCCATGATAAGGGTGCTTAGTGCCTGAGGGCATTCCCTCCAGGGAAGGGTGCCTTGCTGTTTCTTAGTTAGCCCATTGGGCTCCACACATCCATAGTGGGGAGAGGCCCTACAAGTGTTCCGAGTGTGGGAAGAGCTTCTCCCAGAGCTCAGCCTTGACCCAACACCAACGGAGGCACCGCTAAGGGAAGCCCTGTGAGTGCCCCGAGTGCGGGAAGAGCTTCGTGCTCTGCTCCAGCTCCATCCCCCACTGGAGGAGCCACATTGGGCAGAGCCCTGGTGACCCACATTCCCTGGGATCCACACTGGGAAGACACCTGGCTGGAGGTCTCCACATCCTCCTGGATCACCATAGGCACCTGGATGAACACAGGGGCAGGAACTTCCATTGGGACCCTGCCATTTTTGACATCAGAAATTCAGTGAGAAGAGCTGATTTTTAACTTTGCACCCTAAAAATTCTCATCTGCTCTTTCCAAATGTTTCTTCTGGTGACTTCAAGCAACACGGGATGATCTTGCAGAACATTTCCTGCCTGAATAATTTCCATCTTTATCCCATCAAAACACCCAAAATTGGCATAAAAATAAAGGAATTACACAGAGATGTGAAGCTGAATCATTTTACCAGGATTTGAGGGTGAATTTGAGGTTCAGGGGAATATTCAGGAGAATTTATGTGTTCTGGGACCACCCAAACCAAAGAACAATTCTAGTCCTCTGTCCTAGCCCCTGGCCTGGATCTCCTCATCTGGGGTTTCCCCCCCAAAAGTGTCCAAATTGCTGCTGGAGTGCCCAAGCTGCTCTGGGCTGTGGATGCTCCTGTCCACCAACATCTGCTGGTCAGTGCCATGGGGGGCTGGGAGGGGTTTTAGGGGATCCTGGGGGGACTGGGAGAGGCTTTTGTGGCTCTTGGGGGCATTTGTGATGCTGGGAGGGGCTTTGGGGGCCTTCTGAGGGAGTAGTGAAGGAGTTTTGGGGTTCTGGCAGGGTTGTGTGGCTTGGAGGGAATTTGGGTGAGTCTTGGGAGAGATGGGAAGAAGGTTTTGGTGGGTTTTGGGGCCATTTATGCTGCAGGGGGTTGTTGAGAGTTTGTCATTGCTTGGGACTGTAGGGTGGTTTGAGGGGTCTGGGAGTGCCTGTGGGGCTGGGATGGGGTTTTGGGGTGGTCATGACCCCCCAGATTCACAAAGCTGCCACCAGACCCCACCTCCCAAGATGCTGCCAGGGTTTGGGGGCCCCATGTTTGGGGTTCATCCTCCTGGTGCTGCAGGAGAAGGTGAGGGGGTGTTCCCAGGGGCCGTGTGTGCCCCCCCAGAGCATGTATGACCCCCATCCCGGTGTCACCCCCTTTTCCCTCTCCTCAGGGCTCCTGCCCCAGCTCCTGCTGTCCCCAGGAGGGAATTTGGGGAGGGGGCAGAGGGGGTGCTCAAAGGGGGCCCCTTTGTTCAGCACCAAGCTGGGCTTGGGGTCTGCAGGAGGAAGAGGCCCAAGGGAAGCAGATCCTGCAGGTGGACAGTGCTTGGGCTCAGGGCAAGGTCCTGCCCTGCACACCTGGCTCAGGTGTGACCCTGCCCCGGGAAGGGAGCGGGACATTCCCAATCCCACAAATCAGGGCTGGCAGCAGCTCTTGGAGCAGGGAGACGGAAATACTGGGATTGACTGGGACCACACTGAGGGGTGAATTATCCCCCCACACCTTTCCAGACCACCCTGGCAGGTGAGAAATGCTCGTTGGGCCTGGGCCTTGGCCAACAGCCCCTGGGCTCAGCTGCTCTGGAGCTCAGCACAAACACTGTCTGCTCCCAGGCACTGCTGCTGCCCCACGAGCTCCTGGTTTCTTTAGGAGCAGCCCTGGAACTGTTTTTGTGCCCTCAGTGGCACAACATCCCTGTTCTCACCCTTCCAAAGAAAGCTGTGGATGCCAAGTGCGGCCAGGATGAAACATTGCTGTGCCCAAAGCCCCTCTCTTGGGGCCCTACAAGCAGCGCTCCACAAGGAGCCCCTTGGAGCTCTCCTGGGCCAGCACCTCCCTCTGAGCGGGGCCTCTCCGAGCCGGGAACTCTCCTGTTTGCTGCACTCGGGGCATCCCCGAACACCCACGGAGCCTGGGCCAATCCCCCACTCCTCCAGGCTCAGCCCTTCACCTGCTGGAGATGCCAAAGCATCCGGAGGGAGCATTTCCCTGCCCTCCAGGGGAATTCCTCACAGGCCCCTGGCACTGACTCTCTCTGTCTGTGTGCACACACGAGTGCCTGTGCCCTGGCAAATGTGGCAGAAATGCTGCTCTCTGAGGCTTCGAGTGCCTTGGATAGCTGAGTCAGTCAGGCTGTAAGTAAGGTCAAGTCATGAGGTATAAGCTAAGTTAAATGCTGCTGGGAGTTGTTCTTTTGCTACCTTGTTACGTTTAATACAACTTATAAGCTATTTTAAATAACGTTGTTATTCCTCTGTTAAATTGCTGAGTCGATGGTTATAAATTAGGTTAAATACTGTTAAGTGCTGTTCTTTTTCTAAACTGTGAAGTTAAGGTCAGGGTATAAATTAAGTCCTGTGAAGTTTGAGCTCTGTTAGGCTCTTAGGCCGTGTTCCATTTATCCTTGTCCTCACTGTCCTTTTATCACAACCCCGCCCCATCCCATCCCAGACACACTCACACAGGGACAGTTCTGGTCCCTGTTCTCTCATTTCTGGTTTGGTTGACTGCATTTTGTTTGGTTTGGTTGTTGCTCTGTTTCCTTGTTGTTCCTCAAGTCCTCCATCAGGAGCAGAGTGACTCTTGCCAAGGAACTTTGTCGTGCTGTCGCTTAATATTATATCTGGTCTTTTCTGATCCCTTGCCTGGGATTTTTTAAGTGCTCTTAACCCCTGGTTCATAACAGGCTGAAGGAGCCCTGGCCCAGGCCCTGGCCCTGGAGGACATGGGGACACTGCCAGAGGTGTCCCTGACCCCCTGTCCCACCCCCCACGGCCCCAGGGCCCTGTCCCCGTGTCAGGCTCTGGGGTCGATCTCATGGAAAATCCTCTGGGGGAGTCTGCAGGGCCGGGGGGACCTGGGGGGCCAGGGGACCCCACTGTGCACGAGCAGTGTTGGACTTCTCTGGGGGGAGGGGAGGCCATGGAAGAGTGACCTCACACAGTCCCTGTGATGTCACACAGCCCTGTGATGTCACACAGCCCTCTCTCTGATGTCATACAGCTACACTATGATGTCACAGCCAACTCTTTGCACCACAGCCTTCACTGTGATGTCAGCGCTCTGATGTCACAACCCCCTCGGTGATGCCACACAGCCTTCTCTGGACATCACAGAGCTGCTCTCTGATGTAACAGAGCCACCTTCCATGATGGCAGCACCTGCAATGACCTCACATTGCACTTTATGACATCACATCCAGCTCTGTGATGTCACAACCCATCCTGTGATGTCACAAGCCACTCTGTGATGTCAGCCAGCCCACTGTGATGTCATACAGCACACACTGTGATGTCACAGCACACTCTGTTCCCATTGTGACACAATGATCTCCAGCACTCTAGGAGGCTGCAGCGTGGAACAGTGGACACTTGGTTCCACAACATTCCACAGTGTCACACTGCTCTCCTGAGGCCCATCTTTGTAACAATTCAGATTTGGTTCCATTCTATTGCGTCACAATGATCTCCTGGCTTCCATGAGGCCCCGCTGTGTTTACAATGGACACTTGGCTCCCCAGGATCCCATGGTGTCACTGTGCTCTCCTGTGATTCACGAGGCTGTGCTGTGTCACAATGGACACTTGCTTCCTCCGAGGATGGAGATGTCCCAGTGGCACCGGGTTTCCATCAGGTCACACTGTCACAATGGGGCCTTGGTTCCATGAGAATCCATTGCCCCACAGTGGTGTTTCCTGGGTGCCATGAGACTTTCCTTGGTCACAGTGGAACCTTGCTTGCACGAGCCTTGGCAATGTCCCCAGTGACACATGGGTTCCATGAGACCCTGCCATGTCACATGGACACTTAATTCCATGAGATTCCATCGTGTCACAGTGCTCTCCCAGGGCCCATGAGGCCTTGCTGTGCAATAATGGAGCCTTGTTTCTCCTAGGCCTGGCAATGTTTCTGTGGCCCTTGTGTTCCATGTGGCCCCTTTCTGTCAGAATTGACCCTTGGTTCCATTGTGTCACAACACTCCCCATGTTTCCATGACCTGCCCTGTGTCTCAATGGACACTGGATTCCACAAGAGATGGCAATGTCCCAGTGGCACCTGTCTCCTCTTCTGCCTCACTTTGTCAAAATAAAGCCTTGGATCCATGAAATTCCACTGTGCCACAATGTTCTTCTTGGTTTCATGAGAAGCTGATGTGTTGACAAGTGACCCTTGGTTCCTTGAGATTCCATTGCATCACAGTGGTGTCCTTAGTTTCATAAAGCACAGGTTTGTCACAACGGAGCCTTGGTTTCAGGATATTCTACTGCAACACAATGGTCTCCATCACTCTATGAGGCTGCACCGTGAAAGAGTGGACACTTGGTTCCATGAGGTTCCATTGGGTAACAATGTTCTCCAGTGTTCCATTAGGTCTGGCTGTGTCACAATGGACACTTGGTTCCATGAGCAGTGGCAATGTCCCAGTGGCACCTGTGTTCCATGACACCCTGCTGGGTTACAAGTGACACTTTGTTCCATGAGATTCCACGGAGTCACAGTGGTCACTTGGGTTCCATGCAGGTGCCTGGGGAGTGGCAGCTCAGCCCAAATATCCTGGGGGTGTCTGGGCTGGTGTTTTTTTGGAGGGAATCTTTAGATCTTGCAGAGCTCCAAAGTCAAGCTACAGATGCCTCCTGGGACATAGTGGAGCATGATGGAAGCCAGGAGAGCCTCATGGAGCCAAGGCTGCCATGTGTCACAGAGGGACCTCATGGAAGCCAGGACAGCACTGGGAGGCCATGGAACAACATAGCACCAAGGTTCCACTGTGACTTGACAGAAGCTCATAGAAGCAAGGAACCATTGGGTCCCTCCGGAATGAGCATCTGCAGGTGGATATGTGATCCCAAGTGTCCAGCTGTGTCATCAGTGTGGGGGAAATTTGGGGGGATGTCCTGTCAACCCTGGCCCTGCTGCTCCTCCTGGCTGGGTGTGGAGCACCTGGGACATGGTGGTGGGGGAGGGGCCTGATTTTCCTCCCTCTTGGGCTGCCAGCCATGCACTACCTCAGGGGTACGTTGAAGCCATCCTGGAGGGGAAGTTGTGCTGGATTGGGAAGGGTGCTGGGACAATTTGGGTGACTTTTTGGCGTGTCCTGGTGTCCTGGTTTGACACTGGCCTAACACCAAGCACCCATGAGAGTCGCTTGCTCACCCTCTCCTACCACAGCTGGGCAAAGGAGGGAAAAGGATAAAAAAGTTAATGAAAGATTCATGAGTGAGATAAGGATTGGGAGAAATATTTCAAGGTCAAAACAGGCTAAATTTTACTTGCAAAGTGAATTTATCACTAACAGAATCAGAGGAGGATAATGAGAGGTAAAATAAGCCTTTAAACCATCATTTTTCTCCCCAGCCCCTCCTTCCTTCCTTCCTTCCCACCAGCAGTGCAGGGAGACAGGGCATGGGTGTTTTGGTCACTTCATCACCACGAGCTTCTTCCACTGCTCCAGGAGAGGAGTCCTTCTCCTGTGAGACCGTGGGGTCCCTCCCACGGGAGACAGTTCTCTGTGAACTTCCCCAGTGTGGGTCCAGTCTCATGAGCAGCAGTCCTACTGCACCTGCTGCAACGTGGATTCCCCTCCACTGGCAAACAATTCTTCCAAAACTGCTGCAACGGGCATCTCTTTTCCCACAGGGTGCCGTCCTTCAAGGACAGGCTGCTCCAGCCTGGAAGCAGAGGCCCCTCTCTGCACTGGATCTCCCACTGGATCACAGCCTCCACCAGGCATCCACCAGCTCTGGCATGGGCCCCCTCCCCTATGGGCTGTGCATGGATCTCTGCATCCCCCATGGGTCCCCAAGGGCTGTGGGTGGATCTCTACATCCCACACAGATCTCCACATCCCCCACGGATCTCCACAGTCTGGGTGGATTTCTGCATCCCCCATGGATTCCCACGGGCTGTGGGTGGATCTCTGCATCCCCCATGGATCCCTATGGGCTGTGCATGGATCTCTTCATCCCTCATGGATCCCCAGAGACTGCAGGTGGATCTCTGCATCCCACATGGATCTCCATGGGCTGTAGGTGAATCTGTGTATCCCCCATGGATCCCCACGAACTGCAGCTGGATCTCTGCATTCCCCCTCTGCTGCTATCTAGGGCTCCGGTGGTGTTCTTCCCGGGGTGCCGTGACCTTCCTGGAGAGGCATCCAGCAGGGGACATCCCAAGGGGCAAAGACACGTCCCTCAGTGGTGAGTTACTTCATTTCTAGTGATTTCCAGCTCTGACTCCCAGGCAACGCAAGGATAAAGGACAGGAGCGTCGTATAGCGTTCCACAGAGAGTAAAAACCTTTATTATAGGAGGCCACTTTGGGAAAGGTGCCAAGGAAGAGATCTCTCCTGAACTGGGGAGAAACAAGGGATTATGCACGGGGTTGGAGTAGAGCAACAAGGCAAATAGTCTGAGGGCCCAGAACCAAAACAAGGGAAAGAGACCAACAGGGTACAGGCTATTAACAGGAAGAAACAGAGCACGATGGAGGTAGTTTTCTTTTTGCCCCAGCTATAAGGGGATTTGCTTGGGAGCCCTATCTCTAGGGAGTATTTTAGATCCTTTTAGCCCTCCATCCTCTCTCCTCAACAGGAGGCCAGAGAGAGAGGTCCTGTGCCAAAGGCTTATCGCCCTCCGCAACTCTGTCTTCTTTCTATATTAAAAAAGTTTCCATAATGGCCTTTTTAAAGCAATGTAAAAAACATGAAAACAGAAACAACACGGTAAGAATCACAACAAAAATCCACAAAACGGCTTTAACTAAGGAAAGCACCCAACACTTGAGTCCCCACTGTCCAAGAAAATAATTTAAATCCGTCCGTGATCTTTTCCTTGGTCTTGATCTGATGGACTTGGTCCTTTAGCAACTGGATGCTCTTTGAGATGGATTCACTGTGAGATGTTAACTTGAAACAGCACATGCCCTCAAAGTCTTTACAGCCAGGTCCATGGACTGAGAGCAGGAAATCAATGGGTGTCCCATTTTGCAATGTTGCGTTCCTCGTAGTCTCTTCATCTTTGAGTAGATCACTGAGGGTGGGAGATGTCATGTTGGCCTGCTTGCTAAGCCAACACCCCAGGTGATTTAGCTCTCCAAGGGCTTTAGCTGTGGCCACCCAAGGTAAAAACAGGGAGACTGCTACCCTCATTCCTTTGCTGCAATTGGTAATTTCAGAATCCCAGTTTTCATCAAATTCTTTATAGGATCTTTTTTGGTGTGCCAATTGGTGCGCCAAATTATTCTTTAGATCTTGAAGAATTGTTATGTTTGGGGTGAGGGTAGCAAGCTGGCCAAGGCTACCAGGACCTCCTTGAAGGCATGTGGGGGATCCCATCCCATGCACTGTCACCACAGATAAAGAAATTCCCTTTGGCAGCCACCTGGAATCTAGATTGGACACGGACAAGATAAGGCTGGTGTAATTCCACCAATTCCCAGAATTCCTATAAGTGGTCTTAAGTGGGGTTACATCTTTCCTGTATAGCACTTTAACCTCTTGAGGCTTCATCCAGCCGTAACCATATTCTCCATAACTAGGCTTAGAGTAAAATTTCACACAGAATTCATCCTTTGAGACCCTAACAGGCCCAACTCTGGGGGTTCTTGTGTCGTGGACATTAATGCAATGGTCTAAGTATCCCAGGTGTCAGCTGGGTTGGGTCTGTTGCCTGTGGTGTGCAAGAGGGTTCAATAATCATCTTTAGTTGTGGTGCATATGAGGGTGTTATAATCATCAGCTGTGAATGGCAATCCTTCCAGACACATTGGCAAGGGGTTGTCTGAGCTGCCCATGGACAGGCACAAGTTATCTTGTTTTAGTGTCACCCAAACATTAGGCTAGAGTCACTCAAACATTATGGTTGGGCTGTAGGACAATCCAGCTGAGGGCATGTGGCACAGTAAGGACAGTGCCAAAGTAGATGAATTTCATCTTTGGACAGGGATGGAGCTTGTAATGGGGAATCTAAATGAAATTTGTTACTTTTATGGAGAAGGGGAGGTGGTTGTCGTCCTCCCTCCTCCCTTTCCATTCCTCCTTCTTTGTTTAAATAAAAACTGAGGAAGGGGTTGGGTAGAGGGTGTAGGGAAGTAAAACTAGGATTGAAAAGAGGAAGAAAGAAAAGGGACAGGTAAATGTGCAGGCGGCAGGGGTTTGGGATGGGGGTTTGGAAATAACCAGGGAATAACTTGTTTGCAGCAGCAGTGGCCAGACGTATGCCTGTCCTGTGGTGTGCGTCGTCAGGTGAGGTCACGAGTGGTTGTGTTTGGGATCTGGTGACAGGCTGATGTCTGTGGAGGCCAAAAGCCTTTCAGCAAAGGAGTCGGCCTCTCTCCCCTGGAGGAAATGCCCTTATGCACTTCCTGCTCATAACAGTTACAAAAAAGTTCCTCTCGGCATGCCGCCCTGGTTCATGTAAATCGTTTGTATCCTATTGGCCCTTCCCCCCTCATACCGCCCCTGTGCCCTCAGATGATGGGTTAGATGCTCTACCTGCTCCCTGGCTTTCCTATATCAACCCTGCTCCCTCAAACTGCCTCGAGCCAGTTCGTCCCTGGACCTCTTCAAAGAAAGAAGAATAAAGCTTCGCCTTAGACCACCACACGTGGCTCCCATCTCTTTCCTCCAGAGTTGGCCAAAGTGGGAAGCAACAAAAGAGCTGAAATCACTCTCCGCCCGGGAGTGAACATGGAGGACGTGTCTGTGCCCAGAGGACATCCTCCCCAGGACTCTTCTCTTGACCATCTTGGCTCTCCACTACCACCCCAGGGCCTGCCACGACAGCTGGCACCCGAACAGGGACCTCTCTTGAGGGGTTTCCTGGAGAAGTGTCTCCTGCAGCCTCAGCTGCAGGAATCAAGTCACTCTCGGGTGGTTGGCTCCCCAAGGAGGGCTCAGCACGTTGAAGTGAGAGCCATCTGTGGGGTGACTGGGACCTTCAAGCAACACCATCAGCCCAACGACCCCCCCAGCAGCGTTGCTTTGGCCCAGCAGGCTTCAGTTTGCCCGAAGAAAAGCAAGTGAGTTTTAAATTTTGGGGCCTTTTCCTTTCAGTTCCTCCTTTTACTGCTGGGTGGGAAATAGGAGATTTGAGGATGGGAAACAAATTGAGCCGTCCTATGCTCAGCCCTCCTCAACGAGACGTATACCAACAAGTTGTGAGCACCCTTCTTCTTAAGCTATCAAAAGGGGAACTTAAAATATTTATTCATTGGGTTTTTAAATGTTTTCCTAATTTAGTCATTTGGGTTCTTTTTGGGCTTTCAGTTGCAAAGTTCTTTCCCTTGTCTCATAAATCAAGTGTTTTGGGTCCCTCATTAAAAATCCCTTCCCCTCTTTCCTATCCCCTCTCTCCTAAACCCTCTTCCCTGCCTGAGGGGAGATCTGGTGATTTCTATGACGCACAGGGTTGCCTCCCACTCTCTGACACCCCCCAGTCCCCTCTCTCCCCTTGCCAGAGTGACACTGGCCATTCCACTCTGGACTGATCCCTCAACCTCCTACCTATTCCTGCTTACCCAGTTTTGCCCACTGTTAATTCCTCAGAAAATGGCGCCAGCAACGTGGCAGCCCCACCATTTTGCCTCCTTCTTATCCAAGTTTTCCTGCCCTTCCACCCCACAATGGCTGCTTTCTCGCCTCTCCTCTGCTGTTTCCTGCCCCCTCCATCGTGCCTGGCTCCTCCCCCTTCCCTGCGTCGTCGATGGGTGTAACCGCATCGGGACCCTCCCCCTCCATTGAGAAACCCCTCCCTCTTGTGGACTCCATCCATGCCCCCTCCACGGTTGACACCTCCCCCATGGCCCAACCCACTTCTGGTTCCCGTGACACTAAGACCAGAAGTGGCCCTGATGGGGACTGGAAGGAGGCCCTCTTGGCCTCCACTGCCACCCACAATCTGGCATCGCTGGTACACCCAAAAGGGTCTCGTCCCACCATCCAGTGCCCTCCATCCTCTTCGGAAGAGGGGAGTAGTGATTCTTCTGATTCAGACTCATACCCTGAGGTCGAGAATTGCTGCGTGAAGACCCAAAGGGAGACCATCCGGGAGAAAAACTGGGAACTGGCTGATAAGATCACAGCCTTACGAGTCATCTGCAAAAAGGGGAGGAGGTCAATGTCACATCCACTATGGAAACCTCTCCCCTATGGGGAGCTTACAGACCTATGTAAAGTACCTAAGGACCATAGCAGGAACTCCTATTACATCAAGAACCTTTTGGGAGCCACCTTCTCGGCTCATGTTCTTGTTCCACACAACATAAAAAATACAGTGCACTGTCTCCTTACACTGGCTGAGTGCATGTTATGGGACAGGCACTGGAAAAAACATTTAATAACATTATCTGACACATATTCTAAAGATGCCAATAGGCCAAATTTTTCTGTGGAACAACTAGCCAAAGAGGGAAACTTCTAAAAGCCAGCTGACCAAGCTCAGTTACTACCTGAAACACTACAAGATATTACCACTGTAGAAAAAACAGCCTTACTCCTCATCCCTGACAATTCCCTACCTACAAAAAACTTTGCTAATATTAAGCAAGGGGCAAAAGAGTCTTTCATAGATGTTGTTAATAGATTAAAAATTGCACTCGAAAAACAAACTGAAAGTTCCAAGAAATGAAAAGAAGCGTTAAACAAAATTGCCATGGCAAACGCCAACCCTGAGTGCAAAGCAATCTTAAGATCCTTACCACTGGACTCCAAGCCCACCATCAAGCAAATGGTTGAAGCCTGCACCAAACATGCTTCTACTGAAAACAACGTAGTGCAGGCTGTAGTGAAGGAAATTGCAGATAGGGTGGAGGGGGCATTCACAGTGGTAGCCGCAAAGGCCAATCAAAAATGTTTTTACTGCGGCAAACCTAGACACTTTCTAAAAGACTGTCCTGAAAAAGCAACCATTCAAGACCATCATCCAAAGCCCAAAAGTCCATCAAGAAAGTCCAGGAAACCCTATCATCGCAACAGGTGCATCACTTTGAGCCAAGCCTGCCCTTCCAGGTGGCGGTCTTGGTCTAACAAAGCAGGACTACAGGACCAAAAGCAGGCTGCTTGGAAGAAAAGACACTGCAAAACAACAAACCAGCAGCAACCGAATCGCCCCACCACAAGATCCCAGACAAAACCCACAAAACTAGACACAACTATACAACCCAGTAGATCAAGCGTCCCCGCTGTGTAAAACAATTCTGCTGGCAACATCTACCTCAAAGCTCCATCCCAACCAAACAATGAAGACCACCTACGTCATTGCCGTTGTTGTGACTGTGTGAAAAATTCACCGATGACATAAACAATTTTGTTGGACAGTTAAGACTCAAGGGATAAGAACTTTCCTTAGTTAAAGGCATTCTTTGGATTTTTGTTATTGTTTTTGTTGTGTTGCTTATGTTTTCTTGTCTTATATGTTGTTTTTAAAAAGGCTGCTGGAGAAGCTTTTTTAATAAATAGAGAAAGGGGAGTTGTGGAGGCCGAAAGCCTTTCAGCAAAAGATTGGCCTCTCTACCCTGGAGGTAATGCCCTTAGGCACTCCCTGCTCGTAATGGTTACAAAAAAGTTACTCCTGGCATGCCTCCCTGTTTCATGTAAATTATTTCTATCCTATTGGCCCTTCCCCCCTTGTGTGGCCTGTTGTGAAACACACAGAAAAGCAGGGAAACGGACATGCACCTCACAACAAGTTCAATGAGCAGGAAAAGAGAACTTTATTTACATGACATGTCTAGTTAAAGACATATAACAATGAGCACAGATTGGACAGTGATGATAAGACCTCCTGACTCCACTGGCCTCATCACCTGTCCTTCAATGCTTGCTTCTGCCAAAGAGGAATGCAAAACAACCCTCTGTTTATCAGAAGAGAGTGTGAGAAAGTAGAAAAGAATGTTTCAACATCAGAAGGTGAAAACTCAGAGGCAACACCCTTGGTACCGTCCCTGTGCCCTCAGACGATTGGTTAGATGCTCTATCCCCCCCTACCCAGCTTTCCTATATCAACCCTGCTCCCTCAGACCGCCTCGAGCCAGTTCATCCCTGGACCCCTTCAAGGAAAGAAGAATAAAGCTTCGCCTTAGACCACCACACACAGCTCCTGTTTCTTCCCTCCTGCGTTGGCCGAAGCCGAAAGCTCACAAAAGAGCAGAAATCACTCTCCACCGAGGAGTGAGCCAGGAGGACGTGCCTGTGCCTTCAGGACGTCCTCTCCAAGATGCTTCTCCAGAAAGTCTCGGCAATCCACCACCTCCCCAAGGCCCGCCACGACACATGGCTTTCCATCGGTGCTGGTGGTCAATGCCAGCTCCTTTTCCATGCAGAGCTGGGCTGGTCCTTGGATGTTTCTGTGGTGGACTCAGTATGGTTGTTATTTTTTGTGGAGGCAGTGTTTGCAGGGCCTAAGTATGGTTTGATGTTCTTTCCTGGGAGCCATTTGGGGCCGGATGGTAGTGAAACACAGACATATCCCTTCCCCCAGGAGAATCAACAGGAAAGGTGCAGAAATCTGATGTGTTTCTGGGTCCTTTACTAACACTGGTGGCTTCTCAGTGAGCTTAGCTCAGGTGGAATTCGAGAAGTGCCAGAGTATGGGGGTCAGGCTCTGATGATGTACAGTTTAGGAAATTAATAACACAGAGAGCTTTATAGGGTGTCTCAATGGGAGACATGAACTCTGTTCCTCCCTGCTGCTGATCGAGGACTCTCTTCATGGTCTGGTGGGTCCTTTCCACCATGAATTGCCCTGTGGGATTAATGGGTATGCCCCTCTTGTGCTTTACCCCACACTGGTTGAAGAAACCCTTCAACTTGAGGGAGGTGTAAGCAGGCCCATGATCTGTTTTAATTTGATCTGGGACTCCCAGGGTAGCAAACGCTAGCAGAAAATGCAGAATGGTGTGACAGGCACTTTCTCCTGCGTGGGTCGATGCAAACACTGCTCCAGAGAATGTATCAATAGATACATGGACATATTTTAGCTTGCCAAAGGAGGAAATTGGTGTGACATCGGGTTGCCATAACTGGCAGCCACCGACGCCTCGGGGGTTAACCCCAGAGCCCAGTGACAGAATTTGGAAGGCCTGGCAATTGGGGCAGGTGGCCAGGATTGCCCCTGCCTGATCCCTTGACAACTTGAACATCCTCATGCCAGCAGGTACATTTTGCTGTTAAAAGGAGTGGGAGAGTTTCACCTCTGCAAAGGTGTGTGGAAGATTGGCACTCCCCACTGCCATGGCTAACATGTCTGCATGCAATAAAGCAATAAACCATGTTTTACAATGTCTCTCAGTTGCCCTATCTCTTGTAATAATAATCACCTGAGAGGGATTTCTTGGACATTAGGTTTAGCCATTGAAATCCAAGGGGTTTTAGGGAAATCAGGTCTACCTGTTAAAGTCAGTAGAGATTTAAGGACACCTCATTTGCCCTATGGAAATCAATGGTGATTTAGGGACACCAGGTCTGCCCTATTTAAGTTAATTGGGATCTAGGGACACCAGATCTACCCTACTGAAGTCAAAAGGGACTTAGGGAGACCAGGTCTACCCATTAAAGTCAATGGGGATTTGGCAGAAATTTGGGGCTAAAATGAGGAAATCTGGGTAAATGTGGGGGAAATCCTGAGCTGAATTGCAGGAATTTCTGCTCCAGGATTGCAATGCTGATACTCTGGAAGGCATGGATAAACTCTTGGAAGCCAGTCCTGGATCCCTGATCCCACACCTGTGCAGCCCATGCTGGAGCCATGCCTCCAGGTAAGCCCAAAAATGTCCATTTTCAGCCCAAAATCTGGGAATTCCAAACCCAAAACTGGGATTTTTAGCACCAAAAATGTTGGGACATCAGATCTGCCCCATTAAATTCAATGGGCATCAAGGGACACCAGGTCTACCCTATAGAAATTTGGAGATTTAGGGACACTAGGCCTAGCCATTAATAGTGCTTGATCAGGAAAAGCTACTGGTTAAACTGGGAGCACTGGGAAGGGCTAAGGGGGAGCACTAGGGGAGGAACTGGAACTACTGTGGAGGAACTGGAAGCACTGGAAGGGAGGAAAGGAGGAAACTGGGCAGACTGGGAGCACTGGGTGTGGTTTCTGGGAGCACTGGGAGCATAAGGGGACCATGGAAAAGGATTCGCAGCAACACTTAGGGATAAACAGGACACCAGGTCGACCCCATTGCAGTCAATTTGAGTTTAGGGACACCAGGTGTAATCAGTCAAAGCAATGAGCATTTAGAGACACAAGTTTTGCGGAGCCACTGAGGTTTTGGTAGATCCAGGGGTTCAGTGTGTACCCAGGTGCATCCAGGTGATCTTTGGGAGTACCCAGATGATTTTCAGGGGTACCTGGGGATACCCAGGTGATTTTTGAGGGGAATCCAGGTGTATCCAGGTGCTTTTGGGGATGCCCAAGGGTTATGGTAGGCTCAGCAGGAGAAGAAAACCTCGGCCTAAGTCCGTGGGAGAATCCTCTGTACTCAAGGAGAGCAAAAGACTGACTCCCAAGATCCCCCTGTGAACAAGCTGCAGCTAGACTTCGCGGACATCAGACAAGGCCTCACTGAGCCTTGCATGACTTTTTTGGACCAACTTAAATTGACCATAGATGAACAAGTCACTGAGGACCAGGTGCAAGAAAGATTATTAAAACAATTGGCTGTGGTTAGTGCTAACCCAGAATGTAAGAAAGTCATGCGTGCCTTGCCATCAGAGCCGGAACCCACCATCCCTCAAATGGTGGAAGCATGCAATAAACTGGCCACCCTGGAACACACTGCTGCCATCCAGGCACAAATATTGACCATCACTTTAAATAACTTGCAGGAAAACTCATAAACAGCAGAATCAAAAAAATGGGCATTGCTATAATTGTGGACAAAAGGGGCATTGGGAAAGGAACTCTAATAAGCCAAAAATGGAAATATCCAAAAACAATGTGACTGAGGTAAAAATAGACAAAATTCTAACCAGTACAGTGAAGTACAGGCTCATTGCTGCTGCTAGTCAGGAAACTTCATTCAGAGAGCGAGACAGCAGCGTGCGATGACACAAGGCTCCCTGTCACCTGCTGTACAAAGCATTGGAGATCATCAGGTGAACAACTACAGCATCTCATCGGAGACCTTCCCACCTCAGTATCAGCAAACACCCGACTGGAGTTGTCAACTGCCCAGTCAGTAATGATCACAGATTTTGATTATGCCATTTCCACAGGTCTTTTAGGACCAGAACCACCACCTAAAGACTTTTTAATAATAGGACTGGACAGACAGAAGGCTTTTATGAGTCACCTACAGTTTTAACAGTCACTTCAAGCCAGAAAATTACTGTTTTAGCTTGGTGTCCTAACCCTCCTTCTTTTCGGCCTAAAGGATTGGGTTTTGCCCAGATTTCTTACTACCTGATGTAGACAATGATGTTCCTGATAAGCCCTGTATCGCTTATACAAGTCAGCCCAGGAAAAATCAAAATTACCTGTACTCTGTTATAAATGAGAGACAAAAGTCTCGATATTCAGTAAATTTTTGGATTGCTTTATTTGATATAGAAAGAGCAAGCAGCGCACTGGGGAATGTGAGGGGTCACCACCCACTCCACGCTCCACCCAACCTTGGTTTGCAGCCTCTTCTTATACTGTGGGTTCTCATTGTAATCAATACTTTTGGTTTGTTTTTTTTTTTTTTTTGCTGTCATAATTTTGCTAGGTAAGCAGTGGTGGTTGAATAAACATCCTTACACAAATTCACAAAGCCTTTGGGTGATAATCAGTCACAGATAGCCATCTGGTCCTTGTAGATAACCACCAGAGAAGTTCTGGAAGTCTGGTCCTTGAGATAGGCAGCATTGATCAGACAAAGGCAGGAAGGGCTTTTTGGGAAGTTCGATTTTGCAAGCTGGTAGCCGATACAACTTGTTTGAAAAACATAACATAATGTAATGTAACATAATACAACATAATATAACATAACAAGGTGATTTTAAACAGAATTATTTAATCATATCATTTCCTTTATCTAGTGTCCATGCTTCACTTCAGAGCTTAGCATTCTGGTTTATGCAAATCCCAATGCTATTGTGATTAACACGAATCTTTTATCAATTGTCACAATTTCCCCACTTTTCTTTTTTTATCCTATTGATTCGTGTTCTGGTTTCAAATTTTGTCAGTACTTCTTGTACTGCCATTAATTTTGTTGCTTTCTTAGGGTCTATTGGTATAGTAGCAACTTGCATTCCTTGAACCACCGACTGGATTAGTCGAATGAAGCATGGAACAAGACAAGGGATAAACAGTAGTCCTAATAATGCACACGTTAACATAAATCCTAATTTCTTCCACCAAGCTCCCCCCCACAGGTTATTCCACCAATTATCATTAAGCATAGAGTTCCAGGTTTGTACAGGTACAGGGGCTATTCATTTTATTTCTTCTGCAATTTTAGTAATTACTTCACCATTATTATTAATTTCTAAGCAGCATCCAGAATTATTAAACTTCCCACACACTCCCCCTTCTTCAGCTAATAGATAGTCCAGAGCTAGTTGGTTTTGATATACTGCTGCTCTAGTTTGGGTAAGTTGTTTAGCTATTAATTCCATTGCTCGGGCTGTCCGGTTTGAAGTAATTTCTACCACGACTTGTAGCCTGATAATTCCATTTAACATATAAATTGGAGTGCGATAGCCCCAGCTCCCATCTTGAGCCCAGGTAGCTGGTCCATAATATTCAATAATTCGTTCTGGGGGCCATTCATCATTCTTCCATATTTGTGTTCCCCCTATGTCTGTGCTCCTTTTATTTCGATACAAAGTTTCATACAAGGGAACTCCTAACACTCTATTACCCTTTTTCTTTGGTAATGTAAAAAACGCAGGCTGGATAATCCCTAGAGTACATGTCCTTCTTCACCTTTTTGGTAGGGTATTATAAGCTTTTTTTTCTCATAGATCCAAAATATTCCATCTGGCGCTTTCCAGCTTAGTTTAACTGATTTAGGCTGTTGCCAATAGGTCCTTACACTTTTTACTTCTTCATATGGGTTGGCTCTATTTTTATTATACCAGCATAGTCCTGTAAAATTGTTCTTTATACAATTACCTTTACTTAACTTTCCCCAATATCTTTCTGGAGCTTTGGGCCACCAAGACTGATTGCTTGCATTTGTAATCAGGATAGTCTTACAGGGGGTGTGCCCCACATATTGGGTAAAGTTAGTTCCCTGACGTGTTATACATACCTCTCCTATTACTTCATGACTTAGAACCCACCCTTCAGGTCTACTGACTCCCCTCGATATTTCCGTTTGATTCCACTGTAACAACTGCTCTGGGCCTAATCCCTCCCCCCTCCATGGCCATTGTTCAGTCATTTGCATTCCTTCACACATTCAACAGTGAGTTAAGTTCAGTTCAGTAGTGATTTCTTTCATTAATTCTACAGATAAATTTTTTCCCAAGGTGGGTAAGTCCTGTTCGCTGAGTTGTTGTTTTATTTTTTCATACAAGTTAAAATTTCCCCCATGGTTTGTCTTTGTTCCTTTGAACACCTTAGTTATATTTTTTATCAATTCTTCCTTGTAGTGATCTTGCACTCCTCCTTGATCTGAATATCCCCACATACCTTCTTTTGTGAAGCAGAGGTGTGTCTCTCCTACTGGACAACTTTGGTATGTTGACGGAGCCCACCCTCCTTTTCCTAAATTGGTGGCTACCCAGTAACTTTTTCCCATAATAGTGCAAGTTTCTAAGTTGTGTTTATTATAGCAGGCCGAAGTGATATGTGTATGGAAGGCAAGGGTGGATACTGTGTGTCTGCCATACTTAATTGTCTGGTAACACTTGGAACAAGCATCAGCACTATTTCCTTTTATTATCATTAGCAATAGGATGACTCCCATGACCATTTTCATCCCTCTGCCTCCTTCAAGGCCTACGGGGTTGCTGCCAGTAGCTGAGGTTTGTTTAATCTTCTCGGCAGCAGGGAATATGTCCTGGGGTCTCCCACATTGTCTTTCTCTTTTGGTAGTGTTTCTTAATTTTGTTCCAGCTTTTAGCTTTGACATTCCAGTATGAGGTACAGCAGTAACAGCACGGTATACACAACTCTTCTGACACTTTCTTGTCAATACCTCTGTTCTGGTTTTCCTTCTTTTTTTTTTTTTTTTTTCTTATTCCTTCCACCAGTTATGATCATCAATTTTTATTTCTCCTTGTGCTGATAGGGTATTAATACTTTAATAGTTTCCTTATATTCATTTCTTCTACACTGGACACATAATGCGAATGGGGGATACCCACCATAGGAATAACACCACAACAACTCAGTACAATATGGACACCTTTTCTTGATGAACAGGCTACACCCGGGTTTGGGACAGGTGACTTTCAGTCCTGATTAGGAGACCTTCAAGACGAATTGATCCGATATTGACATCAAGTCTTCTGAATTCACACTTTGAGGTCTCCAGCTCTGATGTCACTGTCCAACCTGTAGTAGGAGGGGTTACAGGACCCTTGACTCTACTCACATGTGTCCATCCCTTTTCAGCTGTCTTCACAGCTGTTTCAGTTGTTAACAGAACTAAATATGGTCCTTCCCATTTTGGAGTTAGATTTTCTTCTTTCCATACTTTAATTAACACATGTTGTCCTGGCTTAATTTTATGTATGGCAAATCCTAGAGGGACAGTTTGAGCTAAAATCCCCTTCTCTCTTAATTCTTCCAAGTTTTTGCTGATTGTTATTATGTAATTCTGAAGAGAAGGGTCCTGAACTAAGGTCGGATCAAGGTGTACTCCTTTAGGGTAAGGCATACCATACAGCATTTCATATGGTGAAATCCCTGTTTTTGAATTTGGCATTGTTCGTATATTAGACAGGGCTAGTGGGAGGCACTTTGTCCATGGCATTTTAGTCTCAATCATTAATTTTGACAGCTGTTGTTTTAATGCTTGATTTACCCTTTCAACCCTCCCAGAACTCTGAGGGTGCCAAGGTGTGTGATACTCCCAGCTGATGCCCAGCGCTGAGGTCAGTAACTTAAGCACCTTTGATGTAAAGTGTGTTCCCTGGTCTGAGTCTATTGCTCGAACCAGGCCATACCTTGGGATTATGTGTTCCAACAACATTTTGGCTACCACTTGTGATGTGGCCCTAGCTGCAGGGTATGCCTCTACCCAGTGGGTTAATTGGTCTACTATCACTAGTAAGTATTTCCACCTTCCTATTTTTGGTAATTCTGTAAAATCTACTTGTATTCTTTCAAAGGGTCTGTAAGCAGTTTTCCGTCCTCCTGACGGATCTTGTTGCATACCTTTTTTATTAATTTTCTGACAAGTTAAACAACCCTGTACGCTCTGCTTTGCAATATCAAAAATGCCAATGCATCCAAAAAATTTTAAAAATTGGTCTGCTAGTGCTCTGGTTCCCCAATGTGTTTGTTGGTGTAATTGTTTAATAATTTGTCTGGCCTGGGTCTTAGGTAAAATTTCCCTGCCATCTGGTAAAACCCATTTATTCTCATGCTGTTCTGCCTTTATTTTTTTTATTGCTTCTTTTTCCTGAGGAGTAAATAGCTTCTGTAATTCCTGGTTGAGGCCAAGATCTTTAACTGTAGTACTTAATACAGAAACTGGTTTTTGCTTCAATGCTGCTTTTTTTGCTTCTTTGTCAGCTAGATTATTCCCCCTTGTATGGTAGCTTGTTCCTTTTTGATGCCCTCTTATACGGACCACAGCAATTTCAATGGGGCCCCTAAGAGCCTCTAGTATTCTAACAATTAATTCTTGATGTATCAACCCCCGTCCTTGAGTGTTAATTAACTCCCTTTTACCAAATTTTACCAAATGTGTGGACTATGCCATAGGCATACTTAGAATCCGTATATATCGTTCCTTTTTTACCTTCTAAATAAGATAATGCCCTATAAAGAGCAAATAGTTCACAAGCCTGAGCAGACCATGCTGCGTTTAAGGGTTCGGATTCTATTAATTTCAATTCTTACCTCCTACTATGGCATATCCCGATTTTCGTTTTCCTTCCACTACTCGAGAAGATCCATCTATAAACAATTTTGCTCCATCCTTAAATTCAACTTCTCCCAAATCAGGTTTAATTTTTGTTTGTAATTCTATAACATCCACACAATCATGTTTTAAATTTTCTCCTGGTTCCCCATATAGGAATTGTGCAGGACTTTGAGCAGTTGTTGCTTTTAGCTCCAAGTCTGGGGAAGTGATTAGAATAGCTTCATATTTTAATATTCGGGCATCAGTTAACCATTTCTCAGCTTTTTGATTTAGAATTCCCCTGACGTTATGAGGGGTGTGGACCACTAGGGGTGCCCCAAAGGTAATTTTTCGGGCTTCTTCAATTAAAAGTGCTGTGGCCACTAGGGCTTGGAGGCATGTGGGCCAACCCCGACTGACAGGGTCGAGCAGTTTAGAATAAGCCCACTGGCTTTCGACTGCCTGCCCATTCCTGGGTGAGTATCCCATATGCTGTTTGATCAGAGGTGTTTGCAAATAACTGAAATGGTCTCTCCAAGTTTGGGAGACTGAGTACAGGGGCTTGAATTAAAGCATGTTTGACCTTTTCAAAACCCTTATCATCCTCTTCTGTCCATTTTAGGCGATTAGTGGTAAGCTTTTCATATAGAAATTTTACTTTCTCACTAAATCCCTCTATCCATTGGCGACAATATCCCAGCAATCCTAAAATTTTCCTCACTTTTTTTTTAGTTTTTGGTGGTCCCAGACTTAATATTCCAGAGATTCTATTAGGATCCAATTTCTTTTTCCCTTTACTTAGTCAATGTCTCAAATATTTTACTTCTGGTTCTGTGAACTGTAATTTGGCTTTGGATACCTTCAATCCCTGTTGTCCCAAAAAGTTTAGAAGTTTTATAGTCCCATTTCTAGTAGATTTCTCGTCTTTTCCTGCTATTAATAGATCATCTACATATTGTAACAATTTCACCCCGTCCGGTGACTCAAAAGATTGCATTAATTCTTTTAGGGCTTGTCCAAAGAGATTAGGGGATTCTGTAAAGCCCGGAGGCAATACTGTCCAATGCAGTTGTTGTTTCCTGCCCTTATCAGGATCTTCCCATTCAAAGGCAAAGCAATCTCTGCTACTTTCCTCTAACAGGCATGCCCAGAAGGCATCTTTTAGATTTATTACACTATACGAAGTGTAGTCAGGGGACAACTGATTTAAGAGTGTGTAAGGGTTTGCTACTACGGGAAATTTGGTAACAGTTTGCTGATTTATAGCTCTCAAATCCTGTACCAATCTGTAATTCCCGTCTGTCTTTTTGACAGGCAGAATAGGAGTATTATGTGGGGACATACATGGTTCCAAAGCCCCCTGTTGCAAAAGGTTTTCTATGAGAGGTTTAAGGCCCCGTCTCCCTTCCAGTGATATTGGATATTGATGAACTCGGATAGGTAAATCGGGATCAGTGATTTTCACTTTGATAGGTTTTATTTTTAACTTCCCTATTTCTCCAGGGGTGTACCACACCTCAGGACATATTTGCTCCTCGTCCTTTTGGATTAAAGCAAAAATTTTAAGCTGCCCTTGGGATACTTCAATTTTCAAATCCAATGCTATTATTAAATCCCTCCCCAATAAATTATTTTCTGCCTCTGGCAGTAACAGCAGACCTTTTAATTCAATTTTGGTTTGGGTCTCAATTTGCACATTTTTAATAATAGGGACCCGAAATGGTTCACCTTTTGCTCCAACCACGATTGCTGTTTCTCTACTAGGCTCACACCCTTTTGGTAGGTGTTTAATTGTGGATTTTTTGGCTCCTGTATCTACTAAAAATTCCACTTCCTCTCCCTGGGGACCAATCTTTAAATTTATCAAGGGCTCTTTGGATGGTATGGTCCCTAATACATACAGCTCCTGACACCCCTATTCATCTTCCTGGAACATTTTTTCATCCTGTATCCGTTCTTTACAATTTTTCTTTATATGACCTTTCTTGTTACAGTAAAAGCAGGTTCGCCTTGGTGAATTATTTCCTGCTTCATTTCCTTGTTTTGGTGGGGGTTTTCGTGGTTTCCCTCCCACTTTCTGCTGGGTTTCTTTCTGTGTTTCACGAACTGCAGCTATAAAGATTTTTGCTTTTGCTTTCTGCTTTTCTTCATCCCTCTTTACATAAACTTTTTGTGCTTCTCTTAGCAATTCTTGTAACCCCCGATCTTGCTAATCATCTAACTTTTCTAATTTCTTTCTAATATCTCCCCATGACTGAGCAAAAAATTGGGTTTTGAGGAGTGCCTGACCCACTTGTGTGTCGGGGTCTATCCCGGAGTACATTTGGTGATCTTTCCTCAGCCGCTCCAACCAGTCAGTCGGGGATTCGTCCTTTTTTTGTTGTTCACTAAAGGCTTTATTAATATTTTGTCCTTTAGGAACTGATTCTCGGATACCTTTAACGAGTATCCATCTTAAGTCCATCATATTCTGGCGATGGACATCATTTTGATTATCCCAGTTAGGATTATTTAATGGCATTTCTGGTCTCCCCTAGGTCCAATTTGATGCTCCCGGTCCCATACCCTCATTCCAGCCTGTCTGATCATTTCCCGTTCTTCCGTGGTGAATAGGATACTTAATATAGATTGTAATTCCATCCAAGTATACATACTTGGTCCGAGGAATTGATCTAGTCTTTCTGATACTTCGATAGGATCTTCTAATAGTTTTCCCATTTCTTTTTTAAAAGTTTCTCACTTCCCCTGTGTTCAAGGGAACATTTACAAATCCAATTAATCCAGCCTGTTGTCCTGCTAATGGCACTTCCCTCAGGGGGTAAAGGCGAGCTTTTGTGTTGCTATCTCCCTCCTCTCTGGTGATACCATCTCTCCTGGTATTCATTTGACTGGAGCGAGTTCTTAGAGCTGTGGGAGTACCGGGAGGAGAAGTGGGTGCGTGGGGAGGGTCTCCTGTATTTTCTGTATTATACGGAGGTGGGAGATTATCGAGGGGTTCCCAGGTAACCTTTTTTTTATTTTCATCCTCTTTTTCTTTTAGAGTATATATCAAGGATGGCTTGGACTGTTTTGCCCACAGGGCAGCATACTCACATTCCTCTTTGTTAAATGGTTCTTTATGAGCCACATATGTGTTTAATGCCCGACAAATCCAACCCTCAAATGATCCGAACATGGGCCAGTATAGGTTATCTTTACGGATCATTTTTCTGGTCCATTCTACCATGCAATATTGAATCAATTTTTCTTTACTTTTTCTTCTGTATACCACCCCTGTGTCCCAACATTTTAATATTACTCCCAATGGGCTGCCTGGTGGTATTTCTGGCAACCTACTTGTCTTGTCTTTATTTTCCCAGTCTCCTTGTGGACTAAATGAACTTGAACCTCTTCGTGGGTCCTTGGGACTCAGAATCTTACTCCCTCTTTGTCCCATTTTTACCTCAAGGGACTGTCCTGAGGTGTTTGCACTCCCCGATGTGTTCCACCCAAACCCCTGCCTCTCCTTAGGTCAGGATGGACTGGAACCCGGCTCTACCTGGGCTGGGATGGGAAAAGCAGCTTTTCCCTTCTTCCTCCGTGACTGGTGTGTTGCCATCTGCTTTTCTTTTCCTCCCCCTTCCCCCCGCCCCCCCCCCTTCCCGGGTCCTGCGTTTGCCTGGACTAGGATGGGAAGGACCTAGCCTCTACCTGGACTAGGGTGGGAAGGACCTAGCCTCTACCTGGACTAGGATGGGAAGGACCTAGCCTCTACCTGGACTAGGGTGGGAAGGACCTAGCCTCTACCTGGGCTAGGACAAGAAAAGCAGTCTCTCCCTTTGTGCTCACTCGCTTCGTTTGGTCACTGGCCAGGTCCCTCGTGGGATGCTGCAAACACGGATAGAAGGACTCCGCTCTCGCTTCACAGCCAAGGCCACGTCTCATTCAGACAAACACACAGTCATCCCCACCAAACCAGACAGATACTCACAGTCCGATGTTCCTGTCTGGGTCTTCGTGCACAAGAATTCCAGGTGATTTTGCCGCGGTCTTCCAGGGAGATTTTCCTTGCTCAGTCTATGTGGTGCGGGACGTCGATGGGTCCCGAGAATCACTGACGAACTGGGGCCACAGCAGTGGGGAGCCTCCCCAAAATCGCAGTGCCCCCCAGGGCTCCAAGGACGTCCCGGGTTTCGGCACCAAATTGTTATAAATGAGAGACAAAAGTCTCGATATTCAGTAAAATTTTGGATTGCTTTATTTGATATAGAAAGAGCAAGCAGCGCACTGGGGAACGTGAGGGGTCACCACCCACTCCACACTCCACCCAACCTTGGTTTGCAGCCTCTTCTTATACTGTGGGTTCTCATTGTAATCAATACTTTTGGTTTGGTTTTTTTTTTTTTTTTGCTGTCATAATTTTGCTAGGTAAGCAGTGGTGGTTGAATAAACATCCTTACACAAATTCACAAAGCCTTTGGGTGATAATCAGTCACAGATAGCCATCTGGTCCTTGTAGATAACCACCAGAGAAGTTCTGGAAGTCTGGTCCTTGAGATAGGCAGCATTGATCAGACAAAGGCAGGAAGGGCTTTTTGGGAAGTTCGATTTTGCAAGCTGGTAGCCGATACAACTTGTTTGAAAAACATAACATAATGTAATGTAACATAATACAACATAATATAACATAACAAGGTGATTTTAAACAGAATTATTTAATCATATCATTTCCTTTATCTAGTGTCCATGCTTCACTTCAGAGCTTAGCATTCTGGTTTATGCAAATCCCAATGCTATTGTGATTAACACGAATCTTTTATCAATTGTCACATACTCTGACTTGTATAGGTAAGACCATCAGCCATACTGGACTCATCAACACTGGTGTGGATGTTACGGTTACTTCACAACGATACTGGCCACCAGAATGGACTCTTGTCCCAGTCTTGGATGCTTTGGTAGGAACTGGGGGACACAGCAATACCATGCAGAGTTTACACCCAATTTCCTTTAAGGGTCCTGAAGACCGTGTAACAACTACCAAACCATTTATCATGAAGAAAGAGAAAGTACTTGTTTGGGGAAGAGACATTCTATCCCAATGGGGACTAAGTCTGGAGATAAGTTTTTTAACTGAGGGCCTGCTGACGAGCACTAAAACTTACCTGGATATCAGACAAGCCTGTCTGGGTTGATCATAGCCCCTCCCTGTTGAAAAAGTGACTGTGTGTAAGGGTCAGTCCGAAGTTCCCCTTGATTTTGCCTCCCGACCGTCACAAGGAGACCTCTAGGACCCCCACCCAGGCTGACTCTGGACAATGGTTTACTGGCCGGGCCAAGGTGGATGCTCGTGACTGTGTGCTGGTGTATTGTGTTCACTGGACCGTGCTGTCATGGCACCAACCAGAGACTGTGTTGCATCAACTGAGGACTGCTTGTCCGTACCTGTCTCCTGCAGCACCACACAATGGTCCATAAATCTTCCCACCTTTTGGCCAGAAGCCACTCACTTTGGAGAAGGACTATAAAAGAGCGACCCTCTGGAAAAGACCCTTTGAGATCTCTCCACTGATGAAGACCCCTGAGATCTCCCCACGGACGAGGACTCGTCTATTGGATGACCCGCGAGGACGTCCGTCTCATCTGTTGGTAGCTATTCTCCCATCCCTTCCTCTCCTTCCCCTTTCCTTATCCTGTACCTCTCCCCTTTACCATAACTGAATTGTTGGCATTTGATGAAATGCATTGCTGTTGTTGAATAAACTGATTTTCTGCTGTTGAATAAACTGATTTTGTCCCCTGCATTTTGCCTGTTTGCACCTTTGAGATCAAAAGAACCATCATGACCCCCGCTCTGCATTAATAGCGGATCGTGACACTGTGCTAGAGTCCTTAATAAATGAACAATTGACCAAAGGGCACATTGTCCCCACAAACAGTCCCTGGAACACTCTCATATTTGTTATCAAAAAAATCACATAGTGATAAATGGATACTGCTCCAAGACCTAAGAAAAAGAAATGAAATTATTGAGGAAATGGGACCTTTACAACCAGGATTGCCATCACCTAACATGATGTCTAGTGATTAGGTGTTCATGATTATTGATTTAAAAGGTTATTTTTTCAGTATCCCCCTACACCCAGATGACACTCTGAGGGTCACCTTCTCCATACCCTCAGTCAACAGACATTCACCTTGAAGAAGAATCCATTGGACAGTTTTGCCCCAAGATACGCACAATTCACCATCCATATGTCAATGGTGTGTGGTGAAAATCTTATCAGCCATTCATGAGAGATTTCCTCAATCCATAATACTCCACTCTATGGATGACATGCTAACTGTCACAAGGAATAACATATCCTCAAAAACTGTTGTTGCTGATGTAATTATGGGTATGCATAAGGCTGAATTACAAGTAGCAGAAGACAAAACACAACAGTCTTCTCCTTGGAAGTACCTAGGCTATCCACTCCCAGAACGTACAGTTACTCCACAGGCTCTGCAACTACAAGAAGACCCAGTGACACTGCATGACCTTCAGAAACTTAGCAGATTGATCAATTGGGTTCAAACTCTCTTAGGAATAACCAGCCAGGACTTGGCTCCCCTATCTGATTTATTAAAAGGAGACACAGATCTAAACTCTCCTAGAAAACTGACCCAGGAAGCAAGAACCGCTCTGAGGAAAGTGTCTGCAGCTCTACAAACCTGTCAAGCTCACAGATGTGACCCAGAGTTACCTTTTTAAATTTGAAATATTGGGAGAAAATCCACATCGTTATGGTTTAATTTTTCAATGGAACAGAATTCTGTTAGATCTTTTATTCATCTTAGAATGGGTTTTCTTATCCTAGCAAATGTCTAAAACTATAACTATTTGTCCTGAAATTTCATTGATAATGAAAGCCCAATCCCAACTTTTATCTTGTTTGGGGAAAGATTTTTCTATTATGTTTATACCTTTTATTTCTCTTTATTTAGAATGGCTTATACAACCATCTGATATATTCCAAATTGCATTAACAAGTTTTCCAGAAATTTCCTTTCATTTTCCAAAACACAATTATGCCTCTTTTTTAACTTAATTCAAAATCCCTTAAGCAGACATACTCCTCTTAATGCTCTCACCATTTTTACAGATGGCTCCAGAAAATCACACAAATCAGCAATCACAAGGGAAAATTCTAACAACGGTAACTGGGAGTCTGACATCAAGAGACTGTGGAAGGATCACCACAAATTGCAGAAATTGCTGAGGTTGTTCGTGTGTTGCAATTATGTCGAGACAGACTGGACTGGCATCACCACCAGTCCTTTATTAGAAAACTTTTCATACCTTCTTTCAGTGTTCTTCTTTCCAACAACTCCTTCCCTCATAGATAGCTCCACACAGTAATGACTCCTTTTCTTACAGGCAGCTCCACACAGCTCTGACTCCTTCTCTCCTCTCTTCACGACTGCCTAAACCCCACCCTGTCCCTTTCCTGGCCACCTTACCCTGACTGTCCCTCACACAACATCTTCTTACCTTATCTGTCTCTTGCACGACTGCATGTCCCTTACCTCCTCACAGCACAGCCAGCAGACTCCATCCCAAACTGCAGCAGACTCTGGGTCAGCCAGCTAACCCACTCTTTTAGAACACCCCAACTCCTTGGGCAGGCACAGATGTTTCCACTCCTCAGTCATCAGTACAGCTGTAATTCATTGGGAGAGATTGCCTTCTGTACTATCCTTTCAATCTGTCTTCCCACTCTGGAGCTCTGTGCTTTCCTTCCTATGGAAAAGAACTGTCATTCTCCTCCAGGTGCCCATGGCCAAAATTGGGATTCCTGCTCCAAATTTCCTTAGATGCAAGGATTGTTCCCAGGTGAAATCTGCCAGGACAGACAGATCTGGCTGCCTTGACCACCCAGGGGCCACCTCTCATCACCCTTTGAAACACTGGGACTGTGTGGTTTTCTTTCCTATGGGAAAAAAAGCACCTTTCATGTCCAGGCGCCCATAGCCAAAATTGGGAGTCCACATCCAGAATTCCCTATATCCAAGGACAGCTCCCAGACAAAAGCTGCCATCGTTGTCAAGTCTGGCTGGCCTTGGCTTCCTAAAGGCTGCCTTTCATTTGCCTTTGAAACACTGGGGCTCTGTGCTTTCCTTCCTAATGAGAACAACTCTTCTTCCAATCCTGGCATCCACAACCAAAATTGAGATTCCACCTTTAAAAATCCCTATGTCCAAGGATAGCTCCCAGATGAAAGGTACCAGGAGAGACAAGTCAGGCTGGCTAGGCCTAAGGGTGGCCAGCTCTCATCTTCTTCCAAAACATTTGGGCTTCTCACTTTCCTTTGCTATGGTGAAACCATCCACCTCGACCACGCAGCCGTGGCTGAAATTGGGATTCCACCTCCAAAACTCTGTACATCCAAGGATTTCTCCCAAGTGAAAGCTGCCAGGACAGACAGGTCTGGCTGCCCTTTGTCTCTTGGGGACTGCCTCATACCTGCTTTTGGAACACTGGGGATCAGTGCTTTCCTTCCAGTGGAAAAAAACATCCTTCTTATCAATGCAGAAATGGCCAAAATTAGGATTCCATCTCTGAAATTCCCTATATCCAAGGATTGCTTTCAGACAAAAGCTGCCAGAACAGAGAGGTCTGTCTGGACTGGGTCTGTGATGGTCGCCTTTCATCTGCCCCTTAAACACTGGTGGTCCATACTTTCCTTCCTATGGAAAAGAGCCATCCTTTTCCTCCAGATGTCCATGTCAATACTGAAATTGGTATTGTACCTCTAAAATTCTGTATATCCAGGGATTACTCCCAGACAAATCTGCAAATACCATCAAGTCTGGCTGTCCTTGGCCTCTGGTGACTGTCCCACATTTGCCCCTGCAACACTGGGGCTCGGTTGTTTCCTTCCTGTGGAGACCATTGTGACACCTTGGGGACCCCGTGGATCCAAGGGGCCATGGTGACACTGTGGGGACTCTGTGGCACCAAGGACATCACTGTGGCCCTGCTGGGCCATATGGTCCCAAGGGCCCAGTGTGAAGCAGCAGGGCTTTGTGGAACCAAGAGGCCATTGTTGCATTCCAGGGCCTGGTGCAGCCCAAGGGCCCTTGTGATCCTGCAGGGCACCGTGGATCCATGGAGACCATTGTGGCATTGCAAGGCCCCATGGAATCATGGAGACCATTGTGACACTGTGGGGAACCAAAGGGCCATTGTGACCCTGCAGGGCCTCATGGAAGCAAGGGGCCATTGTGACACCTCAGGAGCAAGGAGAACATTGTGACATTACAGGGCCTCGTGGAACCAAGGGGACATGGAATGGGTCTGGATGGTTTGGCCTCCTGGAGGCTACAAGGCAGGTCTGGCTGACCCTGGCATGTCGAGGGCTGCCTCTCATCAGCCTCTGGAGCACTGGGGCTCTGTGCTTTCCTTCCTAGGGAAATAAACCATCCCTCTTTCCTGCTGCCCAAGGCTGAAATTGCTACTCCACCTAAAATGTTCTCTATCTGCAAGAGTTCTCCAAGCAAAATCTGCCAGGAGAGACAGCTCTGGCTGGCCTTGGCCTCCTGCAGGCAGTCTCTCATCTACCACCAAACATGGGGCTCTGCATTTTCCTTCCAGTGGAAAAGAACTTCCCTTCTCACCGAGGTGTCAATGGCCAAAACTGGGATTCTACAGCTAAAATTCCATCTATCCGAGGACTGCACCCAGAAAAAAGTAGCCAGGACAGACAGGTGTGGCTGCCTTGTCCTCTGGTGATTTGCTTAGACTATGAGCAGAATATTCTGATTTGCCAAGACCTTGGAGAGGGCCCAGAGATCTCCCCAGGTGGGGTTTGGAGGCTGCAAGCATATGAGCACTGTGTAGGGGCAAAGGAACTCAGTGCTCAATGGAGTGGAGACTGAGGAGAGCAAAGGAGAGCCCTGGGAGAGGTTGAAGGTCAGTTTCAGAGATGGTGGATCCTTTGATATAGCAGAAAACAGCCTGAGAATGAATTAATTAATGCCAAGGGAAATTGATGTGGGCCAGACTGGACACAAGGAGAAAGGAATTTCTCTCCCCGGGTACAGCTGTGGTGCAATACGACCCCCAGAAGGAATCTGGGGCAGCCCAAGGCTTTGTGTGGGCAGGCAGAGGCAGGCAGGAGGCAGAGCTGTCAGCAAAGGAAGGGGCCAGCGAGGTGGGGCAGCCGGGGGATGACGACAGCCTGCAGGGACAGAGGCGCAGGGCATGGACACCGTAGGACAGCCTGGGCTGCAGAGGGCACAGGGATGGGCAGCAGCTGAAAGGCCCTGACACAGCCAACTCCTGCAGCACTTGGGCCATGCACGCTGGCCCTGGGCCTGAGGCCAGCAGGGGACAAGTGAGCCTTGCTGTGCTGGGGCCTCATTGCCTCCTTGTCCCTGCTCAGCAGCCTGGCAAGGGCCGCCCCATGGTGCTGCCCTTGGCATTGCACATGCCCAGAGCCCAGTGGCCCGGGAAGAGTCCTGAGCAATGAGGGAGGGACAGGATGTGCCTTGCCAGGGGCTGGGGCTCAGCCCTTGGCCCTTTGCATTCCTGAAACACATCCAGGTTTGCTCAGCATCACAGACACCTTTCCCTTGTTTGTCCCCCCTGTCATCACTGCCTCCAGTGTTCTGCTCTAATAGGAACCTGGGGACACAATCTCAGTCGTGTCCCTCAGTGGGACCTATTGAAATTTCAAGAAACTTCGGTGCTTAAATTTAAAATTGAGTTATTGAGAAGAATTTTTGACCACTCACTCAGGGACTGAGTCTGATGTAAACAGCACCAAATCCCTGAGAATTTCATTCAAGTCCTTGTGCTGTGTCTGTGCTGCTGAGCTGGGCCAGGCTCCTGGCACAGAGGAATTTCCCATGCTCAATCAAGAAGATCTTCCAAAAGACATTTGTGCTGAGGAGCAGCTCCTCTGCCAGCCCAGCAGGGCTGAGGGCACTGCCTGCAGGCACTGAGGGCACAGGAGCCAGGCACAGACAGGCTCAAGGCAATCAGGACTGGGAAGACATTGAGCTGAGACTGCACTTGGGGAAACATCTTCACAGCCCTGGACATGGTGAGTGTGTGGGTGCAGGGCAATGTCCCCTGTGCTCCTGGAGGGATCTCCTGGAGCCAGCACAGCCCACAGCCTGGGGGATGTGTCAGGAGGACTCTCCCCGTTTCTCTGAGATAGAGGCAGAGGAGGAGGAGGAGGATGTGCTGCAGAGCGGGGCTGCCCTGGGCACCGTCAGAGGGACAGGCCAGGACGGCTCCTGCTGCCAGGGACGGCTGCAGGGGCTGAAGCTGGGGCTGCAGCCAGGGCTGCCCAGGGCTGTCCTGCAGAGCAGCTCCTGCAGCTCTCAGGGCTCTTGGCCAGCCCAGGCCATGTGCCACCTGCCAGGGACAGCTCTCAGCCTGCCTGGCAGCTCTCCAAGGACTGTGGGGAGAAGTTGGAGGTGGAAGGAGCCACCCCCATCAGGGCAGATTCCTCCTGCTGTGGAGATGGTGCTGCATGGCCAGGGCTGCTCTCAGCTTTCTCCTCAAGGGAAGGGAAAGGGGCTGTCAGCTGTGTCTGTGCCACTGAGCCTCCTGTCCTGTCCCACTGGGGATCAGCAGATCTACCTCAGATTTCCCTCACAAAGTGCCTCCTCACCCTCCTCTGCCTACAGACAGCAGCAGCAGCTCCTTGTCTTGCAGCATCTCTGTTTGTGTGAGCTGCCCTTAAGGCCCTGCTGCCAGGGAGATGGCCCTGGGCAGTGCCTTGTGCTGGGAGGGCTCTGCAGGGCAGAGCTGAGCCCCCAGGGCTGGGCTGGGCTCTGGGAGCAGTGACAGGGACAAGCCTTGGATACACACAAACAGCTCTCAGTAGGTAGCAGAGAGCCAGACCAACTCTTGGTATCCCTTCCTGTTCAGCTACACAGGGCAAGAGAGAAGAGTTTACAGAGACTGACTTTGAAACTGGACCGTCCAAAAACGCCACTTTATTTTTCCAGCACATTTTAAGTCTGATCACCCCGAATTAGAGGGAGGTTTAATAAGCAAAGGGCAACTGTGTGGGACCAGTAGGTGGGACTGCACTGGGGCACAGGGAGCCCTGTTTTCCCTCTGGGTTCCCCAGTGTTCAGGCTAAGAGCAATGCTGAAGATGAGGCACTAACTCAGCAGCAAAAACATGAACTCAAAAATAGAACAGTTTAGCAAATGACTGCCCAAAGTAAGAGAAGTAAGTTTGAAGGGATTCCAATGAACATTTTATAGGATTGGCTAAAACAAGTTGGTCCCAATTTTATCAATACCTTCTTTCAACAGTCCCTGATGCATAGAGTGAAGAAATGTCCAACAGCAGCTCCATCAGCCACTTCCTCCTCCTGGCATTGGCAGACACGTGGAAGCTGCAGCTCCTGCACTTCTGCCTCTTCCTGGCCATCTCCCTGGCTGCCCTCCTGGCCAACGGCCTCATCATCAGCGCCGTAGCCTGCGGCCACCACCTGCACACCCCCATGTTCTTCTTCCTGCTCAGCCTGGCCCTCCTCGACCTCGGCTCCATCTGCACCACTGTCCCCAAAGCCATGCACAATTCCCTCCGGGACACCAGCAACATCTCCTGTGCAGGATGTGCTTTACAAGTGTTTTTCTTTATGTTCTTCATGTCAGCAGAGTTTTTCTTTCTGACCATCATGTGCTACGACCGCTATGTGTCCATCTGCAAACCCCTGCACTACGGGACCCTCCTGGGCAGCAGAGCTTGTGCCCACATGGCAGCAGCTGCCTGGGCCAGTGCCTTTCTCCATTCACTGCTGCACACAGCCAATACATTTTCCCTGCCCCTGTGCCAGGGCAATGCCCTGGGCCAGTTCTTCTGTGAAATCCCTGAGATCCTCAAACTCTGCTGCTCCAAATCCTATCTCAGGGAACTTGGGCTCCTTGCTGTTAGTGTCTGTTTAGCTTCTGGATGCTTTGTGTTCATTGTTTTCTCCTATGTGCAGATCTTCAGGGCTGTGCTGAGGATCCCCTCTGAGCAGGGACGGCACAAAGCCTTTTCCACCTGCCTCCCTCACCTGGCTGTGGTCTCTCTGTTTTTCAGCACTGCTTCATTTGCCTTCCTGAAGCACCCCTCAATCTCCTCCCCATCCCTGGACCTGGCACTGTCAGTTCTGTACTCAGTGGTGCCTCCAGCCCGGAACCTCTTCATCTACAGCCTGAGGAATCAGGAGCTCAAGGCTGCAGTGTGGACACTCATGCCAGAGGCACCACAGGCCATGGGGGCACATCTGGGCTGCTGTGTCTGGGTGTGGGGCTCCCTGTTGTGGGCAATGAGGAGGGGCTGGAGAGGCTCTGCAGGACTGACAGGATGGGCTTTGGGGCTGGGGTGGAGAAGCTGAGGGACCTGAGCTGCTGGACCTTGTGAAGAGGAGGCCCAGGTCTCATCCTGCAAGTGCTCCAGGGTTGGTTTCAGAGAATCACAGAATCAGCAAGGTTGGAAAAGACCTTGGAGATCATCAAGCCCAGCCTGTGCCCAGACACCACTTTGTCTCTCTGAGCCTCCTCTTCTCCAGGATAAACAACCCCAGCTCCCTCAGCCACTCCTCACAGGACTTGTTTTCCAGACCCCTTGTTGCCCTTCTTTCCACACGCTCCAGCCCCTCCACGTGCTTCCTAAATTGGGTGTTGCGTTTCCTAGATACATTGTAAATGGTACATCCCGTGACCCCTGCTGTGCCCTGTATCTTGGTCCCTCTCCCCTCCTGGCCACACAGAGCTGGCTGGGATCCAATTTCTCCCTGCTCTCCCTTTCCAGACCCTAGAAAAGGTCAGTACCCCCTGGCCTCCCCCTCTTTTTCCCCCAAGCTCTCTTCCCCCGTGCTCTTTCCTTTTTTCCCCCACTCTCTTCCCCCGCGCTTTTTCTCTTCCCCCGTTCTCTTTCCCCCCCCCACGCTTTTACCCTGTCCTTCCCCCTCTTTTCTCTCTCTTCCCCCGCTCTTTTCCCTTCCCTTTTCACTCACTACCCACGAGAAATAAACCTGTAACTTTATCAGGGGAAAGAGCCTCTTTTGATACGTCTCTGTGGCTAGGGCCCAGGGGAATATCACCCTAACACCTGAGCTAGACCGGAGGAGGGTGAAAGACCCTGTTTTGGGCCGGGAAAAAAGCCTTAACAATTGGGTCTCCAGAACTGGACACAGCACTCGAGGTGCTGCCCATCCAGGGCTGAGCACAGAGGAAGAATCACTGCCCTGGTTCTGCTGGACACACCAGTCCTGATCCAGGCCAGGAGCCACTGGCCTTCTTGGCCACCTGGGCACACTGCTGGCTCATGTCCAGCCTGCTGTCCATCAGTGCCCCCAGGTCCCTTTCTGCCTGGCTGCTGTCCAGTCACTCTGTCCCCAGCCTGGAGCACTGCTGGGCTTGTTGTGGCCAAAGTGCAGGACCCAGCACTTGGTCTTGTTAAACCTCACCTTGCTGGATTTGGGCCCTGGATCCAGCCTGTCCAGGCCCCTCTGCAGAGCCCTCCTGCCCTCCAGCACATCCACACTCACACCCAGCTTGGTGCCATCTGCACATTCGCTGATGCTGCACTCAATGCCCTCATCCAGATCATCAATGCAGATATTGAAATCCACGCTGGCTGGCTCTGATCCCTCAGCCAGCCTGGAGGTGCCCTGTGATGGCACTCAAGGTGATCTGTTCCATCACCTCACCAGGCACCCAGGTCAGGCTGACAGGCCTGCAGTTCCCCACATCCTCCTTCCAGCCCTTCTTGGGGATGGGCTCACATTGGCACCTCCAGTCCTCTGGCACCTCCCTGCTGAGCCAGCACTGATGAGAAATGATGGAGAGCAGCTTGGGGAGCTCATCCAGCAGCTCCCTCATCCCCCTGGGATGGGTCCCATCTGCTCCCACAGACACCTGTGAGCATCTGAGTGGCTCAGCAGGTCCCCAGCTGCTTCCTCCAGGATTACAGGGGGTCTCTTCTGCTCCCTGTCCCCATCTGTCACCAAAGGATTACACTTGTAAGGACAAGCTGTCTTGTTGTTGAAAACTGAGGGAAAGAAGGGCTTAAGTATCTCAGCCTTTTCCTTGTCTTTAGTTATTTTATTTCCCACTGCATCCAATAAAGAGCTGAGATTCTTCCTGTCCCTGTGATGATATTTCAGTTTTGCATTTTTTTTCTTTTTTTGTGTTCTCTGTATTCTTCACACATATATTTGTAGCTCTGTAGTCTATTGTATTAGTGACTATTTCTCCCAGTACTTTTCCATGGCCTTTTCTTAAGCAGGAAGATGAAACAAGTTCCGAGAGCTCCAAGTGAGGTACATCTTGGTTCTTCCTAGGAACTAAGGCTGAGAAAAACTCTTTCAGATACATTCTCATTGCCAAAGTACAGTAAGTGCTGAAGGGGGGCTTCAGAGAAGTGGCTTGTCCTGGGGGGGGGGGAGATTCACCATGATTTGTCCTCCTAATTGATGCTTTTCATCAATTATGCTAATGTCCAAAAACCTATAAAAATGTACTCACCCTGGGAGAGGGGGGCTTTTTTGGACATCTATCCATAACTGCCTCTGAAGTCCTTCAAAAAATAATCCTCTTTTATATAACCTCCTTACTGTGGAGGGTGCAGAATATAATCTTAAAGAATAAAGTCCTTCTGCATCCTCAGAAAAAGCCCCTTGGAAAACCATAGCTTAAAGATCAGAAATGGCTTGTTAAATGACGAATACAAAAGGAATCCAGCTTCCCCCCCTTAGTAGACCCTCTTATCGATCTTCAATATTAGTGGCTCATTTTCTTTTAGTAAGCATAGGCTAACTTTGAATGTAAAATCCCTTGGGGATTGGTTAGAATGTAGAATTCCCTTGATAATTGGTGCAAACTGCAAATCCCTCAAAAGATATAAACACCCCTGTAAAACAATAACTGTTGTATATGCTAGATAGTATGCCTTCATAGAATAAAAGATGGATTTGTGCCTTTGTGCATATCCCAGTCTCTTCACCTCGCTGGTCTGAGAGCTCACTGCGAGCCAAAATTCTATCTGGGCAAGGCTCGGGAACGTGCTCCATCACTGAGGGCTGCAGAAGCAGTCTTAGGGATCCCAAAGGGACCCCAAAAACCCCACCAGCAACACCTTACCAAAATTATCTCGAGTTTCATTTCCAGGTTGGGCAAAAAGCAACATCTGCTTTTGTTATTAATTCATTTATAAAAATATTTTTCGTTATTTTTCACAGAAACAATTAAGTTAACTTCTAATGGAGCTTTCATCTGTCTATTTTCCTTTCTTCAAGACGTAACAAAAACCTTAAACACTTCCTGATCTGCCTTGCCCTCTGTCAAAAGGTGATGCACCTTCTTTTTTCCCTGAGTTCCTGGAAAAGCTCCATGCCCAGCCAGGCCAGTCATTTTCCTCACTTGCTCACTTTTGGCACACAGGGACAGTCTGCCTCTGCTCCTTCAAAATTTCTTTCTTGAAGTACGTCCATCATTCCTGGACTGGTTTTTCTTAAGGACTGTTTCCCTTAAAAATATCAGTTCCTGATTCGGTACACTCCAAATCTGCATCCTGAATGGGCCAAAGTCTGCTCTCCATCATTCCAGTGTACAAGTTTTGTTGATGCCCCTCCTTCATTCACAGAATATTGAAAACTCGATTATTTCATGGTCACTGTACCCCAGGCAGCCTCTGACCACCACATCTCCCACCAGCCCTTCTCTGTTTGTGAACAGCAGGAGACAGAGTTTTCCTTGGGAGTAGGAATGGTACCAAAAATTTGGTAACATAAAAAACCCCTTAACACCAATGTAGCAGCAAAAAGCAGCATTGTTTATTTGGCTGGATGCTCAGGGGGACAGCTCCTCCCAAAGCCGTGCATGCTGAGTACAGGAAAGTTTCTGTTTATATTCTGTATTTTGCATATGTAATGATTGATTGTCCTGGACTAAACACACATATGATAATCATTTCCCCCAAATCATTAACATATTGCCCCTGCCCTTACCCATGGGTTCTTCTGTCCTGGGGGTTTCTCTGGTGGTCCCTGGTGGTCGTGGACCCCAATGTTCCAGTTCAGCCTGGGTGAGTTGGCAGGACCCTGAGGCTGGGGAACTTCCAGTTCCCCTTCTCAAACAACGGGCATTGTGCAGTTCCCAGAGGCCAGTGGTTTTGGAGAACAAGCATTGTGTTAGCTCACCTGGGGTGGGCAATTTATCATCTGGGAACATGAGGTCACAGAGTGGGCTATGACATCTCAGAGTGGGTAATGTGAGGTCATCGAACACCTATGATATCATAGGCTGGCTGTGTGACATCACAGAGCTGGTTATGACATCATGGGGCAGAGGTATGACATCATAGAGCAGACAATAACATAGCAGAGCAGGCGGTGACATCACAGAGTGGGTTGTGACATCAGAGACCAGCTGTGTGACATCACTGAGCAGGCTGTGACATTACAGGGCGTCTGTGGGATCTCATAACAGGGCTGTGTGAGGTCACTGGGTTGGTCACTCTGCCCCAGCCCCCCCCCCCAGTTTCCCCAGACAAGTCCAATGCTGTTCATGCCCAGCAGGGTCCCCTGTCCCCCGGGATCCCCCTGGTCCACCTGGAGCCACAGCCTCCCCCAAGAATGTTCCACAAATCAACCCCAGAGCCTGACACGGGGACAAGGGGCCAGGGCTGTGTGACCAGGACATCAAGGCCGTGGATTATCCAGGTCACTGGGGCCTGGTTTGGGTTGCCCAGGGCAGGAAAGATGTCTGGCAGCTGGAGTAGGGTGAGGGAAGGGCCTCCAAGGTGGGGCTGGAGCCCTTTGGCTGTGAGGAGAGGCTGAGGGAGCTGGGCTTGTCCAGCCTGGAGCAGGGAAGGCTGAGGGGCTCCTCATGCCAGCCTGGCAGTGCCACCCAGGAGCTGATGGAGAACACAGGGCCAGGCTCTGCACTGGGGGGGCTGGGGGGAGACAAAACACAATGGGTGGGAGGGGAATGAGAGGAGATCCCACAGGACATGTGGAAAACCTTTGTTCTCAGGGGCTCAGACAGGTTCTGAGGTGCTGCCCCATCCCTGGCCTTTGGGATTTTCAAATCCACACCAAATCAAACCTTGAACCACTTGATCTGACCCAGTTTCTCACTGGTTGGACTGCAGACTGAGGTTCCTTTCAACCTCAGCTCCCTGATGATCCCAGGACGATGCTGCTCCTGATTTTGGAATGGGCCAGAGCAAATATTTATGGGACAGGAGCCCTCTGGGGCTGTAGGGGACCTACAGCTTGTGAGGTGCACAAGCACATCTCATTAGCTGTGGCATTTGAATACTTTCAGAAATGTCAAAGATTTCCCTCCAGGAGAGAACAGGAATTTCCTGGATGTGTACTGATGGCAGGAGGAAAAATACTGCTCTTCCCCTCTATCTGTGTTACCAGAATACTGTCTATTATTTCATGTGCCTCTTCCCTTGAGTATTTCCACCTCTCCTGATTAAATGGCCATGTCTAAGGACATCTCTTCTTTAGACCAGCTGGTTCTATGGCCTTCCCATTGCTCCCAGATTTCCTCCTCCAGTTGTTCTCTGGTCATTCCACGTTAGTCAACATCTTAATTGCATTTACATCTATCACAGAATCACCCTTTCTAATGTATTTTTCTAAAATTCTTCCTGTGTGGAAATCCCTTGTGCATGGTGGACACATCAGAGACTGCTTTGACATTGCACAGTGTTGAAGGAAGAAGTCTGATGCTCATTAAATTATATCATTGGTACATTTTTTTTATGTTGGCCAGGAAGAGAAACTTTCTGTGCCTCTGAGTCTCACCAGTTCCTGACCCCCAAAGGACACAAACCTGATGAGTTGTGGTTCCCACTGCAGTGGTGGCACTTGCACCTCCCTCCATACCCACAGCAGAGCTGCCTTGTCCCAGAAAGTCCCTGGCAATCAGGGATGAAGGAAACAGGACAGGCTGTGGGGATCAGGGGCAGGGCACAGACAGGGATTTGGGGTGGCTGTGAGCCCAGGGCAGGAGCCAGCCCTTGGCCTTGCTGAACCTCATCCAATTGTCCTGGGCCCATGGCTCCAGCCTGTCCAGATCCCTCTGCAGAGCTTCCTGCCCTGCAGCACAGCCACACTCCCACCCAGCTTGGGCTCACCTGGACACTGACTGAGGGTGCCCTCCATGGCCTCGTCCAGATCAGCAATAAAGAGATTGAACTGCTCTGGCCCAAATCCTGAGCCCTGGGGACACCCCTGGATGTGGCTCCATTGCCCAGCACTCCTTGGGCTGGACTTGTGTTTATTATGGAGTTGTGCCTGCCTTTGGTTTTGTTTGCTGACAAGAAATGAACATCCCTCTGTGTCTCCTTCTGCAAGGAAAGCAGGTGGGAGTTGGTGCCAAGGAGCTGAAAGCTGCAGGCACAGCCTGGAGTGGAGGAAGCTCAGATTTGCACAAGGCTGCTCTGAGTGCCAGGGGTTGGATGAGTGAAATGGTGGGGTGGGGGTAGGGGCAAAATGTGATTGATTGTCAGCGATAAAGGGTCTTGATTTTCACATCTATTCAGACTGCCTTCGGAGATGCTCAGGACAAATATCAACTGGACATTGCTGATATCAATCTATAAACAGGAAAACAAAACTTAATAGGGAAAAAACCCACCTGAATTTAAAAAAATATATAGTATATTCTCTTTGAATACACTTCTGAAATCTATATAATTAACCACAGAAGAATGAAAGAATTCAAAAGAATTTATTCCCTGGGGCTTGTCTTCTTAGAGTGTTCCAAAATATTAATGAGCCTTTGTCACTGAATCCTTGAACTGAAGAGCTTAAGACAGATCAAGTCTCTGGAGAACTAAAATCCATCAGGGAAGCTCCAAGTTGCTGAGGATCCATCCTCAGCAGAGCAGGAATTAATAGATTCCAGGGGTTTCCAGGCTGCTCAAGAGCTGTGAGCTCACGTGCAGGCTCAGGGGCTCCATGGGGACATCTGAGGGGTCTGTGGGCTCTTAAAGATCTGTGTGGTCACACTCAGTCACAGGGGCTCCATGGGGACATCCCAGGGCTCCTTAATCTTTCTAAGAGTCATGAGGTGACAGTCACAGGGCTCCACAGTGACAACAGAGGTGTCTCTGCCCTGCCAAGTAGCCAATTTGTCACAGGCAGTGGCAGGAGTCCAGTGGGGACATCCCTGTGCTCCTAAAGAACAGTGAGGGCACCGACACTCACAGGGGTTCCAGGGTGACATCCCAGGAGTGCCCAGGCTGCCAAAGAGCCGGGATGTCACAGACACTCACAGGGGTTCCAGGGTGACACCCCAGGAGTGCCCAGGCTGCCAAAGGGCTGGGATGTCACAGACACTCACAGGGGTTCCAGGGTGACATCCCAGGAGTGCCCAGGCTGCCAAAGAGCCGGGATGTCAGACACTCATAGGGGTTCCAGGGTGACATTCCAGGAGTCCCCAGGCTGCCAAAGACCTGGGATGTCACAGACACTCACAGGGGTTCCAGGGTGACATTCCAGGAGTGCCCAGGCTGCCAAAGAGCTGGGATGTCACAGACACTCACAGGGGCTCCTGTCATGGGCGGAGTGGGAGCTTCAGGCAAAGTTTACTTGAGAAGCTCCTGTTGGGTCACGAGGTGCAGAAAGGACCCCCAACACCCCCATGACACCTCCAAGCTCCCCCAAACCAGGACCCCCAGGCTTCCTAAATTCCTGTGAGAGGAGCCTGGGAGTGCCTGGATCCAATCGCAGCCCCAGACTTTGCCAAGGATTTATGTGTAAAGGATTATACAGGTGGAATTGAAACTTTGTACAACTTTGTCCCTCAGCATTAAGGATAGCAAACCAGAAATATTTATATACATAGAGTTATGAGTGATTATGATCATGATCAGACATAAAGGTCTTAATCAGAATAATTTACTCCACAGTACAGGAGCTGTAACATCTATTTTAATATAGTGCTCTAGGAAACAATTATATCAAAGCAAAACTAAGCAGAGATGGGTGTTACTCCCCCAGACCAACGACCCTGGGCAAATCTCTTCAGCTCAGACTCAAGCACCCTGAGGGGCATCTCCACTCCAGGGAAGAATCTCCACACCCCCCAAGAAGGGAAATGTCATAAGATGCTGCCATTAAAATTTAGGACAGGACTTTTCTAGTCTGAAGTGCTGCCCTGTCAGCCAGATGTGCCCAGGCTGTGCCAGCTCAGCAGCTCTGCACAAGTTCTCAGTGGTGTCACTTGGTTGTTCCTTTCTCTGGGGATTTTACCAGCTCTGCCACAGTTTCAGCTCCCGCTCAGGATGTTGAACTTTGGGATGGAGGAGTCAGGCTGGTTTCAGCATTATTCACCCCAAAAGCAGCGTGACCTCCCCTCTTCATTTCCCACTGGGGCTTTGCAAACAGGGCCCTGCTGGAGTTGTTTGAGCCCATTCCAGGCAGAGCCTCCTGCTCCAGCAGGAATTGCCTTTCCTGCGCCATGGCCAGGCCAGGTCCCGCTGCAGGAAAAGCCCCAGGCCGACCCCAAGACAGGGAAGGGCTCAGGCACAAGAGCAGAGAGCCGTGGTGGGACCTGTGCCAGGCAGAGCCTGAGGCACCAAAGGCACCTTGGCAGCAGCAGCTCCCTGCAGGCCATGGCCAGAAGCCTCCCTGGGCAAGCCAGCCTGGTGGCCACCACTGCAGAGCTGCTGGCTCAGGGGGGATTTCTGGCTGGGCTCTGCCCCAGCCCACAGAGTGTGACCTCAGCCCTGCCTCTGGCACAGCCCTTGTGCCTGGGCCCTGCAAAGCCCAAAGGTCACCTGTGCCACCCTGGTGCCCATCCCTGGCTCTGGCACTGTCAGTTCTGTACTCGGCGCTGCCTCCAACTCTGCACCCCTCCTCTACAGCCTGAGGACCTTGAACATGCTCTGAGGAATATGACTACTCTGTGCTGTTCAGAAACAAAGTGCCTGTTTGTTTCTGCATAATATTCAGAATGGAACTCATTACAGATTGCCCAGACTGCTTTGTGCCATGTGGCCTTTTTGTTATTCTATCTGGTGTATTCTATTTTTCCTTTTTTTTCTTTAACTCCTGATAATACGCTCCATAAAGGGATGTCATTAATCACAGTATTGCTACATCACTAGCTACCGTGCTTGTGTAAAATAGAAACAGTAAGGAGCCATGATCACTGTGAATTGAAGTAAAATAAAGTGTCCTGCTCTGCCCTGTAAGTCCAAGATGTTTCCTGAGCTGTTCTCTGTCTCTGCAGGGGCTGTGCCTATGGGCAGAGGTGGAGGGAAGAAGCACAGCAGCACAGCCAGGGACAATGGCTCTGGCTCTTCCCACATCTGCTCTTCCCAGCTCCACCCTCTCCTTGCCAGCCCTTCTGTGGCTGTGAGGCCGCAGTGCTCTGGCAGCTTGGTCACTGTCCTGCTGCGTGTCCTTGCTGTGCCCACAGGCAGGGACAGGCCATGGGCACTGCTGGGACACAGATGGGCTCCAGCACAGCAGCTCCATCAGCAAAGGGCATCTCCTGAGGGCAGGGCAGGAAGGCTTCACTCTCCTCCAGAGTCACTCTCAGCAACAGGCCCAAGGAACAGACTCTGAAGAGGCTCCTTGTGTTCCTGGTTCTGCCAGGGCTCAGTGGGCTGAGATCAGGGTCCCAGTGTGGCCTTCAGTGTGTAATAAATGTGATTCATGCTAATTAAATTGTAACTATATTAAAAAAATTGTATTTAGATCAATAGAAGACAATTGTTACAGAGTGAGGGGGGAGATGGGTGAGACAGGGCAAAGTACATCTTCTGGATGTTGGGAGTTGAAGAAGGATGTTGGAAGGGAATAGTAGAAGGACATAGGTCTGATAAGCAGCATCTAGAATTAGAAACTTTTGACCTTGAAATGGGCCAAAGTAGGATGATTCCAAGCATGGGACTCAAAGTCTTGTTATGGAAAATATCTGCTTAGTCACATAGTGCACATGCACTACCTGCAGGTCACAGCTCGGTCATTGATGAAGACGACGAGCCTTCATCAGAAATAAAACCCTCAAAAGGATGAGAGACCCCCCTAACCCATCAGTAGAGCATGCACCGTACACACAGTGACGTAGACTTTAGGAATAGAAACTAGGAGGAGTTTTCCAGACACTTGTGTAGCATATAGTATATAAGGGGGATTGTTAGCCTTGATGCTTTGGTACGTGAGGAGGGGCGAGTCCCTCCCCGTATCCCCGGTTGGGGGGGCCCTCCCTGGTCGGTTTTGCTCATGCTTTATATGAACCTCAATTATACTAAATTAATTACTGCCAAATTTTACCTATCCTAAAATATATGTATTCAATACTTTGATTGTATTGATCTCCAATACTTTAATTGTATACATTTATAATTGTTACTATTAAAAATTTGCTACTAAATTTAATCTTGTTGTTTGATAAATTGGAAAATAAAATAGAACATAATTCATAACAATTTGGTGCGAAAACCCGGGAATTCCAGTCCAAGTGAAGAGTGGCTAGTTTTGGGAAGGAGCTCCCCACCAGTTGTTAAGGTGGTCCTGAGGCTAGACCAGGCACTCTTGGAGAAGGAGTTCCAAATTAAAATAAGGCATATGCAAAAGAAGCTCGCTACAAGGAGGCGCGCCAGAAGAAGAAGGCTCCTGTGGGAACGCCGGCAGAAAGGGAAAGGTGCCCGTAAAACGTCTTGCGCACAAGAGCCCTGTGCGAAAATGGGCTGTGTGAGTACCATGGGGTTGGGTAAAGGGGGCGGCTGTGTGCTTGTGTGTGAGTGAGGAATGTCTGAGACGGCTGCCTAGCCGAAGAGAGAGGGACCTCCTAGTACCGCAGTTTCGGTTCTCCATGAGGAGAGCAAAGGGAAAAGCCGGGAGCAAAGGGAAGCGAAAGGGGAGAGCGAGTGAATACCCTGGGAGGGACCGGGAGGGAAAGTCCCAGCCCAAGAACTCACAGGACGGAAGGGAGCTGATGCTCGAAAAACTGATTTAGGAGAGGAGAGAATGAGTCAGGTTCAACTATTGGGAGGATAATAGGTGGAAGTTTTAGTTTGTGATTAAGAAGGATTGTGGAGAGTGGTCAGAAAGAGGAGTTAAGGAGGAAAGAATAAAAGGAAAAGAAGGAATTAGGTGGGAAACAAGTGGTTGGCAAAAGAACTGAGATAGTGTCTATTAAGTGAGGGAGTTGAAAGACAGATTCTTTGGCCATTAGGTTTAGCCATTGAAATCCAAGGGGTTTTAGGGCAAACAGGTCTACATGTTAAAGTCAGTAGAGATTTAAGGACACCTCATTTGCCCTATGGAAATCAATGGTGATTTAGGAACACCAGGTTCCTGGGTGATGTTGGACATTCTGTTGTCCTGGTGACATGGCACAGCCCCGCCCTGCAGGGGTATATACGGGGCACAGGGTCCTGCACTGCCCAGTGCCAGGAGTACCACTGGCTCAGGAGGAAGCAGCTCCTGGGCCCTCTGTGCGTCAGCCGACGTTACATATGGAGAAGGAAATGGTGAACCCCAATTGCAAAGCAGCCAGCCCCATGGCCAGCAGGCTGGAAGAGCAGGCCCTCAGTGGGCAGGGGCTGGCAGCAGGTGACAGCTCAGGCCTGCAACCATGCAGCAACGTTAGCAACAGCTGCCATGAGGGATCCCAAGGGGAAGCCTGCATTGAGCAAGAGCTGTTCCCTGAAGAATCCAGCAGTGACCAGGGATCATCCCAAGGGGAAGCCTGCATTGAGCAGGTGCTGTTCCCCACACAAACCAGCCTGTACCAGTAAGAGTCCCACGAGGAAGTGTGCACTGGGCAAGAGCTCTCCCCAGAAGAAGAAGATGAGGAAGATGGAGTCAGCCTCCTCGAGCTGTGTGAAGACCAGGCAGAGAGAGAGCGCAGATGGGCAGGTCTGTCCAGAGGTGGGTTCCCCTTGGCTGCCCCTCACGAGGCCTGGGTTGAGCCGGGACCACCTGAGCTGAGCTCCCCAGGTCCGTGCTGTGCCTGCCCTGCCTGTCTGCAAGCGCCAGCCCTGCTGAAGAAACATCCATCCCGGCTGCGGCGGGCACTGCGGGCACTGCGCCGCCTCTGCCGCTGCCCCTACCTGGCTCCACAGCCCCAGGAGTAGGCCTGGAAAAGGAGCAAGAACAAGAAAACAAGAAAGAATAGTAAGAAGAATTAGAATGAGAATAGGATAAAGAATAGGAATTAAGAATAGGAAGTCAGAATAAGGATAAGAATATAAGAATATAAAACTTAATGTGTAGAAGTAGACTTAGAAGTAAAAGTAGAAGAAACACATAAGAAGAAATAGTTATAAGAAGAAAATTAATAATAGGAAGTAGAATAATAGAAATACTAAGATGAAGAAATAGTGGGTAGCCATAATTGCAATAATTATTTGAAGTATAGAAATAAGAAGAATAATATAGACAAGAAGAGGAAGAAGTAGAAGAAGAAGAACAGGAGGAGGAGGAGTGGAAGAAATAGATGTAGTAGTAAATAATTATAATAAAAATTATGAAGTGATGATGATAATAATGGTTTTATTAATATTTTCAATTTAAGTTACACATCCACACATCTTCTAGAGTCACAGTATAGTTTGGCTTGGGAAGACCTCAAAAATCCTCTACTGAATAAAGAGGCTGAGACCAGCCCAGCCCACCCCTCCTTCATCTGACTGCAGCTTTGGCCTGGGACTTGAGCTGCCAAACAGCACCCTGAGGTACCATCAAGGTGACACCATTGATCAATTGCCTCTGGTCTAGGGACAAGGACACAAGAGTGAGGCAGGAGAATGTATCCAAAGCAAGGCAAAGCCAGCAGCTGTCCTGAAAATCAGCTTGGGCCAGGCTGGGGCTGGGGGAGGCCGTAGCCCACAGGCTCATCTGCTGAGACCACGTTTGCACACACTGCCCACAGCAGTGAAGGAACTTTCCCCTGAAGAAACCAGCAGTGACCAGGAACTATCCCAAGGGGAAGCCTGTGTTGATCAGGTGCTGTCCCCCACACAAACCAGAATGTACAAAGAACAGTCTCTTGAGGAAGCTGTCACGTTCCACTGTTAATACATGTGAGATTTGTGATGGTTCGTTTTTAATCTCAAAGGTGTAAAAGACAACAACAGGGGACCAGTCATTTTGCTCAAAGCAGAATTGCACTTTTATTGAGTGTCAACAACTCAGTTTTGCAATAGAGGGAGAATTAATGGAAACAAAGTAAAGAGAGAGAGAGAGAAAGAGGGGGATAGGGAATAGCTACCAACAGACGAGACCAATGTCCTCGTGGTCTGGCCCAATAGACACCGGGGTCCTTGTGGTTCCAGCCAATAGACTCGCCTTCTGTGGGGAGATCTCAAAGGTTTCTCCAAAGGGTCGCTTTCTTACAGTCCTTTTCCAAAGCGAGTGGTGTCTGGACAAGAGGTGGGAGATTTATGGGCCATTGTGAGGTGCTCGAGACAGAACATGCAGTGGTGCTCCGAGAAGCAGCTGTAGGTGCAGTACCTGTTCAAAGGTTCTGTACCATGGACAGCATGGCAAGCACAGTGCAGCAGCAAACAGTCCCTGGGCCAGCATCCACCTCGGCCAGGCCAGAACTCCTGTCCAGAAGCGGGTGGGGGTCCTTGGGACAGCCTCTATCCTCGCGACGGTCGTGAGGCAAATGAGGGAACTCCGGACTGACTCTTACACCACCCCGTGACTCACGATCATGGTCAGGACCGCTCCTTTGTGGTGTTGTTGTGAAGCCTTCAGTTGCGAGGTCTTCAGGACCCATCCAAGTTGTCAGCATATCCTGGAAAACAGAGACAGACTCAGACAGAATAGAAAAGTAGGAAAAAGATAAGGGAAAGGAAAAGGAGAAAAAGGAGAACAAAACAAATCAATTAACATATACATAGATGTTCAATTTTTGATTGCTAAGGAATAACAATTTTAAACATTTTTTTCAATTCTTTGATTTTTCAATTTTTGATTGCTAAGGAATAACAATTTTAAACATTTTTTTCAATTCTTTGATTTTTCAATTTTTGATTACAAATAAATATTTTTGATTACAAAGAAAATAAATTTTTGATTAAACATTAATTCAAAATACCATACAATTGAAAAAAAAAAGGCAATTTTAATCAAAGATCATGGTTTATCCTATTTAGATTACTCATGTAGATCGTCTTGTGTTAATAACCTCAGGAATGTCAACAGCGACGGATTTGGGTACATCCATTACAGATGCCAATCTTGTTAACCATTTCATCATTTTCCAATTCATAATGTATAGGATTGCTGATAAAACAAAACCAATCAAAACTAAAATCAAGAGAACAATGATGAGATGATACAATTTGTTCAGGACACCTGTAGCAGTAGGTGACCACCCAAATAGAGCATCCCACCACCTGTGTTTGGCATCTTTCTTTACTCTTTTCAAAACACGATGTATCTCTTTCACATCGTGATGAACGCTTATTAAGGTTTTTTGCCCGTTTTTCTTGATCCTTTCCAAAATTCCAATTAAATCCTGGTGAAGTAACAATTGCTTTACCAGAGTGAGGTTCATCCCAATGGGAGCAGGCATCAGACGGTGAATCAGTGTGTAATTGGATTGTAAAAGTTGATAAGAAGTAACTGGGGCTATATAAGAAAAATCACATCCTGCAATCCTAGTGAAGTTACAGACACAAAAGTTTGAATGATTTTTAGTATTCACTACTAGATTTTCTATAAAAACACTATCACAAGCAGTTCTAAAGCATGCACATCCATTGACCAGATACACCAGTACAATTTCAGGAATCTCGTTTGGATGAATTTCAAAGTTACAAACATTCTGTTCTGTGTCCAAGCAGATATCTTGAGCTCTGATTGCATCACTTTCGCAGATAAACCCTTGTTGTTCGCGGACAATGCAAGTTAGAGAACAGCTCCGTCACGATTCAATCCTAATGCAATGATGGGGAATATTGAATGCACTGAAGCATTACGAATTGTCAGTACAAAGGCTGTGCCTGTGTTTGTGCTGGGGTCATAGGTAAAATTGACCAAGTTCCACCAGGATTGGAATTCTCTTTCAAAATCCATGAAGCTATCAAAAATTATTTTCCAGATTTCAGTAGGAAAAGTGCCTTCCTCGCCTTCTCTTGTAATTGAAGCAGCAACTGATTGCATCCACAACTGAGCCTGGATATAGCTGAGAGCCAGAGAAATGTTATTTTGCATAGCACCAAGTGCATCAATTATTAATTTGTGATCATTTACATTCACCTCTTCCCAATTTGGTAATGCGTTTGATAACAACCACTGTTGGGTTCCCAAAGCTGTCAAGGTTGATTGCAGGGGCTGCTGTAATTTGGTTACATCTCCAGCTGTGGTAGCCAATTTATACATTAATACTTCTGAATCGATGCTGTTCAAAATTCCCAATCCTGTTCCCACAATACCAGTTGTGTCTCTTGTCATTCGTTTTTAAGAAGAATTACGCTTTCACAACCAGCTTGTCCACCCCTCAAAAGAAGTCTGCAGGAAAGGGAAACAAGCTGGCTGAATTTCTGGGACATTGCATTGCATTAACAATTTAACTTGTTTAAGACACCATGACGGATTAAACAACATTAGTTGTTGGCCAGTTTTCCTAATTCCAAATGGTCCAATTTCAAAGATTCTCGGGCTCAGCATAACCGGTGTGGGAAGAGCTTCAGCTGGAGATGCACCCTGATCTGCCTCCAGAGAACCCACACTGGGCAAAGGCCCTACAAGTGTGGGGAGTGTGGGAAGGGCTTCAGGCAGTGTTCCAGCCTGATCTGCCACCAAAGTGTCCACACTGGGGAGAGGCCCTATGAGTGTTCCAAGTGTGGGAAGAGGTTTACCACCAGCTCCACTCTCCACCAGCACTACCAGACACACAGGGAGGAGAGGCCTTTCCAGTGCTCCGACTGTGGGAAGGGCTTCAGGCAAAACGGCACCCTCATCAACCACCGGTGCATCCACACTGGGGAGAGGCCCCACGAGTGTGAGGAGTGTGGGAAGAGCTTCATTGTGTGCTCAGTTGATCCACCACCAGAAAATCCATACTGGGAAAGGGCCATGAAAGTGTGGACATTGTGGGAAGGGCTTCAGGCAGCGATACGACCAAGTCCACCACCAAAGTATCCACACTGGGGAAAGGCCCTACGACTGTTCTGTGTGTGAGAAGAGGTTTCACTCCAGTTCTGATCTCCTCCAGGAGTACCAGACACACATGGAGGAGAGGCCTTTCCAGTGCTTTGACTATGGGAAGGGCTTCACAAAAAACTCCAACCTTGTCACCCACTGGCGCATCCAAACTGGGGAGAGGCCCTACAAGTGTGGGGAGTGTGGGAAGAGTTTCATCTTGAGCTCAGCCTTGACCAAACACCAACAGAGGCACCGGTATGGGAAGCCCTGTGAGTATCCCGAGTGCAGGAAGAGCTTCGTGTGCTGCTCCAACTCCTTCCCTCACTGGAGGAGCCATGTTGGGCAGAGCCCTGGTGACCCACAGGGGTTCCATGTTGGGAAGACACCTGGCTGGTTATCCTTTTGTTTTGGCCTTCATTTTTTTCTCTTCTCCATCGCTTTGTCCTCCAAAAGTCAAGAGGGATCGATCTGTGAGCTCTAAATAACTCAAATCCCACTGAAAACACCCCCATTTTAACACAAAAGTGCACAATCTCACCTGCAAGTACCTTATTACCTTTTCAGAACAACTCAATCCCACACGAACCTTACTGAATTCCACAGCTGCCAGGGTGAGAAGGGGTTGGAAGGAGATTGTGAGAAGTGGGATCCAATTTTGAAGCGGCGGGATTGGGATTGTGTGGGGCTGGCTGTCAAGGGATGTACTTCATAGAAAACAGGTTTTAGAATTCCTGATTTCTGCCCCATTCACTTTCAGTCAGTTCCTGTTCTGTTTTCAGTGACACCTTCTCACCTGATTGTGTTTGTGTCCTCCTTTCTCTCCTGCCTCTCTCTGCCTGCTCGGTTTCTGTCTCAGGGTCTCCCTTGATCCAGGGCAGCTCCCACCAAAGACCCCTCCCTGATTTAATTCCCAGTGCAGGAGCTCCAACAGCCATGGGTGAAGTTAGGAAGGCTGGCAGTGAAATGTCCCTGTAAGGTCTTGCTGCACTTGGCTTTTGGCCCCTTCTGAAGAGCTTTGCCTTCAAGGGCAGGAACATCTTTTCCTGGCTGGGAACTGGAATTCCAGACCCTGGCAGTGTGAGCCGTGCAGGAGCATCCAGACTGGGATCATGGGGGCTGGGATGACATGGACTGGGATCCTCCAGACTGGGACTGCACAGACTGGGACCAGATGGATCAGGGCCATGCAGCCTGGGATTGTACAAACTGGGATCACATGGACTGGGATTGTACAGACTGGGATCACATGGACTGGGATTGTACAAACTGGGATCACATGGACTGGCATTGTACAGACTGGGATCACATGGACTGGCATTGTACAGACTGGGATCACATGCACTGGGACCATATGGACCGGGATGGCTGCACCAGAACGATGGGAACCGAGGCTGTCCTGCCCCACCCAGGGGTCCCTCCCAGTCCTGCCCAGTCCCGTGCGGGGGCGCAGCCAAAACTCCCCGGAGTGAACGCGGAGATCCCGGAGCGCTGCCGGTGTCGGTCTCTGTCCTGGTGCTGGTCTGGGTCTCAGTCTTGGAGCAGTCCTGGAGCACTCCTGGTGCTGATTCTGGTCCCAGTCTGAATCTCAATCTCAGAGCGGTGCTGGTCTCGGTCTCATTCTCAGTCCGACAGGAGGGCCAGCCCTGGTGCCAGTGCCGGTTCTGGTTTCTGTCTTGGTCATGGTCTCAGTTTTGGTCTTGGTCTTGGCCTAATTCTCGGAGTGGTCTTGGTCCCAGTGTTGGTACTGGTGCCGGTGTTGGCCCTAGAGTGATCCCAGTGCCAATCTCAGCCTCAGGCCCAGTCCCGAAGCAGTTCCAGTCTCGGTGTTGGTGCCGATGCCGCTCTGATTCTCAGTCCCAGAGTTCTCACAGTGCCAGTGCCAGTCCCAGAGCAGTCCTGGAGCCCTCCTGGTGCTGGTTCCTGTGTCAGTGTGGGCCTCAGTTTTGGTCCCAGTGCCAGTTCTGGTGCTGGTCACACTCAGTCTCAGTCTTGGTCCTAGTCCTAGTTCCAGTTCTGGAGTGCTTCTACTCTTGATCTCAGTGTCCTTTTGAAATGGATAAACCTAAGAAAGCCTTGGGCTGCGGCACTTGCCTGGTTGAGTATGGTTTGTTGTGTTGTTGGAGGGTTGTATTGTTACTTACCAGTTGTTTTAAACTGTTCTCGTTAAATCTGTGTTCCCCAGTTTCAGTCTTTTGTGTTCCAAGTTGTACCCCCACCCTCAGAAATTCTTGTATCCCCAGTTTCCCCCTTACCTTCTGTCGAGCAAGGCCTCTGCTGCTCCCCACCTGCCCATCAAACCACTGACACCGCCTAATAAACCAACTGAGGGACTCCCATGACGCTCAGTGCTAATGCAGAAGTTTGATTAACACCCAAAATTCCTAAAAGCAACGATCAGGCACGAGAACTAGATCTAAAAGGGGCATTAATATGCGGGCAGAACATCAAGCTACTCATGGAGAGTTTCCATCTTCCTTCCTTCACCTAGAGAGCACCACGAAAGTATGATACCCCTAGACTGCATGAGCCAAAGCGAGCTCCTGGGAACCCCGATGAGGACTGAACCCCGACTCTGCAGTGCGAGCAGCACATTCGACTTGCACCTCCTCCTCAGTGGTGTCCAGTGGGAGCAGTGGCAGCGTGTGCAACCCCTCGAGCCCCCCACCCACAGCTGATCCTCAATAAAAGAGCTGATATTCAATAAAGGCCTTTCAAAAGGAGCAGGTCTCCTGGTCCCTTATTTACTTCACTTTCTGATTTTAGTCTCATTCATTTTGCTGATGCTATTTTTTGTGACAGTCTTGGTCCCAATGATTTCAGGCATGTTTGGGTGATTTTATACCAAACTGGGCAGTTTTAGGCTGGATTTTAGTTGTATTTTGAACTCTGTTAGGCCCATGTGTATGATTTTAGACTCCCTTTGTGTGGAGTTGAAGCCTCTTTGGGTGATTTTAGGCTAGATCTGATGAATTTAAGCTGGATTTGAGGCCCTTTTCTGGGTGATTTTAGGTCAAACCAGGCCTTTTCGGACCATGTGTGGCTTTGGCCCCGCCCCTTTCCCCCCACAGTTCCCGCCCTTTTCTTGGCCCCGCCCCTTTCTAGTCACAGCCCCGTCTATATTTAGCCCCGCCCCTTTCTTTCCGACCAAACCCCTGTGTTCACCACGCCCCTTTCCCCTCCAAGCCCCGCCCATCTCAGGGCGCGTTCCTCTCGCGCATGCTCAGAACACTCGGAGGTGCCTTCCGGGCGCCGCCATCTTTGCTCCCTGTCTGCCTGCCCGGCTTCAGCATGTCCGAGAGCTACGGTGGGGCTCGTGGGACCTATAGGGGATCTATAGGGGACTGGGGGGAGGTCTGAGGATTTCTATAGAGGATTTGGGCTTGCTAATAGAGGATTTGGGGTCTCTGGGGGTCCATTATGGGTGGTTGATAGGTCTGTACGGCATCTATAGACCACTGGTGGAGGTTTTACGGCCGTGGGGGGGTCTGGGGGACTTTATAGGGGATTTGGGCTTGTCTATAGGGGATTTGGGATGCTCTGGGGCTCCCTAAAGGGGGTCTGGGAGGTCTATAGGGGATCTGTAGGGGACTGGGGGATCTGAGGTTCTCTATAGCTGATTTGTGTTTGTCTATAGGGGATTTGTGGGGTCCCTAACGGGGGACTGGGAGGTCTATAGGGGATCTATACGGAACCAGGGTGGCTTTACAGCGCTGGGGGGGTTCTGGGGGTCTGTATAAGGGATTTGGGCTTGTCTGTAGGGGATTTGAGGAGCTCTGGGGCATCCCTAAATGGGGTCTGGGAGGTTTATAGGGAATCTGTAGGGAACTGGGGATCTGTATATGGGATTTGTGTTTGTCTATAGGCGATTTGGGGAGCTCTGGCGTGTCCCTAAAAGGGGTCTGGGAGGTCTATAGGGGATCTATAGGGTCCAGGGGGGTTTCAGGGTCTCTATAGGGGAATTTTGTGCTTCTTAAAGGGAATTCTTGGGAATTTTGTGCTCTGTCCAAAGAATTCTTGGGGTTCCTGTAGGGAATTCTGTGGCTCCTATTGAGAATTTTTGGGAATTTTGCAGTCCTTAAAGGAAACGTGGAGGTCTCTTGGGAAGTTTGGACTCCTCATAAGGAACCGTTGGGGTAATTAAAGGGAATTTTGGAGTGTCTGTTGGGATTTTTTGGGCTTGTTTTGAGAATTGTGGGGTCTCCATCGGGATTTTTTTTGAGTTTTGGGTCCAAACATGGGACTTCTTATGTCCCTATTGAGAAGTTTTGAAATTTTGGGGTCCTCAAATGGAATTTTGGAGGTTCCCCTAAGGAATTTTTGGGCTCCCTATAAAGAAATTTGGATCCAAACATGAAAAGTTTGGGATCTCTGTAGGGAATATTTGGGAATTTTGGGTCCAAATGTGGGAATTTGGGGGGAGAATTTTGGGTGACAGTGAACAGCTGGCATGAAGCCTATGGGACCCGGGGGTCTAATTTTAGGGTGATTTTGTGTCCCTCTGGGGGTCTTTCAGGCCAGTTTGGGTGTGTTTAGGCCCATTTTGGTGATTTTAGGGAAAACCAGGCAATTCAAGGTACATTTTACACACATCTGTGAAGTTGAAGAGTGATTTGGGGCAATGTTGTGTGGGTTTTAATCCAGTTTGGGTAACTTTAAACTGCTTGGGTTAGAGTTTAACCCCATTTGGCTGATTTTTGGCCAAACTCTGAGGATAGAGAGCGGATTTTAAGGCCTTTGGCTGATTTCAGGCCAAACCTGATCAGTTTTAGGGTGGATTTTAGGCCCCTTTTGGACAATGTCAGGCCCATTTGGATTATTTTAACCCCCTTTGTGTGGATTTGAGGCCCCTTTGGCTGATTTTAAGCCAAAGCTGGTGGATCTAGGCTGCATCTGAGGCGATATTGGATGATTTTAGGCTGACCCAGATAGAAATAAACACCCTTGGGAGAGAGGGCAGGGAGAGGAGGAGGGACATGGCTGCAGAGATGGAGGCAATACTGAAGCCACAGGGGATCAAGAATATAAAAGAACTGAGAATTAGTAATTGCCACAGGAACCTCAGTGTGTCGTGGGTCCATCTCAACTGCGACAGTGGCACTCTGAAAACAGAACTGGAACACAAATCAGGAATTGTGAAACGTTTATTTACTTTCAAATCCATCCCAGCCAGCCAGCCCCACACAATCCCGATCCCAGTGCTCCCAATTTGGATCCCACTTCTCCCAGTCTCCTTCCAACCCCTTCTCACCCTGGTGGGTGTGGAAACCAGTAAGGTTCACATGGGATTGAGTTGTTTTGAGGATCCACTTTGCAGTTGGATTGAGCTCTTTTGGATTAAAATTGAGGTGCTTTCAGCGGGATTTGAGAAGTTTTGAGGTGACAGATTGATCCTTTTTGGCTTTTGGTGTGAAAAGAGATGGAGAAGAGAGAAAAACTAAAGCCAAAACAAAAGGATAACCAGCCAGGTGTCTTCCCAAGATGGATCCTAGGGAATGTGGGTCACCAGGGCTCTGCAGTGGGGGATGGAGCTGGAGCAGGGCACGAAGCTCTTCCTGCACTGGGGGCACTCAGGGTTTCCTTTACTGGTGCTTCTGTTGGTGTTTGAACAAGCCTAATCTCTGGGTGAAGCTCTTCCCACACTCCTCACACTGGTAGGGCCCTATTCTGGTTTAGAGCAAATTTGGGAGAAAGCCTCTAAATGGGTTTCCTCTAGGAAACAGATTCAAGCAGTCCCTCCTCCAGCTGGTTCCGGGAAATATTTCCTCAGAGAGAAGTGGAAAAAAACCTGTTTATTTAACAGGCAAAGCACTTCCCAGCATGAAATGACTAATACTAAACTGCAAAACCTCTCGCTGCTCCGAAGAGATGACAAATACAGAAGAGTCTCTTTGGTGGATTGCAGCCTGGCTCACTCAGTCTGTTCTCAGTCCCTCTGGCGCTGGGAAATGCCACGGCCCAGGCCAGGCCTGGTGTGCCACAGATGTGAGCTCCCAGTGCTCCTCTGGGTTTTCAGTCCAGAGAAGAACAGTTTAGAGCAATAGAAAGGAAAAAACCACAGTCCAGAGAGCTTCTCTGCCTCAGCTAGGCAGAAAAACTAACCAAGAGCAAAGGAGAGCTCTGTGCTGCTGCCCACTGCAGACAACACAGTCATTGCGAAGAATGTGAGGGAGCAACTGCAGTCTGATAACAAACTCTGCACCTCCCTCTTCACTCCTAGAACCAGTCTTAAAGCTGCAGAACTCAATATTCAACACCAACAGAATACATGATTGGGGATACAAGCATCCAAAATTTACCCCAAGACAGGCCTTTACCTCGACTGGATTATGAGGTTGGAGTTTTGCCTGAAGCCCTTCCTGCAGTCAAGGCAGCGGAAGGGCCTCTGCTCTGTGTGTGTGCTGGGGCAGGAGGAGATTGGAGCTGGAGTGAAACCTCTTCCCACACTCAGGACACTCATAGGGCCTCTCCCCAGTGTGGAAACTTTTGTGGCAAATCAGGTTGGAATGCTTCCTGGAGCACTTTCCACATTCCTCCCACTCATAGGGCCGTTTTCAGTGTGAATCTCCTCCACATTTCCAGTGTGGCTCTCCTGGTGGCGGATCAGTTGAGAGCTCCGGCTGAAGCTCTTCCCACACTCCCCACACTTGTTGGGCTGTTCCACGGAGTGGGTCCTCTGGTGGCGGATCAGGTGGGAACCACGGCTAAAACTCATCCCACACTCCTCACACTCGTGGGGTCTTTCCCCAGTGTGAGTTCTCTGGTGTCGATTCAGGCAGGAGCTCCGACTGAAGCTCATCCCACACTCCTCACATTCGTGGGGCCTCTCCCCGGTGTGGATGCGCTGGTGCCTGACAAGATGGGCGTTTCTCCTGAACGCCTTCCCGCAGTCAGGGCAGCGGAAGGGCCTCTCCTCTGTGTGGGTCCTCTGGTGCTGAAGGAGAGTAGAGATGAGATTAAAGTTCTTCCCGCATTTATCACACTCGTATGGCCGCTCCCCAGTATGAGTCCTCTGGTGGCAGATCAGGTGGCATTTCTGGCTGAAGCTCCTCCCACACTCCCCACATTTGTAGGGTCCTTCCTGCGTGTGGGTCATCTGGTGCCGGATCAGTTGTGAGCTGACTCTGAATCCCTTCCCACACTCCCCACACTCGTAGGGTCGTTCCCCAGTGTGGATCCTTTGGTGGTAGATCAGCTTAGACATATATCTGAAGCTCATCCCACACTCTGAGCACTTGTGGGGCTTCTCCCCATCACCAATCTGCTCATGGACCACCAGCTCCGAGCTCTGGCTCCATCTCTGGCCGTTCCCCCGGCCCAGGCTGGGGCTTTCCTCCTCAGATCCCCGCCATCTGCGTTTGCAGCCCCTCCTCGTGCGGGATCTCCACGGCTTTTCCTCCCCGTTGCATTCCTGTGCCGTGGAACCGCTCCAAACGGCCTCTTCCACGAGGTTCTGCCGCGGGGATTTGTCCTCCCTGCTCTCCGTGCTCAGCTCCTTGTCTGGGGCAGGAAGGACAAGCAGAGGATGGGATTTGCCTCCGTGCCAGAGGGAAGGGGAAGGAGATGCCCCCAGCGCGTCCCCGGCAGGACGGCGTCAGCAGCGGGGTTGTCCTGGAGCCGGGGGCCGTGCTGGGCTGGGAGATGGAGCAGGACAGAGGGGGAAAGGGGCACTGACTTCCTCCTCACCTGCCTGGGGCTCCTGGGGCATCTTCCTTTTCCTCGCAGCCTCCTCTTCCTCCATCGGGCCAAGGGTTGGGAATGGAAATCCTGGTTTGGGGAAAAACAAGGGATGAGCGCGTTGTGTTGCAGGTTTCTACTGTCCAAGTCCATCTCTAGAAGTCCCCGGGCATCTGGGGTCCATAAAAACCTCCCAAACACCAACATTCAGCCCTGAAAATGCCTCCCAGGAGTTCCTGGGAATGGTCCCTCCCCTTTGGTGTTTGGGGGTTCCCCCCTGTCCCAGCTGCTGGGGGTCACGCTTGTATTGGGGGTCCCCCATCTACTCGGTTCCCGCCCTCCCCGGGCTGCTGGGAGTCCCAGGAATCCAAAAAGCTCCCCCCTCTTCCCTCTCCCCATTTAGGGATGCTGGGGGTTTTTGTGGTCCCTTCTCCCCTTATTCTCTGCTTTGGGGTGCAGGGGTTCCAAGGAGTCCCCCCGCCCCTCTCCAGGCTGTTGAGGGTCCCAAAATAGCAGCACTCCCCCCTCTCTGGGCTCCCCACTTTGGGGTCCTGGGGGACACAGGGCTCTGCTCCTCCAGGGTGCCTCTTCCGGCAGACACCACCAGGACCCCCCAATGTCCCAACAAGGGGCATTTTCTGGTCAGATTTAAAGCTCTGCATTCTCCAAACATCCCCCCCGGCCGCAAAAAAATACACAAAGCACGCTGAGAGGAACTGGGACCATTCTAGGAGCAACTGGGCTCAAACTTGGGGCAAGTGAAGCACACTGAGGTAACTAGGAGTGTCTGGGAAGGACTACAAGATAGCTCAGGGCAAGTGGGATATACTGGGAATGTCTGAAACCATAGGGCTGGTGAATGGGACCTAACTGGGAGCGACTGAGAATGTGCTGGGGAAAAAACTCGCATCATGCTGGGGCAACTGGGGGAAGTGTGAGTGACTGGGGCCCTACTGGCAGAGACTGGCATCATAATGGACTCATACTGGGATAAAAATGGGAGTGGCAGGGACTGTGCTAGGGGCAACTGGGAGAACTGGGAACACACTGGTGGAAATTAGGAGGGACTGGGAGCAACTGGGGCCGTGCTGGGGGCAAATTCTATCATAATCAGGAATGCCTGGGAGTGACTGAGCCAATCCTGGGAGTGCCGAGGAAACTGGAACCACACGGGGGGAGCAACTGGGCTCATACTGGGAGCAGCCACTCCCGGCTCCCGCACCCCCGAACCCCTTTCCCGGCCATGCCGCCCCTCCAGCCCCAGCACCCCCCGCCGGGGTCCCGGCAATCCCAGGCGTCCCCCCCTCTCGGGCTCCCCGCTTTGCCCTTCTGGGGCTCTCCTGTTTCTGGGCTCCCGCTTAGGGAAGCCGCGGCTCTCCCGGGGCTCCCCCAAACCGGTGTCCCCCCGCCGATCCCGCCGCTCCCCACCTGGCCCCGGCACAGCTCGCAGGGCCCGGCCCGGGAAGCCCAACCCCCACCGCGGGGGGACCCGCATCCCCCCGGGCCCCGCCGGGGCTCTGCCGGCACCCACCGGGACCCCCAAAAACACCTCCCGGGGACCCCCCGATGTCCACCCGAGGGCCATCTGCGCCTCTGCAGCCCTGCAACATCCAAACATCCCCCCCCAAAAAACCCCAAGCCCAGGGACATCCCCCGGGATATTTGGGGCGAGCTCCTCCTCCCCGGGCACCTGCGGGATGGGGGGCGATGGTCCCGGGGGGGCTGCGAGTTCAGGGAGCTCCGGGGTCGCGCGCTTGATTTGCTCCTTCTCTGCTCCTGCTTCCTGCTGCCGCTCCGCCTCTTCCTCCCTCCCTCCTCCTCCTCTCCCGTTCCAAGCCCCGAACTGGGAGGGGATGGGGCAAGGAAAGGGCGGGAACTGTGAGGGGAAAGGGGCGGGGTCAAGGAAAGGGCGGGAACTGTGAGGGGAAAGGGGCGGGGTTAAGGAAAGGGCGGGAACTGTGAGGGGAAAGGGGCGGGGCCAAAGAAAGGGCGGGAACTGTGAGGGGGAGGGGCGGGGCCAAAGGGCCACGCTGTCCTAAAAGTCTCTGGTTTGGTCTCAAATCGCCAAAAGGTGCCTCAAATGCAGCCTAAACCCACCAGGTATGGCCTAAAATCAGCCAGGAGAGTCTGAAATACACACAAAATGGTCTAAAATCATCCAAGTGAGACTAACATTGTCTAAAAAGGGACTAAAATCCAGCCTAAAACTCATTTTGGTGTAGAATCACACAAACGGGCCTAAAATCTTTGGGACCGAGACCCACAGCGATATCGGATCAAGCACCAGAACCAAGAATGAGACTGAAATGAGAATGCAGACTGAAACCAAGACAGGGAAGTGAACCAACACCAGAAGTGAGAACAAAACTGGCCCCACAACTGGCACTGGGACCAAGACTGAGACCAACACCAACACTGGGACCAGCACCGGGAGTGGTCCAGGGGCCTCAAAGGCAGCCAAACTCTACCAGGATTGGCCTAAAATCAGCCAAAGGGGCTGCAAATCTGCACAAAGGCGTTTAAAAACCTCCAAATAGGCCCAGCATTGTTCAACAGGGGGGTAAAATCAAGCCTAAACCTGCCCAATTTGGTACAAACCCACCAAAATGGGCCTAAAATCTTTGAGACTGAGTCTGAGGCCGGAACCACAACTGGCACCAACACCAAAAATGAGACCAAAATCAGCATGAAGGCTGAGACCAAGATTGGGAATAGAACCGACACCAGAACTGAGACCAGCAGTGCTCCAGAACTGGAACCAGGACTGGCACCGAGACTGAAACCGGTCCTGGAACTGGCACTGGGACCAAGACTGAGACCACCACCAACACTGGGACTGACACCAGGAGAGCTCCAGGACTGCTCTGGGACTGGGACCAGCACCGAGACTGGCACTGGCAACAGAACCGAGACTGAGATTTGCACCGAGAGAATTCTGGGACTGAGACTGAGATTGGCACTCAGAGAATTCCAGGACCAACACTGGCAGAAAGACCAACACTGGGACCGGAACCGCTCCAAGACTGAGACCAAGACCGACATTGAGAGTGAGACTGAAAACGGAACCGGCACCAACACCGAGACTGGCACCGCTATAGGACCCAGCCTGAGAGCAGCACTGTGGAAGCTGAGACAGAGAGCACTGTGGATTTAATTGGCATTTGCAGGTTGATAACCGAGATGTCTTGGTAAGAGCAAACAGAGCTTTGAAGAGTCCAAGAATATTGGATCAAGAGTGGCGACAGGAAAGAAGACTGGACTAAATAAGTAGAAATGTAAAGTCAGTCTGGGTGTTGTTTAACCCAATGAATGTTGTAAAAAATTAGTGCCTTGCTAAAAATGGTGTATAAGCAAATGCAGCTCACAATAAATTTGGATTCTGCTCACGAGTCAGCAGTCCCTGTCTCTCTCTCGATCATCAATAAACACCGAAACTGGGACCGGCATAGGGAGAGCTCCAGGACTGCTCTGGGACTGGAACCAGCACCGGCACCGGGAGAACTCCAGGACTGAGACTGAGAGTGGCGCATTAACCCACACTGAGACTGGCACCGACATCAGAACCGAGACTCGCACCACTGTGGGATATGATCTGAGATTGAGATTGGCACTGGGAGCACTCTGGGACCAACAACAGCACCAGTACCAGGACTGGGACTGGAACCACTCCAAGGCTGAAACTGAGAATTAGACAAAGACCAAAATTTAGACCGAGACTGAGACTGAAACCAGAAACAGCACTGGCACCGAGACTGGGACCGCTGTAGGACTGAGAATGACACAAAGACCAGCACCGCTCTGAGATTGAGATTCAGACTGGGACCAGAATCAGCACCAGGAGTGCTCCAGGACTGCTCCAAGACTGAGACCTAGACCAGCACCGGGACAGAGACCGACACCGGCAGCGCTCCGGGATCTCCGTGTTCACTCCGGGGAGTTTTGGCTGCGCCCCCGCACGGGACTGGGCAGGACTGGGAGGGACCCCTGGGTGGGGCAGGACAGCCTCGGTTCCCATCGTTCTGGTGCAGCCATCCCGGTCCATATGGTCCCGGTCCATGTGATCCCAGTCTGTACAATGCCAGTCCATGTGATCCCAGTCTGTACAATCCCAGTCCATGTGATCCCAGTCTGTACAATCCCAGTCCATGTGATCCCAGTCTGTACAATCCCAGGCTGGATGGCCCTGATCCATCTGGTCCCAGTCTGTGCAGTCCCAGTCTGGCGGATCCCAGTCCATGTCATCCCACCCCCATGATCCCAGTCTGGATGATCCTGCATGGCTCACACTGCCAGGGTCTGGAATTCCAGTTCCCAGCCAGGAAAAGATGTTCCTGCCCTTGAAGGCAAAGCTCTTCAGAAGGGCCAAAAGCCAAGTGCAGCAAGATCTTACAGGGACATTTCACTGCCAGCCTTCCTAACTTCACCCATGGCTGTTGGAGCTCCTGCACGGGGAATTAAATCAGGGGAGGGTCTTTGGTGGGAGCTGCCCTGGGTCAAGGGAGACCCTGAGACAGAAACAGAGCAGGCAGAGAGAGACAGGAGAGAAAGGAGGACACAAACACAATCAGGTGAGAAGGTGCCACTGAAAACAGAACAGGAAAGTGAATGGGACAGAAATCAGGAATTCTAAAACCTGTTTTCTATCAAATACATTGCTTGGCAACCAGACCAACACAATCCCAATCCCAGTGCTCCCAATTTGGATCCCACTTCTCCCAGTCTCCTTCCAACCCCTTCTCACCCTGGTGGCTGTGGAATCCAGTAAGGTTCCCGTGGGATTGAGTTGTTTTGAGGAGGGAACAAGGCACTTGGAGGTGGGATTGAGCCCTTTTGGTTTAAAACTGAGGTGTTTTCGGTGGGATTTGAGAAGTTTAGAGGTGACAGATTGATCCCTCTTGGCTTTTAGAGTGGAAACAGATGGAGAAGAGACAAAAATGAAGGGCAAAACAAAAGGATAACCAGCCAGGTGTCTTCTCAACGTGGATCCCAGGGAATGTGGGTCACCAGGGCTCTGCCCAACGTGAGTTCTGCAGTGGGGGATGGAGTTGGAGCAGCACACAAAGTTTTTCTTGCACTAGGGGGATTTACAGGGATTGCATTAATGCTGCCTCTGTTGGTGTCTGTTCAAAGCTGAGCTCTGGGAGAAGTTCTTCCCACACTGAGGACACTCGTAGGGCCTCCCCCCAGTGTGGATCTTTTGGTGTCTGATCAGGCTGGAACGCTGCCTGAAGCCCTTCCCACAATCCCCACACTTGTATTGCCTTTTTCCAGTGTGGATGTTCTGGTGGCGGATCAGGTTGGAGCTGCGACTGAAGCTCTTCCCACATTCCTCACACTTGTGAGGCTTTTCCCCAGTGTGGATGAGCTGGTGCCTGACAAGATGGGCGTTTTGCCTGAAGCCCTTCCCACAGTCGGGGCAGCGGAAGGGCCTCTCATCCATGTGAATCCGCTGGTGCAGGACGTGTTTGGAGCTGCTGGGAAACCTCTTCCCACACTCAGAACACTCATAGGGCCTCTCCCCAGTGTGGACCCTCTGGTGCCGGAGCAGGTCTGAGCTGGGTGTGAATCCCTTCCCACACTCTCCACACTTGTAGGGTCATTCCCCAGTGTGGATCCTCTGGTGGGAGATCAGTTTGTTCCTCCACCTGAAGCTCATCCCACACTCTGAGCACTTGTGGGACTTCTCCCCATCACGAAGCTGCTCATGGACCACCAGCTCCGAGCTCTGGCTCCATCTCTGGCCGTTCCCCCGGCCCAGGCTGGGGCTTTCCTCCTCAGATCCCCGCCATCTGCGTTTGCAGCCCCTCCTCGTGCGGGATCTCCGCGGCTTTTCCTCCCCGTTGCATTCCTGTGCCGTGGAACCGCTCCAAACGGCCTCTTCCACGAGGTTCTGCCGCGGGGATTTGTCCTCCCTGCTCTCCGTGCTCAGCTCCTTGTCTGGGGCAGGAAGGACAAGCAGAGGATGGGATTTGCCTCCGTGCCAGAGGGAAGGGGAAGGAGATGCCCCCAGCGCGTCCCCGGCAGGACGGCGTCAGCAGCGGGGTTGTCCTGGAGCCGGGGGCCGTGCTGGGCTGGGAGATGGAGCAGGACAGAGGGGGAAAGGGGCACTGACTTCCTCCTCACCTGCCTGGGGCTCCTGGGGCATCTTCCTTTTCCTCACAGCCTCCCTCCATCGGGCCAAGGGTTGGGAATGGAAATCCTGGTTTGGGGAAAAACAAGGGATGAGCGCGTTGTGTTGCGGGTTCCTCCTGCCCAACTCCATCTCTACAAGTCCCCGAGCATCTCGGGTCCATAAAACCTCCCAAACACCAATATTCAGCCCTGAAAATGCCTCCCAGGAGTTCCTGGGAATGGTCCCTCCCCTTTGGTGTTTGGGGTTCCCCCCAGTCCCAGCTGCTGGGGGTCACGCTTGTATTGGGGGTCCCCCATCTACTCGGTCCCCGCCCTCCCCAGGCTGCTGGGAGTCCCAGGAATCCAAAAAGCTCCCCCCTCTTCCCTCTCCCCATTTAGGGATGCTGGGTGTTTTTGGGGTCCCTTCTCCCCTTATTCTCTGCTTTGGGGTGCAGGGGGTCCAGGGACTCCCCCCTGCCCCTCTCCAGGCTGTTGAGGGTTCCAAAATCCCGGCGCTCCCCCCTCTCTGGGCTCCCCACTTTGGGGTCCTGGGGGACACAGGGCTCTGCTCCTTCATGCTGCCTCTGTCGGCAGCTGCCACCGTGAATCATGGTTTCAAAAAGTTAAGGTTTTTGCTGAGGGTAGAAGTAGTTTTCATGACCAAGATCTGAGTTAGGTAGGTAAATGATAGGTTTATAATTACTAGATGCTTAGGTAAGAGTGAATTGGTAGAATTATCTGCTATCATAAATTTACATAGAGAAGAATGTAAAATAAGTAAATTGTTAATCATGAAGCACGGGGCCTTGGTTCATGCCAGAGGGTCACCAAGACCTGATGAAGACTCTCCTGACTTCGTCCTTCGAGACCACTGACCCATTTCGAGACCACCGACCCAATTCAAGAGAAGGACTGCGCACACGTGAAGGACTAATGGGCTCATTTTAATATGGGGTGGGGATGGGAGGTGCTGGGGTTATGCAGAGGTATTGTATGTAAGATCTTGGGGAAGAAATAGATGGCAAAGAACCTTGTTCGGTGCGGTCACGCCTTTTGGAGGTGACTCCCGTGCCACCCACCTGTGAATAAACACACCACTTTCTAACTTTAATTAGTTAGAAGGTCTTTGTCTGTGATTATACCGTTTTTTTAACGATTCTGCTCCAATCTTCTCCTGCAGCAGCGGATTCACACGGAGGAGAGGCCCTTCCGCTGCCCCGACTGCAGGAAGGGCTTCAAGCACAACTCCCATCTTGTCACCCACTGGCACATCCGTGTCGTGGCAGAGCGCTGGTGGGAGTTCCACGACCTTCCAGAGAAGCGTCCTGAAAAGGACGTCCTGGCAGGGGCACGTCCGCGCTTCCAGGCGAGGTGATTTCAGCTCTCCTGTCAATCTGCTTTGAGCGACGCTGGAGAGGACAGGAGCCTCGTGCGCTGTTCCACAGAGAAGTATCTTGAGCTTCTGCCACAAAGGGTACCCGGGACGAAAACAGCTCAGGAAGGTCTGAGGGAGCAGGGTTTATATAGGGAAAGTAGGGGCTGGATAGAGCCAACTAAGAAACAGCAAGGCACCCTTCCCTGGAGGGAATGCCCTCAGGCACTAAGCACCCTTATCATGGGCAGAAAAATCCCTCCTGACCTGCCTCCCTGCCCCAGGCAAATTGCTTGTACCCCACTGGTCCTTCCCTCTTTGCTCCACCCCTGAGCCTTCATCGGATTTGTTTGTTGCTCTATCCAGCCCCTACTAACTAACGGGATCCCCCAAACACCGGGAGCCCCCCAAATCTGGGGCCCCAAAATAGAGCTGGAACCCCGAAAAGAATACCGGGACCCCCCCAAAAATACCGGGACCCCTAAAAAATAACGGGACACCCCCCAAAAATACTGGGCCCCCAAAATACTAACGGGATCCCCCAAACACCGGGAGCCTCCCCAAATCCAGGGTCCCCCAAATAGAGCCGGGACCCCCCCAAAAAATACCGGCACCCTCCCAAACACCAGGACCCCCAAAAAAGAACCGGGACCCCTCACCAAATCACTGATCTGGTCCCGGGGGGGGGTCCCAGTCCGTTTTTGGGGGGTGGTCCCGACTCTGGGGGTGGTCCTGGCCTGTTTTTGGGGGGGTTCAGGGCCGAGCCCCCCCCCAGGGCCCCTCCCGAGCAGTGAAAGCCCCAGAGAGACCCCCGGGAGAGAGCCTGGAACAGCATCGGGAGTGGGGGAGGGGAAATTTGGGATTGGGGGGGCCGAAATTGGGGGGGTGAGACTGGGGGATCGGGAATTGGGGGGTCAGGAATTTCGGGCGTCAGGAATTTCAGGGGTCAGGATTTGGGGGGTCAGGAATTGGCGGGGGCTGGAATTGGGGGTCAGGAATTGAGGGGTGTCAGGAATTGGGGGGGAATTGGGAGGTCAGGAATTTGGGGGGTCGAGAATTGTGGGGTCAGGAATTGCGGGATCAGGAATTGGGGGGATTGGGAATTGGGTGGGTCAGGAATTGGGGGGTCGGGAATTGGGGGGGTGAAATTGGGGAGGTCAGGAATTTGGGGGAATTGGGGGGATCGGGAATGGGGGGGGTCAGGATTTGGGGGGATAGGGAATTGGGGATGGTCAAGATTTAGGGGGGCCTGGAATTGGGGAGAAATTGGAGGGAATGGGAATTGGGGGGGGGGCTCGAGAAAGGTCAGGAGGCTTTTTGGGGGGATTTTAGGGGGTCACGGGGGGGATTTTGGAGGGGTTCTCGGGAGGGGTTTTTGGGGATATTTTGGGCTGGTCTCGGGGAGGGCTCGGGGGGGGGTCTCGGGGTGGTTTAGGGGGTTCCAGGGGGATTTTGGGGGGTTTTTTGGGGTCACGGGGGGTCCCGCCCCGCTCCGCTCCCGCGCTCCCCGCGTGCCCTTGCGCCGCTTCCGGGTTTGAAGGCCCCGCCCCCTCCAGTCGGGAGCCAATCAGAAACGAGCACCCAGCACAGGCCACGCCCACGCGGGAGCCGGACAGCGCCCCCTGGCGGATCCGGAGGAAACCGCCGGGACCCCTCCCCAAAATGGGGGAGCCTGGATCCCCCCAAATCATCCAAAACTCCCCCAGAACCCCCATAAAACCCCCCCGGGACCGCTCCAACCCCCCCCCCCAAATCCCTCCCAGCTCCCCCAAACCCTACTGAAACCCCCAAAACCCTCCCAGCCCCCCCAAAATCTCCCCAATTTTCCCCCCAAAACCAGCCCACATACCCCCAAAATTCACCAAAAAACCACAAAAAAACACCCAAAACCACAAAAAAACCCTCAAAACAACAAAATCCCCCCAAAATCCAGCGGGGTTTTATTGGGGAGGGATCTCCGGGGGGGGGGGGTTTATTGGGGAGGGGTCTGCAGGGGGTTCAGCAGCACGGCCATCGCAAAGACACACGCCCAAATCCCCCCAAAAATCCCCAAAAAAGCCCCCAAAAACCGCAAAATGCCCCCAAACCCATGGGGTTTTTATTGGGGAGGGGTCTGCGGGGAGGTTTATTGAGGAGGGGTCCGCAGGGGGTGCAGCAGCACGGCCCGGCCCAGCAGCCCCTCCCCCAGGCCGCCGGGGGGCAGCACGAAGCCCCCTCCCCAGCGGCGCGGGCTCAGCTCGCCCAGTTGGCCATTGCTGGCCCCGAGCTCGCCCAGAGCCCAGAGCTGCGGCCGGGGGCTCTTCCCCTGCAGGGCCAGCACCAGGACCCCCGACCCAAATCGGGATCCCCGACCCAAATCCGGGAGAGAATCGGGCTGGGAGCACTCCTCAGAGAGAGACCCCTCCCCAAAATGGGCCCCATCCTCGGGCTGGGGCCCCCGCCCCAAATCCGGGACTGAATCGGGCTGAGACCCCTCCCCAAATCGGGACCCCCGCCCCAAATCCGGGACTGAATCGGGCTGGGACCCCTCCTGAGATCGGGACCCCGACTCGAAATGGGAGGAGCCCTCCTGGGTCTGGGACCCCTTCTCGGTCAGAGACACCTCCCCAAAATGGGACCCCTCCTCAAATGGGGGCCCCTCCCCAATCCGGTACCCCTCCCCAGCTCCATGAGTGCCCCCAGACCCTTCCTGCACCCCCTCGGGACTCCCAAACCGAGACCCCTCCCCAAAATGGGATCCTTCCCCAAACAGGGACCCCTCCCCAAATAGAGACCCCTCCGCAAACTGGGACCCCTCCCCAAAATGGGCGTGGAAGACGTTGGGGATCTCGGGGTCCTGCCGGAATTGGGGTCCCAGCGGCTCCTGGGGGGGCACGGCCACGATCACCCCTGGAGGGGAAATTTGGGGTTCACGGGGGCTCAGGGACCCCCCCCCCCCCCCGGGTCACTGGGTACCTAAACCCCCAATTTGGGGGGGCTGGAGATGTTTTGGGGGGATTTAGGGAGGATTTGGGGTTTGGGGGGCTGGAGATGTTTCGGGGGGGATTTAGGGGGGGATTTGGGATTTTGGGGGGCTGGAGAAGTTTCGGGTGGATTTGGGGGGGTCGGGGGGGGGGGTTGGGGGGTTCAGGAAGTTTTGGGAGGATTTTGGGGGTGTCTGGAGGATTTTGGGGACCCCCTCACCGTTGAGCAGGGTCCAGTGAGCCTTGGGACTCCGAGGTGTTTTGGGGGGATTTTGGGAGGTTTTGGGGGGGTCAGGGGTATTTAGGGGGGGTCTGGGTGGTTTTGGGGGTTTTTTGGGGTAATTTTGGGTATTTTGGGGGATATTTTTGGGGTATTTTTGGAGTATTTTGGGGTATTTTTGGCCTATTTTTGGACCCCCTCACCGCTGAGCAGGGCCCAGTGAGCTTTGTGCCCCTGAGGTGTTTTTGGGATGTTTTTGGGGTGTTTTGGGGGATATTTTTGGGGGATATTTTTTGGGTATTTTTGGGGTGTTTTGGGGACCCCCTCACCGTTGAGCAGGGCCCAGTGAGCTCTGTGCCCCTGAGGTGTTTTTGGGGTATTTTTGGGGTGTTTTTGGGATGTTTTTGGGGTGTTTTGGGGTATTTTTGGGGTGTTTTGGGGACCCCCTCACCGTTGAGCAGGGCCCAGTGAGCTCTGTGCCCCTGAGGTGTTTTTGGGGTATTTTTGGGGTGTTTTTGGGATGTTTTTGGGATGTTTGGGGGGATATTTCTGGGGTGTTTTGGGGACCCCCTCACCGTTGAGCAGGGCCCAGTGAGCTTTGTGCCCCCGGCGGCAGCACGGGGCGTGGTTGCTGTCCTCGTCATAGCTGGGGGGTCAAGGGCAAGAACCCCAGACCCAAAACCACAAATCCCGACCCCAAAACCCCAAATGGAGCCTCCAGACCCCAAATGGAGACCCCAGATCCCAAATGGAGCCCCCAGACCCCAAATGGAGACCCCAGATCCCAAATGGAGACCCCAGATCCCAAATGGAGACCCCAGACCCCAAATGCAGACCTCAAAGCCCAAAGTGAGACCCAAACCCCAAATGGAGCCCCCAGACCCCAAATCCTGACCCCAAACCCTGACCCCAAATAAACCCAAAGGATACGGGATCAAAAGGGGTCTTCCCAAATCCCTAATAACCCCAAATAACCCCAAATCCTGACCCCAAATAACCCCAAATCCTGACCCCAAACTCCAAATGACCCCAAATAACCCCAATAACCCCAAAGGATACGGGACCAGAAGGGCCTGCCCTAGACCCCAAACCCTAATCCCAAATAACCCCAAATAATCCCAAGCCCCAAATCCTGACCCCAAACCCCAAACCCTGACCCCAAACCCCAAATAACCCAAAGGATATGGGACCAGCAGGGGTCTCCCCAAATCCCTAATAACCCCAAACCCTGACCCCAAATCCTGACCCCAAATAACCCAAATAACCCCAAATAAACCCGCAGGATACAGGACCAGCAGGGGTCTCCCCTGAACCCAAAACAACCCCAAATCCTGACCCCAAATAACCCCAAAGGATACGGGACCAGCAGGGGTCTCCCCCCCAGGAGGTGCCGCAGGACCCGGCCCCTGTTGGGCCCCCCCAGCCCCCCCTGGAGCAGCTCAGCCCGGCAGGGAAAGAGTTCCTGGGCCAGGGCGGCCATCTGGGCAGCTGGGGGGAAAAACCCCAAAAGTGACCCTAAAACAACCCCAAAACCCCCCAAAACCACCCCAAAGCCACCCCATAAACCCCTGAGACACAGTGACCCCATAACGACCCCACAGTGACCTCACAGTGACCCCAGTGACAGTTCATGGGCCAGGGCGGCCATCTGGGCAGCTGGGGGGGAAAAACCCCAAAAGTGACCCCAAAATAACCCTCAAAACCCCCAAAACCACCCCAAAACCATCCCATAAGCCCCTGAGACACAGTGACCCCACAGTGACCCCAGTGACAGTTCATGGGCCAGGGTGACCATCTGGGCAGCTGGGGGGGAAAAACCCCAAAAGTGACCCCAAAATAACCCCAAAAACCACCCTGAAAAACCCCCAAGAGACTGGGATCCCCACAGTGACCCCACAGTGACCCCAGTGACAGCTCCTGGGCCAGGGCGGCCATCTGGGGGGAAAAAATCCTAAATGTGACCCCAAAATAACCCCAAAAACCCCCAAAACCACCCCAAAACCATCCCATAAACTTCTGGGACACAGTGACCCCACAATGACCCCACAGTCACCCCAAAAGTGACCCCAAATCCCCCTGAACATCCCAAATGACCCCAGGACCCCCCAAATTCCCCAAATCCTCCCCAGACACCAAAAAATCCCCCCAAAACTCCCCCAAATTCTCCCAATGCCCCCCCCCCCCCAGGACCCCAAAATCCCCCCAAATCCCCAAAATCCCCCCAGTGACCCCCTCAGAATTTCTCAGTGATCCCCAAGACCCCCAGGACACCCTCAGACCCCCCCAGAGACCCCCAAATCCCTCCAGACAACCCCAAATCCCCCAGGACCCCCCCAAATCCCCCTCAAAGCTCCCCGAAATTCTCCCAACCCCCCCAAAACCCGCTCCCCAAACCCCTCTCTAAATGAGAACATCTCCCCTGCTCAGGGCTGGGTCCAGCAGAGACCCCAGACCCAAATCCCCCAAAATGCCCCCAGGACACCCCAGAAATCCCATAAAACCCCCCAAAATTCCCCCCAAATCTCCCCCTCATACCCCTCCCCACCTGAGTACATCTCCCCTGGTCCGTGCTGGGTCCAGCAGAGACCCCCAGACCCAAAACACCTCAAATCCCCCCCCAAAACCTCCCCTAAAACTCCCCAAATAACCCCTAGACACCCTACCCCCCGCCAAAATCCGCCAACCCCCCCCAAAACTCTCAAGACACACCCAACCCCCCCAAAATTCTCCCAAAACCCCTCCCAAATCCTCCTCCAAATCCCCCCAGGACCCCTCCCCACCTGAGAACATCTCCCCGTGCCGGGTGTAGCCCCTGGCCCGGGCCGTGTCCAGCAGAGCCCCCAGACCCAATTGGGGCCGGGGGGGTCCCAGCAGAGCCCCGGCCATGGACAGAGCCACCAGCCCGCACCTGGGGGGAGATTTGGGGGGATTTGGGGAATTCTGGGGGGATTTTGGGGGGATTTGGGGAATTCTGGGGGGATTTTGGGGTTTTGTGGGGATTCCTGGGGGTATTTGGGGGCATTTAGGGGGGAATTTCGGGGAGATTTTGGGTTTTTCAAGGAATTATGGGAGGATTTTGGGGGGATTCGGGGGGATCTGGGGGGATTTTGGGAATTTTGGGGGGATTTTTGAGGGATTTGGGGGAGATTTGGGGGATTTTGGGAATTTTGGGGGGATTTTGGGGGGGATTTCGGGGTTTTGAGAGAATTCCTGGGGGTATTTGGGGGATTTAGGGGGAAGATTTTGAGGAGATTTGGGGTTCTTCAAGGAAATATGGGAGGATTTGGGGGGGATTCGGGGGGATCTGGGGAATCTTGGGGGGATTTGGGGGGGATTTTGGGGTTTTGAGGGAATTCCTGGGGGTATTTGGGGGCATTTAGGGGGAGTATTTCGCTGAGGTTTTGAGGATTTCGGGGAATTTTTGGGGATTTCACGGGATTTGGGGGGATTTAGGGGGAAGATTTTGAGGAGATTTTTGGTTTTTCGGGGAATTATGGGGGGATTTTGGGGAGATTTGGGGTGATCTGGGGGGATTCGGGGAATTTTGAGGTTTTCACGGAATTCCTGGGGGGATTTGGGGGGAGATTTTTGGGTTTTGAGGGAATTCCTGGGATTTTTGGGATTTGGGCAATTTCGGGGAATTCTTGGGGGAATTTTGGGGAGATTTTGGTGTTTTCAGGGAATTTCTGGGGGACTTTATTGGGTTTGGAGGCATTTTGGAGGGATTTTGGGCAAGATTCCAGGGTTTTCAGGGAACTCTTGGGGAAATTTTTGGGAGGTTTTGGGGATTTCAGGGAATTTTTGAGGGACTTTTCTGGGTTTAGGGGGATTTTGGGGGGATTTTTGGATTTTGAGGGAATTTTTGGGGGACTTTATTGGGTTTGGGGGATTTTCAGGCATTTTTGGGAGGTTTAATTGGGATTTTGTACGATTTAGTTGGGATTTTGTGGGTTTTTATTGGAATTTTAGGGTGTTTTTAAACCAATTTTGGTGTCTCTGAGCCCTTTCCCATTCCCGAGGAACCCCCCCAAACCGCCCCCAGACTCACTGGGGCCCGTCCTGGATCAGGGGGGGCACCGGCCTGTGGAACAGGAGCCACTTCAGGGGACCCTGGAAGCTTTTGGGGAGGGGGCACCATGGGATACCCTCCCAAAAAATGAGGGGGGAACCCCCTGCTGTGCTCCCTCTCCCCGAAACCCCCCAGACCCCTTTCAGGGTGGGGCTGGGACCACCCCAGGAACCCCAAATCTCCCCTGCGACCCCCCCAGGACCCCCTGAGACCCCCAGACTCCAATCGGGCCCAGCCCAGAATGTCCCCAAAGACCCCCCAGACCCCTCCCCAAACCCAACCCGGGATCCCCCCAGAGTCTCCCAGACTCCCCAAGACCCCCCCAGACCCCTCCCCAAACCCTCTGGGAACTCACCCCAGACCCCCCCAAGACCCTCCCAGGACCCCTCCCACAATGCCCAAGAACTCCCCTAAGACCCCTCCCAAAACCTCCCCAGAACCCCCAAGCCCCCCAAAATCCCTCTTAGGACCCCCAGTCTCCCCAAGACCCCTTTTAGGACTCCCAGACCCCCAGGACCCCTCCCAAAACCCCCCCAGACCCCCTCGACCCCTCTCAAAACCTCCCCAGGACCCCATCCAGGACCCCCCAGATCCTTCCCAGACCCTCTCCAGACCCCACCCAGGACCCCCAAGACCCCCCCAAAACCCCCCAGAGCCCCTCCAGACCCCACCCAGGACCCCTTAGACCCCCCCCCAGAATCCCCCAGACCCCCTCCGTACCCCACCCAGGACCCCTTAGACCCCCTCAAAGCCCCCCAGACCCCCTCCAGGACTCCCCAGACCCCCCCCAAAACCCCCAGACCCCCTCCAGACCCCACCCAGGAGCCCCTAGACCCCCCAAAATCCCCCAGACCCCCTCCAGACCCCACCCAGGAGCCCCTAGACCCCCCCAAAACGCCTCTTAGGAGCCCCCCCACCCCCCCAACCCCGCCCCGCCCCGCCCCCATGACCCCGCCCCTCCCCCACCTGTCCCTGCGCCGCCTCAGCAGCTCGCGGATCCCTCCGTCTTCTCCCAGCGCCTCCCCCGCTCTCTGCAGCGCCTCCCGCAGGACCCGCCCGAGCCCGGGGGGGGTCCCGGGGGTCCCGGGGGCGGTCCCGGGGGTCCCGGGGGGCGGGGGGGGAGGGGGCGCGGGCGGGGGGGGAGGGGGCGCCCGCTCCATGCCCGGCCCCGGGGTCAGAGGGCGCCACTCCCGCCTGGGCTCTGATTGGCTGGAGCGGCGCGGGGGAGGCGGGCATTGCTGAGGGAAACTGTGCTCTGATTGGTTGGCTGGGGGAGAGGCGCGCTGCTATTGGCTGGGAGGGGCCAGTGGGAGGCGGGCGTTCATGAGGAGAGCCGCACTCTGATTGGTTGGTTCGGGGAGAGGCGCGCTGCTATTGGCTGGGACGGGCCCTCCCACGCGGCGGAGGCGGCGGCGGGAGAGGGTGAGGGGAGAACGGAGGAGGGCACTGAGGTGGGGAAATGGGGGAATTTGGGGAATTTAGGGGAGAATCTGAAGGGAATTGAGGAGTTTGAGAGGAATTGAGGGGTCTCAGGTGCGTTTGGGGCGGCTGAGGAGGGGGAATGGGGAAAATGAGGGAGTTTGGGGGGAATCTGAGGGGAATTGAGGGGTCTGAGGTGCGTGTGGGGAGGCTTTGGGGAGAGCTAAGGTGGGGCCGGGGGAAAATGGGGAAATCTGGGGGAGGTCTGAGTGGAACTGACGGATCTGAGGTGCGTTTGGGGAGACTGTGGCGGAAATGGGGATATCTGAGGTGGGAATGGGGGGAAATGGGGGGTCTGAGGGGAATTGAGGGTGACTGGGAGAGTTTAGGGGGTCTGGGGTGGATTTGGTGGTCAGGGGCACATAGAGAGGGGGTCCCAGGGGGTGAAGGGATCCCAGGCTCACTAAATCCCCCCCTAAACGCCCCCTGTCCCCAGAGAGGGGTCCCAGCTCCCCCTAAACCCCCCCTCATCCTCCCTGTCCCCACAGAGGGTCCCTGTCCCTATTCCCCCCGTCCCCACAGAGGGTCCCTGTCCCCACAGAGGTCGCGGCCATGGCGGTGCAGGAGCCCTGCCCCAACCACACCATCTACATCAACAACCTCAACGAGAAGATCAAGAAGGATGGTGAGGGGGGGCTGGGGGGGTCTGTCCCCAGTGTTTTTTGGGGGGATTTTGGGGTCTGGGGGGGGGTTTGACCCCAAAGTTTGGGGATGGGGAAGGTTTGACCCTAAAATGTGGGATTTTGGAGGGTTTGACACCTCAGGGTTTGGAATTTGGGGGTTTTTGACCCCAGAATTTGGGGATCCGGGGGTTTTAACCCCAAATTTTGGAATCGAGGGATTGGACACCTCAAATATTTCCAACTCAAGAGTTTGGGGATTGGGGGGGTTTGATGCCAAAGTTTGGGATCTGGGGGGGTTTGATCCTAAAATTTGGGGTCAGGGGTGTTTTACACCTCAGGATTTGGGGATCAGGGGGTTTTTTGACACCCCAGGATTTGGGAATTGGGGGTTTTGATGCCGGGATTTGGGATTTGGGGGGGTTTGACACCCCAGGGTTTGGGGTGGAGGTTGAGATCAAAACAATTCCCTGGAAACAGTGGCGGGGTCGGGAACGGGATTGGGAACAAGGTAGGGATTGGGAAAGGGAATGGGAATGGGATCAGGAATGGGAAGGGGAACTGGATTGGGATTGGGAATGGGATCAGGAATGGGACTGGGAACAGGATCAGGAAGGGGAACGAGATCAGGAATGGGAATGAGAAGGAGAACAGGAACGGGATTTGGGAATGGGAGCAGGACTCAGAATGGGAATGAGATTGGGAACAGGAATGGGATTGGGATTAGGATTGGGAATGGGACTGGCAATGGGATCAGGAATGGGAACGAGATTGGGATTGGGAATGGGATCGGGAAGGGGATCAGGAAAAGGAACAGGATTGGGAATGGGAATGGAATTGAAAAGGGGAACAGGAACAGGATTGTGAATGGGAACATGATCAGGAAGGGGATCAGGAATGGGAACAGGATTAGGATTGGGAATGGGATCAGGTTTGGGAATGGGAAAGGGAAGATGACTGGGAAAGGGATCAGGAATGGGAAAGTGAATGTGAATGAGAACAGGATTAGGAATAGGAAGGTGAATGGGATCAGGAACAGGAATGGGAACGGAAATGAGATTGGGATTGGGAACAGGAATGGGATTGGGAAAGGGAAGGGGAACAGGGTCGGGATGATAAAGATGTGAAATAAATGGGTGTGTTGGCTGGGAAATCTCAAATTCATGAACCAAAACCAGTAGAGTGAGGAACATCTTTGCTTGACTGGGAATTGGAATTCCAGACCCTGGCAGTGTGAGCCATGCAGGACCATGCAGACTGGGATCATGGGGGCTGGGATCACATGGACTGGCATTGTACAGACTGGGATCACATGGACTGGGACCATATGGACCGGGATGGCTGCACCAGAACGATGGGAACCGAGGCTGTCCTGCCCCACCCAGGGGTCCCTCCCAGTCCTGCCCAGTCCCGTGGGGGGGCGCAGCCAAAACTCCCCGGAGTGAACGCGGAGATCCCAGAGCGCTGCCGGTGTCGGTCTCTGTCCCGGTGCTGGTCTGGGTCTCAGTCTTGGTCCTACAGCGGTGCCAGTCCTGGTGCCAGTGCTGGTTCTGGTTTCAGTCTCAGTCTTGGTCACAGGTTTGGTCTCGGTCTCAGTCTCGAAGTGGTTCTGGTCTCAGTGTTGGTACTGGTGCCATTGTTGGTCCCGGAGTGCTCCCAGTGCCAGTCCCAGTCTCCATTCTGGTACCGGTGCCAGTCTTGGTGCTGGTTCTGGTGCTGCTCTCAGTCTCAGTCCCGGAGTTCTCCCAGTGCCAGTGGCAGTCGCAGAGCAGTCCTGGAGCGCTCCTGGTGCTGATTCCAGTGGCAGTGTTGGTCTCAGTTTTGGTCCCAGTGCCAGTTCTAGGACTGGTCTCAGTCTTAGTCCCAGTATTATTTCCAGTTCTGCAGTGCCGCTGGACTCAGTTCTGGTGTTGGTTCCATTCCCAGTCTTGGTCTTGCCCTCCATTCTGCTTTAGGTCTCATTCTAGGGGCTGGTGTCAGTTCTAGCACTGGTCTTGGTCTCAGTCTCGGAGCAGTTCCGGTCCAGTGCTGGTAGCGGTGCTGGTGTTGGTCCTGGAGTGCTCCCAGTGCCAATCCCAGACTCAGGTCCCGTCCCACAGTGGTGCCAGTCTCGGTGCTGGTTCTGGTGCTGCTCTCAGTCTCAGTCCCGGCTGGTGCTGGTCCCAGAGCAGTCCTGGAGCGCTCCTGGTGTCAGTCCCAGTGTTGGTGGTGGTCTCAGTCTTGGTCCCAGTGCCAGTTCCAGGACCAGTTTCAGTCTCGGTCTTGGTCTCAGTCTTGGTGCCAGTCCTAGTTCCAGTTCTGGAGGGGTGCTGGTCTCAGTTCTGGTGTCAGTTCTGTTCTTAATCTTGATCTCGGTCTCCATTCTGATTTCGGTCTCATTCTTAGAGCTGGTGCCAGTTCTAGTGCCGGTCTTGGTCTTGGTCCCAAATATTTCAGGTCCATTTAGGTGATTTTATACCAACCTGGGAAGATTAGGTTTGGATTGTAGGCCCTGTTAGACAATGCAAGGCTCATTTCGATAATTTTAGAACCCTTTGTGTGGATTTGAGGCCCCTTTAGCTGATTTATGCCATACCTGGTGGGTTTAGGCTGCATTTCAGGTGCTTTCTGGCTGATTTTAGGCCAAACCAGAACCTTTGAGAACCGCGCGGCCCCTTGGCCCCGCCCCTTTCCCCTCACAGTTCCCGCCCTTTCCTTGGCCCCGCCCCTTTCCCCTCACAGTTCCCGCCCTTTCCTTGCCCCATCCCCTCCCAGTTCGGGGCTCGGAACGGGAGAGGAGGAGGAGGGAGGGAGGAAGAGGCGGAGCGGCAGCAGGAAGCAGGAGCAGAGAAGGAGCGAACCAAGCGCGCGGCCCCGGAGCTCCCTGAACTCGCAGCCCCCCCGGGACCATCGCCCCCCATCCCGCAGGAGTCCGGGGAGGGGGAGCTCGCCCCAAATATCCCGGGGGATGTCCCTGGGTTTGTGGTTTATTTGGGGGCGTTGTTTGGATGTTGCAGGGCTGCAGAGGCACAGATGGCCCTCGGGGGGACATCGGGGGGTCCCCGGGAGGTGTTTTTGGGGGTCCCGGTGGGTGCCGGCAGAGCCCCGGCGGGGCCCGGGGGGATGCGGGTCCCCCCGCGGTGGGGGTTGGGCTTCCCGGGCCGGGCCCTGCGAGCTGTGCCGGGGCCAGGTGGGGAGCGCGCGGGAGCGGCGGGATCGGCGGGGGGACACCGCTTTGGGGGAGCCCCGGGAGAGCCGCGGCTTCCCTGAGCGGGAGCCCAGAGACAGGAGAGCCCCAGAAGGGCAAAGCGGGGAGCCCGAGAGGGGGGGACCCCTGGGATTGCCGGGACCCCGGCGGGGGGTGCTGGGGCTGGAGGGGCGGCATGGCCGGGAAAGGGGTTCGGGGGTGCGGGAGCCGGGAGTGGCTGCTCCCAGTACGAGCCCAGTCGCTCCCAGTATGATCCTGTTGCTCCCAGTAGCAGCCCAGGCAGTCCCAGTGATTCCGTATCATGATGTAATTTACCCCAGCACGGTCCCAGTTTCGCCCACTTCCTCCCATGATAACGGAAATTAAAAGAGAAACAAAAATACTTTTAACAACAATTTTAAATTGAGAGAGTCAAGGCATTTCTGTATTTTCTGGCCACGATGTTGTGGCCCGGGTGTACCACAGAAATCTCATCCACACATAACCCAGCTGTGCAGAGACAATCATTCCATGACATTCCCTTTTCAGGAAATTTTTCAGATCTTTTATACAGTCAATGCTCATAGAAATGAATTGAGTTAGTGTTCTTTGGTCTCAAGGTGCAAATATTCAGTTCCTAATATTTGGCCTTCTTTTGGATCTGGGTTTCTTCCCTTCTGCTGTTAATTCCGTCTTGATTCCCTGATTTTCTTATCAGTGTTTTCAGAAGAAATGTCTGCAATTCTGCCAGAGGCAGAGTCTGGGGTAGATGTTCCTCGGTGGCCGCTGATGGCCCTTGATCTTTAAGCTGCTCCCAGTCTGTTGATGTGTTGTGTTCATCAGACCCCACCTGGTGCAGCAATGCCCTGGAAAGAAACAAAGAAGTCTTTTTGTAGGGCAAATTAATCCCCTCGACTAAAGTTATGCAAAGATTTTTGCAAGGATACGATTTCCAACACCACTTGTGTCCAATGCGTTCCCAGTTCTCCCAGTTGCCCCTAGCATAGCCCCTGCAACTGCCAGTAAGATCCCAGTATGAGTCCAGTATGATGCCAGTCTCTTCCAGCAGGGCCCCAGTCACTCACACTTCCCCCAGTTGCCCCAGCATGGTCCCATTTTTCCTCCAGGACATTCCCAGTCGCTCCCAGTTAGGTCCCAGTCACCAGCCCTATGGTTTCAGACATTCCCAGAATATCCCAGTGTGGACACTCACATTTAGAGAGCTAGGAAATTGCAGCTTGGCAATTCTTTTCAGGCCTGGATTTCTCCTGTCTCTCAGGTCCATTCCCAGGCTGACAAGCTGACTACAGCTTCAGTTAGGGACGCAGTCTCCCAGAGCAATAACTTGGTGAAAAACAGAAGGGAATACATAATAAAGATTAACACCTGGTGTCTTTCCCATGGGACATCCGGACATGCTGTCCCAGGGATATTTTTCCCAATTGTCCAGTGAACTACTGTCCTGTCCTAACTGCACGTAACACACTTTAAATATGGGATGTCCGTACAATAAAGTTGGCCTTTTTTCCCCAAAAGAGGTCCGTGTGTGTTGCTGTCTTTTCTCTCTCTTTGCAGCGTAGTAACCACATCCCAGTTGCCCTGAACAATCTCATAGTCCTTCCCGGCCACTCCCAGTTACCTCAGCATGGTTCACCTGCCCCCAGTTTGATCCCAGTTGCACCCAGTTTTCTCTAGAATACTCCCAGCGTCTCTCAGGGTGCTTTGTGTATTTTTTTGGGCAGGGGGGATGTTTGGAGAATGCAGAGCTCCAAATCTGATCAGAAAATGCTCCACGGGGGACATTGGGGGGTCCCGGTGGCAGCTGCTGGAAGAGGCACGCTGGAGGAGCAGAGCCCTGTGTCCCCCAGGACCCCAAAGTGGGGAGCCTAGAGAGGGGGGAGCGCCGGGATTTTGGGACCCTCAACAGCCTGGAGAGGGGCAGGGGGGACACCCTGGACCCCCTGCACCCCAAAGCAGAGAATAAGGGGAGAAGGGACCCCAAAAACACCCAGAATCCCTAAATGGGGGGACAGAAGAGGGGGGAACTTTTTGGATTGCTGGGACTCCCAGCAGCCTGGGCAGGGTGGGGACCGAGTAGATGGGGGACCCCCAATACAAGCGTGACCCCCAGCAGCTGGGACTGGGGGGAACCCCCAAACACCAAAGGGGAGGGACCATTCCCAGGAACCCCTGGGAGGCATTTTCAGGGCTGAATGTTGGTGTTTGGGAAGTTTTTATGGACCCGAGATGCTCGGGGCCTTCTAGGGATGGAGTTGGGCAGGAGGAACCCACAACACAAAGCGCACATCCCTTGTTTTTCCCCAAACCAGGATTTCCCATTCCCAACCCTTGGCCCGATGGAGGAAGAGGAGGCTGCGAGGAAGAGGAAGATGGCCCGGGAGCCGCAGGCAGGTGAGGAGGAACTCAGTGCCCCTTTTCCCCTCTGTCCTGCTCCATCTCCCAGCCCAGCACAGCCCCCGGCTGCAGGACAACCCCGCTGCTGACGCCGTCCTGCCGGGGACGTGCGGGGAGGATCTCCTTCCCCTTCCCTCTGGCACGGAGGCAAATCCCATCCTCTGCTTGTCCTTCCTGCCCCAGACAAGGAGCTGAGCACGGAGAGCAGGGAGGACAAATCCCCGCGGCAGAACCTCGTGGAAGAGGCCGTTTGGAGCGGCTCCACGGCGCAGGAATGCAACGGGGAGGAAAAGCCACGGAGATCCCGCACGAGGAGGGGCTGCAAACGCAGATGGCGGGGATCTGAGGAGGAAAGCCCCAGCCTGGGCCGGGGGAACGGCCAGAGATGGAGCCAGAGCTCGGAGCTGGTGGTCCATGAGCAGCTTCGTGATGGGGAGAAGCCCCACAAGTGCTCAGAGTGTGGGATGAGCTTCAGCTGGAGGAACAGCATGATCCGCCACCAGAGGATCCACACTGGGGAGAGGCCCTACGAGTGTGGGGAGTGTGGGAAGAGCTTCAGTGAACGCTCCACATTGATCTGCCACCAGAACATCCACACTGGGAAAAGGCCATACCAGTGTGAGGAGTGTGGGAAGGGCTTCAGGCACCCTTCCCACCTGATCCGCCACCAAATTGTCCACACTGGGGAGAGGCCCTACGAGTGTTCCAAGTGTGGGAAGAGGCTTACCACCAGCTCACATCTCCTCAGGCACTTACAGACACACAGGGAGGAGAGGCCTTTCCAGTGCTCCGACTGTGGGAAGGGCTTCAGGCGAAACTCCCACCTCACCAGACACCGGCGCATCCACACTGGGGAGAGGCTCCACGAGTGTGAGGAGAGTGGGAACATCTTCATTGTGTGTGACAAATTAATCTGCCACCAGAAAATCCATACTGGGAAAAGGCCATAAAGTTTTGGGGATTCAGGCATCGTTCCAACCTGATCTGCCACCGAAAGATCCACACCAGGGAGAGCCCCTTTGAGTATCCTGAGTGTGGGACGAACTTCTCTCAGAGCTCAGCTTTGAACAGGCACCAACAGAGGCAGCATTAATGCAATCCCTGTAAATCCCCCTAGTGCAAGAAAATCTTGTGTGCTGCTCCAACTCCATCCCCCACTGCAGAACTCATGTTGAGCTGAGCCCTGGTGACCCACATTCCCTGGGATCCATCTGGGGAAGACACCTGGCTGGTTATCCTTTTGTTTTGGCCTTAGTTTTTCTCTCTTCTCCATTTCTTTTCACACCAAAAGCCAAGAGGATTTAGGTCACCTAAAAACCTCTCAAATCCCTCTGAAAGTACCTCAATTTTAATCCAAAATGGCTCAATCCAACTGCAAAGTGGATCCTCAAAACAAATCAATCCCCCAGGAACCTTACTGGATTCCACAGCCCGCAGGGTGAGAAGGGGTTGGAAGGAGACTGGGAAAAGTGGGATCCAAATTTGGAGCGCTGGGATTGGGATTGTGTGGGGCTGGTTGCCAAGCAATGTATTTGATAGAAAATAAAAGTTTCACAATTCCTGATTTCTGTCCCATTCACTTCTAGTCAGTTCCTGTTCTGTTTTCAGTGGCACCTTCTCAGCTGATTGTGTTTGTGTCCTCCTTTCTCTCCTGTCTCTCTCTGCCCGCTCTGTTTCTGTCTCAGGGTCTCCCTTGACCCAGGGCAGCTCCCAACAAAGACCCTCCCCTGATTTAATTGCCCGTGCAGGAGCTCCAACAGCCATGGGTGAAGTTAGGAAGGCTGGCAGTGAAATGTCCCTGTAAGATCTTGCTGCACTTGGCTTTTGGCCCCTTCTGAAGAGCTTTGCCTTCAAGGGCAGGAACATCTTTTCCTGGCTGGGAACTGGAATTCCAGACCCTGGCAGTGTGAGCCATGCAGGAGCATCCAGACTGGGATCATGGGGGTGGGATCACATGGACTGGGATCCGCCAGACTGGGACTGCACAGACTGGGACCAGTTGGATCAGGGCCATCCAGCCTGGGATTGTACAGACTGGGATCACATGGACTGGGATTGTACAGACTGGGATCACATGGACTGGGATTGTACAAACTGGGATCACGTGGACTGGGACCATATGGACCGGGATGGCTGCACCAGAACGATGGGAACCGAGGAGGTCCCACCCCACCCAGGGGTCCCTCCTGGTCCTGCCCAGTCCCGTGCGGGGGCGCAGCCAAAACTCCCCGGAGTGAACGCGGAGATCCCGGAGCGCTGCTGGTGTCGGTCTCTGTCCCGGTGCTGGTCTGGGTCTCATTCTCAGTCCTACAGCGATCCCAGTCTCAGTGCCAGTGCCGGTTCTTGTTTCAGTCTTGGTCTTGGTCTAATTTGTGGAGTGGTCTCGGTCCCAGTGTTGGTGTTGGTGCCGGTGTTGATCCTGTTGTGCTCCCAGTGCCAATCTCAGCCTCAGGCCCGGTCCCAGAGAGGTGCCAGTCTCGGTGTTGGTGCCGATGTCAGTCTCTGTGCTTGTTCTGGTCCCACTCTGTCTCAGTCCGAGTTCTCACAGTGCCAGTGCTGGTACCAGAGCCGTTCTGGAGCCCTCCCAGTGCCGGTTCCTGTGTCAGTGTGGGCCTCAGTTTTGGTCTCAGTGCCAGTTCTGGTGCTGGTCACACTCTCAGTCTCGGTCTTGGTCCTAGTCCTAGTTCCAGTTCTGGAGTGGTGCTGGTCTCAGTTCCGGTGTTGGATCTGTTCTCATTCTTGGTCTCGGTGTCCATTCTGATTTTGGTCTCATTCTTGGTGCTGATGCCATTTCTTGTGACAGTCTTGGTCCCAAAGATTTTAGGCCCTTTTGGGTGATTTTATACCAAACTGGGCAGGTTTAGGCTGGATTTTAGGCAACTTTTGGACTCTGCAAGGCTCATGTGTATGATTTTAGATCGCCTTTGTGTGGAGTTGAGGCCCGTTTGGCTGATTTTAGCCCAAACCTGGTAGATTTAGGCTGGATTTCTGATCTTTTCTTGGAGATTTTAAGCCAAACCAGAGCCTTTTGGGACTGCGTGGCCCTTTGGCCTCGATCCTTCCCCTCACAGTTCCCGCCCTTTCCTTGGCCCCGCCCCTTACCCTCACAGTTCCTGCCCTTTCCTTGGCCCCGCCCCTGTCTAGTCACAGCCCCGTCTATCTTTAGCCCCGCCCCTTTCTTTCCGGCCGAGCCCATGTGTTCACCACGCCCCTTTCCCCTCCAAGCCCCGCCCATCTCAGGGCGCGTTCCTCTCGCGCATGCTCGGAACACTCGGAGGTGCCTTCCGGGCGCCGCCATCTTTGCTCCCTGTCTGCCTGCCCGGCTTCAGCATGTCCGAGAGCTACGGTGGGGCTGGGGGGGATCTATAGGGGATCTATAGGGGACTGAGGGGGGGTCTGAGGATTTCTATAGAGGATTTGGGCTTGGTAATAGAGGATTTGGGGTCTCTGGGGGGTCCCTTATGGGTGATTGATAGGTCTATACGACATCTATAGACTGCTGGTGGAGGTTTTACAGCCCTGGGGGGATTCTGGGGGACTTTATAGGGGATTTGGGCTTGTCTGTGGGGGATTTGGGATGCTCTGGGGCTCCCTAAATGGGGTCTGGGAGGTCTACAGGGGAGCTGTAGGGAACTGGGGATCTGTATATGGGATTTGTGTTTGTCTCTAGGGGATTTAGGGGACTCTGGGAGGTTCCTAAAAGGGGTCTGGGAGGTCTATAGTGGATCTAAAGGGTCCAGGTGGGTTTCAGGCTCTCTAGGGGAATTTTAGGATTCTTAAAGGGAGTTCTTGGGAATTTTGTGCTCTGTCCAGGGAATTACTGGGGTTCCTGTAGGGAATTCTGTGGCTCCTATTGAGGATTTTTGGGAATTTTGGAGTCCTTAAAGAAAATGTGGTGGTCACTTGGGAACTTTGGGTTCCCCATAAGGAAACGTTGGTGTAATTAAAGGGAATTTTGTAGTGTTGGAGTTGTAGTTTTGTAGTTGTTTGGAGTTTTTCGGTGCATATTGAGAATTGTGGGGTCTCCACCGGGATTTTGTTTTAATTTTGGGTCCAAACATGGGACTATTTAGGTCCCTATTGGGAAGTTTTGAAATTTTGGGGTCCTCAAGTGTAATTTTAGACGTTGCCCTAAAATTATTTTGGGGTCCCTATTGTTATGAATGTTTTTTTATTTTTCCAATTTATCAAGCAGCAAGATTAAATGCAGCAGCAAATTTTTAATAGTAACAATGATAAATGTACACAATTAAAGTATTGGAGATCAATACAATCGAAGTATTGAATCCATATATTTTAGGATAAGTAAAATTTGGCAGTAAGTAATTTAGTATAATTGAGGTTCATATAAAGCATGAGCAAAACCGACCAGGGAGGGGCCCCCCAACCGGGGATACGGGGAGGGACTCGCCCCTCCTCACGTACCAAAGCATCCAGGCTAACAATCCCCCTTATATACTATATGCTACACAAGTGTCTGGAAAACTCCTCCTAGTTTCTATTCCTAAAGTCTATGTCACTGTGTGTACGGAGCATGCTCTACTGATGGGTTAGGGGGTCTCTCATCCTTTTGAGGGTTTTATTTCTGATGAAGGCTCGTCGTCTTCATCAATGACCGAGCTGTGACCTGCAGGTAGTGCATGCTCACTATGTGACTGAACAGATGTTTTCCATAAGACTCTAATTAAATCCCATGCCTGGAATCGTCTCATCTTGGCCCATTTCAAGGTTGAAACTCTATTTCTAGATGGTACTTATCAGACCTTTGTCCTTCTACGATTCCCTTCCAACATCCTTGTTCAACTCCCAATATCTGGAAGATGTCCTTTGACCTGTCTCACCCATCTCCCCACTCATTCTGTAAAAGATGTCTTCTTTTGATCTAAATAAAATTTTGTAAATATAGTTACAATTTATTTAGCACGAATCACATTTATCACACAGTTCGAGCAGAACACTGGAGGCAGTGATGGCAGGGGGGACAAACAAGGGAAAGGTGTCTGTGATGCTGAGCAAACCTGGATGTGTTTCAGGAATGCAAAGGGCCAAGGGCTGAGCCCCAGCCCCTGGCAAGGCAGATCCTGTCCCTCCCTCATTGCTCAGGGCTCTTCCCGAGCCACTGGGCTCTGGCCATGTGCAATGCCAAGGGCAGCACCATGGGGCGGCCCCTGCCAGGCTGCTGAGCAGGGACAAGGAGGCAATGAGGCCCCAGCACAGCAAGGCTCACTTGTCCCCTGCTGGCCTCAGGCCCAGGGCCAGCGTGCATGGCCCAAGTGCTGCAGGAGTTGGCTGTGTCAGGGCCTTTCAGCTGCTGCCCATCCCTGTGCCCTCTGCAGCCCAGGCTGTCCTACGGTGTCCATGCCCTGCGCCTCTGTCCCTGCAGGCTGTCGTCATCCCCCGGCTGCCCCACCTCGCTGGCCCCTTCCTTTGCTGACAGCTCTGCCTCCTGCCTGCCTCTGCCTGCACACACAAAGCCTTGGGCTGGCCCACACTACTTCTGGGGGACGTGTTTCACCACAGCCCTTCCCTGGGAGAGAAATTCCTTTCTCCTTGTGTCCAGTCTGGCCCTCATCAATTTCCCTTGGCATTAATTAATTCATTCTCAGGCTGTTTTCTGCTATATCAAAAGGATCCACCATCTCTGAAACTGACCTTCAACCCCTCCCAGGGCTCTCCTTTGCTCTCCTCAGTCTCCACTCCACTGAGCACTGAGTTCCTTTGCCCCTACACAGTGCTCATATGCTTGCAGCCTCCAAAGCCCACCTGGGGAGATCTCTGGGCCCTCTCCAAGGTCTTGGCAAAAGAGAACATTCTGCTCATAGTCTAAGAAAATCACCAGACAACAAGGCAGGACCTGTCTGTCCTAGCTACTTTTTTCTGGGTGCAGTCCTCGAATAGATGGAATTTTAGCTGTAGAATCCCAGTTTTGGCCATTGACACCTCGGTGAGAAGGGCAGTTCTTTTCCACAGGAAGGAAAACGCAGAGCCCCATGTTTGGTGGTAGATGAGAGACTGCCTACAGGAGGCCAAGGCCAGCCAGAGCTGTCTCTCCTGGCAGATTTTGCTTGGAGAACTCTTGCAAATGGAGAACTTTTTAGGGGGAGTAACAATTTCAGCCTTGGGCAGCAGGAAAGAGGGATGGTTTATTTCCCTAGGAAGGAAAGCACAGAGCCCCAGTGCTCCAGAGGATGATGAGAGGCAGCCCTCGACATGCCAGGGTCAGCCAGACCTGCCTTGTGGCCCCCAGGAGGTCAAACCATCCAGACCCATTCCATGTCCCCTTGGTTCCATGAGGCCCTGTACTGTCACAATGTTCTCCTTGCTCCTGAGGTGTCACAATGGCCCCTGGCTTCCATGAGGCCCTGCAGGGTCACAATGGCCCTTTGGTTCTGTGTGCCCCACAGTGTCACAATGGTCTCCATGCTTCCATGGGGCCTTGCAATGCCACAATGGTCTCCATGGATCCACGGTGCCCTGCAGGATCACAAGGGCCCTTGGGCTGCACCAGGCCCTGGAATGCAACAATGGCCTCTTGGTTCCACAAAGCCCTGCTGCTTCACACTGGGCCCTTTGGACCATGTGGCCCAGCAGGGCCACAGTGATGTCCTTGGTGCCACGAGGCCCCACAGTGTCACAATGGCCCCTTGGATCCACGGGGTCCCCAAGGTGTCACAATGGTCTCCACAGGAAGGAAACAACCAAGCCCCAGTGTTGCAGAGGCAGATGTGGGGCAGTCACCAGAGGCCAAGGACAGCCAGACTTGATGGTATTTGCAGATTTGTCTGGGAGTAATACCTGGATATGCAGAATTTTAGAGGTACAATACCAATTTCAGTATTGACATGGACATCTGGAGGAAAAGGATGGCTCTTTTCCATAGGAAGGAAAGTATGGACCACCAGTGTTTAAGGGGCAGATGAATGGCGACCATCACAGACCCAGTCCAGGCAGACCTCTCTGTTCTGGCAGCTTTAGTCTGAAAGCAATCCTTGGATATAGGGAATTTCAGAGATGGAATCCTAATTTTGGCTATTTCTGCATTGATAAGAGGGATGGTTTTTGCCATTGGAAAAAAAGCACTGAGCCCCAGTGTTCCAAAAGCAGGTATGAGGCAGTCCCCAAGAGACAAAGGGCAGCCAGACCTGTCTGTCCTGGCAGCTTTCACTTGGGAGAAATCCTTGGATGTACAGAGTTTTGGAGGTGGAATCCTAATTTCAGCCACAGCTGCCTGGTCGAGGTGGATGGTTTCACCATAGCAAAGGAAAGTGAGAAGCCCACGTGTTTTGCAAGAAGATGAGAGGTTGCCACCCTTAGGCCTAACCAGCCTGACTTGTCTCTCCTGGTACCTTTCATCTGGGATCTATCTTTGGACATAGGGATTTTTAAAGGTGGAATCTCAATTTTGGTTGTGGATACCAGGATTGGAAGAAGAGTTGTTCTCATTAGGAAGGAAAGCACAGAGCCCCAGTGTTTCAAAGGCAAATGAAAGGCAGCCTTTAGGAAGCCAAGGCCAGCCAGACTTGACAGCAATGGCAGCTTTTGTCTGGGAGCTGTCCTTGGATATAGAGAATTCTGGATGTGGACTCCCAATTTTGGCTATGGGCGCCTGGACATGAAAGGTGCTTTTTTTCCCATAGGAAAGGAAACCACATGGTCCCAGTGTTTCAAAGGCAGATGAGAGGTGGCCCCTGGGTGGCCAAGGCAGCCAGATCTGTCTGTCCTGGCAGATTTCACCTGGGAACAATCCTTGCATCTAAGGAAATTTGGAGCAGGAATCCCAATTGTGGCCATGGGCACCTGGAGGAGAATGACAGTTCTTTTCCATAGGAAGGAAAGCACAGAGCCCCAGAATGGGAAGACAGATTGAAAGGATAGTACAGAAGGCAATCTCTCCCAATGAATTACAGCTGTACTGATGACTGAGGAGTGGAAACATCTGTGCCTGCCCAAGGAGTTGGGTTGTTCTAAATGAGTGGGTTAGCTGGCTGACCCAGAGTCTGCTGCAGTTTGGGATGGAGTCTGCTGGCTGTGCTGTGAGGAGGTAAGGGACATGCAGTCGTGCAAGAGACAGATAAGGTCAGAAGATGTGTGAGGATGTCCTGGGGTACAGTACAAAAATGTGTATTCTGTCACCATCTCTTAAAATGTAGGAGGGGTGGTGATCCTTATCTCTGTGGGAGATATCCTCTGCTGATGTGCCATCTGATAAGATCAGGGGGATGATCATCGTTATCTATTCACAACCCATCCCTCCTCCAGAAGATATATTCCGTTAATGGGCCATTAAGTCCTATTGCGTGACTGATAAGATTACATCATCCCATTGGGAGATGCTCCATCCAGAGGCAGGAGCCAAGCCTTTCCTACCTAGATAAAAATCTGGGGTTTGGGACCCGAGGGCAGACCTTTCTACTGGATCCCAGAGGAAAGTCGGATCATTTCCACATAATCGCTGAATCTTCGGAGGAAAACTGCACCTTCTACAGGAGCACTGCTTCAACTGAACCACATCTGTCATCCAGGAGGACTGCAGCCACCATTTAATCGGACTGCTACCAACACCCTGACTGACAGGGTGTCAGGTTGTATTTCTGACTGTGTTGGTGGTTGTTTTCTTTTATATTATTGCATGTATTTTATTTTTTTTTCTTTTCTCCTATTAAATTGTATTACTGACTTGGAGTCTCGCACTGGTTTTACTTTCAAACCAACACATTTATTGGCGCCCAACGTGGGGCACAAAGGGTACTGAGGAAAGTCAGTATTACAATTTTGTTTTCTCCATGATTCTCAACATGCTTACATGGGTTTTATATCTTGCTCTCTATATTTTTCCACACATGGGGAACTATCTGCCAGCTGTAATGCTCCTGTGTAGAGCAGGATATGGTATAAAAATTGCTTTATTAGCCTATTATGTCTACTGCATGATAACCTCTGAGGCGATGAACATAATCCGGAATATATACTCGACTTTGTTTGCTTGTCCTAGTCTAGGTTGCTACATCCGGGGTTTTAACAATCACACCCAGCCCTTGGGGGGAGGGGGAAAGGATGATTTTTTCCAATCTTTCCGGCCTGATACAGTAGTTTTTGGAAATGTTGAGTTCCCGCTGGATGCTAAGGACAGCATAATATTGTTGTTAGTTCTGCTTTGTCTCCTCTGCACAGCCTTTACAGCCTCGAACATGCTTAGAAACAAAACACTACATGGTGTACTGCAGCGTATTCTTGAGGAAGAGGAAAAAACAAACAAATCAACTTTGTCCACGTCTGCACAGAATGTCACAAAGAGCAGAAGAACCAAACAAAAAGCAACAGTGTCCGTGTCTATGCAAACTGTCACAGAGGGGGAAAAAGCCAAAAGCAAAGCATCAGTGTCCGTGTCTATGCAGACTGCCACAGAGGAGAAAAAAGCCAGATGCGCCATCAGCATTTCCACACAAACCATCACTGAGCCAGAACAGCGTAGACCAGTAGCAGTTGCCCCCGTTCAGAAGAAGAAATCAAAGAGCAAATCAGTTCACATAGTGAGTGACGAGGACGTGGCAGGACCTTCGCACCCAGCAGAAGTGACAGAGCCAGAAATCATCACTCGCTCTCTATCCCTGGGTGAGCTGTGTGACCTGCGGAGGGAATTCACCCGCCAGACAAATGAGTCCATCTTGACCTGGCTGCTCCGCATCTGGGATGCTGCAGCCAATGACACCATTCTGGATGGAAGTGAGGCCAGGCAACTGGGATCTCTATCCCGGGATGTGGTCATTGACCAGGGGATTGGGAGAACCCAAGAAACTCTCAGCCTCTGGCGGCGACTGCTGACAAATGTGGACAGGTACCTTTGTAAAGAAGATCTCCAGGTGCACCAAGGAAAATGGAGCACAATAGAACAAGGTATCCGATGCCTGAGGGAATTGGCCGTGCTGGAGATCATTTTCTCAGAAGATGAGAGATTTCCTAAGAGCCCAGACTGTGTCCGGTGCACGTCACAAATGTGGTTGAGATTTGCACAGCTTGGACCAGAGATGTATTCCCGTTACCTGGCAATGCTGCAGTGGAGGGAAGGTGGGGACATGGTAGGCGTCTTGGCCAATAAACTAAGAATTTATGAGGACACTGTCACTGCCCCATTTCGTACCCATGTCTCATCCGTGGAAACAAGGCTGGTGGAGCAAGTCCGAAGCTTGATTGAAGAGGACCATCAGAAACCAAAAAAAAAGAACTTAAGGAAAACAACTACCAGTTCTTACCAGAACCAACAAGAGTTTCTGCCATTAGGAGCCGGTGTTCCTCAGGCAGGGAGAGAGGACACACTCCACGAGGTAACCTCTGTTTTTTCCTTCAGGAGCATGGAGAAGACATGAGGAAGTGGGATGGAAAACCCACCTCCTCCTTAGCAGCCCGGGTACGTGAGCTGAAAAGAGGGACACCTAACACAAGAAGCTCATCTAGAGTCAATGCTGCTCCAGTCTCTCGTGTACAGAACTCCAGACAGTATCATAATGATGATATGACTGATCCTCTTGAAGGAACCTCAAGAATCTATTTACAGGGAGAGAGCAACATGTACCAAGATCAGGAATAGAGGAGCCCTGCCTCTAGCCAGGTAGAGGAGAGGGATAATCGGATCTATTGGACTGTGTGGATCCGATGGCCTGGCACATCTGACCCACAAAAACATAAGGCTTTGGTTGACACCGGTGTCCAGTGTACTCTGATGCCATCAAAGTATGTAGGAGAAGAATCCAACTCTATTTCTGGGGTAACAGGAGGATCCCAGCAGCTGACTGTAGTGGAGGCCGAAGTGAGTTTAACTGGGAACAGGTGGCAGAAACACCCCATCGTGACTGGCCCAGAGGCCCCATGCATCCTTGGCATAGACTATCTTAGAAATGGATACTTCAAAGACCCAAAAGGATATCGCTGGGCTTTCGGGACAGCTGCTGTAGAGACAGATGACATTAGAAAACTGAGCACCTTGCCTGGTCTTGCAGATGACCCCTCTGCTGTGGGACTACTGAGAGTTGAAGAGCAACAGGTACCAATCGCCAGAACAACAGTACACTGTCGGCAATACCGTACTGACAGAGACTCGGTGATTCCCATCCATGAGATGATTCGTAACTGGAAAGCCAAGGGGTGGTCAGCAAAACCCACTCACCCTTCAACAGCCCCATCTGGCCTGTGCCTAAATCTGAAGGAGAATGGAGATTGACCGTAGACTATCGTGCATTGAATGAGGTGACTCCACCGCTGAGTGCTGCTGTGCCAGACATGCTGGAACTCCAATACGAGCTGGAGTCCAAGGCAGCAAAGTGGTACGCCTCTATCGATATCGCCAATGCATTTTTCTCCATTCCTCTGGCAGCAGAGTGCAGGCTTCAGTTTGCTTTCACCTGGAGGGGCGTGCAGTACACCTGGAATCGTCTGCCCCAGGGGTGGAAGCACAGTCCCACCATCTGTCATGGGCTGATCCAGGCTGCACTGGAGAAGGGTGAGGCCCCCGAACATCTACAGTATATCGATGACATCATTGTATGGGGCAGCACAGCAGGGGAAGTCTTTGAGAAAGGAGAGAAGATTATCCAGATTCTGCTGAAAGCTGGTTTTGCCATTAAGCGAAGTAAAGTTAAGGGACCGGCTCAAGAAATTCAGTTTCTAGGAGTCAAGTGGCAAGATGGACGTCGTCAGATCCCAACAGGGGGAATTAATAAGATCACCGCTATGTCTCCACCTACCAACAAGAAGGAAACACAAGCTTTCCTAGGTGCCATAGGCTTTTGGAGAATGCACATTCCTGAGTACAGTCAGATTGTGAGCCCTCTCTACCTGGTTACCCACAAGAAGAACGATTTCCACTGGGGCCCTGAGCAGCAGCAAGCCTTTGCCCAGATCAAGCAAGAGATTGCTCATGCAGTAGCCCTTGGCCCAGTCAGGACGGGACCAGATGTGAAGAACGTCCTCTACTCTGCAGCTGGGAACCATGGTCTGTCCTGGAGCCTGTGGCAGAAGGTGCCTGGTGAGACTCGGGATCGACCACTGGGATTCTAGAGCAGAAGCTACAAAGGATCTGAAGACAACTACGCTCCCACAGAGAAGGAGATCTTGGCTGCCTATGAAGGAGTTCAAGCTGCCTCAGAGGTGACTGGCACAGAAACACAACTCCTCCTGGCACCCCAAATACCAGTGCTGGGCTGGATGTTCACGGGAAAGGTGCCTTCCACCCATCATGCCACTGACACCACACGGAGCAAGTGGATTGCTCTCATCACTCAGCGTGCCCGTATTGGAAATCCAAATCGTCCTGGGATTCTGGAAATAATTACAAACTGGCCTGAAGGTGAGACTTTTGGATTGTCTTCTGAAGAAGAAGAGGAGCAAGTGGCATGTGCTGAGGAAGCCCCACCATATAATGAGCTACCGGAGGCTGAAAGACGATATGCCCTCTTCACTGATGGCTCCTGCCGAATTGTAGGCACTAACTGGAAATGGAAAGCTGCAGTATGGAGCCCCACACGACAAGTTGCACAAGCTACTGAGGGACAAGTTGGACCGAGATAGGTCGCAGAGCTGAAAGCCGCCCAGTTGGCTTTGGATATTGCTGAACGAGAGAAGTGGCCAAGGCTCTATCTCTACACTGACTCATGGATGGTAGCTAATGCTCTGTGGGGATGGCTGGATCACTGGAAAAGGGCCAACTGGCAGCGCAGAGGGAAACCCATCTGGGCAGCTGAGATTTGGCAGGACATTGCTGCCCGAGTAGAGAAATTGACCATAAAGGTTCGACACGTGGATGCACATGTACCCAAAAGCCGGGCTAATGAAGAACATCACAGCAACGAGCAGGTGGACCGAGCTGCCAAAGTGAAAGTATCACAGGTGGATCTAGACTGGCAGCACAAGGGAGAATCATTCCTAGCTCGTTGGGCCCATGATGCCTCTAGTCATCAGGGGAGAGATGCAACATACCGATGGGCCCGTGACCGAGGGGTGGACCTTACCATGGACAGCATCTCACAGGTCATCCACGACTGCGAGACCTGTGCCGCGATCAAACAGGCCAAGCGGGTGAAGCCTCTGTGGTACGGTGGACGATGGTCGAAGTACAGGTATGGGGAAGCCTGGCAAATTGACTACATCACCCTTCCCCAAACCCGCCAGGGCAAACGGTACGTACTGACCATGGTGGAAGCAACTACAGGATGGTTAGAGACCTACCCTGTGCCTCATGCCACTGCCCGGAACACCATCCTGAGCCTAGAAAAACAAGTCCTTTGGAGGCATGGTACCCCTGACAGAATTGAGTCAGACAACGGAACCCATTACAAGAATGGCCTTATCAACACCTGGGCCAGAGAACATGGTATTGAATGGATATATCATATCCCTTACCATGCGCCAGCTGCCAGGAAAGTTGAACGGTGTAATGGACTCCTTAAGACTACTTTGAAAGCACTTGGTGGTGGAACCTTCAGAAATTGGGAAATGAACTTGGCCAAAGCCACCTGGATGGTTAACACCCGAGGGTCCATCAATCGAGCCAGTCCTGCCCACTCTGAACCCCTGCACACAGTGGATGGGGTCAAAGTCCCTGTGGTACACATGAAAGGTATTTTAGGAAAGACTGTTTGGATTAATCCCACCACAGGCAAAGGCAAACCAATCCGTGGGATTGTTTTTGCTCAAGGACCTGGTTGCACTTGGTGGGTAATGCAGAAAGATGGGGAAACCCGTTGTGTACCGCAAGGAAACCTAATTTTTAGTGAGAACTGTATGTAAGGTTTCATTTTGTATTATATATCTGTAAGAGGGTATTGGTTTGGGTATGATGTAGATGGTAATAGAATAAGGGGTGGATTATGTCCTGGGGTACAATGCAAAAATGTGTATTCTATCACCATCTGTTAAAATGTGGGAGGGGTGGTGATCCTTATCTCTGTGGGAGACATCCTCTGCTGATGTGCCATCTGATAAGATCGGGGGATGATCATCGTTATCTATTCACAACCCATCCTTCCTCCAGAAGATATATTCTGTTAATGGGCCATTAAGTCCTATTGTGTGACTGATAAGATTACATCATCCCATTGGGAGATGCCCCAGCCAGGGGAAGGAGCCAAGCCTTTCCTACCTAGATAAAAAACTGGGGTTTGGGACCCGAGGGCAGACCTTTCTACTGGATCCCAGAGGAAAGTCGGACCTTTTCCACATCATCGCTGGATCTTCGGAGGAAAACTGCACCTTCTACAGGAGCACTGCTTCAACTGAACCACATCTGTCATCCAGGAGGACTGCAGCCACCATTTATACGGACTGCTACCAACACCCTGACTGACAGGGTGTCAGGTTGTATTTCTGACTGTGTTGGTGGTTGTTTCTTTTATATTATTGCATGTATTTTATTTTTTCTCTTTTCTCCTATTAAATTGTATTACTGACTTGGAGTCTCGCACTGGTTTTACTTTCAAACCAACACATCTTGTTATGGAAAACATCTGCTCAGTCACATAGTGGGCATGCACTACCTGCAGGTCACACAGCGGACACTGATGAAGACGACGAGCCTTCATCGGAAATAAGACCCTCAAAAGGATGAGAGATCCCCTAACCCATTAGTAGAGCATGTGCCATACAACATAGTGATGTAGATTTTAGGAATAGAAACTAGGAGGAGTTCTCTAGAAACTTCTGTAGCATATAGGATATAAATAGGATTTTTGGCCTTGATGCTTTGGTACGTGAGGAATGGCGAGCCACTCCCCATATCCCCGGTCGGTTTTGCTTATGCTTTATATGAACCTCAATTATACTAAATTATATTCTCAAATATATGCATTTTGATTGTATTCATCTCCAATACTTTAATTGTATCCATTTATAATTGTTACTATTAATTTAATTTAATCTCGTTGCTTGATAAACTGGAAAAATAGAACGTCATTCATAACATTATCAAACAATTCAGAGCAAGAGAATGAGAAAATAATTCCTACGAAAACATCTTCCCCTCACCCTTCCCTCCTTCCCGGATTTCCTGTTATTCTCCATTCCCTCCCCTGTCCCCACACAGGGGATGGGGGTCACAGTCAGATCGTGTCACTGTTCCCGGTTCCTGTCTGCAGTACAGAGGTGGCTGCCCTGTCCCCGGGACTGTACCTTGGAAGGTTCAGATTCAGACTTCTCGATCTGTCCACTCCATCTCCCCCTCCAATCCCCTCCAATATGAACACACACACGCTTTTTTGCTTTTTTTTTTTTTTTTTTTTTTTAGTAAAACAAAACAATATTCATAATTCTCTGAAGTCTTTGTTTTTCCCTAGTTCAAGAATTTAACACAGCCTTGGCTGAACAACAGTCCATGTCAATTAGCACCGTTTTCTAGAAGTGACAATCTCTTTCGTTCCTTCTTACCTACAAGTCCCTGGCCCTGTTTCCAAGCAGATTCCCAGGGTTTGTTTAAGTCACATTCACCCTGTTCCTTTCACCCGTCACTGCCGGAGCCCCCTCACCTGCTCACCCTCGCAGGTTCCTCCAAACGCGTGTCCCTGCCCGCGGGCTGGGCTGGGCTGGGCTGATCTGGGCCGGGCTGAGCTGGGCTGGGCTGGGCTGGGCTGGGCTGAGCTGAGCTGAGCTGAGCTGAGCTGAGCTGGGCCGGGCTGGGCCGGGCTGGGCCGGGCCGGGCTGAGCCGGGCCGGGCTGGGCCGGGCTGAGCTGGGCCGGGCTGGGCTGGGCTGAGCCGAGCTGAGCTGGGCTGGGAGCAGCGAGCCCGGCAGAAACCAACACCCGCGGGACGCTTTGGTTCGCAGGGCCCGAAGGTCCGGGGTTCCTCCCTTTCCCCTGTTCCACTTGATTTAGGATTAAATTTTTGGAGGGGATAAAGGAGTGTTTTTTCTCCAGCACTGGGTGGGTTTTTCCCTTGCATGGAGCACTTGGGCCTTCCCCGGGCCCCTTCTGCCCTCTTGCAGAACCAGTGGCATTTTCCACCACGCACAGTTTGTAACCAAGAGGCGGCTGCAGCCGAGGAGGCTCCAAGCGCCTCCTTCCAGGCTGACTCTGCAGATGCCGAGGCTGCTCTGGGCTCTGCCAGGGCTCAGCTCTGGGCGAGGCTGGGCTCGCTCTCCCCTCGCATTGCTCGGGGCAGCTGAGTCACAGGGGGAGAAGGCAGGGACACAAGGGTGTTGAGGTTTTAAGAGAGTTTTTATTCAAAAAACTTCCATAACAAACAGTCCTAACGACCCTAACTAACTAGCAGTGCTAACTACCATAACTAACTAGTCCTAACTACTGTAACAAAAAGCTGTTCTCAAGTGCTTCATCTCCTCTGCTGCACCCGTGGTTGCTTTGCTTTGCTGGAGAGAGGCTTGGCTGATGATAAAAATGGGTGCTGACCAAAGGATAAAAAAGAAAGAAATGGACCATTACTTTCCAGAGTCAAGTTCCTGGACGAAGGGGAATGGTTTGAAACTCCAGAGACGGAAGCAAGCTCAGATTAGGTCTAAGGAGGAATTTTTTTACCAGGGGAAACACTGACAGAGGGTGCCCGGAGATGTGGGAGGTGCCTCCTCCCTGGAAGCATCCAAGCTCAGGTCAGGCAGGGCTCTGAGCCACTTGAAGATGTCCCTGCTCGTTGTGGGTCACCAGGTCCAGATGACCTCGAACGGACCCAGACAACCCCAACCAGGCGAGGATTCTGCTTGCTTTGCGTGTGAAAAGCAGCGAGGCTGGAGATTATCGGAGGGGGGTCCCCCAAGAAAACCCCTCCCTGGCGCTGCTGTTTCCCCTGCAGCCGCTTCGCGCTCACCTGCAGCAGCTCCTGGGCAGAGAAGCGCCGCTCGTCGTCCGAGTCCAGGCTGCACTCGAGGAAGTCCCGCAGCAGAGCCGACAGGCGCCGCGGCTCCTGCAGCTGCGGGGTCCCGTTCTGCCGGATCAGAGCCCGAGCCTGCAGGAAAAGCAAAGGCAGCGCTGTGCCAGCTTCCTTCACACCCACAGCTGCTCACATCGACCCCGGTAACTCAGCCCCAGCTCCGGGGGCAGTTTCCTCCCTGGCAGAGATGCTGCTCACGGCTCATTTTTCTATGCCAACCAATAACCCCAAACCCTGATGCAGCCACAGCCATTGCAACACCCAAATGATCTTGCTTGAGAGGCCATTTAGTTGTCTGACTTTGTTAGTAGGAACCTCCATCAGAAACAGCACATTTTGCTTCTCCAAATACGGACACCAGCTTTACAGGCCATTTTCAAGAGTCAGTGTGGTCTGCGTGTGTTATTTTAAATTGCATCAAACACATGTCTGCAGTGCCACTGACACTGAAGTAAATGAATTCCTGATGCCCCATCCCAGAAATTGCCAGGCAAGGAACAGGAGGTTGGGGTTGCTGAAAGCTCAGGCTTGATGACAGAAAAGTAGCTTGGACTAGGAAGGAAATAGGTTGGACTACAGGGATGTTAAGCAATCATCTTCATGTTTTAGACAAGCTTCCCAGTGAGAAAAATCAGGGGGGAGTTCAACTTAAACCTCTCTTAAAAACCTCTTTTAGAAACTCCTTCAGAGAACTTGTTGGGTTTGGGGATGGGTTTTGGGGTTGGTTTGTGGTTTTTTTTCCAAGATAACATTAGAGCTGATACACTGGCTTCACATTTTCAGGTCATCCTCACTGACAGAAGAGCTGCAACAATTTGAAACCCAAAGCAAATTGTTGCTGGAGACTGCAGAATATTCATCTGCGTTCAGGCTCGAGTCTTCTGGGAATTCCCTTCCCAATATGCAGAAACCTCCAGCAGCTCCTCCCAGTGCAGGGTCAGCCTGTGCTCACAGGCCTCTGCAAACACTGGAGAATTTGCCTCTTACCATAGCCCCTGTTTCCTTGAAGTAAGGAGGTTCTCCTTCCACCATCTCGATGGCCACGATGCCGAAGGACCAAATGTCCACCTTGGGGCCATAAGGAGACCTGGTCACAACTTCTGGGGCCATCCAGTGAGCAGTGCCCACCATGGAGCTGCACTGGTCCTGCTCAGGGCTGAGCTGAGCACAGAGGCCAAAATCAGCTGAGGACAGAAACAAACACTGTCAAAGACAGCTGCAATGAGGAAACCAAGCACAAAGATTCCCCACTCTCAAGGTGAGAATGCAGTAGTGAAGTCAGCTGGAAAAGTCCTCAGGGCTGTGGCCAAGGAATGATGGAACTGGACCCTTAAATAAACCCTCAGCGTTCATGCAGTGGCTTTTACTGATTCCCTTGCAGTTTAGATTCCAACTCCCGTCCCTCTGGAAGGGCCATGCCCAGAGCAAAGCCACTCCTGACACTCTGCTCCTCTCCTGAGCTCTCTGCACGGGGCAGCCGCTCTCAGCTGGCAGCAGGGGCCGGGCAGTGCCAGCAGCAGCACTTGTGGGGCTCTGACCATCACTGGAAACAGCCTCACACTCACACCCCGGGAGCACCGTGCCTGGCCACGAACACCCACCCAGCTTGACAGAGCCAGCCATTCCCAGAAGGATGTTGGAGCTCTTCACATCTCTGTGGATCACCCGGTTGGAATGGAGGAAATCCAGGCCCTGCAGACACTGAGAGACAACAAGAAACACAAGAATAAAAATCAATTGTCACAACACATCACACAAGAAAGGACAGTTTGGAATTCTCCCAGCAGCAACTTTGCTGTGACAGGCCAGGAGACAGTCCAGGCAAATGGTTCAAGGCAAAGCTGAGAACAGCAAATCAAATCAAATCAAAGAGAGACAGAGAGAGTACCACAGCAGCAGGAAAGAGGACAAGAACAGAGTAGAAGTGTAGTGATACTGGCAGGCCACTGACTTCAGAGGCTCTTTCTTCTCCAATTCATAAAAACAACACAGAAACAAAGCCCTGAGCATGGAGCCCCTCCTGCTCTCACAGCCTGTTTGGAAGGACCATCGTGTCCAAGCCATGGGAAGCACAAGCAGGATCCCTCACCTCCCGACTGACAGCTGCCATCTCTCCTTCAGCCATGCGTGTCTGTCTGACAACGTCCTGCAAAGTTGCTCCATCCACGTATTCCATCACCAGCCAGAGATCTTCGTCAACAAGGAAGCTGGAAGAGGAAAACAACAGCATGGAGATGAATGTGCACTGCTCAATTCCCCCATGGAAAAGCCTCGAGTGGAGTTTTGTTTCCAGGTCACTTGTCAATGAGAACACGATCAGATGGAGAGACATTCCTGCACAGACCTTGGAATCTGCACAGTCTGAAGGAGAAAGAGACACCTGTGAGAAAGGAGATGCCTTAGATGGCAAGCAAGTGAAAAACACAGTTTAGCAACAGCCCAGATCAGTGTGGAACCACAACACTTGCCCCCAGCTGGTTCAGCATCTGAACTCATCAGTTCCACCATTCCCTCCAGAACAAGGCAATGCAACTTTCAGAGTTATCCAGGCAAGGAGGCCGTACAGCACTTGGGACAAAAGTTATCAACTCTTTGGAAAACCTTACACAAAGTCCCTTCAGAAACAGGCAAGGCCATTGAAAAATGGGCAAATGAGGCATTTCTGGAAACCTGGACTTCCTGGCATCTGCAGCAATGGAAAAGAGTTGGGAAGAAGAAGCCAAGGGAAATAATTTCTGCCATAGTTTTTCAGCACTTGTCATAAGGCACAGCAAAGGGGTTCAGCTTGAAGAAAAAAAACAAGCAAAAGCATGGAGGGAGTGAACTGCCAGGCTGTTGTTGAAGATATGGCCAGGTCAGGCTTTTTCAGAAGAGGCTACTGACTACGAATGAAAGATTAACACAGGGCCCTTGCACAGGATAAGACCTGAAGCACTCACCTGTCCAAAAAGATGACAATGTTGGGGTGGTTCTTGCCTTTCAGGAGCAGGATCTCATTCACAGCTCGTTCCCTGTTCTGCTCTCTGAGACTCATTTTCTTTATGGCCACCTGAAGTGACATTGCAGACCTTTAGCTGGAGGGGTCTGTGGCAGGAGACCACAGCAAGCATGGAGTGAATCTTTTTGGAGCGACAGAGCCAGGCTGTGCCAAACTGCCTTGGCATGGGACACCAGAGCTCAGCAAGTGCCATTCCCACAGCCCATTTCTCTGCTGGCTGGGGGCTGCTTACAGGACACGTGGCCAGAGACATTTGGCCTTGTAAGCTCTGCAGAAATGGTCCCTCAGCTGTCAGCCTCAAAGCTCTAACAACATTTTCTGCACCTACAGAATCTGCATCTTCTCAAATGGCCTTAGTTTATCACCACTCCGGTGATGATCATCATCATCATCATCGTTATTATTTAAACACATTTTGCAAGCAGGAGGTAATTCTGATGCTGTGAAACAGAGCAAAACAGCCCAGAACCCTTTAGCAATTCTATGGGACTTGGTCATGATTTCAAATGCCACTGCTCTGTTTGGGATTGTACAATAAAGCAAACACAGACATCCATTGTCACAGGGTGTCACTGACACCAGACCCAGTTGTGTTTCAACTGCAGCGTTTAGGAGAGAGCTTTGCTCTGGACATCCATCTTCTCATTTCTCTCCCTCTCTCTCTGTGAACAGCTGCAGTAGGACTAAAACCCCAAACTGAGCCCAAGCAGGATCTCTCCCTAATTAGGCCTTTGAAGATGAAAAGCAGGATGGAAAAACTGCTAAATAGTGTTCCTGTCCAAGGCTGGGATGAAGATAAATTGGGCCTCAGTCTCCACCTGCTGATGCATTCATGGTTTTAGATATGAAGACCAAGCCATGGTGTCCAGCTCTGACAGACACCACTGCCCTCCTTGCATTCCTCTGGGCACTTCAGAAGCACCAAGTCTGTCCCAGCTGTGTTCTGAAGGCTGACACTGCTCTGCCTTCAGAGGAGCAGCCTGTGCAGGAAAGCTCTGCTGGGCCCCCAAAGCTGCAGCCACAGCTCCCAGCAGAGGGGAAAGCCCTCGAGAGCTGCCAGACGTGCTGGACGTGGTGGCACTGACCTCTCCTCCAGTGGCCCTGTCGAGTCCTTTAGAAACAGTTCCAAAAGCCCTGGAGACAAAACAGCAGAGAAGAAAGAAGCAGAGCTTTAGGCTTTGGGAGTGAAAGGCAGCCCAGACAGGAGATCTCTGCTGCCTGCAGCATTCACAAAACACCTGCGTGCATCGACCCTTCAAACAGCAGTGCAGCAGCCACCAGCCGTCTGCCATGCAAGGTGTGCAAGAGAAAACTGAGCCCAACACGAAGGAAAAGGGCTGGAGCGAATGTCCACACTGAATTCCTTTAGTTCAAAACCTGAGGTGGGAGTTGGTGTCTAAAGAAGTGGAAAAGAATGTATTTCATCCTTTTGCATTTCCTGCCTAAGACTTGCAGGATCCACAAGGGCCCTGCCATCAGGCAGGTGATGCATTTTCCCCTCGAGTGCAGCAGCTCTGTGTCTGTTACTGAATGCATGGAGTTTATTACCTGTGCTGAAAAAAGCACTTCTTAGTTCTTCTTGAGAACTGTTTTCTGAGAGTCACCAGATGGTGAGTTGCTCTTTAGGGCAATCAAATTCCAGGCACAGAAGACCTTCCAGGTCCTGCTCCTTGCTGCAGGCAGGACACTGCCAGCCTCAGAGGCCTTTGACTGTGCCTTCTGACCACAGTTATCAATTCTGATCAAAACTGAGAGACAGCAGGATCATACCCCAGTGTCGGAGGGTGTTTGGAGCTCTCCTGACTCCAGCAAAATACCTGGGCCCTGCTTGTGCAGAAGGAACTGCCATGCACTTACCCTTGGCCAATCTGCTCCAGTCCCAGGTATTTCTCAGCAGGCTCCCCCACGCTCACGATGTTCCCTGAAAGAAACCACGTGGAAGATGCTCCCTCCCAGATGGAGACCCCGCCTTGCAGCAGAGCCAGAATGCAGCCCCACTCCCTGGGGCCATGAGCCCCTTGGTGTCAGCTGGGGAAGGACAATGAATGACTCGGTGACATTCAGCTGCAGAGCAGCACTGGGTGCAGCTCATGCTGAGACACACACACAGCACCCTGCTCTGGCACACAGGAACAGAACAGACGTACTCAGCTGCATCAGGCACCGCTCCCCTGTCCCCTCTGGCTGCAGGGCTGTGCTGCTGTCAGAATGTTCAGCCCAGGATCCCACAGCGGAGGGAGGTTCAGTGTGCTCTTCCCAAGCAGAAGGAGGTTCCTCGTCCTCTTCCCAAAATGCTGCAGGTTCTCCATCCTCTTCCCAAGCAGAGGCAGGTTCTCCATCATCTTTCCAAGCCGCGAGACGTTCACCATCCACATCCCGTGCTGGGATATGTTCACCCTCCTCTTCCCGAGCCACAGGATGTCCTCTGTCCTCATCCCACACCGGGAGATGTCCGTCGCCCTCATCCCACGCCATGGGAGCTTTTCTATCCTCGTCCCATGCCAGGGGATATCCACCATCCTCCTCCCATGCCGGGAGATGTCCACTGTCCTTGTCCCACACTGCGGGAGCCTTGCTGTTGTATTCCCAAACCACGGGGTGTTCACCATCGTCCCCCAGAACAGCGGGAATCTCACTGCTGTCTTCTTCCTCTTTGGAAGCAGAGGCAGCCAGAGGAGGTGCTGATGCAGCTTTGGTGCCCTGAGGACAGACAGTAGCGTGAGGGACAGGAAGTTCGATCTCAGTTGTCACCTTATTTATCCTCAGCTACACATCCAGCTGCACGAAGCACAAACAGAGTTCAGAGTTGTACAAACTAACAATGGGCTAAAAGTGACATTGCCACTTATTGTTGGGAATTCGGTATTTCACCATGGCTAAGGCAAATCCTCTGCCTGCAAAACCAGACCTGCAGCTCTTCTAAAACTCTTCAGCAGAAAAGGAGAAAACTGCCAGGGATCTCTTTGCTGCTGCTGCTGCTGCAAAGACCCTGACAGGGACTTTCCTTCGGCCTCCCAGGATGGCACTCGGCTGCCACACACAGAGCTCACAATTTGCTGCACAATTCTGAACACCAGAGGTTTCTTCCCACTCACCGAAGGAGGAGCTGCTTGGGATCCACGCATGAGGTGCCCTGCAATGGGAGAGGGAACATGAACCAGATGCTGGTAGGAAAAAAATTGCCCGTGGTGGGAAATGCCACGGAGCAAGGTAACCCCAAGAGAACATTTTGCTTTCACAGCATCCCTCCAGGAGCCACAGTCCCTTCACAGAGCAAGCAAGAGAACAGCACAAAATCCTGGGCTGTGTCAGTTCTTGGCTGGACCAGCAAACAAAGGGAGTTCCAGGCTCCACTGCCACAGACGCCCTGCTCGAGGGAACAGAACCCCCCCAGGCCTCATTGCAAACGCCTCGCTGGCTGCAGACACCCCCTTTTTGAGCTGCAGCTGCTGGCAGGAGCTCTCCCAAACCAACGGTGTCTTCATGGCAATTTGGTTACAAAGTCAACTCAAAGGTCCAGAGGAAGAACAGAAAGCACACAGCAAGCCCAAAGCCACAGATGCTGCACCGAGAGAAAACCTCAACTTACTTGCCAAGTGGGTTAAAAAATACCCCGAATAAGCCACAGAGTAGAGAGTGCAAACTGCAGCAACCACTTGCTGGATCATTGTGGCTGCGCTGCACACGTCTGCAGGCTGCACCCCTGCAGGCACACACGGACACGGGTCAGGGCTGGGCTGGCTGCCGAGAATGCCTCGGGCAGGAGGATCCTCCGGCAGTCAGCAGGCACCCAGAGCCTCTGGGCACTGAGGCCTCTGTGTCCCACAGCAACGGGAGCACCGCTGGGATGTGGCAACGCTCCTGTGACATCACAGCAGCAGCTCACGAAAAGAACGCTTGGAAGGTTCTCTGTGTCACTGTGATAGGTTGACTTAGGAAGAAGAAACTCAGAAGAGGTTCTTCCTAAGGGAATTTTTTCTCTGGGGGTTGGGATACCTGCAACAGCCAATTAAAGAAAGTTAGTTCGCTCCGGGAACACACATTTTGAAGGAGGTAATCCAGAACTGAGTCTCTTTGTCTTTCCAGTGGCTGAGCAGGTAACACCAACCCGAGCTTCCCCCTTCCCCCATGCGGGGGGGAGGCTCGGGAGGCCGCTTGGGCCCCGTTTGCCAACGAGGGGGACCCGATGGCCGGGGGGAGAAAAAGTTGTGTGATAAGACCTTCACGGCTTCCTCCTCCATGGGCCTGCGGCTCTGGCGTGGGGGGGAGGCCGACTCTTGCTGCTGCCGGACGGGCCGGGCCTGCCCGGGTGGCCATGAGCAGTGTGGGGCTGCAGCCCAGCCCCAGAAAGGCTGATTGACACCTCAGCTGCCCCCCCAGCACGGCCTGAGCCTGGCCCAACTTTAGTAGTTGTGTTAAACTTTAACTCTTTAGTGCTCAGATAAGGTTTGCAAAGCCTTCAGCCTTTCCTTTGAATATGAAAGGGAATAAAAAGATTTCTGAAGTCAGTGATGTAAGAGCTAAGTTTTTGAGATGGAAGGAGAATGAGAAGATGCTGAAATGTCTGAAAATATTTTTGTGAAATTGTAGGGATGAACTGATGTACTGAATATTCCTATAAACCATGGAAAGAGACATGAAGATTGGGAGAGGGCGGGAAGGAGTGATCTGAAAAATCTTATTCTGAATTTTTTTCTCTCTCTCTTTTTGCTTATGTAGTTAATAAATTTTCTTTTATACTCTCTCAAGTTTTAGGCCTGCCTTGCTCTTTTGCTCCTGGTTCTGTCTCACAACAGAAAAAATAAGTTTATTTAAATTGGCAACTCAAACCGAAGACAGATGGTCATGTCAGGATCACAGCTGAGTCATCGTCATGGTCATCTCATGGTCATGTGTAGCAATGAGGAACAAAGACACACAGATTTGATTGCTTGCTCCGAAGAAGATCGTTTATTGTAACCAACTGAGCCTTTTTATACTCGAAACTTAACCCAAACTTAGCCCAAACTTTACTGAAACAAGCCCGCATTGGCTGCCTGTCACTGCGGTGTCGCTGTTGGCGTGTCCCTTTACCCAGTCAGCTCTCTGATCATGTGGTGTCCACGCATCTCCCCAGCCCATCACTGCCTCACACACGAGGTGACCACCAAGCCACTCTCCGGCCATCTGAGCCGCAGCTGAGCCCTTCCCAGAGTGCCCGCACCCGCAGGGAGCGCAGGGCTGGATTTGGCCGCCACAGAGTTGGTGACCCTCGTGAGATCCTCGGTGCATTTAGTTCCTACAGGAGTGTGGGCACCGCTGGGAAATGATCTGCATGCCTTGTTAATTGGATGTTCTTCCACCGCTAGCCTGGGGCAGGATCTCTCCCGGTCCTCCTCTCAACTCCCGGGCCTCTCCTCAGCCAATCAGAGAAGGCACCAAAATAATTGAGCCAATCAGAGCGCGCGGCGCTGATGACTCCTCAGGCTGTCCCAGAGCGCCCAGAGCTCCTCACCTGGACTCCACCCGCGCCCCGCCCCCAGCGCCCCCCGCCAGGAGAATTTGGGGAGGGGGTATCGCGTTTTATCTTCTTTTTTCTTTTTCTAGAGTCGAGATTAAATGCTCTAGACACGGAATTTCGTGTTCGGACTCAGATATTTATTAATTCTTATCTATATTACAGTGAGTTCTACAACACTTCTAGGTAACAGGCTAAAAATGGACACGTATCTCTCTCTACAAGGCCTTTTAAGGGCCAATGAGTCCAATTAAAAAAAGACACCATAATAGCCCAAGAACCAATCACCCGTGACCTGAAATGCGGAATTTTCTAATTACAGAAGTACCACCTTGACCCATGAAGAAAGTGAAGAAGAAAGAAACCTCCGCCCTAAAATCTCCATCTTGTTTAATATATATTACTATATTCTAAAATCACAAATTCTAAATTTTCCACTATGTGACACTGCACATTTCTATTCCAACAACACACCAGTGATCCCAGATCTATCACTCAATTCTGGAAACCTTCTTCAGAGCCTCAGGTCAAAAGCAGTGTTTTCCTGGGGGTCAGTGCCTGTCAGCACAGAAAGCCCAAACCCCTCAGTTTCCAGGGTTCCAACAGGGGAGAGGTGTCAGACCCTGCCCGGCGCTGGCCATGGGGCGTGTGGGGCAGCTGGGGCCCTACTGGTGCCACTGGGAGCCCCCCAGGCTGGGGGCGCGGAGCTCTCGGGTGAGCGGGAGGGGCGGGAAGGGAAGTGGTGGGAACGGTGGGAACAGTGGTGAGAGAAAGGGAAATGGGGAGGTGGGACCCCCAAACAGATGTTGCGGGGGGCAGGCGACTGGGGAGTGTTGGGAAAGGGGGAGGAAAAGACAAAGAAGGGTGGAAAAGAGGAACTGGGACAGCGGGAAGAAGGGTCCCATGGCGGCCGCGGGGCACTGGGGCTGCGGAGCCGGGGTTGCCCCGGAGCTCTTGGCTACTGTGGGCTGCTGGGGGGACACCCCCGGACCTGTGTCCTGCACACACAGCGCTGTTCCAGGAGATGGTTTAGTCCGAGTGTCACTTCATTCACGGCACCGACCGGCTGAGGTTCGTGGAGAGGAACATCTCCAACCGGGAGCAGTTCCTGCACTTGGGCAGCGATGTGGGGCTGCACGTGGGGACACCTCCTTTGGGGACAAGGCTGCCAGGCACTGGAACAGCGACCCGCAATGGATGGAGTACAGACGGGCTGCGGTGGACAGGCACTGCCGGCACAACTACGAGTTGTCCAGCCCGTTCCTCGTGGAGCGCAGAGGTGAGCGTGGGGCACAGCGTGTCCCCTCGGGCCCTGCCCTGGGAATGACCCTGGAGCCCCCCAAAACCTCCCTGGGAATCACCCGAGACACGTCAGCCCTTCTTGTGCCCATCCCCGGGGCCTCCTGCCCCTCACCCCAAGTGACTACAGTGGCTCTCCCAATCCATCCCAGTCTCTCCCAGTCCATCCCAGTCTGTCCCGGCGTCCTCATGGTCCTTCCGAGTGTCACCAGAGTCCCTCCAAATTCCTCTCAGTCCACAGCCATTCCATTCCCTGTCCACTCCCAGTGTTTCTAATTCCAATCCGGGACCTCCACCGTCTCTCCCAGTGCCTTCCCAGGCACTTCCAGTCTGTTCCAAGTCCTTTTCAGTCCAATTCCAGACCGCTACCCTCTCTCCCATTATTCCAATCCACTCCACTCTCTCCAATTTTATTCCCAGTCTTTCAAAGTACCACACCAGCCCTCCTTCACATATCCCAGTTCCCCCAAGCTGATCCCAGTGTGTCCCCACTCTCTCCCAGCGCCCCCCAGTGTCCCCATCTCACTGCGGCCCTCGAGCTCCCAGCCCGGCCCCGGCTGCCTGCTCTGCTCCCTGATGGATTTCTACCCTGCCGACATCCAGCTGAGCTGGTTCCAGGGCCAGCAGGAGCTCTCGGGACACGTGGTGGCCACTGACCTGGTCCCCAATGGGGACTGGATTTCTACCAGCTCCTGGTGCTGCTGGAAACCCCTCCTGGCACGGGGTCAGCTCCAGCTCCAGGTGGAGACGTCAGCCTGGAGCACCCCCTGAGCCGGCACTGGGGCACGGCCCGGACCCCACAGTGTGGGGGGAGTGGGAGAGGAACCGGGAGAGCTGGAAGACGGATTAGGGTGTGCTGGGAGTAACTGGGGGAGAGTTTCAGAGAGTCTACTTGAAATTGGGAGTACGGCTCAGGGGTTTAGAAGGTCTGAGAAGGAGTTTGAAGAATGCTGGGGAGGGCGGGATGGGGTTGTAGGGGTCCTGGTGGGCACTGGGAGGGAGTTTGGGGGTACTGGGTGTTACTGGGAGGAATTTGAGGGAGTCTGGAGGGGATGGAAAATGATCAGGAATTGGAAAGCAGTTGGAATGAGGCTGGTTGTGATGGGAAGAGACTGGGATGGTGTAGGTGAATCCTGGTGGGACTGGGAAGGGACTGGGAGAGGGTTTGGGGGTTCTTGGGCAGTGGGGGGCAATTGGGAGGGGGCTGTGGGATCCTGAAAGGGACAGGAGGTGCTTTGGTGGGTCCTGGGGTGGCTGGGAAGAGTTTAGGAGGAGGTTTCAGGGGGCCCTGTGTGGGCTGGGGACGATTGGGAAGGTGCTTGTAGGGGCTTGGGGTGTCTGAGAGGTTTTGGGGGTCCTGACCCCTTTGGACACCCAGAGATGCCGCCGGACTCCGCCAGCAGCAAGGTGACAATGGGGATCGAGGGTTCCGTGTTTGGCTTCGCCTTCCTGGCCCAGGGGCTCGGCTCTACCTGCGAAAGAAGGTGAGGGGGGTCCTAGGGAGTCATATGCCCCCTATCCTGGAGCGTGTGTGCTCCCCCTGGGGCCCCCACCCAGGGTCACCCACTCTTCTCTGCCCACAGAGCTCCTGAGCCAGCAGCAGTGGCCTTCCACCAGCTGGGACCCCCAGATCCATCCACCCGCTGATTTTGGAGGCACCGTGTGACCCCCCAGCACAGCTGCTCCCAGTGCTCCCAATAAAGCTGCCCAGTTCGCCCCGGTCCCGTTTATTGTGGGGCGGGACTGGGGAGGAACTGGGGGGACCCCGCGGGGGGATCGTGACTGGGCGGGGAGGGCGGGTCCAGGTGGGGAACACTGGGTGCTGCGGGTCTGCCCGGCAACCGGTGAGTCATCACAGCTGCTCTCTCTGATTGGCTGAATCTTCTTCATCGCATTCTCTGATTGGCTGAGGAGAGGCCCGGCAGTTGACAGAAGGAACAGGAGAGATCCCGCCCCGAGCACCGGCACGGGAACAACAGAGCCAGCCTGGGCACAGCGAGGGAATTTATTACCAACCAAATCACAGCAGCACAAGGAGAAGGGAAAGAAATCTCTCCAACCCCTTCCCCCCACCCAACGGGGATAACCAGGACCAAAGATCACCAGGGCTCTGCCCAACGGGGGTCACTGGGGATCATCCAACACCGATCCTCCCACGGGGGATGGAGCTGGAGCAGAGCACGAAGCTCTTCCCACACTCGGGGCACTCACAGGGCTTCCCTTAGTGGTGCCTCCGTTGGTGTCGGGTCAAGTGAGAGCTGTGTGAGAAGCTCTTCCCACACTCAGGACACTCGTAGGGCCTCTCCCCAGTGTGGATGCGCCGGTGGACAGTGAGGGTGTCGTTGCGGTTGAATCTCTTCCCGCAGTCGGGGCAGCGGAAGGGCCTCTCCTCTGTGTGAATCCGCTCATGTAGGAGGAGACTGGAGCTGGTCTGAAACCTCTTCCCACACTCAGGACACTTGTAGGGCCTCTCCCCAGTGTGGATGCGCTGGTGGCTTCTCAGGGCAGTGCTCCACGCAAAACTCTTCCCACATTCCAAGCAGGTGTAGGGCCGTTCCCCTGTGTGGATCACCTGGTGCTGCATCAGATAAGAAATAGTCCTGAAGCTCTTCCTGCATTTCCCACACTCATAGGGCTTCTCCCCAGTGTGGATCATCTGGTGTTGGATCAGCTTGGAGCTGTAGCTGAAACCCTTCCCACATTCCAAGCACTTGTGGGGCTTCTCCCCTCCATGAGGCTTCTCCACCAGCTCTGAGCTCTGCCTGGATCTCCGGCCGCCTTCCCGGCTCAGGGAGGGTCTTTCCTCCTCGCAGATCCCTGGGCTGGGTTTGCAGCCCCTCTTCCTGTGGGATCTCTGGGGTATTTCCTCCTCCTCCATCCACCGACGCCTTTGGAATGACAAATCCTGGTTTGGGGGAAAACACAAGAGAGCACCTTGGGCTGGGGGTTTCTCCTTCCAAAGTGCAATTCAGGAAGTCATTGGGCATCTTGCGTCTCTAAGAACCTCCAAAACACAACGATTCAGCACAAAAATTATCCAAACATCAAGACATAGATCAAAAACTCCCCAAAAAGCAAGTTTCAGCCCAAATCCCTTCCAAAATATAAAGATTCAGCCGCTGCAAAAAACCAAAGCACCAACATTTAGCCCAATAAAGCTCACAAACACCAAGATTCACCCCTGTGAAAATCATGGATGGTCCTCTTCAGTCACCTGCTGCATGTGGGGGGAGCAACGCTCCTGGGGCTGGGGCAGAGGCTGCAGATACAGGGAGGAGTGGAACATTGTGCTGCTTCCCATTTCTGACCCTCTTGCGGTGTCCCTACTCTTCCTCACACTCCTCATCCTCCATTACTCTTCTTTCTCCTGCACAATCCCACCTGCTCCTCCCACGTGCATCCTTTGACCATTTTGTTCTTCAACCCTGCTTCTCCTTCCCTTCTCCTGCTGCCCCCAGGCCCAGCACCCACTGCCGGCTCCCTCTTCCCCCCAAACCCACAGCATCCCAGCGCAGGGGCAGCGATGGAGCTGGGGCAGCTCGGGCTGGGGCAGCGCTGGGCTCTCGGCCGCTCCCGCCCGCACTCGCTCCCCACTGCAGCCGCTGCCGCCACCACAGCGCGGGGGGGCCCGGCCTTGGCGCTCCCCGCTCCCACCTCCCCAAATTCCCCTGCCGGGGGGCGCTGGGGCCAGGAGACCGACGAGTGACAGATCAGGGGGTTTGGGAAGAGTCGGCAGCCAGACAGCACTGAAAATCTCAGCAGGGACTACAGTGGCATCTTCGGGGACTAAACATGGCAGGGCACCCATGGAGGGTAAAAAGGGAAAGCCACGAAGGGATCCCAGCAAAAGAGATGATGATCCCAAAATATCTCTGAAGGGTCCCTTGGGAGCATGTTGAGGTAGTTTGTACATTATTCCAGAGGTAATCAAGGATATGGACACCCAGAGGGGCAATAAGGGAAGTCCAGAAGAGAGTTAGACAGCAAGGGATGGATGGTGTTGGTGTGCTGGGAAGGGATTGGGTGAAGGGGAGTGTGCAGGAATATGGTTCAGGAAAGAAGCAGCAGGAGGAATCTCTGTGGGAAGAAAAAGGGTGATGGAAAAGAGGAGGAAGAGAAAAATTCTGAGGATGTTTTTCAGTAGGCTCTTATCCTCAGAAGTTGCCAGCTGCTGCAGATCCTTTGTATCCGCGGTTGCCAGGACAGGCACACAAGGAGGTCAGGATTCCAGGGGGTTTCTCTGTGCTGGCAGCGGCAGGAGCGGGCGCAGAGGGGCGGCACCGGGAGCACGGGCTGGGGGCCTGTGGGGAGCTGCGGGGCCGGGCCGGGGCTGTGGGGCAGCCGGGGCTCAGCGCCGGGCGCTGCCTGAGCCCAGCACCCCCCGGCAATTGCAGGCCCGGCAGTGGCCCCCGGCCCCCAGGAGGCTGCGGGACGCCCCGGCCGCTGCCCGGCCCCGTGGAGCTGCCGGCCCTGCCCGCCGGGGGGGCCGCGTTTGGACACTGCGGCAGGACAGGCACCGGCTCTGGGATACGGGCTGGCCACGGCAGCCACAGCACAAGGAGCAGCACGAAGGAACAGCTGCGAAATGGGCATTGGACGGGCAAGCATCCAGATTAGCTTTTAAGGACTTTCTCTGGGTCACTGCAGAAAGGAATGATTTAGCAGAAAGCTCAGCAGCTGTCAGAGGATGAGCACCCCCAGGCACTGAGGGGGCTGCAGGAGGGGCAGAAGAAGCCCCTGGAGCAGTTGGTCACAAAGGCACAGCAGGGGAATGCAAGAAGGGATGAGGAAAAGGCCAAGGGGAAGGCAAAGGCCATGGCAGAGTTTCTACAGCCCCTGAGGGATGAACCCCAGGGCCCAAGGGGGCCCCAGCACCCAGGGGCTCTCACATCCTTACACCATCCTGAACCAGGTGCCCTCCTCACACTGCCACCATTCAGTCCTTGATGGCAAAGATGCTTTCTGGGGATGCCCACTCACACAGGATGGTAAACTGGATTTTGCCTTTGAGTGGGAACAAGAGGTAGAAGGGAAAATGGGAAAGACATGGACAGTCCTTCTGCAGGGATGCACGGAAGCACCAGCCTTATTGGGGCAAGCCTTGCAGAAAATATCACAAGAATTTACCCCAACCCCAGGGATTGGGTCAATGCAGGATGTGGATGACTTGCTGCAATCAGGAGGACAAGAAGTGGCAGAAGAAGCCTCTGTGAAATGGCTGAATGTTCAGGCTAAAAATAATTTTTGAGTATTTGAAATAAAAGAGGAAATGATGGAGAATAGTGTTAAATATTCAGGATGTATTTTGAATGAAGGTTTGTGGTGTATTGACCCAGAGAGGATCTGGGGAATCTCAGAAGTAATCCAGGACTGAAAAGGACGTGCAAGAATTCTGAGGATTAATAGGAAATTGCAGGACCTGGATTGAGGATTCCCGGTTCTAGCCAGAATATTGTATGACTTTTTAAACCCCAATAGCTTCAATGTTGTGGTATGGACAAGAGAAAAGAAACAAAAGCTGAGAAAATGAAAAATAACAAAACAACTGGTGACCTAGCTATGGCACTTCAAGTCTCAGAAGAGAAATTTGAATTGCATGTGTGTTTTAAGTACGTATTATATTACATTACTGACTTTTTGTAAATATTAAAATGAATATTCTATGTTGAAAAACTTTGCTGCGTGAATATAGTTTTAGTTCTGTGATTAACAGAACTTATAAGTAGTAGTGATAAATATAATTCTTTGGACTATAATATTTTGATGTAAAAAGCTTTTGTTCATGTAAATAACTCAGAGAATCCTAAAAAAGATAATCAGAAAATTATTCACAGTCCTGGATTATGGAACACCAGAGAAGGAAAAAGAATTATTTACAGGTCAAGGAGAATGATTCTGAATAATGCATGAAGGTCGATGAATATGCAACATGTTGCTGCATTTAGGAAGTGTTTTCTGAGTCAGTGTGTGCCCATGGCTGAAGGCCAAGCATCCGGCCATTATAACCTTTGGCCAGAGCCAGGGCAGATATTCAATTCTCTCCCTTGGAATTGATCTTTGCAATTCCTTACCCTGGTAATTCTCCACCTAGTGCGGGCTGGAGATAAGGGATGTATATTTCATGCAGTCTGTGGCCAGAATCCTGTCTCTTGTGAAATCTCTGCCACAGGAAGCTGGGCTGGCACAGAGCCTGCCTTGGCACTTTGCTGTTCACAACATCCACCCAGGACTCTGCCTCTCAATTACACTCACACACTGGGCTGCCTGCGATTCCATTGCTGGAAAGTATACCAAATTTAATTGTTTTTACATTTCATTTTACTAGTCAAGCTTGCTTTATATTTGTCCCAGGAAAGAGATTTTAAAAGCTTTTTTTAAAAGGAATTTTAGACCACTCAACAGAAATAACCACTGCAACAACCTGGGAATAGCCCAAAAGATACCCACAAAGAGAACGACATTCAACAAAACATCAAGGAAACATCAGCAAACATCAAGGAACACCCACCCCAGACACTGCCCCTGGCTCAGATGGAGACACCTGGTCTGGAAAAGACTGAGAAGGAAATCCAGGAATGCGGATCTAATTAACATCAGAAGAGGAGAAATCCGTGTGCAATAGGAAACCAAACACTAAGAACTACACAGCTTGGAAGCAATGAACACTAAACCAATGGATTTCAATGGGTTCAGACAGTAAAAAGTTTAGGGAAAATCCCGTAAAATTCACATCTCATGGAATGAATTTCTCTGCACACCCGGGCTATGTGTGGATGAAATGATTTCTGTTGCTCATCCTGACCAGGATCAAGTACTGCCTTGACTCTCTAACATTAACATACTGTTGGAGAGTTTTTGTTTTTCCTGTACTTTCAGTGACAAGATTACAGCATTAGGAAAATTTGTCATAGTAATCCTACTTTTATATTCTGAGTTGGGTTTGGACCAAGGGTATGAGAATCAATTTGTACTCCTAGGAGAAGAAATAGAAAAATCTAGATTGCATTGGAATTTCTTTGTGTGTATTTGTGGGTGGCTCTTAATGATGGCACAATTTCAGAAAGAGTTTTTCGATGCTCACCTTTATGTTGCATTTTGCAAAACTACAAGAGTATTAATACTGAGGCTTCAACACATAAACAGTTAGTAAAATATCGTTAAAAAAAAAGAGAAAAGAAAAAAAAACAGATTGTGGGGGTGCACATGTGGATCACCTAATGGCTGCTCTGTAATAGAAGCACTGGATCCAGGCACAGCCAGGACAGGAGCTTGAGAAATGCAAATTAACACTGCTAGGGCAATGTGTGCACAATGAACCAGGATCTTCATGCCTGGGGGGGGAATTTCGCTGATTTCCTCTGTCCTTCACCCCAAACTCTGCCTGCTTGCACAGATGGAATTTGCACAACTAAAGGCAGAGCCCATAGTGAGGATATCTGACTGCAACAGAAATTGGTTAAGCTGCAAAGGGAATCAGCAAACGGAGAATGTTGGGAAAGCTTTACTAAAAAAAGTGGGGGGGAATCATCCCTTTCCCTGCTCCAACCTGTGCTGTCACTGTCCAGGTTATATAGGGTGTATTGGGGCACTGGGGTGGTTTTGGTGCCACAAGTTCAGGGAAATGAGTTGGAAATCCAAGTATGTGGTGATTTAATTCGAGAAAAGTGGTCAATTGATGCAGCCCTGGATGGAGGGAGCACCCAAAAACGCAAAAAAGATGAACAGACACCAGAGCCAATCCTACAACACCATGGACCAGCCCCTGGGAACCCTAACGAATTCATACCAGGACACAGAAAATCCATCCATAATTTGATTGGCAGAATTAGGATAAAAAGAATCCTCGAAATAATAACCAACCACACAGCTCCAGCTCCTGACCTTCCTGACGACCAATCCACTGAAATAAGGAAGGAGACATTTCCCATGGGATAGGATCAGATTATCTATTCACAGAAGGAGGAGTGTGTGGAAAATTACATGACTCAAACTGCTGTTCGCAAATAGATGATAACTGAAAAGTGGTGAAAGAGATAACAAAGGAAATAAGAAAATAGCTCGTATTCCAGAGAAAGGATGGGAATGGGACACGTTTTCGGGGTTCCCTGGCAGACCATTGCTTAAACGAATGCTGCTCCTTCTCTGACGTGCTGCAGCAACTCTCAGCTTTTTACCATGCACGACACCTTGCTCCAAAGAGGACGCAGGAAAAGAGATTGAGTCAATGGAAATTAAAAGTTTGTTTTAGCGCTATTCTTGAGAAAATGAGAAAAGGAGGGATTGAAAGCAGTAAGATTAATATCGTAGTAGGAGTGCATATTAACGAGGACATGCAGTAGGTGGATCGGGAAGTCTGAACCTTCCAAGTACCTCAGCCAGAGGGGACGGAGATGGGGGCGGGAAAATGAGGATAAAAAGGAGGCGGCGCTTTAGAGACCGCATGGCAAATGCCGCATGGCCTCTCTCTTTGTTCATCAATAAAGTCACTTCTGAAGGACTCCTCTGTCTCCTGCGGGCACAAAAACCTCTGCCCACAGGAATTTTCCCGCACAGCCCCGGGCACAGGGCAGACACCTCTGTGCCACCCACAGCAACCGGGACGAGCCAGCGCTGCTCCGGCACCGGCTCCTGCCGAGGCCCCAGCGGGAAGGAGACCGCGGGCAGCCGCTCCCGCAGCGCCCTCAGCCCAGCGCCAACACGGGCCCGCACCGGCACAACCAACCCGCCAGAGCCCCCTGCCGCCCCCTCGGCCCGCAGCGAGCCCCGAGCCCCCGCAGAACCCAGCGCGGCTCCCACCTGCGCTGGGGCCGCCTCCGAGCTCCGCCGCCGCCTCCCCGGGCTCCGGCCGCTGCCGCCGCTGCCGGGCCCGCACAGACGCTGCCACAATGGCGCCTTTGCTGCTCTGCCCAATCAGCGCGCGAGAACCAGGAGTGACATTGGCACAATCAGCCAATGGCAGCGAGGGGCGGGCTCTGCACACGGCCCAGCCTCGGCCCGCGCTCTCACGGCCCCCCGGGCTGTGGGAGGGCAAAGGCGGAGATGAGGAACAGCCCTGGAACGGGCCCGGGCCCGAGCCGCCATTGGCCTGGAAACACAAACAAAGTTCTCCGCAGCTCCCGGCACGCCTTTCCCAGCCCCGCGTGTTCGCTGCCTCCGGCTCAGCGCGCAGCCCTGGAGCCGCACTGCCGCTACCCCTAATTAGGAGCGTCTGTGCTTGGCTTTAATTTCCCCCAAAAAGGGAAAACTGCCCCAAACCCCTGTGGATGAGTGGGAGAGGGGAGAGATTTCTGGCAGAAAACTCCAAAAACTCAGAGCAGGATAATGAGAAGTAAATGAAGACCCTTCAAACCAGCTTTCCACTCGCCTCCCTCCTTCCAGCTTCACCTCCTACCCCGGCAGTGCAGGGTTGGAGAAACGACGCTCACTTTGTAAAATTTTAAAGGTTTATTAAATCTTAGCAAAAAAAAATACACCAAAAGACTTGAATAAAGAGAAAAATCGGCGCTGGGAGCACAGGACTAAAGCAGCAGACCCGGGTGTGATTTGGGGGCCCAGGGGGGTCCCCGGGCCGCCCCCCCCGATCTCGGCCAACGGCTGCGAGTGGCGCGGCCCCGCTGCTGAGCACTGACCCCGTCCCGGGGGCCGCCGGGACCCCCCCGGAAAAAACCCGCACCTGCACCCCCCCTTCAGTCCCTCCGACCTTCCCATCCCTAAGGGGGAAAGGGGGAAAGGGGAGGACCTGGGGCGGGATCACCCGGAGACCCCCCGGGGTGAGGAGCAGGAGGGGAGGGGGGGTTTGGCTCGCGCTGAGTGCGGGGTCCCGCGCGAGGATTTCGGGGGGGTTCGCTCGAGGAATTTTGGGGTTCCTCGTGCGACGGATCCTCGTGCAAAGGGCTCCTCTCGTGCCACCGTCTCCTCGTGTCACCCAGACCAGTCTGGGGAGCTCTTTGTGTCACCCAGAGGAATTTGGGGCTCTTCGTGTCACTGAGAGCCCCGCGAGAGTCACACCGAGAGCCCTGTGTCACTGGGTGCCCCCAGCTTCTTGTGCCACCCGGATCCCCTGAGTGTCACCAGCCCCGTGCCAGGGTCCCCAGTGTCACCGGGGTCTCTCTCTGTGTCACACACCAGGAACCAACCCCCCCCTCCGAGCACCAGCACCCCCGAATTTAACCGTCCTCGTGCACCGGGACCCCCTCAGGACCCTCGAGTTTCCTCTCTCCCCTCCTCGTGCACCGGCATCACCGGACCGCCCCCCCTTTCCCGAGGAATCGCCGGAGACCCCCTCCATCAATCACCGGGCACCGGGACCACCAGAGGACCTCCCCCATCAATCAGCACCTTCACCGTGCACCGGGACTCCCCCCCACCATCGAGCAGTGACACCCCCTCATCGTGCACCGGGACCGCCGGACCCCCCCTCAAACATCGCCAGCCTCGGGCACCGAGATCACCGGAGACCCCTCCATGAGTCACCGGGACCCCCCCGTCATGCACCAGGACCACCGGAGACCTCCCCAGGAATCACCGGACAGCTCCTCACGAATCACCGGGCACCGGGACGCCCCCTCGGGCACTGGGACTGGACCCCTCCCCTCGTGTACCGACCACCATCCGGTGCACAGGGCCCGGACCCCCCTTTGTGCCCCCCCTGCCCATCCCGGGGATTCCGCCCCTCCCCTCCCCTTTGACTTCCCCCGGGAACAGGAGCGGGAATGGGGGGGGGGGGAGGCGTGCTCTGGGGGGGCACCGGGGTGTCCCCAGCACCGGGGGGAGTCCCTTGGGGCTCGCTCCTTCCCCCCCCTTCCTCCGGTTATCACCAGGGCCCCTCCCAATTTACCGGGGCTCCCCCTATTCACTGCGCCCCCGTTCACCGAATGCCCCAAAGCGCTGGGACCCCCCCTCACTCACAGCCCCTCCCCCATCCATGGGACCCCCCCACTCACCGCTCCCCCCGTCACCAGGACCCCAAAATCCATGGGACTCCCCCCACACTCATCAAGACCCCCCCCAAATCCATGGGACCCCTCCCTCCCCCCCACTCACCACCCCCTTCTCAGCACTCCCCGGGCCCTCCCCATTGATCGAACGCCCCCATGGCCCCCCCAGCCCCTCGCCCTCGCATTGGGCCCCCCCGGGGCCGAGGCAGAGCCCTCCCTGAGGGACACCCCTCATCCCCGGCCTGCAGCCGCCCATGGAGCCGCTGACCACAACTCCCTGCCTGCGTCCATCCGGCCAATTCCTCTGGCCCCGCACAGCCCAGCCTGCAAAGCCAGGCCTGGCACTGTGGGGCTCGGGGGGTCTGTCCTGGGCCCCTGGGCCTCACAGGGCTCTGGGCACAGCAGCGGTGTCACACACTGAAATGTTATGGGCAATGGCTTAAACGCTGCCAGGAAGGAGATTTGCACATTATGGCGAAACTGAATAAAGAGGCTGAGACCACCCCAGCCCACCCCTCCTTCACCTGACTGCAGCTTTGGCCTGGGACTTGAGCGGCCTAGCAGCACCTGAGGTACCATCAAGGTGACACCATTGATCAATTGCCTCTGGTCTAGGGACAAGGACACGAGACTGAGGCAGGAGAATGTATCCAAAGCAAGGCAAAGCCAGCAGCTGTCCTGAAAATCAGCTTGGGCCAGGCTGGGGCTGGGGGAGGCCGTAGCCCACAGGCTCATCTGCTGAGGCCACGTTTGCACACACTGCCCACAGCCAGCCAGGGAGGACGAGAGTTCTGGGGCTGTGGGGGAACCTCTGCTCACAGGCACTCAACACCCATCCTCCCTCACACAAACTGGCTCCGCTGGAAAATGCCCAGCCCGGGAAGGCCACATCCACGGCACATTGCCGTGAGGGGCAGCTGAGGAGGGGCCAGAATCCATCCAAGAGCCCCAAAGCGCTGCCCAGACTCACTGCTGAGGCCTTGCAGCAGAGCACTGCTCCTGATGCAAAGGGATGCAGCAGAGCCAGAGGCTGCTGCCAGAGCCTGTGTCAGACTTGTCCCTGCCAGGGGAGGAACCTGGGCCTTCCCACCTGCCCCCAGTGTGTATGGACCCCCTGAACTCCGTGTTTGTGGGGAACCCTGAGCACCAAGAAGACAGAGATGTAGAGCATCCACAGGAAGCCACTGGGATTCACAGACTGGAGAGGTTTTCTACTTAATCTGGCTCTGTCACTCTCTTTCTCTCCCCCCACCTCTATTCCATTTCTATTTTTCTCTCTTTGTCATTGTCTTCGTTTTGAGTTGCCAATTTAAATAAACTTATTTTTCCTGTTGTGAGACAGAACCAGCAGCAAAAGAGCAAGGCAGGCCTAAAACTTGAGAGAGTATAAAAGAAAATTTATTAACTACATAAACAAAGAGAAAGGAAAAAAAATTCAGAATAAGATTTTTTCAGATCACTCCTTCCCACCCTCTCCTAATCTTCATAACAACAAAGCAAACATACAGCAAATACTTTGGTCAGTGCCCAATTTAGTCTTTCTCAGTTCACTTCTGGAGAGAGAAGCCTCTTTTTATTGAAGTTGTAGGGAATTTTCCCAGAGGAAGGAAAAAGACAGTTCTCTTGTGGTTTTATCTTTCACGATTTGCATCCGCCCGGGAACCTGCAACCGTGACGCTCCTCCCAACTCTACAGCCGTCCCAAAACTGTAGATGTGGGCCATGTTTGTCTCATGGGGTATTACTTTTAAGAATGAAATGTTCGAACAGCAAAGATTCTCTCTGTCTCCTTTCTCTCTGCTCAGGCTTCATTTTCAGAAAACCGAAATCCCCTTCTTTTCTCAGGGCAGAAATTCTCAACACAGGTGCTCTTTGGTCAAATCATCTATTAAATGGAACGTTTCCATCCCCCCATGTCTCTTTCCATGGTTTATAGGAATATTCAGTACATCAGTTCATCCCTACAATTTTACAAAAATATTTTCAGACATTTCAGCATCTTCTCATTCTCCTTCCATCTCAAAAACTTAGCTCTTACATCACTGACTTCAGAAATCTTTTTATTCCCTTTCATATTCAAAGGAAAGGCTGGAGGCTTTGCAAACCTTATCTGAGCACTAAAGAGTTAAAGTTTAACACAACTACTAAAGTTGGGCCAGGCTCAGGCCGTGCTGGGGGGGCAGCTGAGGTGTCAATCAGCCTTTCTGGGGCTGGGCTGCAGCCCCACACTGCTCATGGCCACCCGGGCAGGCCCGGCCCGTCCGGCAGCAGCAAGAGTCGGCCTCCCCCCCACGCCAGAGCCGCAGGCCTGTGGAGGAGGAAGCTGTGAAGGTCTTATCACAAAACATTTTCTCCCCCCGGCCATCGGGTCCCCCTCGTTGGCAAACGGGGCCCAAGCGGCCTCCCGAGCCTCCCCCCCGCATGGGGGAGGGGGAAGCTCAGGTTGATGTTACCTGCTCAGCCACCGGAAAGACAAAGAGACTCAGTTCTGGATTACCTCCTTCAAAATGTGTGTTCCCGGAGCGAACTAACTTTCTCTAATTGGCTGTTGCAGGTATCCCAACCCCCACAGAAAAAATTCCCTTAGGAAGAACCTCTTCTGAGTTTCTTCTTCCTAAGTCAACCTATCACAGTGACACCGAGAACCTTCCAAGCGTTCTTTTCGTGAGCTGCTGCTGTGATGTCACAGGAGCGTTGCCACATCCCAGCGGTGCTCCCGTTGCTGTGGGACACAGAGGCCTCAGTGCCCAGAGGCTCTGGGTGCCTGCTGACTGCCGGAGGATCCTCCTGCCCGAGGCATTCTCGGCAGCCAGCCCAGCCCTGACCCGTGTCCGTGTGTGCCTGCAGGGGTGCAGCCTGCAGACGTGTGCAGCGCAGCCACAATGATGCAGCAAGTGGTTGCTGCAGTTTGCACTCTGTACTCTGTGGCTTATTCGGGGTATTTTTTAACCCACTTGGCAAGTAAGTTGAGGTTTTCTCTCGGTGCAGCATCTGTGGCTTTGGGCTTGCTGTGTGCTTTCTGTTCTTCCTCTGGACCTTTGAGTTGACTTTGTAACCAAATTGCCATGAAGACACCGTTGGTTTGGGAGAGCTCCTGCCAGCAGCTGCAGCTCAAAAAGGGGGTGTCTGCAGCCAGCGAGGCGTTTGCAATGAGGCCTGGGGGGGTTCTGTTCCCTCGAGCAGGGCGTCTGTGGCAGTGGAGCCTGGAACTCCCTTTGTTTGCTGGTCCAGCCAAGAACTGACACAGCCCAGGATTTTGTGCTGTTCTCTTGCTTGCTCTGTGAAGGGACTGTGGCTCCTGGAGGGATGCTGTGAAAGCAAAATGTTCTCTTGGGGTTACCTTGCTCCGTGGCATTTCCCACCACGGGCAATTTTTTTCCTACCAGCATCTGGTTCATGTTCCCTCTCCCATTGCAGGGCACCTCATGCGTGGATCCCAAGCAGCTCCTCCTTCGGTGAGTGGGAAGAAACCTCTGGTGTTCAGAATTGTGCAGCAAATTGTGAGCTCTGTGTGTGGCAGCCGAGTGCCATCCTGGGAGGCCGAAGGAAAGTCCCTGTCAGGGTCTTTGCAGCAGCAGCAGCAGCAGCAAAGGGATCCCTGGCAGTTTTCTCCTTTTCTGCTGAAGAGTTTAGAAGAGCTGCAGGTCTGGTTTTGCAGGCAGAGGATTTGCCTTAGCCATGGTGAAATACCGAATTCCCAACAATAAGTGGCAATGTCACTTTTAGCCCATTGTTAGTTTGTACAACTCTGAACTCTGTTTCTGCTTCGTGCAGCTGGATGTGTAGCTGAGGATAAATAAGGTGACAACTGAGATCGAACTTCCTGTCCCTCACGCTACTGTCTGTCCTCAGGGCACCAAAGCTGCATCAGCACCTCCTCTGGCTGCCTCTGCTTCCAAAGAGGAAGAAGACAGCAGTGAGATTGCCGCTGTTCTGGGGGACGATGGTGAACACCCCGTGGTTTGGGAATACAACAGCAAGGCTCCCGCAGTGTGGGACAAGGACAGTGGACATCTCCCGGCATGGGAGGAGGATGGTGGATATCCCCTGGCATGGGACAAGGATAGAAAAGCTCCCATGGCGTGGGATGAGGGCGGCGGACATCTCCCGGTGTGGGATGAGGACAGAGGACATCCTGTGGCTCGGGAAGAGGAGGGTGAACATATCCCAGCACGGGATGTGGATGGTGAACGTCTCGCGGCTTGGAAAGATGATGGAGAACCTGCCTCTGCTTGGGAAGAGGATGGAGAACCTGCAGCATTTTGGGAAGAGGACGAGGAACCTCCTTCTGCTTGGGAAGAGCACACTGAACCTCCCTCCGCTGTGGGATCCTGGGCTGAACATTCTGACAGCAGCACAGCCCTGCAGCCAGAGGGGACAGGGGAGCGGTGCCTGATGCAGCTGAGTACGTCTGTTCTGTTCCTGTGTGCCAGAGCAGGGTGCTGTGTGTGTGTCTCAGCATGAGCTGCACCCAGTGCTGCTCTGCAGCTGAATGTCACCGAGTCATTCATTGTCCTTCCCCAGCTGACACCAAGGGGCTCATGGCCCCAGGGAGTGGGGCTGCATTCTGGCTCTGCTGCAAGGCGGGGTCTCCATCTGGGAGGGAGCATCTTCCACGTGGTTTCTTTCAGGGAACATCGTGAGCGTGGGGGAGCCTGCTGAGAAATACCTGGGACTGGAGCAGATTGGCCAAGGGTAAGTGCATGGCAGTTCCTTCTGCACAAGCAGGGCCCAGGTATTTTGCTGGAGTCAGGAGAGCTCCAAACACCTTCCGACACTGGGGTATGATCCTGCTGTCTCTCAGTTTTGATCAGAATTGATAACTGTGGTCAGAAGGCACAGTCAAAGGCTTCTGAGGCTGGCAGTGTCCTGCCTGCAGCAAGGAGCAGGACCTGGAAGGTCTTCTGTGCCTGGAATTTGATTGCCCTAAAGAGCAACTCACCATCTGGTGACTCTCAGAAAACAGTTCTCAAGAAGAACTAATAAGTGCTTTTTTCAGCACAGGTAATAAACTCCATGCATTCAGTAACAGACACAGAGCTGCTGCACTCGAGGGGAAAATGCATCACCTGCCTGATGGCAGGGCCCTTGTGGATCCTGCAAGTCTTAGGCAGGAAATGCAAAAGGATGAAATACATTCTTTTCCACTTCTTTAGACACCAACTCCCACCTCAGGTTTTGAACTAAAGGAATTCAGTGTGGACATTCGCTCCAGCCCTTTTCCTTCGTGTTGGGCTCAGTTTTCTCTTGCACACCTTGCATGGCAGACGGCTGGTGGCTGCTGCACTGCTGTTTGAAGGGTCGATGCACGCAGGTGTTTTGTGAATGCTGCAGGCAGCAGAGATCTCCTGTCTGGGCTGCCTTTCACTCCCAGAGCCTAAAGCTCTGCTTCTTTCTTCTCTGCTGTTTTGTCTCCAGGGCTTTTGGAACTGTTTCTAAAGGACTCGACAGGGCCACTGGAGGAGAGGTCAGTGCCACCACGTCCAGCACGTCTGGCAGCTCCCGAGGGCTTTCCCCTCTGCTGGGAGCTGTGGCTGCAGCTTTGGGGGCCCAGCAGAGCTTTCCTGCACAGGCTGCTCCTCTGAAGGCAGAGCAGTGTCAGCCTTCAGAACACAGCTGGGACAGACTTGGTGCTTCTGAAGTGCCCAGAGGAATGCAAGGAGGGCAGTGGTGTCTGTCAGAGCTGGACACCATGGCTTGGTCTTCATATCTAAAACCATGAATGCATCAGCAGGTGGAGACTGAGGCCCAATTTATCTTCATCCCAGCCTTGGACAGGAACACTATTTAGCAGTTTTTCCATCCTGCTTTTCATCTTCAAAGGCCTAATTAGGCCTAATTAGGGAGAGATCCTGCTTGGGCTCAGTTTGGGGTTTTAGTCCTACTGCAGCTGTTCACAGAGAGAGAGGGAGAGAAATGAGAAGATGGATGTCCAGAGCAAAGCTCTCTCCTAAACGCTGCAGTTGAAACACAACTGGGTCTGGTGTCAGTGACACCCTGTAACAATGGATGTCTGTGTCTGCTTTATTGTGCAATCCCAAACAGAGCAGTGGCATTTGAAATCATGACCAAGTCCCATAGAATTGCTAAAGGGTTCTGGGCTGTTTTGCTCTGTTTCACAGCATCAGAATTACCTCCTGCTTGCAAAATGTGTTTAAATAATAACGATGATGATGATGATGATCATCACCGGAGTGGTGATAAACTAAGGCCATTTGAGAAGATGCAGATTCTGTAGGTGCAGAAAATGTTGTTAGAGCTTTGAGGCTGACAGCTGAGGGACCATTTCTGCAGAGCTTACAAGGCCAAATGTCTCTGGCCACGTGTCCTGTAAGCAGCCCCCAGCCAGCAGAGAAATGGGCTGTGGGAATGGCACTTGCTGAGCTCTGGTGTCCCATGCCAAGGCAGTTTGGCACAGCCTGGCTCTGTCGCTCCAAAAAGATTCACTCCATGCTTGCTGTGGTCTCCTGCCACAGACCCCTCCAGCTAAAGGTCTGCAATGTCACTTCAGGTGGCCATAAAGAAAATGAGTCTCAGAGAGCAGAACAGGGAACGAGCTGTGAATGAGATCCTGCTCCTGAAAGGCAAGAACCACCCCAACATTGTCATCTTTTTGGACAGGTGAGTGCTTCAGGTCTTATCCTGTGCAAGGGCCCTGTGTTAATCTTTCATTCGTAGTCAGTAGCCTCTTCTGAAAAAGCCTGACCTGGCCATATCTTCAACAACAGCCTGGCAGTTCACTCCCTCCATGCTTTTGTTTGGTTTTTTTCTTCAAGCTGAACCCCTTTGCTGTGCCTTATGACAAGTGCTGAAAAACCATGGCAGAAATTATTTCCCTTGGCTTCTTCTTCCCAACTCTTTTCCATTGCTGCAGATGCCAGGAAGTCCAGGTTTCCAGAAATGCCTCATTTGCCCATTTTTCAATGGCCTTGCCTGTTTCTGAAGGGACTTTGTGTAAGGTTTTCCAAAGAGTTGATAACTTTTGTCCCAAGTGCTGTACGGCCTCCTTGCCTGGATAACTCTGGAAGTTGCATTGCCTTGTTCTGGAGGGAATGGTGGAACTGATGAGTTCAGATGCTGAACCAGCTGGGGGCAAGTGTTGTGGTTCCACACTGATCTGGGCTGTTGCTAAACTGCGTTTTTCACTTGCTTGCCATCTAAGGCATCTCCTTTCTCACAGGTGTCTCCTTCTCCTTCAGACTGTGCAGATTCCAAGGTCTGTGCAGGAATGTCTCTCCATCTGATCGTGTTCTCATTGACAAGTGACCTGGAAACAAAACTCCACTCGAGGCTTTTCCATGGGGAAATTGAGCAGTGCACATTCATCTCCATGCTGTTGTTTTCCTCTTCCAGCTTCCTTGTTGACGAAGATCTCTGGCTGGTGATGGAATACGTGGATGGAGCAACTTTGCAGGACGTTGTCAGACAGACACGCATGGCTGAAGGAGAGATGGCAGCTGTCAGTCGGGAGGTGAGGGATCCTGCTTGTGCTTCCCATGGCTCGGACACGATGGTCCTTCCAAACAGGCTGTGAGAGCAGGAGGGGCTCCATGCTCAGGGCTTTGTTTCTGTGTTGTTTTTATGAATTGGAGAAGAAAGAGCCTCTGAAGTCAGTGGCCTGCCAGTATCACTACTCTTCTACTCTGTTCTTGTCCTCTTTCCTGCTGCTGTGGTACTCTCTCTGTCTCTCTTTGATTTGATTTGATTTGCTGTTCTCAGCTTTGCCTTGAACCATTTGCCTGGACTGTCTCCTGGCCTGTCACAGCAAAGTTGCTGCTGGGAGAATTCCAAACTGTCCTTTCTTGTGTGATGTGTTGTGACAATTGATTTTTATTCTTGTGTTTCTTCTTGTCTCTCAGTGTCTGCAGGGCCTGGATTTCCTCCATTCCAACCGGGTGATCCACAGAGATGTGAAGAGCTCCAACATCCTTCTGGGAATGGCTGGCTCTGTCAAGCTGGGTGGGTGTTCGTGGCCAGGCACGGTGCTCCCGGGGTGTGAGTGTGAGGCTGTTTCCAGGGATGGTCAGAGCCCCACAAGTGCTGCTGCTGGCACTGCCCGGCCCCTGCTGCCAGCTGAGAGCGGCTGCCCCGTGCAGAGAGCTCAGGAGAGGAGCAGAGTGTCAGGAGTGGCTTTGCTCTGGGCATGGCCCTTCCAGAGGGACGGGAGTTGGAATCTAAACTGCAAGGGAATCAGTAAAAGCCACTGCATGAACGCTGAGGGTTTATTTAAGGGTCCAGTTCCATCATTCCTTGGCCACAGCCCTGAGGACTTTTCCAGCTGACTTCACTACTGCATTCTCACCTTGAGAGTGGGGAATCTTTGTGCTTGGTTTCCTCATTGCAGCTGTCTTTGACAGTGTTTGTTTCTGTCCTCAGCTGATTTTGGCCTCTGTGCTCAGCTCAGCCCTGAGCAGGACCAGTGCAGCTCCATGGTGGGCACTGCTCACTGGATGGCCCCAGAAGTTGTGACCAGGTCTCCTTATGGCCCCAAGGTGGACATTTGGTCCTTCGGCATTGTGGCCATCGAGATGGTGGAAGGAGAACCTCCTTACTTCAAGGAAACAGGGGCTATGGTAAGAGGCAAATTCTCCAGTGTTTGCAGAGGCCTGTGAGCACAGGCTGACCCTGCACTGGGAGGAGCTGCTGGAGGTTTCTGCATATTGGGAAGGGAATTCCCAGAAGACTCGAGCCTGAACGCAGATGAATATTCTGCAGTCTCCAGCAACAATTTGCTTTGGGTTTCAAATTGTTGCAGCTCTTCTGTCAGTGAGGATGACCTGAAAATGTGAAGCCAGTGTATCAGCTCTAATGTTATCTTGGAAAAAAAACACAAACCAACCCCAAAACCCATCCCCAAACCCAACAAGTTCTCTGAAGGAGTTTCTGAAAGAGGTTTTTAAGAGAGGTTTAAGTTGAACTCCCCCCTGATTTTTCTCACTGGGAAGCTTGTCTAAAACATGAAGATGATTGCTTAACATCCCTGTAGTCCAACATATTTCCTTCCTAGTCCAAGCTACTTTTCTGTCATCAAGCCTGAGCTTTCAGCAACCCCAACCTCCTGTTCCTTGCCTGGCAATTTCTGGGATGGGGCATCAGGAATTCATTTACTTCAGTGTCAGTGGCACTGCAGACATGTGTTTGATGCAATTTAAAATAACACACGCAGACCACACTGACTCTTGAAAATGGCCTGTAAAGCTGGTGTCCGTATTTGGAGAAGCAAAATGTGCTGTTTCTGATGGAGGTTCCTACTAACAAAGTCAGACAACTAAATGGCCTCTCAAGCAAGATCATTTGGGTGTTGCAATGGCTGTGGCTGCATCAGGGTTTGGGCTTATTGGTTGGCACAGAAAAATGAGCCGTGAGCAGCATCTCTGCCAGGGAGGAAACTGCCCCCGGAGCTGGGGCTGAGTTACCGGGGTCGATGTGAGCAGCTATGGGTGTGAAGGAAGCTGGCACAGCGCTGCCTTTGCTTTTCCTGCAGGCTCGGGCTCTGATCCGGCAGAACGGGACCCCGCAGCTGCAGGAGCCGCGGCGCCTGTCGGCTCTGCTGCGGGACTTCCTCGAGTGCAGCCTGGACTCGGACGACGAGCGGCGCTTCTCTGCCCAGGAGCTGCTGCAGGTGAGCGCGAAGCGGCTGCAGGGGAAACAGCAGCGCCAGGGAGGGGTTTTCTTGGGGGGCCCCCCTCCGATAATCTCCAGCCTCGCTGCTTTTCACACGCAAAGCAAGCAGAATCCTCGCCTGGTTGGGGCTGTCTGGGTCCGTTCGAGGTCATCTGGACCTGGTGACCCACAACGAGCAGGGACATCTTCAAGTGGCTCAGAGCCCTGCCTGACCTGAGCTTGGATGCTTCCAGGGAGGAGGCACCTCCCACATCTCCGGGCACCCTCTGCCAGTGTTTCCCCTGGTAAAAAAATTCCTCCTTAGACCTAATCTGATCTTGCTTCCGTCTCTGGAGTTTCAAACCATTCCCCTTCGTCCAGGAACTTGACTCTGGAAAGTAATGGTCCATTTCTTTCTTTTTTATCCTTTGGTCAGCACCCATTTTTATCATCAGCCAAGCCTCTCTCCAGCCTGAGCCCTCTGATCGCTGCAGCAAAGCAACCACGGGTGCAGCAGAGGAGATGAAGCACTTGAGAACAGCTTTTTGTTACAGTAGTTAGGACTAGTTAGTTATGGTAGTTAGCACTGCTAGTCAGTTAGGGTCGTTCGGACTGTTTGTTATGGTACTTTTTTGAATAAAAACTCTCTTAAAACCTCAACACCCTTGTGTCCCTGCCTTCTCCCCCTGTGACTCAGCTGCCCCGAGCAATGCGAGGGGAGAGCAGGCCCAGCCTCGCCCAGAGCTGAGCCCTGGCAGAGCCCAGAGCAGCCTCGGCATCTGCAGAGTCAGCCTGGAAGGAGGCGCTTGGAGCCTCCTCGGCTGCAGCCGCCTCTTGGTTACAAACTGTGCGTGGTGGAAAATGCCACTGGTTCTGCAAGAGGGCAGAAGGGGCCCGGGGAAGGCCCAAGTGCTCCATGCAAGGGAAAAACCCACCCAGTGCTGGAGAAAAAACACGCCTTTATCCCCTCCAAAAATTTAATCCTAAATCAAGTGGAACAGGGGAAAGGGAGGAACCCCGGACCTTCGGGCCCTGCGAACCAAAGCGTCCCGCGGGTGTTGGTTTCTGCCCAGCTCGCTGCCCCAAGCCCAGCTCAGCTTAGCCCAGCTCAGCCCAGCCCAGCCCAGCTCAGCCCAGCTCGGCCCAGCTCAGCTCAGCTCAGCCCAGCCCAGCCCGGCCCAGCCCGCGGGCAGGGACACGCGTTTGGAGGAACCTGCGAGGGTGAGCAGGTGAGGGGGCTCCGGCAGTGACGGGTGAAAGGAACAGGGTGAATGTGACTTAAACAAACCCTGGGAATCTGCTTGGAAACAGGGCCAGGGACTTGTAGGTAAGAAGGAACGAAAGAGATTGTCACTTCTAGAAAACGGTGCTAATTGACATGGACTGTTGTTCAGCCAAGGCTGTGTTAAATTCTTGAACTAGGGAAAAACAAAGACTTAAGAGAATTATGAATATTGTTTTGTTTTACTAAAAAAAGAAAAAAAAAAAAAGCAAAAAAGCGTGTGTGTGCATATTGGAGGGGGAGATGGAGTGGACAGATCGAGAAGTCTGAACCTTCCAAGGTACAGTCCTGGGGACAGGGCAGCCACCTCTGTACTGCAGACAGGAACCGGGAACAGTGACACGATCTGACTGTGACCCCCATCCCCTGTGAGGGGACAGGGGAGGGAATGGAGAATAACAGGAAATCCGGGAAGGAGGGAAGGGTGAGGGGAAGATGTTTTCGTAGGAATTATTTTCTCATTCTCTTGCTCTGACTTGTTTGATAATGTTATGAATGACGTTCTATTTTTCCAGTTTATCAAGCAACGAGATTAAATTAAATTAATAGTAACAATTATAAATGGATACAATTAAAGTATAGGAGATGAATACAATCAAAATGCATATATTTGAGAATATAATTTAGTATAATTGAGGTTCATATAAAGCATGAGTAAAACCGACCGGGGATATGGGGAGTGGCTCGCCATTCCTCACGTACCAAAGCATCAAGGCCAAAAATCCTATTTATATACTATATGCTACAGAAGTTTCTAGAGAACTCCTCCTAGTTTCTATTCCTAAAATCTACATCACTATGTTGTATGGCACATGCTCTACTAATGGGTTAGGGGATCTCTCATCCTTTTGAGGCTCGTCGTCTTCATCAGTGTCCGCTGTGTGACCTGCAGGTAGTGCATGCCCACTATGTGACTGAGCAGATGTTTTCCATAACAAGATGTGTTGGTTTGAAAGTAAAACCAGTGCGAGACTCCAAGTCAGTAATACAATTTAATAGGAGAAAAGAGAAAAAATAAAATACATGCAATAATATAAAAGAAACAACCACCAAGACAGTCAGAAATACAACCTGACACCCTGTCAGTCAGGGTGTTGGTAGCAGTCCGTATAAATGGTGGCTGCAGTCCTCCTGGATGACAGATGTGGTTCTGTTGAAGCAGTGCTCCTGTAGAAGGTGCAGTTTTCCTTTGAAGATCCAGCGATGATGTGGAAAAGGTCCAACTTTCCTCTGTGATCCAGTGGAAAGGTCTGCCCTCGGGTCCCAAACCCCAGTTTTTTATCTAGGTAGGAAAGGCTTGGCTCCTGCCTCTGGTTGGGGCATCTCCCAATGGGATGATGTAATCTTATCAGTCACACAATAGGACTTAATGGCCCATTAACAGAATATATCTTCTGGAGGAAGGATGGGTTGTGAATAGATAACGATGATCATCCCCCGATCTTATCAGATGGCACATCAGCAGAGGATGTCTCCCACAGAGATAAGGATCACCACCCCTCCCACATTTTAACAGATGGTGATAGAATACACATTTTTGCATTGTACCCCAGGACATAATCCACCCCTTATTCTATTACCATCTACATCATACCCAAACCAATACCCTCCTGCAGCTATATATATAATACAGAATGAAACCTTACATACAATTCTCACTTAAAATTAGGTCTCCTTGCGGTACACAATGGGTTTCCCCATCTTTCTGCATTACCCTCCAAGTGCAACCAAGTCCTTGAAAAATAAAAAATCCCACGGATTGGTTTGCCTTTGCCTCTGGTGTGATTAATCCAAACAGTCTTTCCTAAAATACCTTTCATGTGTACCACAGGTACTTTGTCCCCATCCACTGTGTGCAGGGGTTCAGAGTGGGCAGAACCGGCTCGATTGATGGACCCTTGGGTGTTCACCATCCAGGTGGCTTTGGCCAAGTTCATTTCCCAATTTCTGAAGGTTCCACCACCAAGTGCTTTCAAAGTAGTCTTAAGGAGTCCATTACACCGTTCAACTTTCCAGGCAGCTGGCGCATGGTAAGGGATATGATATATCCATTCAATGCCATGTTCTCTGGCCCAGGTGTTGATAAGGCCATTCTTGTAATGGGTTCCGTTGTCTGACTCAATTCTCTCAGGGGTACCATGCCTCCAAAGGACTTGTTTTTCTAGGCCCAAGATGGTGTTCCGGGCAGTGGCATGAGGCACAGGGTAGGTCTCTAACCATCCTGTGGTTGCTTCCACCATGGTCAGTACGTACCGTTTGCCCTGGCGGGTTTGGGGAAGGGTGATGTAGTCAATTTGCCAGGCTTCCCCATACCTGTACTTCGACCATCATCCACCGTACCACAAAGGCTTCACCCGCTTGGCCTGTTTGATTGTGGCACAGGTCTCGCAGTCGTGGATGACCTGTGAGATGCTGTCCATGGTAAGGTCCACCCCTCGGTCACAGGCCCATCGGTACGTTCCATCTTTCCCCTGATGCCCAGAGGCATCATGGGCCCAACGAGCTAGGAATGATTCTCCCTTGTGCTGCCAGTCTAGATCCACCTGTGATACTTTCACTTTGGCAGCTCAGTCCACCTGCTCGTTGCTGTGATGTTCTTCATTGGCCCGGCTTTTGGGTACATGTGCATCCACGTGTCGAACCTTTATGGTCAATTTCTCTACTCGGGCAGCAATGTCCTGCCAAATCTCAGCTGCCCAGATGGGTTTCCCTCTGTGCTGCCAGTTGGCCTTTTTCCAGTGATCCAGCCATCCCCACAGAGCATTAGCTACCATCCATGAGTCAGTATAGAGATAGAGCCTTGGCCACTTCTCTCGTTCAGCAATATCCAAAGCCAACAGGGCGGCTTTTAGCTCTGCGACCTAACTCGGTCCAACTTGTCCCTCAGTAGCTTGTGCAACTTGTCGTGTGGGGCTCCATACTGCAGCTTTCCATTTCCGGTTAGTGCCTACAATTCGGCAGGAGCCATCAGTGAAGAGGGCATATCGTCTTTCAGCCCCGGTAGCTCATTATATGGTGGGGCTTCCTCAGCACGTGCCACTTGCTCCTCTTCTTCTTCAGAAGACAATCCAAAAGTCTCAACTTCAGGCCAGTTTGTAATTATTTCCAGAATCCCAGGACGATTTGGATTCCCAATACAGGCGTGCTGAGTGATGAGGGCAATCCACTTGCTCCATGTGGTGTCAGTGGCGTGATGTGTGGAAGGCACCTCTCCCTTGAACATCCAGCCCAGCACTGGTATTTGGGGTGCCAGGAGGAGTTGTGTTTCTGTGCCAACCACCTCTGAGGCAGCTTGAACTCCTTCATAGGCAGCCAAGATCTCCTTCTCTGTGGGAGTGTAGTTGGCTTCAGATCCTTTGTAGCTTCTGCTCCAGAATCCCAGTGGTCGACCCCGAGTCTCATCAGGCACCTTCTGACACAGGCTCCAGGACAGACCATGGTTCCCAGCTGCAGAGTAGAGCACGTTCTTCACATCTGGTCCCGTCCTGACTGGGCCAAGGGCTACTGCATGAGCAATCTCCTGCTTGATCTGGGCAAAGGCTTGCTGCTGCTCAGGGCCCCAGTGGAAATCGTTCCTCTTGCGGGTAACCAGGTAGAGAGCGCTCACAATCTGACTGTACTCAGGAATGTGCATTCTCCAAAAGCCTATGGCACCTAGGAAAGCTTGTGTTTCCTTCTTGTTGGGAGGTGGAGACATAGCAGTGATCTTATTAATTCCCCCTGTTGGGATCTGACGACGTCCATCTTGCCACTTGACTCCTAGAAACTGAATTTCCTGAGCCGGTCCCTTAACTTTACTTTGCTTAATGCCAAAACCAGCTTTCAGCAGAATCTGGATAATCTTCTCTCCTTTCTCGAAGACTTCCCCTGCTGTGCTGCCCCATACAATGATGTGATCGATATACTATAGATGTTCGGGGGCCTCACCCTTTTCCAGTGCAGCCTGGATCAGTCCATGACAGATGGTGGGACTGTGCTTCCACCCCTGGGGCAGACGATTCCAGGTGTACTGCACGCCCCTCCAGGTGAAAGCAAACTGAGGCCTGCATTCTGCTGCCAGAGGAATGGAGAAAAATGCATTGGCGATATCGATAGTGGCGTACCACTTTGCTGCCTTGGACTCCAGCTCGTACTGCAGTTCCAGCATGTCCGGCACAGCAGCCTCAGCAGTGGAGTCACCTCATTCAATGCACGATAGTCTATGGTGAATCTCCATTCTCCTTCAGATTTACGCACAGGCCAGATGGGGCTGTTGAAGGGTGAGTGGGTTTTGCTGACCACCCCTTGGCTCCCCAGCTCTCGAATCATTTTATGGATCGGAATCACTGAGTCTCTGTCAGCACGGTATTGCCAACGGTGTACTGTTGTTCTGGCGATTGGTACCTGTTGCTCTTCAACTCTCAGTAGTCCCACAGCAGAGGGGTCATCTGCAAGACCAGGCAAGGTGCTCAGTTTTCTAATGTCGTCTGTCTCTACAGCAGCTGTCCCGAAAGCCCAGCGATATCCTTTTGAGTCTTTGAAGTATCCATTTCTAAGATAGTCTATGCCAAGGATGCATGGGGCCTCTGGGCCAGTCACAATGGGGTGTTTCTGCCACCTGTTCCCAGTTAAACTCACTTCGGCCTCCACTACAGTCAGCTGCTGGGATCCTCCTGTTACCCCAAAAATAGAGATGGATTCTTCTCCTACATACTTTGATGGCATCAGAGTACATTGGGCACCGGTGTCAACCAAAGCCTTACGTTTTTGTGGGTCAGATGTGCCAGGCCATCGGATCCACACAGTCCAATAGATCCGATTATCCCTCTCCTCTACCTGGCTAGAGGCAGGGCTCCTCTATTCCTGATCTTGGTACATGTTGCTCTCTCCCTGTAAATAGGTTCTTGAGGTTCCTTCAAGAGGATCAGTCATATCATCATTCTGATACTGTCTGGAGTTCTGTACACAAGAGACTGGAGCAGCATTGACTCTAGATGAGCTTCTTGTGTTAGGTGTCCCTCTTTTCAGCTCACGTACCCGGGCTGCTAAGGAGGAGGTGGGTTTTCCATCCCACTTCCTCATGTCTTCTCCATGCTCCTGAAGGAAAAACCAGAGGTTACCTCGTGGAGTGTGTCCTCTCTCCCTGCCTGAGGAACGCCAGCTCCTAATGGCAGAAACTCTTGTTGGTTCTGGAGAGATCTGGTAGTTGTTTTCCTTAAGTTCTTTTTTTGGTTTCTGATGGTCCTCTTCAATCAAGCTTTGGAGTTTCTCCACCAGCCTTGTTTCCATGGATGAGACATGGGTACGAAATGGGGCTGTGACAGTGTCCTCATAAATTCTTAGTTTATAGGCCAAGACGCCTACCATGTCCTCACCTTCCCTCCACTGCAGCATTGCCAGGTAACGGGAATACATCTCTGGTCCAAGCCGTGCAAATCTCAACCACATCTGTGACGTGCACCGGACACAGTCTGGGCTCTTAGGAAATCTCTCATCTTCTGAGAAAATGATCTCGAGTACGGCCAATTCCCTCAGGCATCGGATACCTTGTTCTATTGTGCTCCATTTTCCTTGGTGCACCTGGAGATCTTCTTTACAAAGGTATCTGTCCTTCACACTTGTCAGCAGTCGCCGCCAGAGGCTGAGAGTTTCTTGGGTTCTCCCAATCCCCTGGTCAATGACCACATCCCGGGACAGAGATCCCAGTTGCCTGGCCTCACATCCATCCAGAATGGTGTCATTGGCTGCAGCATCCCAGATGCGGAGCAGCCAGGTCAAGATGGACTCATTTGTCTGGTGGGTGAATTCCCTCCGCAGGTCACACAGCTCACCCAGGGACAGAGAGCGAGTGATGATTTCTGGCTCTGTCACTTCTGCTGGGTGCGAAGGTCCTGCCACGTCCTCGTCAGTCACTATGCGAACTGATTTGCTCTTTGATTTCTTCTTCTGAATGGGGGCACCTGCTACTGGTCTAGGCTGTTCTGGCTCAGTGATGGTTTGTGTGGAGATGCTGATGGCGCATCTGGCTTTTTTCTCCTCTGTGGCAGTCTGCATAGACACGGACACTGTTGCTTTGTGTTTGGTTCTTCTTCTCTTTGTGACATTCTGTGCAGACGTGGACAAAGTTGATTTGTTTGTTTTTTCCTCTTCCTCAAGAATACGTGGCAGTACACCATGTAGTGTTTTGTTTCTAAGCATGTTGGAGGCTGTGCAGAGGAGACAAAGCAGAACTAACAACAATATTATGCTGTCCTTAGCATCCAGCGGGAACTCAACATTTCCAAAAACTACTGAATCAGGCCGGAAAGATTGGAAAAAATCATCCTTTACCCCTCCCCCCAAGGGCTGGGTGTGATTGTTAAAACCCCGGATGTAGCAACCTAGACTAGGACAAGCAAACAAAGTCGGGTATATATTCCGAATTATGTTCATTGCCTCAGAGGTTATCATGCAGCAGATATAATAGGCTAATAAAGCAATTTTTATACCATATCCTGGTCTACACAGGAGCATTACAGCTGGCAGATAGTTCCCCATGTGTGGAAAAATATAGAGAGCAAGATATAAAACCCATGTAAGCATGTTGAGAATCATGGTGAAAACAAAATTGTAATACTGACTTTTCTCAGTACCCTTCTTGCTCCACGTTGGGCGCCAATAAATGTGTTGGTTTGAAAGTAAAACCAGTGCGAGACTCCAAGTCAGTAATACAATTTAATAGGAGAAAAGAGAAAAAATAAAATACATGCAATAATATAAAAGAAACAACCACCGACACAGTCAGAAATACAACCTGACACCCTGTCAGTCAGGGTGTTGGTAGCAGTCCCGTTAAATGGTGGCTGCAGTCCTCCTGGATGACAGATGTGGTTCAGTTGAAGCAGTGCTCCTGTAGAAGGTGCAGTTTTCCTTTGAAGATTCAGCGATGATGTGAAATGGTCCGACTTTCCTCTGGGATCCAGTGGAAAGGTCTGCCCTCGGGTCCCAAACCCCAGATTTTTATCTAGGTAGGAAAGGCTTGGCTCCTGCCCCTGGCTGGGACATCTCCCAGTGGGATGATGTAATCTTATCAGTCACACAATAGGACTTAATGGCCCATTAACAGAATATATCTTCTGGAGGAAGGATGGGTTGTGAAAAGATAACGATGATCATCCCCTGATCTTATCACATGGCACATGAGCAGAGGATATCTCGCACAGAGATAAGAATCACCACCGCTCCTAGATTTTAAGAGATGGTGATAGAATACACATTTTTGTACTGTACCCCAGGACATCCTCACACAACATCTTCTTACCTTATCTGTCTCTTGCACAACTGCATGTCCCTTGCCTCCTCACAGCACAGCCAGCAGACTCCATCCCAAACTGCAGCAGACTCTGGGTCAGCCAGCTAACCCACTCATTTAGAACAACCCAACTCCTTGGGCAGGCACAGATGTTTCCACTCCTCAGTCATCAGTACAGCTGTAATTCATTGGGAGAGATTGCCTTCTGTACTATCCTTTCAATCTGTCTTCCCACTCTGGAGCTCTGTGCTTTCCTTCCTATGGAAAAGAACTGTCATTCTCCTCCAGGTGCCCATGGCCAAAATTTGGATTCCTGCTCCAAATTTCCTTAGATGCAAGGATTGTTCCCAGGTGAAATCTACCAGGACAGACAGATCTGGCTGCCTTGGCCACCCAGAGGCCACCTCTCATCTGACTTTGAAACACTGGGACTGTGTGGTTTTCTTTCCTATGGGAAAAAAAGCACCTTTCATGTCCAGGCGCCCATAGCCAAAATTGGGAATCCACATCCAGAATTCTCTATATCCAAGGACAGCTTCCAGACAAAAGCTGCCATCCTTGTCAAGTCTGGCTGGCCTTGGCTTCCTAAAGGCTGCCTTTCATTTGCCTTTGAAACACTGGGGCTCTGTGCTTTCCTTCCTAATGAGAACAACTCTTCTTCCAATCCTAGCATCCACAACCAAAATTGAGATTCCACCTTTAACAATCCCTATGTCCAAGGATAGCTCCCAGATGAAAGGTACCAGGAGAGACAAGTCAGGCTGGCTAGGCCTAAGGGTGGCCACCTCTCATCTTCTTGCAAAACACGTGGGCTTCTCACTTTCCTTTGCAATGGTGAAACCATCCACCTCGACCACGCAGCCGTGGCTGAAATTGGGATTCCACCTCCAAAACTCTGTACATCCAAGGATTTCTCCCAAGTGAAAGCTGCCAGGACAGACAGGTCTGGCTGCCCTTTGTCTCTTGGGGACTGCCTCATACCTGCTTTTGGAACACTGGGGTTCAATGCTTTTTTTCCAATGGCAAAAACCATCCCTCTTATCAATGCAGAAATAGCCAAAATTAGGATTCCATCTCTGAAATTCCCTGTATCCAAGGATTGCTTTCAGACAAAAGCTGCCAGAACAGAGAGGTCTGTCTGGACTGGGTCTGTGATGGTCGCCATTCATCTGCCCCTTAAACACTGGTGGTCCATACTTTCCTTCCTATGGAAAAGAGCTGTCCTTTTCCTCCAGATGTCCATGTCAATACTGAAATTGGTATTCTACCTCTAAAATTCTGCATATCCAGGTATTACTCCCAGACAAAATCTGCAAATACCATCAAGTCTGGCTGTCCTTGGCCTCTGGTGACTGCCCCACATCTGCCCCTGCAACACTGGGGATCGGTTGTTTCCTTCCTGTGGAGACCATTGTGACACCATGGGGACCCCATGGATCCAAGGGGCCATGGTGACACTGTGGGGCCTCATGGCACCAAGGACATCACTGTGGCCCTGCTGGGCTGCATGGTCCAAAGGGGCCGGCGTGAAGCAGCAGGGCTTTGTGGAACCAAGAGGCCATTGTTGCATTCCAGGGCCTGGTGCAGCCCAAGGGCCCTTGTGATCCTGCAGGGCACCGTGGATCCATGGAGATCATTGTGGCATTGCAAGGCCCCATGGAAGCAGGGAGACCATGGTGACACTGTGGGGCCCATGGAACCAAAGGGCCATTGTGACCCTGCAGGGCCTCATGGAAGCAAGGGGCCATTGTGACACCTCAGGAGCAAGGAGAACATTGTGACATTACAGGGCCTTGTGGAACCAAGGGGACATGGAATGGGTCTGGATGGTTTGGCCTCCTGGGGGCCACAAGGCAGATCTGGCTGACCCTGGCATGTGAGGGCTGCCTCTCATCAGCCTCTGGAGCACTGGGGCTCTGTGCTTTCCTTCCTAGGGAAATAAACCATCCCTCTTTCCTGCTGCCCAAGGCTGAAATTGCTACTCCACCTAAAATGTTCTCTATCTGCAAGGGTTCTTCAAGCCAAAATCTGCCAGGACAGACAGCTCTGGCTGGCCTTGGCCTCCTGCAGGCAGTCTCTCATCTACCACCAAACATGGGGCTCTGCGTTTTCCTTCCTGTGGAAAAGAACTGCCCTTCTCACCGAGGTGTCAATGGCCAAAACTGGGATTCTACAGCTAAAATTCCATCTATCCGAGGACTGCACCCAGAAAAAAGTAGCCAGGACAGACAGGTCCTGCCTTGTTGTCTGGTGATTTTCTTCGACTATGAGCAGAATGTTCTCTTTTGCCAAGACCTTGAAGAGGGCCCAGAGATCTCCCCAGGTGGGGTTTGGAAGCTGCAAGCATATGAGCACTGTGTAGGGGCAAAGGAACTCAGTGCTCACTGGAGTGGAGACTGAGGAGAGCAAAGGAGAGCCCTGGGAGGGGCTGAAGGTCAGTTTCAGAGATGGTGGAACCTTTTGATATAGCAGAAAACAGCCTGAGAATTAATTAATTAATGCCAAGACAAAATTGATGAGGGCCAGACTGGACACAAGGAGACAAGAATTTCTCTCCCAGGGCAGGGCTGTGGTGAAACACGTTCCCCAGAAGGAGTCTGGGGCAGCCCAAGGCTTTGTGTGTGCAGGCAGAGGCAGGCAGGAGGCAGAGCTGTCAGCAAAGGAAGGGGCCAGCGAGGTGGGGCAGCCGGGGGATGACGACAGCCTGCAGGGACAGAGGCGCAGGGCATGGACACCGTAGGACAGCCTGGGCTGCAGAGGGCACAGGGATGGGCAGCAGCTGAAAGGCCCTGACACAGCCAACTCCTGCAGCACTTGGGCCATGCACGCTGGCCCTGGGCCTGAGGCCAGCAGGGGACAAGTGAGCCTTGCTGTGCTGGGGCCTCATTGCCTCCTTGTCCCTGCTCAGCAGCCTGGCAGGGGCCGCCCCATGGTGCTGCCCTTGGCATTGCACATGGCCAGAGCCCAGTGGGCCGGGAAGAGCCCTGAGCAATGAGGGAGGGACAGGATCTGCCTTGCCAGGGGCTGGGGCTCAGCCCTTGGCCCTTTGCATTCCTGAAACACATCCAGGTTTGCTCAGCATCACAGACACCTTTCCCTTGTTTGTCCCCCCTGTCATCACTGCCTCCAGTGTTCTGCTCAAACCCTGTGATAAATGTGATTCGTGCTAAATAAATTGTAACTATATTTACAGAATTTTATTTAGATCAAAAGAAGACATTTTTTACAGAATGAGTGGGGAGATGGGTGAGACAGGTCAAAGGACATCTTCCAGATATTGGGAGTTGAACAAGGATGTTGGAAGGGAATAGTAGAAGGACAAAGGTCTGATAAGTACCATCTAGAAATAGAGTTTCAACCTTGAAATGGGCCAAGATGAGACGATTCCAGGCATGGGATTTAATTAGAGTCTTATGGAAAACATCTGTTCAGTCACATAGTGAGCATGCACTACCTGCAGGTCACAGCTCGGTCATTGATGAAGACGACAAGCCTTCATCAGAAATAAAACCCTCAAAAGGATGAGAGACCCCCTAACCCATCAGTAGAGCATGCTCCGTACACACAGTGACGTAGACTTTAGGAATAGAAACTAGGAGGAGTTTTGCAGACACTTGTGTAGCATATAGTATATAAGGGGGATTGTTAGCCTTGATGCTTTGGTACGTGAGGAGGGGCGAGTCCCTCCCCGTATCCCCGGTTGGGGGGGCCCTCCCTGGTCGGTTTTGCTCATCCTTTATATGAACCTCAATTATACTAAATTACTTACTGCCAAATTTTACTTATCCTAAAATATATGGATTCAATACTTCGATTGTATTGATCTCCAATACTTTAATTGTGTACATTTATCATTGTTACTATTAAAAATTTGCTGCTGCATTTAATCTTGCTGCTTGATAAATTGGAAAAATAAAAAAACATTCATAACAATAGGGACCCCAAAATAATTTTAGGGCAACGTCTAAAATTACACTTGAGGACCCCAAAATTTCAAAACTTCCCAATAGGGACCTAAATAGTCCCATGTTTGGACCCAAAATTAAAACAAAATCCCGGTGGAGACCCCACAATTCTCACAATTCTCAATATGCACCGAAAAACTCCAAACAACTACAAAACTACAACTCCAACACTACAAAATTCCCTTTAATTACATCAACGTTTCCTTATGGGGAACCCAAAGTTCCCAAGAGACCGCCACATTTTCTTTAAGGACTCCAAAATTCCCAAAAATCCTCAATAGGAGCCACAGAATTCCCTACAGGAACCCCAGTAATTCCCTGGACAGAGCACAAAATTCCCAAGAACTCCCTTTAAGAATCGTAAAATTCCCCTAGAGAGCCTGAAACCCACCTGGACCCTTTAGATCCACTCTAGACCTCCCAGACCCCTTTTAGGAACCTCCCAGAGTCCCCCAAATCCCCTAGAGACAAACACAAATCCCATATACAGATCCCCAGTTCCCTACAGCTCCCCTGTAGACCTCCCAGACCCCATTTAGGGAGCCCCAGAGCAGCCCAAATCCCCTATAGACAAGCCCAAATCCCCTATCAAGTCCCCCAGAATCCCCCCAGGACCGTAAAACCTTCACCAACAGTCTATAGATGCCGGATAGACCTATCAATCACCCATAAGGGACCCCCCAGAGACCCCAAATCCTCTATTAGCAAGCACAAATCCTCTATAGAAATCCTCAGACCCCCCCCAGTCCCCTATAGATCCCCTATGGATCCCCCCAGCCCCACCGTAGCTCTCGGACATGCTGAAGCCGGGCAGGCAGACAGGGAGCAAAGATGGCGGCGCCCGGAAGGCACCTCCGAGTGTTCTGAGCATGCGCGAGAGGAACGCGCCCTGAGATGGGCGGGGCTTGGAGGGGAAAGGGGCGTGGTGAACACAGGGGCTCGGTCGGAAAGAAAGGGGCGGGGCTAAAGATAGACGGGGCTGTGATTAGAAAGGGCGGGGCCAAGGAAAGGGCGGGGACTGTGAGGGAAAAGGGGCGGGGCCAAGGAAAGGGCAGGAACTGTGAGGGAAAGGGGCGGGGCCAAGGAAAGGGCAGGAACTGTGAGGGAAAGGGGCGGGGCCAGGGAAAGGGCAGGAACTGTGAGGGAAAGGGGCGGGGCCAAGGAAAGGGCAGGGACTCTGAGGGAAAGGGGTGGGGCCAAGGAAAGGGCGGGAACTGTGATGGGAAGGATCGAGGCCAAAGGGCCACGCAGTCCCAAAAGGCTCTGGTTTGGCTTAAAATCTCCAAGAAAAGATCAGAAATCCAGCCTAAATCTACCAGGTTTGGGCTAAAATCAGCCAAACGGGCCTCAACTCCACACAAAGGCGATCTAAAATCATACACATGAGCCTTGCAGAGTCCAAAAGTGGCCTAAAATCCAGCCTAAACCTGCCCAGTTTGGTATAAAATCACCCAAATAGGCCTAAAATCTTTGGGACCAAGACTGGCACAAGAAATGGCACCAGCACCAAGAATGAGACCAAAATCAGAATGGACACCGAGACCAAGAGTGAGAACAGATCCAACACCGGAACTGAGACCAGCATCACTCTAGCACTGGAACTAGGACTAGGACCAAGACCGAGACTGTGACCACCACCAGAACTGGCACTGGAACCAAAATTGAGGCCCACACTGACACAGGAACCGGCACTGGGAGGGCTCCAGAACAGCTCTGGTACCAGCACTGGCACTGTGAGAACTCTGGGACTGAGACAGAGTGGGACCAGAACAAGCACAGAGACTGACATCGGCACCAACACCGAGACTGGCACCTCTCTGGGACCGGGCCTGAGGCTGAGATTGGCACTGGGAGCACAACAGGATCAACACCGGCACCAACACCAACACTGGGACCGAGACCACTCCACAAATTAGACCAAGACCAAGAGTGAAACAAGAACCGGCACTGGCACTGAGACGGGGACCGCTGTAGGACTGAGACTGAGACCCAGACCAGCACCGGGACAGAGACCGACACCGGCAGCACTCTGGGATCTCCGCGTTCACTCTGGGGAGTTTTGGCTGTGCCCCCACACGGGACTGGGCAGGACTGGGAGGGACCCCTGGGTGGGGCGGGACAGCCTCGGTTCCCATTGTTCTGGTGCAGCCATCCCGGTCCATATGGTCCCAGTCCATGTGATCCCAGTCTGTACAATCCCAGCCCATGTGATCCCAGTTTGTACAATCCCAGCCCATGTGATCCCAGTTTGTACAATCCCAGTCCATGTGATCCCAGTCTGTACAATCCCAGCCCATGTGATCCCAGTCTGTACAATCCCAGGCTGGATGGCCCTGATCCAACTGGTCCCAGTCTGTGCAGTCCCAGTCTGGAGGATCCCAGTCCATGTCATCCCAGCCCCCATGATCCCAGTCTGGATGCTCCTGCATGGCTCACACTGCCAGGGTCTGGAATTCCAGTTCCCAGCCACAAAAAGATGTTCCTGCCCTTGAAGGCAAAGCTCTTCAGAAGGGGCCAAAAGCCAAGTGCAGCAAGATCTTACAGGGACATTTCACTGCCAGCCTTCCTAACTTCACCCATGGCTGTTGGAGCTCCTGCACGGGGAATTAAATCAGGGGAGGGTCTTTGGTGGGAGCTGCCCTGGGTCAAGGGAGACCCTGAGACAGAAACAGAGCAGGCAGAGAGAGACGGGAGAGAAAGGAGGACACAAACACAATCAGATGAGAAGGTGCCACTGAAACAGAACTGCAACTGACTGGAAGTGAATGGGACAGAAATCAGGAATTGTGAAACTTTTATTTACTATCAAATCCATACCTTGGCAGCCAGCCCCACACAATCCCAATCCCAGCGCTCCAAATTTGGATCCCACTTCTCCCAGTCTCCTTCCAACCCCTTCTCACCCTGCCGGCTGTGGAATCCAGTAAGGTTCACGTGGGATTGAGTTGTCTTGAGGATCCACTTTGCAGTTGGATTGAGCCATTTTGGATTAAAATTGAGGTACTTTCAGAGGGATTTGAGAGGTTTTTAGGTGACCTAAATCCTCTTGGCTTTTGGTGTGAAAAGAAATGGAGAAGAGAGAAAAACTAAGGCAAAAACAAAAGGATAACCAGCCAGGTGTCTTCCCCAGATGGATCCCAGGGAATGTGGGTCACCAGGGCTCAGCTCAACATGAGTTCTGCAGTGGGGGATGGAGTTGGAGCAGCACACAAGTTGTTCTTGCACTAGGGGGATTTACAGGGATTGCATTAATGCTGCCTCTGTTGGTGTCTGTTCAAAGCTGAGCTCTGAGAGAAGTTCGTCCCACACTCAGGATACTCAAAGGGGCTCTCCCTGGTGTGGATCTTTCGGTGGCAGATCAGGTTGGAACGCTGCCTGAATCCCCAAAACTTTATGGCCTTTTCCCAGTATGGATTTTCTGGTGGCAGATTAATTTGTCACACACAATGAAGATCTTCCCACTCTCCTCACACTCGTGGAGCCTCTCCCCAGTGTGGATGCGCCGGTGTCTGGTGAGGTGGGAGTTTCGCCTGAAGCCCTTCCCACAGTCGGAGCACTGGAAAGGCCTCTCCTCCCTGTGTGTCTGGAAGTGCCTGAGGAGATGGGAGCTGGAGGAAAACCTCTTCCCACACTTGGAACACTCGTAGGGCCTCTCCCCAGTGTGCATCTTTTGGTGGCAGATTAGATGGGAACACTGCCTGAAGGCCTTCCCACACTCCCCACACTGGTATGGCCTTTTCCCAGTGTGGATGTTCTGGTGGTGGATCAACGTGTTGCGCTCAGTGAAGCTCTTCCCACACTGCTCACACTTGTAGGGCCTCTCCCCAGTGTGGGTCCTCTGGTGGCGGATCAGGCTGGAGCTGTCCCTGAAGCTCTTCCCACACTCCTCACACTCGTGGGGCTTTTCCCCGGTGTGCAAGTGCTGGTGCGTGACAAGAGTGGCGTTGTGCCTGAATCCCTTCCCGCAGTTGGGACAGCGGAAGGGCCTCTCATCTGTGTGAATGCGCTGGTGCTGGAGAAGATTGGAGCTGGTGGGAAACCTCTTCCCACATTCAGAACACTCATAGGGCCTCTCCCCAGTGTGGACACTTTGGTGGCGGATCAGGTGGGAACGCTGCCTGAAGGCCTTCCCACACTCCTCACACTTGTATGGTCTTTTCCCAGTGTGGATGTTCTGGTGGCAGATCAATGTGTTGCGCTCAGTGAAGCTCTTCCCACACTGCCCACACTCATAGGGCCTCTCCCCAGTGTGGATCTTCTGGTGGCGGATCAGGCTGTTCCTCCACCTGAAGCTCATCCCACACTCCGAGCACTTGTGGGGCTTCTCCCCATCACGAAGCTGCCCATGGACCAACAGCTCCAAGCTCTGGCTCCATCTCTGGCCGCCCCCCCGGCCCAGGCTGGGGCTTTCCTCCTCAGATCCCCGCCATCTGCGTTTGCAGCCCCTCCTCGTGCGGGATCTCCGCGGCTTTTCCTCCCCGTTGCATTCCTGCGCCGTGGAGCTGCTCCAAACGGCCTCTTCCACGAGGTTCTGCCGCGGGGATTTGTCCTCCCTGCTCTCCGTGCTCAGCTCCTTGTCTGGGGCAGGAAGGACAAGCAGAGGATGGGATTTGCCTCCGTGCCAGAGGGAAGGGGAAGGAGATCCCCCCAGCGCGTCCCCGGCAGGACGGTGTCAGCAGCGGGGTTGTCCTGCAGCCGGGGGCCGTGCTGGGCTGGGAGATGGAGCAGGACAGAGGGGGAAAGGGGCACTGACTTCCTCCTCACCTGCCTGGGGCTCCTGGGGCATCTTCGTCTTCCTCGCAGCCTCCTCCTTCTCCATCGGGCCAAGGGTTGGGAATGGGAAATCCTGGTTTGGGGAAAAACAAGGGATGAGCGTGTTGTGTTCTGGGTTTCTCCTGCCCAACTCCATCTCTACAAGTCTCCGAGCATCTCGGGTCCATAAAACCTCCCAAACATCAACATTCAGCCCTGAAAATGCCTCCCAGGGGTTCCTGGGAATGGTCCCTCCCCTTTGGTGTTTGGGGGTTCCCCCTGTCTCAGCTGCTGGGGGTCACGCTTGTATTGGGGGTCCCCCATCTACTCGGTCCCCGCCCTCCCCGGGCTGCTGGGAGTCCCAGGAATCCAAAAAGCTCCCCCCTCTTCTGTCTGCCCATTGAGGGATGCCGGGTGTTTTTGGGGTCCCTTCTCCCCTTATTCTCTGCTTTGGGGTGCAGGGGGTCCAGGGACTCCCCCCTGCCCCTCTCCAGGCTGTTGAGGGTCCCAAAATCCCGGCACTCCCCCCTCTCTGCGCTCCCCACTTTGGGGTCCTGGGGGACACAGGGCTCTGCTCCTCCAGCGTGCCTCTTCCAGTAGCCGCCACCGGGACCCCCCAATGTCCCCCGTGGAGCATTTTCTGATCAGATTTGGAGCTCTGCATTCTCCAAACATCCTCCCTGCCCAAAAAAATACACAAAGCACCCTGAGAGACGCTGGGAGTATTCTAGAGAAAACTGGGTGCAACTGGGATCAAACTGGGGGCAGGTGAACCATGCTGAGGTAACTGGGAGTGGCTGGGAAGGACTATGAGATTGTTCAGGGCAACTGGGATGTGGTTACTACGCTGCAAAGAGAGAGAAAAGACAGCAACACACACGGACCTCTTTTGGGGAAAAAAGGCCAACTTTATTGTACGGACATCCCGTATTTAAAGTGTGTTACGTGCAGTTAGGACAGGACAGTAGTTCATTGGACAATTGGGAAAAATATCCCTGGGACAGCATGTCCGGATGTCCCATGGGAAAGACACCAGGTGTTAATCTTTATTATGTATTCCCTTCTGTTTTTCACCAAGTTATCGCTCTGGGAGACTGCGTCCCTAACTGAAGCTGTAGTCAGCTTGTCAGCCTGGGAATGGACCTGAGAGACAGGAGAAATCCAGGCCTGAAAAGAATTGCCAAGCTGCAATTTCCTAGCTCTCTAAATGTGAGTGTCCACACTGGGATATTCTGGGAATGTCTGAGACCATAGTGGTGGTGACTGGGACCTAACTGGGAGCGACTGGGAATGTGCTGGTGGAAAAACTGGGATCATGCTGGGGCAACTGGGGGAAGTGTGAGTGACTGGGGCCCTGCTGGAAGAGACTGGCATCATACTGGACTCATACTTGGATCTTACTGGCAGTTGCAGGGGCTATGCTAGGGGCAACTGGGAGAACTGGGAACGCATTGGACACAAGTGGTGTTGGAAATCGTATCCTTGCAAAAATCTTTGCATAACCTTAGTGGAGGGGATTAATTTGCCCTACAAAAAGACTTCTTTGTTTCTTTCCAGGGCATTGCTGCACCAGGTGGGGTCTGATGAACACAACACATCAACAGACTGGGAGCAGCTTAAAGATCAAGGGCCATCAGCGGCCATTAACAGAACATCAGCGGCCACCCAGGAACATCTACCCCAGACTCTGCCTCTGGCAGAATTGCAGACATCTCCTCTGAAAAGACTGATAAGAAAATCAGGGAATCAAGACGGAATTAACAGCAGAAAGGAAGAAATCCAGATCCAAAAGAAGGCCAAATATTAGAAACTGAATATTTGCAGCTTGAGACCAAAGAACACTAACTCAATTCATTTCCATGAGCATTGACTGTATAAAAGATCTGAAAAATTTCCTATAAAGGGAATGTCATGGAATGATTGTCTCTGCACAGCTGGGTTATGTGCGGATGAGATTTCTGTGGTACACCCGGGCCACTACATCGTGGCCAGAAAATACAGAAATGCCTTGATTCTCTCAATTTAAAATTGTTGTTAAAAGTATTTTTGTTTCTCTTTTAGTTTCCGTTATCATGGGAGGAAGTGGGCGAAACTGGGACCGTGCTGGGGTAAATTACATCATGATACGGAATCACTGGGACTGCCTGGGCTGCTGCTGGGAGCAACAGGATCATACTGGGAGCGACTGGGCTCGTACTGGGAGCAGCCACTCCCGGCTCCCGCACCCCCGAACCCCTTTCCCGGCCATGCCGCCCCTCCAGCCCCAGCACCCCCCGCCGGGGTCCCGGCAATCCCAGGGGTCCCCCCCTCTCGGGCTCCCCGCTTTGCCCTTCTGGGGCTCTCCTGTCTCTGGGCTCCCGCTCAGGGAAGCCGCGGCTCTCCCGGGGCTCCCCCAAACCGGTGTCCCCCCGCCGATCCCGCCGCTCCCCACCTGGCCCCGGCACAGCTCGCAGGGCCCGGCCCGGGAAGCCCAACCCCCACCGCGGGGGGACCCGCATCCCCCCGGGCCCCGCCGGGGCTCTGCCGGCACCCACCGGGACCCCCAAAAACACCTCCCGGGGACCCCCCGATGTCCCCCCGAGGGCCATCTGCGCCTCTGCAGCCCTGCAACATCCAAATTTCCCCCCCAAAAAATAACACCAAACCCAAGGACATCCCCGGGATATTCGGGGCGAGCTCCCCCTCCCCGGGCACCTGCGGGATGGGGGGCGATGATCCCGGGGGGGCTGCGAGTTCAGGGAGCTCCGGGGTCGCGCGCTTGATTCGCTCTTTCTCTGCTCCTGCTTCCTGCTGCCGCTCCGCCTCTTCCTTCCTTCCTTCCTTCCTTCCTTCCTTCCTTCCTTCCTTCCTTCCTTCCTTCCTTCCTTCCTGCCTGCCTGCCTGCCTTCCTTCCTTCCTTCCTTCCTTCCTTCCTTCTGTGATAAATGTGATTCGTGCTAATTAAATTATAACTATATTAGCAAAATTGTATTTAGATCAATAGAAGACTATTGTTACCGAGTGAAAGGGGGGGAGATGGGTAAAACAGGATAAAAGACATCTTCCAGATGTTGGGAGTCGAAGAAGGAGGTTAGAAGAAAGTCAGATAAGAAGAGTCGAAGGACAAAGGTCTGATAAGCAGCATCTAGAAATACAGCTTCAACCTTGAAGCTGTCAAAAATGGAATGATCACAAGCATGGGACTTAATTAAAATCATGTTATGGAAAACATCTGCTCAGTCACACAGGGCGCCTGCGCTACCTGCAGGTCACACCTCGGTCACTGATGATGATGATGAGCCTTCACCGGAAATAAGACCCTCAAAAGGATGAGAGACCCCCTAACCCATTAGTAGAGCATGCGCCGTGCAGTATAGTTACGTAGATCTTAGGAATAGAAACTAGGAGGAGCTTTCTAGAAACTTCTGTAGCCTACAGTATATAAGTGGGATTGTTAGCCTGGATGCTTTGATACGTGAGGAATGGGAGCCACTCCCTGTATCCCCGGTCGGAGGGGGGCCCCTCCCCGGTCGGTTTTGCTTATGCTTTATACGAACCTCAATTATACTAAATTACTTACTGCCAAATTTTGTATATTCTTAAATATATGCACTTTGATTGTTTCATCTCCAATACTTTAATTGTCATCTCCAATACTATTAAAAACTTACTATTAAATTTAATCTTGTTGCTTGATAAATTGAGAAAAATAGAAAATCATTCATAACAATTTGGTGCCGAAACCCGGGAACTCCAGTCCAAGTGAAGAGTGGCTAGTTTTGGGAAGGAGCTCCCCACCAATTGTTAAGGTGGTCCCGAGGCTAGACCGGGCTCTCTTGGAAAAGGAGTTCCAAATTAAAATAAAGCATAAGCAAAAGAAGCTCGCTACAAGGAGGCGCGCCAGAAGAAGGCTCCCGTGAGAACGCCGGCAGAAAGGGAAAGGTGCCCGTAAAACGTCTTGTGCACAAGAACCCTGTGCGAAAATGGGCTGTGTGAGTACCACGGGGTTGGGTAAAGAGGGCGGCTGTGTGCTTGTGTGTGAGTGAGAAATGTCTGAAAGGGGAGAGCGAGTGAATACCCCAGGAGGGACTGGGAGGGAAAGTCCCAGCCCGAGAACTCACGAGAAAAGTCTTTGAGAAGGGAGCTGATGCTCGGAAGAAGTGATTTAAGAAGGGAGTGAATGAGTCAGGTTCAACTATCTGTTGGGAGGATAATAGATGGAAGTTTCAGTACGTGATTAAGAAAGGATTGTGGAGAATGGCCAGAAAGAGAGGTTGGGGAGAGAATAAAAGGAAAAGAAGGAATTAGGTAGGAAACAAGTGTTTGGCAAAAGAAGTGAGATTGGTATATTAAGCTAAGGAGTTGAACTGCAGAACGAATGAGAGAGAGCAAGGGAAATGTTGCCGCCAGAGATGGGTCAGAGGAAAAGTAAAATCTCTGACCCAGGGGTTGTGAAGTGTGAGAAAAATTCACAAGAACCCAGTGTGCCTGGGAACCAAGAGGGGGTTCCCAGAAGGGGAGCGAGATTCCTCAGGACAGCTCCCTGAGGATAGTGTTACAATACTAAAGTACAAGGGAATCCCAAAGAGAAAAAGTAAGCAGAAAATTATACAGTACTGTATGTTTGAGTGGAGAAAAGAAAAGATTTGTGCAAATAATTTGTACTGGCCAGAGTTTAAATCATTTGAAGATTAGATTTGTCAGGTTTTAAATCTATATATGAGTTCAAAACAACGTTTTAATTAGGAAAAAAAGTGAATATGCTGCTTTGTGGCTTCCAAAAAGTGTGTGGGGGGTAAATTTATAGTTCAAAGGCAAGAAAAAGAAGGTTATTCGTTATACCCTTTGCAAACTAAAGGATGGGCAGCAAGAAGGGACTGGCTAAAGCCATGGGACTCGTTAAATCACCTCCCACCCCCATACAGACAGCCTGTCCAGCCTGTCCAGCCCTTGGTCCCCGATGCACCCCTTATTCAAGACGAGCCAGTAGCACACAGAACTAGAGGCAGAAGGGAACAAGAGGAAGAAAGTGACAAAGAGGGCGAGGAAGCAGGAAGGGAAGATAGATTATACCCTCTTAGAGAGGTTCCAATGGCAAATCTGGTCCCAGGACAGGGACCTATTGGTTACATGAGTGTTCCCCTGAATACTAGGAACTTTAAGAAATTTAAGAAAGAGATGGGCAGGATGCCAGAAGATCATATTGAGGTAGCAAAGAAACTAGATCAGTTATTAGGACTGAATATTTACACCTGAGTGGAATTGCAGTCTATTTTAGAAATCTTGTTTACAGTGGAAGAGAGAAATGATTAGATAGTCAGGAATACAGGCTTAGAATAGAGATCATTAGAAGCCAAACCAAAGAGATCAGAAATGGCCTATGGCAGATCCAAATTGTAATAATCAGGAGGTAGAACATAGGCAAAATATGAGAGATTTCAGGTAAATGATTATCCAAGGTATTCAGGAAGCAATGCCCAGAGGACAAAATATAGGGAAATGTCTGAGTGAGCACCAAGAGAAAGATGAATGCCTGGCAGAATGGTTAAAGAGACTAAAAAAAAAAAAAAAAGGATTTGCAGTTGTACTCAAGCATAGACCCCGATACACCAGCAGGGCAGGTCCTTTTGAAAACACAATTTGTAGCTAAGTCTTGGGGGGGGACATCAGGAAAAAAATTAGAAAAATTGGAAGATTAGCAGGATAAGAGCTTCAGGAGTTGTTAAAGGAAGCACAAGAAGTGTATGTTCGGAGAGATGAGGAAAAGAAAATTAAAGCCAGGATTCTAATAACAGCAATCCAAGAAATACAAACAGCCACAAACACAAAGAATTTATCAGGAAAAAAATATTAATTCAAGAAAACTAAGGGGGGGTCAGGAGCTCATTTATTTAATATGAACCAAAATACCAGAAGACCCCTTGATAAAGCTGAAAGTAGATTCTCAAAATGAAGAAATCATATTTTTAGTAGACACAAGGACTTTGTTTTAGTTTAAGGTAAATTTAGAAAGAAACTTTTGAATAGAATTTTTCTGAGAAACAAATTTAAGCAATCTTTTTTTAATTAGTTAAAGAAAAAAAATATTTCCTCAGAGAGAAGTGGAAAAAATAACTATTTATTTAACAGGCAAAACACTTTTCAGTATAAAAATGAACAATATTAAACAACAAAACTTCTTATTGTTTCAAAAAGATGACAGATTCAAAAGAAGGTTTTTTTGTAAGTTGCAGCTTAACTTACTTAGTCTGGTATCAGTTCCTTCAGTGCTGGGAAATGCCTTGGCCCAGGCCAGGCTAGGTGAGCTACAGTGTGAGCTTCCAGTGCTTTCTTGGGTTTTCAGTCCAGAGCAAAATTAAATAATTCAAGAAAAAAAAAAGAAGAAAAACACACTCCAGGGAATTTTTTACTTTAATTGGTTAAGAAAAAAAAAAAAAAACAAAAAAAAACCCACCTAACCAAAAAGCAAAAGAGAGTTCTCTCCCGCTGTCCACTGCAGACAACTAGGTCTGTGAGCAGGAATGCGGGGGAGTCAGTGTAGTTTCTGATAACTAATTCTGCACTTTTTCTCTCCTCTTTCACTCCTGGAATCAGTCTTAAAGCTGCAGAATTCAATATTCAACACCAACTGAACAGACTATTTAAAGATACAAGCATCATAAAATAAAAAGAAACAATTTGGCTGATAATAAAGCAGGGGGGAGCCCTAGGAGAAAACGGCAGTGTGAGTGTGGCTTTTCGGGAAGCAAAAGCACAGGGTGGGGCAACATGCTTTTCCTTGGCAGAAGTGGAGGCTGTGAAAAAGCTGGGGGTAACCCTGAAAAAAGGATGAATTTTTCTGCCCAATGGTAAAAGAGCGGTGCCAGGACTTTTGGCCCAACAGATCCCAGACAGCTCACATGGGGGGATTCACTGGGGCACGAGAGCACTTTGTGACCATTTTTGTAAAATTTTATTAAAAAAAAAAAACAACCAAATTACTCAAAAAAAAAAATTGTAATAAATCAAATGAAACTAAGGAGAGTACTGGGTGCCAAAAGTTACAGTCCATATAGAGTTAGCATAGAACCACTGTACTTTGGGACCAAGGGAGAATGTGATTTTTGTATGTGCAGTGAAAAAAAATATTATTTTACTGCTGTTTGAAATACCAGTTTAAAGTTGTTTTAAAAGGTGCATTATCAAAGTCTGGACATCCTGAATTAGCTGCCAGCTGCAACCTCATTGAACCTGAAGGCAGAACAGCGCTGATGAGAAAGAATCAGACACCTCGTTGATCAATGAAAACAGCCCAGGAGGATTGAAAAATTTCTCCAAAAGCCTCCAACAGTCAACATTAACTGATTTATTTGAAGAACTACCACTCAAGAGAAAGAGACTGGTAACACCTATTATTGAGGAGGCCCAAAAACAATTAGAACATTGGCAATGTCGTACTCATGGCTTAGAATGCCGCCCATGGATTTGTATTCTTTGCACTTGCTGTTTTTAATTCATGGTGGAGAGTAACTAGGGCAAAAGAAAAAGAGAGACAATTGCTTTGTTTCAGTTGTTCAGGGCGTATGCATGATCAGCTAACAACAGAAAGATTTTTTAGTGACTTCTATGGGAAACCATTAAGACATGAAAACGGGACCTTTTATGCCGCAATTCAACTAATAGAGAATCAGGACCAACTACTCCTTGCCATATTAACTTTTGTGCAGGCTAAAGAACAAGCAATCCAAAATATTATAAATCAGAGTATCATAACTGGCAATTGCTGTGGAGAAGAAGTCTATGTGCCACGTAGTAAATACGTCTCACCAGCAAATTGGCATCGCGAGTATATCTATTGGTGGAAAAGAAGGTTTAGAAAACCAAAAAGAAGAACTATTTAATTGAAATAGTGTAATTTTGTTGTGGTTGGCATATCTCCGGAGCTTTACTAAATTGGGGGAAAAAAAAAAAAAATTATTAGCTAATCAATCTAGGGAAAGAGATAAGGCAGTGCTGCAGAACTATAAATATTTTGTGCCATCTTTGGAATAGAAAAAGTTAAAATAGATCGTGCGAACCTTATGAGGCCAAGGGTACCAAAGAAAAAGAAATCCCAGGATGAAAACTTTGCTACCGAGAAGATGGACATCTCGGCCCTTGGCTGCAACCCAAGGGGCCTTGAGACAGGTAGAAAGTTAAAATTCCTGAGGATTCTTTTCATGGTGCTTACAATAATACACCTAGCAGCTGGCCAGAACCGTAAGACTGCATGGAATGGAAAAGAACAGGCCATGCAGGAACAAATTACAAGACGACAAACCACTCAAGAAGCAGAAATAAAGACACGAACCCTTCCTGATCCCTGTGACAAATGCAATCAATCCATGTGGGTCAAGAATAAGATGGAATCAGTATTTGTGGCACACCCATATATTAGTGCAGCTTGTTATGATCATAACAGCTTCTTAGAAATTTGTGTAAAAAGTTCAAAATTGTATTGGGTAAGAAAAAATTTGGGATTCAGGGGACGAGCTCCTTACCCTAATGATAATCAACTCGGTCCTAGATACGAACATTTTTTGTGTTTTGAAAAGGATGAAAAAGGAAAAGGGTCAAAGAAAAAACTAATTGGAAAACAAAAAGAAACAATGAAGGATAGGGAAATAATCAAAAAGAAAGAGTTAGAAGAACTGGATGAGCTGTATAAACAATTAAAACAGCACTATAGCGACTGGGATTTGCCAACTTCAAACAAAAATTTGTTTGTAGATCTGATGCAAGAAATTGCCACCGAATTAGGGTTATCTAAATGTTTTGTTTGTGGAGGACTTAGGATGGCTGAAAGATGGCCATGGAGAGGTGAGGGTTTGGCTCCAGAACAATTTTTAAAATGGAATCATACACAAATTTCTAAGACCCTAAGACGGCCTGAAGGCTGGGTCCTGAGTCATCAAGTCATTGGAACAGTTTGTATAACTCGGGAAGGGAGAAAATACACTGAAGTGGTAGGATATACTCCTTGCCTATCTACTTTAGTAGTAAATTCAGACAATAACACAAAGACCTGGTGACCCAAGAGTCCTACTGGATATTGGGGAATAGCAAAAGAAATGAATTGCAAGTGGAATAATCAAACTAATTTGTGCTGGCATAACAGTTCTGGAGCTAACCCCTACCAATCCATAAAAGACTTGAAATCTTATTGGGAACAACCAGAAAATACAAAAGAAAGATGGAAAGCCCCTGATGGAATATATTGGATTTGTGGGCAACGAGCATACAGTGAACTACCCCGAAAATGGGAGGGAACTTGTACCTTAGGATTATACGACCCTCCTTCTTTGTCATACCAAGGTCTAAGGGCGATGTACTAGGAACACCACTTTATGAAACCTTAGAAAGAAAAAAAAAAGAGAATTAAATCTCGACTTTCCAATGGCGGGAGGAAACCAAAAATGGAAAGATGAAGAATGGCCTGCAGAAAGAATTATAGCATACTATGAACCTGCTACTTGGGCTCAGGATGGGTCTTGGGGGTATAAAACTCCAATTTACCTATTAAACCGGTTGATAAGGCTCCAGGCCGTAGTAGAAGTCGTCTCAAACCACACAGCAGACGCTTTAAAGTTGTTGGCCAAACAGCATTCACAGATGTGAGCATTTGTATATCAAAACAGAATTGCACTAGACTATCTGTTGGCAGAAGAAGGAGGAGTTTGTGGGAGGTTTAATGAATCTGAGTGTTGTGTGGAAATGGATGACCACGGGGAAGCCATCACCAAACTTGCTGGCGAAAAAGTGGCACATGTACCAGTTCAAAAATGGAATTCTATCCTGAAAGCTGACTGGTGGAATAATCTTTTTGGGGGTGTGTGGTGGAAAAAATTAGGATTCATGCTATTGTGTTCTGTTTTAGGTCTATTGTTTCTGCCTTGCATGATACCATGTCTAATCAGACTAATACACTCAGTAATTCAAGGAATGCAACTTACAGCCATACCTATAGATCCAGAATTAACAACAAAAGGAAAAATAAACTCCTTGATGGTACTGAAAGCACAATCCACTTGCACTCGAAGAAGAAAAATCGAGAAAATAGTGACTGAATGCAAAGAGAATACCCTGGCATGAGAAATGTTAACCAAATTTGAGAAAAAGTATGAAGAGCTAGATGCCACATGAAAAATATTAAAAAAATTAAAAGCTAGTATAAAGAAACATAGACAATACGAAGTAGCAACTTTTTAGAGCACGAATCAATATAATCAAAAAGAGAAATGGGGGAATTGTGATAAATGTGATTCGTGCTAATTAAGTTGTAACTATATTAACAAAATTGTATTTAGATCAATAGAAGACAATTGTTACAGAGTGAGAAGGGGGAGATGGGTGAGACAGGATAAAAGACATCTCCCAGATGTTGGGAGTCGAAGAAGGAGGTTAGAAGAAAGTCAGATAAGAATAGTCGAAGGACGAAGGTCTGATAAGCGGCATCTAGAAATACTGCTTCAACCTGGAAGCTGTCAAAAATGGAATGATCACAAGCATGGGACTTAATTAAAGTCATGTTATGGAAAACATCTGCTCAGTCACACAGGGCGCCTGCGCTACCTGCAGGTCACACCTCGGTCACTGATGATGATGATGAGCCTTCATCGGAAATAAGACCCTCAAAAGGATAAGAGACCCCCTAACCCATTAGTAGAGTATGCGCCGTGCAGTATAGTTACGTAGATCTTAGGAATAGAAACTAGGAGGAGCTTTCTAGAAACTTCTGTAGCCTACAGTATATAAGTGGGATTGTTAGCCTGGATGCTTTGATACGTGAGGAATGGCGAGCCACTCCCCGTACCCCCGGTGGGAGGGGGGCCCCTCCCCGGTCGGTTTTGCTTATGCTTTATACGAACCTCAATTATACTAAATTACTTACTGCCAAATTTTGTATATTCTTAAATATATGCACTTTGATTGTTTCATCTCCAATACTTTAATTGTCATCTCCAATACTTTGATTGTATTCATTTTGTTACTATTAAAAACTTACTATTAAATTTAATCTTGTTGCTTGATAAATTGAGAAAAATAGAAAATCATTCATAACACTCCTCCACAGGCCTGCGGCTCTGGCGTGGGGGGGAGGCCGACTCTTGCTGCTGCCGGACGGGCCGGGCCTGCCCGGGTGGCCATGAGCAGTGTGGGGCTGCAGCCCAGCCCCAGAAAGGCTGATTGACACCTCAGCTGCCCCCCAGCACGGCCTGAGCCTGGCCCAACTTTAGTAGTTGTGTTAAACTTTAACTCTTTAGTGTTCCGATAAGGTCTGCAAAGCCTCCAGCCTTTCCTTTGAATATGAAAGGGAATAAGAAGATTTCTGAAGTCAGTGATGTAAGAGCTAAGTTTTTGAGATGGAAGAAGAAGATGCTGAAATGGCTGAAAATCTTTTTGTAAAATTGTAGGGATGAACTGATGTACTGAATATTCCTATAAACCATGGAAAGAGACATGGGGGGATGGAAATGTTCCATTTAATAGATGATTTGACCAAAGAGCACCTGTGTTGAGAATTTCTGCCCTGAGAAAAGAAGGGGATTTCGGTTTTCTGAAGATGAAGCCTGAGCAGAGAGAAAGGAGACAGAGGAATCTTTGCTGTCGAACATTTCATTCTTAAAAGTAATACCCCATGAGACAGACGTGGCCCACATCTACAGCTTTGGGACGGCTGTAGAGTTGGGAGGAGCGTCACGGTTGCAGGTTCCCGGGCGGATGCAAATCGTGAAAGATAAAACCACAAGAGAACTGTCTTTTTCCTTCTTGTGGGAAAAATCCCTACAACTTCAATAAAAAGAGGCTTCTCTCTCCAGAAGTGAACTGAGAGAGACTAAATTGGGCACTGACCAAAGTATTTGCTATATGTTTGTTTTGTTGTTATGAAGATTAGGACAGGGCGGGAAGGAGTGATCTGAAAAAATCTTATTCTGAATTTTTTTTTCCTTTCTCTTTGTTTATGTAGTTAATAAATTTTCTTTTATACTCTCTCAAGTTTTAGGCCTGCCTTGCTCTTTTGCTGCTGGTTCTGTCTCACAACAGGAAAAATAAGTTTATTTAAATTGGCAACTCAAAACGAAGACAATGACAAAGAGAGAAAAATAGAAATGGAATCGAGATGGGAGGAGGGAAAGAGAGTGACAGAGCCAGATTAAGTAGAAAACCTCACCACTCTGTGGATCCCAGTGGCTTCCTGTGGATGCTCTACATCTCCATTTCCTTTGTGCTCAGGGTCCCCCACAAACACGGAGTTCAGGGGGTCCATACACACTTGGGGCAGGTGGGAAGGCCCAGGTTCCTCCCCTGGCAGGGACAAGTCTGACACAGGCTCTGGCAGCAGCCTCTGGCTCTGCTGCATCCCTTTGCATCAGGAGCAGTGCTCTGCTGCAAGGCCTCAGCAGTGAGTCTGGGCAGCGCTTTGGGGCTCTGGGATGGATTCTGGCCCCTCCTCAGCTGCCCCTCACGGCAATGTGCCGTGGATGTGGCCTTCCCGGGCTGGGCATTTTCCAGCGGAGCCAGTTTGTGTGAGGGAGGATGGGTGTTGAGTGCCTGTGAGCAGAGGTTCCCCCACAGCCCCAGAACTCTCGTCCTCCCTGGCTGGCTGTGGGCAGTGTGTGCAAAGGTGGCCTCAGCAGATGAGCCTGTGGGCTACGGCCTCCCCCAGCCCCAGCCTGGCCCAAGCTGATTTTCAGGACAGCTGCTGGCTTTGCCTTTCTTTGGATACATTCTCCTGCCTCAGTCTCGTGTCCTTGTCCCTAGACCAGAGGCAACTGATCAATGGTGTCACCTTGATGGTACCTCAGGTGCTGTTAGGCCTCTCAAGTCCCAGGCCAAAGCTGCAGTCAGGTGAAGGAGGGGTGGGCTGGGGTGGTCTCAGCCTCTTTATTCAGTTTCGCCATAATGTGCAAATCTCCTTCCTGGCAGCGTTTAAGCCATTGCCCATAACATTTCAGTGTGTGACAGCGCTGCTGTGCCCAGAGGCCTGTGAGGCCCAGGGGCCCAGGACAGACCCCCCGAGCCCCACAGTGCCAGGCCTGGCTTTGCAGGCTGGGCTGTGCGGGGCCAGAGGAATTGGCCGGATGGACGCAGGCAGGGAGTTGTGGTCAGCAGCTGCATGGGCTGCTGCAGGCCGGGGATGAGGGGTGTCCCTCAGGGAGGGCTCTGCCTCGGCCCCGGGGGGGCCCAATGCGAGGGCGAGGGGCTGGGGGGGCCATGGGGGCGTTCGATCAATGGGGAGGGCCCGGGGAGTGCTGAGAAGGGGGTGGGGAGTGGGGGGGAGGGAGGGGTCCCATGGATTTGGGGGGGTCTTGTTGAGTGTGGGGGGAGTCCCATGGATTTTGGGGTCCTGGTGACGGGGGGGGGAGCGGTGAGTGGGGGGGTCCCGCGGATGGGGGAGGGGCTGTGAGTGAGGGGGGGTCCCAGCGCTTTGGGGCATTCGGTGAACGGGGGGACAGTGAATAGGGGGAGCCCCGGTAAATTGGGAGGGGCCCTGGTGATAACCGGAGGAAGGGGGGGGAAAGGAGCGAGCCCCAAGGGACTCCCCCCGGTGCTGGGGACACCCCGATGCCCCCCCAGCGCACGCCCCCCCATTCCCGCTCCTGTTCCCGGGGGAAGTCAAAGGGGAGGGGAGGGGTGGAATCCCCGGGATGGGCAGGGGGGGCACAAAGGGGGGTCCGGGCCCTGTGCACCGGAGGGTGGTCGGTACACGAGGCGGGGGTCCAGACCCGGTGCCCGAGGGGGCATCCCGGTGCCCGGTGATTCGTGAGGGGCTGTCCGGTGATTCCTGGGGAGGTCTCCGGTGGTCCTGGTGCATGACGGGGGGGTCCCGGTGACTCATGGAGGGGTCTCCGGTGATCTCGGTGCCCGAGGCTGGCGATGTTTGAGGGGGGGTCCGGCGGTCCCGGTGCACGATGAGGGGGTGTCACTGCTCGATGGGGGGGGGAGTCCCGGTGCACGGTGACGGTGCTGATTGATGGGGGAGGTCCTCTGGTGGTCCCGGTGCCCGGTGATTGATGGAGGGGGTCTCCGGCGATTCCTCGGGAAAGGGGGGGCGGTCCGGTGATGCCGGTGAAGGAGGAGGGGAGAGAGGTAACTCGAGGGTCCTGAGGGGATCCCGGTGCATGAGGACGGTTAAATTCGGGGGTGCTGGTGCTCGGAGGGGGGGTTGGTTCCTGGTGTGTGACACAGAGAGAGACCCCGGTGACACTGGGGACCCTGGCACGGGGCTGGTGACACTCAGGGGATCCGGGTGGCACAAGAAGCTGGGGGCACCCGGTGACACAGGGCTCTCGGTGTGACTCTCGCGGGGCTCTCAGTGACACGAAGAGCCCCAAATTCCTCTGGGTGACACAAAGAGCTGCCCAAACTGGTCTGGGTGACACGAGGGGACGGTGGCACGCGAGGAGCCCTTTGCACGAGGATCCGTCGCACGAGGACCCCCAAAATTCCTCGAGCGAATCCCCCCGAAATCCTCGCGCGGGACCCCCCACTCAGCGCGAGCCAAACCCCCCCTCCCCTCCTGCTCCTCACCCCGGGGGTCTCCGGGTGATCCCGCCCCAGGTCCTCCCCTTTCCCCCTTTCCCCCTTAGGGATGGGAAGGTCGGAGGGACTGAAGGGGGGGTGCAGGTGCGGGTTTTTCCGGGGGGGTCCCGGCGGCCCCTGGGGCGGGGTCAGTGCTCAGCAGCGGGGCCGCGCTGCTCGCACCCGTTGGCCGAGACCGAGGGGGGCGGGGGCGGCCCGGGGACCCCCCTGGGCCCCCAAATCACACCCGGGTCTGCTGCTTTAGTCCTGTGCTCCCAGCGCTGATTTTTCTCTTTATTCAGTCTTTTGGTGTATTTTTTTTGCTAAGATTTAATAAACCTTTAAAATTTTACAAAGTGAGCGTCGTTTCTCCAACCCTGCACTGCCGGGTAGGAGGTGCAGTTGGAAGGAGGGAGGCGAATGGAAAGCTGGTTTGAAGGGTCTTCATTTACTTCTCATTATCCTGCTCTGAGTTTTTGGAGTTTTCTGCCAGAAATCTCTCCCCTCTCCCACTCATCCACAGGGGTTTGGGGCAGTTTTCCCTTTTTGGGGGAAATTAAAGCCAAGCACAGACTCTCCTAATTAGGGGTAGCGACAGTGCGGCTCCAGGGCTGCGCGCTGAGCCGGAGGCAGCGAACACGCAGGGCTGGGAAAGGCGTGCCGGCAGCTGCGGAGAACTTTGTTTGTGTTTCCAGGCCAATGGCGGCTCGGGCCCGGGCCCGTTCCAGGGCTGTTCCTCATCTCCGCCTTTGCCCTCCCACAGCCCGGGGGGCCGTGAGAGCGCGGGCCGAGGCTGGGCCGTGTGCAGAGCCCGGCCCTCGCTGCCATTGGCTGATTGTGCCAATGTCACTCCAGGTTCTCGCGCGCTGATTGGGCAGAGCAGCAAAGGCGCCATTGTGGCAGCGTCTGTGCGGGCCCGGCAGCGGCGGCAGCGGCCGGAGCCCGGGGAGGCGGCGGCGGAGCTCGGAGGCGGCCCCAGCGCAGGTGGGAGCCGCGCTCGGTTGTGCGGGGGCTCGGGGCTCGCTGCGGGCCTCGGGGGCGGCAGGGGGCTCTGGCGGGTTGGTTGTGCTGGTGCCGGCCCGTGTTGGCGCTGGGCTGAGGGCGCTGCGGGAGCGGCTGCCCGCGGTCTCCTTCCCGCTGGGGCCTCGGCAGGAGCCGGTGCCGGAGCAGCGCTGGCTCGTCCCGGTTGCTGTGGGTGGCACAGAGGTGTCTGCCCTGTGCCTGGGGCTGTGCGGGAAAATTCCCGTGGCCAGAGGTTTTTGTGCCCGCAGGAGACAGAGGAGTCCTGTAAAAGTGACTTTATTGATGAACAAAGAGAGAGGCCATGCGGCATTTGCCATGCGGTCTCTAAAGCGCCGCCTCCTTTTTATCCTCATTTTCCCGTCTGCATCTCCCTCTCCCATTCCCCTCTGGCTGACGCTTTTGGAAGGTTCAGACTTCCTGATCCACCTACTGCATGTCCCTCCTAACATGCACTCCTACTACGATATTAATCTTACTGCTTTCAATCCCTCCTTTTCTCATTTTCTCAAGAAGAGCGCTTACAAACTTTTAATTTCCATTGACTCAATCTCTTTTCCTGTGTCCTCTTTGGCGCAAGGTGTCATGCATGGTAAAAAGCTGAGAGGTGCTGCAGCACGTCAGAGGAGGAGCAGCATTCGTTTAAGCCACGGTATTCCGGGGAACCACGGAAACGTGTCCCATTCCCATCCTTTCCCTGTTTGGACTGGTACATGAGCTAATTTCTTATTTCCTTTGTTATCTGTTTCACCACTTTTCGGTTATCATCTAGTCGCTAACAGCAATTTGAGTAATTAATTTTCCACAAAGTCCGGCTCCCTCTTTTAATAGATAATCTGATCCCATCCCATGGTGAAATGTCTTGTTCCTAATGTCAGTGGATTGGTCGGCAGGAACGTCAGGAGCTGGAGTTGTCTGGTTGGTTATTATTTCAAGGACAGGTTTTAACCTAATTCTGCCACTCAAATTATGGATGGATTCTCTATATCGTGATATGAATTTGTTAGGGTTTCCAAGATCTACTCCATGGTGTTGTAGGATTTGTTCTGGTGTCTCTTCATCTTTTTCCTATTTTTGGGTGCTCCCTCCAGCCGGGGAAGACTCAGTTGACCACTTTTTTCTAATTAAATCATCAAATACTTGGATTCCAAACTGATTTCTCTGGGCAAGCAAACACTGTTCTGATATATCCTATATAACCTAGACAGTGACAGCACATGTTGGAATGAGGAGAGGGATGATTTCCCCCCTGCTTTTTTTCATGAAGTTTTCCCAACATTCTGCGTTTGCTGTTTCCCTTTGCAGCTTAACCAATTTCTGTTGCAGTCAGATATCCTCACTATGGGCTCTGCCTTTAGTTGTGCAAATTCCATCTGTGCAAGCAGGCAGAGCTTGGGGTGAAGGACAGAGGAAATCAGCGAAATTCCTCCCCCAGGCAACAAGACCCTGGTACATTGTGCACACATTGCCCTAGCAGTGTTAATTTGCATTTCTAAAGCTCCTGTCCTGGCTCTGCCTGGAACCCATGCTTCTGTTACAGAGCAGCCCTTAGGTGATGCACAGGTGCACCCCCACAATCTGCTTTTTTTTTCTCTTTTTTTTTAACGATTTTGTATTCGCTGTTTATGTGTTAAAGCCTCACCATTAATACTCTCCTAGTTTTTCAAAATGCAACATAAAGGTGAGCATCGAAAAACCCTTTCCGAAATTCTGCCATCATTAAGAGCCACCCAGAGATATGTACAAAATATTCCAATGCAATCAAGTTTTTTCTAGCTCTTCTCCTAAGAGTAAAAATTGATTGTCACACCTCTAGTCCAAACCTAACTAACAATATAAAAGTAGGATTGTTATGCAGAATTTTTCTAATGGTGCAATCTTGTTACTGACAATGCAGGGAAAATCAAAAACTCTCCATCAATACCTTTAGTGTTAGAGAGTCAAGGCATTACTTGATTGTGGTCAGGGTGTGCAGCAGAAATAATTTCATCCACACATAGCCCAGGTGTGCAGAGAAATTCATTCCATGAGATGTGAATTTTGCTCGATTTTCCCTAAACTTTTTACAGTTTAAACCCATAGAAATAAATTGGTTTAGTGTTCATTGCTTCAAAGTTGTGTAGTTCTTAGTGTTTGGTTTCCTATTGCACACGGATTTCTCCTCTTCTGATGTTAATTAGATCCACATTCCTGGATTTCCTTCTCTTTTTTCCAGACCAGGTGTCTCCATCTGGGCCAGGGGCAGTGTCTGGGGTGGGTGTTCCTTGATGTTTGCTGATGTTTCCTTGATTATGTGTTGAATGTCGTTCTCTTTGTGGGAATCTTTTGGGCTATTCCCAGGTTGTTGCAGTGGTTATTTCTGTTGAGTGGTCTAAAATTCCTTTTCAAAAAAGCTTTTAAAATCTCTTTCCTGGGACAAATATAAAGCAAGCTTGACTAGTAAAATGGAATGTAAAAAAAATTAAATTTGGTATACTTTCCAGCAATGGAATCGCAGGCAGCCCAGTGTGTGAGTGTAATTGAGAGGCAGAGTCCTGGGTGGATGCTGTGAACAGCAAAGTGCCAAGGCAGGCTCTGTGCCAGCCCAGCTTCCTGTGGCAGAGATTTCACAAGAGACAGGATTCTAGCCACAGACTGCATGAAATATACATCCCTTATCTCCACCCTGCACTAGGTGGAGAATTCCCAGGGTAAGGAATTGCAAAGATCAATTCCAAGGGAGAGAATTGAATATCTGCCCTGGCTCTGGCCAAAGGTTATAATGGCCGGATGCTTGGCCTTCAGCCAAGGGCACACACTGACTCAGAAAACACTTCCTAAATGCAGCAACATGTTGCATATTCGTAGACCTTCATGCATTATTCAGAATCATTCTCCTTGACCTGTAAATAATTCTTTTTCCTTCTCTGGTGTTCCATAATCCAGGACTGTGAATAATTTTCTGATTATCTTTTTTAGGATTCTCTGAGTTATTTACATGAACAAAAGCTTTTTACATCAAAATATTATAGTCCAAAGAATTATATTTATCACTACTACTTATAAGTTCTGTTAATCACAGAACTAAAACTATATTCACGCAGCAAAGTTTTTCAACATAGAATATTCATTTTAATATTTACAAAAAGCCAGTAATGTAATATAATACGTACTTAAAACACACATACAATTCAAATTTCTTTTCTAAGACTTGAAGTGCCATAGCTAGGTCACCAGTTGTTTTGTTATTTTTCATTTTCTCAGCTTTTGTTTCTTTTCTCTTGTCCATACCACAACATTGAAGCTATTGGGGTTTAAAAAGTCATACAATATTCTGGCTAGAACCGGGAATCCTCAATCCAGGTCCTGCAATTTCCTATTAATGCTCAGAATTCTTGCACGTCCTTTTCAGTCCTGGATTACTTCTGAGATTCCCCAGATCCTCTCTGGATCAATACATCACAGACCTTCATTCAAAATACGTCCTGAATATTTAACACTATTCTCCATCATTTCCTCTTTTATTTCAAATACTCAAAAATTATTTTTAGCCTGAACATTCAGCCATTTCACAGAGGCTTCTTCTGCCACTTCTTGTCCTCCTGATTGCAGCAAGTCATCCACATCCTGCATTAACGCAATCCCTGGGTGTGGGGTAAATTCTTGTGATATTTTCTGCAAGGCTTGCCCCAATAAGGCTGGTGCTTCCGTGCATCCCTGCAGAAGGACCGTCCATGTCTTTCCCATTTTCCCTTCTACCTCTTGTTCCCACTCAAAGGCAAAATCCAGTTTACCATCCTGTGTGAGTGGGCATCCCCAGAAAGCATCTTTGCCATCAAGGACTGAATGGTGGCAGTGTGAGGAGGGCACCTGGTTCAAGATGGTGAAGAAGGATTTGAGAGCCCCTGGGTGCTGGGGCCCCCTTGGGCCCTGGGGTTCATCCCTCAGGGGCTGTAGAAACTCTGCCATGGCCTTTGCCTTCGCCTTGGCCTTTTCCTCATCCCTTCTTGCATTCCCCTGCTGTGCCTTTGTGACCAACTGCTCCAGGGGCTTCTTCTGCCCCTCCTGCAGCCCCCTCAGTGCCTGGGGGTGCTCATCCTCTGACAGCTGCTGAGCTTTCTGCTAAATCATTCCTTTCTGCAGTGACCCAGAGAAAGTCCTTAAAAGCTAATCTGGATGCTTGCACGTCCAATGCCCATTTCGCAGCTGTTCCTTCGTGCTGCTCCTTGTGCTGTGGCTGCCGTGGCCAGCCCGTATCCCAGAGCCGGTGCCTGTCCTGCCGCAGTGTCCAAACGCGGCCCCCCCGGCGGGCAGGGCCGGCAGCTCCACGGGGCCGGGCAGCGGCCGGGGCGTCCCGCAGCCTCCTGGGGGCCGGGGGCCACTGCCGGGCCTGCAATTGCCGGGGGGTGCTGGGCTCAGGCAGCGCCCGGCGCTGAGCCCCGGCTGCCCCACAGCCCCGGCCCGGCCCCGCAGCTCCCCACAGGCCCCCAGCCCGTGCTCCCGGTGCCGCCCCTCTGCGCCCGCTCCTGCCGCTGCCCAGCACAGAGAAACCCCCTGCAATCCTGACCTCCTTGTGTGCCTGTCCTGGCAACCGGGGATACAAAGGATCTGCAGCAGCTGGCAACTTCTGAGGATCAAATCCTGCTGAAAAACATCCCCATCCTCAGTATTTTTCTCTTCCTCGTCTTTTCCATCACCCTTTTTCTTCCCACATAGATTGCTCCTGCTGCTTCTTTCCTGAACCATATTCCTGCACGCTCGCCTTCACCCAATCCCTTCCCAGTACACCAACACCAGCCATCCCTTGCTGTCTGACTCTCTTCTGACCTTCCCTTATTGCTCCTCTGGGTGTCCATATCCTTGATTACCTCTGGAATAATGTACAAACTACCTCAACATGCTCCCAAGGGACCCTTCAGAGATATTTTGGGATCATCATCCCTTTTGCTGGGATCCCTTCGTGGCTTTCCCTTTTTACCCTCCATGGGTGCCCTGCCATGTTTAGTCCCCGAAGATGCCACTGTAGTCCCTGCTGAGATTTTCAGTGCTCTCTGGCTGCCGACTCTTCCCAAACCCCCTGATCTGTCACTCGTCTGTCTCCCGGCCTCAGCGCCCCCCGGCAGGGGAATTTGGGGAGGTGGGAGCGGGGAGCGCCAAGGCCGGGCCCCCCCGCGCTGTGGTGGCGGTAGCGGCTGCAGTGGGGAGCGAGTGCGGGCGGGAGCGGCCGAGAGCCCAGCGCTGCCCCAGCCCGAGCTGCCCCAGCTCCATCGCTGCCCCTGCGCTGGGATGCTGTGGGTTTGGGGGGAAGAGGGAGCCGGCAGTGGGTGCTGGGCCTGGGGGCAGCAGGAGAAGGGAAGGAGAAGCAGGGTTGAAGAACAAAATGGTCAAAGGATGCACGTGGGAGGAGCAGGTGGGATTGTGCAGGAGAAAGAAGAGTAATGGAGGATGAGGAGTGTGAGGAAGAGTAGGGACACCGCAAGAGGGTCAGAAATGGGAAGCAGCACAATGTTCCACTCCTCCCTGTATCTGCAGCCTCTGCCCCAGCCCCAGGAGCGTTGCTCCCCCCACATGCAGCAGGTGACTGAAGAGGACCATCCATGATTTTCACAGGGGTGAATCTTGGTGTTTGTGAGCTTTATTGGGCTAAATGTTGGTGCTTTGGTTTTTTGCAGCGGCTGAATCTTTATATTTTGGAAGGGATTTGGGCTGAAACTTGCTTTTTGGGGAGTTTTTGATCTATGTCTTGATGTTTGGATAATTTTTGTGCTGAATCGTTGTGTTTTGGAGGTTCTTAGAGACGCAAGATGCCCAATGACTTCCTGAATTGCACTTTGGAAGGAGAAACCCCCAGCCCAAGGTGCTCTCTTGTGTTTTCCCCCAAACCAGGATTTGTCATTCCAAAGGCGTCGGTGGATGGAGGAGGAGGAAATACCCCAGAGATCCCACAGGAAGAGGGGCTGCAAACCCAGCCCAGGGAGCTGCGAAGAGGAAAGACCCTCCCTGAGCCGGGAAGGCGGCCAGAGATCCAGGCAGAGCTCAGAGCTGGTGGAGAAGCCTCCTGGAGGGGAGAAGCCCCACAAGTGCTTGGAATGTGGGAAGGGTTTCAGCTACAGCTCCAAGCTGATCCAACACCAGATGATCCACACTGGGGAGAAGCCCTATGAGTGTGGGAAATGCAGGAAGAGCTTCAGGACTATTTCTTATCTGATGCAGCACCAGGTGATCCACACAGGGGAACGGCCCTACACCTGCTTGGAATGTGGGAAGAGTTTTGCGTGGAGCACTGCCCTGAGAAGCCACCAGCGCATCCACACTGGGGAGAGGCCCTACAAGTGTCCTGAGTGTGGGAAGAGGTTTCAGACCAGCTCCAGTCTCCTCCTACATGAGCGGATTCACACAGAGGAGAGGCCCTTCCGCTGCCCCGACTGCGGGAAGGGATTCAATCTCAACTCCACCCTCACTGTCCACCGGCGCATCCACACTGGGGAGAGGCCCTACGAGTGTCCTGAGTGTGGGAAGAGCTTCTCACAGAGCTCTCACTTGACCCGACACCAACGGAGGCACCACTAAGGGAAGCCCTGTGAGTGCCCCGAGTGTGGGAAGAGCTTCGTGCTCTGCTCCAGCTCCATCCCCCTTGGGAGGATCGGTGTTGGATGATCCCCAGTGACCCCCGTTGGGCAGAGCCCTGGTGATCTTTGGTCCTGGTTATCCCCGTTGGGTGCGGGGAAGGGGTTGGAGAGATTTCTTTCCCTTCTCCTTGTGCTGCTGTGATGTGGTTGGTAATAAATTCCCTCGCTGTGCCCAGGCTGGCTCTGTTGTTCCCGTGCCGGTGCTCGGGGCGGGATCTCTCCTGTTCCTTCTGTCAACTGCCGGGCCTCTCCTCAGCCAATCAGAGAATGCGATGAAGAAGATTCAGCCAATCAGAGAGAGCAGCTGTGATGACTCACCGGTTGCCGGGCAGACCCGCAGCACCCAGTGTTCCCCACCTGGACCCGCCCTCCCCGCCCAGTCACGATCCCCCCGCGGGGTCCCCCCAGTTCCTCCCCAGTCCCGCCCCACAATAAACGGGACCGGGGCGAACTGGGCAGCTTTATTGGGAGCACTGGGAGCAGCTGTGCTGGGGGGTCACACGGTGCCTCCAAAATCAGCGGGTGGATGGATCTGGGGGTCCCAGCTGGTGGAAGGCCACTGCTGCTGGCTCAGGAGCTCTGTGGGCAGAGAAGAGTGGGTGACCCTGGGTGGGGGCCCCAGGGGGAGCACACACGCTCCAGGATAGGGGGCATATGACTCCCTAGGACCCCCCTCACCTTCTTTCGCAGGTAGAGCCGAGCCCCTGGGCCAGGAAGCCGAAGCCAAACACGGAACCCTCGATCCCCATTGTCACCTTGCTGCTGGCGGAGTCCGGCGGCATCTCTGGGTGTCCAAAGGGGTCAGGACCCCCAAAACCTCTCAGACACCCCAAGCCCCTACAAGCACCTTCCCAATTGTCCCCAGCCCACACAGGGCCCCCTGAAACCTCCTCCTAAACTCTTCCCAGCCACCCCAGGACCCACCAAAGCACCTCCTGTCCCTTTCAGGATCCCACAGCCCCCTCCCAATTGCCCCCCACTGCCCAAGAACCCCCAAACCCTCTCCCAGTCCCTTCCCAGTCCCACCAGGATTCACCTACACCATCCCAGTCTCTTCCCATCACAACCAGCCTCATTCCAACTGCTTTCCAATTCCTGATCATTTTCCATCCCCTCCAGACTCCCTCAAATTCCTCCCAGTAACACCCAGTACCCCCAAACTCCCTCCCAGTGCCCACCAGGACCCCTACAACCCCATCCCGCCCTCCCCAGCATTCTTCAAACTCCTTCTCAGACCTTCTAAACCCCTGAGCCGTACTCCCAATTTCAAGTAGACTCTCTGAAACTCTCCCCCAGTTACTCCCAGCACACCCTAATCCGTCTTCCAGCTCTCCCGGTTCCTCTCCCACTCCCCCCACACTGTGGGGTCTGGGCCGTGCCCCAGTGCCGGCTCAGGGGGTGCTCCAGGCTGACGTCTCCACCTGGAGCTGGAGCTGACCCCGTGCCAGGAGGGGTTTCCAGCAGCACCAGGAGCTGGTAGAAATCCAGTCCCCATTGGGGACCAGGTCGGTGGCCACCACGTGTCCCGAGAGCTCCTGCTGGCCCTGGAACCAGCTCAGCTGGATGTCGGCAGGGTAGAAATCCCTGAGGGAGCAGAGCAGGCAGCCGGGGCCGGGCTGGGAGCTCGAGGGCCGCAGTGAGATGGGGACACTGGGGGGCGCTGGGAGAGAGTGGGGACACACTGGGATCAGCTTGGGGGAACTGGGATATGTGAAGGAGGGCTGGTGTGGTACTTTGAAAGACTGGGAATAAAATTGGAGAGAGTGGAGTGGATTGGAATAATGGGAGAGAGGGTAGCGGTCTGGAATTGGACTGAAAAGGACTTGGAACAGACTGGAAGTGCCTGGGAAGGCACTGGGAGAGACGGTGGAGGTCCCGGATTGGAATTAGAAACACTGGGAGTGGACAGGGAATGGAATGGCTGTGGACTGAGAGGAATTTGGAGGGACTCTGGTGACACTCGGAAGGACCATGTGGACGCCGGGACAGACTGGGATGGACTGGGAGAGACTGGGATGGATTGGGAGAGCCACTGTAGTCACTTGGGGTGAGGGGCAGGAGGCCCCGGGGATGGGCACAAGAAGGGCTGACGTGTCTCGGGTGATTCCCAGGGAGGTTTTGGGGGGCTCCAGGGTCATTCCCAGGGCAGGGCCCGAGGGGACACGCTCTGCCCCACGCTCCCCTCTGCGCTCCACGAGGAATGGGCTGGACAACTCGTAGTTGTGCCGGCAGTGCCTGTCCACCGCAGCCCGTCTGTACTCCATCCATTGCGGGTCGCTGTTCCAGTGCCTGGCAGCCTTGTCCCCAAAGGAGGTGTCCCCACGTGCAGCCCCACATCGCTGCCCAAGTGCAGGAACTGCTCCCGCTTGGAGATGTTCCTCTCCACGAACCTCAGCCGGTCGGTGCCGTGAATGAAGTGACACTCGGACTAAACCATCTCCTGGAACAGCGCTGTGTGTGCAGGACACAGGTCCGGGGGTGCCCCCCCAGCAGCCCAGAGTAGCCAAGAGCTCCGGGGCAACCCCGGCTCCGCAGCCCCAGTGCCCCACGGCCGCCATGGGACCCTTCTTCCCGCTGTCCCAGTTCCTCTTTTCCACCCTTCTTTGTCTTTTCCTCCCCCTTTCCCAACACTCCCCAGTCGCCTGCCCCCCGCAACATCTGTTTGGGGGTCCCACCTCCCCATTTCCCTTTCTCTCACCACCGTTCCCACCACTTCCCGCCCCTCCCGCTCACCCGAGAGTTCCGCGCCCCCAGCCCGGGGGGCTCCCAGTGGCACCAGTAGGGCCCCAGCTGCCCCACACGCCCCATGGCCAGCGCCGGGCAGGGTCTGACACCTCTCCCCTGTTGGAACCCTGGAAACTGAGGGGTTTGGGCTTTCTGTGCTGACAGGCACTGACCCCCAGGAAAACACTGCTTTTGACCTGAGGCTCTGAAGAAGGTTTCCAGAATTGAGTGATAGATCTGGGATCACTGGTGTGTTGTTGGAATAGAAATGTGCAGTGTCACATAGTGGAAAATTTAGAATTTGTGATTTTAGAATATAGTAATATATATTAAACAAGATGGAGATTTTAGGGCGGAGGTTTCTTTCTTCTTCACTTTCTTCATGGGTCAGGGTGGTACTTCTGTAATTAGAAAATTCCGCATTTCAGGTCACGGGTGATTGGTTCTTGGGCTATTATGGTGTCTTTTTTTAATTGGACTCATTGGTCCTTAAAAGGCCTTGTAGAGAGAGATACGTGTCCATTTTTAGCCTGTTACCTAGAAGTGTTGTAGAACTCACTGTAATATAGATAAGAATTAATAAATATCTGAGTCCGAACACGAAATTCCGTGTCTAGAGCATTTAATCTCGACTCTAGAAAAAGAAAAAAGAAGATAAAACGCGATACCCCCTCCCCAAATTCTCCTGGCGGGGGGCGCTGGGGGCGGGGCGCGGGTGGAGTCCAGGTGAGGAGCTCTGGGCGCTCTGGGACAGCCTGAGGAGTCATCAGCGCCGCGCGCTCTGATTGGCTCAATTATTTTGGTGCCTTCTCTGATTGGCTGAGGAGAGGCCCGGGAGTTGAGAGGAGGACCGGGAGAGATCCTGCCCCAGGCTAGCGGTGGAAGAACATCCAATTAACAAGGCATGCAGATCATTTCCCAGCGGTGCCCACACTCCTGTAGGAACTAAATGCACCGAGGATCTCACGAGGGTCACCAACTCTGTGGCGGCCAAATCCAGCCCTGCGCTCCCTGCGGGTGCGGGCACTCTGGGAAGGGCTCAGCTGCGGCTCAGATGGCCGGAGAGTGGCTTGGTGGTCACCTCGTGTGTGAGGCAGTGATGGGCTGGGGAGATGCGTGGACACCACATGATCAGAGAGCTGACTGGGTAAAGGGACACGCCAACAGCGACACCGCAGTGACAGGCAGCCAATGCAGGCTTGTTTCAGTAAAGTTTGGGCTAAGTTTGGGTTAAGTTTCGAGTATAAAAAGGCTCAGTTGGTTACAATAAACGATCTTCTTCGGAGCAAGCAATCAAATCTGTGTGTCTTTGTTCCTCATTGCTACACATGACCATGAGATGACCATGACGATGACTCAGCTGTGATCCTGACATGACCATCTGTCTTCGGTTTGAGTTGCCAATTTAAATAAACTTATTTTTTCTGTTGTGAGACAGAACCAGGAGCAAAAGAGCAAGGCAGGCCTAAAACTTGAGAGAGTATAAAAGAAAATTTATTTACTACACAAACAAAGAGAAAGGAAAAAAAAATTCAGAATAAGATTTTTCAGCTCACTCCTTCCCTCCCTCTCCCAATCTTCATAACAACAAAACAAACATATAGCAAATACTTCGGTCAGTGCCCAATTTAGTCTTTCTCAGTTCACTTCTGGAGAGAGAAGCCTCTTTTTATTGAAGTTGTAGGGATTTTTCCCAGAGGAAGGAAAAAGACAGTTCTCTTGTGGTTTTATCTTTCACGATTTGCATCCGCCCGGGAACCTGCAACCGTGACGCTCCTCCCAACTCCACAGCCGTCCCAAAGCTGTAGATGTGGGCCATGTCTGTCTCATGGGGTATTACTTTTAAGAATGAAATGTTCGACAGCAAAGATTCTCTTTGTCTCCTTTCTCTCTGCTCAGGCTTCATCTTCAGAAAACCGAAATCCCCTTCTTTTCTCAGGGCAGAAATTCTCAACACAGGTGCTCTTTGGTCAAATCATCTATTAAATGGAACATTTCTATCCCCCCATGTCTCTTTCCATGGTTTATAGGAATATTCAGTACATCAGTTCATCCCTACAATTTTACAAAAAGATTTTCAGCCATTTCAGCATCTTCTCATTCTCCTTCCATCTCAAAAACTTAGCTCTTACATCACTGACTTCAGAAATCTTTTTATTCCCTTTCATATTCAAAGGAAAGGCTGGAGGCTTTGCAAATCTTATCTGAGCACTAAAGAGTTAAAGTTTAACACAACTACTAAAGTTGGGCCAGGCTCAGGCCGTGCTGGGGGGGCAGCTGAGGTGTCAATCAGCCTTTCTGGGGCTGGGCTGCAGCCCCACACTGCTCATGGCCACCCGGGCAGGCCCGGCCCGTCCGGCAGCAGCAAGAGTCGGCCTCCCCCCCACGCCAGAGCCGCAGGCCCGTGGAGGAGGAAGCTGTGAAGGTCTTATCACAAAACATTTTCTCCCCCCGGCCATCGGGTCCCCCTCGTTGGCAAACGGGGCCCAAGCGGCCTCCCGAGCCTCCCCCCCGCATGGGGGAAGGGGAAGCTCGGGTTGATGTTACCTGCTCAGCCACCGGAAAGACAAAGAGACTCAGTTCTGGATTACCTCCTTCAAAATGTGTGTTCCCGGAGCGAACTAACTTTCTCTAATTGGCTGTTGCAGGTATCCCAACCCCCACAGAAAAAATTCCCTTAGGAAGAACCTCTTCTGAGTTTCTTCTTCCTAAGTCAACCTATCACAGTGACACAGAGAACCTTCCAAGCGTTCTTTTCGTGAGCTGCTGCTGTGATGTCACAGGAGCGTTGCCACATCCCAGCGGTGCTCCCGTTGCTGTGGGACACAGAGGCCTCAGTGCCCAGAGGCTCTGGGTGCCTGCTGACTGCCGGAGGATCCTCCTGCCCGAGGCATTCTCGGCAGCCAGCCCAGCCCTGACCCGTGTCCGTGTGTGCCTGCAGGGGTGCAGCCTGCAGACGTGTGCAGCGCAGCCACAATGATCCAGCAAGTGGTTGCTGCAGTTTGCACTCTCTACTCTGTGGCTTATTCGGGGTATTTTTTAACCCACTTGGCAAGTAAGTTGAGGTTTTCTCTCGGTGCAGCATCTGTGGCTTTGGGCTTGCTGTGTGCTTTCTGTTCTTCCTCTGGACCTTTGAGTTGACTTTGTAACCAAATTGCCATGAAGACACCGTTGGTTTGGGAGAGCTCCTGCCAGCAGCTGCAGCTCAAAAAGGGGGTGTCTGCAGCCAGCGAGGCGTTTGCAATGAGGCCTGGGGGGGTTCTGTTCCCTCGAGCAGGGCGTCTGTGGCAGTGGAGCCTGGAACTCCCTTTGTTTGCTGGTCCAGCCAAGAACTGACACAGCCCAGGATTTTGTGCTGTTCTCTTGCTTGCTCTGTGAAGGGACTGTGGCTCCTGGAGGGATGCTGTGAAAGCAAAATGTTCTCTTGGGGTTACCTTGCTCTGTGGCATTTCCCACCACGGGCAATTTTTTTCCTACCAGCATCTGGTTCATGTTCCCTCTCCCATTGCAGGGCACCTCATGCGTGGATCCCAAGCAGCTCCTCCTTCGGTGAGTGGGAAGAAACCTCTGGTGTTCAGAATTGTGCAGCAAATTGTGAGCTCTGTGTGTGGCAGCCGAGTGCCATCCTGGGAGGCCGAAGGAAAGTCCCTGTCAGGGTCTTTGCAGCAGCAGCAGCAGCAGCAAAGGGATCCCTGGCAGTTTTCTCCTTTTCTGCTGAAGAGTTTAGAAGAGCTGCAGGTCTGGTTTTGCAGGCAGAGGATTTGCCTTAGCCATGGTGAAATACCGAATTCCCAACAATAAGTGGCAATGTCACTTTTAGCCCATTGTTAGTTTGTACAACTCTGAACTCTGTTTGTGCTTCGTGCAGCTGGATGTGTAGCTGAGGATAAATAAGGTGACAACTGAGATCGAACTTCCTGTCCCTCACGCTACTGTCTGTCCTCAGGGCACCAAAGCTGCATCAGCACCTCCTCTGGCTGCCTCTGCTTCCAAAGAGGAAGAAGACAGCAGTGAGATTGCCGCTGTTCTGGGGGACGATGGTGAACACCCCGTGGTTTGGGAATACAACAGCAAGGCTCCCGCAGTGTGGGACAAGGACAGTGGACATCTCCCGGCATGGGAGGAGGATGGTGGATATCCCCTGGCATGGGACAAGGATAGAAAAGCTCCCATGGCGTGGGATGAGGGCGACGGACATCTCCCGGTGTGGGATGAGGACAGAGGACATCCTGTGGCTCGGGAAGAGGAGGGTGAACATATCCCAGCACGGGATGTGGATGGTGAACGTCTCGCGGCTTGGAAAGATGATGGAGAACCTGCCTCTGCTTGGGAAGAGGATGGAGAACCTGCAGCATTTTGGGAAGAGGACGAGGAACCTCCTTCTGCTTGGGAAGAGCACACTGAACCTCCCTCCGCTGTGGGATCCTGGGCTGAACATTCTGACAGCAGCACAGCCCTGCAGCCAGAGGGGACAGGGGAGCGGTGCCTGATGCAGCTGAGTACGTCTGTTCTGTTCCTGTGTGCCAGAGCAGGGTGCTGTGTGTGTGTCTCAGCATGAGCTGCACCCAGTGCTGCTCTGCAGCTGAATGTCACCGAGTCATTCATTGTCCTTCCCCAGCTGACACCAAGGGGCTCATGGCCCCAGGGAGTGGGGCTGCATTCTGGCTCTGCTGCAAGGCGGGGTCTCCATCTGGGAGGGAGCATCTTCCACGTGGTTTCTTTCAGGGAACATCGTGAGCGTGGGGGAGCCTGCTGAGAAATACCTGGGACTGGAGCAGATTGGCCAAGGGTAAGTGCATGGCAGTTCCTTCTGCACAAGCGGGGCCCAGGTATTTTGCTGGAGTCAGGAGAGCTCCAAACACCCTCCGACACTGGGGTATGATCCTGCTGTCTCTCAGTTTTGATCAGAATTGATAACTGTGGTCAGAAGGAACAGTCAAAGGCCTCTGAGGCTGGCAGTGTCCTGCCTGCAGCAAGGAGCAGGACCTGGAAGGTCTTCTGTGCCTGGAATTTGATTGCCCTAAAGAGCAACTCACCATCTGGTGACTCTCAGAAAACAGTTCTCAAGAAGAACTAATAAGTGCTTTTTTCAGCACAGGTAATAAACTCCATGCATTCAGTAACAGACACAGAGCTGCTGCACTCGAGGGGAAAATGCATCACCTGCCTGATTGCAGGGCCCTTGTGGATCCTGCAAGTCTTAGGCAGGAAATGCAAAAGGATGAAATACATTCTTTTCCACTTCTTTAGACACCAACTCCCACCTCAGGTTTTGAACTAAAGGAATTCAGTGTGGACATTCGCTCCAGCCCTTTTCCTTCGTGTTGGGCTCAGTTTTCTCTTGCACACCTTGCATGGCAGACGGCTGGTGGCTGCTGCACTGCTGTTTGAAGGGTCGATGCACGCAGGTGTTTTGTGAATGCTGCAGGCAGCAGAGATCTCCTGTCTGGGCTGCCTTTCACTCCCAGAGCCTAAAGCTCTGCTTCTTTCTTCTCTGCTGTTTTGTCTCCAGGGCTTTTGGAACTGTTTATAAAGGACTCGACAGGTCCACTGGAGGAGAGGTCAGTGCCACCACGTCCAGCACGTCTGGCAGCTCCCGAGGGCTTTCCCCTCTGCTGGGAGCTGTGGCTGCAGCTTTGGGGGCCCAGCAGAGCTTTCCTGCACAGGCTGCTCCTCTGAAGGCAGAGCAGTGTCAGCCTTCAGAACACAGCTGGGACAGCCTTGGTGCTTCTGAAGTGCCCAGAGGAATGCAAGGAGGGCAGTGGTGTCTGTCAGAGCCGGACACCATGGCTTGGTCTTCATATCTAAAACCATGAATGCATCAGCAGGTGGAGACTGAGGCCCAATTTATCTTCATCCCAGCCTTGGACAGGAACACTATTTAGCAGTTTTTCCATCCTGCTTTTCATCTTCAAAGGCCGAATTAGGCCTAATTAGGGAGAGATCCTGCTTGGGCTCAGTTTGGGGTTTTAGTCCTACTGCAGCTGTTCACAGAGAGAGAGGGAGAGAAATGAGAAGATGGATGTCCAGAGCAAAGCTCTCTCCTAAACGCTGCAGTTGAAACACAACTGGGTCTGGTGTCAGTGACACCCTGTGACAATGGATGTCTGTGTCTGCTTTATTGTGCAATCCCAAACAGAGCAGTGGCATTTGAAATCATGACCAAGTCCCATAGAATTGCTAAAGGGTTCTGGGCTGTTTTGCTCTGTTTCACAGCATCAGAAATACCTCCTGCTTGCAAAATGTGTTTAAATAATAACGATGATGATGATCATCATCATCACCGGAGTGGTGATAAACTAAGGCCATTTGAGAAGATGCAGATTCTGTAGGTGCAGAAAATGTTGTTAGAGCTTTGAGGCTGACAGCTGAGGGACCATTTCTGCAGAGCTTACAAGGCCAAATGTCTCTGGCCACGTGTCCTGTAAGCAGCCCCCAGCCAGCAGAGAAATGGGCTGTGGGAATGGCACTTGCTGAGCTCTGGTGTCCCATGCCAAGGCAGTTTGGCACAGCCTGGCTCTGTCGCTCCAAAAAGATTCACTCCATGCTTGCTGTGGTCTCCTGCCACAGACCCCTCCAGCTAAAGGTCTGCAATGTCACTTCAGGTGGCCATAAAGAAAATGAGTCTCAGAGAGCAGAACAGGGAACGAGCTGTGAATGAGATCCTGCTCCTGAAAGGCAAGAACCACCCCAACATTGTCATCTTTTTGGACAGGTGAGTGCTTCAGGTCTTATCCTGTGCAAGGGCCCTGTGTTAATCTTTCATTCGTAGTCAGTAGCCTCTTCTGAAAAAGCCTGACCTGGCCATATCTTCAACAACAGCCTGGCAGTTCACTCCCTCCATGCTTTTGTTTGGTTTTTTTCTTCAAGCTGAACCCCTTTGCTGTGCCTTATGACAAGTGCTGAAAAACCATGGCAGAAATTATTTCCCTTGGCTTCTTCTTCCCAACTCTTTTCCATTGCTGCAGATGCCAGGAAGTCCAGGTTTCCAGAAATGCCTCATTTGCCCATTTTTCAATGGCCTTGCCTGTTTCTGAAGGGACTTTGTGTAAGGTTTTCCAAAGAGTTGATAACTTTTGTCCCAAGTGCTGTATGGCCTCCTTGCCTGGATAACTCTGGAAGTTGCATTGCCTTGTTCTGGAGGGAATGGTGGAACTGATGAGTTCAGATGCTGAACCAGCTGGGGGCAAGTGTTGTGGTTCCACACTGATCTGGGCTGTTGCTAAACTGTGTTTTTCACTTGCTTGCCATCTAAGGCATCTCCTTTCTCACAGGTGTCTCCTTCTCCTTCAGACTGTGCAGATTCCAAGGCCTGTGCAGGAATGTCTCTCCATCTGATCGTGTTCTCATTGACAATTGACCTGGAAACAAAACTCCACTCGAGGCTTTTCCATGGGGGAATTGAGCAGTGCACATTCATCTCCATGCTGTTGTTTTCCTCTTCCAGCTTCCTTGTTGACGAAGATCTCTGGCTGGTGATGGAATACGTGGATGGAGCAACTTTGCAGGACGTTGTCAGACAGACACGCATGGCTGAAGGAGAGATGGCAGCTGTCAGTCGGGAGGTGAGGGATCCTGCTTGTGCTTCCCATGGCTCGGACACGATGGTCCTTCCAAACAGGCTGTGAGAGCAGGAGGGGCTCCATGCTCAGGGCTTTGTTTCTGTGTTGTTTTTATGAATTGGAGAAGAAAGAGCCTCTGAAGTCAGTGGCCTGCCAGTATCACTACACTTCTACTCTGTTCTTGTCCTCTTTCCTGCTGCTGTGGTACTCTCTCTGTCTTTCTTTGATTTGATTTGATTTGCTGTTCTCAGCTTTGCCTTGAACCATTTGCCTGGACTGTCTCCTGGCCTGTCACAGCAAAGTTGCTGCTGGGAGAATTCCAAACTGTCCTTTCTTGTGTGATGTGTTGTGACAATTGATTTTTATTCTTGTGTTTCTTGTTGTCTCTCAGTGTCTGCAGGGCCTGGATTTCCTCCATTCCAACCGGGTGATCCACAGAGATCTGAAGAGCTCCAACATCCTTCTGGGAATGGCTGGCTCTGTCAAGCTGGGTGGGTGTTCGTGGCCAGGCACGGTGCTCCCGGGGTGTGAGTGTGAGGCTCTTTCCAGTGATGGTCAGAGCCCCACAAGTGCTGCTGCTGGCACTGCCCGGCCCCTGCTGCCAGCTGAGAGCGGCTGCCCCGTGCAGAGAGCTCAGGAGAGGAGCAGAGTGTCAGGAGTGGCTTTGCTCTGGGCATGGCCCTTCCAGAGGGACGGGAGTTGGAATCTAAACTGCAAGGGAATCAGTAAAAGCCACTGCATGAACGCTGAGGGTTTATTTAAGGGTCCAGTTCCATCATTCCTTGGCCACAGCCCTGAGGACTTTTCCAGCTGACTTCACTACTGCATTCTCACCTTGAGAGTGGGGAATCTTTGTGCTTGGTTTCCTCATTGCAGCTGTCTTTGACAGTGTTTGTTTCTGTCCTCAGCTGATTTTGGCCTCTGTGCTCAGCTCAGCCCTGAGCAGGACCAGTGCAGCTCCATGGTGGGCACTGCTCACTGGATGGCCCCAGAAGTTGTGACCAGGTCTCCTTATGGCCCCAAGGTGGACATTTGGTCCTTCGGCATTGTGGCCATCGAGATGGTGGAAGGAGAACCTCCTTACTTCAAGGAAACAGGGGCTATGGTAAGAGGCAAATTCTCCAGTGTTTGCAGGGGCCTGTGAGCACAGGCTGACCCTGCACTGGGAGGAGCTGCTGGAGGTTTCTGCATATTGGGAAGGGAATTCCCAGAAGACTCGAGCCTGAACGCAGATGAATATTCTGCAGTCTCCAGCAACAATTTGCTTTGGGTTTCAAATTGTTGCAGCTCTTCTGTCAGTGAGGATGACCTGAAAATGTGAAGCCAGTGTATCAGCTCTAATGTTATCTTGGAAAAAAAACACAAACCAACCCCAAAACCCATCCCCAAACCCAACAAGTTTTCTGAAGGAGTTTCTAAAAGAGGTTTTTAAGAGAGGTTTAAGTTGAACTCCCCCCTGATTTTTCTCACTGGGAAGCTTGTCTAAAACATGAAGATGATTGCTTAACATCCCTGTAGTCCAACCTATTTCCTTCCTAGTCCAAGCTACTTTTCTGTCATCAAGCCTGAGCTTTCAGCAACCCCAACCTCCTGTTCCTTGCCTGGCAATTTCTGGGATGGGGCATCAGGAATTCATTAACTTCAGTGTCAGTGGCACTGCAGACATGTGTTTGATGCAATTTAAAATAACACACGCAGACCACACTGACTCTTGAAAATGGCCTGTAAAGCTGGTGTCCGTATTTGGAGAAGCAAAATGTGCTGTTTCTGATGGAGGTTCCTACTAACAAAGTCAGACAACTAAATGGCCTCTCAAGCAAGATCATTTGGGTGTTGCAATGGCTGTGGCTGCATCAGGGTTTGGGGTTATTGGTTGGCACAGAAAAATGAGCCGTGAGCAGCATCTCTGCCAGGGAGGAAACTGCCCCCGGAGCTGGGGCTGAGTTACCGGGGTCGATGTGAGCAGCTGTGGGTGTGAAGGAAGCTGGCACAGCGCTGCCTTTGCTTTTCCTGCAGGCTCGGGCTCTGATCCGGCAGAACGGGACCCCGCAGCTGCAGGAGCCGCGGCGCCTGTCGGCTCTGCTGCGGGACTTCCTCGAGTGCAGCCTGGACTCGGACGACGAGCGGCGCTTCTCTGCCCAGGAGCTGCTGCAGGTGAGCGCGAAGCGGCTGCAGGGGAAACAGCAGCGCCAGGGAGGGGTTTTCTTGGGGGGCCCCCCTCCGATAATCTCCAGCCTCGCTGCTTTTCACACGCAAAGCAAGCAGAATCCTCGCCTGGTTGGGGTTGTCTGGGTCCGTTCGAGGTCATCTGGACCTGGTGACCCACAACGAGCAGGGACATCCTCAAGAGGCTCAGAGCCCTGCCTGACCTGAGCTTGGATGCTTCCAGGGAGGAGGCACCTCCCACATCTCCGGGCACCCTCTGTCAGTGTTTCCCCTGGTAAAAAAATTCCTCCTTAGACCTAATCTGAGCTTGCTTCCGTCTCTGGAGTTTCAAACCATTCCCCTTCGTCCAGGAACTTGACTCTGGAAAGTAATGGTTCATTTCTTTCTTTTTTATCCTTTGGTCAGCACCCATTTTTATCATCAGCCAAGCCTCTCTCCAGCCTGACCCCTCTGATCGCTGCAGCAAAGCAACCACGGGTGCAGCAGAGGAGATGAAGCACTTGAGAACAGCTTTTTGTTACAGTAGTTAGGACTAGTTAGTTATGGTAGTTAGCACTGCTAGTTAGTTAGGGTCGTTAGGACTGTTTGTTATGGCAGTTTTTTGAATAAAAACTCTCTTAAAACCTCAACACCCTTGTGTGCCTGCCTTCTCCCCCTGTGACTCAGCTGCCCCGAGCAATGCGAGGGGAGAGCGAGCCCAGCCTCGCCCAGAGCTGAGCCCTGGCAGAGCCCAGAGCAGCCTCGGCATCTGCAGAGTCAGCCTGGAAGGAGGCGCTTGGAGCCTCCTCGGCTGCAGCCGCCTCTTGGTTACAAACTGTGCGTGGTGGAAAATGCCACTGGTTCTGCAAGAGGGCAGAAGGGGCCCGGGGAAGGCCCAAGCGCTCCATGCAAGGGAAAAACCCACCCAGTGCTGGAGAAAAAACACGCCTTTATCCCCTCCAAAAATTTAATCCTAAATCAAGTGGAACAGGGGAAAGGGAGGAACCCCGGACCTTCGGGCCCTGCGAACCAAAGCGTCCCGCGGGTGTTGGTTTCTGCCGGGCTCGCTGCCCCCAGCCCAGCTCAGCTCAGCTCAGCCCAGCCCAGCCCAGCCCAGCCCAGCTCAGCCCAGCCCAGCCCAGCCCAGCCCAGCCCAGCTCAGCTCAGCTCAGCCCAGCTCAGCTCAGCTCAGCTCAGCTCAGCTCAGCTCAGCTCAGCTCAGCCCAGCTCAGCTCAGCTCAGCCCAGCCCAGCCCAGCCCAGCCCAGCTCGGCCCAGCTCAGCCCGGCCCGGCCCGGCCCAGCTCGGCCCAGCTCAGCTCAGCCCAGCCCAGCCCAGCCCAGCCCAGCCCAGCTCGGCCCAGCTCAGCCCAGCCCAGCCCAGCTCGGCCCAGCTCGGCCCAGCTTAGCCCAGCCCAGCCCGGCCCAGCTCGGCCCAGCTCAGCCCAGCCCAGCCCAGCCCAGCCCAGCCCAGCCGAGCTCAGCTCAGCCCAGCCCAGCCCAGCCCAGCCCAGCCCAGCCCAGCCCGCGGGCAGGGACACGCGTTTGGAGGAACCTGCGAGGGTGAGCAGGTGAGGGGGCTCCGGCAGTGACGGGTGAAAGGAACAGGGTGAATGTGACTTAAACAAACCCTGGGAATCTGCTTGGAAACAGGGCCAGGGACTTGTAGGTAAGAAGGAACGAAAGAGATTGTCACTTCTAGAAAACGGTGCTAATTGACATGGACTGTTGTTCAGCCAAGGCTGTGTTAAATTCTTGAACTAGGGAAAAACAAAGACTTAAGAGAATTATGAATATTGTTTTGTTTTACTAAAAAAAAAAAAAAAAAAAAAAGCAAAAAAGCGTGTGTGTGTGCATATTGCAGGGGGAGATGGAGTGGACAGATCGAGAAGTCTGAAGCTTCCAAGGTACAGTCCCGGGGACAGGGCAGCCACCTCTGTACTGCAGACAGGAACCGGGAACAGTGACACGATCTGACTGTGACCCCCATCCCCTGTGTGGGGACAGGGGAGGGAATGGAGAACAACAGGAAATCCGGGAAGGTGGAAAGGGTGAGGGGAAGATGTTTTCGTAGGAATTATTTTCTCATTCTCTTGCTCTGACTTGTTTGATAATGTTATGAATGACGTTCTATTTTTCCAGTTTATCAAGCAACGAGATTAAATTAAATTAATAGTAACAATTATAAATGGATACAATTAAAGTATTGGAGATGAATACAATCAAAATGCATATATTTGAGAATATAATTTAGTATAATTGAGGTTCATATAAAGCATAAGCAAAACCAACCAGGGATATGGGGAGTGGCTCGCCATTCCTCACATACCAAAGCATCAAGGCCAAAAATCCTATTTATATCCTATATGCTACAGAAGTTTCTAGAGAACTCCTCCTAGTTTCTATTCCTAAAATCTACATCACTATGTTGTATGGCGCATGCTCTACTAATGGGTTAGGGGATCTCTCATCCTTTTGAGGGTCTTATTTCCGATGAAGGCTCGTCGTCTTCATCAGTGTCCGCTGTGTGACCTGCAGGTAGTGCATGCCCACTATGTGACTGAGCAGATGTTTTCCATAACAAGATGTGTTGGTTTGAAAGTAAAACCAGTGCGAGACTCCAAGTCAGTAATACAATTTAATAGGAGAAAAGAGAAAAAATAAAATACATGCAATAATATAAAAGAAACAACCACCAACACAGTCAGAAATACAACCAGACATCCTGTCAGTCAGGGTGTTGGTAGCAGTCCCGTTAAATGGTGGCTGCAGTCCTCCTGGATGACAGATGTGGTTCTGTTGAAGCAGTGCTCCTGTAGAAGGTGCAGTTTTCCTCCGAAGATCCAGCGATGATGTGGAAAAGTTCCGACTTTCCTCTGGGATCCAGTAGAAAGGTCTGCCCTCGGGTCCCAAACCCCAGATTTTTATCTAGGTAGGAAAGGCTTGGCTCCTGCCCCTGGTTGGGGCATCTCCCAATGGGATGATGTAATCTTATCAGTCACACAATAGGACTTAATGGCCCATTAACGGAATATATCTTCTGGAGGAAGGATGGGTTGTGAAAAGATAACGATGATCATCCCCCTGATTTTATGAGATGTCACATCAGCAGAGGATATCTCCCACAGAGATAAGGATCACCACCCCTCCCACATTTTAACAGATGGTGATAGAATACACATTTTTGCATTGTACCCCAGGACACAGGGACATCGTAGTGACCCAAAACAGGACAGGCGACCTCAGGGTGGCCCCGGTGTCCCCAAGGCAAGGACACCAAGGTCCCCAGTGTCCCTCGGGACGACAGTGTCACCCCCGTGTCCCCACCCTATCCCTACCCCTGCCCCGCTGGCGCGTCCCGGGCCGCCTCCTTCAGCTTTCGCATCACCTCCTTGTGTCCCTCCACTGATGTCCCCAAGGCCACCACGATGTCCTCGAGGGCCCGGGCAGCTCTGGGGAATCCCTGTCGCTGTGTCCCCCACGTGTCACCACCATGTCCCAGTTAACAGTGTCCACCAAGTACCCCAGGTGCCATGTTACCGTCTCCAGCCACCCCTGAACATTGCAGTGACCTTGCTGGTGGCCGCGGTGGCCTCGGAGCTGGCCCTGGAGGTTGCCACCCGCTGGGCGTGGTCACGTAGGCACTGGGCCATGGCCCCGTGCTCACAGGCGATGGTGGCCAGGTGTCACCACGATGGTGCAGAGGCCTGCAGGGCCACCTGGCAGGACGTGGCCACGGTGCCCAGGGCCAGCAGCAGGTGACTGTCCTCGGCCACCCCCAGCACAGCACGCGCTGAGTCCAGGGACACTGCGGGGACATGGGGACACTGCACAGGTGGCACCGGGGACACAGCACCAGGGCAACCAGCACAGTGGCACGGGAGCAGTGGCACCAGGGACACCCCAGAACCACCAGCCCCGTGTCCCCAGGGCTGCCCCAGTGTCACCATCCCAGTGCCACCCATTCGTTCTCAGTGTCACCAGCCCAGTGTCTCCAGTTCAACCCCAGTGCCACCAGAGCTGCCCCAGTGTCCCCAGTCCTGTCCCAGTGTCACCAGCCCAATGTCACCAAGTCAGTGCCACCAAGCCACTCCCATCCCAGTGTCCCCAGTCCTGTCCCAGTGTCACCAGCTCAGTGTTCCCAGTTCCTTCCCAGTGCTTCCAGTGCCAGCCCAGTGTCACTGCCCCATTGCCACCATACCAATATCACCATCCCAGTGCTTCCAGTCCCTCCCAGTGTCTCCAGTCCCATCCCAGTGTCCCCCATCCTGTCCCAGTGTCCCTGTCAAGTGCTCCTAGTTGTGTCCCAGTGTCACCATCCCAGTGTTCCCAGTTCAATCTGTCTCCAGTTCCCTCCCAGTGCCACCACCCTATTGTCCTCATACCAATGTCACCATCTCAGTGCTCCCAGTGCCATCGCATAGTCCCCTATCCTGTTCCAGTGTTCTTGTCTCAGTGCTCCCAGTTGTGTCCCAGTGCCACCAGTTCCCTCTCAGTATCACCATCCCAGTGCTCCCAGTCCCATCGCAGTGCCACCCCCCCATTGTCACCATACCAGTGTCACCAACCCAGTGCCACCAGTTCTGTCTGTCACCACCCAAGTGCCACCAGCCTGGTGTCACCAACCCAGTTCCAGCCCAGTGTCCCCAGTCCTATCCCAGTGCCACGAGTCCTGTCCCAGTACCACATCCCCAATGTCCCCATACCAATGTCATCACCAGCCCAGTGTCCCCAGTGCCATCCCAGTGTCCCCCATCCTGTCCCAGTCTTCTTGTCCCAGTTCTCCCAGTTGTGTCCCTGTGCCAGCCCAGTGCCACCCCATCATTGACCCATACCAGTGTCACCAGCCCAGTGCCACCGGTCCTGTTCCAGTGCACTAGCCCAGTGCTCCCAGTGCCATCCCAGTGCTCCCAGTGCCATCTCAGTGTCACCAACCCAGTGTCCCCAGTTCCATCCCAGTGCCCCCAGTTCTGTCACAGTGTCACTAATCCAGTGTCACTGGTCCTGTCCCAGTGTCCCCAGAGCCATCTCAGTGTCACCAGTGCCACCCATGGCACCACCCCAGTGTCCCCAGTTCAGTCTCAGTGTCCTCAGTCCTGTCCCAGTGTCACCAGCCCAGTGGTCCCAGTTCCATTCCTGTGTCCCTGTCCCATCCCAGTATCCCCCATCCTGTCCCAGTGTCCCTGTCCCAGTGCTCCCAGTTGTGTCACAGTGCCACCAGTTCCATCCCAGTCCCCTCCCAGTGTCACCAACTCATTGTCCCCATACCAATGTCACCATCTCAATGTCACCAAATCAGTTCCCTCCCAGCGCTCCCAGTGCCAGCCCAGTGTCCCCATCCTGGGATAGGGGAAGGTCTCTACTGGTCCATACTGGTCTGTACAGGTCTGTACTGGTCCATACTGGTCTACACTGATTTATACTGGTCTATACTGGTCTATACTGGTTTATACTGACACACAGCACCATCAGCCCCATGTCCAACCCATGCCCAGCCTGGAGCCCAGGTCACCTAAACTGGTCTGTACTGGTCTGTTCTGCTCTATACTGGTTTATTCTGGTCCATACTGGTTTATAGTGGTCTATACTGGATTTTACTGGTTTATACTGGTCCATACTGGTTTTTACTCACACACAGCAGCGCACAGCACCATCAGCCCCATGGCCAGCCTGTGCCCAGCCTGTAGCCAGCTCTGGCACTGCCGTGCCTGTTCCTCCTCCCACTCCAGCATCATCACTGCTGCCTCAGCCAGGACCCCTTTGAGAGGAATGTTGAATTTGTCTTACAAATGAGCTGTGCATCTGCTTGTCGATAAGGCTAGCACTGAGAGATAAAAGAAACAATGGGATGGATTCCACTGATTGATGAATGGAAAAAGATATTTGCCTTTACAAACAAACTGTAAGGCTGCTGATAAATGAAATTGGATATGGAAAGATGAAAGAAGCAACGGGGAGAAAACGATGAATTCTATAAGAATTAAAAATTAAAAGGGAGGGTTATACCTTAGAGGGGAATTTCAGGTATCAGGCGCTCCGGGAAGTCTGTGCCTCTCAAGTACCTCAGCCAATGGGGAAAAGAGAGAGGGAAATGCGGCCGGGAAAATAGGATAAACAGGAGGCTGCATCCTCCAAAAATTTGAGATCCCAGGGGAATGTCCCATGGCCTCTCCCTTTATTCGAATAAAGTGTCCTTTTTGGACATAAAACTCTGGTGTTTGTGGATTAATTTTCCTGACAGAAAGAACTTTGGGATTCTTACCTGCACAAGCACATGCAGTGCCTCAGTCATAACTGCCTCAGAAATACCAGAAGTGTGTCTTCTTCAGAGTGTGGTCACAAGGGTTCAGAGTTGGAGCCAGTTCTGCGGGCAGGCTGATGAATAGTCTGGGGCTCCTCTGCAGAGCCCCATTCATTCTGGGGCTGCTTTCTGCTGGTTCTGCTGGACTGGCTCGAGTGAAACACACACCCAATTAACAGCAGTTAAATTACTCTGGCATGAAACAGTGGGGAACAGGCAGAACAGTGAAGGGCAGCATGGACCAGTTGTTCTGGCAGGCCTGACGAGGTCTGATTTGATACAGCACTCACAGAACTTTGCTCCACCTGTGACACTTCCACTTGCAGTAGATGACTGTTCCTCTTCACAATATCCAGCAAGGCAGGTCAAAGACACTTTTACCATTTTCATCTTCAAAAGGGAGAGGAAATCAGCAGCAAACATGAAGTAACCAGTCAGAGGTCCTGGGAAGAAACAAAAGAACAAAGAGTGGTGGAAAAAAACAGGTGGAGCAGTGATCCTTATCTCTGTGGGAGATATCCTCTGCTAAAGGGCCATCTGTTAAAACCAGGTGGGGCAGTGTTCTTTATCTTTTCCACAACCCATCCTTCCTCCAGGAAGATATCTTCTGTTAATGGGCCATTGAGTCCCACTGCATGACTGATAAAATTCCATCATCCCATTGGGAGATGCTCCAGCCAGGGGGAGGAGTCAAGCCTTTCCTACCTAGATAAAATCTGAGATTTGGAACACCAAGGCAGCCCTTACCCACTGGTTTCCAGAGGACAAGAGCTACCAGACCTTTCTACAGCATCACAACTACAACAAGACCACTTCATCTGGACTGCTACCACCATCAAAACTAGCGGGGTGTCAGGTTGTATTCTGATTCTGTCAGGTGTTTTCTTTTGTACTATTGCATGTATTTTATTTCTCTTCTCTTTTTTCCTATCAAATTGTATTTCTGACTTGGAGTCTTTCACTGGTTTTGCTTTCAACCCAGCACAGTCATGGAGGGGATTTTGGCTGAAGCTTGGTATTTGGGGAATTTTTGATTTGTGTGTTAAAGTTTGGAAGATTGTGGGTGGGAATCTTGGTGTTTGGGAGGTTATTACAGACACAAGATGCTCAATGACTTCCGGAGATGAACTTGGGCAAAGAGGAACACCCAGTTTATGGAGCTCTCTTCTTGTTATTTCCTCCTAAACCAGGAATTTTCATTCCCCAGGTGTGCGCAGATGGAGGAGGCAGAAAAGCCCTGGAGATCTCTCACGAGGAGGGGATATAAACCCAGCCCAGGGAGCTGCGAGGAGGAAAGACCCTCCCTGAGCCGGGAAGGCGGCCGGAGATCCAGGCAGAGCTCAGAGCTGGTGGAGAAGCCTCATGTAGGGGAGAAGCCCTACGAATGTGGGGAATGTGGGAAGGGTTTCAACTACAGGTCCCAACTGGTCCTACACCAGAGGATCCATACTGGGGAGAAGCCCTACGAATGTGGAGAATGTGGGAAGAGTTTCAGTTACAGCTCCAGCCTGATCCGTCACCAGGTGGTCCACACTGGGGAACGGCCGTACACCTGCTTGGAATGTGGGAAGAGCTTTGGATGGAGCTCTGACCTTAGAAAACACCAGTGCATCCACACTGGGGAGAGGCCCTATGAGTGTCCCAAGTGTGGGAAGAGGTTTCAGACCAGCTCAAATCTACTCCTACATGAGCGGATTCACACAGAGGAGAGGCCCTTCCGCTGCCCCGACTGCGGAAAGGGATTCAACTGCAACTTCAGCCTCATCAGGCACCAGTGCATCCACACTGGGGAGAGGCCCTACGAGTGTCCTGAATGTGGGAAGAGCTTCTCACAGAGCTCTCACTTGACCAAACACCAGCGGAGTCACCACTGAGGGAAGCCCATTGACTGCCCGAGTGTGGGAAGAATTTCGTGCTCTGCTCCAGCTCCATCCCCCATGGGAGGATCACTGTTGGATGATCTACAGTGACCCCCATTGGGCAGAGCCCTGGTGATCCATGGTCCCCAGTGATCCCCGTTGGGTGGGGGGAAGTTGTTGGAGAGATTTCTCTCTCTTTTCCTTCTGTTGCTATGATTTGATTGATAATAAATTCCCTCGCTGTGCCCAGGCTGGGTCTGTGTCGCCCGTTTTGCTGTTTGGTGTCTTTGCTTGTCCCGTCTTAATCTGATCCTGGAGCTCCTGGTTAATCTTTCTTTTCCCTTGCAGCTGGAGGGGCAGGGTCAGAGTAGCTTTGGTGGCTGCCTGGTGTCGAGCCAGCGTCACCCAGGCCATGGGCACCTCTGAGATCCCAGTGTGGTGAAGCATTCCCCAACTCCTAGAGAAAGTGCTGACCCAAACTGAGGCCAGGAGGAAACATCGTTATGCCTGGAGCCCACTCTCTTGTGACCCTCTCAACAGAAATCCAAAAGGAGACCTTTGAGCTCTCCTGAGCCACCATGGGCTGTGACCAGCAGTCTCCCTCTGAGGGGCCTCTCAGAGCCAGCAAACCCTCGGCTTTGCTATGCCTGGAGGATCGCTGAAACACGACGTGTCCTGGGCCCATACCCTCACTGCTCAAGGACCCATCCTTCGCTCAGTGGGAGATGAAAGCACATCTGAAGTTTGGATTTCACTGAGCTCTCAGGGGAATTTTTTCCAGGTACCTTGCTTGCACTGACTGGTCTGTCTGTGTGTGTGCCCCTGCACATATGCTATAGCAAACCTGGGAGAAATACAGCTTTCCTAGATATGGAAGTACTGTGGATATCTAAGTTAGGCCTGTAAGCAAGGTTCAGTTATAGGTATGAACTTACTTAAATGCTGTAAGTGTTAAATGTTTTGCTAAGTTTTAAATATAAGTCGTAAGCTAAGTGTTGTTTTTCCATTAAATTACTAAGTACAACATGGAAGTTATAGCTATAACTTTGGTTAAATGCTGTTAAGTGTTACTGACCTGTTGAATTGTTAAGGTTAAGTTATAAGTTAAGTTAGGTATTAGTTCAGTGTTGTACCTCTGTTGGATTGCTGGGGCTAAGGTATAAGTGACAAATAAAGGGAGAAGTTGAAGTACTGCTTAGTGTTGATTAGTTTTTAGGCCGTGTTCCTTTTAATCCTTGCCTGCACTCTCCTTTGGTCCCATGCACCTAAACACAGCACACACCCACCCACACTCCCCTAGAGAGTTCTCAGTTCATTTCTGTTTTGGTTGCCTGGTTTTTGTTTGCTTTTGTTGTTGCCTGTTTTCCCTTGTTGTGCCTTAGCTGTCCTGTCAGCAGTAGAGTGAATCTTGCCATCAAACTTTTGCTTTGTCACTTAATATTAAATCTGACTTTTGTTCATGCCCTTGTCACCAATTTTTAAACGATCTTAAATACTCTCGTTCATGATGAATGGATAAATGGATTTCAATGGATTTCAATCTCATTCATGACAGCACCACAATGTCCCGCATCACCGAGGGCCCTGACACACGCCCGTGTCACAAAGGGCCACCCCCGCCACCCAAGAGCAGAGGGACAGCCTGGAAGCGGCCCGGAGCAGCCCCGGCCTCGTGGCCTTGTAGCCCCTGGCGTGGCCAGAGCCCTGGGAGGCTTTGGCCACGGTGGGAGCCAACAGCCCCAGCCCCGGCCTGCAGAGCCCTGGGGCTGCAGCCCGGGCCGGCCGGGGCAGGAGGAATTGGCCGGGCCGGACGTGCCAGGGCCTTGTGGGCAGTGGCTCCGTGTCCCGCGGGAGGCCGGGGACGAGGGATGACCCTCAGGGCTGTGCCCGGGCACCGGGGCTCGTCAGTGCCTCGCTCAGTGACACCCAGGGGCACCGAGCGCAGCCTCGGCGCCTTTGCAGGGCACGGGGAGCTGAGCGGGGCAGGGGCACCACGGAAACACCGAGTGCCTGCCCGGGGCAGAGCCGGGGCAAAGCCGGGCTGGAGAGCCGGGAGAGGCTGCTCAGAGCTGGCCCGGGCACTTGGGCACCTGGGAGACAGAGCCCGGCTCGGAGCTGACCCTGAGCCCAATACCTGAGAAATTACAGCCGGCTTTTCTAGACACACTTCGTTATTTTGTATTTTCTCAACGTTCTCTCAAAATGTCAAATCCGACATTTTATGAGGGAACATTTTCAATGTTCATTTTACTTTATTTTTTACCCTTTAGAAAGAATTCCGTTGTATTTTGTTATGTGTGAGGAGGGATGGGCTGGGAAAGGTTGTGGGTAATGGAGTTTTTTATTCAATATATTTTGAAATCTGAGATGTGACAAGTCCAGGCTTTGTCCAGCAGCAGTGTCTGGTTCCAGACTGCTCTGCTTTTCACAGTGACATCTCAGTTCATTGAAATCCAGCAGTCAAAGCCCTGGAAACACGGAAAAGCTGGGAATGAGCTTAAAGCCCTTGGAGGGTTTGCTGTGTCCGTACATTCCCCATCTCTCCTGGGGTCCGTTCAGCCTCCCCACTCCTGTCCTAGAGCACATGGCTGGATCCAGAGTGCAGTACGTGCTTTTACAGATAGATAGATATTTACATGTGATTATTGCATACACGATTCTCTTGCAGCGAGTTACTGTGATGGTAATTCCATGATCCTCTGCTTTGTGCCCAAAGAATGGTTATTGTATCTAAACCCCGGCAGCCCGGGAGGGGATGTGTGCGGGGCCGGGGCGGGGAGAGGCTCCTTGTTCATTCCGCGGGTGTTTTGAAGCCTCGCTGCTCGGGTTTTCCGCGGCTCTCTCTGTGCACTGTGGGTTTCTGTTTGGCTGAAAAGCGTTTTTGCCCCAAGCAAACAAAGGACTTTTCCCCTTTTCTTGGCTCGGAGAGGCTGCAGGGGCAGCCTTGCCGTGCCTGGAGGCGAACTGAGCAGCTGCTGTGTCGCAGCCCGGGGGCTCCGCGCCGGCAGGAGCGGAGCGGCGCCGCTGCAGCCCAAAGCCGCTGCGAGCCGGGCCGAGCCGGGAGAGAAAACAGCCCGAGGCTTCAGCCCCGCTGCTTCGCCTGCCGGGACCGTGCCCGCGGAGCCCGGCTGGGGAGGAGTTCAAGGGCAGGCGAGCCCCGGGCTTTCATCTCCTTCGGAACAGTCCCGGGTTGGTTTTTTCCCTGGGGGAGAAGCGGCGCCACCTGTACAATGTGTTGTGAGCAGGGATTTCTCTGGCATTTTGGGTCATTTTCCCTGGTGAGTGTGGGGAAAGGTCTGATAATTTAATATCCAGAAGTCTGGGAGGTTTTTTTGCTTTGTAGGCTTATTGTTTGTTAATAAACTGTTGGAGTTTTTTCCTCTTTCATCTATTAACATTTATTTCCCATTGGTGGAAAGGGATTATTGGAACCCTGCAGAGAAGAGAGCACTCACTCCAGAGTGTGCTTTTTAAAATCGTCTCTCAAACTAAGATACCCATCCCTGTGGCCTCCTGTCCACTCACCCCAAGGGACTCCGGTGGCTCTCCCAGTCCATCCCAGTCTCTCCCAGTGTCCTCACAGTCCCTCCCAGTGTCACCAGTCCTTCCTAATTCCTTTTAGTCCACAGACATTCCAATCCCAGTCCACTCCCAGACCTCCAGCCTCTCTCCCACTGCCATCCCAGTGCCTCCCCAAATCTCTCCCCTCTATCCAAGTGCCCTCTGAAATCCTTTTCAGTCAAATCCCAAACCTCCAGTCTTTCTCCCATTGCCCCAATCCACTCCACTCTCTCCCAGTGTTTCCCTACTCTCTCCAATTTCATTCCCAGTCGCTCTCAGTGCCACACCAGCCCTCTCCCATATCTCCCAGTCCCCCCCAGCTGATCCTGCTGCCCGAAACCCCAAGTAAAACACAAACTAACAGAGTGTCAGTTTATGCGGTGCTTTATTCAGGGCCCGGGGACCTGCGGACTCGCGTCCCAAGTCAGGATCCCGCTGGTTCCCTTTTTAGAGGGTTTTTTATACCCTTTTTACAAATGGTTTATGTGCAGAAGTACACATTCTTCTGTAGATACATTCACCTTGAAGATAGCATTTTGGCGTCATAAATCCTACATGGTTGCTTATCTTAGGACTATAGTGTTCTCCTCCTCAATCTCTCTCTGGCGCCACTGCCTCAGGACTATAGTGTTCTCCCCCTCAATCTCTCTCTTATGCCACTGCCCACCACCAGTACTTTATTTATGTTTAGACTTTAACCTTATCACTAACGGTTCTGCATGCTCTCAGCACAGCACACTCTTAAGTTAGTTTCCCAGGGCCTACTCTGAGGACTGCAGTCTTCAAGCCTTAGCATTACTACTACTATTATGGTTTATACACTTTATATTCTAATATTCAGGATTTCTAGTCCATACGGTAACAATCCCAGTGTGTCCCCACTCTCTCCCAGTGTGTCCATCTCGCTGCTTCCCTCGAGCTCCCAGCCCGGCCCCGGCTGCCTGCTCTGCTCCCTCATGGATTTCTACCCTGCCGACATCCAGCTGAGCTGGTTCCAGGGCCAGCAGGAGCTCTCGTGACACGTGGTGGCCACCGACCTGGTCCCCAATGGGGACTGGATTTCTACCAGCTCCTGGTGCTGCTGGAAACTCCCCCCGGCACGGGGTCAGCTCCAGCTCCAGGTGGAGACGTCAGCCTGGAGCACCCCCTGAGCCGGCACTGGGGCACGGCCCGGACCCCACAGTGTCGGGGGAGTGGGGGAGGCGCTGGGGGAGCTGGGAGGGGGATTGGGTTGTGCTGGGGTAACTGGGAGAGAGTTTGAGATAGCCTGGTTTAAACTGGGAGAAGGGATTGGGGGTCTAGAATGGCTGAGGAGTTTGAAGGATGTTAGAGGGTGGGATGGGGTTCCGGGGATCCTGGTGGGCACTGGGAGGGAGTCTGGGGGTGCTGGGTGTAACTGGGAGGGATTTGAGTGAACCTGGAGGAGCTGGAAAAAGATCAGGAATTGGAAAGCAGGGGTTGGAATGAGGTTGGTTGTGCTGGGAAGAGATCTGGAGGGGTCTTGATGAGTCCTGGTGGGGTTGTGAAGGGACTGGTAGAAGGTTTGGGGGTCCTGGGGCAGCGGGGAGCAAATGGGAGGGAGTTATGCCATTTTGAGAAGGACAGGAAGGGCTTTGGTGGATCCCAAGGAAGCTGGGAAGACAGGAGAATGTTTTAGGGAGCTCTAGGTGGGCTGGGGAAGATTGGGAGGATTCTTCGAGTGGCTTGGAATGTCCATGAGAGGTTTTGGTTGGTCCTGACCCCTGTGGTCCCCTAGAGACGCCGCCGGACGCTGCCCACAGTAAAGTGCTGATGGGGATGGGGGCTCTGTGTTGGGCTTCGTCTTCCTGGCACTGGGGCTCAGCTACTAACTGTGCAAGAAGGAGAGGGGGGGTCCCGGGGGTCGTGTTCCCCCTCCCCCAGTGTGTGTGCTCCTCCTAGGGACCGCCAGCCGGGGGTCACCACCTTTTCTCTGCCCACAGAACTCCTGAGCCAGCAGTGTCTACAACCCTTCCCCGTGGCCTCGAACCCAGCCAGGATCCCACGCTCTGTCCCCACGCTGATTTTGGGAGTGTAGTGCGTCCTCTCCAACCCTGCTGTTACTCTGTCCAAGCCAAGCTGCTCCCAGCGCTCCCAATAAAGCTTCCAAGTTATAACCAGTTCCATTTACTTGGGGGCGGGACTGGGGAGGGACTTGGGGGGACCCCGCGGGGGGATCGTGACTGGGCGGGGAGGGCGGGTCCAGGTGGGGAACACTGGGTGCTGCGGGTCTGCCCGGCAACCGGTGAGTCATCACAGCTGCTCTCTCTGATTGGCTGAATCTTCTTCATCGCATTCTCTGATTGGCTGAGGAGAGGCCCGGCAGTTGACAGAAGGAACAGGAGAGATCCCGCCCCGAGCACCGGCACGGGAACAACAGAGCCAGCCTGGGCACAGCGAGGGAATTTATTACCAACCAAATCAAAGCAGCACAAGGAGAAGGGAAAGAAATCTCTCCAGCCCCTTCCCTGCACCCAGCGGGGATAACCAGTCCCACGGATCACCAGGGCTCTGCCCAACGGGGGTCACTGGGGATCATCCAACACCGATCCTCCCACGGGGGATGGAGCTGGAGCAGAGCACGAAGCCCTTCCCACACTTGGGGCACTCACAGGGCTTCCCTTAGTGGTGACTCTGTTGGTGTCGGGTCAAGGCTGAACTGTGTGAGAAGCTCTTCCCACACTCAGGACACTCGTAGGGCCTCTCCCCAGTGTGGATGCGCCGGTGGACAGTGAGGGTGTCGTTGCGGTTGAATCTCTTCCCGCAGTCTGGGCAGCGGAAGGGCCTCTCCTCTGTGTGAATCCGCTCATGGACGAGGACATGGGAGCTGGTCTGAAATGTCTTCCCACACTCAGGACACTTGTAGGGCCTCTCCCCAGTGTGGATGCGCTGGTGGCTTCTCAGGTTGGAGATGTGCCCAAAACTCTTCCCACATTCCAAGCAGGTGTAGGGCCGTTCCCCTGTGTGGATCACCTGGTGCTGCACCAGGTGGCAGCTCTGCCTGAAGCTCTTCCCACATTCCCCACACTCGTAGGGCTTCTCTCCAGTGTGGATCCTCTGGTGTACGATCAGCTTGGAGCTGTAGCTGAAACCCTTCCCACATTCCAAGCACTTGTGGGGCTTCTCCCCTCCATGAGGCTTCTCCACCAGCTCTGAGCTCTGCCTGGATCTCCGGCCGCCTTCCCGGCTCAGGGAGGGTCTTTCCTCCTCGCAGATCCCTAGGCTGGGTTTGCAGCCCCTCCTCCAGAGGGATCTCCTAGGCTTTTCCTCCTCCATCTGCCTATGCAATGGGAATGAAAAATCCTGGTTTTGGGAAAGAACAAGAGAAGAGAGCACCTTGGACTGGGAGTTTCTCCTTGCCCAAGCGCAACTCACGAACTCACTGTGCATCTTGTGTCTGTAAGAACCTCCAAAACACCATTATTCAAACCAAAAGTCCTCCAAACATCAAGACACAGACCAAAAACTCCACAAAAAGCAAGATTCAGCCAAAACTCACTCCTAAATATAAAGATTCAGCCCTCACAAAAAAACAAAGCACCAACCAATTTAGCCCAATAGAGGTCAGAAACACCAAAATTCAACCCTGTGAAAATCATGGATCCCCTTCCCTTGTCGCCTGCTGCATGTGGGGGGCAACGCTCCTGGGGCTGGGGGAGAGGCTGTAAACACAGGGAGGGGTGGAACCTTAGGGTGTTTGCTGATTCTGCTCCACCTTCTCCTGTGTCCCTGCTTTTCGTCACACTCCTCTTCCTCCTACTATTCCTCCTTCTCCTGTACAATCCCACCTTCTCCTCCCACGGGCATCATTTGACCATTTTGTTCTTCAACCCTGCTTCTCCTTCCCTTCTCCTGCTGCCCCCAGGCCCAGCACCCACTGCCGGCTCCCTCTTCCCCCCAAACCCACAGCATCCCAGCGCAGGGACAGGGATCAAACTGGGGCAGAATGAAACTTCTTCAGTGGCACAGGAGGATTTAGAATTGAGGACAGGGAAAGGGTTTAACCCAGGCTCCTGACTGAACAGCCTGGACAGGGGGCTGGGAACAAACCCATGACTGCATTCAAGTGACAGGGCTCGAGACCCAGGGTAAGAGATATTGATGAGACTTTCCCTGGCCTGAGGGACAAAATGTGTTTATGGATGGCTCTGCAAGGGCAGGAGAAGGGAAAAGAGCTCCAAGACACGCTCTGATGAAAGAAAGGAAATTAGGCCAAGCTCAGGTTACCGCCTGCAGGGTCAGCTCAACCGGCAGAGCTGGGTGTGCTTGGAAGAGCCTGGCACTGAAATGCCCTGAGCAGGAAGGCTCAAATATCTTCTGGTGACAGCATGGCAGCTAACAGGGTGAAAAAAGCTATTCTGACTTCTTCAGCAATAACCGGATCGCGTATTAAGGTATTTCTAAAACAAATAACTCCAAGATAAGGGATTGTGGAAACAACAGACTCTCAGATGGGGAACTCATTTTACAGCAAAGACCCTTCAGGGCGTTATGGCTGCTTTAAAAATACAATGGGACCTCCACAAGCCCTGGAACCCCCAGAGCTCAGGTCAGGTAGAAAGAATGAATGGGGAAATAAAGAAACTCCTTTGGAAGCTGGTGATAGAAACCAAGATGCAATGGCTACGGCTTTTGCCATTGGCTTTGGCAAGAGTAAGAGCCAGACCCAGAGCAGATATTCAATTATTTCCCTTGGAATTGATCTTTGCAATTCCTTACCCTGGTAATTCTCCACCTAGTGCGGGCTGGAGATAAGGGATGTATATTTCATGCAGTCTGTGGCCAGAATCCTGTCTCTTGTGAAATCTCTGCCACAGGAAGCTGGGCTGGCACAGAGCCTGCCTTGGCACTTTGCTGTTCACAACATCCACCCAGGACATCGGGTCCTGCCTAAGGAGTGCAAAGAAGCACCACTGGTGGCCAAGTGCCGTGGCCCATTCCAAGAGTCCCTGAGCACAGAAACAGCCGCCAGCACAGCTCAACACGGGGGGACCCCTCACCCTGGGCTCAGGGGCTCTCAAGCCCCGGAGATTTGGAATTCCCGGCTGCAGGAGCAGCATGGGAGGGCACCACTGACCCTGCACTGAAGGCAACGCAGCAGCAGCCAGGGCTCCACATTGGGCCAAGCCCCTGGGCCTGCCCACAGATCCTCTGCTGAAATCCTCTGCCTGGGCACCCTCCTTTGGCATCTCCACACACTGGGGCCAATCCTTGCTGCCACTGCTGGAGCTTCGCTGCTTTCTGTGCCTGCACTGCCACAGCTGCTGGGGAAGACAACGGCACAATTCCACTCTGCCCCCCAGTTACACTCACACACTGGGCTGCCGGGGATTCCATTGCTGCAAAATATACCATGTTTAAAAGTTTTAAAAATCTTATTTCTCTACTAATGCTTGATTTACCTTTGCCTTGGGGAAACGAATTTTAAAGGGATTGTTTGAGGGATGCTCCACCACTCAACAGAGATGAGTTTAACATCTCAATAGACTGGGAATAGCCCAAAAGATACTCACAAAGATAACGACCATCAAGAAAAAATCAAGACCCATCAGCAAACATCAAGGAGCACCCACCCCAGACACTGCCCCCGGCATAGATGGAGACACCTGGTCTGGAAAAGGCTGAGAAGGAAATCCAGGAGTGTGGACCTAATTAACATCAGAAGAGGAGAAATCCGTGTGCAATAGGAAACCAAACACTAAGAACTACACAACTTGGAAGTAATGAACGTGAAACCAATGGAATTCTATGGGTTCAGACTGTAAAAAGTTAAGGGAAAATCTAGTAAAACTCACATGTCATGGAATGATTTTCTCTGCACACCCGGGCTACGTGTGGATGAAATGATTTCTGTTGCTCATCCTGACAACGATCAAGTAATGCCTTGACTCTCTAACACAAAAGATATTGTTGGAGAGATTTTTATTGTCCCTGCATTTTCAGTCACAAGATGAGAAAAAATTTTCATAATAATCCTACTTTTATATTGTCAGTTAGGTTTGGGCCAGGGGTGTGACAAACAATTTTTACTCTTAGGAGAAGAAGTAGAAAAAGCTTGATTGCACTGGAATATTTTTGTATATATTTGTGGGTGGCTCTTAATGATGGCAGAATTTCAGAATGGGTTTTTCGATGCTCAGCTTTAGGCTGCATTTTGCAAAACTACAAGAGTATTGATTGTAAGGGCTTAAACACAAAAAAAGTTAATACAAAATTGTTAACAAAAAAAAAGAAAAGAAAAAAAAAAGCAGATCATAGGAGTGCACGTGTGAATCACCTAATGGCTGCTCTGGAATAGAAGCATTGGATCCAGGCACAGCCACGAGAGGAGCTTTAGAAATGCAAATTAACACTGCTAGGGCAATGTGTGCACAATGAACCTGGATCTTCATGCCTGGGGGAGGAATTTCGGTGATTGCCTCTGTCTCTCACTCCAAGCTCTGCCTGCTTGCACAGATGGAATTTGCACAACTAAAGGCAGAGCCCATAGTGAGGATATCTGACTGCAACAGAAATTGGTTAAGCTGCAAATGGAATCAGCAAACGGAGAATGTTGGGAAAGCTTTACTAAAAAAAGTGTGGGGGAATCATCCCTCTCCCTGCTCCAACCTGTGCTGTCACTGTCCAGGTTATATAGGGTGTATTGGGGCACTGGGGTGGTTTTGGTGCCACAAGTTCAGGGAAATGAGTTGGAAATCCAAGTATGTGGTGATTTAATTCGAGAAAAGTGGTCAATTGATGCAGCCCTGGATGGAGGGAGCACCCAAAAACGCAAAAAAGATGAACAGACACCAGAGCCAATCCTACAACACCATGGACCAGCCTCTGGGAACCCTAACGAATTCATATCAGGACACAGAAAATCCATCCATAATTTGATTGGCAGAATTAGGATAAAAAGAATCCTGGAAAAAATAACCAACCAGACAGCTCCAGCTCCTGACCTTCCTGACGACCAATCCACTGAAATAAGGAAGGAGACATTTCACATGGGATAGGATCAGATTATCTATTCACAGAAGGAGGAGTGTGTGGAAAATTACATGACTCAAACTGCTGTTCGCAAATAGATGATAACTGAAAAGTGGTGAAACAGATAACAAAGGAAATAAGAAAATAGCTCGTATTCCAGAGAAACGATGGGAATGGGACACGTTTTCGGGGTTCCCTGGCAGATCATGGCTTAAACGAATGCTGCTCCTCCTCTGACGTGCTGCAGCAACTCTCAGCTTTTTACCATGCACGACACCTTGCTCCAAAGAGGACGCAGGAAAAGAGATTGAGTCAATGGAAATTAAAAGTTTGTAAAGGCAATTCTTGAGAAAATGAGGGATTGCAAGCAGTAAGATTAATATCGTAGTGGGGGTGCATATTAACGAGGACATGCAGTAGGTGGATCGGGAAGTCTGAACCTTCCAAGTACCTCAGCCAGTGGGGACGGAGATGGGGGCGGGAAAATGAGGATAAAAAGGAGGCGGCGCTTTAGAGACCGCATGGCAAATGCCGCATGGCCTCTCTCTTTGTTCATCAATAAAGTCACTTCTGAAGGACTCCTCTGTCTCCTGCGGGCACAAAAACCTCTGCCCACGGGAATTTTCCCGCACAGCCCCGGGCACAGGGCAGACACCTCTGTGCCACCCACAGCAACCGGGACGAGCCAGCGCTGCTCCGGCACCGGCTCCTGCCGAGGCCCCAGCGGGAAGGAGACCGCGGGCAGCCGCTCCCGCAGCGCCCTCAGCCCAGCGCCAACACGGGCCGGCACCGGCACAACCAACCCGCCAGAGCCCCCTGCCGCCCCCTCGGCCCGCAGCGAGCCCCGAGCCCCCGCACAACCGAGCGCGGCTCCCACCTGCGCTGGGGCCGCCTCCGAGCTCCGCCGCCGCCTCCCCGGGCTCCGGCCGCTGCCGCCGCTGCCGGGCCCCCACAGACGCTGCCACAATGGCGCCTTTGCTGCTCTGCCCAATCAGCGCGCGACAACCAGGAGTGACATTGGCACAATCAGCCAATGGCAGCGAGGGCCGGGCTCTGCACACGGCCCAGCCTCGGCCCGCGCTCTCAGGGCCCCCCGGGCTGTGGGAGGGCAAAGGCGGAGATGAGGAACAGCCCTGGAACGGGCCCGGGCCCGAGCCGCCATTGGCCTGGAAACACAAACAAAGTTCTCCGCAGCTCCCGGCACGCCTTTCCCAGCCCCGCGTGTTCGCTGCCTCCGGCTCAGAGGGAACCCCTGGTGCCTCGCTTCTGCTACTTCTGTTTAGGAGCATCAGTGCATGGCTTTGATTTCCCCCACAAAAAGGAAAAACTGCTTCAAACAGCTGTGGATGACGTGACAGGAGAGATTTCTGGCAGAAAACTCCAAAAACTCAGAGCAGGATAATGTGAAGTAAATTAAGACCCTTCAAACCTGTTTTCCCCTAGCCTCCCTCCTTGGAGCTGCACCTCCTACCTCGGCAGTGCAGGGTGTGAGAAACGACGCTCACTTTGTAAAATTTTAAAGGTTTATTAAATCTTAGCAAAAAAAAAATACACCAAAAGACTGTTATAAATGAGAAACATCAGTCTTGATGTTCAGTAAAATTTAGATTGCTTTATTTGATATAGAAAGAGCAAGCAGCGTGCTGGGGAACGTGAGGGGTCACCGCCCACTCCACGTTCCACCCAACCTTGGTTTGCAGCCTCTTCTTATACTGTGGGTTCTCGTTGTAATCAATAATTTTTGGTTTTTTTGTTGTCATAAGCAGTGGTGGTAGAATAAACATCCTTACACAAATTCACAAAGCCTTTGGGTGATAATCAGTCACAGATAGCCATCTGGTCCTTGTAGATAACCACCAGAGAAGTTCTGAGAGTCTGGTCCTTGAGATAAGCAGCATTGATCAGACAAAGACAGGAAGGGCTTTTCGGGAAGTCTGATTTTGCAAGCTGGTAGCCGATACAACTTATTTGGAAAACATAACATAATGTAACATAATACAACATATTATAACAAACAGAATTATTTTATCATAGAATTTCCTTTATCTAGTGTCCATGCTTTACTTCAGAGGTTAGTATTCTGGTTTATACAATCCCCAATGCTTTTGTGACTAATACGAATCTTTTATCAATTATCAGAAGACTGAAAAAGGAGAAAAGTCAGCGCTCGGAGCACAGGACTAAAGAAAGAGACCCGGGTGTGATTTGGGGGCCCGAGGGGGTCCCCGGGTCACCCCCGTTCCCCCCGATCTCGGCCAACGGGTGCGAGCGGCGCGGCCCCGCTGCGGAGCACTGACCCCGCCCCGGGGGCCGCCGGGACCCCCCCGGAAAAAACCCAACGGCTCCTGCACCCCCCCTTCAGTCCCTCCGACCTTCCCATCCCTAAGGGGAAAAGGGGGAAAGGGGAGGACCTGGGGCGGGATCACCCGGAGACCCCCGGGGAGAGGAGCAGGAGCAGGGGGGGTTTGGCTCCCGCTGAGTGGGGGGTCCCGCGCGAGGATTTCGGGGGGTTCGCTTGAGGAATTTTGGGGGTCCTCGTGCAACAGATCCACCTGCGAAGGGCTCCTCTCCAGACCAGTTTGGGGGGCTCTTTGTGTCACCCAGAGGAATTTGGGGGCTCCTCATGTCACTGAGAGCCCCACGAGTGTCACCAAGAGCTCCTCAAGTGCCCCCAGCTCTTTGTGCCACAAGGATCCCCTAGAGTGCCACCAGCTCCTCGTATCACCGAGAGCCCCTCGTGCCACCAGGACCTCGTGGCAGAGAATTTGGGGAGAGTCTCTGTGCCACCGGGAGCCCCTGAGTGTCACCAGCCCCATGCCAGGGTCCCCAGTGTCACCGGGGTCTCTCTCTGTGTCACACACCAGGAACCGATCCCCTCTCCGAGCACCAGGACCCCCGAATTTAACCGTCCTCATGCACCGGGATCCCCTCAGGACCCTCGAGTTTCCTCTCTCCCCTCCTCGTGCACCGGCATCACCGGACCGCCCCCCCTTTCCCGAGGAATCGCCGGAGACCCCCTCCATCAATCACCGGGCACCGGGACCACCAGAGGACCTCCCCCATCAATCAGCACCTTCACCGTGCACCGGGACACCCCCCCCCCCCCCCCCCCCCCCCCCATCGAGCAGTGACACCCCCTCATCGTGCACCGGGACCGCCGGACCCCCCCTCAAACATCGCCAGCCTCGGGCACCGAGATCACCGGAGACCCCTCCATGAGTCACCGGGACCCCCCCGTCATGCACCAGGACCACCGGAGACCTCCCCAGGAATCACCGGACAGCCCCTCACGAATCACCGGGCACCGGGACGCCCCCTCGGGCACCGGGACTGGACCCCCCCCGCCTCGTGTACCGACCACCCTCCAGTGCACAGGGCCCGGACCCCCCTTTGTGCCCCCCCTGCCCATCCCGGGGATTCCGCCCCTCCCCTCCCCTTTGACTTCCCCCGGGAACAGGAGCGGGAATGGGGGGGGGGGCGTGCGCTGGGGGGGCACCGGGGTGTCCCCAGCACCGGGGGGCGTCCCTTGGGGCTCGCTCCTTCCCCCCCCCTCCTCCGGTTATCACCAGGGACCCTCCCAATTTACCGGGGCTCTCCCTATTCACTGCGCCCCCGTTCACCGGCCCCCCCAAAGCGCTGGGACCCCCCCTCACTCACAGCCCCTCCCCCATCCATGGGACCCCCCCACTCACCGCTCCCCCCCCCGTCACCAGGACCCCAAAATCCATGGGACTCCCCCCACACTCATCAAGACCCCCCCCAAATCCATGGGACCCCTCCCTCCCCCCACTCACCACCCCCTTCTCAGCACTCCCCGGGCCCTCCCCATTGATCGAACGCCCCCATGGCCCCCCCAGCCCCTCGCCCTCGCATTGGGCCCCCCCGGGGCCGAGGCAGAGCCCTCCCTGAGGGACACCCCTCATCCCCGGCCTGCAGCCGCCCATGGAGCCGCTGACCACAACTCCCTGCCTGCGTCCATCCGGCCAATTCCTCTGGCCCCGCACAGCCCAGCCTGCAAAGCCAGGCCTGGCACTGTGGGGCTCGGGGGGTCTGTCCTGGGCCACTGGGCCTCACAGGCCTCTGGGCACAGCAGCGGTGTCACACACTGAAATGTTATGGGCAATGGCTTAAACGCTGCCAGGAAGGAGATTTGCACATTATGGCGAAACTGAATAAAGAGGCTGAGACCACCCCAGCCCAGCCCTCCTTCACCTGACTGCAGCTTTGGCCTGGGACTTGAGCGGCCTGACAGCACCTGAGGTACCATCAAGGTGACACCATTGATCAATTGCCTCTGGTCTAGGGACAAGGACACGAGACTGAGGCAGGAGAATGTATCCAAAGAAAGGCAAAGCCAGCAGCTGTCCTGAAAATCAGCTTGGGCCAGGCTGGGGCTGGGGGAGGCCGTAGCCCACAGGCTCATCTGCTGAGGCCACGTTTGCACACACTGCCCACAGCCAGCCAGGGAGGACGAGAGTTCTGGGGCTGTGGGGGAACCTCTGCTCACAGGCACTCAACACCCATCCTCCCTCACACAAACTGGCTCCGCTGGAAAATGCCCACCCCGGGAAGGCCACATCCACGGCACATGGCCGTGAGGGGCAGCTGAGGAGGGGCCAGAATCCATCCAAGAGCCCCAAAGCGCTGCCCAGACTCACTGCTGAGGCCTTGCAGCAGAGCACTGCTCCTGATGCAAAGGGATGCAGCAGAGCCAGAGGCTGCTGCCAGAGCCTGTGTCAGACTTGTCCCTGCCAGGGGAGGAACCTGGGCCTTCCCACCTGCCCCCAGTGTGTATGGACCCCCTGAACTCCGTGTTTGTGGGGGACCCTGAGCACCAAGAAGACAGAGATGTAGAGCATCCACAGGAAGCCACTGGGATCCACAGACTGGAGAGGTTTTCTACTTAATCTGGCTCTGTCACTCTCTTTCCCTCCTCCCACCTCGATTCCATTTCTATTTTTCTCTCTTTGTCATTGTCTTCGTTTTGAGTTGCCAATTTAAATAAACTTATTTTTCCTGTTGTGAGACAGAACCAGCAGCAAAAGAGCAAGGCAGGCCTAAAACTTGAGAGAGTATAAAAGAAAATTTATTAACTACATAAACAAAGAGAAAGGAAAAAAAATTCAGAATAAGATTTTTTCAGATCACTCCTTCCCACCCTCTCCTAATCTTCATAACAACAAAGCAAACATACAGCAAATACTTTGGTCAGTGCCCAATTTAGTCTTTCTCTGTTCACTTCTGGAGAGAGAAGCCTCTTCTTGTTGAAGTTGTAGGGATTTTTCCCAGAGGAAGGAAAAAGACAGTTCTCTTGTGGTTTTATCTTTCACGATTTGCATCCGCCCGGGAACCTGCAACCATGACGCTCCTCCCAACTCTACAGCCGTCCCAAAGCTGTAGATGTGGGCCATGTTTGTCTCATGGGGTATTACTTTTAAGAATGAAATGTTCGAACAGCAAAGATTCTCTCTGTCTCCTTTCTCTCTGCTCAGGCTTCATTTTCAGAAAACCGAAATCCCCTTCTTTTCTCAGGGCAGAAATTCTCAACACAGGTGCTCTTTGGTCAAATCATCTATTAAATGGAACGTTTCCATCCCCCCATGTCTCTTTCCATGGTTTATAGGAATATTCAGTACATCAGTTCATCCCTACAATTTTACAAAAAGATTTTCAGCCATTTCAGCATCTTCTCATTCTCCTTCCATCTCAAAAACTTAGCTCTTACATCACTGACTTCAGAAATCTTTTTATTCCCTTTCATATTCAAAGGAAAGGCTGGAGGCTTTGCAAATCTTATCTGAACACTAAAGAGTTAAAGTTTAACACAACTACTAAAGTTGGGCCAGGCTCAGGCCGTGCTGGGGGGGCAGCTGAGGTGTCAATCAGCCTTTCTGGGGCTGGGCTGCAGCCCCACACTGCTCATGGCCACCCGGGCAGGCCCGGCCCGTCCGGCAGCAGCAAGAGTCGGCCTCCCCCCCACGCCAGAGCCGCAGGCCCGTGGAGGAGGAAGCTGTGAAGGTCTTATCACAAAACATTTTCTCCCCCCGGCCATCGGGTCCCCCTCGTTGGCAAACGGGGCCCAAGCGGCCTCCCGAGCCTCCCCCCCGCATGGGGGAGGGGGAAGCTCGGGTTGATGTTACCTGCTCAGCCACCGGAAAGACAAAGAGACTCAGTTCTGGATTACCTCCTTCAAAATGTGTGTTCCCGGAGCGAACTAACTTTCTTTAATTGGCTGTTGCAGGTATCCCAACCCCCACAGAAAAAATTCCCTTAGGAAGAACCTCTTCTGAGTTTCTTCTTCCTAAGTCAACCTATCACAGTGACACAGAGAACCTTCCAAGCGTTCTTTTCGTGAGCTGCTGCTGTGATGTCACAGGAGCGTTGCCACATCCCAGCGGTGCTCCCGTTGCTGTGGGACACAGAGGCCTCAGTGCCCAGAGGCTCTGGGTGCCTGCTGACTGCCGGAGGATCCTCCTGCCCGAGGCATTCTCGGCAGCCAGCCCAGCCCTGACCCGTGTCCGTGTGTGCCTGCAGGAGTGCAGCCTGCAGACGTGTGCAGCGCAGCCACAATGATCCAGCAAGTGGTTGCTGCAGTTTGCACTCTGTACTCTGTGGCTTATTCGGGGTATTTTTTAACCCACTTGGCAAGTAAGTTGAGGTTTTCTCTCGGTGCAGCATCTGTGGCTTTGGGCTTGCTGTGTGCTTTCTGTTCTTCCTCTGGACCTTTGAGTTGACTTTGTAACCAAATTGCCATGAAGACACCGTTGGTTTGGGAGAGCTCCTGCCAGCAGCTGCAGCTCAAAAAGGGGGTGTCTGCAGCCAGCGAGGCGTTTGCAATGAGGCCTGGGGGGGTTCTGTTCCCTCGAGCAGGGCGTCTGTGGCAGTGGAGCCTGGAACTCCCTTTGTTTGCTGGTCCAGCCAAGAACTGACACAGCCCAGGATTTTGTGCTGTTCTCTTGCTTGCTCTGTGAAGGGACTGTGGCTCCTGGAGGGATGCTGTGAAAGCAAAATGTTCTCTTGGGGTTACCTTGCTCCGTGGCATTTCCCACCACGGGCAATTTTTTTCCTACCAGCATCTGGTTCGTGTTCCCTCTCCCATTGCAGGGCACCTCATGCGTGGATCCCAAGCAGCTCCTCCTTCGGTGAGTGGGAAGAAACCTCTGGTGTTCAGAACTGTGCAGCAAATTGTGAGCTCTGTGTGTGGCAGCCGAGTGCCATCCTGGGAGGCCGAAGGAAAGTCCCTGTCAGGGTCTTTGCAGCAGCAGCAGCAGCAGCAAAGGGATCCCTGGCAGTTTTCTCCTTTTCTGCTGAAGAGTTTAGAAGAGCTGCAGGTCTGGTTTTGCAGGCAGAGGATTTGCCTTAGCCATGGTGAAATACCGAATTCCCAACAATAAGTGGCAATGTCACTTTTAGCCCATTGTTAGTTTGTACAACTCTGAACTCTGTTTGTGCTTCGTGCAGCTGGATGTGTAGCTGAGGATAAATAAGGTGACAACTGAGATCGAACTTCCTGTCCCTCACGCTACTGTCTGTCCTCAGGGCACCAAAGCTGCATCAGCACCTCCTCTGGCTGCCTCTGCTTCCAAAGAGGAAGAAGACAGCAGTGAGATTCCCGCTGTTCTGGGGGACGATGGTGAACACCCCGTGGTTTGGGAATACAACAGCAAGGCTCCCGCAGTGTGGGACAAGGACAGTGGACATCTCCCGGCATGGGAGGAGGATGGTGGATATCCCCTGGCATGGGACAAGGATAGAAAAGCTCCCATGGCGTGGGATGAGGACGACGGACATCTCCCGGTGTGGGATGAGGACAGAGGACATCCTGTGGCTCGGGAAGAGGAGGGTGAACATATCCCAGCACGGGATGTGGATGGTGAACGTCTCGCGGCTTGGAAAGATGATGGAGAACCTGCCTCTGCTTGGGAAGAGGATGGAGAAGCTGCAGCATTTTGGGAAGAGGACGAGGAACCTCCTTCTGCTTGGGAAGAGCACACTGAACCTCCCTCCGCTGTGGGATCCTGGGCTGAACATTCTGACAGCAGCACAGCCCTGCAGCCAGAGGGGACAGGGGAGCGGTGCCTGATGCAGCTGAGTACGTCTGTTCTGTTCCTGTGTGCCAGAGCAGGGTGCTGTGTGTGTGTCTCAGCATGAGCTGCACCCAGTGCTGCTCTGCAGCTGAATGTCACCGAGTCATTCATTGTCCTTCCCCAGCTGACACCAAGGGGCTCATGGCCCCAGGGAGTGGGGCTGCATTCTGGCTCTGCTGCAAGGCGGGGTCTCCATCTGGGAGGGAGCATCTTCCACGTGGTTTCTTTCAGGGAACATCGTGAGCGTGGGGGAGCCTGCTGAGAAATACCTGGGACTGGAGCAGATTGGCCAAGGGTAAGTGCATGGCAGTTCCTTCTGCACAAGCAGGGCCCAGGTATTTTGCTGGAGTCAGGAGAGCTCCAAACACCCTCCGACACTGGGGTATGATCCTGCTGTCTCTCAGTTTTGATCAGAATTGATAACTGTGGTCAGAAGGCACAGTCAAAGGCCTCTGAGGCTGGCAGTGTCCTGCCTGCAGCAAGGAGCAGGACCTGGAAGGTCTTCTGTGCCTGGAATTTGATTGCCCTAAAGAGCAACTCACCATCTGGTGACTCTCAGAAAACAGTTCTCAAGAAGAACTAATAAGTGCTTTTTTCAGCACAGGTAATAAACTCCATGCATTCAGTAACAGACACAGAGCTGCTGCACTCGAGGGGAAAATGCATCACCTGCCTGATGGCAGGGCCCTTGTGGATCCTGCAAGTCTTAGGCAGGAAATGCAAAAGGATGAAATACATTCTTTTCCACTTCTTTAGACACCAACTCCCACCTCAGGTTTTGAACTAAAGGAATTCAGTGTGGACATTGGCTCCAGCCCTTTTCCTTCGTGTTGGGCTCAGTTTTCTCTTGCACACCTTGCATGGCAGACGGCTGGTGGCTGCTGCACTGCTGTTTGAAGGGTCGATGCACGCAGGTGTTTTGTGAATGCTGCAGGCAGCAGAGATCTCCTGTCTGGGCTGCCTTTCACTCCCAGAGCCTAAAGCTCTGCTTCTTTCTTCTCTGCTGTTTTGTCTCCAGGGCTTTTGGAACTGTTTATAAAGGACTCGACAGGGCCACTGGAGGAGAGGTCAGTGCCACCACGTCCAGCACGTCTGGCAGCTCTCGAGGGCTTTCCCCTCTGCTGGGAGCTGTGGCTGCAGCTTTGGGGGCCCAGCAGAGCTTTCCTGCACAGGCTGCTCCTCTGAAGGCAGAGCAGTGTCAGCCTTCAGAACACAGCTGGGACAGCCTTGGTGCTTCTGAAGTGCCCAGAGGAATGCAAGGAGGGCAGTGGTGTCTGTCAGAGCTGGACACCATGGCTTGGTCTTCATATCTAAAACCATGAATGCATCAGCAGGTGGAGACTGAGGCCCAATTTATCTTCATCCCAGCCTTGGACAGGAACACTATTTAGCAGTTTTTCCATCCTGCTTTTCATCTTCAAAGGCCTAATTAGGCCTAATTAGGGAGAGATCCTGCTTGGGCTCAGTTTGGGGTTTTAGTCCTACTGCAGCTGTTCACAGAGAGAGAGGGAGAGAAATGAGAAGATGGATGTCCAGAGCAAAGCTCTCTCCTAAACGCTGCAGTTGAAACACAACTGGGTCTGGTGTCAGTGACACCCTGTGACAATGGATGTCTGTGTCTGCTTTATTGTGCAATCCCAAACAGAGCAGTGGCATTTGAAATCATGACCAAGTCCCATAGAATTGCTAAAGGGTTCTGGGCTGTTTTGCTCTGTTTCACAGCATCAGAATTACCTCCTGCTTGCAAAATGTGTTTAAATAATAACGATGATGATGATCATCATCATCACCGGAGTGGTGATAAACTAAGGCCATTTGAGAAGATGCAGATTCTGTAGGTGCAGAAAATGTTGTTAGAGCTTTGAGGCTGACAGCTGAGGGACCATTTCTGCAGAGCTTACAAGGCCAAATGTCTCTGGCCACGTGTCCTGTAAGCAGCCCCCAGCCAGCAGAGAAATGGGCTGTGGGAATGGCACTTGCTGAGCTCTGGTGTCCCATGCCAAGGCAGTTTGGCACAGCCTGGCTCTGTCGCTCCAAAAAGATTCACTCCATGCTTGCTGTGGTCTCCTGCCACAGACCCCTCCAGCTAAAGGTCTGCAATGTCACTTCAGGTGGCCATAAAGAAAATGAGTCTCAGAGAGCAGAACAGGGAACGAGCTGTGAATGAGATCCTGCTCCTGAAAGGCAAGAACCACCCCAACATTGTCATCTTTTTGGACAGGTGAGTGCTTCAGGTCTTATCCTGTGCAAGGGCCCTGTGTTAATCTTTCATTCGTAGTCAGTAGCCTCTTCTGAAAAAGCCTGACCTGGCCATATCTTCAACAACAGCCTGGCAGTTCACTCCCTCCATGCTTTTGTTTGGTTTTTTTCTTCAAGCTGAACCCCTTTGCTGTGCCTTATGACAAGTGCTGAAAAACCATGGCAGAAATTATTTCCCTTGGCTTCTTCTTCCCAACTCTTTTCCATTGCTGCAGATGCCAGGAAGTCCAGGTTTCCAGCAATGCCTCATTTGCCCATTTTTCAATGGCCTTGCCTGTTTCTGAAGGGACTTTGTGTAAGGTTTTCCAAAGAGTTGATAACTTTTGTCCCAAGTGCTGTACGGCCTCCTTGCCTGGATAACTCTGGAAGTTGCATTGCCTTGTTCTGGAGGGAATGGTGGAACTGATGAGTTCAGATGCTGAACCAGCTGGGGGCAAGTGTTGTGGTTCCACACTGATCTGGGCTGTTGCTAAACTGTGTTTTTCACTTGCTTGCCATCTAAGGCATCTCCTTTCTCACAGGTGTCTCCTTCTCCTTCAGACTGTGCAGATTCCAAGGTCTGTGCAGGAATGTCTCTCCATCTGATCGTGTTCTCATTGACAAGTGACCTGGAAACAAAACTCCACTCGAGGCTTTTCCATGGGGGAATTGAGCAGTGCACATTCATCTCCATGCTGTTGTTTTCCTCTTCCAGCTTCCTTGTTGACGAAGATCTCTGGCTGGTGATGGAATACGTGGATGGAGGAACTTTGCAGGACGTTGTCAGACAGACACGCATGGCTGAAGGAGAGATGGCAGCTGTCAGTCGGGAGGTGAGGGATCCTGCTTGTGCTTCCCATGGCTCGGACACGATGGTCCTTCCAAACAGGCTGGGAGAGCAGGAGGGGCTCCATGCTCAGGGCTTTGTTTCTGTGTTGTTTTTATGAATTGGAGAAGAAAGAGCCTCTGAAGTCAGTGGCCTGCCTGTATCACTACACTTCTACTCTGTTCTTGTCCTCTTTCCTGCTGCTGTGGTACTCTCTCTGTCTTTCTTTGATTTGATTTGATTTGCTGTTCTCAGCTTTGCCTTGAACCATTTGCCTGGACTGTCTCCTGGCCTGTCACAGCAAAGTTGCTGCTGGGAGAATTCCAAACTGTCCTTTCTTGTGTGATGTGTTGTGACAATTGATTTTTATTCTTGTGTTTCTTCTTGTCTCTCAGTGTCTGCAGGGCCTGGATTTCCTCCATTCCAACCGGGTGATCCACAGAGATCTGAAGAGCTCCAACATCCTTCTGGGAATGGCTGGCTCTGTCAAGCTGGGTGGGTGTTCGTGGCCAGGCACGGTGCTCCCGGGGTGTGAGTGTGAGGCTCTTTCCAGTGATGGTCAGAGCCCCACAAGTGCTGCTGCTGGCACTGCCCGGCCCCTGCTGCCAGCTGAGAGCGGCTGCCCCGTGCAGAGAGCTCAGGAGAGGAGCAGAGTGTCAGGAGTGGCTTTGCTCTGGGCATGGCCCTTCCAGAGGGACGGGAGTTGGAATCTAAACTGCAAGGGAATCAGTAAAAGCCACTGCATGAACGCTGAGGGTTTATTTAAGGGTCCAGTTCCATCATTCCTTGGCCACAGCCCTGAGGACTTTTCCAGCTGACTTCACTACTGCATTCTCACCTTGAGAGTGGGGAATCTTTGTGCTTGGTTTCCTCATTGCAGCTGTCTTTGACAGTGTTTGTTTCTGTCCTCAGCTGATTTTGGCCTCTGTGCTCAGCTCAGCCCTGAGCAGGACCAGTGCAGCTCCATGGTGGGCACTGCTCACTGGATGGCCCCAGAAGTTGTGACCAGGTCTCCTTATGGCCCCAAGGTGGACATTTGGTCCTTCGGCATTGTGGCCATCGAGATGGTGGAAGGAGAACCTCCTTACTTCAAGGAAACAGGGGCTATGGTAAGAGGCAAATTCTCCAGTGTTTGCAGAGGCCTGTGAGCACAGGCTGACCCTGCACTGGGAGGAGCTGCTGGAGGTTTCTGCATATTGGGAAGGGAATTCCCAGAAGACTCGAGCCTGAACGCAGATGAATATTCTGCAGTCTCCAGCAACAATTTGCTTTGGGTTTCAAATTGTTGCAGCTCTTCTGTCAGTGAGGATGACCTGAAAATGTGAAGCCAGTGTATCAGCTCTAATGTTATCTTGGAAAAAAACCACAAACCAACCCCAAAACCCATCCCCAAACCCAACAAGTTCTCTGAAGGAGTTTCTAAAAGAGGTTTTTAAGAGAGGTTTAAGTTGAACTCCCCCCTGATTTTTCTCACTGGGAAGCTTGTCTAAAACATGAAGATGATTGCTTAACATCCCTGTAGTCCAACCTATTTCCTTCCTAGTCCAAGCTACTTTTCTGTCATCAAGCCTGAGCTTTCAGCAACCCCAACCTCCTGTTCCTTGCCTGGCAATTTCTGGGATGGGGCATCAGGAATTCATTAACTTCAGTGTCAGTGGCACTGCAGACATGTGTTTGATGCAATTTAAAATAACACACGCAGACCACACTGACTCTTGAAAATGGCCTGTAAAGCTGGTGTCCGTATTTGGAGAAGCAAAATGTGCTGTTTCTGATGGAGGTTCCTACTAACAAAGTCAGACAACTAAATGGCCTCTCAAGCAAGATCATTTGGGTGTTGCAATGGCTGTGGCTGCATCAGGGTTTGGGGTTATTGGTTGGCATAGAAAAATGAGCCGTGAGCAGCATGTCTGCCAGGGAGGAAACTGCCCCCGGAGCTGGGGCTGAGTTACCGGGGTCGATGTGAGCAGCTGTGGGTGTGAAGGAAGCTGGCACAGCGCTGCCTTTGCTTTTCCTGCAGGCTCGGGCTCTGATCCGGCAGAACGGGACCCCGCAGCTGCAGGAGCCGCGGCGCCTGTCGGCTCTGCTGCGGGACTTCCTCGAGTGCAGCCTGGACTCGGACGACGAGCGGCGCTTCTCTGCCCAGGAGCTGCTGCAGGTGAGCGCGAAGCGGCTGCAGGGGAAACAGCAGCGCCAGGGAGGGGTTTTCTTGGGGGACCCCCCTCCGATAATCTCCAGCCTCGCTGCTTTTCACACGCAAAGCAAGCAGAATCCTCTCCTGGTTGGGGTTGTCTGGGTCCGTTCGAGGTCATCTGGACCTGGTGACCCACAACGAGCAGGGACATCTTCAAGTGGCTCAGAGCCCTGCCTGACCTGAGCTTGGATGCTTCCAGGGAGGAGGCACCTCCCACATCTCCGGGCACCCTCTGTCAGTGTTTCCCCTGGTAAAAAAATTCCTCCTTAGACCTAATCTGAGCTTGCTTCCGTCTCTGGAGTTTCAAACCATTCCGTTTCGTCCAGGAACTTGACTCTGGAAAGTAATGGTCCATTTCTTTCTTTTTTATCCTTTGGTCAGCACCCATTTTTATCATCAGCCAAGCCTCTCTCCAGCCTGAGCCCTCTGATCGCTGCAGCAAAGCAACCACGGGTGCAGCAGAGGAGATGAAGCACTTGAGAACAGCTTTTTGTTACAGTAGTTAGGACTAGTTAGTTATGGTAGTTAGCACTGCTAGTTAGTTAGGGTCGTTCGGACTGTTTGTTATGGCAGTTTTTTGAATAAAAACTCTCTTAAAACCTCAACACCCTTGTGTGCCTGCCTTCTCCCCCTGTGACTCAGCTGCCCCGAGCAATGCGAGGGGAGAGCGAGCCCAGCCTCGCCCAGAGCTGAGCCCTGGCAGAGCCCAGAGCAGCCTCGGCATCTGCAGAGTCAGCCTGGAAGGAGGCGCTTGGAGCCTCCTCGGCTGCAGCCGCCTCTTGGTTACAAACTGTGCGTGGTGGAAAATGCCACTGGTTCTGCAAGAGGGCAGAAGGGGCCCGGGGAAGGCCCAAGTGCTCCATGCAAGGGAAAAACCCACCCAGTGCTGGAGAAAAAACACGCCTTTATCCCCTCCAAAAATTTAATCCTAAATCAAGTGGAACAGGGGAAAGGGAGGAACCCCGGACCTTCGGGCCCTGCGAACCAAAGCGTCCCGCGGGTGTTGGTTTCTGCTGGGCTCGCTGCCCCCAGCCCAGCTCAGCTCAGCCCAGCCCAGCCCAGCTCAGCTCAGCCCAGCCCAGCCCGGCCCAGCTCGGCCCAGCTCAGCCCAGCCCAGCCCAGCTCAGCTCAGCCCAGCCCAGCCCAGCCCAGCTCAGCTCAGCTCAGCCCAGCCCAGCTCGGCCCAGCTCAGCCCAGCCCAGCTCGGCCCAGCTCAGCCCAGCCCGGCCCAGCTCGGCCCAGCTCGGCCCAGCTTAGCCCAGCCCAGCCCAGCCCAGCTCGGCCCAGCTCGGCCCAGCTCAGCCCGGCCCAGCTCAGCTCAGCCCAGCCCAGCCCGCGGGCAGGGACACGCGTTTGGAGGAACCTGCGAGGGTGAGCAGGTGAGGGGGCTCCGGCAGTGACGGGTGAAAGGAACAGGGTGAATGTGACTTAAACAAACCCTGGGAATCTGCTTGGAAACAGGGCCAGGGACTTGTAGGTAAGAAGGAACGAAAGAGATTGTCACTTCTAGAAAACGGTGCTAATTGACATGGACTGTTGTTCAGCCAAGGCTGTGTTAAATTCTTGAACTAGGGAAAAACAAAGACTTAAGAGAATTATGAATATTGTTTTGTTTTACTAAAAAAAAAAAAAAAAAAAAAAAAAAAAGCAAAAAGGCGTGTGTGTGTGCATAGTGGAGGGGGAGATGGAGTGGACAGATCGAGAAGTCTGAACCTTCCAAGGTACAGTCCCGGGGACAGGGCAGCCACCTCTGTACTGCAGACAGGAACCGGGAACAGTGACACGATCTGACTGTGACCCCCATCCCCTGTGTGGGGACAGGGGAGGGAATGGAGAACAACAGGAAATCCGGGAAGGAGGGAAGGGTGAGGGGAAGATGTTTTCGTAGGAATTATTTTCTCATTCTCTTGCTCTGACTTGTTTGATAATGTTATGAATGACGTTCTATTTTTCCAGTTTATCAAGCAACGAGATTAAATTAAATTAATAGTAACAATTATAAATGGATACAATTAAAGTATTGGAGATGAATACAATCAAAATGCATATATTTGAGAATATAATTTAGTATAATTGAGGTTCATATAAAGCATAAGCAAAACCAACCGGGGATATGGGGAGTGGCTCGCCATTCCTCACATACCAAAGCATCAAGGCCAAAAATCCTATTTATATACTATATGCTACAGAAGTTTCTAGAGAACTCCTCTAGTTTCTATTCCTAAAATGTACATCACTATGTTGTATGGCGCATGCTCTACTAATGGGTTAGGGGGTCTCTCATCCTTTTGAGGGTCTTATTTCCGATGAAGGCTCGTCGTCTTCATCAGTGTCCGCTGTGTGACCTGCAGGTAGTGCATGCCCACTATGTGACTGAGCAGATGTTTTCCATAACAAGATGTGTTGGTTTGAAAGTAAAACCAGTGCGAGACTCCAAGTCAGTAATACAATTTAATAGGAGAAAAGAGAAAAAATAAAATACATGCAATAATATAAAAGAAACAACCACCAACACAGTCAGAAATACAACCTGACACCCTGTCAGTCAGGGTGTTGGTAGCAGTCCCGTTAAATGGTGGCTGCAGTCCTCCTGGATGACAGATGTGGTTCTGTTGAAGCAGTGCTCCTGTAGAAGGTGCAGTTTTCCTCTGAAGATCCAGCGATGATGTGGAAATGGTCCGACTTTCCTCTGGGATCCAGTGGAAAGGTCTGCCTTCACATCCCAAACCCCAGTTTTTTATCTAGGTAGGAAAGGCTTGGCTCCTGCCTCTGGTTGGGACATCTCCCAATGGGATGATGTAATCTTATCAGTCACACAATAGGACTTAATGGCCCATTAACAGAAGATATCTTCTGGAGGAAGGATGGGTTGTGAAAAGATAAGGATGATCATCCCCCCATCTTACCAGATGGCACATCAGCAGAGGATATCTCCCACAGAGATAAGGATCACCACCCCTCCCACATTTTAACAGATGGTGATAGAATACACATTTTTGCATTGTACCCCAGGACACCCTCCCACAACATCTTCTTACCTTATCTGTCTCTTGCACGACTGCATGTCCCTTACCTCCTCACAGCACAGCCAGCAGACTCCATCCCAAACTGCAGCAGACTCTGGGTCAGCCAGCTAACCCACTCTTTTAGAACAACCCAACTCCTTGGGCAGGCACAGATGTTTCCACTCCTCAGTCATCAGTACAGCTGTAATTCATTGGGAGAGATTGCCTTCTGTACTATCCTTTCAATCTGTCTTCCCACTCTGGGGCTCTGTGCTTTCCTTCCTATGGAAAAGAACTGTCATTCTCCTCCAGGTGCCCATGGCCAAAATTGGGATTCCTGTTCCAAATTTCCTTAGATGCAAGGATTGTTCCCAGGTGAAATCTGCCAGGACAGACAGATCTGGCTGCCTTGGCCACCCAGAGGCCACCTCTCATCTGACTTTGAAACACTGGGATCGTGTGGTTTTCTTTCCTATGGGAAAAAAAGCACCTTTCATGTCCAGGCGCCCATAGCCAAAATTGGGAATCCACATCCAGAATTCCCTATATCCAAGGACAGCTCCCAGACAAAAGCTGCCATCGTTGTCAAGTCTGGCTGGCCTTGGCTTCCTAAAGACTGCCTTTCATTTGCCTTTGAAACACTGGGGCTCTGTGCTTTCCTTCCTAATGAGAACAACTCTTCTTCCAATCCTGGCATCCACAACCAAAATTGAGATTCCACCTTTAAAAATCCCTATGTCCAAGGATAGATCCCAGATGAAAGGTACCAGGAAAGACAAGTCAGGCTGGCTAGGCCTAAGGGTGGCCACCTCTCATCTTCTTCCAAAACACGTGGGCTTCTCACTTTCCTTTGCTATGGTGAAACCATCCACCTCGACCAGGCAGCTGTGGTTGAAATTGGGATTCCACCTCCAAAACTCTGTACATCCAAGGATTTCTCCCAAGTGAAAGCTGCCAGGACAGACAGGTCTGGCTGCCCTTTATCTCTTGGGGACTGCCTCATACCTGCTTTTGGAACACTGGGGCTCAGTGCTTTTTTTCCAATGGCAAAAAACATCCCTCTTATCAACGCAGAAATAGCCAAAATTAGGATTCCATCTCTGAAATTCCTTATATCCAAGGATTGCTTTCAGACTAAAGCTGCCAGAACAGAGAGGTCTGCCTGGACTGGGTCTGTGATGGCTGGCTTTCATCTGTCCCTGAAACACTGGTGGTCCATACTTCCCTTCCTATGGAAAAGAGCCATCCTTTTCCTCCAGATGTCCATGTCAATACTGAAATTGGTATTGTACCTCTAAAATTCTGCATATCCAGGTATTACTCCCAGACAAATCTGCAAATACCATCAAGTCTGGCTGTCCTTGGCCTCTGGTGACTGCCCCACATCTGCCTCTGCAACACTGGGGCTCGGTTGTTTCCTTCCTGTGGAGACCATTGTGACACCTTGGGGACTCCGTGGATCCAAGGGGCCATGGTGACACTGTGGGGCCTCGTGGCACCAAGGACATCATTGTGGCCCTGCTGGGCTGCATGGTCCCAAGGGCCCAGTGTGAAGCAGCAGGGCTGTGTGGAACCAAGAGGCCATTGTTGCATTCCAGGGCCTGGTGCAGCCCAAGGGCACCGTGGATCCATGGAGATCATTGTGGCATTGCAAGGCCCCATGGAATCATGGAGACCATGGTGACACTGTGGGGAACCAAAGGGCCATTGTGACCCTGCAGGGCCTCATGGAAGCCAGGGGCCATTGTGACACCTCAGGAGCAAGGAGAACATTGTGACATTACAGGGCCTCATGGAACCAAGGGGACATGGAATGGGTCTGGATGGTTTGGCCTCCTGGGGGCCACAAGGCAGGTCTGGCTGACCCTGGCATGTCGAGGGCTGCCTCTCATCAGCCTCTGGAGCACTGGGGCTCTGTGCTTTCCTTCCTAGGGAAATAAACCATCCCTCTTTCCTGCTGCCCAAGGCTGAAATTGCTACTCCCCCTAAGAAAATCTCTATCTGCAAGGGTTCTTCAAGCCAAAATCTGCCAGGACAGACAGCTCTGGCTGGCCTTGGCCTCCTGCAGGCAGTCTCTCATCTGCCACCAAACATGGGGCTCTGCGTTTTCCTTCCAGTGGAAAAGAACTGCCCTTCTCACCGAGGTGTCAATGGCCAAAACTGGGATTCTACAGCTAAAATTCCATCTATCCGAGGACTGCACCCAGAAAAATGTAGCCAGGACAGACAGGTCCTGCCTTGTTGTCTGGTGATTTTCTTAGACTATGAGCAGAATGTTCTCTTTTGCCAAGACCTTGAAGAGGGCCCAGAGATCTCCCCAGGTGGGGTTTGGAGGCTGCAAGCATAGGAGCACTGTGTAGGGGCAAAGGAACTCAGTGCTCAGTGGAGTGGAGACTGAGGAGAGCAAAGGAGAGCCCTGGGAGGGGTTGAAGGTCAGTTTCAGAGACGGTGGATCCTTTTGATATAGCAGAAAACAGCCTGAGAAAGAATGAATGCCAAGGGAAATTGATGAAGGCCAGACTGGACACAAGGAGAAAGGAATTTCTCTCCCAGGGCAGGGCTGTGGTGCAACCCGTCCCCCAGAAGGAGTGTGGGGCAGCCCAAGGCTTTGTGTGGGCAGGCAGAGGCAGGCAGGAGGCAGAGCTGTCAGCAAAGGAAGGGGCCAGCGAGGTGGGGCAGCCGGGGGATGACGACAGCCTGCAGGGACAGAGGCGCAGGGCATGGACACCGTAGGACAGCCTGGGCTGCAGAGGGCACAGGGATGGGCAGCAGCTGAAAGGCCCTGACACAGCCAACTCCTGCAGCACTTGGGCCATGCACGCTGGCCCTGGGCCTGAGGCCAGCAGGGGACAAGTGAGCCTTGCTGTGCTGGGGCCTCATTGCCTCCTTGTCCCTGCTCAGCAGCCTGGCAGGGGCCGCCCCATGGTGCTGCCCTTGGCATTGCACATGCCCAGAGCCCAGTGGCCCGGGAAGAGCCCTGAGCAATGAGGGAGGGACAGGATGTGCCTTGCCAGGGGCTGGGGCTCAGCCCTTGGCCCTTTGCATTCCTGAAACACATCCAGGTTTGCTCAGCATCACAGACACCTTTCCCTTGTTTGTCCCCCCTGCCATCACTGCCTCCAGTGTTCTGCTCGAACTGTGTGATAAATGTGATTCGTGCTAATTAAATTGTAACTATATTAACAAAATTTTATTTAGATCAACAGAAGACAATTGTTACAGAGTGAGAGGGTAAGAGTGTTGGAGGGAATAGTAGAAGGACAATGGTCTGACAAGCAGCATCAAGAAATAGAGTTTCAACCTTGAAATGGGCCAAGATGAGACGATTCCAGGCATGGGATTTAATTAGAGTCTTATGGAAAACATCTGTTCAGTCACATAGTGAGCATGCACTACCTGCAGGTCACAGCTCGGTCATTGATGAAGACGACGAGCCTTCATCAGAAATAAAACCCTCAAAAGGATGAGAGACCCCCTAACCCATCAGTAGAGCATGCTCCGTACACACAGTGACGTAGACTTTAGGAATAGAAACTAGGAGGAGTTTTCCAGACACTTGTGTAGCATATAGTATATAAGGGGGATTGTTAGCCTTGATGCTTTGGTACGTGAGGAGGGGCGAGTCCCTCCCCGTATCCCCGGTTGGGGGGGCCCTCCCTGGTCGGTTTTGCTCATGCTTTATATGAACCTCAATTATACTAAATTACTCACTGCCAAATTTTACTTATCCTAAAATATATGGATTCAATACTTCGATTGTATTGATCTCCAATACTTTGATTGTGTACAATTATAATTGTTACTATTAAAAATTTGCTGCTACATTTAATCTCGTTGCTTGATAAATTGGAAAAATAGAATATCATTCATAACCATAGGGACCCCAAAAAACTTTTAGGGGAACCTCCAAAATTATATTTGAGGAGCCCAGAATTTCAAAACTTCTCAATAGGGACCTAAAAAGTCCCATGTTTGGACCCAAAATTCTAAAAAAATCCCAGTGGAGACCACACAATTCTCCATATAGGCCCAAAAATTCCCAACAGACAATCCAAAATTCCCTTTAATTACCCCAACGTTTCCTTATGGGGAGCCCAAAGTTCCCAAGAGACCTCCACATTTGCTTTAAGGACCCCAAAATTCCCGAAAGTTCTCAATAGGAGCCACAGAATTCCCTACAGGAACCCCAAGAATTCCCTGGATAGAGCACAAAATTCCCAAGAATTCCCTTTAAGAACCACAAAATTCCCTGTAGAGACCCTGAAATCCCCCTGGACCCTATAGATCCCCTACAGACCTCCCAGACCCCTTTTAAGAATCTCCCAGACTCCCCAAAATCCCCTATAGACAAACACAAATCCCCTATAGAGATCCCCAGTCCCCTACAGATCCCCTATAAACCTCCCAGACCTTATTTAAGGATGCCCCAGAGCTCCTCAAATCCCCTACAGACAAGCCCAAATCCCTTATACAGACCCCCAGAACACCCCCAGCGCCGTAAAACCACCCCGGTTCCCTATAGATCCCCTATAGACCACCCAAACCCCCGTTAGGGACCCTGCAGAGCATCCCAAATCCCCTACAGACAAGGCCAAATCCCCTATAAAGTCCGTATAAGTCCCCCAGAACCCCCCCAGGACCGTAAAATCCCAAGTAGTGTATAGATGCCGTATAGATCTATCAATCACCCATAAGAGACCCCCCAGAGACCCCAAATCCTCTATTAGCAAGCCCAAATCCTCTATAGAAATCCTCAGACCCCCCCTCAGTCCCCAATAGATCCCCTATAGATCCCCTATGGATCCCCCCCAGCCCCACCGTAGCTCTCGGACATGCTGAAGCCGGGCAGGCAGACAGGGAGCAAAGATGGCGGCGCCCGGAAGGCACCTCCGAGTGTTCTGAGCATGCGCGAGAGGAACGCGCCCTGAGATGGGCGGGGCTTGGAGGGGAAAGGGGCGTGGTGAACACAGGGGCTCGGTCAGAAAGAAAGGGGCGAGGCTAAAGATAGACGGGGCTGTGACTAGAAAGGGGCAGGGCCAGGGAAAGGGCGGGAACTGTGAGGGGAAAGGGGCGGGGCCAAGGAAAGGGCAGGAACTGTGAGGGAAAGGGGCGGGGCCAAGGAAAGGGCAAGAACTGTGAGGGGAAAGGGGCGGGGCCAAGGAAAGGGCAGGGACTGTGAGGGAAAGGGGCGGGGCCAAGGAAAGGGCGGGGACTGTGAGGGAAAGGGGCGGGGCCAAGGAAAGGGCGGGGACTGTGAGGGAAAGGGGCGGGGCCAAGGAACGAGCGGGAACTGTGATGGGAAGGATCCAGGCCAAAGGGCCACGCAGTCCTAAAAGGCTCTGGTTTGGCTTATAATCTCCAAGAAAAGATCAGAAATCCAGCCTAAATCTACCAGGTTTGGGCTAAAATCAGCCAAACAGGCCTCAACTCCACACAAAGGCGATCTAAAATCATACACATGAGCCTTGCAGAGTCCAAATGTGGCCTAAAATCCAGCCTAAACCTGCCCAGTTTGGTATAAAATCACCCAAATAGGCCTAAAATCTTTGGGACCAAGACTGTCACAAGAAATGGCACCAGCACCAAGAATGAGACCAAAATCAGAATGGACACCGAGACCAAGAGTGAGAACAGATCCAACACCAGAACTGAGACCAACATCACTCTAGCACTGGAACTAGGACTAGGACCAAGACTGAGACTGTGACCAGCACCAGAACTGGCACTGGAACCAAAATTGAGGCTCACACTGACACAGGAACCGGCACTGGGAGAGCTCCAGAATGGCTCTGGTACCAGCACTGGCATTGGGAGAACTCCAGGACTGAGACAGAGTGGGACCAGAACAAGCACTGAGACTGACATCGGCACCAACACCGAGACTGGCACCTCTCTGGGACCGGGCCTGAGGCTGAGATTGGCACTGGGAGCACAACAGGATCAACACCAGCACCAACACTGGGACCGAGACCACTCCACGAATTAGACCAAGACCAAGAGTGAAACAAGAACCGGCACTGGCACTGAGACTGGCACCGCTGTAGGACTGAGAATGAGACCCAGACCAGCACTGGGACAGAGACCGACACCGGCAGCGCTCCGGGATCTCCGCGTTCACTCCGGGGAGTTTTGGCTGCGCCCCCGCACGGGACTGGGCAGGACCAGGAGGGACCCCTGGGTGGGGTGGGACAGCCTCGGTTCCCATCGTTCTGGTGCAGCCATCCCAGTCCATATGGTCCCAGTCCACGTGATCCCAGTTTGTACAATCCCAGTCCATGTGATCCCAGTCTGTACAATCCCAGTCCATGTGATCCCAGTCTGTACAATCCCACTGTGTTTGGCCCTGATCCAACTGGTCCCAGTCTGTGCAGTCCCAGTCTGCAGGATCCCAGTCCATGTGATCCCAGCCCCCATGATCCCAGTCTGGATGCTCCTGCATGGCTCACACTGCCAGGGTCTGGAATTCCAGTTCCCAGCCACAAAAAGATGTTCCTGCCCTTGAAGGCAAAGCTCTTCAGAAGGGGCCAAAAGCCAAGTGCAGCAAGATCTTACAGGGACATTTCACTGCCAGCCTTCCTAACTTCACCCATGGCTGTTGGAGCTCCTGCACTGGGAATTAAATCAGGGGAGGGTCTTTGGTGGGAGCTGCCCTGGATCAAGGGAGACCCTGAGACAGAAACAGAGCAGGCAGGGAGAGGCAGGAGAGAAAGGAGGACACAAACACAATCAGATGAGAAGGTGCCACTGAAAACAGAACTGCAACTGACTGGAAGTGAATGGGACAGAAATCAGGAATTGTGAAACTTTTATTTACTATCAAATCCATACCTTGGCAGCCAGCCCCACACAATCCCAATCCCAGCGCTCCAAATTTGGATCCCACTTCTCCCAATCTCCTTCCAACCCCTTCTCACCCTGGTGGCTGTGGAATCCAGTAAGGTTCCTGGGGAATTGATTTGTTTTGAGGATCCACTTTGCAGTTGGATTGAGCCATTTTGGATTAAAATTGAGGTACTTTCAGAGGGATTTGAGAGGTTTTTAGGTGACCTAAATCCTCTTGGCTTTTGGTGTGAAAAGAAATGGAGAAGAGAGAAAAACTAAGGCCAAAACAAAAGGATAACCAGCCAGGTGTCTTCCCCAGATGGATCCCAGGGAATGTGGGTCACCAGGGCTCAGCTCAACATGAGTTCTGCAGTGGGGGATGGAGTTGGAGCAGCACACAAGATTTTCTTGCACTAGGGGTATTTACAGGGATTGCATTAATGCTGCCTCTGTTGGTGTCTGTTCAAAGCTGAGCTCTGAGAGAAGTTCGTCCCACACTCAGGATACTCAAAGGGGCTCTCCCTGGTGTGGATCTTTCGGTGGCACATCAGGTTGGAACGCTGCCTGAATCCCCAAAACTTTATGGCCTTTTCCCAGTATGGATTTTCTGGTGGCAGATTAATTTGTCACACACAATGAAGATCTTCCCACTCTCCTCACACTCGTGGAGCCTCTCCCCAGTGTGGATGCGCCGGTGTCTGGTGAGGTGGGAGTTTCGCCTGAAGCCCTTCCCGCAATCAGAGCACTGGAAAGGCCTCTCCTCCCTGTGTGTCTGGAAGTGCCAGAGGAGATGGGAGCTGGAGTAAAACCTCTTCCCACACTTGGAACACTCGTAGGGTCTCTCCCCAGTGTGCATCTTTTGGTGGCAGATTAGATGGGAACGCTGCCTGAAGGCCTTCCCACACTCCCCACACTGATATGGCCTTTTCCCAGTGTGGATGTTCTGGTGGTGGATCAATGTGTTGCGCTCAGTGAAGCTCTTCCCACACTGCTCACACTTGTAGGGCCTCTCCCCAGTGTGGGTCCTCTGGTGGCGGATCAGGCTGGAGCTGTCCCTGAAGCTCTTCCCACACTCCTCACACTCGTGGGGCTTTTCCCCGGTGTGCAAGTGCTGGTGCGTGACAAGAGTGGCGTTGTGCCTGAATCCCTTCCCGCAGTTGGGACAGCGGAAGGGCCTCTCATCTGTGTGAATCCGCTGGTGCTGGAGAAGATTGGAGCTGGTGGGAAACCTCTTCCCACATTCAGAACACTCATAGGGCCTCTCCCCAGTGTGGACACTTTGGTGGCTGATCAGGTGGGAACGCTGCCTGAAGCCCTTCCCACACTCCTCACACTTGTATGGTCTTTTCCCAGTGTGGATGTTCTGGTGGCAGATCAATGTGTTGCGCTCAGTGAAGCTCTTCCCACACTGCCCACACTCATAGGGCCTCTCCCCAGTGTGGATCTTCTGGTGGCGGATCAGGCTGTTCCTCCATCTGAAGCTGATCCCACACTCCGAGTACTTGTGGGGCTTCTCCCCATCACCAATCTGCTCATGGACCACCAGCTCCAAGCTCTGGCTCCATCTCCAGCTGCCCCCCCGGCCCAGGCTGGGGCTTTCCTCCTCAGATCCCCGCCATCTGCGTTTGCAGCCCCTCCTCGTGCGGGATCTCCGTGGCTTTTCCTCCCCGTTGCATTCCTGCGCCGTGGAGCCACTCCAAACGGCCTCTTCCACGAGGTTCTGCCGCGGGGATTTGTCCTCCCTGCTCTCCGTGCTCAGCTCCTTGTCTGGGGCAGGAAGGACAAGCAGAGGATGGGATTTGCCTCCGTGCCAGAGGGAAGGGGAAGGAGATCCCCCCAGCGCGTCCCCGGCAGGACGGTGTCAGCAGCGGGGTTGTCCTGCAGCCGGGGGCCGTGCTGGGCTGGGAGATGGAGCAGGACAGAGGGGGAAAGGGGCACTGACTTCCTCCTCACCTGCCTGCGGCTCCCAGGCCATCTTCATCTTCCTCGCAGCCTCCTCCTTCTCCATCGGGCCAAGGGTTGGGAATGGGAAATCCTGGTTTGGGGAAAAACAAGGGATGTGTGCGTTGTGTTGCGGGTTCCTCCTGCCCAACTCCATCTCTACAAGTCCCCGAGCATCTCGGGTCCATAAAACCTCCCAAACACCAACATTCAGCCCTGAAAATGCCTCCCAGGGGTTCCTGGGAATGGTCCCTCCCCTTTGGTGTTTGGGGGTTCCCCCCTGTCTCAGCTACTGGGGGTCACGCTTGTATTGGGGGTCCCCCATCTACTCGGTCCCCGCCCTCCCCAGGCTGCTGGGAGTCCCAGCAATCCAAAAAGTTCCCCCCTCTTCCCTCTCCCCATTTAGGGATGCTGGGTGTTTTTGGGGTCCCTTCTCCCCTTATTTTCTGCTTTGGGGTGCAGGGGGTCCAGGGAGTCCCCCCTGCCCCTCTCCAGGCTGTTGAGGGTTCCAAAATCCCGGCGCTCCCCCCTCTCTGGGCTCCCCACTTTGGGGTCCTGGGGGACACAGGGCTCTGCTCCTCCAGATTCCCGGGGTTCCCTGATGTCCTGGTATTGCCCCTCTCCACTCTCCCCACTCTGGGGGTCCCCAGGTTCCCCCCTCTGGCTCTCCCTCGTGGTCTCGCAGCCCCCGGCTCTGGGCTGGAGGTGACGGTGCCCAACTAGGGCAGACACAACCCCCACTGCAGGGGAGACCCCTCATCCCCCTGCTCTCTACCAGGGCTCTGCTGCCACAGCCACAAGAACACCCCAAAAACACCTCCTGGGGACCCACCAGTGTCCCCTCAAGGGGCATTTTCTGCTCAGCTTTGCAGTTCTGCATTCTCCAAACATCCCTTCAAAATAAACCCAACCCAGGGACCCCCTGGGATATCTGGGCCGAGCTCCCCCTCCCCAGTCACCTGTGGGGGCGATGGTCCCATGGATGGGGGACCTATGAATTCAGGGAGCGCTCGACCTCCTTCCTCCTCCTCCTTTTCTTGATCCTCCTTTGTCTTTCCTCTTCCATCCCTCCTCCTCCTCCTCCCTAACTCTCCCTCCTTCCCCTGCTTCCATCCCTTCTCGCTCTCCTCCTTCATCCCTCCTCTTCCATCCCTCCTCCTCCTCCCCCAGGAGTACCGACACCCTCGGGGCCGTTCCCGAAGCCCTCGCAGCCCGCGGGAGGAGCGGGGATGGAGCCGGGACAGGTCGGGATGGGCAGCGCGGGGCTCTCGGCTGCTCCCACCCGCTGGGGCTGGGGGAAACCTTACTGGGGACACTGGGAGCCACTGGGAATGACTACGAGCATGCTGAGAGCAACTGGGATATACTGGCAGTGTCTGTCACCTTACTGGAGTGACTGGAACCACAATGGGAAAAACCAGGACCATGCTGGGAGAACTTGTAACACACTGAGGGATACTGGGGAGTCAGTGGGAGCTACTACTCTATACTGGGGGCAACTGAGCATGACTGGGATCATGCTGGGAGGGACTGGGATCATCTATGGAGTGACTGGGACTATGCTAGGGGCACCTAGGATCGCACTGGAACTGGGAGCAACTGGAACCATGCTGCGGGAGACTGGCATCTTACTGGATCATACTGGCAGACACTGGGACTGCACTGAGGGTGACTGGGAGAGGCTGTGAGCAACCGGGATCAGTCTGGAAGCAGCTGAGGACAACTGGGAGTGATTGGGAACGTGCTGGCGGCAACTGGGATACACTGGGAGAGACTGAAACCACAGTGAGGGGAAATGAGAGTAACTGGAACTAGCTGGAATCATACTGGGAGTGACTGGAATAGTACTGGGAATATGCGAGAATGACTGGGATCATACTGCAAGCAGACTGGGAGTGACAGGAAAAGTGCTGGCCACAACTGGAACCATATTGGGAGTAACTGGGAGCAACTGGGCCCACAATGGGAGTGACAGAGAGTCACTCTGGGCATGACTGGAATAATACTGGGAGGATCTGCGAGTGACTGTGGTCATACTGGAGATAACTGGAACCGTATTTGGGGGGGACTGGGTACAGCAGATTGTACTGGGAGAGACTGGAACCATACTGGGAGTGACTGGGTGCAATTGGGCCCAGACTGGGAGTGACAGGGAGCATGGACAACTGAGAGAAACTGGGATCGGGCTGGATACAATTGTCAGTAACTGGGAAAGACTGGAATCATTCTGAGCGAACTGGAACCTTACTGGGGCAACTGGGATATAATGAGAGTGTCTGTAACCGTACTGGGGGAACTGGAATCACACTGGGTATAGCTGGGACAAAGCTGGGGACAGCTGGTGCCATACTGGGGAGACTGGAACCACACTGGGGGACACTGGCAGAAAGTGAGACATTGCTGAGAGAGACTGGGGCTATTCTAGAGATTATCCTGGTAAGAACTGGGAGAAACTGGAACTGTTCTGGCAGCAACTGGGATCATACTGGGATCAAAGTGAGAGCACCTGGGTACATGCTGGCTGAGACTGGGATCACTTCAAGGGTGACTGGAATCATACTGGGATGGACTGGCAGTGGCTGTGAACAACTGGAATCCTGCTGAAAGCAGCTGGGAAGAAGTGAGAGTGACTGGCACCATGCTGGGGGTGACTGGGATATACTGGGAGAGACAGGCAGGCACAGGGATTATACTGGAGGCTACTGGGGTCATGCTGGCATTGACAGGGAGCAACTGGGACCACACTGGGGACCACTGGCATCAGACTGGGAGTAACTGGAATTAGACTGCAAGTGATGGGGATCATACTGGGATCATACTGGGAGTGTCTACAGTCATACTGGGATTAGAGTGGATGTGGCTGGACCCTGACTCTGGGTTACTGGGAGCTACCCGGCCCATGCTGGGAGCACATTGCACACACACTGGGAGCAACTGGGAATCAAACTGGGGGCAAGTGATCCATGCTGAGGTAACTGGGAGTGCCTGGGAAGGACTACAAGATTGTTCAGGGCAACTGGGATATACTGGGAGAGTCTGAAATATAGGGGTGGTGACTCGGACCTAAGTGGGAGCGACTGGGAATGTCCTGGGGGAAAAACTGGGACCGTGCTGGGGCAACTGGGGGAAGTGTCAGTCACTGGGACCCTGCTGGCAGAGACTGGCATCATAATGGACTCATACTGGGATTGTACTGGGAGTGACTGGGACTGTGCTAGGGGAAACTGGGAGAACTGGGAACACACTGGAGCAAAATGGGAGCAATTGGGACCGAGCTGGGGGCAATTGCATCATAATAGGAAATGACTGGGAGTGACTGGGCTCATACTGGGACTTCCGAGGAAACTGGAACCACACCGGGGGAGCAACTGGGCTCATACTGGGAGCAACTGGGCTGATACTGGGAGCGACTGGGCTCATATTGGGAGCAGCCACTCCTGGCTCCCGCACCCCCGAACCCCTTTCCCGGCAATGCCGCCCCTCCAGCCCCAGCACCCCCCGCCGGGGTCCCGGCAATCCCAGGGGTCCCCCCCTCTCGGGCTCCCCGCTTTGCCCTTCTGGGGCTCTCCTGTCTCTGGGCTCCCGCTCAGGGAAGCCGCGGCTCTCCCGGGGCTCCCCCAAACCGGTGTCCCCCCGCCGATCCCGCCGCTCCCCACCTGGCCCCGGCACAGCTCGCAGGGCCCGGCCCGGGAAGCCCAACCCCCACCGCGGGGGGACCCGCATCCCCCCGGGCCCCGCCGGGGCTCTGCCGGCACCCACCGGGACCCCCAAAAACACCTCCCGGGGACCCCCCGATGTCCCCCCGAGGGCCATCTGCGCCTCTGCAGCCCTGCAACATCCAAATATCCCCCCCAAAAATAACACCAAACCCAGGGACATCCCCGGGATATTCGGGGCGAGCTCCCCCTCCCCGGGCACCTGCGGGATGAGGGGCGATGGTCTCGGGGGGGGCTGCGAGTTCAGGGAGCTCCGGGGCCGCGCGCTTGATTCGCTCCTTCTCTGCTCCTGCTTCCTGCTGCCGCTCCGCCTCTTCCTCCCTCCCTCCTCCTCCTCCCCCGTTCCGAGCCCCGAACTGGGAGGGGATGGGGCAAGGAAAGGGCGGGAAGTGTGAGGGGAAAGGGGCGGGGTCAAGGAAAGGGCGGGAACTGTGAGGGGAAAGGGGCGGGGTCAAGGAAAGGGCGGGAACTGTGAGGGGAAAGGGGCGGGGTCAAGGAAAGGGCGGGAACTGTGAGGGAAAGGGGCGGGGCCAAGCAAAGGGCGGTCAATTCTGACAGACAGAGGCCACATGGAACTCAAGGGCCACAGAAATATTGCCAGGCATTCTAGAAACAAGACACCTCTGTGGCAGACAAAGGCCTCATGGGGTCTAGGAGATCTCTGTGTCACAAAGGAATCTCATGGAAGCCACAGGCAGTTGTGACATGGCATGGCCTCATGGAACCCTTTTGCCATTGGGACATTGCCAGCTCTTGTGGAATCCAGTGCCCATTGTGACACAGCACAGCCTCATGGAAACATGGGCACCATTGTGACACAATGGAATCTCATGGCAGCAAGTGTCAGTTGTCAACACAGCACAGCCTGATGGAACCCAGGGGCAAGGGGGACCCTGCCATGGCTCGTGGAAGCAAGGGGCCATTGAGACACAGCGAGGCCTCTTGGAACCCAGGAGAACATTGTGGGGCAATGAAATCTCACAGAAGCAAGGTCCAATTTTGACAGTGTGTCCTAACAATGATCTCCTGGCTTCCATGAGGCCCCGCTGTGTTTACAATGGACACTTGGCTCCCCAGGATCCCATGGTGTCACTGTGCTCTCCTGTGATTCACGAGGCTGTGCTGTGTCACAATGGACACTTGCTTCCTCCGAGGCTGGAGATGTCCCAGAGGCACCGGGTTTCCATCAGGCCATGCTTTGTCACAATGGGGCCCTGGTTCCCTGAGAACCCATTGCAGACTTGGGCCTATTCAGGATGTAGATATGGGAAATTCTAAACCAGGTCCTGAATTTCTAAGTGAAGAATCCCTTTAAAACAAAATAATCCAGAAAGGATAGACATACTTCAGGAAAATTTCTTGAAGGCAAAGGAGCAGACTGACTCTATGTGCCAAAACATAAGCCAGCAAGGACAATAACTGGCCTGGTTGCACATGGAGCTTTTGCAGGAACTCAGGGGGAAAAAGGGGCTACATCAACTTTGGATAGAGGGGCAGGAAACTCAGGAAGTGTTTAAGGATGTCGCTAGGTCATGCAGGAAGAAAATCAGAGAGGTGAAAGATTAATTAGGACCTAACCTGGCCAACTCTGTGAAGGACAATAAAGATGCTTTTATAAATACATGAATGGCAAAAGCAGATACAAGGAAAACCTCAACTTCTACTTGGGAGGATATGGTTACCAGAGATGAGGAAAAGGCTGAGATACTCAAGCCCTTCTTTCCCTCAGTCTTCAACAAGAAGACAGCTTGTCCTTACAAGTGTAATCCTTTGGTGACAGATGGGGACAGGGAGCAGAAGAGACCCCCTGTAATCCTGGAGGAAGCAGCTGGGGACCTGCTGAGCCACTCAGATGCTCACAGGTGTCTGTGGGAGCAGATGGGACCCATCCCAGGGGGATGAGGGAGCTGCTGGATGAGCTCCCCAAGCTGCTCTCCATCATTTCTCATCAGTGCTGGCTCAGCAGGGAGGTGCCAGAGGACTGGAGGTGCCAATGTGAGCCCATCCCCAAGAAGGGCTGGAAGGAGGATGTGGGGAACTGCAGGCCTGTCAGCCTGACCTGGGTGCCTGGTGAGGTGATGGAACAGATCACCTTGAGTGCCATCACAGGGCACCTCCAGGCTGGCTGAGGGATCAGAGCCAGCCAGCGTGGATTTCAATATCTGCATTGATGATCTGGATGAGGGCATTGAGTGCAGCATCAGCAAATGTGCAGATGGCACCAAGCTGGGTGTGAGTGTGGATCTGCTGGAGGGCAGGAGGGCTCTGCAGAGGGGCCTGGACAGGCTGGATCCAGGGCCCAAATCCAGCAAGGTGAGGTTTAACAAGACCAAGTGCTGGGTCCTGCACTTTGGCCACAACAAGCCCAGCAGTGCTCTAGGCTGGGGACAGAGTGGCTGGACAGCAGCCAGGCAGAAAGGGACCTGGGGGCACTGATGGACAGCAGGCTGGACATGAGCCAGCAGTGTGCCCAGGTGGCCAAGAAGGCCAGTGGCTCCTGGCCTGGAGCAGGAATGGTGTGTCCAGCAGAACCAGGGCAGTGATTCTTCCTCTGTGCTCAGCTCTGGTTGGGCAGCACCTCGAGTGCTGTGTCCAGTTCTGGGGACCCAATTTAGGAAGGACATGGAGGGGCTGGAGTGTGTCCAGAGAAGGGCAACAAGGGGTCTGGAAAACAGGTCCTGTGAGGAGTGGTTGAGGGAGCTGGGGTTGTTTATCCTGGAGAAGAGGAGGCTCAGAGAGACAAAGTGGTGTCAGGGCACAGGCTGGGCTTGATGATCTCCAAGGTCTTTTCCAACCTTGCTGATTCTGTGATTCTCTGAAACCACCCCTGGAGCAGTTGCAGGATGAGCCCTGGGCCTCCTCTTCACAAGGTCCAGCAGCTCAGGTCCCTCAGCTCCTCCACCCCAGCCCCAAAGCCCATCCTATCAGTCCTGCAGAGCCTCCCCAGCCCCTCCTCATTGCCCACAATAGGGAGCCCCACACCCAGACACAGCAGCCCAGATGTGCCCCCCTGGCCTGTGGTGCCTCTGGCAAGGGAGCAGCACCTGACACTGCAGGACCCTGGAGACAATTCCTGCAGCACTTGTAGGATGATCCTGCTCCCCAAGAGATGTTCCCATGGTGCCAGCTCAGGAACTGAAATGGGGAGTGGGGCCAGAGAAGAAGGGACAAACAAGGAGGGGCTGTTTGAATGGGAGTGGACAGGGGTGGGCAAGAAGAAGCAATCTGGATCAGGAAAGAGGAAAGAAAGCAAAAGTGAATCAAAGGAAATGCTCAGGGCAGTTTGGGGGTGGCTGCCAGGCAGCCCTGGCTCTGAGCAACAACATCTGCAGTAGGACAGGAAACTCACAGCTCATGGGAACAAACTTTCTGGCTGACTCCAGAGGCCACGACAAAGCTGAGTGGTTTCCCTGCCGTCCCCCAGCCCTTGCTGGCCCCAGGGGCTGATGGCATTTGTGCTCACTCAGCTCCATGTCCCCACAGCAGCCCCATGGAGGTGCTGACCCTGCTGTGTGCAATGCAAACAGGGGCTCCTGAGCCAGTGCTGCCGTGTGTGTGCCTGCAAGGATGCGGCTCCTGTGTGAGCTGGGAGAGAGGCCAGGGCTGCAGAGGGGGGATGTTGTTGGCAGGTGCATGAGGACGCTCTGGGACACTGCCCAGGGGTGTCCAGCACAGTGGGGATGGATCAGCCCCTGCTCTGCTGCTCCTTGCCAGGGTGTCCCCCTTGCAGGGAGCTTGCAGAGCACCAGCCATGCTGTTTGCCCCCAGCCTGCCCACGGCCAGCCTGGGGCTGCTCCCGGGGCTTTTCTGTGCTCAGCATTGGGCTGGCCAAGTGTTGTGGAGAGAGCCTGGCCAAGGAGCCTGGAGCCCCCAGGCCCTGCCCTGAGGCGTCAGCTCTGCCCCAGCAGTGCCCATGGCCTGTCCCTGCTGCAGCCCCGGCACTGCCACCCCCAGGGCTGTGCCCGGTCCCCAGAGCACTCAGGCCCTGCAGCAACACGAGGGCCAGGAGGGCAGCGGGGCAGTGGCACGGGAGCAGCACTGGCAGCACCAAGTGCTGCTGCTGCTGGGCACAGCTGCTGTGCCAGCACTGATCTGCCCCCAGCTCTGCACACAGACATTGCTGCTGCAGCTCCAGAGAAGGGAACAGAAGGGGCATCTCTGGAGAAAACTTTGCTGGGAGATCCTTAATTCATTAAAGCCACCGAGGCCACAGCTCCTCATTAACAGTCTCTGGCTACAGGGAATATGGAGAGAACCAAAATGAGAAATGGCACAATGATGTTTATTTGTGGACAATATTTCACCAGTAAAAGAAAGGGAAAAAAACCGCGCCAGCAAATCAACAAGAACTATCAAAAATTACTTTTATTAGAAGTGATTTGCATAATTTTGCCAACAGTTCAGTGCTCCTGAAAGCATCCAATCATCAGTGTCCACACTGCAGCCTTGAGCTCCTGATTCCTCAGGCTGTAGATGAAGAGGTTCAGGGCTGGAGGCACCACTGAGTACAGAACTGACAGTGCCAGGTCCAGGGATGGGGAGGAGACTGAGGGGAGCTTCAGGTAGGCAAATGAAGCAGTGCTGAATAACAGAGAGACCATGGCCAGCTGAGGGAGGCAGGTGGAAAAGGCTTTGTGCTGTCCCTGCTCAGAAGGGATCCTCAGCACAGCCCTGAAGATCTGCACATAGGAGAAAACAATGAACACAAAGCGTCCAGAAGCTAAACAGACACTAACAGCAAGAAGCCCAAGTTCCCTGAGATAGGATTTGGAGCAGCAGAGTTTGAGGATCTCAGGGATTTCACAGAAGAACTGGCCCAGGGCATTGCCCTGGCACAGGGGCAGGGAAAATGTATTGTCCATGTGCAGCAGTGAATAGAGAAAGGCACTGGCCCAGGCAGCTGCTGCTGGGCACAAGCTCTGCTGCCCAGGAGGGTCCTGTAGTGCAGGGGTTTGCAGATGGACACGTAGCGGTCGTAGCACAAGATGGTCAGGAGGGAAAACTCTGCTGACATGAAGAACGTAAAGAAAAACACTTGTAAAGCACATCCTGCACAGGAGATGTTGCTGGTGTCCCAGAGGGAATTGTGCATGGCTTTGGGGACAGTGGTGCAGATGGAGCCCAGGTCAGTGAGGGCCAGGTTGAGCAGGAAGAAGAACATGGGGGTGTGCAGGTGGTGGCCGCAGGCTACGGCGCTGATGATGAGGCCGTTGGCCAGGAGGGCAGCCAGGGAGATGGCCAGGAAGAGGCAGAAGTGCAGGAGCTGCAGCTTCCACGTGTCTGCCAATGCCAGCAGGAGGAAGTGGCTGATGGAGCTGCTGTTGGACATTTCTGCACTCTAGGCATCGGGGACTGTTGAAAGAAGGTATTGATAAAATTGGGACCAACTTGTTTTAGCCAATCCTATAAAATGTTCAGTGGAATCCCTTCAAACTTACTTCTCTTACTTTGGGCAGTCATTTGCTAAACTGTTCTATTTTTGAGTTCATGTTTTTGCTGCTGAGTTTGTGCCTCATCTTCAGCATTGCTCTCAGCCTGAACACTGGGGAACCCAGAGGGAAAACAGGGCTCCCTGTGCCCCAGTGCAGTCCCACCTACTGGTCCCACACAGTTGCCCTTTGCTTATTAAACCTCCCTCTAATTCAGGGTGATCAGACTTAAAATGTGCTGGAAAAATAAAGTGGCGTTTTTGGACGGTCCAGTTTCAAAGTCAGTCTCTGTAAACTCTTCTCTCTTGCCCTGTGTAGCTGAACAGGAAGGGATACCAAGAGTTGGTCTGGCTCTCTGCTACCTACTGAGAGCTGTTTGTGTGTATCCAAGGCTTGTCACTGTCACCGCTCCCAGAGCCCAGCCCAGCCCTGGGGGCTCAGCTCTGCCCTGCAGAGCCCTCCCAGCACAGGGCACTGCCCAGGGGCATCTCCCTGGCAGCAGGGCCTTAAGGGCAGCTCACACAAACAGAGATGCTGCAAGACAAGGAGCTGCTGCTGCTGTCTGTAGGCAGAGGAGGGTGAGGAGGCACTTTGTGAGGGAAATCTGAGGTAGATCTGCTGATCCCCAGTGGGACAGTGCAGGAGGCTCAGTGGCACAGACACAGCTGACAGCCCCTTTGCCTTGCCTTGAGGAGAAAGCTGAGAGCAGCCCTGGCCAAGCAGCACCATCTCCACAGCAGGAGGACTCTGCCCTGATGGGGATGGCTACTTCCACCTCCAACTTCTCCCCACAGTCCTTGGAGAGCTCCCAGGCAGGCTGAGAGCTGTCCCTGGCAGGTGGCACATGGCCTGGGCTGGCCAAGAGCCCTGAGAGCTGCAGGAGCTGCTCTGCAGGACAGCCCTGGGCAGCCCTGGCTGCAGCCCCAGCTTCAGCCCCTGCAGCCGTCCCTGGCAGCAGGAGCCGTCCTGGCCTGTCCCTCTGACGGTGCCCAGGGCAGCCCCGCTCTGCAGCACATCCTCCTCCTCCTCCTCTTCTGCCTCTATCTCAGAGAAACGGGGAGAGTCCTCCTGACACATCCCCCAGGCTGTGGGCTGTGCTGGCTCCAGGAGATGCCTCCAGGAGCACAGGGGACATTGCCCTGCATCCACACACTCACCATGTCCAGGGCTGTGAAGATGTTTCCCCAAGTGCAGTCTCAGCTCAATGTCTTCCCAGTCCTGATTGCCTTGAGCCTGTCTGTGCCTGGCTCCTGTGCCCTCAGTGCCTGCAGGCAGTGCCCTCAGCCCTGCTGGGCTGGCAGAGGAGCTGCTCCTCAGCACAAATGTCTTTTTGAAGATCTTCTTGGTTGAGCATGGGAGCTTCCTCTGTGCCAGGAGCCTGGCCCAGCTCAGCAGCACAAGGACTTGAATGAAATTCTCAGGTATTTGGTGAAGTTTACATCAGACTCAGTCCCTGAGAGAGTGTTCAAAAAGTCTTCTTAATAACTCAAATTTAAATTGAAGCACTGAAGTTTCTTGAAATTTTAATAGGTCCCACTGAGGGACACGACTGAGATTGTGTCCCCAGGTTCCTATTAGAGCAGAACACTGGAGGCAGTGATGACAGGGGGGACAAACAAGGGAAAGGTGTCTGTGATGCTGAGCAAACCTGGATGTGTTTCAGGAATGCAAAGGGCCAAGGGCTGAGCCCCAGCCCCTGGCAAGGCACATCCTGTCCCTCCCTCATTGCTCAGGGCTCTTCCCGGCCCACTGGGCTCTGGACATGTGCAATGCCAAGGGCAGCACCATGGGGCGGCCCCTGCCAGGCTGCTGAGCAGGGACAAGGAGGCAATGAGGCCCCAGCACAGCAAGGCTCACTTGTCCCCTGCTGGCCTCAGGCCCAGGGCCAGCCTGCATGGCCCAAGTGCTGCAGGAGTTGGCTGTGTCAGGGCCTTTCAGCTGCTGCCCATCCCTGTGCCCTCTGCAGCCCAGGCTGTCCTACGGTGTCCATGCCCTGCGCCTCTGTCCCTGCAGGCTGTCGTCATCCCCCGGCTGCCCCACCTCGCTGGCCCCTTCCTTTGCTGACAGCTCTGCCTCCTGCCTGCCTCTGCCTGGACACACAAAGCCTTGGGCTGCCCCAGACTCCTTCTGGGGGATGTGTTTCACCACAGCCCTTCCCTGGGTGAGAAATTCCTTTGTCCTTGTGTCCAGTCTGGCCCTCATCAATTTCCCTTGGCATTAATTAATTCATTCTCAGGCTGTTTTCTGCTATATCAAAAGGATCCACCATCTCTGAAACTGACCTTCAGCCCCTCCCAGGGCTCTCCTTTGCTCTCCTCAGTCTCCACTCCACTGAGCACTGAGTTCCTTTGCCCCTACACAGTGCTCCTATGCTTGCAGCCTCCAAACCCCACCTGGGGAGATCTCTGGGCCCTCTTCAAGGTCTTGGCAAAAGAGAACATTCTGCTCATAGTCTAAGAAAATCACCAGACAACAAGGCAGGACCTGTCTGTCCTGGCTACTTTTTTCTGGGTGCAGTCCTCGGATAGATGGAATTTTAGCTGTAGAATCCCAGTTTTGGCCATTGACACCTCGGTGAGAAGGGCAGTTCTTTTCCACAGGAAGGAAAACGCAGAGCCCCATGTTTGGTGGTAGATGAGAGACTGCCTGCAGGAGGCCAAGGCCAGCCAGAGCTGTCTCTCCTGGCAGATTTTGCTTGGAGAACTCTTGCAGATGGAGAACTTTTTAGGTGGAGTAGCAATTTCAGCCTTGGGCAGCAGGAAAGAGGGATGGTTTATTTCCCTAGGAAGGAAAGCACAGAGCCCCAGTGCTCCAGAGGCTGATGAGAGGCAGCCCTCAACATGCCAGGGTCAGCCAGACCTGCCTTGTAGCCCCCAGGAGGCCAAACCATCCAGACCCATTCCATGTCCCCTTGGTTCCACAAGGCCCTGTAATGTCACAATGTTCTCCTTGCTCCTGAGGTGTCACAATGGCCCCTGGCTTCCATGAGGCCCTGCAGGGTCACAATGGCCCTTTGGTTCCGTGGGCCCCACAGTGTCACAATGGTCTCCATGATTCCATGGGGCCTTGCAATGCCACAATGATCTCCATGGATCCACGGTGCCCTGCAGGATCACAAGGGCCCTTGGGCTGCACCAGGCCCTGGAATGCAACAATGGCCTCTTGGTTCCACAAAGCCCTGCTGCTTCACACCGGCCCCTTGGGACCATGCAGCCCAGCAGGGCCACAGTGATGTCCTTGCTGCCACGAGGCCCCACAGTGTCACCATGGCCCCTTGGATCCACGGGGTCCCCAAGGTGTCACAATGGTCTCTACAGGAAGGAAACAACCGAGCCCCAGTGTTGCAGAGGCAGATGTGGGGCAGTCACCAGAGGCCAAGGACAGCCAGACTTGATGGTATTTGCAGATTTGTCTGGGAGTAATACCTGGATATGCAGAATTTTAGAGGTACAATACCAATTTCAGTATTGACATGGACATCTGGAGGAAAAGGATGGCTCTTTTCCATAGGAAGGAAATCATGGGCCACCAGTGTTTAAGGGACAGATGAATGGCGACCATCACAGACCCAGTCCAGGCAGACCTCTCTGTTCTGGCAGCTTTAGTCTGAAAGCAATCCTTGGATATAGGGAATTTCAGAGATGGAATTCTAATTTTGGCTATTTCTGCATTGATTAGAGGGATGGTTTTTGCCATTGGAAAAAAAGCACTGAGCCCCAGTGTTCCAAAAGCAGGTATGAGGCAGTCCCCAAGAGACAAAGGGCAGCCAGACCTGTCTGTCCTGGCAGCTTTCACTTGGGAGAAATCCTTGGATGCACAGAGTTTTGGAGGTGGAATCCCAATTTCAGCCACGGCTGCGTGGTCGAGGTGGATGGTTTCACCATTGCAAAGGAAAGTGAGAAGCCCAAGTGTTTTGGAAGAAGATGAGAGGTGGCCACCCTTAGGCCAAGCCAGCCTGACTTGTCTCTCCTGGTACCTTTCATCTGGGATCTATCCTTGGACATAGGGATTTTTAAAGGTGGAATCTCAATTTTGGTTGTGGATGCCAGGATTGGAAGAAGAGTTGTTCTCATTAGGAAGGAAAGCACAGAGCCCCAGTGTTTCAAAGGCAAATTAAAGGCAGCCTTTAGGAAGCCAAGGCCAGCCAGACTTGACAACGATGGCAGCTTTTGTCTGCAAGCTGTCCTTGGATATAGAGAATTCTGGATGTGGATTCCCAATTTTGGCTATGGGCGCCTGGACACGAAAGGTGCTTTTTTTCCCACAGGAAAGAAAACCACACGGTCCCAGTGTTTCAAAGGCAGATGAGAGGTGGGCCCCAGGGTGGCCAAGGCAGCCAGATCTGTCTGTCCTGGCAGATTTCACCTGGGAACAATCCTTGCATCAAAGGAAATTTGGAGCAGGAATCCAAATTTTGGCCATGGGCACCTGGAGGAGAATGACAGTTCTTTTCCATAGGAAGGAAAGCACAGAGCCCCAGTGTGGGAAGACAGATTGAAAGGATAGTACAGAAGGCAATCTCTCCCAATGAATTACAGCTGTACTGATGACTGAGGAGTGGAAACATCTGTGCCTGCCCAAGGAGTTGGGGTGTTCTAAAAGAGTGGGTTAGCTGGCTGACCCAGAGTCTGCTGCAGTTTGGGATGGAGTCTGCTGGCTGTGCTGTGAGGAGGTAAGGGACATGCAGTCGTACAAGAGACAGATAAGGTAAGAAGATGTTGTGTGAGGATGTCCTGGGGTACAGTACAAAAATGTGTATTCTATCATAATCTGTTAAAATGTGGGAGGGGTGGTGATCCTTATCTCTGTGGGAGATATCCTCTGCTGATGTGACATCTGATAAGATCGAGGGATGATCATCGTTATCTTTTCACAACCCATCCTTGCTCCAGAAGATATCTTCTGTTAATGGGCCGTTAAGTCCTATTGTGTGACTGATAAGGTTACATCACCCCATTGGGAGATGCCCCAACCAGAGGCAGGAGCCAAGCCTTTCCTACCTAGATAAAAAACTGGGGTTTGGGACCCGAGGGCACACCCCAGTCCCCTACAGATCCCCTATAGACCTCCCAGACCCCATTTAGGGAGCCCCAGAGCATCCCAAATCCCCTATCAAGTCCCCCAGAATCCCCCAGGGCTGTAAAACCTCCACCAGCAGTCTATAGATGCCGTATAGACCTATCAATCACCCATAAGGGACCCCCCAGAGACCCCAAATCCTCTATTAGCAAGCCCAAATCCTCTATAGAAATCCTCAGACCCCCCCTCAGTCCCCAATAGATCCCCTATAGATCCCCCCCAGCCCCACCGTAGCTCTCGGACATGCTGAAGCCGGGCAGGCAGACAGGGAGCAAAGATGGCGGCGCCCGGAAGGCACCTCCGAGTGTTCTGAGCATGCGCGAGAGGAACGCGCCCTGAGATGGGCGGGGCTTGGAGGGGAAAGGGGCGTGGTGAACACATGGGCTCGGTCGGAAAGGGGCGGGGCTAAAGATAGAAAGTGCTGTGACTAGAAAGGGCGGGGCCAAGGAAAGGGCGGGAACTGTGAGATGAATGATCAGAGCTAAAGGCCCCCATGGTCCTAAAAGGCCTCGTTAGACCTAAAATCACCCAGACAAGGGCCTCAAAGGCAGCTTAAATTCACCAGATCTCGCCTAAAATCACCCAGAGAGGCCTCAACTTCATACAAAGAGAATCTAAAACCATACACATGGGCCTAACAGAGTTCAAAATACAACTAAAATCCAGCCTAAAACTGCCCAGTTTGGTATAAAATCACCTGAAAGGGCCTAAAATCGTTGGAACCAAGACTGGCACAGGAAATGGCATCAGCACCAAGAATGAGACCAAAATCAGAATGGACACCGAGACCATGAGTGGGAACAGATCTGACACCGGAACTGAGACCAGAACCACTCCAGAACTGGAACTAGGACTAGGACCAAGACTGAGAGTGTGACCAGCACCAGAACTGGCACTGGGACCAAAACTGAGGCCCACACTGACACAGGAACCGGCACCGGGAGGGCTCCAGGACTGCTCTGGGACCGGCACTGGCACTGTGAGAACTCTGGGACTGAGAATCAGAGCGGCATCGGCACCAACACCGAGACTGGAACCGCTCTGGAACTGGGCCTGAGGCTGAGATTGGCACTGGGATCACTCTAGAGCCAACACCAGCACCAGCACCAACACTGGGACCAAGACCACTCCACGAATTAGGCCAAGACCAAGACTGAAAACAGAACCAGCACTGGCACCGCTATAGGACTGAGAATGAGACCGAGACCAGCACAACTGTGGGATCAAGATTGAGACCAGGACCGGAATCAGCACCAGGAGCGCTCCAGGACTGCTCCAAGACTGAGACCCAGACCAGCACCGGGACAGAGACCGACACCGGCAGCGCTCCGGGATCTCCGCGTTCACTCCGGGGAGTTTTGGCTGCGCCCCCGCACAGGACTCGGCAGGACTGGGAGGGACCCCTGGGTGGGGCGGGACAGCCTCGGTTCCCATCGTTCTGGTGCAGCCATCCTGGTCCATATGGTCCCAGTCCATGTGATCCCAGTCTGTACAATCCCAGTCCACGTGATCCCAGTCTGTACAATCCCAGCCCATGTGATCCCAGTTTGTACAATCCCAGCCCATGTGATCCCAGTTTGTACAATCCCAGTCCATGTGATCCCAGTCTGTACAATCCCAGTCCATGTGATCCCAGTCTGTACAATCCCAGCCCATGTGATCCCAGTCTGTACAATCCCAGTCTGTTTGGACCTGATCCATCTGGTCCCAGTCTGTGCAGTCCCAGTCTGGGGGATCCCAGTCCATGTGATCCCAGCCCCATGATCCCAGTCTGGATGCTCCTGCACGGCTCACACTGCCAGGGTCTGGAATTCCAGTTCCCAGCCACAAAAAGATGTTCCTGCCCTTAAAGGCAAAGCTCTTCAGAAGGGGCCAAAAGCCAAGTGCAGCAAGATCTTACAGGGACATTTCACTGCCAGCCTTCCTAACTTCACCCATGGCTGTTGGAGCTCCTGCACGGGGAATTAAATCAGGGGAGGGTCTTTGGTGGGAGCTGCCCTGGGTCAGGGGAGACCCTGAGACAGAAACAGAGCAGGCAGAGAGAGACAGGAGAGAAAGGAGGACACAAACACAATCAGGTGAGAAGGTGCCACTGAAAACAGAACTGCAACTGACTGGAAGTGAATGGGACAGAAATCAGGAATTGTGAAACTTTTATTTACTATCAAATCCATACCTTGGCAGCCAGCCCCACACAATCCCAATCCCAGCGCTCCAAATTTGGATCCCACTTCTCCCAATCTCCTTCCAACCCCTTCTCACCCTGGTGGCTGTGGAATCCAGTAAGGTTCCCGTGGGACTGAGTTGTTTTGAGGAGGGAACAAGGCACTTGGAGGTGGGATTGATCCCTTTTGGGTTAAAATTAAGGGGCTTTCAGTGAGATTTGAGTGTTTTTCAGGTGACAGATTGATCCCTCTTGGCTTTTGGAGTGAAAAGAGATAGAGAACACATAAAAATGCAGGCCAAAACAAAACGATAACCAGCAGGTATTTCCTAACATGGATCCCAGGCAATGTGAGTCACCAGGGCTCTGCCCCATGTGGCTCCTCCAGTGGGGGATGGAGCTTGACCAGGACACGAAGCTCTTCCCGCACTCGGGGCACTCACAGGGCTTCCCTTAGCGGTGCCTCCGTTGGTGTTTGGTCAAGGCTGAGCTCTGGGTGAAATTCTTCCCACACTCCTCACACTTGTAGGGCCTCTCCCCAGTGTGGATGCGCCGATGGTTGATGAGCTGGGAGTTTCGCCTGAAGCCCTTCCCGCAGTCAAAGCACTGGAAAGGCCTCTCCTCCGTGTGTGTTTGGTAGTGCTGGTGGAGTAGTGAGCTGGAGAGAAACCTCTTCCCACACTTGGAACACTCGTAGGGCCTCTCCCCAGTGTGCATCTTTTGGTGGCAGGTAATGCTGGAACGCTGCCTGAAGGCCTTCCCACACTCCTCACACTTGTATGGCCTTTCCCCAGTGTGGATGTTCTGGTGGTAAATCAATGTGGTGCGTTCACTGAAGCTCTTCCCACACTCCTCACACTTGTAGGGCCTCTCCCCAGTGTGGGTCCTCTGGTGGCGGATCAGGCTGGAGCTGTCCCTGAAGCTCTTCCCACACTCCTCACACTCGTGAGGCTTTTCCCCGGTGTGGATGCGCTTGTGCCTGACAAGATGGCCGTTTTCCTTGAAGCCTTTCCCACAGTCAAGGCAGCGGAAGGGCCTCTCATCCGTGTGAATCCGCTGGTGCAGGAGGAGACTGGAGCTGGCGGGAAACCTCTTACCACACTGCCCACACTTGTAGGGCCTCTTCCCAGTGTGGATCCTCTGGTGTTGAATCAGTTTGTTCCTCCATCTGAAGCTCATCCCACACGCTGAGCACTTGTGGGGCTTCTCCCCATTACAAAGCTGCTCATGGACCACCAGCTCCAAGCTCTGGCTCCATCTCTGGCCGTCCCCCCGGCTCAGGCTGGGGCTTTCCTCCTCAGATCCCCGCCATCTGCGTTTGCAGCCCCTCCTCGTGCGGGATCTCCGTGGCTTTTCCTCCCCGTTGCATTCCTGCGCCGTGGAGCCGCTCCAAACGGCCTCTTCCACGAGGTTCTGCCGCGGGGATTTGTCCTCCCTGCTCTCCGTGCTCAGCTCCTTGTCTGGGGCAGGAAGGACAAGCAGAGGATGGGATTTGCCTCCGTGCCAGAGGGAAGGGGAAGGAGATCCCCCCAGCGCGTCCCCGGCAGGACGGCATCAGCAGCGGGGTTGTCCTGCAGCCGGGGGCCGTGCTGGGCTGGGAGATGGAGCAGGACAGAGGGGGAAAGGGGTACTGAGTTCCTCCTCACCTGCCTGCGGCTCCTGGGCCATTTTCCTCTTCCTCGCAGCCTCCTCCTTCTCCATCGGGCCAAGGGTTGGGAATGGGAAATCCTGGTTTGGGGAAAACAAGGGATGAGCGCGTTGTGTTCCGGGTTCCTCCTGCCCAACTCCATCTCTACAAGTCCCCGAGCATCTCGGGTCCATGAAAACCTCCCAAACACCAACATTCAGCCCTGAAAATGCCTCCCAGGAGTCCCTGGAAATGGTCCCTCTCCGTTGGTGTTTGGGGGTTCCCCCCTGTCCCAGCTGCTGGGGGTCACGCTTGTATTGGGGGTCCCCCATCTACTCGGTCCCCGCCCTCCCCAGGCTGCTGGGAGTCCCAGGAATCCAAAAGGTCCCCCGTCTTTCACCTCCCCATTGAGGGATGCTGGGGTATTTTGGGGTGTCTTCTCCCCTTATTCTCTATTTTGGGGTGCAGGGGTTCAAAGGAGTCCCCCCTGCCCCTCTCCAGGCTGTTGAGGGTCCCAAAATCCCGGCACTCCCCCCTCTCTGGGCTCCCCACTTTGGGGTCCTGGGGGACACAGGACTCTGCTCCTCCACGCTGCCTCTGCCAGCAGACACCACCCGGACCCCCTAATTTCCCCTCAAGGGGCATTTTCTGATCAGATTTGCAGCTGTGTAGTCTCCAAACATCCCCCCCGCCCCAAAAAATACACAAAGCATGCTGAGAGAAGCTCAGAGTATTCTAGGAGCTACTGGGTGGAACTGGGATCAAATTAGGATCAGGTAAACCATGCTGAGGTAAGTGGGAGTGCTTGGCAAGGACTACGAGGTTGTTCAGGGCAACTGGGATATACTGGGAATGTCTGACACCACAGGGCTGGTGACTGGGACCTAACTGGGAGCGAATGGGAATGTGCTGGTGGAAAAACTGGGATCATGCTGGGGCAACTGGGGGCAAATGTGAGTGACTGGGGCCCTGCTGGAAGAGACTGGCATCATACTGGACTCATACTGGGATCTTACTGGCAGTTGCAGGGGCTATGCTAGGGGCAACTGGGAGAACTGGGAACGCATTGGACACAAGTGGTGTTGGAAATCGTATCCTTGCAAAAATCTTTGCATAACTTTAGTCGAGGGGATTAATTTGCCCTACAAAAAGACTTCTTTGTTTCTTTCCAGGGCATTGCTGCACCAGGTGGGGTCTGATGAACACAACACATCAACAGACTGGGAGCAGCTTAAAGATCAAGGGCCATCAGCGGCCATTAACAGAACATCAGCGGCCACCGAGGAACATCTACCCCAGACTCTGCCTCTGGCAGAATTGCAGACATCTCCTCTGAAAAGACTGATAAGAAAATCAGGGAATCAAGACGGAATTAACAGCAGAAGGGAAGAAATTCCGATCCAAAAGGAGGCCAAATATTAGGAACTGAATATTTGCACCTTGAGACCAATGAACACTGACCCAATTCATTTCTATGAGCATTGACTGTATAAAAGATCTGAAAAATCTGCTAAAAAGGGAGTGTCACGAAATGATTCTCTCTGCACAGCCCGGTAATGTGTGGATGGGATTTCTGTGGTACATCCTGGCCACAACATCGTGGCCAGAAAATACAGAAATGCCTTGACTCTCTACATTTAAAATTCTTGTTAAAAGTATTTTTGTTTGTCTTTTAGTTTCGGTTATCATGGGAGGACGTGGGCGAAACTGGGACCGTGCTGGGGCAAATTGCATCATAATAGGGAATGACTGGGACTGTCTGGGCTCTTGCCGGGAGCAACAGAATCATACTGGGAGTGACTGGGCTCATACTGGGAGCGACTGGGCTCGTACTGGGAGCAGGCACTCCCGGCTCCCGCACCCCCGAACCCCTTTCCCGGCCATGCCGCCCCTCCAGCCCCAGCACCCCCCGCCGGGGTCCCGGCAATCCCAGGGGTCCCCCCCTCTCGGGCTCCCCGCTTTGCCCTTCTGGGGCTCTCCTGTCTCTGGGCTCCCGCTCAGGGAAGCCGCGGCTCTCCCGGGGCTCCCCCAAACCGGTGTCCCCCCGCCGATCCCGCCGCTCCCGCGCGCTCCCCACCTGGCCCCGGCACAGCTCGCAGGGCCCGGCCCGGGAAGCCCAACCCCCACCGCGGGGGGACCCGCATCCCCCCGGGCCCCGCCGGGGCTCTGCCGGCACCCACCGGGACCCCCAAAAACACCTCCCGGGGACCCCCCGATGTCCCCCCGAGGGCCATCTGCGCCTCTGCAGCCCTGCAACATCCAAACATAGCCCCGCCCGCCCCAGAAAGAAAGAAAGAAAGAAAGGAAGGGGGTGCCCCAAATATATTTCGGGTGAGCTCCAAATATCCCTCCCCCCTTCAAAACAACCGTCCGGGACATTCAGGGCGAGCTCCCCCTCTCCGAGCACCTGCGGGATGCGGGGAACGATGCTCTGGGGGCGAAGGAGCTGCGGGTACAGAGAGCGGTGAAAGCTCGCGGTGCCTCCTCTGCCTGCTCCAGCTCCTCCTCCCCTGTCCCTCCTCCCCCTCCTCTGACCCTCCGGGGACTCTCGGGTGAGCGGGGCCGGGCCGGGACACGATGGGAGAGGGGTGGGGTCACCCCCAAACCGAGCTGGGGGGAGCGGAGGTTTGGGGAGGACAATGGCGAAAGGGGTGGGAGAGGGGCATGAGGGGAGGTGGGACAGCGGGAAAGGGGCTCCCAATGGGGGTCCCCCAGCTCACCCGAGCACCCCCAAGCCCCATCCCAGCCCCCCCAGTTCCCTCCACACCCCCGGCTGGGGGGGCTCAGCCCAGGACCCGTCGTGGTTCGGGGCTCCCCCGAGGGCAGCGAACGGGAGAGTTCCCGGCTCGGAGAGGCCGCAGCAGAGGAAGGGATCCTGTCCCTCTCTGAGAGCGTTGAAGGGTCTCCAGGCCCCTTTGAAGAGGAGTTTTACCTTTTTAAGGTTTTCTGGGGGATCCAACATCTCCAAGAGTGTTTTTTCTGCCTCATTTTAGGGTGTTTGTGGTGTTCCAGCCCCTCAAGCCTCTTTTAAGGCGAGATTGTGACGGATTTAGGTGACATTTGTAGGGGCCCCCCCACTACAAGCCCCTGTAGGGGATGTTTTGGCGCCAGGGTGGATTTTTGGGGTTCTCTCGATCATCGCCGCTTTAAGGGGCTCCGCTATGTTCGGGCAGCACTGTAACTCCCCTTAAAAGGGCAACACCTCTCCCGTTGATTTTGGCAGTAGATCTCTGGGGGGTTGGGGGTCCCGGGAGGGTTTGGGGGTACCTGGGCGATGCCGGTGCCAGAGCTGGGGACACCGTGCCAGGAATGAACCTTCTCACTGCGCACGGGCAGCGTCAGCGTGTTCAGGGTGAGAGGAATGTTGAATTTGTCTTTACAAATGAGTTGTGGATCAGCCTGTAGATAAGGCTAGCACTGAGAGATAAAAGAAACAATGGGATGGATTCCACTGATTGATGAATGGAAAGAGATATTTGCCTTTACAAACAAACTGTAGGGCTGCTGATAAATGAAATTGGATATCGAAAGATGAAAGAAGCAACGGGGGGAAAACTATGAATTCTATAAGAATTAAAAATTAAAAGGGAGGGTTATACATTAGAGGGGAATTTCAGGTATCAGGCGTTCCGGGAAGTCTGTGCCTCTCAAGTACCTCAGCCAATGGGGAAAGAGAGAGGGAAATGCGGCCGGGAAAATAGGATAGAAAGGAGGCTGCGTCCTCCAAAAATTTGAGAGATCCCAGGGGAATGTCCCATGGCCTCTCCCTTTATTCGAATAAAGCAAAAAGGACTCCTCTGTCTCCTTTTTGGACATAAACCTCTGGTGTTTGTGGATTAATTTTCCTGACACCCCGAAATCCTCGCGCGGGACCCCCAACTCAGCGCGAGCCAAACCCCCCACTCCCCCCCTGCTCCTCACCCCGGGGGTCTCCGGGTGATCCCGCCCCAGGTCCTCCCCTTTCCCCCTTTTCCCCTTAGGGATGGGAAGGTCGGAGGGACTGAAGGGGGGGTGCAGGTGCGGGTTTTTTCCGGGGGGGTCCCGGCGGCCCCCGGGACGGGGTCAGTGCTCAGCAGCGGGGCCGCGCCGCTCGCACCCGTTGGCTGAGATCGGAGGGGGCGGGGGCGGCCCGGGGACCCCCCTGGGCCCCCAAATCACACCCCCGGTCTGCTGCTTTAGTCCTGTGCTCCCAGCGCTGATTTTTCCCTTTATTCAGTCTTTTGGCGTATTTTTATGCTAAAGTTTAATAAACCTATGAGACTTTAAATAACCCCCAAAACAACAGCGTCGTTTGTCATAAGACCTTTACTATATTTTGTTAAGGTTTCATAAATCATTAAAATACTAAAAAGTGAGCGTCGTTTCTGCACTGCCGGGGTAGGAGGTGCAGCTGGAAGGAGGGAGGCGTGTGGAAAGCTAGTTTAAAGGGTCTTCATTTATTCTCATTACACTGCTCTGAGTTTTTGGAGTTTTCTGCCAGAAATCTCTCCCCTCTCCCACTCATCCACAGGGGTTTGGGGCAGATTCCCCATTTTGTGGAGGAAATCAATGCCATGCACTGACGGTCCGTATTAGGGGATAGGAGAAGAGAGGCTCCAGGGATTCCCGCAGAGCCGGAGGCAGCGAACACGCGGGGCTGGGAAAGGCGTGCCGGCAGCTGCGGAGAACTTTGTTTGTGCTTCCAGGCCAATGGCGGCTCGGGCCCGGGCCCGTTCCAGGGCTGTTCCTCATCTCCACCTTTGCCCTCCCACAGCCCGGGGGGCCCTGAGAGCGCGGGCCGAGGCTGGGCCGTGTGCAGAGCCCGCCCCTCGCTGCCATTGGCTGATTGTGCCAATGTCACTCCTGGTTGTCGCGCGCTGATTGGGCAGAGCAGCAAAGGCGCCATTGTGGCAGCGTCTGTGCGGGCCCGGCAGCGGCGGCAGCGGCCGGAGCCCGGGGAGGCGGCGGCGGAGCTCGGAGGCGGCCCCAGCGCAGGTGGGAGCCGCGCTCGGTTGTGCGGGGGCTCGGGGCTCGCTGCGGGCCTCGGGGGCGGCAGGGGGCTCTGGCGGGTTGGTTGTGCCGGTGACGGCCCGTGTTGGCGCTGGGCTGAGGGCGCTGCGGGAGCGGCTGCCCGCGGTCTCCTTCCCGCTGGGGCCTCGGCAGGAGCCGGTGCCGGAGCAGCGCTGGCTCGTCCCGGTTGCTGTGGGTGGCACAGAGGTGTCTGCCCTGTGCCCGGGGCTGTGCGGGAAAATTCCCGTGGCCAGAGGTTTGTATGCCCAAGGAGACAGAGGAGTCCTGTAAAAGTGACTTTATTGATGAACAAAGAGAGAGGCCATACGGCATTTGCCATGCGGTCTCTAAAGCGCCGCCTCCTTTTAATCCTCATTTTCCCGTCTGCATCTCCCTCTCCCATTCCCCTCTGGCTGAGGTACTTGGAAGGTTCAGACTTCCTGATCCACCTACTGCATGTCCCTCTTAACATGCACTCCTACTACGATATTAATCTTACTGCTTTCAATCCCTCCTTTTCTCATTTTCTCAAGAATAGCGCTTACAAACTTTTAATTTCCATTGACTTAATCTCTTTTCCTGCATCTTCTTTTCGCAAGGTGTCATGCATGGTAAAAAGCTGAGAGTTGCTGCAGCACGTCAGAGGAGGAGCAGCATTCGTTTAAGCCATGGTATTCCAGGGAACCACGGAAACGTGTCCCATTCCAATCCTTTCCCTGTTTGGACTGGTACATGAGCTAATTTCTTATTTCCTTTGTTATCTGTTTCACCACTTTTCGGTTATCGTCTAGTCGCTAACAGCAATTTGAGTAATTAATTTTCCACAAAGTCCGGCTCCCTCTTTTAATAGATAATCTGATCCCATCCCACGGTGAAATGTCTTGTTCCTAATGTCAGTGGATTGGTCGGCAGGAACGTCAGGAGCTGGAGTTGTCTGGTTGGTTATTATTTCAAGGACAGTTTTTAACCTAATTATGCCACTCAAATTATGGATGGATTCTCTATATCGTGATATGAATTCGTTAGAGTTTCCAAGATCTACTCCATGGTGTTGTAGGATTTGTTCTGGTGTCTCTTCATCTTTTTCCTATTTTTGGGTGCTCCCTCCAGCCAGGGAAGACTCAATTGACCACTTTTTTCTAATTAAATCATCAAATACTTGGATTCCAAACTGATTTCTCTGGGCAAGCAAACACTGTTCTGATATATCCTATATAACCTAGACAGTGACAGCACATGTTGGAATGAGGAGAGGGATGATTTCCCCCCTGCTTTTTTTCATGAAGTTTTCCCAACATTCTGCGTTTGCTGTTTCCCTTTGCAGCTTAACCAATTTCTGTTGCAGTCAGATATCCTCACTATGGGCTCTGCCTTTAGTTGTGCAAATTCCATCTGTGCAAGCAGGCAGAGCTTGGGGTGAAGGACAGAGGAAATCAGCGAAATTCCTCCCCCAGGCAACAAGACCCTGCTGCATTGTGCACACATTGCCCTAGCAGTGTTAATTTGCATTTCTAAAGCTCCTGTCCTGGCTCTGCCTGGAACCCATGCTTCTGTTACAGAGCAGCCCTTAGGTGATGCACAGGTGCACCCCCACAATCTGCTTTTTTTTTCTCTTTTTTTTTAATGATTTTGTATTCGCTGTTTATGCGTTAAAGCCTCACCATTAATACTCTCCTAGTTTTTCAAAATGCAACATAAAGGTGAGCATCGAAAAACCCTTTCCGAAATTCTGCCATCATTAAGAGCCACCCAGAGATATGTACAAAATATTCCAATGCAATCAAGTTTTTTCTAGCTCTTCTCCTAAGAGTAAAAATTGATTGTCACACCTCTAGTCCAAACCTAACTAACAATATAAAAGTAGGATTGTTATGCAGAATTTTTCTAATGGTGCAATCTTGTTACTGACAATGCAGGGAAAATCAAAAACTCTCCAACAATACCTTTAGTGTTAGAGAGTCAAGGCATTACTTGATTGTGGTCAGGGTGTGCAGCAGAAATAATTTCATCCACACATAGCCCAGGTGTGCAGAGAAATTCATTCCATGAGATGTGAATTTTGCTCGATTTTCCCTAAACTTTTTACAGTTTAAACCCATAGAAATAAATTGGTTTAGTGTTCATTGCTTCAAAGTTGTGTAGTTCTTAGTGTTTGGTTTCCTATTGCACACGGATTTCTCCTCTTCTGATGTTAATTAGATCCACATTCCTGGATTTCCTTCTCTCTTTTCCAGACCAGGTGTCTCCATCTGAGCCAGGGGCAGTGTCTGGGGTGGGTGTTCCTTGATGTTTGCTGATGTTTCCTTGATGTTGTGTTGAATGTCGTTCTCTTTGTGGGTATCTTTTGGGCTATTCCCAGGTTGTTGCAGTGGTTATTTCTGTTGAGTGGTCTAAAATTCCTTTTCAAAAAAGCTTTTAAAATCTCTTTCCTGGGACAAATATAAAGCAAGCTTGACTAGTAAAATGAAATGTAAAAAAAATTCAATTTGGTATACTTTCCAGCAATGGAATCGCAGGCAGCCCAGTGTGTGAGTGTAATTGAGAGTCCTGGGTGGATGCTGTGAACAGCCAAGTGCCAAGGCAGGCTCTGTGCCAGCCCAGCTTCCTGTGGCAGAGATTTCACAAGAGACAGGATTCTGGCCACAGACTGCATGAAATATACATCCCTTATCTCCACCCTGCACTAGGTGGAGAATTCCCAGGGTAAGGAATTGCAAAGATCAATTCCAAGGGAGAGAATTGAGTATCTGCCCTGGCTCTGGCCAAAGGTTATAATGGCCGGATGCTTGGCCTTCAGCCATGGGCACACACTGACTCAGAAAACACTTCCTAAATGCAGCAACATGTTGCATATTCATAGACCTTCATGCATTATTCAGAATCATTCTCCTTGACCTGTAAATAATTCTTTTTCCTTCTCTGGTGTTCCATAATCCAGGACTGTGAATAATTTTCTGATTATCTTTTTTAGGATTCTCTGAGTTAGTTACATGAACTAAAGCTTTTTACATCAAAATATTATAGTCCAAAGAATTATATTTATCACTACTACTTATAAGTTCTGTTAATCACAGAACTAAAACTATATTCACGCAGCAAAGTTTTTCAACATAGAATATTCATTTTAATATTTACAAAAAGCCAGTAATGTAATATAATACGTACTTAAAACACACATACAATTCAAATTTCTTTTCTGAGACTTGAAGTGCCATAGCTAGGTCACCAGTTGTTTTGTTATTTTTCATTTTCTCAGCTTTTGTTTCTTTTCTCTTGTCCATACCACAACATTGAAGCTATTGGGGTTTAAAAAGTCATACAATATTCTGGCTAGAACCGGGAATCCTCAATCCAGGTCCTGCAATTTCCTATTAATGCTCAGAATTCTTGCACGTCCTTTTCGGTCCTGGATTACTTCTGAGATTCCCCAGATCCTCTCTGGGTCAATACACCACCAACCTTCATTCAAAATACGTCCTGAATATTTAACACTATTCTCCATCATTTCCTCTTTTATTTCAAATACTCAAAGATGCTTTTTAGCCTGAACATTCAGCCATTTCACAGAGGCTTCTTCTGCCACTTCTTGTCCTCCTGATTGCAGCAAGTCATCCACATCCTGCATTGACCCAATCCCTGGGGTTGGGGTAAATTCTTGTGATATTTTCTGCAAGGCTTGCCCCAATAAGGCTGGTGCTTCCGTGCATCCCTGCAGAAGGACCGTCCATGTCTTTCCCATTTTCCCTTCTACCTCTTGTTCCCACTCAAAGGCAAAATCCAGTTTACCATCCTGTGTGAGTGGGCATCCCCAGAAAGCATCTTTGCCATCAAGGACTGAATGGTGGCAGTGTGAGGAGGGCACCTGGTTCAGGATGGTGTAAGGATGTGAGAGCCCCTGGGTGCTGGGGCCCCCTTGGGCCCTGGGGTTCATCCCTCAGGGGCTGTAGAAACTCTGCCATGGCCTTTGCCTTCGCCTTGGCCTTTTCCTCATCCCTTCTTGCATTCCCCTGCTGTGCCTTTGTGACCAAGTGCTCCAGGGGCTTCTTCTGCCCCTCCTGCAGCCCCCTCAGTGCCTGGGGGTGCTCATCCTCTGACAGCTGCTGAGCTTTCTGCTAAATCATTCCTTTCTGCAGTGACCCAGAGAAAGTCCTTAAAAGCTAATCTGGATGCTTGCCCGTCCAATGCCCATTTCGCAGCTGTTCCTTCGTGCTGCTCCTTGTGCTGTGGCTGCCGTGGCCAGCCCGTATCCCAGAGCCGGTGCCTGTCCTGCCGCAGTGTCCAAACGCGGCCCCCCCGGCGGGCAGGGCCGGCAGCTCCACGGGGCCGGGCAGCGGCCGGGGCGTCCCGCAGCCTCCTGGGGGCCGGGGGCCACTGCCGGGCCTGCAATTGCCGGGGGGTGCTGGGCTCAGGCAGCGCCCGGCGCTGAGCCCCGGCTGCCCCACAGCCCCGGCCCGGCCCCGCAGCTCCCCACAGGCCCCCAGCCCGTGCTCCCGGTGCCGCCCCTCTGCGCCCGCTCCTGCCGCTGCCCAGCACAGAGAAACCCCCTGGAATCCTGACCTCCTTGTGTGCCTGTCCTGGCCACCGGGGATACAAAGGATCTGCAGCAGCTGGCAACTTCTGAGGATCAAATCCTGCTGAAAAACATCCCCATCCTCAGAATTTTTCTCTTCCTCCTCTTTTCCATCACCCTTTTTCTTCCCACATAGATTCCTCCTGCTGCTTCTTTCCTGAACCATATTCCTGCACACTCCCCTTCACCCAATCCCTTCCCAGCACACCAACACCATCCATCCCTTGCTGTCTAAATCTCTTCTGGACTTCCCTTATTGCCCCTCTGGGTGTCCCTATCCTTGATTACCTCTGGAATAATGTACAAACTCCCTCAACATGCTCCCAAGGGACCCTTCAGAGATATTTTGGGATCATCATCCCTTTTGCTGGGATCCCTTTGTGGCTTTCCCTTTTTACCCTCCACGAGTGCCCTGCCATGTTTAGTCCCCGAAGATGCCACTGTAGTCCCTGCTGAGATTTTCAGTGCTGTCTGGCTGCCGACTCTTCCCAGCCCCCCTGATCTGTCACTTGTCTCTCTCCTGGTCATTCTCGGGTACCCAATCCATTCCCTATGCCACCACCACCCAAGGGAGCCGATCACCCAAACTGGGTGAGGCACCTTCAGCTCCACTCACTGCCCCCCGCCCCGGATGGGGGAAGGAATTCCGGTCGAGCCCCAAGAAGCGTGGAAAAATTCGCATCACCAGAGGATTCTGTGCACAAAGAAGACAGAGGAGTCCTGTAAAAGTAATTTCATTCACAAAGAAAGGAAGAGGCTGTGGGCCATTTCCCATGGGGTCTCTGCAGTTGTCAGTAGACACAGTCTCCTTTTCATCCTAATTTTCCCGGCTGCATCTCCCTCTCCCTTTTCACATTGGCTGAAGTATTTGAGAGGTACAGACTTTCCAATGCACCTGCTGAATTCCCCCTCCGTTAATATGCACCCACTATTGTATATCTATCGATATTCACGGCTCTGTTAGGTGTTTGTTCTTCTTCTGGGAGTTCATGAATTGAGCAGGAGCTTGGCTGAGCAGCAGTCTGTGTGGTCAATTAATAACATTTTCTGACCCTGATGGCTTCTGCTGTCACTTCCTTATGTCCACGTCCCCGGCCCTGTGTCCAAGCGGATTCGCAGCATGTGTTTGTAGAGACCCTTTGCTGTTGTTCCTTGCATGGGGGTCCCCCGTTTTGGGGCCATCCCCCCTGGAGCAGGGTGTCCCGGCTTGGTGCAGCCCCGCCCCTCGGGCAGCGCTGAGCCAATGAGAGCGCGTGGCGGTGATGACGCAGCAGCGTCCAGGCAGAGCCGCAGCTCCCAGCGTTGCCCACCTGGAGCCACCTGCGCCCGGCCCGGGCCCCAGCGCCCCCCGGCAGGGGAATTTGGGGAGGTGGGAGGGGGGGAGCGCCAAGGCCGGGCCCCCCCGCGCTGTGGTGGCGGCAGCGGCTGCAGTGGGGAGCGAGTGCGGGCGGGAGCGGCCGAGAGCCCAGCGCTGCCCCAGCCCGAGCTGCCCCAGCTCCATCGCTGCCCCTGCGCTGGGATGCTGTGGGTTTGGGGGGAAGAGGGAGCCGGCAGTGGCTGCTGGGCCTGGGGGCAGCAGGAGAAGGGAAGGACAAGTGGAGTTGAAGAAATGGTCAAACGATGCCTGTGGAAGGAGAAGGTGGGATTGTGGAGGAGGTGGAAGAACAATAGGAGGGAGAGGTGTGTGAGGGGCAGTAGGGACACAGGATGAGGACGAGGAGTAGCAGAAACAGGAAACACCACAAGGTTCCACCCCTCCCTGTATCTGCAGGCCCTCCCAGCCCCAGGAGTGTTGCACCTCCTGACGTGCCGCAGGTGATCGGGGAGGTGACCTGATCCATGATTTTCACAGGGGTAAATCTTGGTGTTTCTGATCTTTATTGGGCTAAATGTTGGGGCTGAGGTTTTTCTGTGGGGACTGAATCTTTCTATTTTTTTCCTCGGTTCCAATGTAAAATGTGCACAAAAGTATGTATTCTATCACCATCTGTTGAAGCCAGCTGGGGTAGTGATCCTTATCTCCGAGGGAGATATCCTCTGTAAATGGGCCATATGCTAGAAAACAGGTAGGGGAGTGTTTTTTATCTTTTCTTCCATCCATCCTTCCTCCAGGACGATATCAGATATCTTCTCTTAATGGGCCATTAAGTTCAATACATAACTGATAAAATTACATCATCCCATTTTGCGATTCTGCACCCAGGGGGAGGAGCCAAACATTTCGTACCTAGATTCAAACTGAGATTTGGAACACCAAATCATCCCTTACCCACTGGTTTCCAGAGGACGAGAGATACCAGCCCTTTCTACAGCATCACTGCTTCAACAAGACCACTTCATCTGGACTACTACCACTACCCTAACTAGCAGGGTGTCAGGTTGTATTCTGACTCTGTCAGTTGTTTTCTTTTGTATTGCATGTATTATATTTTTTTGTCTTGTTTTTTCCTATAATGTTGTATTTCTGACTTGGAGTCTCTCACTGGTTTTGCTTTCAAATCAGCACAATTTTGGAGGGGATTTTGACTGAATCTTGGTGTTTGGGAGGTTATTACAGACACAAGATGCTCAATGACCTACAGAGATGAAATTGGGCAAGGAGGAACTCCCAGTTTATGGAGCTCCCCTCTTGTTTTTTCCCCAAACCAGGATTTTTCATTCCCACGGCGTGAGGAGATGGAGGAGGCAGAAAAGCCCCAGAGATCCCACAGGAGGAGGGGCTGCAAACCAAGCACAGGGATCTGCGAGGAGGAAAGACCCTCCCTGAGCCGGGAAGGCGGCCGGAGATCCAGGCAGAGCTCAGAGCTGGTGGAGAAGGCTCCTGGAGGGGTGAAGCCCCACAAGTGCTTGGAATGTGGGAAGGGTTTCAGCTACAGCTCCAGCATGATCCGGCACCAGCAGATCCACACTGGAGAGAAGCCCTATGAGTGTGGGAAATGTGGGAAGGGATTCAGAGACAGCTTCCGTCTCATCCAGCACCAGCTGATCCACACTGGAGAGAAGCCCTATGAGTGCGGGGAATGTGGGAAGAGCTTCAGCAACAGCTCCAACCTGATCCGGCACCAGGTGGTCCACACTGGACAAAAGCCCTACGAATGTGGGAAATGTGGTAAGGGTTTCAGCAACAGTTCCTACCTGTTGCAGCACCAGTTGAGCCATACAGGGGACAGGCCCTACACGTGCTTGGAATGTAGAAGGAGCTTTGCGTGGATGTCCAGCTTAAAAAAACACGAGCGCATCCACACCGGGGAGAGGCCCTACGAGTGCCCTGAGTGTGGGAAGAGGTTTCAGACCAGCTCCAATCTCCTCATGCATGAGCGGATTCACACAGAGGAGAGGCCCTTCCGCTGCCCTGACTGCGGGAAGGGATTCAATCTCAACTCCACCCTCACTGTCCACCGGCGCATCCACACTGGGGAGAGGCCCTACGAGTGTCCTGAGTGTGGGAAGAGCTTCTCACAGAGCTCTCACTTGACCCGACACCAACGGAGGCACCACTAAGGGAAGCCCTGTGAGTGCCCAAGTGTGGGAAGGGCTTCGTGCTCTGCTCCAGCTCCATCCCCCACGGGAGGATCGGTGTTGGATGATCCCCAGTGACCCCCGTTGGGCAGAGCCCTGGTCATCCTTGTTGAGTGGAGGGAAGGGGTTGGAGAGATTTCTTTCCCTTCTTATCCTGCTGTGATTTGGTTGGTAATAAATTCCCTTGCTGTGCCCAGGCTCAGTCTGTTGTTCCCCTTCAGGTGCTCAGGGTGGGATCTCTCCTGTTTGTTCTCTCACCTCCTGGGCCTTTCCTCAGCCAATCAAATAATGTAATTTAGATTCAGCCAATCAGAGAGAGCAGCTCTGTTGACGCAGCAGTGTCCAGGCAGACCCACAGCACCCAGCGTTCCCCACCTGGACCCCACCCAGTCACTAACCCCCTGTGGCACTTACTGAGGTCCTTCCCCAGTCCCTCCATACAATAAACATGACTGGGGCAAACTGGTAAGCTTTATTGGGAACACTGGGAGCAGCTGGGGAGGGGCAGAGTGGCAGCAGGGCTGGGGGTAACACATGATCCCCCCCAAATCAGTGTGGGGACAAAGCAGGGGTCCTGCCCAAGCCTGATACCACGGGGCAGGGCTGCAGCTGCTGCCGGCTCAGCAGCTCTGTGGGAAGAGAAAAGGAGGTGACACCCGAGTGGGGGCCCCACGGGGAGCACACACACTCTAGGAGAGGTGGAACATGACCCCCCTGGACCCCTGGTCTTAGGCTGCAATACAGGATGGGACAAAAAGTATGTATTCTATCACCATCTGTTGAAATCAGCTGGGGCAGTGATCCTTATCTCTCTGGGAGATATCCTCTGCTAATGGGCCATCTGTTAAAATCAGGTGCAGCAGTCATCTTTATCTTTTCCACAGTCCATCCTTCCTCCAGGAAGATATCATCTGTTAATGGGCTATTGAGTTATACTGTATGACTGATAAAATTACATCATCCCTTCCGTTCCCAATGAATGAATGATAAAATTCCATCATTGCATTGGGAGATGCTCCAGCCAGGGGGAGGAGCCAAGCCTTTCCTACCTAGATAAAAACTGAGATTTGAAACACCAAGGGAGTCTTTCTCCACTGGATCGCAGTGGAAAATTAGATCTTTCAACATCAATACTGGACCTTCAGAGGAGAACTGCACGTTTCTACAGGAGCACTGCTTCAACTGAACCACATCTGTCATCCAGGAGGACTGCAGCCACCATTCAATCAGACTGCTACCAGCACCCTGACTGACACGGTGTTAGGTTGTATTCTGACTGCCAGTGGGTTATTTTTGGGTTTTTACTCTCTGATACTATATTTCTATTTTAATTTTCCTAGTAAAGAACTGTTATGCCTATTCCCATACCTTTGCCAGAGAGCCTCTTAATTTCAAAATTATAATAATTTGGAGGGTGGGAGTTTAGATTCTCCATTTTAAAATTAGGCTTCTGCCTTTCTTGGCAGACACCTTCTTTCAAACCAAGACAGATTTTGGTGCCCAACGTGGGGTCTGAGGGCACTGGGAGAAAGAAGGAATAACAGCTCCTGGGTAACCTGGTTTTTTGTGTGCTGGATATAGAAACCTCATTGGGTAGCACCATGTGGTCTAGCTTACTCTGGTTCAGGTGGCACGTGGTCGTGGCTGTATTCCTCCCATTTGCAGGCCCTATAACTAAAGCTACTGCGGCTGTTATCCAGTTTGCTTTATGGGTTAATAAGGTGAGAAATTAATGGATTTTTAACTTCTTTGGAAGGCGGCTACATGGATTCAGGACTATCACACTCTAAATGTGTTATTGGGATTACTTTAACAATGGTACCTACTGTGAGGGAATGACACCAGGGAAGACTTTTCTCCCAACCCTTTACCCAGTTTTTTGGGTCTACCCCACCAGTTTCTGAAGGGATAAAATGTCCTCTAAATGCTAATGATATCATACAGTGGCTGGTGTTGCTGATATGCCTGTTCTATTTAGCAGTCAGAGATAAGGGAATATTGGCTTGGATAACAAACCTGATACCTACCCCAGGAAATAGAGATGCTGCTGCAGAGACTGACCCTGCCCCACAGCCTGCCTCAGAAAGGAACCACCCAGACTGGGTGGGGGTTCTAGTGAAGGAGATGTGTGAGATGGGCCAGATGCTGAAGGAGTACCTTTCCCCAGCTGGTGAGAAACCCACCCCCTGCCTTCAAGAGGGAGAGTCTGATGGTGCAGCAGTGGAACCCACAGACATTACATCTGTCCAGATTCCAGCTGTCCTGCAAGGGCACTCACAGCCAGCAGGAGTCACCTTTATGGAAACTAAGAAATCTAAGATGAAAACAAAGCACCTAGATAATAAGAAAGGAGGGCCCTCACAACCAGCAGGGGAGCCAGAGGTTGAGATCATCACCAAGTCCCTGTCATAGGAAAGTCTCTCTAGTCTGTGAAAAGACATTGTATGATGGGGCAGCGAGGCTTTTACAACCTGGTTACTGCGGGTCTGGGACCTTATGGGTACAGGCATCCAAGTGGATGGTACTGAGGCAAGGAATTTGGGATCCTTGACCCAGGACTCAGGTGTGGACCAGGTATTTGTAAGGGAGCCAGGGCCCCTTTCCCTCTGGAAGTGGCTTTTAATGAGTGTGAGAGAGAGATTTGTCCACAGAGAGAGAATGCAGGAGCACCACCATAGAATGCCTTGGAAGACCCTTGAGGAAGGGATCCAACAGCTGAGAGAAGTGGCAGTGCTGGAGGTGCTCTTTGGGAGGGATGGACAGCATGACAATGACCCTGACAAGGTCAGGTGCACAGGGCAGATGTTGTGGAATCTGGCAAACCTGGGGCCATCTCAATACACCTTTATTGCAACAATTAATGCTGATAACAACCAAGAAACAGTGGGTTCTGTTGCTAATAAGCAACAAACAAGCTTAGAAATTTTGAGAGTATGATCAATGACCCGATGCAGGCTCATGTCTCTGCTGTAATTGTGAGCCTCCAAGAGGAGATGAGGGAGATGAGGGAGGAGGGGAGGAGGAACAGTTCCCAAGCAGCACCAGTGCGAGTCACAGACCCCAAAGTTAGAGTACACTCTGAGGATTTTACTGGATAACTTACATCTTGCACTTCATGACATTAAATTGTGTTAATCAGACTCTGTCATATCACGAGTTCCTGGAACACATTTTCAAGCCTTCCAGGTGTAGCCCAAAGGAAGCTGTTTCTGTCTTGCATCACAAAATTAGCAGGTGTTTTGCAAAGACAGCCCTTTAAAAAGGACTTGTTACGTGCATTAACATCCAAGGGGTTGCTTTCAAAGACAGACAAAAAACCCATGATCAAACAGCAACCAACATATTAAAAACAAGTACTTTATTTCTAGCTCTTGCTTTTAATATTTTCCAAGCTGGCCTCCTCTTCCACTGCAGTGTTTTTCTTTGGACAGAAGAAGACCCTTGCCAGAGGATGTGACTTAACAAGGCAAACAGAACTTACACACAATGGATATATTAAAGCTAAACATGCAGAGTCCCATTTCACAATCATCATCATTTATTTTCTGTTTATTTTGTATTCAGAAGGGTGGGAACTGTATCTCAGATCCCCTGGCTAGTTTGGTGCCATAGCCACTGATTACCTGTCCTTTCTAATTATCTGTCCTTTCTGTAGTTCCTCTGCCCATTTGTTGCTCTTTGATCGCTGCCTCCTTCACCTGATTTTTATATTTTTCTGGATTTGTGGGAATTTTCGTATGGGTTTTGATTTTTTTCTTGGTGGTTGTTTTGTTTGCCTGTTTTGTTGGGTCACAGTTTTGGTTTTGTTATTTGGTTGGGGTTTTTTCAAGTTACCAGTAGGAATCAGCTTGTGATTTGGATTGTCAAGTTTTGAAGACAGGTGTTGCACATAAAGGTTGTTTTTGTTTTTAAAGTCATCTCACAGCTCTGCAAGGCCCTGTGACTTTGAGGACTGTGGGCTCTCAGACAGCAAATAGTGCATGAATAGGAAACTTGTGGTTCCTATCTGCATTACACACAGCAAAATGTAAAGTGTTTGGAATGGAATCAATTCTGACCTTTTTTTTTTTTTTTGCTGCCGTGCCATAAAATTGTGTCAGATTCATCAATGAACTCGGTTCTTCCAGGATGGAGTGTGCAAGGATAATCCCTTAGCTCCTGTGTGGAGCTGGTGTGCACCAGGCCAGACACAGCACTGTCACCCATAGCCAGCCTGTGTCTGCACAGAGAGCAGGGAGCTGCAGCTCTGAGGAACTCAGGGCTTAGTGAGCAAACACACCAAACCCCTCATTTAGATCTGTTAATTTACTGGAGTATTTGCTGCTATATATTTAGTATATATTTATTTATAGTATATGCTGCTGGTATATTTTTATATCCCCGCCCAAAGCTGAAAAAAAAGAGCCCTGGCAGTTTGCTTTAGCTGTGAAGTCAAGAGACTCATTTCAACAGGTTCCAGCTTTGCTCCTTGTTTGAATTCAAAGCAACCAAAACTCTTCTGTTGGTCACATCAAACCAACATAAGTTTGATCAGTCTGTGAAAGACAGAAGAATGTAAAAATTAATTCATTTTCTAGTACATACAGTCTTCTAATTCAGCCATGGGATAATTATGCCATAATTCACTAGATCAAATAACTGGTAAAAGCAAGAGAAAATAAATTTTTTTAAAGCTAGGTTTAAAAAAAGTGGATTAATTTCATAAACAAAACCAGGTAGTAAAAATACAGTAATTTAAACTTCTCAAAGCCCTTTGATAATGGAGCCCTGCACCCCAGTCATGTGCAGTGCAGCCTCAGCTGTCCCTTTGAGCCCAGAGCTGCCAAGGGTCAGGGCTGGGATGAGCCTTCACCCAAAAGTGAATCCAAAATCAGTCGAGAACAGGGCTCACACACAGAGCAAAGCCTCAAGACCAAAGCCAAACCTCCATCAGGTTGGATTTGTTTAAACACTGAATTGTAGAAAATTTGCTCATCCTGTAACATCATTATTACCATGAAGCTTTACATGAGCTGCTAAATAACCACATTCCCATCCTGAAATGCATTCCCAAATATTGTTGTGAACTTGCTCTGCCTCTGCCGCTGCTCCTGGGGCTGCTCTTGGCCACGCAGCCTCAGTGGGAGCCAGCACTGGCTGCAGCCCCAGTGGGCTCCCCAGGACAAGGCCCAGCAATTAAGAGGCCAATTAAAGCACTGGGCAGCAGCAGAACCCTTATCAGAGTTATTTGGACAACAGGGACTTGCCACAGCTCCACAGCAGCATGACCATGAGCCAGGCTACCTCTGCAATGAGCAGAGTTTTAATAAAACTGCGGAGAAAAAACAGCAACTTACCGTCCCATCTGATAGAGCTTCCGAATGCCAAAATAGCAGCAGAGCAGGACAAGTGGCACAGTGAACATTGTCACTACTGTGCCGATCATGCAGGACCTGCGCACATCCTGGGGGCAGACAATTCTTGGAAGGCTCTGGATCCTGAGCATCTATTCCTGTTTCAGGGATAACATCTGTGGGAGCAATGGGGAGCGTGAGCCCGTGCTGTGCTCCACTGCTGAGCTGGCAGCTCGCTGCATACGGCCAGGACGTTCTCTGTTTGCCCCAGAGCTGGGGCCTGCAGGCACCTTGGCACCCCTTGGCACAGGCTGTGCCACCCAACAAAGCCCAGGAGGCCGGGAGGAGAGCCCGGGGCCAGCGCAGCTGCTTGGGCAGTCGCTGCTTCCAGGGAGCCGCGCCCAACCCATCCCTGAGCAGCCAGTGCCAGCCCCGACCCTCCCTGGCCCGTGACAGCTCCCCCAGCCCAAGGGGACAGAGCCAGGCCCTGTCAGGACACACTGGAGCCCTGCTCTCCCCCTCTGCCCTTTCCCCACTATGGTCACCCCTTGCAGCCCCTCCCAGGTTTTGGGCGGTGTCTCCCACGGAGGGATCCCAGCAGGATTGCTCAGCCTGGCTGAGCCTGGCACAGCAATCACCTTCTGTGGCTCTGCCTGGCATCTCCTCCCTTTGTGTACCAGGGGCTGGCACGGAGCCATTGCTTCCTCCAGGAAGCGCTGCCTTCACCAAGGCCTTTTGGTCCACCTCTGGAGAAAGGAAGAGGCGCAGCTGGATCAGATGGAACCATTCCCCATTGGGGAGGGGGCATCTTCAGTAAGTAATATTTCTCCAAGACATGGATAAGGATCAGGAAAAAGCCCAGGCTATTGGAGTTGCCACGGGGCCCTCCCTCCTCCAAACAGCCACCCCTCCTTATCTAGCCTGAGGCCAGGAAATTTCACAGGATATCAGGATGTGCATGGCCTGTGGGGCACTTTGGGCTCCCTGTCAGCTGATGCCAAAGGCTTTCCTGCAGAGGCTCGGGAGGAGCTGCAGCCAGGCCAGGCTGGGAAACAGCCCTGCAGACTGTGACAGCAGCAGTGGGACAGCGAGGCTGCCATGGATCCCTTCCCACTGTGCCGGGCACGGCGTGTCCAGATGTGCAGAGAAAGCCCCCAGCTGCTGAGTGTCAGGAGAAGGCTGAGGGAAATGCACCCACCATGGCATCTCTGCAGATCACTCAGTGTCTTGTCCGTGTATTTCGATGCCTTCAGGGACTGATTGTCTCTGGTAGGTTCATTCCTCCCTCTCGGAGGACCTTAGGAGAAAGTATTTCCATTTCAGATGAATGGATCCCACAACAGCAGTGCTCAGCCTGTGGGGTCAGCAGGGACACACCACTCACCCCTGCCATGGGAGCCCGGCTTGTGTGCAGCAACCAGCCCTGGAGCTTGAAAAGTGCTCCCTGCAGACACACCTGTAACTCAACAGCCACAGAAGCTTCTGTCACCTGGTTCCTGCCAGGTTGTCAAAGATTATTCCTTGGTGGAAAGCTGAGAAGATACCTGCAGGAGGCTCCAGAGGCTGCAAATCTTCATGAAGCCAAGCTGCTGGAATAACATTCCTAGCACGCTCACCTAGAAGGGAGCAGAGATGAGAACCATTTCCATGGTGTGCTGGGATCCCCTTCTGCCTTAGGGAACTGGGCACTGCAAGGAGGTCGGGTAAGGCTGTGGGAGCCAGATGTCAATGGACATGGCCAAAGCTGCAGAAGGGCCTGCAGAGCTCTGTGATGGCTCTGGTCACTCTGCACACTCTTTCCATGCCCTGTGCAAATCCTTGGCAGGGAGGCAGCTGCAGAAATGACAGCTCAAGGCCCAGCAGGGCTCAGGCCCAGAGGCACACCAATTACCTCCTATGACTATCCCTGACATCACCTCCCTTCCTGCAGCAGAGGCTGCATATTTCATGTGAGCTCCAAATATCCCTCCCTCATTCAAAAAAACTGCCCGGGATATTCTTGGCAAGGTCCCTCTCCCCGGGCACCTGTGCAGATCCACCCAGCCTCCCCCAGACTCCTCCTCGATTTCCCCTCATCCTCCCATGGGGATTCCTGGGAGTCCCCCCGTGTCCCCTCCTCCAGGATTTTGGGGGTGCCCCCTCACCTCTCCGTGCCCTTCCCACGTTTCTGCCGCAGCCCCTCCCTGATGTTGGGGGTCGGGGGCCGAGTGTTGGTGTCCCCCTGCCTGCAGCAGATCCAGCGGGGAGGGCAGTTCGGGGGGTCCCTCAGCATTTGTGCTCCCCTGGGATTTGGGTGACCCCGCGCCCCCCCAGGATCTCCCTGAACACGCTGACGCTGCCCGTGCGCAGTGAGAAGGTTCATTCCTGGCACGGGGTCCCCAGCTCTGGCACCGGCATCGCCCAGGTACCCCCAAACCCTCCCGGGACCCCCAACCCCCCCAGAGATCTACTGCCAAAATCAACGGGAGAGGTGTTGCCCTTTTAAGGGGAGTTACAGTGCTGCCCGAACATAGCGGAGCCCCTTAAAGCGGCGATGATCGAGAGAACCCCAAAAATCCACCCTGGCGCCAAAACATCCCCTACAGGGGCTTGTAGTGGGGGGGCCCCTACAAATGTCACCTAAATCCGTCACAATCTCGCCTTAGAAGAGGCTTGAGGGGCTGGAGCACCACAAACACCCTAAAATGAGGCAGAAAAAACACTCTTGGAGATGTTGGATCCGCAAAAAACCTTAAAAAGGTAAAACTCCTCTTCAAAGGGGCCTGGAGACCCTTCAACGCTCTCAGAGAGGGACAGGATCCCTTCCTCTGCTGCGGCCTCTCCGAGCCGGGAACTCTCCCGTTCGCTGCCCTCGGGGAAGCCCCGAACCACGACGGGTCCTGGGCTGAGCCCCCCCAGCCGGGGGTGTGGAGGGAACTGGAGGGGCTGGGATGGGGCTTGGGGGTGCTCGGGTGAGCTGGGGGACCCCCATTGGGAGCCCCTTTCCCGCTGTCCCACCTCCCCTCATGCCCCTCTCCCACCCCTTTCGCCATTGTCCTCCCCAAACCTCCGCTCCCCCCAGCTCGGTTTGGGGGTGACCCCACCCCTCTCCCATCGTGTCCCGGCCCGGCCCCGCTCACCCGAGAGTCCCCGGAGGGTCAGAGGAGGGGGAGGAGGGACAGGGGAGGAGGAGCTGGAGCAGGCAGAGGAGGCACCGCGAGCTTTCACCGCTCTCTGTACCCGCAGCTCCTTCGCCCCCAGAGCATCGTTCCCCGCATCCCGCAGGTGCTCGGAGAGGGGGAGCTCGCCCTGAATGTCCCGAACGGTTTTTTTGAAGGGGGGAGGGATATTTGGAGGTCACCCGAAATATATTTGGGGCACCCCCTTCCTTTCTTTCTTTCGTGGGCAGGCGGGGCGATGTTTGGATGTTGCAGGGCTGCAGAGGCGCAGATGGCCCTCGGGGGGACATCGGGGGGTCCCCGGGAGGTGTTTTTGGGGGTCCCGGTGGGTGCCGGCAGAGCCCCGGCGGGGCCCGGGGGGATGCGGGTCCCCCCGCGGTGGGGGTTGGGCTTCCCGGGCCGGGCCCTGCGAGCTGTGCCGGGGCCAGGTGGGGAGCGCGCGGGAGCGGCGGGATCGGCGGGGGGACACCGGTTTGGGGGAGCCCCGGGAGAGCCGCGGCTTCCCTGAGCGGGAGCCCAGAGACAGGAGAGCCCCAGAAGGGCAAAGCGGGGAGCCCGAGAGGGGGGGACCCCTGGGATTGCCGGGACCCCGGCGGGGGGTGCTGGGGCTGGAGGGGCGGCATGGCCGGGAAAGGGGTTCGGGGGTGCAGGAGCCAGGAGTGGCTGCTCCCAGTATGAGCCCAGTCGCTCCCAGTATGATCCTGTTGCTCCCAGTAGCAGCCCAGGCAGTCCCAGTGATTCCGTATCATGATGTAATTTACCCCAGCACGGTCCCAGTTTCGCCCACTTCCTCCCATGATAACGGAAACTAAAAGAGAAACAAAAATACTTTTAACAACAATTTTAAATTGAGAGAGTCAAGGCATTTCTGTATTTTCTGGCCACGATGTTGTGGCCCGGGTGTACCACAGAAATCTCATCCAGACATAACCCAGCTGTGCAGAGACAATCATTCCATGACACTCCCTTTTCAGGAAAATTTTCAGATCTTTTATACAGTCAATGCTCATGGAAATGAATTGAGTTAGTGTTCTTTGGTCTCAAGGTGCAAATATTCAATTCCTAATATTTGGCCTTCTTTTGGATCTGGATTTCTTCCCTTCTGCTGTTAATTCCGTCTTGATTCCCTGATTTTCTTATCAGTCTTTTCAGAGGAGATGTCTGCAATTCTGCCAGAGGCAGAGTCTGGGGTAGATGTTCCTCGGTGGCCGCTGATGTTCTGTTAATGGCCGCTGATGGCCCTTGATCTTTAAGCTGCTCCCAGTCTGTTGATGTGTTGTGTTCAGCCGATCCCACCTGGTGCAGCAATGCCCTGGAAAGAAACAAAGAAGTCTTTTTGTAGGGCAAATTAATCCCCTCGACTAAGGTTATGCAAAGATTTTTGCAAGGATACGATTTCCAACACCACTTGTGTCCAATGCGTTCCCAGTTCTCCCAGTTGCCCCTAGCATAGCCCCTGCAACTGCCAGTAAGATCCCAGTATGAGTCCAGTATGATGCCAGTCTCTTCCAGCAGGGCCCCAGTCACTCACACTTCCCCCAGTTGCCCCAGCATGGTCCCATTTTTCCTTCAGGAGATTCCCAGTCGCTCCCAGTTAGGTCCCAGTCACCAGCCCTATGGTCTCAGACATTCCCAGAATATCCCAGTGTGGACACTCACATTTAGAGAGCTAGGAAATTGCAGCTTGGCAATTCTTTTCAGGCCTGGATTTCTCCTGTCTCTCAGGTCCATTCCCAGGCTGACAAGCTGACTACAGCTTCAGTTAGGGACGCAGTCTCCCAGAGCGATAACTTGGTGAAAAACAGAAAGGAATACATAATAAAGATTAACACCTGGTGTCTTTCCCATGGGACATCCGGACATGCTGTCCCAGGGATATTTTTCCCAATTGTGCAATGAACTACTGTCCTGTCCTAACTGCACGTAACACACTTTAAATACGGGATGTCCGTACAATAAAGTTGGCCTTTTTTCCCCAAAAGAGGTCCGTGTGTGTTGCTGTCTTTTCTCTCTCTTTGCAGCGTAGTAACCACATCCCAGTTGCCCTGAACAATCTCATAGTCCTTCCCAGCCACTCCCAGTTACCTCAGCATGGTTCACCTGCCCCCAGTTTGATCCCAGTTGCACCCAGTTTTCTCTAGAATACTCCCAGCGTCTCTCAGGGTGCTTTGTGTATTTTTTTGGGCAGGGGGGATGTTTGGAGAATGCAGAGCTCCAAATCTGATCAGAAAATGCTCCATGGGGGACATTGGGGGGTCCCGGTGGCGGCTGCTGGAAGAGGCACCCTGGAGGAGCAGAGCCCTGTGTCCCCCAGGCCCCCAAAGTGGGGAGCCCAGAGAGGGGGGAGCGCCGGGATTTTGGAACCCTCAACAGCCTGGAGAGGGGCAGGGGGGACTCCCTGGACCCCCTGCACCCCAAAGCAGAGAATAAAGGGAGAAGGGACTGCAAAAACACCCACCATCCCTAAATGGAGAGACAGAAGAGGGGGGAGCTTTTTGGATTGCTGGGACTCCCAGCGGCCTGGGGAGGGCGGGGACCGAGTAGATGGGGGACCCCCAATACAAGCGTGACCCCCAGCAGCTGAGACAGGGGGGAAGCCCCAAACACCAAAGGGGAGGGACCATTCCCAGGAACTCGTGGGAGGCATTTTCAGGGCTGAATGTTGGTGTTTGGGAGGTTTTATGGACCCGAGATGCTCGGGGACTTGTAGGGATGGAGTTGGGCAGGAGGAACCCACAACACAATGCGCTCATCCCTTGTTTTTCCCCAAACCAGGATTTCCCATTCCCAACCCTTGGCCCGATGGAGAAGGAGGAGGCTGCGAGGAAGACGAAGATGCCCCAGGAGCCGCAGGCAGGTGAGGAGGAAGTCAGTGCCCCTTTCCTCCTCTGTCCTGCTCCATCTCCCAGCCCAGCACGGCCCCCGGCTGCAGGACAACCCCGCTGCTGACGCCGTCCTGCCGGGGACGCGCTGGGGGGATCTCCTTCCCCTTCCCTCTGGCACGGAGGCAAATCCCATCCTCTGCTTGTCCTTCCTGCCCCAGACAAGCAGCTGAGCACGGAGAGCAGGGAGGACAAATCCCCGCGGCAGAACCTCGTGGAAGAGGCCGTTTGGAGCGGCTCCACGGCACAGGAATGCAACGGGGAGGAAAAGCCGCGGAGATCCCGCACGAGGAGGGGCTGCAAACGCAGATGGCGGGGATCTGAGGAGGAAAGCCCCAGCCTGGGCCGGGGGGGCGGCCAGAGATGGAGCCAGAGCTTGGAGCTGGTGGTCCATGAGCAGCTTTGTAATGGGGAGAAGCCCCACAAGTGCTCAGCGTGTGGGATGAGCTTGAGGTGGAGGAACAGCATGATCCGCCACCAGAAGATACACACTGGGGAGAGGCCCTACGAGTGTGAGCAGTGTGGGAAGAGCTTCACTGAGCGCAACACATTGATCTGCCACCAGAACATCCACACTGGGAAAAGACCATACAAGTGTGAGGAGTGTGGGAAGGGCTTCAGGCAGCGTTCCCACCTGATCCGCCACCAAAGTGTCCACACTGGGGAGAGGCCCTACGAGTGTTCCAAGTGTGGGAAGAGGCTTACCACCAGCTCCCATCTCCTCAGGCACTTCCAGACACACAGGGAGGAGAGGCCTTTCCAGTGCTCCGACTGTGGGAAGGGCTTCAGGCGAAACTCCCACCTCACCAGACACCGGCGCATCCACACTGGGGAAAAGCCTCACAAATGTGAGCAGTGTGGGAAGAGCTTCAGTGAACGCAGCACATTGATCCGCCAGAAGAACATCCACACTGGGAAAAGGCCATACAAATGTGGGGATTGTGGGAAGGCCTTCAGGCAGCGTTCCAGCCTGATCGGCCACCAAAGTGTCCACACTGGGGGGAGGCCCTACGAGTATCCTGAGTGTGGGACAAACTTCTCTCAGAGCTCAGCTTTGAACAGACACCAACAGAGGCAGCATTAATGCAATCCCTGTAAATACCCCTAGTGGAAGAACAACTTGTGTGCTGCTCCAACTCCATCCCCCACTGCAGAACTCATGCTGAGCAGAGCCCTGGTGACCCACATTCCCTGGGATCCATCTGGGGAAGACACCTGGCTGGTTATCCTTTTGTTTTGGCCTTAGTTTTTCTCTCTTCTCCATTTCTTTTCACACCAAAAGCCAAGAGGATTTAGGTCACCTAAAAACCTCTCAAATCCCTCTGAAAGCACCTCAGTTTTAATCCAAAATGGCTCAATCCAACTGCAAAGTGGATCCTCAAGACAACTCAATCCCCCAGGAACCTTACTGGATTCCACAGCCACCAGGGTGAGAAGGAGTTGGAAGGAGATTGGGAGAAGTGGGATCCAAATTTGGAGCGCTGGGATTGGGATTGTGTGGGGCTGGCTGCCAAGGGATGGATTTCATAGTAAATAAAAGCTTCACAATTCCTGACTTCTGTCCCATTCACTTCCAGTCAGTTGCAGTTCTGTTTTCAGTGGCACCTTCTCAGCTGATTGTGTTTGTATCCTCCTTTCTCTCCTGTCTCTCCCTGCCTGCTCTGTTTCTGTCTCAGGGTCTCCCTTGACCCAGGGCAGCTCCCACCAAAGACCCTCCCCTGATTTAATTCCCAGTGCAGGAGCTCCAACAGCCATGGGTGAAGTTAGGAAGGCTGGCAGTGAAATGTCCCTGTAAGATCTTGCTGCACTTGGCTTTTGGCCCCTTCTGAAGAGCTTTGCCTTCAAGGGCAGGAACATCTTTTCCTGGCTGGGAACTGGAATTCCAGACCCTGGCAGTGTGAGCCATGCAGGAGCATCCAGACTGGGATCATGGGGCTGGGATGACATGGACTGGGATCCTCCAGACTGGGACTGCACAGACTGGGACCAGTTGGATCAGGGCCAAACACAGTGGGATTGTACAGACTGGGATCACGTGGACTGGGATTGTACAAACTGGGATCACATGGACTGGGATTGTACAAACTGGGATCACATGGACTGGGATTGTACAAACTGGGATCTCATGGACTGGGACCATATGGACCGGGATGGCTGCACCAGAACGATGGGAACCGAGGCTGTCCTGCCCCACCCAGGGGTCCCTCCCGGTCCTGCCGAGTCCTGTGCGGGGGCGCAGCCAAAACTCCCCGGAGTGAACGCGGAGATCCCGGAGCGCTGCCGGTGTCGGTCTCTGTCCCGGTGCTGGTCTGGGTCTCAGTCTTGGTCCTACAGCGGTTCCAGTCCTGGTGCCAGTGCTGGTTCTGGTTTCAGTCTCAGTCTTGGTCACAGGTTTGGTCTTGGTCTCAGTCTCGAAGTGGTTCTGGTCGCAGTGTTGGTACTGGTGCTGGTGTTGGTCCTGGAGTGCTCCCAGTGCCAATCCCAGACTCAGGTCCCGTCCCACAGCGGTGCCAGTCTCGGTGCTGGTTCTGGTGCTGCTCTCAGTCTCAGTCCCGGCTGGTGCTGGTCCCAGAGCAGTCCTGGAGCACTCCTGGTGTCAGTCCCAGTGTTGGTGGTGGTCTCAGTCTTGGTCCCAGTGCCAGTTCAGCTTTTGGTTTCTGTTTCGGTTCTCAGTCTTGGTGCCAGTCCTAGTTCCAGTTCTGGAGGGGTGCTGGTCTCAGTTCTGGTGTCAGTTCTGTTCTTAGTCTTGATCTCGGTCTCCATTCTGATTTTTGTCTCATTCTTGGAGCTGGTCCCAGTTCTAGTGCCAGGTCTTGGTCTTGGTCCCAAAGATTTCTGGTCCATTTAGGTGATTTTATACCAACCTGGGAAGATTAGGTTTGGATTCTAGGCCCTGTCAGACAATGCAAGGCTCATTTCGATAATTTTAGAACCCTTTGTGTGGATTTGAGGCCCGTTTAGCTGATTTATGCCGTACCTGGTGGGTTTATGCTGCATTTTAGGTGCTTTCTGGCTGATTTTAGGCCAAACCACAACCTTTGAGAACCGCGCGGCCCCTTGACCCCGCCCCTTTCCCCTCACAGTTCCCGCCCTTTCCTTGACCCCGCCCCTTTCCCCTCACAGTTCCCGCCCTTTCCTTGCCCCATCCCCTCCCAGTTCGGGGCTCGGAACGGGAGAGGAGGAGGAGGGAGGGAGGAAGAGGCGGAGCGGCAGCAGGAAGCAGGAGCAGAGAAGGAGCGAATCAAGCGCGCGACCCCGGAGCTCCCTGAACTCGCAGCCCCCCGGGACCATCGCCACCCATCCCGCAGGTGCCCGGGGAGGGGGAGCTCGCCCCGAATATCCCGGGGTGTCCCTGGGTTTGGGGTTTTTTGGGGGGGAATGTTTGGATGTTGCAGGGCTGCAGAGGCGCAGATGGCCCTCGGGGGGACATCGGGGGGTCCCCGGGAGGTGTTTTTGGGGGTCCCGGTGGGTGGCGGCAGAGCCCCGGCGGGGCCCGGGGGGATGCGGGTCCCCCCGCGGTGGGGGTTGGGCTTCCCGGGCCGGGCCCTGCGAGCTGTGCCGGGGCCAGGTGGGGAGCGCGCGGGAGCGGCGGGATCGGCGGGGGGACACCGGTTTGGGGGAGCCCCGGGAGAGCCGCGGCTTCCCTGAGCGGGAGCCCAGAGACAGGAGAGCCCCAGAAGGGCAAAGCGGGGAGCCCGAGAGGGGGGGACCCCAGGGATTGCCGGGACCCCGGCGGGGGGTGCTGGGGCTGGAGGGGCGGCATGGCCGGGAAAGGGGTTCGGGGGTGCGGGAGCCGGGAGTGGCTGCTCCCAGTATGAGCCCAGTCGCTCCCAGTATGATCCTGTTGCTCCCGGCAAGAGCCCAGACAGTCCCAGTCATTCCCTATTATGATGCAATTTGCCCCAGCACGGTCCCAGTTTCGCCCACGTCCTCCCATGATAACCGAAACTAAAAGAGAAACAAAAATACTTTTAACAACAATTTTAAATGTAGAGAGTCAAGGCATTTCTGTATTTTCTGGCCACGATGTTGTGGCCCGGGTGTACCACAGAAATCTCATCAAGACATAACCCAGCTGTGCAGAGACAATCATTCCATGACACTCCCTTTTCAGGAAAATTTTCAGATCTTTTATACAGTCAATGCTCATGGAAATGAATTGAGTTAGTGTTCTTTGGTCTCAAGGTGCAAATATTCAATTCCTAATATTTGGCCTTCTTTTGGATCTGGATTTCTTCCCTTCTGCTGTTAATTCCGTCTTGATTCCCTGATTTTCTTATCAGTCTTTTCAGAGGAGATGTCTGCAATTCTGCCAGAGGCAGAGTCTGGGGTAGATGTTCCTCGGTGGCCGCTGATGTTCTGTTAATGGCCGCTGATGGCCCTTGATCTTTAAGCTGCTCCCAGTCTGTTGATGTGTTGTGTTCATCAGACCCCACCTGGTGCAGCAATGCCCTGGAAAGAAACAAAGAAGTCTTTTTGTAGGGCAAATTAATCCCCTCGACTAAAGTTATGCAAAGATTTTTGCAAGGATACGATTTCCAACACCACTTGTGTCCAATGCGTTCCCAGTTCTCCCAGTTGCCCCTAGCATAGCCCCTGCAACTGCCAGTAAGATCCCAGTATGAGTCCAGTATGATGCCAGTCTCTTCCAGCAGGGCCCCAGTCACTCACACTTCCCCCAGTTGCCCCAGCATGGTCCCATTTTTCCTTCAGGAGATTCCCAGTCGCTCCCAGTTAGGTCCCAGTCACCAGCCCTATGGTCTCAGACATTCCCAGAATATCCCAGTGTGGACACTCACATTTAGAGAGCTAGGAAATTGCAGCTTGGCAATTCTTTTCAGGCCTGGATTTCTCCTGTCTCTCAGGTCCATTCCCAGGCTGACAAGCTGACTACAGCTTCAGTTAGGGACGCAGTCTCCCAGAGCGATAACTTGGTGAAAAACAGAAGGGAATTCATAATAAAGATTAACACCTGGTGTCTTTCCCATGGGACATCCGGACATGCTGTCCCAGGGATATTTTTCCCAATTGTCCAATGAACTACTGTCCTGTCCTAACTGCACGTAACACACTTTAAATACGGGATGTCCGTACAATAAAGTTGGCCTTTTTTCCCCAAAAGAGGTCCGTGTGTGTTGCTGTCTTTTCTCTCTCTTTGCAGCGTAGTAACCACATCCCAGTTGCCCTGAACAATCTCATAGTCCTTCCCGGCCACTCCCAGTTACCTCAGCATGGTTCACCTGCCCCCAGTTTGATCCCAGTTGCACCCAGTTTTCTCTAGAATACTCCCAGCGTCTCTCAGGGTGCTTTGTGTATTTTTTTGGGCAGGGGGGATGTTTGGAGAATGCAGAGCTCCAAATCTGATCAGAAAATGCTCCACGGGGGACATTGGGGGGTCCCGGTGGCGGCTGCCGGCAGAGGCACCCTGGAGGAGCAGAGCCCTGTGTCCCCCAGGCCCCCAAAGTGGGGAGCCCAGAGAGGGGGGAGCGCCGGGATTTTGGAACCCTCAACAGCCTGGAGAGGGGCAGGGGGGACTCCCTGGACCCCCTGCACCCCAAAGCAGAGAATAAGGGGAGAAGGGACTGCAAAAACACCCACCATCCCTAAATGGAGAGACAGAAGAGGGGGGAGCTTTTTGGATTGCTGGGACTCCCAGCAGCCTGGGGAGGGCGGGGACCGAGTAGATGGGGGACCCCCAATACAAGCGTGACCCCCAGCAGCTGAGACAGGGGGGAACCCCCAAACACCAAAGGGGAGGGACCATTCCCAGGAACTCGTGGGAGGCATTTTCAGGGCTGAATGTTGGTGTTTGGGAAGTTTTTATGGACCCGAGATGCTCGGGGACTTCTAGAGATGGAGTTGGGCAGGAGGAACCTGGAACACAACGCACACATCCCTTGTTTTTCCCCAAACCAGGATTTCCCATTCCCAAACCCTTGGCCCGATGGAGAAGGAGGAGGCTGCGAGGAAGAGGAAGATGGCCTGGGAGCCGCAGGCAGGTGAGGAGGAAGTCAGTGCCCCTTTCCTCCTCTGTCCTGCTCCATCTCCCAGCCCAGCACGGCCCCCGGCTGCAGGACAACCCCGCTGCTGACGCCGTCCTGCCGGGGACGCGCTGGGGGGATCTCCTTCCCCTTCCCTCTGGCACGGAGGCAAATCCCATCCTCTGCTTGTCCTTCCTGCCCCAGACAAGCAGCTGAGCACGGAGAGCAGGGAGGACAAATCCCCGCGGCAGAACCTCGTGGAAGAGGCCGTTTGGAGCGGCTCCACTGCACAGGAATGCAACGGGGAGGAAAAGCCGCGGAGATCCCGCACGAGGAGGGGCTGCAAACGCAGATGGCGGGGATCTGAGGAGGAAAGCCCCAGCCTGGGCCGGGGGGACGACCAGAGATGGAGCCAGAGCTTGGAGCTGGTGGTCCATGAGCAGCTTTGTAATGGGGAGAAGCCCCACAAGTACTCGGAGTGTGGGATCAGCTTGAGGTGGAGGAACAGCATGATCCGCCACCAGAAGATACACACTGGGGAGAGGCCCTACGAGTGTGGGGAGTGTGGGAAGAGCTTCAGTGAGCGCAACACATTGATCTGCCACCAGAACATCCACACTGGGAAAAGACCATACAAGTGTGAGGAGTGTGGGAAGGACTTCAGGCAGCGTTCCCACCTGATCCGCCACCAAAGTGTCCACACTGGGGAGAGGCCCTACGAGTGTTCCAAGTGTGGGAAGAGGCTTACCACCAGCTCCCATCTCCTCAGGCACTTCCAGACACACAGGGAGGAGAGGCCTTTCCAGTGCTCCGACTGTGGGAAGGGCTTCAGGCGAAACTCCCACCTCACCAGACACCGGCGCATCCACACTGGGGAAAAGCCTCACAAATGTGAGCAGTGTGGGAAGAGCTTCAGTGAACGCAGCACATTGATCCGCCACCAGAACATCCACACTGGGAAAAGGCCATACAAATGTGGGGATTGTGGGAAGGCCTTCAGGCAGCGTTCCAGCCTGATCTGCCACCAAAGTGTCCACACTGGGGGGAGGCCCTACGAGTATCCTGAGTGTGGGACAAACTTCTCTCAGAGCTCAGCTTTGAACAGACACCAACAGAGGCAGCATTAATGCAATCCCTGTAAATCCCCCTAGTGCAAGAAAATCTTGTGTGCTGCTCCAACTCCATCCCCCACTGCAGAACTCATGTTGAGCTGAGCCCTGGTGACCCACATTCCCTGGGATCCATCTGGGGAAGACACCTGGCTGGTTATCCTTTTGTTTTGGCCTTAGTTTTTCTCTCTTCTCCATTTCTTTTCACACCAAAAGCCAAGAGGATTTAGGTCACCTAAAAACCTCTCAAATCCCTCTGAAAGCACCTCAGTTTTAATCCAAAATGGCTCAATCCAACTGCAAAGTGGATCCTCAAGACAACTCAATCCCACGTGAACCTTACTGGATTCCACAGCCACCAGGGTGAGAAGGAGTTGGAAGGAGATTGGGAGAAATGGGATCCAAATTTGGAGTGCTGGGATTGAGATTGTGTGGGGCTGGCTGCCAAGGGATGGATTTCATAGTAAATAAAAGCTTCACAATTCCTGACTTCTGTCCCATTCACTTCCAGTCAGTTGCAGTTCTGTTTTCAGTGGCACCTTCTCAGCTGATTGTGTTTGTGTCCTCCTTTCTCTCCTGTCTCTCTCTGCCTGCTCTGTTTTTCTCTCAGGGTCTCCCTTGACCCAGGGCAGCTCCCACCAAAGACCCTCCCCTGATTTAATTCCCAGTGCAGGAGCTCCAACAGCCATGGGTGAAGTTAGGAAGGCTGGCAGTGAAATGTCCCTGTAAGATCTTGCTGCACTTGGCTTTTGGCCCCTTCTGAAGAGCTTTGCCTTCAAGGGCATGAACATCTTTTCCTGGCTGGGAACTGGAACTCCAGACCCTGGCAGTGTGAGCCATGCAGGACCATGCAGACTGGGATCATGGGGGCTGGGATGACATGGACTGGGATCCTCCAGACTGGGACTGCACAGACTGGGACCAGTTGGATCAGGGCCAAACAGACTGGGATTGTACAAACGGATCACATGGACTGGGATTGTATAGACTGGGATCACATGGACTGGGATTGTACAAACGGATCACATGGACTGGGATTGTACAGACTGGGATCACATGGGCTGGGATTGTACAAACTGGGATCACGTGGACTGGGACCATATGGACCAGGATGGCTGCACCAGAACGATGGGAGCCGAGGCTGTCCTGCCCCACCCAGGGGTCCCTCCCAGTCCTGCCCAGTCCCGTGCGGGGGCGCAGCCAAAACTCCCCGGAGGGAACGCGGAGATCCCGGAGCGCTGCCGGTGTCGGTCTCTGTCCCGGTGCTGGTCTGGGTCTCATTCTCAGTCCTACAGCGGTGCCAGTCTCAGTGCCAGTGCCGGTTCTTGTTTCACTCTTGGTCTTGGTCTAATTCGTGGAGTGGTCTCGGTCCCAGTGTTGGTGCTGGTGTTGATCCTGTTGTGCTCCCAGTGCCAATCTCAGCCTCAGGCCCGGTCCCAGAGAGGTGCCAGTCTCGGTGTTGGTGCCGATGTCAGTCTCTGTGCTTGTTCTGGTCCCACTCTGTCTCAGTCCCAGAGTTCTCACAGTGCCAGTGCCGGTCCCAGAGCAGTCCTGGAGCCCTCCCAGTGCCGGTTCCTGTGTCAGTGTGGGCCTCAGTTTTGGTCTCAGTGCCAGTTCTGGTGCTGGTCACACTCTCAGTCTCGGTCTTGGTCCTAGTCCTAGTTCCAGTTCTGGAGTGGTGCTGGTCTCAGTTCCGGTGTTGGATCTGTTCTCATTCTTGGTCTCGGTGTCCATTCTGATTTTGGTCTCATTCTTGGTGCTGATGCCATTTCTTGTGACAGTCTTGGTCCCAAAGATTTTAGGCCTATTTGGGTGATTTTATACCAAACTGGGCAGGTTTAGGCTGGATTTTAGGCCACTTTTGGACTCTGCAAGGCTCATGTGTATGATTTTAGATCACCTTTGTGTGGAGTTGAGGCCCGTTTGGCTGATTTTAGCCCAAACCTGGTAGATTTAGGCTGGATTTCTGATCTTTTCTTGGAGATTTTAAGCCAAACCAGAGCCTTTTGGGACTGCGTGGCCCTTTGGCCTCGATCCTTCCCCTCACAGTTCCCGCCCTTTCCTTGGCCCCGCCCCTTTCCCTCACAGTTCCTGCCCTTTCCTTGGCCCCGCCCCTTTTCCCTCACAGTCCCCGCCCTTTCCTTGGCCCCGCCCCTCTCTAGTCACAGCCCCGTCTATCTTTAGCCCCGCCCCTTTCTTTCCGACCGAGCCCATGTGTTCACCACGCCCCTTTCCCCTCCAAGCCCCGCCCATCTCAGGGCGCGTTCCTCTCGCGCATGCTCAGAACACTCGGAGGTGCCTTCCGGGCGCCGCCATCTTTGCTCCCTGTCTGCCTGCCCGGCTTCAGCATGTCCGAGAGCTACGGTGGGGCTGGGGGGATCCATAGGGGATCTATAGGGGATCTATTGGGGACTGGGGGGGGGGTCTGAGGATTTCTATAGAGGATTTGGGCTTGCTAATAGAGGATTTGGGGTCTCTGGGGGTCCCTTATGGGTGATTGATAGGTCTATCCGGCATCTATAGACTGCTGGTGGAGGTTTTACAGCCCTGGGGGGATTCTGGGGGACTTTATAGGGGATTTGGGCTGCTCTGGGGCTCCCTAAATGGGGTCTGGGAGGTCTACAGGGGAGCTGTAGGGAACTGGGGATCTGTATATGGGATTTGTGTTTGTCTCTAGGGGATTTGGGGGACTCTGGGAGGTTTCTAAAAGGGGTCTGGGAGGTCTAGAGTGGATCTAAAGGGTCCAGGTGGGTTTCAGGCTCTCTAGGGGAATTTTAGGATTCTTAAAGGGAGTTCTTGGGAATTTTGTGCTCTGTCCAGGGAATTACTGGGGCTCCTGAAGGGAATTCTGTGGCTCCTATTGAGGATTTTTGGGAATTTTGGAGTCCTTAAAGAAAATGTGGCGGAAATGTCACTTGGGAACTTTGGGTTCCCCATAAGGAAACGTTGGTGTAATTAAAGGGAATTTTGTAGTGTTGGAGTTGTAGTTTTGTAGTTGTTTGCAGTTTTTCGGCGCATATTGAGAATTGTGAGAATTGTGGGGTCTCCACCGGGATTTTGTTTTAATTTTGGGTCCAAACATGGGACTATTTAGGTCCCTATTGGGAAGTTTTGAAATTTTGGGGTCCTCAAGTGTAATTTTAGACGTTGCCCTAAAATTATTTTGGGGTCCCTATTGTTATGAATGTTTTTTTATTTTTCCAATTTATCAAGCAGCAAGATTAAATGTAGCAGCAAATTTTTAATAGTAACAATTATAAATGTATACAATCAAAGTATTGGAGATCAATACAATCGAAGTATTGAATACATATATTTTAGGATAAGTAAAATTTGGCAGTAAGTAATTTAGTATAATTGAGGTTCATATAAAGCATGAGCAAAACCGACCAGGGAGGGGCTCCCCAGCCGGGGATACGGGGAGGGACTCGCCCCTCCTCACGTACCAAAGCATCCAGGCTAACAATCCCCCTTATATACTATATGCTACACAAGTGTCTGGAAAACTCCTCCTAGTTTCTATTCCTAAAGTCTACGTCACTGTGTGTACGGAGCATGCTCTACTGATGGGTTAGGGGGTCTCTCATCCTTTTGAGGGTTTTATTTCTGATGAAGGCTCGTCGTCTTCATCAATGACCGAGCTGTGACCTGCAGGTAGTGCATGCTCACTATGTGACTGAACAGATGTTTTCCATAAGACTCTAATTAAATCCCATGCCTGGAATCGTCTCATCTTGGCCCATTTCAAGGTTGAAACTCTATTTCTAGATGGTACTTATCAGACCTTTGTCGTTCTACGATTCCCTTCCAGCATCCTTGTTCAACTCCCAACATCTGGAAGATGTCCTTTGACCTGTCTCACCCATCTCCCCACTCATTCTGTAAAAAAAGTCTTCTTTTGATCTAAATAAAATTTTGTAAATATAGTTACAATTTATTTAGCACGAATCACATTTATCACAGGGTTCGAGCAGAACACTGGAGGCAGTGATGACAGGGGGGACAAACAAGGGAAAGGTGTCTGTGATGCTGAGCAAACCTGGATGTGTTTCAGGAATGCAAAGGGCCAAGGGCTGAGCCCCAGCCCCTGGCAAGGCACATCCTGTCCCTCCCTCATTGCTCAGGGCTCTTCCCGGGCCACTGGGCTCTGGGCATGTGCAATGCCAAGGGCAGCACCATGGGGTGGCCCCTGCCAGGCTGCTGAGCAGGGACAAGGAGGCAATGAGGCCCCAGCACAGCAAGGCTCACTTGTCCCCTGCTGGCCTCAGGCCCAGGGCCAGCGTGCATGGCCCAAGTGCTGCAGGAGTTGGCTGTGTCAGGGCCTTTCAGCTGCTGCCCATCCCTGTGCCCTCTGCAGCCCAGGCTGTCCTACGGTGTCCATGCCCTGCGCCTCTGTCCCTGCAGGCTGTCGTCATCCCCCGGCTGCCCCACCTCGCTGGCCCCTTCCTTTGCTGACAGCTCTGCCTCCTGCCTGCCTCTGCCTGCACACACAAAGCCTTGGGCTGGCCCACACTCCTTCTGGGGGACGGGTTGCACCACAGCCCTGCCCTGGGAGAGAAATTCCTTTCTCCTTGTGTCCAGTCTGGTCCACATCAATTTCCCTTGGCATTAATTAATTAATTCTCAGGCTGTTTTCTGCTATATCATAAGGATCCACCATCTCTGAAACTGACCTTCAGCCCCTCCCAGGGCTCTCCTTTGCTCTCCTCAGTCTCCACTCCATTGAGCACAGAGCTCCTTTGCCCCTGTACAGTGTTCATATGCTTGCAGCTTCCAAACCCCACCTGGGGAGATCTCTGGGCCCTCTCCAAGGTCTTGGCAAAAGAGAACATTCTGCTCATAGTCGAAGAAAATCACCAGACAACAAGGCAGGACCTGTCTGTCCTGGCTACTTTTTTCTGGGTGCAGTCCTCGGATAGATGGAATTTTAGCTGTAGAATCCCAATTTTGGCCATTGACACCTCGTTGAGAAGGGCAGTTCTTTTCCACAGGAAGGAAAATGCAGAGCCCCATGTTTGGTGTTAGATGAGAGACTGCCTGCAGGAGGCCAAGGCCAGCCAGAGCTGTCTGTCCTGGCAGATTTTGGCTTGAAGAACCCTTGCAGATAGAGAACATTTTAGGGGGAGTAGCAATTTCAGCCTTGGGCAGCAGGAAAGAGGGATGGTTTATTTCCCTAGGAAGGAAAGCACAGAGCCCCAGTGCTCCAGAGGCTGATGAGAGGCAGCCCTCACATGCCAGGGTCAGCCAGACCTGCCTTGTAGCCCCCAGGAGGCCAAACCATCCAGACCCATTCCATGTCCCCTTGGTTCCATGAGGCCCTGTAATGTCACAATGTTCTCCTTGCTCCTGAGGTGTCACAATGGCCCCTTGCTTCCATGAGGCCCTGCAGGGTCACAATGGCCCTTTGGTTCCGTGGGCCCCACAGTGTCACAATGGTCTCCATGATTCCATGGGGCCTTGCAATGCCACAATGGTCTCCATGGATCCACGGTGCCCTTGGTCTGCACCAGGCCCTGGAATGCAACAATGGCCTCTTGGTTCCACAAAGCCCTGCTGCTTCACACTGGTGCCTTGGGACCATGTGGCCCAGCAGGGCCACAGTGATGTCCTTGGTGCCATGAGGCCCCACAGTGTCACCATGGCCCCTTGGATCCACGGAGTCCCCAAGGTGTCACAATGGTCTCCACAGGAAGGAAACAACCGAGCCCCAGTGTTGCAGAGGCAGATGTGAGGCAGTCACCAGAGGCCAAGGACAGCCAGACTTGATGGTATTTGCAGATTTTGACTGGGAGTAATCCCCGGATATACAGAATTTTAGAGGTAGAATACCAATTTCAGTATTGACATGGACATCTGGAGGAAAAGGATGGCTCTTTTCCATAGGAAGGAAATCATGGACCACCAGTGTTTAAGGGGCAGATGAATGGCGACCATCACAGACCCAGTCCAGGCAGACCTCTCTGTTCTGGCAGCTTTTGTCTGAAAGCAGTCCTTGGATATAGGGAATTTCAGAGATGGAATCCTAATTTTGGCTATTTCTGCATTGATAAGAGGGATGGTTTTTGCCATTGGAAAAAAAGCACTGAACCCCAGTGTTCCAAAAGCAGGTATGAGGCAGTGCCCAAGAGAGAAAAGGGCAGCCAGACCTGTCTGTCCTGGCAGCTTTCACTTGGGAGAAATCCTTGGATGTACAGAGTTTTGGAGGTGGAATCCCAATTTCAGCCACGGCTGCCTGGTCGAGGTGGATGGTTTCACCATAGCAAAGGTAAGTGAGAAGCCGAAGTGTTTTGGAAGAAGATGAGAGGTGGCCTCCCTTAGGCCTAGCCAGCCTGACTTGTCTCTCCTGGTACCTTTCATCTGGGATCTATCCTTGGACATAGGGATTTTTAAAGGTGGAATCTCAATTTTGGTTGTGGATGCCAGGATTGGAAGAAGAGTTGTTCTCATTAGGGAGGAAAGCACAGAGCCCCAGTGTTTCAAAGGCAAATGAAAGGCAGTCTTTAGGAAGCCAAGGCCAGCCAGACTTGACAACGATGGCAGCTTTTGTCTGGGAGCTGTCCTTGGATATAGGGAATTCTGGATGTGGACACTCAATTTTGGCTATGGGCGCCTGGACATGAAAGGTGCTTTTTTTCCCGTAGGAAAGAAAACCACACGATCCCACTGTTTCAAAGGCAGATGAGAGGTGGCCTCTGGGTGGCCAAGGCAGCCAGATCTCTCTGTCCTGGCAGATTTCACCTGGGAACAATCCTTGCATCAAAGGAAACTTGGAGCAGGAATCCCAATTTTGGCCATGGGCACCTGGAGGAGAATGACAGTTCTTTTCCATAGGAAGGAAAGCACAGAGCTCCAGTGTGGGAAGACAGATTGAAAGGATAGTACAGAAGGCAATCTCTCCCAATGAATTACAGCTGTACTGATGACTGAGGAGTGGAAACATCTGTGCCTGCCCAAGGAGTTGGGGTGTTCTAAAAGAGTGGGTTAGCTGGCTGACCCAGAGTCTGCTGCAGTTTGGGATGGAGTCTGCTGGCTGTGCTGTGAGGAGGTAAGGGACATGCAGTCGTGCAAGAGACAGATAAGGTAAGAAGATGTTGTGGGAGGGTGTCCTGGGGTACAATGCAAAAATGTGTATTCTATCACCATCTGTTGAGATGTAGGAGGGCTGGTGATCCTTATCTCTGTGGGAGATATCCTCTGCTGATGTGCCATCTGATAAAATCAGGGGATGATCATCGTTATCTTTTCACAACCCATCCTTCCTCCAGAAGATATATTCCGTTAATGGGCCATTAAATCCTATTGTGTGACTGATAAGATTACATCACCCCATTGGGAGATGCCCCAACCAGGGGCAGGAGCCAAGCCTTTCCTACCTAGATAAAAATCTGGGGTTTGGGACCCGAGGGCAGACCTTTCTACTGGATCCCAGAGGAAAGTTGGACCTTTCCCACATCATCGCTGGATCTTCGGAGGAAAACTGCACCTTCTACAGGAGCACTGCTTCAACTGAACCACATCTGTCATCCAGGAGGACTGCAGCCACCATTTATACGGACTGCTACGAACACCCTGACTGACAGGATGTCTGGTTGTATTTCTGACTGTCTTGGTGGTTGTTTCTTTTATATTATTGCATGTATTTTATTTTTTCTCTTTTCTCCTATTAAATTGTATTACTGACTTGGAGTCTCGCACTGGTTTTACTTTCAAACCAACACATCTTGTTATGGAAAACATCTGCTCAGTCACATAGTGGGCATGCACTACCTGCAGGTCACACAGCGGACACTGATGAAGACGACGAGCCTTCATCGGAAATAAGACCCTCAAAAGGATGAGACATCCCCTAACCCATTAGTAGAGCATGTGCCATACAACATAGTGATGTAGATTTTAGGAATAGAAATTAGGAGGAGTTCTCTAGAAACTTCTGTAGCATATAGTATATAAATAGGATTTTTGGCCTTGATGCTTTGGTACGTGAGGAATGGCGAGCCACTCCCCATATCCCCGGTCAGTTTTGCTTATGCTTTATATGAACCTCAATTATACTAAATTATATTCTCAAATATATGCATTTTGATTGTATTCATCTCCAATACTTTAATTGTATCCATTTATAATTGTTACTATTAATTTAATTTAATCTCGTTGCTTGATAAACTGGAAAAATAGAACGTCATTCATAACATTATCAAACAAGTCAGAGCAAGAGAATGAGAAAATAATTCCTACGAAAACATCTTCCCCTCACCCTTCCCTCCTTCCCGGATTTCCTGTTATTCTCCATTCCCTCCCCTGTCCCCACACAGGGGATGGGGGTCACAGTCAGATCGTGTCACTGTTCCCGGTTCCTGTCTGCAGTACAGAGGTGGCTGCCCTGTCCCCGGGACTGTACCTTGGAAGGTTCAGACTTCTCGATCTGTCCACTCCATCTCCCCCTCCAATATGCACACACACACGCTTTTTTGCTTTTTTTTTTTTTTTTTTTTTTTCTTTTAGTAAAACAAAACAATATTCATAATTCTCTTAAGTCTTTGTTTTTCCCTAGTTCAAGAATTTAACACAGCCTTGGCTGAACAACAGTCCATGTCAATTAGCACCGTTTTCTAGAAGTGACAATCTCTTTCGTTCCTTCTTACCTACAAGTCCCTGGCCCTGTTTCCAAGCAGATTCCCAGGGTTTGTTTAAGTCACATTCACCCTGTTCCTTTCACCCATCACTGCTGGAGCCCCCTCACCTGCTCACCCTCGCAGGTTCCTCCAAACGCGTGTCCCTGCCCGCGGGCTGGGCTGAGCTGGGCTGAGCTGGGCTGGGCCGAGCTGGGCTGGGCTGGGCTGGGCTGAGCTGAGCTGGGCTGGGCTGGGCTGGGCTGGGCTGAGCTGGGCCGAGCTGAGCTGAGCTGGGCTGGGGGCAGCGAGCCCGGCAGAAACCAACACCCGCGGGACGCTTTGGTTCGCAGGGCCCGAAGGTCCGGGGTTCCTCCCTTTCCCCTGTTCCACTTGATTTAGGATTAAATTTTTGGAGGGGATAAAGGCGTGTTTTTTCTCCAGCACTGGGTGGGTTTTTCCCTTGCATGGAGCACTTGGGCCTTCCCCGGGCCCCTTCTGCCCTCTTGCAGAACCAGTGGCATTTTCCACCACGCACAGTTTGTAACCAAGAGGCGGCTGCAGCCGAGGAGGCTCCAAGCGCCTCCTTCCAGGCTGACTCTGCAGATGCCGAGGCTGCTCTGGGCTCTGCCAGGGCTCAGCTCTGGGCGAGGCTGGGCTCGCTCTCCCCTCGCATTGCTCGGGGCAGCTGAGTCACAGGGGGAGAAGGCAGGCACACAAGGGTGTTGAGGTTTTAAGAGAGTTTTTATTCAAAAAACTTCCATAACAAACAGTCCTAACGACCCTAACTAACTAGCAGTGCTAACTACCATAACTAACTAGTCCTAACTACTGTAACAAAAAGCTGTTCTCAAGTGCTTCATCTCCTCTGCTACACCCGTGGTTGCTTTGCTGCAGCGATCAGAGGGCTCAGGCTGGAGAGAGGCTTGGCTGATGATAAAAATGGGTGCTGACCAAAGGATAAAAAAGAAAGAAATGGACCATTACTTTCCAGAGTCAAGTTCCTGGACGAAGGGGAATGGTTTGAAACTCCAGAGACGGAAGCAAGCTCAGATTAGGTCTAAGGAGGAATTTTTTTACCAGGGGAAACACTGACAGAGGGTGCCCGGAGATGTGGGAGGTGCCTCCTCCCTGGAAGCATCCAAGCTCAGGTCAGGCAGGGCTCTGAGCCACTTGAAGATGTCCCTGCTCGTTGTGGGTCACCAGGTCCAGATGACCTCGAACGGACCCAGACAACCCCAACCAGGCGAGGATTCTGCTTGCTTTGCGTGTGAAAAGCAGCGAGGCTGGAGATTATCGGAGGGGGGCCCCCCAAGAAAACCCCTCCCTGGCGCTGCTGTTTCCCCTGCAGCCGCTTCGCGCTCACCTGCAGCAGCTCCTGGGCAGAGAAGCGCCGCTCGTCGTCCGAGTCCAGGCTGCACTCGAGGAAGTCCCGCAGCAGAGCCGACAGGCGCCGCGGCTCCTGCAGCTGCGGGGTCCCGTTCTGCCGGATCAGAGCCCGAGCCTGCAGGAAAAGCAAAGGCAGCGCTGTGCCAGCTTCCTTCACACCCACAGCTGCTCACATCGACCCCGGTAACTCAGCCCCAGCTCCGGGGGCAGTTTCCTCCCTGGCAGAGATGCTGCTCACGGCTCATTTTTCTGTGCCAACCAATAACCCCAAACCCTGATGCAGCCACAGCCATTGCAACACCCAAATGATCTTGCTTGAGAGGCCATTTAGTTGTCTGACTTTGTTAGTAGGAACCTCCATCAGAAACAGCACATTTTGCTTCTCCAAATACGGACACCAGCTTTACAGGCCATTTTCAAGAGTCAGTGTGGTCTGCGTGTGTTATTTTAAATTGCATCAAACACATGTCTGCAGTGCCACTGACACTGAAGTAAATGAATTCCTGATGCCCCATCCCAGAAATTGCCAGGCAAGGAACAGGAGGTTGGGGTTGCTGAAAGCTCAGGCTTGATGACAGAAAAGTAGCTTGGACTAGGAAGGAAATATGTTGGACTACAGGGATGTTAAGCAATCATCTTCATGTTTTAGACAAGCTTCCCAGTGAGAAAAATCAGGGGGGAGTTCAACTTAAACCTCTCTTAAAAACCTCTTTTAGAAACTCCTTCAGAAAACTTGTTGGGCTTGGGGATGGGTTTTGGGGTTGGTTTGTGGTTTTTTTCCAAGATAACATTAGAGCTGATACACTGGCTTCACATTTTCAGGTCATCCTCACTGACAGAAGAGCTGCAACAATTTGAAACCCAAAGCCAATTGTTGCTGGAGACTGCAGAATATTCATCTGCGTTCAGGCTCGAGTCTTCTGGGAATTCCCTTCCCAATATGCAGAAACCTCCAGCAGCTCCTCCCAGTGCAGGGTCAGCCTGTGCTCACAGGCCTCTGCAAACACTGGAGAATTTGCCTCTTACCATAGCCCCTGTTTCCTTGAAGTAAGGAGGTTCTCCTTCCACCATCTCGATGGCCACAATGCCGAAGGACCAAATGTCCACCTTGGGGCCATAAGGAGACCTGGTCACAACTTCTGGGGCCATCCAGTGAGCAGTGCCCACCATGGAGCTGCACTGGTCCTGCTCAGGGCTGAGCTGAGCACAGAGGCCAAAATCAGCTGAGGACAGAAACAAACACTGTCAAAGACAGCTGCAATGAGGAAACCAAGCACAAAGATTCCCCACTCTCAAGGTGAGAATGCAGTAGTGAAGTCAGCTGGAAAAGTCCTCAGGGCTGTGGCCAAGGAATGATGGAACTGGACCCTTAAATAAACCCTCAGCGTTCATGCAGTGGCTTTTACTGATTCCCTTGCAGTTTAGATTCCAACTCCCGTCCCTCTGGAAGGGCCATGCCCAGAGCAAAGCCACTCCTGACACTCTGCTCCTCTCCTGAGCTTTCTGCACGGGGCAGCCGCTCTCAGCTGGCAGCAGGGGCCGGGCAGTGCCAGCAGCAGCACTTGTGGGGCTCTGACCATCCCTGGAAACAGCCTCACACTCACACCCCGGGAGCACCGTGCCTGGCCACGAACACCCACCCAGCTTGACAGAGCCAGCCATTCCCAGAAGGATGTTGGAGCTCTTCAGATCTCTGTGGATCACCCGCTTGGAATGGAGGAAATCCAGGCCCTGCAGACACTGAGAGACAACAAGAAACACAAGAATAAAAATCAATTGTCACAACACATCACACAAGAAAGGACAGTTTGGAATTCTCCCAGCAGCAACTTTGCTGTGACAGGCCAGGAGACAGTCCAGGCAAATGGTTCAAGGCAAAGCTGAGAACAGCAAATCAAATCAAATCAAAGAAAGACAGAGAGAGTACCACAGCAGCAGGAAAGAGGACAAGAACAGAGTAGAAGTGTAGTGATACTGGCAGGCCACTGACTTCAGAGGCTCTTTCTTCTCCAATTCATAAAAACAACACAGAAACAAAGCCCTGAGCATGGAGCCCTTCCTGCTCTCACAGCCTGTTTGGAAGGACCATCGTGTCCAAGCCATGGGAAGCACAAGCAGGATCCCTCACCTCCCGACTGACAGCTGCCATCTCTCCTTCAGCCATGCGTGTCTGTCTGACAACGTCCTGCAAAGTTCCTCCATCCATGTATTCCATCACCAGCCAGAGATCTTCGTCAACAAGGAAGCTGGAAGAGGACAACAACAGCATGGAGATGAATGTGCACTGCTCAATTTCCCCATGGAAAAGCCTCGAGTGGAGTTTTGTTTCCAGGTCAATTGTCAATGAGAACACAATCAGATGGAGAGACATTCCTGCACAGACCTTGGAATCTGCACAGTCTGAAGGAGAAGGAGACACCTGTGAGAAAGGAGATGCCTTAGATGGCAAGCAAGTGAAAAACACAGTTTAGCAACAGCCCAGATCAGTGTGGAACCACAACACTTGCCCCCAGCTGGTTCAGCATCTGAACTCATCAGTTCCACCATTCCCTCCAGAACAAGGCAATGCAACTTCCAGAGTTATCCAGGCAAGGAGGCCGTACAGCACTTGGGACAAAAGTTATCAACTCTTTGGAAAACTTTACACAAAGTCCCTTCAGAAACAGGCAAGGCCATTGAAAAATGGGCAAATGAGGCATTTCTGGAAACCTGGACTTCCTGGCATCTGCAGCAATGGAAAAGAGTTGGGAAGAAGAAGCCAAGGGAAATAATTTCTGCCATGGTTTTTCAGCACTTGTCATAAGGCACAGCAAAGGGGTTCAGCTTGAAGAAAAAAACCAAACAAAAGCATGGAGGGAGTGAACTGCCAGGCTGTTGTTGAAGATATGGCCAGGTCAGGCTTTTTCAGAAGAGGCTACTGACTACGAATGAAAGATTAACACAGGGCCCTTGCACAGGATAAGACCTGAAGCACTCACCTGTCCAAAAAGATGACAATGTTGGGGTGGTTCTTGCCTTTCAGGAGCAGGATCTCATTCACAGCTCGTTCCCTGTTCTGCTCTCTGAGACTCATTTTCTTTATGGCCACCTGAAGTGACATTGCAGACCTTTAGCTGGAGGGGTCTGTGGCAGGAGACCACAGCAAGCATGGAGTGAATCTTTTTGGAGCGACAGAGCCAGGCTGTGCCAAACTGCCTTGGCATGGGACACCAGAGCTCAGCAAGTGCCATTCCCACAGCCCATTTCTCTGCTGGCTGGGGGCTGCTTACAGGACACGTGGCCAGAGACATTTGGCCTTGTAAGCTCTGCAGAAATGGTCCCTCAGCTGTCAGCCTCAAAGCTCTAACAACATTTTCTGCACCTACAGAATCTGCATCTTCTCAAATGGCCTTAGTTTATCACCACTCCGGTGATGATCATCATCATCATCATCGTTATTATTTAAACACATTTTGCAAGCAGGAGGTAATTCTGATGCTGTGAAACAGAGCAAAACAGCCCAGAACCCTTTAGCAATTCTATGGGACTTGGTCATGATTTCAAATGCCACTGCTCTGTTTGGGATTGCACAATAAAGCAGACACAGACATCCATTGTCACAGGGTGTCACTGACACCAGACCCAGTTGTGTTTCAACTGCAGCGTTTAGGAGAGAGCTTTGCTCTGGACATCCATCTTCTCATTTCTCTCCCTCTCTCTCTGTGAACAGCTGCAGTAGGACTAAAACCCCAAACTGAGCCCAAGCAGGATCTCTCCCTAATTAGGCCTAATTAGGCTTTGAAGATGAAAAGCAGGATGGAAAAACTGCTAAATAGTGTTCCTGTCCAAGGCTGGGATGAAGATAAATTGGGCCTCAGTCTCCACCTGCTGATGCATTCATGGTTTTAGATATGAAGACCAAGCCATGGTGTCCAGCTCTGACAGACACCACTGCCCTCCTTGCATTCCTCTGGGCACTTCAGAAGCACCAAGTCTGTCCCAGCTGTGTTCTGAAGGCTGACACTGCTCTGCCTTCAGAGGAGCAGCCTGTGCAGGAAAGCTCTGCTGGGCCCCCAAAGCTGCAGCCACAGCTCCCAGCAGAGGGGAAAGCCCTCGAGAGCTGCCAGACGTGCTGGACGTGGTGGCACTGACCTCTCCTCCAGTGGCCCTGTCGAGTCCTTTATAAACAGTTCCAAAAGCCCTGGAGACAAAACAGCAGAGAAGAAAGAAGCAGAGCTTTAGGCTCTGGGAGTGAAAGGCAGCCCAGACAGGAGATCTCTGCTGCCTGCAGCATTCACAAAACACCTGCGTGCATCGACCCTTCAAACAGCAGTGCAGCAGCCACCAGCCGTCTGCCATGCAAGGTGTGCAAGAGAAAACTGAGCCCAACACGAAGGAAAAGGGCTGGAGCGAATGTCCACACTGAATTCCTTTAGTTCAAAACCTGAGGTGGGAGTTGGTGTCTAAAGAAGTGGAAAAGAATGTATTTCATCCTTTTGCATTTCCTGCCTAAGACTTGCAGGATCCACAAGGGCCCTGCCATCAGGCAGGTGATGCATTTTCCCCTCGAGTGCAGCAGCTCTGTGTCTGTTACTGAATGCATGGAGTTTATTACCTGTGCTGAAAAAAGCACTTATTAGTTCTTCTTGAGAACTGTTTTCTGAGAGTCACCAGATGGTGAGTTGCTCTTTAGGGCAATCAAATTCCAGGCACAGAAGACCTTCCAGGTCCTGCTCCTTGCTGCAGGCAGGACACTGCCAGCCTCAGAGGCCTTTGACTGTGCCTTCTGACCACAGTTATCAATTCTGATCAAAACTGAGAGACAGCAGGATCATACGCCAGTGTCGGAGGGTGTTTGGAGCTCTCCTGACTCCAGCAAAATACCTGGGCCCTGCTTGTGCAGAAGGAACTGCCATGCACTTACCCTTGGCCAATCTGCTCCAGTCCCAGGTATTTCTCAGCAGGCTCCCCCACGCTCACGATGTTCCCTGAAAGAAACCACGTGGAAGATGCTCCCTCCCAGATGGAGACCCCGCCTTGCAGCAGAGCCAGAATGCAGCCCCACTCCCTGGGGCCATGAGCCCCTTGGTGTCAGCTGGGGAAGGACAATGAATGACTCGGTGACATTCAGCTGCAGAGCAGCACTGGGTGCAGCTCATGCTGAGACACACACACAGCACCCTGCTCTGGCACACAGGAACAGAACAGACGTACTCAGCTGCATCAGGCACCGCTCCCCTGTCCCCTCTGGCTGCAGGGCTGTGCTGCTGTCAGAATGTTCAGCCCAGGATCCCACAGCGGAGGGAGGTTCAGTGTGCTCTTCCCAAGCAGAAGGAGGTTCCTCGTCCTCTTCCCAAAATGCTGCAGGTTCTCCATCCTCTTCCCAAGCAGAGGCAGGTTCTCCATCATCTTTCCAAGCCGCGAGACGTTCACCATCCACATCCCGTGCTGGGATATGTTCACCCTCCTCTTCCCGAGCCACAGGATGTCCTCTGTCCTCATCCCACACCGGGAGATGTCCGTCGCCCTCATCCCACGCCATGGGAGCTTTTCTATCCTTGTCCCATGCCAGGGGATATCCACCATCCTCCTCCCATGCCGGGAGATGTCCACTGTCCTTGTCCCACACTGCGGGAGCCTTGCTGTTGTATTCCCAAACCACGGGGTGTTCACCATCGTCCCCCAGAACAGCGGCAATCTCACTGCTGTCTTCTTCCTCTTTGGAAGCAGAGGGAGCCAGAGGAGGTGCTGATGCAGCTTTGGTGCCCTGAGGACAGACAGTAGCGTGAGGGACAGGAAGTTCGATCTCAGTTGTCACCTTATTTATCCTCAGCTACACATCCAGCTGCACGAAGCACAAACAGAGTTCAGAGTTGTACAAACTAACAATGGGCTAAAAGTGACATTGCCACTTATTGTTGGGAATTCGGTATTTCACCATGGCTAAGGCAAATCCTCTGCCTGCAAAACCAGACCTGCAGCTCTTCTAAACTCTTCAGCAGAAAAGGAGAAAACTGCCAGGGATCCCTTTGCTGCTGCTGCTGCTGCTGCTGCAAAGACCCTGACAGGGACTTTCCTTCGGCCTCCCAGGATGGCACTCGGCTGCCACACACAGAGCTCACAATTTGCTGCACAATTCTGAACACCAGAGGTTTCTTCCCACTCACCGAAGGAGGAGCTGCTTGGGATCCACGCATGAGGTGCCCTGCAATGGGAGAGGGAACATGAACCAGATGCTGGTAGGAAAAAAATTGCCCGTGGTGGGAAATGCCACGGAGCAAGGTAACCCCAAGAGAACATTTTGCTTTCACAGCATCCCTCCAGGAGCCACAGTCCCTTCACAGAGCAAGCAAGAGAACAGCACAAAATCCTGGGCTGTGTCAGTTCTTGGCTGGACCAGCAAACAAAGGGAGTTCCAGGCTCCACTGCCACAGACGCCCTGCTCGAGGGAACAGAACCCCCCCAGGCCTCATTGCAAACGCCTCGCTGGCTGCAGACACCCCCTTTTTGAGCTGCAGCTGCTGGCAGGAGCTCTCCCAAACCAACGGTGTCTTCATGGCAATTTGGTTACAAAGTCAACTCAAAGGTCCAGAGGAAGAACAGAAAGCACACAGCAAGCCCAAAGCCACAGATGCTGCACCGAGAGAAAACCTCAACTTACTTGCCAAGTGGGTTAAAAAATACCCCGAATAAGCCACAGAGTAGAGAGTGCAAACTGCAGCAACCACTTGCTGGATCATTGTGGCTGCGCTGCACACGTCTGCAGGCTGCACCCCTGCAGGCACACACGGACACGGGTCAGGGCTGGGCTGGCTGCCGAGAATGCCTCGGGCAGGAGGATCCTCCGGCAGTCAGCAGGCACCCAGAGCCTCTGGGCACTGAGGCCTCTGTGTCCCACAGCAACGGGAGCACCGCTGGGATGTGGCAACGCTCCTGTGACATCACAGCAGCAGCTCACGAAAAGAACGCTTGGAAGGTTCTCTGTGTCACTGTGATAGGTTGACTTAGGAAGAAGAAACTCAGAAGAGGTTCTTCCTAAGGGAATTTTTTCTGTGGGGGTTGGGATACCTGCAACAGCCAATTAAAGAAAGTTAGTTCGCTCCGGGAACACACATTTTGAAGGAGGTAATCCAGAACTGAGTCTCTTTGTCTTTCCGGTGGCTGAGCAGGTAACACCAACCCGAGCTTCCCCCTTCCCCCATGCGGGGGGGAGGCTCGGGAGGCCACTTGGGCCCCGTTTGCCAACGAGGGGGACCCGATGGCCGGGGGGAGAAAATGTTTTGTGATAAGACCTTCACGGCTTCCTCCTCCACGGGCCTGCGGCTCTGGCGTGGGGGGGAGGCCGACTCTTGCTGCTGCCGGACAGGCCGGGCCTGCCCGGGTGGCCATGAGCAGTGTGGGGCTGCAGCCCAGCCCCAGAAAGGCTGATTGACACCTCAGCTGCCCCCCAGCTCGGCCTGAGCCTGGCCCAACTTTAGTAGTTGTGTTAAACTTTAACTCTTTAGTGTGCAGATAAGGTTTGCAAAGCCTTCAGCCTTTCCTTTGAATATGAAAGGGAATAAAAAGATTTCTGAAGTCAGTGACGTAAGAGCTAAGTTTTTGAGATGGAAGGAGAATGAGAAGATGCTGAAATGGCTGAAAATCTTTTTGTAAAATTGTAGGGATGAACTGATGTACTGAATATTCCTATAAACCATGTAAAGAGACATGGGGGGATAGAAATGTTCCATTTAATAGAGGATTTGACCAAAGAGCACCTGTGTTGAGAATTTCTGTCCTGAGAAAAGAAGGGGATTTCGGTTTTCTGAAGATAAAGCCTGAGCAGAGAGAAAGGAGACAGAGGAATCTTTGCTGTCGAACATTTCATTCTTAAAAGTAATACCCCATGAGACAATCATGGCCCACATCTACAGCTTTGGGACTGTTGTAGAGTTGGGAGGAGCGTCACGGTTGCAGGTTCTCGGGTGGATGCAAATCGTGAAAGATAAAACCACAAGAGAACTGTCTTTTTCCTTCCTGTGGGAAAAATCCCTACAACTTCAATAAAAAGAGGCTTCTCTCTCCAGAAGTGAACAGAGAAAGACTAAATTGGGGACTGACCGAAGTATTTGCTATATGTTTGTTTTGTTGTTATGAAGATTAGGAGAGGGCAGGAAGGAGTGATCTGAAAAAATCTTATTCTGATTTTTTTTTTCCTTTCTCTTTGTTTATGTAGTTAATAAATTTTCTTTTATACTCTCTGAAGTTTTAGGCCTGCCTTGCTCTTTTGCTCCTGGTTCTGTCTCACAACAGGAAAAATAAGTTTATTTAAATTGGCAACTCAAAACGAAGACAATGACAAAGAGAGAATAATAGAAATGGAATAGAGGTGGGGGGAGAGAAAGAGAGTGACAGAGCCAGATTAAGTAGAAAACCTCTCCAGTCTGTGGATCCCAGTGGCTTCCTGTGGATGCTCTACATCTCCATTTCCTTCGTGCTCAGGGTCCCCCACAAACACGGAGTTCAGGGGGTCCATACACACTGGGGGCAGGTGGGAAGGCCCAGGTTCCTCCCCTGGCAGGGACAAGTCTGACACAGGCTCTGGCAGCAGCCTCTGGCTCTGCTGCATCCCTTTGCATCAGGAGCAGTGCTCTGCTGCAAGGCCTCAGCAGTGAGTCTGGGCAGCGCTTTGGGGCTCTTGGATGGATTCTGGCCCCTGCTCAGCTGCCCCTCACGGCAATGTGCCGTGGATGTGGCCTTCCCGGGCTGGGCATTTTCCAGCGGAGCCAGTTTGTGTGAGGGAGGATGGGTGTTGAGTGCCTGTGAGCAGAGGTTCCCCCACAGCCCCAGAACTCTCGTCCTCCCTGGCTGGCTGTGGGCAGTGTGTGCAAACGTGGCCTCAGCAGATGAGCCTGTGGGCTACGGCCTCCCCCAGCCCCAGCCTGGCCCAAGCTGATTTTCAGGACAGCTGCTGGCTTTGGCTTGCTTTGGATACATTCTCCTGCCTCAGTCTCGTGTCCTTGTCCCTAGACCAGAGGCAATTGATCAATGGTGTCACCTTGATGGTACCTCAGGTGCTGTTAGGCCGCTCAAGTCCCAGGCCAAAGCTGCAGTCAGGTGAAGGAGGGCTGGGCTGGGCTGGTCTCAGCCTCTTTATTCAGTTTCGCCATAATGTGCAAATCTCATTCCTGGCAGCGTTTAAGCCATTGCCCATAACATTTCAGTGTGTGACACCGCTGCTGTGCCCAGAGGCCTGTGAGGCCCAGTGGCCCAGGACAGACACCCCGAGCCCCACAGTGCCAGGCCTGGCTTTGCAGGCTGGGCTGTGCGGGGCCAGAGGAATTGGCCGGATGGACGCAGGCAGGGAGTTGTGGTCAGCGGCTCCATGGGCGGCTGCAGGCCGGGGATGAGGGGTGTCCCTCAGGGAGGGCTCTGCCTCGGCCCCGGGGGGGGGCCCAATGCGAGGGCGAGGGGCTGGGGGGGCCATGGGGGCGTTCGATCAATGGGGAGGGCCCGGGGAGTGCTGAGAAGGGGGTGGGGAGTGGGGGGGAGGGAGGGGTCCCATGGATTTGGGGGGGGTCTTGATGAGTGTGGGGGGAGTCCCATGGATTTTGGGGTCCTGGTGACGGGGGGAGCGGTGAGTGGGGGGGGTCCCATGGATGGGGGAGGGGCTGTGAGTGAGGGGGGGTCCCAGCGCTTTGGGGGGGTCGGTGAACGGGGGCGCAGTGAATAGGGAGAGCCCCGGTAAATTGGGAGGGTCCCTGGTGATAACCGGAGGAGGGGGGGAAAGGAGCGAGCCCCAAGGGACGCCCCCCGGTGCTGGGGACACCCCGGTGCCCCCCCAGAGCACGCCTCCCCCCCCCCCCATTCCCGCTCCTGTTCCCGGGGGAAGTCAAAGGGGAGGGGAGGGGCGGAATCCCCAGGATGGGCAGGGGGGGCACAAAGGGGGGTCTTGGCCCTGTGCACCGGAGGGTGGTCGGTACACGAGGAGGGGGGGTCCAGTCCCGGTGCCCGAGGGGGCGTCCCGGTGCCCGGTGATTCGTGAGGGGCTGTCCGGTGATTCCTGGGGAGGTCTCCGGTGGTCCTGGTGCATGACGGGGGGGTCCCGGTGACTCATGGAGGGGTCTCCGGTGATCTCGGTGCCCGAGGCTGGCGATGTTTGAGGGGGGGGTCCGGCGGTCCCGGTGCACGATGAGGGGGTGTCACTGCTCGATGGGGGGGGGTGTCCCGGTGCACGGTGACGGTGCTGATTGATGGGGGAGGTCCTCTGGTGGTCCCGGTGCCCGGTGATTGATGGAGGGGGTCTCCGGCGATTCCTCGGGAAAGGGGGGGCGGTCCGGTGATGCCGGTGCACGAGGAGGGGAGAGAGGAAACTCGAGGGTCCTGAGGGGATCCCGGTGCACGAGGACGGTTAAATTCGGGGGTGCTGATGCTCGGAGGGGGGGTCAGTTCCTGGTGTGTGACACAGAGAGAGACCCCGGTGACACTGGGGACCCTGGCACGGGGCTGGTGACACTCAGGGGCTCCAGGTGGCACAGAGACTCTCCCCAAATTCTCTGCCACGAGGTCCTGGTGGCACGAGGGGCTCTCGGTGATACGAGGAGCTGGTGGCACTCTAGGGGCTCCTTGTGGCACAAAGAGCTGGGGGCACTTGAAGAGCTCTTGGTGACACTCGCGGGGCACTCGGTAGCACCAGGAGCGCCAAAATTCCTCTCAGTGACACGAGGGCCCCCCTAAATTCCTCTGGGTGACACAAAGAGCTCCCCAGATTGGTCTGGGTGACACGAGGATCCGTCGCACGAGGACCCCCAAAATTCCTCGAGCGAACCCCCCCGAAATCCTCGCGCGGGACCCCCCACTCAGCGCGAGCCAAACCCTCCCCTCCCCTCCTGCTCCTCACCCCGGGGGTCTCCGGGTGATCCCGCCCCAGGTCCTCCCCTTTCCCCTTTTCCCCTTAGGGATGGGAAGGTCGGAGGGACTGAAGGGGGGGTGCAGGTGCGGGTTTTTTCCGGGGGGGTCCCGGCGGCCCCCGGGACGGGGTCAGTGCTCAGCAGCGGGGCCGCGCCGCTCGCACCCGTTGGCCGAGATCAAGGGGGGCGGCCCGGGGACCCCTGGGCCCCCAAATCACACCCGGGTCTGCTGCTTTCGTCCTGTGCTCCCAGCGCTGATTTTTCCCTTTATTCAGTCTTTTGGCGTATTTTTATGCTAAAGTTTAATAAACCTATGAGACTTTAAATAACCCCCAAAACAACAGCGTCGTTTGTCATAAGACCTTTACTATATTTTGTTAAGGTTTCATAAATCACTAAAATTCTAAAAAGTGAGCGTCGTTTCTGCACTGCCGGGGTAGGAGGTGCAGCTCCAAGGAGGGAGGCGAGTGGAAAGCTGGTTTGAAGGGTCTTCATTTACTTCTCATTACACTGCTCTGAGTTTTTGGAGTTTTCTGCCAGAAATCTCTCCCCTCTCCCACTCATCCACAGGGGTTTGGGACAGATTCCCCATTTTGTGGAGGAAATCAATGCCATGCACTGACGGTCCGAATTAGGGGATAGGAGAAGAGAGGCTCCAGGGATTCCCGCAGAGCCGGAGGCAGCGAACACGCGGGGCTGGGAAAGGCGTGCCGGGAGCTGCGGAGAACTTTGTTTGTGTTTCCAGGCCAATGGCGGCTCGGGCCCGGGCCCGTTCCAGGGCTGTTCCTCATCTCCGCCTTTGCCCTCCCACAGCCCGGGGGGCCCTGAGAGCGCGGGCCGAGGCTGGGCCGTGTGCAGAGCCCGCCCCTCGCTGCCATTGGCTGATTGTGCCAATGTCACTCCTGGTTGTCGCGCGCTGATTGGGCAGAGCAGCAAAGGCGCCATTGTGGCAGCGTCTGTGCGGGCCCGGCAGCGGCGGCAGCGGCCGGAGCCCGGGGAGGCGGCGGCGGAGCTCGGAGGCGGCCCCAGCGCAGGTGGGAGCCGCGCTCGGTTGTGCGGGGGCTCGGGGCTCGCTGCGGGCCGAGGGGGCGGCAGGGGGCTCTGGCGGGTTGGTTGTGCCGGTGCCGGCCCGTGTTGGCGCTGGGCTGAGGGCGCTGCGGGAGCGGCTGCCCGCGGTCTCCTTCCCGCTGGGGCCTCGGCAGGAGCCGGTGCCGGAGCAGCGCTGGCTCGTCCCGGTTCGTGTGGGTGGCACAGAGGTGTCTGCCCTGTGCCCGGGGCTGTGCGGGAAAATTCCCGTGGCCAGAGGTTTTTGTGCCCGCAGGAGACAGAGGAGTCCTTCAGAAGTGACTTTATTGATGAACAAAGAGAGGCCATGCGGCATTTGCCATGCGGTCTCTAAAGCGTCGCCTCCTTTTTATCCTCATTTTCCCGCCCCCATCTCCGTCCCCTCTGGCTGAGGTACTTGGAAGGTTCAGACTTCCCGATCCACCTACTGCATGTCCTCGTTAATATGCACTCCTACTACGATATTAATCTTACTGCTTTCAATCCCTCCTTTTCTTATTTTCTCAAGAATTGCCTTTACAAACTTTTAATTTCCATTGACTCAATCTCTTTTCCTGCGTCCTCTTTGGCGCAAGGTGTCGTGCATGGTAAAAAGCTGAGAGTTGCTGCAGCACGTCAGAGGAGGAGCAGCATTCGTTAAAGCCATGGTATTCCAGGGAACCCCGAAAACGTGTCCCATTCCCATCCTTTCCCTGTTTGGACTGGTACCTGAGCTAATTTCTTATTTCCTTTGTTATCTGTTTCACCACTTTTCAGTTATCATCTATTTGCGAACAGCAGTTTGAGTCATGTAATTTTGCGTAAACTCCTCCTCCTTCTGTTAATAGATAATCTGATCCTATCCCATGGGAAATGTCTCCTTCCTTATTTCAGTGGATTGGTCGTCAGGAAGGTCAGGAGCTGGAGCTGTCTGGTTGGTTATTTTTTCCAGGATTCTTTTTATCCTAATTCTGCCAATCAAATTATGGATGGATTTTCTGTGTCCTGATATGAATTCGTTAGGGTTCCCAGGGGCTGGTCCATGGTGTTGTAGGATTGGCTCTGATGTCTGTTCATCTTTTTTGTGTTTTTGGGTGCTCCCTCCATCCAGGGCTGCATCAATTGACCACTTTTCTCGAATTAAATCACCACATACTTGGATTTCCAACTCATTTCCCTGAACTTGTGGCACCAAAACCACCCCAGTGCCCCAATACACCCTATATAACCTGGACAGTGACAGCACAGGTTGGAGCAGGGAAAGGGATGATTCCCCCCCACTTTTTTTAGTAAAGCTTTCCCAACATTCTCCGTTTGCTGATTCCCTTTGCAGCTTAACCAATTTCTGTTGCAGTCAGATATCCTCACTATGGGCTCTGCCTTTAGCTGTGCAAATTCCATCTGTGCAAGCAGGCAGAGCTTGGGGTGAAGGACAGAGGAAATCAGCGAAATTCCTCCCCCAGGCAACAAGACCCTGGTACATTGTGCACACATTGCCCTAGCAGTGTTAATTTGCATTTCTAAAGCTCCTGTCCTGGCTGTGCCTGGATCCAATGCTTCTATTCCAGAGCAGCCATTAGGTGATCCACATGTGCACCCCCACAATCTGTTTTTTTTTCTTTTCTCTTTTTTTTTAACGATATTTTACTAACTGTTTATGTGTTGAAGCCTCAGTATTAATACTCTTGTAGTTTTGCAAAATGCAACATAAAGGTGAGCATCGAAAAACTCTTTCTGAAATTGTGCCATCATTAAGAGCCACCCACAAATACACACAAAGAAATTCCAATGCAATCTAGATTTTTCTATTTCTTCTCCTAGGAGTACAAATTGATTCTCATAGCCCTGGTCCAAACCCAACTCAGAATATAAAAGTAGGATTACTATGACAAATTTTCCTAATGCTGTAATCTTGTCACTGAAAGTGCAGGAAAAACAAAAACTCTCCAACAATATGTTAATGTTAGAGAGTCAAGGCATTACTTTATCCTTGTCAGGATGAGCAACAGAAATAATTTCATCCACACATAGCCCGGGTGTGCAGAGAAAATCATTCCATGAGATGTGAATTTTTCGGGATTTTTCCTAAACTTTTTACAGTCTGAACCCATTGAAATCCATTGGTTTAGTGTTCATTGCTTCCAAGCTGTGTAGTTCTTAGTGTTTGGTTTCCTATTGCACACGGATTTCTCCTCTTCTGATGTTAATTAGATCCACATTCCTGGATTTCCTTCTCAGTCTTTTCCAGACCAGGTGTCTCCATCTGAGCCAGGGGCAGTGTCTGGGGTGGGTGTTCCTTGATGTTTGCTGATGTTTCCTTGATGTTTTGTTGAATGTCGTTCTCTTTGTGGGTATCTTTTGGGCTATTCCCAGTCTGTTGAGATGTTAAACTCATCTCTGTTGAGTGGTGCAACATCCCTTAAAAAAAGCGTTTTAAAATTTCTTTCCTGAGAGAAAGGCAAACCGAGCCTGACTAGTAAAATGAAATGTAAAAAAAATTAAATTTGGTATACTTTCCAACAATGGAATCGCAGGCAGCCCAGTGTGTGAGTGTAATTGAGAGGCAGAGTCCTGGGTGGATGCTGTGAACAGCAAAGTGCCAAGGCAGGCTCTGTGCCAGCCCAGCTTCCTGTGGCAGAGATTTCACAAGAGACAGGATTCTGGCCACAGACTGCATGAAATATACATCCCTTATCTCCAGCCCGCACTAGGTGGAGAATTACCAGGGTAAGGAATTGCAAAGATCAGTTCCACGGGAGAGAATTGAATATCTGCCCTGGCTCTGGCCAAAGGTTATAATGGCCGGATGCTTGGCCTTCAGCCAAGGGCACACACTGACTCAGAAAACACTTCCTAAATGCAGCAACATGTTGCATATTCATCGACCTTCATGCATTATTCAGAATCATTCTCCTCTGGCCTGTAAATAATTCTTTTTCCTTCTCTGGGGTTCTGGTGTCCCGTAATCCAAGAATGTGAAGAATTTCCTGATTATCTTTTTTACCATTCTCTGAGTTAGTTACATGAACAAAAGCTTTTTACATCAAAATGTACTTCAAAAAAATATATTTACCGAAACTATTTCTAAGTTCTGTTAATCGTGGAGCTAAAATAAACTATGTTCATACAGCAATGTTTTCCAACATATAGCACTCATTGTAATATTTGCAAAAAGTCAATAATATAATATGTACTTATAACACACCTGGGATTCAATTTTTTTTCTGAGTATGGAAGAGCCATAGCTGTGGCACCAATCATTTTGTTACATTTCATTTTCATTTTATTTGTTGCTTTTCTTCTGTCCATACCACGACTTTGAGGCTATTGGGGTTTAGAAAGTGATACAATGTTATGGCTAGAACCGGGAATCCTCAATCCAGGTCCTGCAATTTCCTATTAATCCTCAGAATTCTTGCACGTCCTTTTCAGTCCTGGATTACTTCTGAGATTCCCCAGATCCTCTCTGGGTCAATACACCACAAACCTTCATTCAAAATACGTCCTGAATATTTAACACTATTCTCCATCATTTCCTCTTCTATTTCAAATACTCAAAAATGCTTCTTAGCCTGAACATTCAGCCATTTCACAGAGGCTTCTTCTGCCACTTCTTGTCCTCCTGATTGCAGCAAGTCATCCACATCCTGCATTAACCCAATCCCTGGGGTTGGGGTAAATTCTTGTGATATTTTCTGCAAGGCTTGCCCCAATAAGGCTGGTGCTTCCGTGCATCCCTGCAGAAGGACCGTCCATGTCTTTCCCATTTTCCCTTCTACCTCTTGTTCCCACTCAAAGGCAAAATCCAGTTTACCATCCTGTGTAATTGGGCATCCCCAGAAAGCATCTTTGCCATCAAGGACTGAATGGTGGCAGTGTGAGGAGGGAACCTGGTTCAGGATGGTGAAGAAGGATGTGAGAGCCCCTGGGTGCTGGGGCCCCCTTGGGCCCTGGGGTTCATCCCTCAGGGGCTGTAGAAACTCTGCCATGGCCTTTGCCTTCACCTTGGCCTTTTCCTCATCCCTTCTTGCATTCCCCTGCTGTGCCTTTGTGACCAACTGCTCCAGGGGCTTCTTCTGCCCCTCCTGCAGCCCCCTCAGTGCCTGGGGGTGCTCATCCTCTGACAGCTGCTGAGCTTTCTGCTAAATCATTCCTTTCTGCAGTGACCCAGAGAAAGTCCTTAAAAGCTAATCTGGATGCTTGCACGTCCAATGCCCATTTCGCAGCTGTTCCTTCGTGCTGCTCCTTGTGCTGTGGCTGCCGTGGCCAGCCCGTATCCCAGAGCCGGTGCCTGTCCTGCCGCAGTGTCCAAACGCGGCCCCCCCGGCGGGCAGGGCCGGCAGCTCCACGGGGCCGGGCAGCGGCCGGGGCGTCCCGCAGCCTCCTGGGGGCCGGGGGCCACTGCCGGGCCTGCAATTGCCGGGGGGTGCTGGGCTCAGGCAGCGCCCGGCGCTGAGCCCCGGCTGCCCCACAGCCCCGGCCCGGCCCCGCAGCTCCCCACAGGCCCCCAGCCCGTGCTCCCGGTGCCGCCCCTCTGCGCCCGCTCCTGCCGCTGCCCAGCACAGAGAAACCCCCTGCAATCCTCACCTCCTTGTGTGCCTGTCCTGGCAACCGCGGATACAAAGGATCTGCAGCAGCTGGCAACTTCTGAGGATAAGAGCCTACTGAAAAACATCCTCAGAATTTTTCTCTTCCTCCTCTTTTCCATCACCCTTTTTCTTCCCACAGAGATTCCTCCTGCTGCTTCTTTCCTGAACCATATTCCTGCACACTCCCCTTCACCCAATCCCTTCCCAGCACACCAACACCATCCATCCCTTGCTGTCTAAATCTCTTCTGGACTTCCCTTATTGCCCCTCTGGGTGTCCATATCCTTGATTACCTCTGGAATAATGTACAAACTACCTCAACATGCTCCCAAGGGACCCTTCAGAGATATTTTGGGATCATCATCTCTTTTGCTGGGATCCCTTCGTGGCTTTCCCTTTTTACCCTCCATGGGTGCCCTGCCATGTTTAGTCCCCGAAGATCCCACTGTAGTCACTGCTGAGATTTTCAGTGCTGTCTGGCTGCCGACTCTTCCCAAACCCCCTGATCTGTCACTCGTCGGTCTCCTGGCCCCAGCGCCCCCCGGCAGGGGAATTTGGGGAGGTGGGAGCGGGGAGCGCCAAGGCCGGGCCCCCCCGCGCTGTGGTGGCGGCAGCGGCTGCAGTGGGGAGCGAGTGCGGGCGGGAGCGGCCGAGAGCCCAGCGCTGCCCCAGCCCGAGCTGCCCCAGCTCCATCGCTGCCCCTGCGCTGGGATGCTGTGGATTTGGGGGGAAGAGGGAGCCGGCAGTGGCTGCTGGGCCTGGGGGCAGCAGGAGAAGGGAAGGAGAAGCAGGGGTGAAGAACAAAATGGTCAAAGGATGCACGTGGGAGGAGCAGGTGGGATTGTGCAGGAGAAAGAAGAGTAATGGAGGATGAGGAGTGTGAGGAAGAGTAGGGACACCGCAAGAGGGTCAGAAATGGGAAGCAGCACAATGTTCCACTCCTCCCTGTATCTGCAGCCTCTGCCCCAGCCCCAGGAGCGTTGCTCCCCCCACATGCAGCAGGTGACTGAAGAGGACCATCCATGATTTTCACAGGGGTGAATCTTGGTGTTTGTGAGCTTTATTGGGCTAAATGTTGGTGCTTTGGTTTTTTGCAGCGGCTGAATCTTTATATTTTGGAAGGGATTTGGGCTGAAACTTGCTTTTTGGGGAGTTTTTGATCTATGTCTTGATGTTTGGATAATTTTTGTGCTGAATCGTTGTGTTTTGGAGGTTCTTAGAGACGCAAGATGCCCAATGACTTCCTGAATTGCACTTTGGAAGGAGAAACCCCCAGCCCAAGGTGCTCTCTTGTGTTTTCCCCCAAACCAGGATTTGTCATTCCAAAGGCGTCGGTGGATGGAGGAGGAGGAAATACCCCAGAGATCCCACAGGAAGAGGGGCTGCAAACCCAGCCCAGGGATCTGCGAGGAGGAAAGACCCTCCCTGAGCCGGGAAGGCGGCCGGAGATCCAGGCAGAGCTCAGAGCTGGTGGAGAAGCCTCATGGAGGGGAGAAGCCCCACAAGTGCTTGGAATGTGGGAAGGGTTTCAGCTACAGCTCCAAGCTGATCCAACACCAGATGATCCACACTGGGGAGAAGCCCTATGAGTGTGGGAAATGCAGGAAGAGCTTCAGGACTATTTCTTATCTGATGCAGCACCAGGTGATCCACACAGGGGAACGGCCCTACACCTGCTTGGAATGTGGGAAGAGTTTTGCGTGGAGCACTGCCCTGAGAAGCCACCAGCGCATCCACACTGGGGAGAGGCCCTACAAGTGTCCTGAGTGTGGGAAGAGGTTTCAGACCAGCTCCAGTCTCCTCCTACATGAGCGGATTCACACAGAGGAGAGGCCCTTCCGCTGCCCCGACTGCGGGAAGAGATTCAACCGCAACGACACCCTCACTGTCCACCGGCGCATCCACACTGGGGAGAGGCCCTACGAGTGTCCTGAGTGTGGGAAGAGCTTCTCACAGAGCTCTCACTTGACCCGACACCAACGGAGGCACCACTAAGGGAAGCCCTGTGAGTGCCCCGAGTGTGGGAAGAGCTTCGTGCTCTGCTCCAGCTCCATCCCCCGTGGGAGGATCGGTGTTGGATGATCCCCAGTGACCCCCGTTGGGCAGAGCCCTGGTGATCTTTGGTCCTGGTTATCCCCGTTGGGTGGGGGGAAGGGGTTGGAGAGATTTCTTTCCCTTCTCCTTGTGCTGCTGTGATTTGGTTGGTAATAAATTCCCTCGCTGTGCCCAGGCTGGCTCTGTTGTTCCCGTGCCGGTGCTCGGGGCGGGATCTCTCCTGTTCCTTCTGTCAACTGCCGGGCCTCTCCTCAGCCAATCAGAGAATGCGATGAAGAAGATTCAGCCAATCAGAGAGAGCAGCTGTGATGACTCACCGGTTGCCGGGCAGACCCGCAGCACCCAGTGTTCCCCACCTGGACCCGCCCTCCCCGCCCAGTCACGATCCCCCCGCGGGGTCCCCCCAGTTCCTCCCCAGTCCCGCCCCACAATAAACGGGACCGGGGCGAACTGGGAAACTTTACTGGGAGCACTGGGAGCAGCTGTGCTGGGGGGTCACACGGTGCCTCCAAAATCAGCGGGTGGATGGATCTGGGGGTCCCAGCTGGTGGAAGGCCACTGCTGCTGGCTCAGGAGCTCTGTGGGCAGAGAAGAGTGGGTGACCCTGGGTGGGGGCCCCAGGGGGAGCACACACGCTCCAGGATAGGGGGCATATGACTCCCTAGGACCCCCCTCACCTTCTTTCGCAGGTAGAGCCGAGCCCCTGGGCCAGGAAGGCGAAGCCAAACACGGAACCCTCGATCCCCATTGTCACCTTGCTGCTGGCGGAGTCCGGCGGCATCTCTGGGTGTCCAAAGGGGTCAGGACCCCCAAAACCTCTCAGACACCCCAAGCCCCTACAAGCACCTTCCCAATCGTCCCCAGCCCACACAGGGCCCCCTGAAACCTCCTCCTAAACTCTTCCCAGCCACCCCAGGACCCACCAAAGCACCTCCTGTCCCTTTCAGGATCCCACAGCCCCCTCCCAATTGCCCCCCACTGCCCAAGAACCCCCAGACCCTCTCCCAGTCCCTTCCCAGTCCCACCAGGATTCACCTACACCATCCCAGTCTTTTCCCATCACAACCAGCCTCATTCCAACTGCTTTCCAATTCCTGATCATTTTCCATCCCCTCCAGACTCCCTCAAATTCCTCCCAGTAACACCCAGTACCCCCAAACTCCCTCCCAGTGCCCACCAGGACCCCTACAACCCCATCCCGCCCTCCCCAGCATTCTTCAAACTCCTTCTCAGACCTTCTAAACCCCTGAGCCGTACTCCCAGTTTAAAGTAGACTCTCTGAAACTCTCCCCCAGTTACTCCCAGCACACCCTAATCCGTCTTCCAGCTCTCCCGGTTCCTCTCCCACTCCCCCCACACTGTGGGGTCCGGGCCGTGCCCCAGTGCCGGCTCAGGGGGTGCTCCAGGCTGACGTCTCCACCTGGAGCTGGAGCTGAGCCCGTGCCAGGAGGGGTTTCCAGCAGCACCAGGAGCTGGTAGAAATCCAGTCCCCATTGGGGACCAGGTCAGTGGCCACCACGTGTCCCGAGAGCTCCTGCTGGCCCTGGAACCAGCTCAGCTGGATGTCGGCAGGGTAGAAATCCATCAGGGAGCAGGGCAGGCAGCCGGGGCCGGGCTGGGAGCTCGAGGGCCGCAGTGAGATGGGGACACTGGGGGGCGCTGGGAGAGAGTGGGGACACACTGGGATCAGCTTGGGGGAACTGGGATATGTGAAGGAGGGCTGGTGTGGTACTTTGAAAGACTGGGAATAAAATTGGAGAGAGTGGAGTGGATTGGAATAATGGGAGAGAGGGTAGCGGTCTGGAATTGGACTGAAAAGGACTTGGAACAGACTGGAAGTGCCTGGGAAGGCACTGGGAGAGACGGTGGAGGTCCCGGATTGGAATTAGAAACACTGGGAGTGGACAGGGAATGGAATGGCTGTGGACTGAGAGGAATTTGGAGGGACTCTGGTGAAACTGGGAGGGACTGTGAGGACACTGGGAGAGACTGGGATGGACTGGGAGAGCCACTGTAGTCACTTGGGGTGAGGGGCAGGAGGCCCCGGGGATGGGCACAAGAAGGGCTGACGTGTCTCGGGTGATTCCCAGGGAGGTTTTGGGGGGCTCCAGGGTCATTCCCAGGGCAGGGCCCGAGGGGACACGCTGTGCCCCACGCTCACCTCTGCGCTCCACGAGGAACGGGCTGGACAACTCGTAGTTGTGCCGGCAGTGCCTGTCCACCGCAGCCCGTCTGTACTCCATCCATTGCGGGTCGCTGTTCCAGTGCCTGGCAGCCTTGTCCCCAAAGGAGGTGTCCCCACGTGCAGCCCCACATCGCTGCCCAAGTGCAGGAACTGCTCCCGGTTGGAGATGTTCCTCTCCACGAACCTCAGCCGGTCGGTGCCGTGAATGAAGTGACACTCGGACTGAACCATCTCCTGGAACAGCGCTGTGTGTGCAGGACACAGGTCCGGGGGTGTCTCCCCCCAGCAGCCCCCCAGCAGCCCAGAGTAGCCAAGAGCTCCGGGGCAACCCCGATTCCGCACCCCCAGTTCCCCATGGCCGCCATGGGACCCTTCTTCCCGCTGTCCCAGTTCCTCTTTTCCACCGAATCATGATTTTAAAGCGTTAAGATTTTAGCGAGGGGTTAGAAGCAATTCGTATTGGTCAAGGTGTAAGTTAGTTAAACAAATGATAAGTTAATGATTACTCTCTCTGAATTATTATAATTTTGAAATTAAGGGGATTTTAGGCAAAGATATGAGGATGGGAATAACAGTTTTTTTACTAATATGTATAACATGGCAAATAAAACAACAATAACTATGGAATTAATAATAAACACAAGTACGGACCCTGTGACAGCATTTTTGGCCGAGATGGGAAAGGATGGAGGAGAGGTTTTGCTTCACAAAGCCCTGGGGCAGTCACTCCCAGTGCCCCTGCAGGACTCTGAGACTCCGAAAAACACTAAGCTGGAGCAGCAGGAATGAACAAAAGATGTTGGGCTGTCGACGAGATGTATCAGACAATTTTTCGGCAGGAGTTGGAACTGCAGGACGTCCCAGCAGGGCAGGGCAGGGCGCGGCTTCAGCGCAGAGAAACTCAGAGCAGCGCTGAAGGAGCAGCGGGCAGCGGCAGCTGGGTGTGAGCAGAGGGTGATCGGTCCCTCCTTTAGTGAGGAAGGGGTTAATAAGGCCTTAGGTCAGTGGCTGCTCTTATGAGCAGAGGCTCACCCCAGAGGAGAAGGAGCAGCAGCTCTGTGCTGGGTCATGGGGACTTCCTCTCCTTAAGCAAGAGCAGCTCCAAACGTGTCTTCCAAAACCCAAAGCCTTGAGTAGCTGCCCACCCCCACCCTCCTTTTTACCTGGGCCAGGCCAACCTTTTGTTTTCTAACAAGTAGCTGCAGTTAGAATTTTCTAGCAATTCATGGGAAAAATTCTATAGGTAAGAAGGAACAAAAGAAAAGAAACCTAACCCCCAATAAATAGATAAATATGTAACAACAGTAAATATCGAACAGTAAATAAATATCTAATAGATAAATATCAAACAACAGTAAACATCTAACAACAGATAAATATCTAATAATATATAAATATCTAACAGTAAGTATCTAACAGTAGTAATGTTTTGCACAGTTGGCTATCAAGCAAAGAAGAATCAGGATATGATATGATGAATAGTTCTTTAGGCACGGGAGCAATTTAAAAAATGTTTTCATCTGCATCAGTCTCTATTTTCAGTTGTTTCAGGAGCAGAACCCTTAACTCTGGAGCAGTGAATCCAAGGTCCTTTGCCAGCAACTTTGACTGAGGTGAGGGTGGTCGGCAGGACTTGGAATGGTCCTCTCCACTTGGCTTGTAGAGGATCACTGTCCCACCACTTCACATAGACCCAATCTCCAGGCTGGAAGGGATGTGCAGGTGTGTCCAGTCCTATGGGTCTGGATAGCAGGATGTAATTCTGGAGCTTCTGCAACGTGGAACCTAAAGCCATTAGATATCTCTGTAAATCCAGTTTCCCCTTCATGTGAATATCACATGGAACAGGTGGAATCTGATATGGCTGCCTGTTGTAATGCAATGGGGGTTTTTCCCTTTGTGACAACTTCACCAGCCTGACCGGGTTACAGCGTGGCTAATAATAATAATAATAATAATAATAATAATAATAATAATAATAATAAGCGGGATGGGAATGATGGTGTGCCTGTGATATCCTTTCAATCCATTTGTGAACATGTGATCTGAGAGGCTGCATCCAAAGACCCAGGGGAGGGGTATACCCAGGGATACCCGAGGGCAAAGGTCCAAAGACAAACGAGAATAGGGACGTGCCTAGGCATGCCTGACATGTCCTTACAAATTCCATGGTTTTAGGCTAAAGCCTCTGCATCTGCAGGGCAGGGGCGAGACCTAATGTCTAAGGCCTTGCTTTTTAACAGCCTGCCTCCCAAGGTCTTAAATTTGTGCTTTCTTTATAGGGAATTTGGGCTAAATCCCAGTCCATCTCAGCCAAATCGACTACCACAGGAAGGGGCTGGATCCAGCTCTGTGGATCGCTCAGGCAGTGATTCCTGCCGGGATGAGAGAGGGTCATGGTGTCACCCTGTCCCTGTCCCCATCCCGCAGGATGGACCTGGCTGGAGCCCATGGAGAGCGGGAGCTGCTCCGGAATTCCACCTGATCCTGCCTCAAACTTGCTCCATCCATCCAACTGATCCTGCTCTGGAACACCTCCCTGATCCCACTTCATCCATCCCACACCAATCCTGTTCCATCCATTCCACGTAATCCCACCCCACCCAGCCTGCCCCAATCCCTCTCTGGAATTTCAACCAATCCTGTTCCATCCATCCCATCTGCTCTGATCCAGAATCCCTCCCCGATCCCAATCTGTCCATCCTGCCCTGATCCCTCTCTGGAATCCCACCCCGATCCCGTTCTGTACCTGCATTCGAGCCGTTGGTTCCCATGTAATTTCCTGCAGAAAGAGAAGATCCATGAGATTCCAGCACAGATCATACACTGGGATTAATTCCAGGATCCATCCTGGGATCCAAACGGAGAGGATCCAGAGCTGGATCCACCACTGGTACTCACCGTCTGCCATGTTGCATCCATTCCTGTCCCTCCTCCCTGTGGAAAAACAGTGGGATCAGTGTGAATGGAACAAGATTCCCAGAACAGTGCTGGGGTGATCCATGCCCCTTCCCACCCTCATCCTGTGTGTTACCGGATTGGCACCTCCAGATGACAAATCCGATGAGAATGATGACGAAGGCAGCGATGGACACAGCGACCAACACAGTGAGATTCCTGCCAGATGTCGGCTCTGAGAAACGAGGGATGGTGAGGAGGGGAAGGGGAATCCCCATTTGGGAATTCCAAATTTCCAATTCCCACATTCCACATTCCCAGCCTCACCCCAAGCGTAGATCCCGGGCTCTGACATTCCAGGATGCTCCACCCGGCACCGGTACTGCTCCCGCTCCTCCGGCCGTGCCTCGATCCTGGCCCAGGTGTGGAAGGTGCTGTCACTGTTGGGAACGATCCCGCCCCACTCCATCTCCTGATCCCAGATTTCATCCCCCTTCATCCAGCTGACTGCGATGGAGCTGGGGTAGAATCCGTACACGTGGCAGGACAAGATCAGCGTCCCCTGTTCCTCTTTTCCAGACACATGGACATCAGGGGGCTCTGGAATGGGATAACGGTGAGAGACATCCATGGAATTCCATGGGAATGGGATGAGGGTGAGATCTGCCAATGGAATTCCATGGGAATGGGATTGGGGGTGAGACCTGCCAATGGAATTCCATGGGAATGGGATGGGGGTGAGATCTGCCCATAGAATTCCCACTGGAATCGGATGAGGGTGAGATTTGCCCATGGAATTCCCACAGGAATTACCATGTTCCCAAGTTCCTCATTCCTAAATTCCACATTCCCTCAAGAATTCTGCTCCTACCTTTGCGGCCCAGCTCCTTCTGTCCATATCCAACGAATTTCTGGAGCCATTTCGGGCAATCGTGCTCCAGGTATTTTGTCCAGCTCTCAGCATCGTTCCCTTCACGTTCCCAGTGACTCCTGGTGATCTCAGCAGCGCTGTCGACAGCCACGAACCTCCTGGATCCCAGGTCAAAGGAGGTGAAATCCCGCCCATTGTAGCCATCCTGGTAGGATCCACGGACACTCCCATCAGACAGGAGGTCACAGCCATAAAGCCGCTGTACAGTGTGGAGACCTGGGGGGATTGTACCCACAGTGACCCACGGAATTGTGTCCCAGCCCCACAGAGCCCCATTCTAGCCCTATGGAGCCCCAGAGTCTGATGGAGACCCACAGAGCCTCATCCCAGCCCCATGGATCCACATCCCAACCCACAGATCACAAGATATCCCATACCAGCCTAATGGATGTATCCCCATCTCAGCCCATTGGTGCCCTGAAAATCCACATCCAAGCCCCATAAATCCCAGCTCCACAGATCCCCTCACTCACCCCCACTCTGATTGTACCAGTCTTGCAGTATATGCAGGTTCCTGACAGTGACCTGCTGCCTCCTCTCGCAGGTCTGGGTCCCCCTATCCCAATATCCCGGCTCGGCTCCGTCCTCCATCCACTGTGTCAGCGGCTCCATCCGGCCCCGCTCGCTGTCGTAGCGTGTGATGGGGATCCCATCCAGGTACTCAATGGACATGAACTGGGGGATCCCCGGGCTGGGCTCCAACACTGCCACTTGCAGGTAACGCAGGGAGTGGAGAACTGGGGGGACACGGAGATTTGGGGGGGTTGAGGGGGTCATGGATCAATGAAAGAGGAACTGGGGTAGTCGGGAAGGGGTGCATGGGGTTCCAGTGTCCAGGAACGGGCGCTCAGGGGACGCCTAGTATGAAGGAAAGGGGAATACAAGGATTGGGACAGGTGGGATGGAGGTTTCAAGGGATTCCTGTGCCGAGGAAAGAAGTCCAGGGGTCCCCAGTGCCAAGGAAAGAGGAGTCAGAAGGCAGGGTGAGCCGGGATGGATGGAATGGGAGGCTAAGAGGTCTTTGATGTAGAGGGAACAGGGAGCTGGGGGCTAAAAAAATCATGAATGGGGGTTCAGGGGGGTCTCAGGGTCAAGGAAAAGGGGAGTCTGGAAAAGGGAAAGGTGGGATGGATGGGAAAGGGGGTGCAGGAGGGAAATGGTATGGGATAAGGGAGTGCAGGGGGGTCCCAGTGCCCAGGACTGGAAATTCAGGGGGTCCCAGAAAGGGCCCTTGTGATCCTGCAGGGCACCGTGGATCCATGGAGACCACTGTGGCATTGCAAGGCCCCATGGAAGCATGGAGACCATGGTGACACTGTGGGGAACCAAAGGGCCATTGTGACCCTGCAGGGCCTCATGGAAGCCAGGGGCCATTGTGACACCTCAGGAGCAAGGAGAACATTGTGACATTACAGGGCCTCATGGAACCAAGGGGACATGGAATGGTCTGGATGGTTTGACCTCCTGGGGGCCACATGGCAGGTCTGGCTGACCCTGGCATGTCGAGGGCTGCCTCTCATCAACCTCTGGAGCACTGGGGCTCTATGCTTTCCTTCCTAGGGAAATAAACCATCCCTCTTTCCTGCTGCCCAAGGCTGAAATTGCTACTCCCCCTAAAAAGTTCTCCATCTGCAAGAGTTCTCCAAGCAAAATCTGCCAGGAGAGACAGCTCTGGCTGGCCTTGGCCTCCTGCAGGCAGTCTCTCATCTAACACCAAACATGGGGCTCAGTGTTTTCCTTCCTGTGGAAAAGAACTGCCCTTCTCACCGAGGTGTCAATGGCCAAAATTGGGATTTTACAGCTAAAATTCCATCTATCCGAGGACTGCACCCAGAAAAATGTAGCCAGGACAGACAGGTCCTGCCTTGTTGTCTGGTGATTTTCTTAGACTATGAGCAGAATGTTCTCTTTTGCCAAGACCTTGAAGAGGGCCCAGAGATCTCCCCAGGTGGGGTTTGGAGGCTGCAAGCATATGAGCACTGTGTAGGGGCAAAGGAACTCAGTGCTCAGTGGAGTGGAGACTGAGGAGAGCAAAGGAGAGCCCTGGGAGGGGCTGAAGGTCAGTTTCAGAGATGGTGGATCCTTTTGATATAGCAGAAAACAGCCTGAGAATGAATTAATTAATGCCAAGACAAAATTGATGAGGGCCAGACTGGACACAAGGAGAAAGGAATTTCTCTCCCAGGGAAGGGCTGTGGTGAAACACATCCCCCAGAAGGAGTCTGGGGCAGCCCAAGGCTTTGTGTGGGCAGGCAGAGGCAGGCAGGAGGCAGAGCTGTCAGCAAAGGAAGGGGCCAGCGAGGTGGGGCAGCCGGGGGATGACGACAGCCTGCAGGGACAGAGGCGCAGGGCATGGACACCGTAGGACAGCCTGGGCTGCAGAGGGCACAGGGATGGGCAGCAGCTGAAAGGCCCTGACACAGCCAACTCCTGCAGCACTTGGGCCATGCACGCTGGCCCTGGGCCTGAGGCCAGCAGGGGACAAGTGAGCCTTGCTGTGCTGGGGCCTCATTGCCTCCTTGTCCCTGCTCAGCAGCCTGGCAGGGGCCGCCCCATGGTGCTGCCCTTGGCATTGCACATGCCCAGAGCCCAGTGGCCCGGGAAGAGCCCTGAGCAATGAGGGAGGGACAGGATCTGCCTTGCCAGGGGCTGGGGCCCAGCCCTTGGCCCTTTGCATTCCTGAAACACATCCAGGTTTGCTCAGCATCACAGACACCTTTCCCTTGTTTGTCCCCCCTGTCATCACTGCCTCCAGTGTTCTGCTCGAACCCTGTGATAAATGTGATTCGTGCTAAATAAATTGTAACTATATTTACAAAATTTTATTTAGATCAAAAGAAGACATTTTTTACAGAATGAGTGGGGAGATGGGTGAGACAGGTCAAAGGACATCTTCCAGATGTTGGGAGTTGTAGAAGGATGGTGGAAGGGAATAGTAGAAGGACAAAGGTCTGATAAGTACCATCTAGAAATAGAGTTTCAACCTTGAAATGGGCCAAGATGAGACGATTCCAGGCATGGGATTTAATTAGAGTCTTATGGAAAACATCTGCTCAGTCACATAGTGGGCATGCACTACCTGCAGGTCACAGCTCGGTCATTGATGAAGACGACGAGCCTTCATCAGAAATAAAACCCTCAAAAGGATGAGAGACCCCCTAACCCATCAGTAGAGCATGCTCCGTACACACAGTGACGTAGACTTTAGGAATAGAAACTAGGAGGAGTTTTCCAGACACTTGTGTAGCATATAGTATATAAGGGGGATTGTTAGCCTTGATGCTTTGGTACGTGAGGAGGGGCGAGTCCCTCCCCGTATCCCCGGTTGGGGGGGCCCTCCCTGGTCGGTTTTGCTCATGCTTTATATGAACCTCAATTATACTAAATTACTTACTGCCAAATTTTACTTATCCTAAAATATATGGATTCAATACTTCGATTGTATTGATCTCCAATACTTTAATTGTATACATTTATAATTGTTACTATTAAAAATTTGCTGCTGCATTTAATCTTGCTACTTGATAAGCTGGAAATATAGAATATCATTCATAACAATAGGGAACCCAAAAAAATTCTAGGGAAACCTCCAAAATTACATTTGAGGAGCCCATAATTTCAAAACTTCCCAATAGGGACCTAAATAGTCCCATGTTTGGACCCAAAATTAAAACAAAATCCCGGTGGAGACCCCACAATTCTCACAATTCTCAATATGCACTGAAAAACTCCAAACAGCTACAAAACTACAACTCCAACACTACAAAATTCCCTTTAATTACACCAACGTTTCCTTATGGGGAACCCAAAGTTCCCAAGTGACCGCCACATTTCCTTTAAGGACTCCAAAATTCCCAAAAATCCTCAATAGGAGCCACAGAATTCCCTACAGGAACCCCAGTAATTCCCTGGACAGAGCACAAAATTCCCAAGAACTCCCTTTAAGAATCCTAGAATTCCCCTAGAGAGCCTGAAACCCACCTGGACCCTTTAGATCCACTCTAGACCTCCCAGACCCCTTTTAGGAACCTCCCAGAGTCCCCCAAATCCCCTAGAGACAAACACAAATCCCATATACAGATCCCCAGTTCCCTACAGCTCCCCTGTAGACCTCCCAGACCCCATTTAGGGAGCCCCAGAGCAGCCCAAATCCCCTATAAAGTCCCCCAGAATCCCCCCAGGGCTGTAAAACCTCCACCAGTGGTCTATAGATGCCGTATAGACCTATCAATCACCCATAAGGGACCCCCAGAGACCCCAAATCCTCTATTACCAAGCCCAAATCCTCTATAGAAATCCTCAGACCCCCCCTCAGTCCCCAATAGATCCCCTATAGATCCCCCCAGCCCCACCGTAGCTCTCGGACATGCTGAAGCCGGGCAGGCAGACAGGGAGCAAAGATGGCGGCGCCCGGAAGGCACCTCCGAGTGTTCTGAGCATGCGCGAGAGGAACGTGCCCTGCGATGGGCGGGGCTTGGAGGGGAAAGGGGCGTGGTGAACACATGGGCTCGGTCGGAAAGAAAGGGGCGGGGCTAAAGATAGACGGGGCTGTGACTAGAAAGGGCGGGGCCAAGGAAAGGGCGGGGACTGTGAGGGAAAAGGGGCGGGGCCAAGGAAAGGGCAGGGACTGAGAGGGAAAGGGGTGGGGCCAAGGAAAGGGCGGGAACTGTGAGGGGAAGGATCGAGGCCAAAGGGCCACGCAGTCCCAAAAGGCTCTGGTTTGGCTTAAAATCTCCAAGAAAAGATCAGAAATCCAGCCTAAATCTACCAGGTTTGGGCTAAAATCAGCCAAACGGGCCTCAACTCCACACAAAGGCGATCTAAAATCATACACATGAGCCTTGCAGAGTCCAAAAGTGGCCTAAAATCCAGCCTAAACCTGCCCAGTTTGGTATAAAATCACCCAAATAGGCCTAAAATCTTTGGGACCAAGACTGTCACAAGAAATGGCATCAGCACCAAGAATGAGACCAAAATCAGAATGGACACCGAGACAAAGAATGAGAACAGATCCAACACCGGAACTGAGACCAGAACCACTCCAGAACTGGAACTAGGACTAGGACCAAGACCGAGACTGAGAGTGTGACCAGCACCAGAACTGGCACTGAGACCAAAACTGAGGCCCACACTGACACAGGAACCGGCACTGGGAGGGCTCCAGAACGGCTCTGGTACCAGCACTGGCACTGTGAGAACTCTGGGACTGAGACATAGTGGGACCAGAACAAGCACAGAGACTGACATCGGCACCAACACCGAGACTGGCACCTCTCTGGGACCGGGCCTGAGGCTGAGATTGGCACTGGGAGCACAACAGGATCAACACCAGCACCAACACTGGGACCGAGACCACTCCACGAATTAGACCGAGACCACTCCACAAATTAGACCAAGACCAAGACTGAAACAAGAACCGGCACTGGCACTGAGACTGGCACCGCTGTAGGACTGAGAATGAGACCCAGACCAGCACCGGGACAGAGACCGACACCGGCAGCGCTCCGGGATCTCCGCGTTCACTCCGGGGAGTTTTGGCTGCGCCCCCGCACAGGACAGGGCAGGACCGGGAGGGACCCCTGGGTGGGGCGGGACAGCCTCGGTTCCCATCGTTCTGGTGCAGCCATCCCAGTCCATATGGTCCCAGTCCACGTGATCCCAGTTTGTACAATCCCAGTCCATGTGATCCCAGTCTGTACAATCCCAGTCCATGTGATCCCAGTCTGTACAATCCCAGTCTGTTTGGCCCTGATCCAACTGGTCCCAGCCTGTGCAGTCCCAGTCTGGAGGATCCCAGTCCATGTCATCCCAGCCCCCATGATCCCAGTCTGGATGCTCCTGCATGGCTCACACTGCCAGGGTCTGGAATTCCAGTTCCCAGCCAGGAAAAGATGTTCCTGCCCTTGAAGGCAAAGCTCTTCAGAAGGGGCCAAAAGCCAAGTGCAGCAAGATCTTACAGGGACATTTCACTGCCAGCCTTCCTAACTTCACCCATGGCTGTTGGAGCTCCTGCACTGGGAATTAAATCAGGGGAGGGTCTTTGGTGGGAGCTGCCCTGGGTCAAGGGAGACCCTGAGACAGAAACAGAGCAGGCAGGAGAGACAGGAGAGAAAGGAGGACACAAACACAATCAGGTGAGAAGGTGCCACTGAAAACAGAACTGCAACTGACTGGAAGTGAATGGGACAGAAGTCAGGAATTGTGAAGCTTTTATTTACTATCAAATCCATCCCTTGGCAGCCAGCCCCACACAATCCCAATCCCAGCGCTCCAAATTTGGATCCCACTTCTCCCAATCTCCTTCCAACCCCTTCTCACCCTGCCGGCTGTGGAATCCAGTAAGGTTCCTGTGGGACTGAGTTGTCTTGAGGATCCACTTTGCAGTTGGATTGAGCCATTTTGGATTAAAACTGAGGTGCTTTCAGAGGGATTTGAGAGGTTTTTAGGTGACCTAAATCCTCTTGGCTTTTGGTGTGAAAAGAAATAGTGAAGAGAGAAAAACTAAGGCCAAAACAAAAGGATAACCAGCCAGGTGTCTTCCCCAGATGGATCCCAGGGAATGTGGGTCACCAGGGCTCTGCTCAACATGAGTTCTGCAGTGGGGGATGGAGTTGGAGCAGCACACAAGATTTTCTTGCACTAGGGGGATTTACAGGGATTGCATTAATGCTGCCTCTGTTGGTGTCTGTTCAAAGCTGAGCTCTGAGAGAAGTTTGTCCCACACTCAGGATACTCGTAGGGCCTCCCCCCAGTGTGGACACTTTGGTGGCAGATCAGGCTGGAACGCTGCCTGAAGGCCTTCCCACAATCCCCACATTTGTATGGCCTTTTCCCAGTGTGGATGTTCTGGTGGCGGATCAATGTGCTGCGTTCACTGAAGCTCTTCCCACACTGCTCACATTTGTGAGGCTTTTCCCCAGTGTGGATGCGCCGGTGTCTGGTGAGGTGGGAGTTTCGCCTGAAGCCCTTCCCACAGTCGGAGCACTGGAAAGGCCTCTCCTCCCTGTGTGTCTGGAAGTGCCTGAGGAGATGGGAGCTGGTGGTAAGCCTCTTCCCACACTTGGAACACTCGTAGGGCCTCTCCCCAGTGTGGACACTTTGGTGGCGGATCAGGTGGGAACGCTGCCTGAAGCCCTTCCCACACTCCTCACACTGGTATGGTCTTTTCCCAGTGTGGATGTTCTGGTGGCAGATCAATGTGTTGCGCTCAGTGAAGCTCTTCCCACACTCCCCACACTCGTAGGGCCTCTCCCCAGTGTGGATCCTCTGGTGGCGGATCAGGCTGTTCCTCCACCTGAAGCTCATCCCACACTCTGAGCACTTGTGGGGCTTCTCCCCATTACAAAGCTGCTCATGGACCACCAGCTCCAAGCTCTGGCTCCATCTCTGGTCGTCCCCCCGGCCCAGGCTGGGGCTTTCCTCCTCAGATCCCCGCCATCTGCGTTTGCAGCCCCTCCTCGTGCGGGATCTCCGCGGCTTTTCCTCCCTGTTGCATTCCTGTGCCGTGGAGCCGCTCCAAACGGCCTCTTCCACGAGGTTCTGCCGCGGGGATTTGTCCTCCCTGCTCTCCGTGCTCAGCTCCTTGTCTGGGGCAGGAAGGACAAGCAGAGGATGGGATTTGCCTCCGTGCCAGAGGGAAGGGGAAGGAGATCCCCCCAGCGCGTCCCCGGCAGGACGGCGTCAGCAGCGGGGTTGTCCTGCAGCCGGGGGCCGTGCTGGGCTGGGAGATGGAGCAGGACAGAGAGGGAAAGGGGCACTGACTTCCTCCTCACCTGCCTGGGGCTCCTGGGGCATCTTCGTCTTCCTCGCAGCCTCCTCCTTCTCCATCGGGCCAAGGGTTTGGGAATGGGAAATCCTGGTTTGGGGAAAAACAAGGGATGTGTGCGTTGTGTTGCAGGTTCCTGCTGCCCAACTCCATCTCTAGAAGTCCCCGAGCATCTCGGGTCCATAAAAACCTCCTAAACACCAACATTCAGCCCTGAAAATGCCTCCCAGAGGTTCCTGGGAATGGTCCCTCCCCTTTGGAGTTTGGGGGTTCCCCCCTGTCTCAGCTGCTGGGGGTCACGCTTGTATTGGGGGTCCCCCATCGACTCGGTCCCCGCCCTCCCCAGGCTGCTGGGAGTCCCAGCAATCCAAAAAGTTCCCCCCTCTTCTGTCTCCCCATTTAAAGATGCTGGGTGCTTTTGCGGTCCCTCCTCCCCTTATTCTCTGCTTTGGGGTGCAGGGGGTCCAGGGAGTCCCCCCTGCCCCTCTCCAGGCTGTTGAGGGTCCCAAAATCCCGGCGCTCCCCCCTCTCTGGGCTCCCCACTTTGGGGTCCTGGGGGACACAGGGCTCTGCTCCTCCAGCGTGCCTCTTCCAGCAGCCGCCACCGGGACCCCCCAATGTCCCCCGTGGAGCATTTTCTGATCAGATTTGGAGCTCTGCATTCTCCAATCCCCCCTGCCCAAAAAAATACACAAAGCACTCTGAGAGACGCTGGGAGTATTCTAGAGAAAACTGGGTGCAACTGGGATCAAACTGGGGGCAGGTGAACCATGCTGAGGTAACTGGGAGTGGCTGGGAAGGACTATGAGATTGTTCAGGGCAACTGGGATGTGGTTACTACGCTGCAAAGAGAGAGAAAAGACAGCAACACACACGGACCTCTTTTGGGGAAAAAAGGCCAACTTTATTGTACGGACATCCCGTATTTAAAGTGTGTTACGTGCAGTTAGGACAGGACAGTAGTTCATTGGACAATTGGGAAAAATATCCCTGGGACAGCATGTCCGGATGTCCCATGGGAAAGACACCAGGTGTTAATCTTTATTATGTATTCCCTTCTGTTTTTCACCAAGTTATCGCTCTGGGAGACTGCGTCCCTAACTGAAGCTGTAGTCAGCTTGTCAGCCTGGGAATGGACCTGAGAGACAAGAGAAATCCAGGCCTGAAAAGAATTGCCAAGCTGCAATTTCCTAGCTCTCTAAATGTGAGTGTCCACACTGGGATATTCTGGGAATGTCTGAGACCATAGGGCTGGTGACTGGGACCTAACTGGGAGCGACTGGGAATCTCCTGAAGGAAAAATGGGACCATGCTGGGGCAACTGGGGGAAGTGTGAGTGACTGGGGCCCTGCTGGAAGAGACTGGCATCATACTGGACTCATACTGGGATCTTACTGGCAGTTGCAGGGGCTATGCTAGGGGCAACTGGGAGAACTGGGAACGCATTGGACACAAGTGGTGTTGGAAATCATTGGACACAAGTGGTGTTGGAAATCGTATCCTTGCAAAAATCTTTGCATAACTTTAGTCGAGGGGATTAATTTGCCCTACAAAAAGACTTCTTTGTTTCTTTCCAGGGCATTGCTGCACCAGGTGGGGTCTGATGAACACAACACATCAACAGACTGGGAGCAGCTTAAAGATCAAGGGCCATCAGCGGCCACCGAGGAACATCTACCCCAGACTCTGCCTCGGGCAGAATTGCAGACATCTCCTCTGAAAAGACTGATAAGAAAATCAGGGAATCAAGACGGAATTAACAGCAGAAGGGAAGAAATCCAGATCCAAAAGGAGGCCAAATATTAGGAACTGAATATTTGCTGCTTGAGACCAAAGAACACTAACTCAATTCATTTCCATGAGCATTGACTGTATAAAAGATCTGAAAATTTTCCTGAAAAGGGAATGTCATGGAATGATTGTCTCTGCACAGCTGGGTTATGTGTGGATGAGATTTCTGTGGTACACCCGGGCCACAACATCGTGGCCAGAAAATACAGAAATGCCTTGACTCTCTACATTTAAAATTCTTGTTAAAAGTATTTTTGTTTCTCTTTTAGTTTCCGTTATCATGGGAGGAAGTGGGCGAAACTGGGACCGTGCTGGGGTAAATTACATCATAATACGGAATCACTGGGACTACCTGGGCTGCTACTGGGAGCAACAGGATCATACTGGGAGCGACTGGGCTCGTACTGGGAGCAGCCACTCCCGGCTCCCGCACCCCCGAACCCCTTTCCCGGCCATGCCGCCCCTCCAGCCCCAGCACCCCCCGCCGGGGTCCCGGCAATCCCAGGGGTCCCCCCCTCTCGGGCTCCCCGCTTTGCCCTTCTGGGGCTCTCCTGTCTCTGGGCTCCCGCTCAGGGAAGCCGCGGCTCTCCCGGGGCTCCCCCAAACCGGTGTCCCCCCGCCGATCCCGCCGCTCCCGCGCGCTCCCCACCTGGCCCCGGCACAGCTCGCAGGGCCCGGCCCGGGAAGCCCAACCCCCACCGCGGGGGGACCCGCATCCCCCCGGGCCCCGCCGGGGCTCTGCCGGCACCCACCGGGACCCCCAAAAACACCTCCCGGGGACCCCCCGATGTCCCCCCGAGGGCCATCTGCACCTCTGCAGCCCTGCAACATCCAAATATCCCCCCCAAAAATAACACCAAACCCAGGGACACACCCGGGATATTTGGGGCGAGCTCCCCCTCCCCGGGCACCTGCGGGATGGGGGGCGATGGTCCCGGGGGGCTGCGAGTTCAGGGAGCTCCGGGGCCGCGCGCTTGATTCGCTCCTTCTCTGCTCCTGCTGCCGCTCCGCCTCTTCCTCCCTCCCTCCTCCTCCTCTCCCGTTCCGAGCGTCGAACTGGGAGGGGATGGGGCAAGGAAAGGGCGGGAACTCTGAGGGGAAAGGGGCGGGGTCAAGGAAAGGGCGGGAACTGTGAGGGGAAGGGGGCGGGGTCAAGGAAAGGGCGGGAACTGTGAGGGAAAAGGGGCGGGGTCAAGGAAAGGGCGGGAACTGTGAGGGGAAAGGGGCGGGGCCAAGGAAAGGGCGGGAACTGTGAGGGGAAAGGGGCGGGGCCAAGCAAAGGGCGGGAACTGTGAGGGGAAAGGGGCGGGGTCAAGGAAAGGGCGGGAACTGTGAGGGGAAAGGGGCGGGGCCAAGCAAAGGGCGGGAACTGTGAGGGGAAGGGGGCGGGGTCAAGGAAAGAGCGGTCAATTCTGACAGACAGAGGCCACATGGAACTCAAGGGCCACAGAAATATTGCCAGGCATTCTAGAAACAAGACACCTCTGTGGCAGACAAAGGCCTCATGGGGTCTAGGAGATCTCTGTGTCACAAAGGAATCTCATGGAAGCCACAGGCAGTTGTGACATGGCATGGCCTCATGGAACCCTTTTGCCATTGGGACATTGCCAGCTCTTGTGGAATCCAGTGCCCATTGTGACACAGCACAGCCTCATGGAAACATGGGCACCATTGTGACACAATGGAATCTCATGGCAGCAAGTGTCAGTTGTCAACACAGCACAGCCTGATGGAACCCAGGGGCAAGGGGGACCCTGCCATGGCTCGTGGAAGCAAGGGGCCATTGAGACACAGCGAGGCCTCTTGGAACCCAGGAGAACATTGTGGGGCAATGAAATCTCACAGAAGCAAGGTCCAATTTTGACCGTGTGTCGTAACAATGATCTCCTGGCTTCCATGAGGCCCCGCTGTGTTTACAATGGACACTTGGCTCCCCAGGATCCCATGGTGTCACTGTGCTCTCCTGTGATTCACGAGGCTGTGCTGTGTCACAATGGACACTTGCTTCCTCCGAGGCTGGAGATGTCCCAGAGGCACCGGGTTTCCATCAGGCCATGCTTTGTCACAATGGGGCCCTGGTTCCCTGAGAACCCATTGCAGACTTGGGCCTATTCAGGGTGTAGATATGGGAAATTCTAAACCAGGTCCTGAATTTTTAAGTGAAGAATCCCTATAAAAGAAAATAATCCAGAAAGGATGGACATACTTCAAGAAAAATTCTTGAAGGCAAAGGAGCAGACTGACCCTATGTGCCAAAAAATAAGCCAGCAAGGACAATAACTGGCCTGGTTGCACATGGAGCTTTTGCAGGAACTCAGGGGGAAAAAGGGGCTACATCCACTTTGGACAGAGGGCCAGGAAACTGAGAAAGTGTTCAAGTATGTCACTAGGTCATGCAGGAAGAAAATCAGAGAGGTGAAAGATTAATTAGGACCTAACTGGCCACTTCTGTGAAGGACAATAAAGATGCTTTTATAAATACATGAATGGCAAATGCAGATACAAGGAAAACCTCAATTTCTAATTGGGAGGATATGGTTACCAGAGATGAGGAAAAGGCTGAGATACTTAAGCCCTTCTTTCCCTCAGTTTTCAACAAGAAGACAGCTTGTCTTTACAAGTGTAATCCTTTGGTGACAGATGGGGACAGGGAGCAGAAGAGACCCCCTGTAATCCTGGAGGAAGCAGCTGGGGACCTGCTGAGCCACTCAGATGCTCACAGGTGTCTGTGGGAGCAGATGGGACCCATCCCAGGGGGATGAGGGAGCTGCTGGATGAGCTCCCCAAGCTGCTCTCCATCATTTCTCATCAGTGCTGGCTCAGCAGGGAGGTGCCAGAGGACTGGAGGTGCCAATGTGAGCCCATCCCCAAGAAGGGCTGGAAGGAGGATGTGGGGAACTGCAGGCCTGTCAGCCTGACCTGGGTGCCTGGTGAGGTGATGGAACAGATCACCTTGAGTGCCATCACAGGGCACCTCCAGGCTGGCTGAGGGATCAGAGCCAGCCAGCGTGGATTTCAATATCTGCATTGATGATCTGGATGAGGGCATTGAGTGCAGCATCAGCAAATGTGCAGATGGCACCAAGCTGGGTGTGAGTGTGGATGTGCTGGAGGGCAGGAGGGCTCTGCAGAGGGGCCTGGACAGGCTGGATCCAGGGCCCAAATCCAGCAAGGTGAGGTTTAACAAGACCAAGTGCTGGGTCCTGCACTTTGGCCACAACAAGCCCAGCAGTGCTCCAGGCTGGGGACAGAGTGGCTGGACAGCAGCCAGGCAGAAAGGGACCTGGGGGCACTGATGGACAGCAGGCTGGACATGAGCCAGCAGTGTGCCCAGGTGGCCAAGAAGGCCAGTGGCTCCTGGCCTGGATCAGGAATGGTGTGTCCAGCAGAACCAGGGCAGTGATTCTTCCTCTGTGCTCAGCCCTGGTTGGGCAGCACCTCGAGTGCTGTGTCCAGTTCTGGGGACCCAATTTAGGAAGGACATGGAGGGGCTGGAGCGTGTCCAGAGAAGGGCAACAAGGGGTCTGGAAAACAGGTCCTATGAGGAGTGGCTGAGGGAGCTGGGGTTGTTTATCCTGGAGGAGAGACAAAGTGGTGTCAGGGCACAGGCTGGGCTTGATGATCTCCAAGGTCTTTTCCAACCTTGCTGATTCTGTGATTCTCTGAAACCACCCTTGGAGCAGATGCAGGATGAGCCCTGGGCCTCCTCTTCACAAGGTCCAGCAGCTCAGGTCCCTCAGCTTCTCCACCCCAGCCCCAAAGCCCATCCTGTCAGTCCTGCAGAGCCTCTCCAGCCCCTCCTCATTGCCCACAACAGGGAGCCCCACACCCAGACACAGCAGCCCAGATGTGCCCCCCTGGCCTGTGGTGCCTCTGGCAAGGGAGCAGCACCTGACACTGCAGGACCCTGCAGACAATTCCTGCAGCACTTGTAGGATGATCCTGCTCCCCAAGAGATGTTCCCATGGTGCCAGCTCAGGAACTGAAATGGGGAGTGGGGTCAGAGAGGAAAGGGCAAACAGAGATGGGCTGTATGTAGGGGAAGGAGATAGGGGTGGGAGAGGAAGAAATCTGGGGCAGGAAAGATTAAAGAAAGCAAAAGTGAATCAAAGGAAATGCTCAGGTGTGGTTACTGTGCTGCAAAGAGAGAGAAAAGACAGCAACACACACGGACCTCTTTTGGGGAAAAAAGGCCAACTTTATTGTACGGACATCCTGTATTTAAAGTTTGTTACGTGCAGTTAGGACAGGACAGTAGTTCATTGCACAATTGGGAAAAATATCCCTGGGACAGCATGTCCGGATGTCCCATGGGAAAGACACCAGGTGTTAATCTTTATTTATTAATTCCCTTCTGTTTTTCACCAAGTTATCACTCTGGGAGACTGCGTCCCTAACTGAAGCTGTAGTCAGCTTGTCAGCCAGGGAATGGACCTGAGAGACAGGAGAAATCCAGGCCTGAAAAGAATTGCCAAGCTGTAATTCTTTAGCTCTCTAAATGTGAGTGTCCACACTCAGGGCAGTTTGGGGGTGGCTGCCAGGCAGCCCTGGCTCTGAGCAACAACGTCTGCAGTAGGACAGGAAACTCACAGCTCATGGGAACAAACTTTCTGGCTGACTCCAGAGGCCACGACAAATCTGAGTGGTTTCCCTGCCGTCCCCCAGCCCTTGCTGGCCCCAGGGGCTGATGGCATTTGTGCTCACTCAGCTCCATGTCCCCACAGCAGCACCATGGGGGTGCTGAGCCTGCTGTGTGCAATGCAAACAGGGGCTCCTGAGCCAGTGCTGCCGTGTGTGTGCCTGCAAGGATGCGGCTCCTGTGTGAGCTGGGGCAGAGGCCAGGGCTGCAGAGGGGGGATGTTGTTGGCAGGTGCATGAGGAGACTCTGGGACTGGGGTGTCCAGCACAGTGGGGATGGATCAGCCCCTGCTCTGCTGCTCCTTGCCAGGGTGTCCCCCTTGCAGGGAGCTTGCAGAGCACCAGCCATGCTGTTTGCCCCCAGCCTGCCCACGGCCAGCCTGGGGCTGCTCCCGGGGCTTTTCTCTGCTCAGCATTGGGCTGGCCAAGTGTTGTGGAGAGAGCCTGGCCAAGGAGCCTGGAGCCCCCAGGCCCTGCCCTGAGGCGTCAGCTCTACCCCAGCAGTGCCCATGGCCTGTCCCTGCTGCAGCCCTGGCACTGCCACCCCCAGGGCTGTGCCCGGTCCCCAGAGCACTCAGGCCCTGCAGCAACACGAGGGCCAGGAGGGCAGCGGGGCAGTGGCACGGTGTAAGGGTCGGTCTGAAGTTCCCCTCGATTTTGCCTCCCGACCGTCGCAAGGAGACCTCGAGGACCCCCACCCAGGCTGACTCTGGACAATGGTTTCCTGGCCTGGCCAAGGTGGATGCTCATGACTGTGTGCTGGTGTATTGTGTTCACTGGACCGTGCTGTCGTGGCACCAACCAGAGACTGTGTTGTACCAACTGAGGACTGCTTGTCCGTACCTGTCTCCTGCAGCACCACACAATGGTCCATAAATCTTCCCACCTTTTGGCTAGAGGCCACTCGCTTTGGAGAAGGACTATAAAAGAGCAACCCTCTGGAAAAGACCCTTTGAGATCTCCCCACGGATGAAGACTCGTCTATCGGATGACCCGTGAGGACGCCCGTCTCGTCTGTTGGTAGCTATTCTCCCATCCCTTCCTTTCCTTCCCCTTTCCCTATCCTATACCTCTCCCCTTTACCGTAACTGAATTGTTGGCATTTGATGAAATGCATTGCTGTTGTTGACTAAGCTGATTTTCTGTTGTTGAATAAACTGATTTTGTCCCCTGCATTTTGCCTGTTTGCACCTTTGAGATCAAAAGAACCATCACGACCCCCGCTCTGCATTAATAGCGGATCGTGACATTAAATTGGCGTCACGGACAGGATTTTCTGGCAGACAGAAGGGATGCAAGGTTGTCTGTAGTCTGTATCAGGGGAAGGAAGTCTTACTCCAGCCACACCTAGCTGGCCGCCTTGGATGGGTGAGCCTGTCTAGAAAGCAAGGGGGGTTTTTCTGATTTCCCGCAGACTGCAGACACCTTGGTGTAAAGGATCCCCAGACTCATTTGAGGGCTCTGTCGTCAGAATTTCACAACAGATCTACTGGTGCAAAAGGCAGGACACTGTTGTTGTTATTTTATGATGTTTGACTACTTGGTGCAGTGAAGAGACAACCTGGTGTTTTGTAACTAAGGAGTGCCTCCCAAGTAGTTTGGTCTCTTCACCCACACAGGGAAGCGAAGAGGGGCACACAGCGAAAGCTGTTTCGTTGTGTGTGGTAACTTAAGCAATAGACCTCCCTGTTGTGGTTTTTACTTATCCCTTCACAAAACGACTGAGAATTCCACTGTAACAGATAAAGCTGCATTTTATGCTCTATTAGCTAAGTATAGTGCCAGACCGTCCCAAGGTGGGGAGGAATGGGCGAACAATAATTGGTTTAATGTGGAGAATGTGATTGATAGAATATATTCTCTGCAACATGAGTCAAAGTTCAAACTGGGCAAAGATAAAACCATACTCTGCTCGGTTTTAGGAGCTTGTCTTACGGCAGCTATAGAAACTCGCTCTGAGCGCAGAAATGAGGAAAGAACAATTATAGACTCTCTACAAAATCTTGTTCAAATTTTGCAAAAACAATTAGATCAAGAAAGGAATGAGAAACATTTGTTGCAAGATGAAAATAATTTGTTAAAAGCTGCGTTCAGAGAAGAATGGGACGAAAATTCAAAGCATGCTGATTCACCAAAAGGAACACAGGAGAAGGAAGCTATTCACATTAATCCAATGTACTCTCAAAAAGACCTAACTTTGATGAAAAATTGCGGGGAACACTGCTGCCCCAACTTGAAATCTGTGATTAAAATAGAATATGATTATATCAGTGATGCACCCCCTGAGCAACCTTCTCCACAGGTTCTGGGCAGTGTACCAGAGCAAACTTCTCCACAAGTTCTGAACAATGCACCAAATCAATCTCCTGCACAGGCTCTGGGAGTTGAGCCAAAGCAGTTCACCTGCACTGGGCTTTCCCAAGGGTCTGAACATTCCCCCACTTTGGCCCACCACACTTTAGCCCAGGAATTAGAAAAGATACCCAAACCTGACAATACAGCTGTCTATCAATACATTGATGATATTCTGGTGGGAGGGGATGAAATAAAAGTAGTGGGGGATACCCAACAAAAAATAATCTCTCATTTGGAAAACCCTGATTTGCAAATTTCCTCAGAGAAAATTCAAAAACCTTCTCCGGAGGTGAAGTTTTTGGGAATTTGGTGGAAAGGAAATATGACATGTATTCCACCTGATACTCTAACCTCCCTGGATCAAATTAAATTGCCTGAATCCAGGAAAGAGCTCTAACAGGCTCTAGAATTGTTAGTGTTCTGGAGAAAACACATCACAGTCACTATTGAGACCCCTCCCCCTGACGGGGTGGCCCAGAGATCCTCAGTTGGGAAGTGGTATGCTCAGATAGAACATGACTGTAACATCTTCTCAGTGATAGAAAGAGTTGTAAAAAATCTGGCAATACAAGAAACTGAGAGCTTGGCTAATTAGCCATGCTAAACCTGCCTTGGTAATTAAAGTAGCCACTCCTTTCTCCCCTGAACAATCAGCAAATTCTTGATTCACTGATGCTTCTGCCAAACGAGAGGGAAAGGTGGGGAAATACAGGGCAGTAGCCCTCCCCACTTCTGCTGGTGAACGAATTATTACTGAGGGAGAAGGCAGCTCTCAGGCCAGTGAGCTGACAGTTGTTTGGAGTGTTTTCCAACTTGAGGTACAGAATACCTCTCTTGTTTGTATTTACACTGACTCCTATGCTGTGTTTAAAGGAGGTACAGAGTGGCCTCCTTTTCAGCAGCAAAATGATTGGGAAGTTAACAGAATTCCAGTCTGCACTACACTCTGGATGGTTCCATCATTTTAATCTCCTGCCTCCTGGAGGCAGACTCTGTTTGTGTTTACTTTTCACAGAAGAACACCGAGGGACATGAAGAAGCACCCCCCTTAGTGTTGGATGACAGAAACAAGGTTTTTCCTCCTTTCATGGTGACACAAGGTGATGATGTCACAATAAGTTGTAAATTAGCAACTGGATCCCTCATGGAACCTGCATACAGTTATGGCACAGGACCTTATGGCTGTACCTCATATTGTAGAATCCAAAATCAAGACTGTTGGCTAAACTTAACTGCTGTACAATTTTCCTATAAAAATCATGTGTGGAAAAAACAATACAAAATACTGGGGGGAACTTGATGTTAATGTTATAACACCTACCACCCAACCACCAGTTGTGTTGAGTCCTACGATTTTTCAATTTGGGCCATATGTAATTAGAAAAACTGGCCAACAACAAATATTGTTTAATCCGGCATGGTCTCTCAAACAAATCAAATTGCTGATGCAAAATAATGTCCCAGAAGTTCAGCCAGCTTGTTCACCCTTTCTGCAGACTTCTTTTGAGGGATGGACAACCTGGTTGCAAAAATGGAATCCTTCTAAGAAACAATTGGCAAGAGACATAACCGGTGTTGTGGAAACAGGAGTGGGAATTTTGAATAGTACCAATTCAGAAACATTAATGAATAAATTGGCTAAGACAGCTGGAGATGTAACCAAATTACAACAGCCCCTGCAATCATCCTTAACAGCTTTGGGAACCCAACAGTGGTTGTTATCAAACATATTACCAAGCTGGGAAAAGGTGAATGTAAATGACCACAAATTGATAAACTATGCACTTGGTGCTCCACAAAATAACATTTCTCTGGCTCTCAGCTGTATCCAGGCCCAGTTGTAGATGCAGTTGGTTGCTGCTTCAATTATAAGAGAAGATGAGGAAGGCACTTTTCCCACTGAAATTCGAAAAATAGTCTGGGACAGTGCCACTGATTTTGATAATTGATAAGAGAATTCCAGTCCTGGTGGAACTTAGTAAATTTTACCTATGAGCCCAGCACAAACACAGCCACAGCCTTTGTGCTGACAATTCGTAATGCTTCAGTGCATTCAATATTCCCCATCAATGCATTAGGGTTGAACCATGATGGAGCTATTCTCTATCCTTTCGAGCATTGGGGATGGGCCCGTCAAATTGGTGGGAGGTGGCAAACTGTCAATTTGGAAACTTGCATTGTCCGGGAACAACAAGGGTTTATCTGTGAAAGTGATGCAATTAGAGCTCAAGATATCTGCTTGGACACAGAACAGAATATTTGTAACTTTGAAATTCATCCAAATGAGATTTTTGAAACAGTACTGGTATATAGAGTCAATGGATGTGCATGCTTTAGAACTGCTTGTGATAGTGTTTTTATAGAAAATTTGGTAGTGAATACTAAAAATCATTCAAACTTTTGTGTCTGTAACTTTACTAGGATTTCAGGATGTGATTTTTCCTATGTAGCCCCAGTTACTTCTCACCATCTTTTGCAGTCAAATTGAACACTGATCCACCATCTATTGCCCACTCCAATTGGAATGAACCTCTCTCTGGTGAAGCAATTGTTGCTCCACCAAGATCTGATCGAAATTTTGCAGAGGATCAAGAAAAACGGACAGAAAACTCTAATAGCTGTTGACCACAATGTGGAAAAAATACATGGTGTTTTGGAAAAATAAAGACAAATGCTGAACACAGGTGGTGGGATACTCTATTTGGTTGCCACCTACTGCTACAGGTGTCCTGAACAAATTGTGTCATCCCACCATTGTTCTCTTGATTTTGGTTTTAATTGGTTTTGTTTTATCAGCAATCCTATACATTATGAGTTGGAGAATAATTAAACAGTTAGCACAATTGGCATCTGTATCCAGATTGGTCACTCTTGACATCCCTAGGGTTATTGACACAAGATTCTAAATAGGAAAAAATATTATTTTTAACTAAAATTGATTATCTTTTAATTGCAATTAAAATTGTTTAATCAAAAATTTGCTTTCTTTGTAATGAAAAATTGATTTATTTCTAATCAAAAATTGAAAAATTAAAGAACTGAACAAATTGTTTAAAATTGTTAGCAATCAAAAATTGAATATAATTGATTTGCTTTGTTTTCCATTTTTCTCCTTTTCCTTATCTTTTTCCTATTTTCCTGTCTCTGTTTTCTGGGATATGCTACCAACTCGGACGAGTCCTGAAGACACCACAACTGAAGACTTCACCACAACTCTACAAAGGGTTGCTCTTGACGATGATCCTGAGTCACGGGGTGGTGTAAGGGTCAGTCCCAAGTTCCCCTCGATTTTGCCTCCCGACCGTCACAAGGAGACCTCGAGGACCCCCACCCAGGCTGACTCTGGACAATGGTTTACTGGCCTGGCCAAGGTGGATGCTCGTGACTGTGTGCTGGTGTATTGTGTTCACTGGACTGTGCTGTTGTGGCACCAAACAGAGGTTGTGTTGTACCAACTGAGGACTGCTTGTCCGTACCTGTCTCCTGCAGCACCACACAATGGTCCATAAATCTTCCCACCTTTTGGCTAGAGGCCACTCGCTTTGGAGAAGGACTATAAAAGAGCGACCCTCTGGGAAAGACCCTTTGAGATCTCTCCACTGTTGAAGACTCGTCTACCCTCTGGAGAAGACCCCTGAGATCTCCCCACGGACAAAGACTTGTCTATCGGATGACCCGCGAGGACCCGTCTCGTCTGTTGGTAGCTATTCTCCCATCCCCTTCTTTTCTTCCCCTCTCCCTATGCTTTGTTTCCTATACCTCAGCCCTCTATCGTAACTGAATTGTTAGCATTTGATGAAATGCATTGCTGTTGTGGAATAAAATGATTTTCTGCGGTTGAATAAACTGATTTTGTCCCCTGCATTTTGCCTTTTTGCACCTTTGAGATCAAAAGAACCATCACGAGCCCTGCTCTGCATTAATAGCGGATCGTGACAGCTGGGAAGGAGGTTTTGGGGTTTTTTGGGGCCATTTATGCTGCAGAGGGTTGTTGAGAGTTTGTCATGGCTTGGGGCTGTAGGGTGCTTTGAGGGGTCTGGGAGTGCCTGTGGGGCTGGGATGGTGTTTTGGGGTGGTCATGACCCCCCAGATTCACAAAGCTGCCACCAGACCCCACCTCCCAAGATGCTGCCAATGTTTGGGGGCTCCATGTTGGGGTTCATCCTCCTGATGCTGCAGGAGAAGGTGAGGGGGTGTCCCCAGGGGCCGTGTGTGTCCCCCCAGAGCATGTATGACCCCCATCCCGGTGTCACCCCCTTTTCCCTCCCCTCAGGGCTCCTGCCCCAGCTCCTGCTGTCCCCAGGAGGGAATTTGGGGAGGGGGCAGAGGGGGTGCTCAAAGGGGGCCCCTTTGTTCAGCACCAAGCTGGGCTTGGGGCCTGCAGGAGGAAGAGGCCCGAGGGAAGCAGATCCTGCAGGTGGACAGTGCTTGGGCTCAGGGCAAGGTCCTGCCCTGCACACCTGGCTCAGGTGTGACCCTGCCCTGGGAAGGGAGCAGGACATTCCCAATCCCACAAATCAGGGCTGGCAGCAGCTCTTGGAGCAGGGACAGGGAAATACTGGGAGTGACTGGGACCACACTGAGGGGTGAATTATCCCCCCCACACCTTTCCAGACCACCCTGCCAGCTGAGAAATGCTCGTTGGGCCTCGACCTTGGCCAACAGCCCCTGGGCTCAGCTCCTCTGGAGCTCAGCACAAACACTGTCTGCTCCCAGGCACTGCTGCTGCCCCACGAGCTCCTGGTTTCTTTAGGAGCAGCCCTGGAAGTGTTTTTGTGCCCTCAGTGGCACAACATCCCTGTTCTCACCCTTCCAAAGAAAGCTGTGGATGCCAAGTGCGGCCAGGATGAAACATTGCTGTGCCCAAAGCCCCTCTCTTGGGGCCCTACAAGCAGCGCTCCACAAGGAGCCCCTTGGAGCTCTCCTGGGCCAGCACCTCCCTCTGAGCGGGGCCTCTCCGAGCCGGGAACTCTCCTGTTTGCTGCACTCGGGGCATCCCCGAACAACCACGGAGCCTGGGCCAATCCCCCACTCCTCCAGGCTCAGCCCTTCACCTGCTGGAGATGCCAAAGCATCCGGAGGGAGCATTTCCCTGCCCTCCAGGGGAATTCCTCACAGGCCCCTGGCACTGACTCTCTCTGTCTGTGTGCACACACGAGTGCCTGTGCCCTGGCCCTCACTGTCCTTTTATCACAAACCCCACCCCATCCCATCCCAGACACACACACAGGGACAGTTCTGCTGCCTGTTCTCTCATTTCTGGTTTGGTTGACTGCCTTTTGTTTGGTTTTGTTGTTGCTCTGTTTCCTTGCTGTTCCTCAAGTCCTCCATCAGGAGCAGAGTGACTCTTGCCAAGGAACTTTGTCGTGCTGTCACTTAATATTATATCTGGTTTTTGCTGATCCCTTGCCTGGGTTTTTTTAAGTGCTCTCAACCCCTGGTTCATAACAGGGTGAAGGAGCCCTGGCCCAGGCCCTGGCCCTGGGGGACATGGGGACGCTGCCAGGGGGGTCCCTGCCCCCCTGTCCCACCCCCCACGGCCCCAGCCCCCTGTCCCCGTGTCAGGCTCTGGGGTCGATCTCATGGAAAACCCTCTGGGGGAGGCTGCAGGGCTGGGGGCGAGGGGACCTGGGGGGACAGGGGACCCCACTGTGCACGAGCAGTGTTGGACTTCTCTGGGGGGAGCTGTGAGGGGAGGCCATGGAAGAGTGACCTCACACAGCCCCTGTGATGTCACACAACGACCCTGTGATGTCTCACAGCCCCCTGTGATGTCACACAGCCCTGTGATGTCACACAACGACCCTCTGATGTCACACAACGACCCTGTGATGTCACACAGCCCTCTCTCTGACGTCATACAGCTGCACTATGATGTCACAGCCAGCTCTGTGTTTGCATCACAGCCTTCACTGTGATGTCAGCGCTCTCATATCACAACCCGCTCGGTGATGCCACACAGCCTTCTCTGAGACATCACAGAGCTGCTCTCTGATGTAACAGAGCCACCTTCCATGATGGCAGCCCCTGCAATGACCTCACAGTGCACTTTATGATGTCACAGCCAGCTCTGTGATGTCACAACCCATCCTGTGATGTCATACACCACACACTGTGATGTCACAGCACACTCTGTTCCCATTGTGACACAATGATCTCCCACACTCTAGGAGGCTGCAGTGTGAAACAGTGGACACTTGGTTCCACAACATTCCACAGTGTCACACTGCTCTCCTGAGGCCCATCTTTGTAACAATTCAGATTTGGTTCCATTCTATTGCGTCACAATGATCTCCTGGCTTCCATGAGGCCCCGCTGTGTTTACAATGGACACTTGGCTCCCCAGGATCCCATGGTGTCACTGTGCTCTCCTGTGATTCACGAGGCTGTGCTGTGTCACAATGGACACTTGCTTCCTCCGAGGATGGAGATGTCCCAGTGGCACCAGTTTCCATCAGGTCACACTGTCACAGTGGGGCCTTGGTTCCATGAGAATCCATTGCCCCACAGTGGTGTTTCCTGGTTGCCATGAGACTTTCCTTGGTCACAGTGGAACCTTGCTTGCACGAGCCTTGGCAATGTCCCAGGGGCACATGGGTTCCATGAGACCCCTCCATGTCACATGAACACTTAATTCCATGAGATTCCATCGTGTCACAGTGCTCTCCCAGGGCCCATGAGGCCTTGCTGTGCAATAATGGAACCTTGTTTCTCCTAGGCCTGGCAATATTTCTGTGGCCCTTGTGTTCCATGTGGCCCCTTTCTGTCAGAATTGACTCTTGGTTCCATTGTGCCACAACAATCCCCATGTTTCCATGACCTGCCCTGTGTCTCAATGGACACTGGATTCCACAAGAGATGGCAATGTCCCAATGGCACCTGTCTTGTTGTCTTGGTTTGAAAGACAGGTGTTTGTGAAGAAAAGTATGAGCCTCTTTTTTTAAAAAGGAGAATGTAAACCCCTCCTTACAAATAATTCTAATTCTGAAATGAAGTGTCTCTCAGGCAAAGATATGGGAATAAGAATAAAAATTTTTTATTAGGAAATTTAAAATAGAAATACAGTATTACAAAAAACAAACCCACAAACACTGACAGAGTCTGAATACAACCTGACTTCCTGTCAGGGTGTTGGTAGCACTCCCATTAAATGGTAGCTGCAGTCCTCCTGGAGTGACAGATGTGGCTCCATTAAAGCAGTGGTCCTGTGGAAGGGTGCAGTTTTCCTCCGAAGGTCCAGTGATGATGTGGAAGGCTCCGGTTTTCCTTTGGAATCCAGTGGAAAAAGGCTGCCTTGAGTTCCAAATTTCAGTTTTTATTTATGTAGGAAAGGCTTGGCTCCTCTCCCTGGCTGGGGCATCTATCTCCCCATGGGATAATGCAATTTTATTAGCCATTCAGTGGGACTCAATGGCCTGTTAACAGACGATATCTTCCTGGAGGAAGGATGGGTTGTGGAAAGGATAAAGATGACTGCTCGACCTAGTTCTATCAGGCGGCCCATTAGCAGAGAATATCTCCCACAGAGAGAAGGATCACTGCCCCAGCTGTTTTCAACAGATGGTGATAGAATACTTTTGGTCACATCCTGTATTGCAACCGAAGACACTCCTCTTCTGCCCCACTTCGTCAAAATAAAGCCTTGGTTACATGAGATTCCACTGTGCCACAATGTTCCTGGTTTCATGAGAAGCTCAACAAGCGACCCTTGGTTCCATGAGATTCCATTGGGAGATTCCATTAGGTCTGGCTGTGTCACAATGGACACTTGGTTCCATGAGCAATGGCAATGTCCCAGTGGCACCTGTGTTCCATGACACCCTGCTGGGTTACAAGTGACACTTTGTTCCATGAGATTCCACGGAGTCACAGTGGTCACTTGGGTTCCATGCAGGTGCCTGGGGAGTGGCAGCTCAGCCCAAATATCCTGGGCATGTCTGGGCTGGTGTTTTTTTGGAGGGAATCTTTGGATCTTGCAGAGCTCCAAAGTCAAGCTACAGATGCCTCCTGGGACATAGTGGAGCATGATGGAAGCCAGGAGAGCCTCATGGAGCCAAGGCTGCCGTGTGTCACAGAGGGACCTCATGGAAGCCAGGACAGCACTGGGAGGCCATGGAACAACATAGCACCAAGGTTCCACTGTGACTTGACAGAGGGTTATGGAAGCTGTCTTAGGTTACAATGCAGGATGTGACCCGAGGTGTGTATTCTATCACCATCTGTTGAAACCAGCTGGGACAGTGATCCTTATCTCTGTGGAAGATATTCTCTGCTCATGGGCCACCAGTTAAAATCAGGTGGGGCAGTCATCCTTATCTTTTCCACAACCCATCCTTCCTCCAGAAGGATATCTTCTGTTAATGGGCCATTGAGTCCCACTGCATGACTGATAAAATTACATCATCCCATTGGAAGATGCTCCACCCAGGGGGAGGAACCAAGCCTTTCCTACCTAGATAAAACAGATTTGGAACACCACAGCAGCCTTTTTCCACTGTATCCCAGAGGAAAATTGCACCTTTCCACATTATCACTGGACCTTCAGAAGAAAACTGCACATTCCACTGGACCACTACTTCAACTGAACCACATCTGTCATCCAGGAGGACTGCAGCCACCATTTAATGGGACTGCTACCAACACCCTGACGGGATGTCCGGTTGTATTCTGACCCTGTCGGTGTTTTTTTCTTTTGTGCTACCTCATGTATTTTATTTTTTCACTTTTTTCCAAGTGAATGTTTTTCTGACTTGGAGTCTCTCACTGGTTTGCTTTCAAACCAGTACATTACCATAGTCTAATTGGGAGGAGAAGGGGCTTTTGTACACCCAGACCAGCTGGCTACAAACCATCCAAGACCTGTCTTTGATGACATTAAGGATGCAGCCAGGAAAGCCCTAACGCATATTCTGGAAGCAAACAAGCCGCAACTAGATTTTGTGGACATCAGACAAGGCCTCACTGAGCCTTACATGACTTTTTTGGACCAACTTAAACTGAACATAGATAAACAAGTCACCGAGGGCCAGGTATGAGAAAGATTATTAAATAAATTGGCTGTGGTTAATACTAACTAGGAATGTAAGAAATTGGTACATGCCTTGCCATCAGAGCTGGAACCCACCATCCCTCAAATGGTGGAAGCATGCAATAAATTGGCCACCCTGGAACACACTGCTGCCAATCAGGCACAAATATTGACCAATGCTTTAAATAACTTTCAGAAAAACTCAAAAAGAGCAGAATCGAAAACCTGGACACCGCTATAATTGTGGACAAAAAGAAACTGTAATAAGCCAAAAAAGGGAACTTTCCAAACACAATGTGACTGTGGCAAAAATAGACAAAATGCTAACCAGTACAATGAAGTACAGGCTCATTGTTGCTGCTAGTCAGGAAACCTCATGCAGAGTGTAAGACAGCAGCGTGCGATGACACAAGGCTCCCTGTCACCTGCTGTACAAAGCATTGGAGATCATCAGGTGAACAACTACAGCAACTCATCGGAGACCTTCCCACTTCAGTATCAGCAAACAACCGACTGGAGTTGTCAACTGCCCAGTCAGTAATGATCACAGATTTTGATTATGCCATTTCCACAGGTCTTCTAGGACCAGAACCACCACCATGAGACTTTTTAATAATAGGAGTGGACAGACGTAATACAGACGGCTCTTATGAGTCACCTGCAGTTTTAACAGTCACTTCAAGCCAGGAAGTTACTGTTTTAGCTTGCTATCCTAACCCTCCTTCTTTTTACCTAAAGGATTGGTTTTCGACCAAGCTTTCTCACTACCTGAAGTAGACAATGACGTTCCTGATGAGCCCTGCATCGCTTGAACTAGATGAGTTGGCCCAGGAAAAATCAAAATTACTTGGACACTTTGGTAGCAGTTGGAAGACACAGTTGTTGGAGTCTGTAAGTCAAGAGTCTCAATTCTTCAGAGAAAAGTCAGAGTGCAGGGATTGAATTAAAACCTTTGGATGGATTGAAGTGTATTAAGCCATTCACATGTAAAGTAGAGGTCTAAGTTAAAGTTTTAGAAGAAGCAAGTAAGTAAGTAATTAAGAGTAAGTTTTAAGTGCTTGTAGTGAATAAAGGTCTCAGATACCAGAGTAAGAAGTGAGAGTTCTAGTGAAGGTTGAAAAACATAGTCCTAGATACTAATGTTTCCATGGAGGCTCCAGGAACACAGTTTTAGACGCAATAAAACTATAGTAAGACTATTGCAAACATTTTTCAGATAGGACAAGATAGACCCCATGTATACTTTATATATAACCTGGTGTGCTTAGAAACTAGAATTCTAATAGGTTAAGAAGTATTGGTCTGAGTTTGTGTCTTTAGCTTGTTGGGAAGTTTCTCAATAATAATCTGTGCACTGGGGAGAGCTTTGCTTTTTGCCAGTTGCTCTTGCTCCTGCTCTTTCCTCAATGCCATCATCAACACCCAAGAAGACAATAGAAGCTGTCGCAGCAACATCAGCCCTGCTGGGACCACCGGGAGCAGCTTCTGCTTCTATTGGGGACTTGACACCAAAGCTTTAGCATGGACTTGAACACTTGTGACTCTTTGCCTTTCTAGACTGATGTGCCTTTGCAATAAACAACTTTATAGCAACTATTAGCTGCTTGGCTTTTTAAAGAAAACAACCACAACCCAACAAAGGGCGCCTAGAGCATTGGAGAAATAACCCACACACAGCAATACCATGCAGAGTTTAAACCCAGTCTCCTTTAAAGAACCTGAAAACTGTGTAGCAACTACCAAACCATTTATCATGAAGAAAGAGAAAGTACTTGTTTGGGGAAGACACATCCTATCCCAATGGGGACTAAGTCTGGAGATAAGTCTTTAATGAGGGCCACTGACGAGCACAGTGCAATAAAACTCACCTGGATATCAGACAAGCCTGTCTGGGTTGATCAGTGGCCCCTCCCTGTTGAAAAATTGACTGTGCTAGAGCCCTCAGTAAATGAACAATTAACTAAAGGGAACATTGTCCTCACACAGTCCCTGCAACACTACCATATTTGTTATAAAAAAAATCACAAGAGTGATAAATGGATACTGCTCCAAGATCTAAGAAAAAGAAAAGGAATTATTGAGGAAATGGGATCTTTACAACCAGGATTACCATTGCCTAACATGATGCCTAATGATTGGATGTTAATGATTATTGATTTAAAAGACCATTTGTTCAGTACCCCCTTACACCCAGATGATGCTCTGAGGTTCACCTTCTCTGTATCCTCAATCTAAAGGTGTGTGGTGAAAATCTTATCACTCATTCGTGAGAGATTTCCTCAATCCATAATACTCCACTGTATGGATGACATTCCAATCACCATGAAGGATAATGGATCCTTGGAAACGGTTGTCACGGATGTAATTATTGGAATACGTAAGGCTGAATTACAAGTAGCAGAAGACAAAACACAACAGTCTTCTCCTTGGAAGTACCTAGGCTATCAACTCCCAGAATGTACAGTTACTCCAAAGGCTCTACAGCTACAAGAAGATCCAGTGACACTGCATGACCTTCAGAAACTTAGCAGATCGATCAATTGGGTTCAAACTCTCTTAGGAAAAACCAGCCAGGACGTGGCCCCCTATTTGATTTATTAAAAGGAGACACAGATCTAAACTCTCCTAGAAAACTGACCCAGGAAGCAAAAACCATTCTGAGGAAAGTGTCTGCTGCTCTACAAACCTGTCAAGCTCACAGATGTGACCCAGAGTTACCTTTTAAAATTTGAAATATTGGGAGAAAATCCACATCATTATGGTCTAATTTTTCAATGGAACAAAATTCTGTTAGATCCTTTATTCAACTTAGAATGGGTTTTCTTATTCTAGCAAATGTCTAAAACTATAACTACTTGTCCTGAAATTCTTTCACAATTGATAACAAAAGCCTGATTCCAAAGTTTATCTCATTTGGGCAAAGATTTTTCTATTATGTTTATACCTGTTATTTCACTTTATTTAGAATGGCTTGTACAACCATCTGAGATATTGCAAATTGCATTAACAAGCTTTCCACAACAAACGTCAGTTCATTTTCCAAAACACAAACAATTACACCTCTTTTTTAATTTTATCAAAAATCCCTTAAGCAGACATACTCCTCTTAATGCTCTCACCATTTTTACAGAAGGCTCCAGAAAATCACACAAATCAGTGATCACAAGGAAAAATTCTAACAATGGTAACTGGGAATCTGGCATCAAGAGACTGTGGAAGGATCACCACAAATTGCAGAACTTGCTAAGGCTGTTCGTGTGTTGCAATTACGTTGAGACAGACTGGACTGGCATCACCACCAGTCCTTTATTAGAAAACTTTTCATACCCTCTTTCAGTGTACTTCTTTCCAACAACTCCTTCCCTCATAGGCAGCTCCACACAGTAATGACTCCTTTTCTTAGAGGCAGCTCCACACAGCTCTGACTCATTCTCTCCTCTCTTCACAACTGCCTAAACCCCACCCTGTCCCTTTCCCGACCACCTTACCCTGACTGTCCCTCACACAACATCTTCTTACCTTATCTGTCTCTTGCACGACTGCATGTCCCTTACCTCCTCACAGCACAGCCAGCAGACTCCATCCCAAACTGCAGCAGACTCTGGGTCAGCCAGCTAACCCACTCTTTTAGAACACCCCAACTCCTTGGGCAGGCACAGATGTTTCCACTCCTCAGTCATCAGTACAGCTGTAATTCATTGGGAGAGATTGCCTTCTGTACTATCCTTTCAATCTGTCTTCCCACTCTGGGGCTCTGTGCTTTCCTTCCTATGGAAAAGAACTGTCATTCTCCTCCAGGTGCCCATGGCCAAAATTGGGATTCCTGCTCCAAATCTCGTTAGATGCAAGGATTGTTCCCAGGTGAAATCTGCCAGGACAGACAGATCTGATTGCCTTGACCACCCAGGGGCCACCTCTCATCTGCCTTTGAAACACTGGGATCGTGTGGTTTTCTTTCCTATGGGAAAAAAAGCACCTTTCATGTCCAGGCGCCCATAGCCAAAATTGGGAGTCCACATCCAGAATTCCAGATATCCAAGGACAGCTCCCAGACAAAAGCTGCCATCGTTGTCAAGTCTGGCTGGCCTTGGCTTTCTAAAGGCTGCCTTTCATTTGCCTTTGAAACACTGGGGCTCTGTGCTTTCCTTCCTCATGAGAACAACTCTTCTTCCAATCCTGGCATCCACAACCAAAATTGAGATTCCACCTTTAAAAATCCCTATGGCCAAGGATAGCTCCCAGATGAAAGGTACCAGTTGAGACAAGTCAGACTGGCTTGGCCTAAGGGTGGCCACCTCTCATCTTCTTCCAAAACACTGGGGCTTCTCACTTTCCTTTGCTATGGTGAAACCATCCACCTCGACCACGCAGCCGTGGCTGAAATTGGGATTCCACCTCCAAAACTCTGTACATCCAAGGATTTCTCCCAAGTGAAATCTGCCAGGACAGACAGGTCTGGCTGCCCTTTGTCTCTTGGGGACTGCCTCATACCTGCTTTTGGAACACTGGGGTTCAGTGCTTTCCTTCCAATGGCAAAAACCATCCCTCTTATCAATACAGAAATAGCCAAAATTAGGATTCCATCTCTGAAATTCCCTATATCCAAGGATTGCTTTCAGACTAAAGCTGCCAGAACAGAGAGGTCTGCCTGGACTGGGTCTGTGATGGTCGCCATTCATCTGTCCCTGAAACACTGGTGGTCCATGATTTCCTTCCTATGGAAAAGAGCCATCCTTTTCCTCCAGATGTCCATGTTAATACTGAAATTGGTATTCTACCTCTAAAATTCTGTATATCCAGGGATTACTCCCAGACAAAATCTGCAAATACCATCAAGTCTGGCTGTCCTTGGCCTCTGGTGACTGCCCCACATCTGTCTCTGCAACACTGGGGCTCGGTTGTTTCCTTCCTGTGGAGACCATTGTGACACCTTGGGGACCCCGTGGATCCAAGGGGCCATGGTGACACTGTGGGGCCTCGTGGCACCAAGGACATCACTGTGGCCCTGCTGGGCTGCATGGTCCCAAGGGGCCAGTGTGAAGCAGCAGGGCTTTGTGGAACCAAGAGGCCATTGTTGCATTCCAGGGCCTGGTGCAGCCCAAGGGCCCTTGTGATCCTGCAGGGCACCGTGGATCCATGGAGATCATTGTGGCATTGCAAGGCCCCATGGAAGCATGGAGACCATTGTGACACTGTGGGGCCCATGGAACCAAAGGGCCATTGTGACCCTGCAGGGCCTCATGGAAGCAAGGGGCCATTGTGACACCTCAGGAGCAAGGAGAACATTGTGACATTACAGGGCCTTGTGGAACCAAGGGGACATGGAATGGGTCTGGATGGTTTGGCCTCCTGGGGGCCACAAGGCAGGTCTGGCTGACCCTGGCATGTGAGGGCTGCCTCTCATCAGCCTCTGGAGCACTGGGGCTCTGTGCTTTCCTTCCTAGGGAAATAAACCATCCCTCTTTCCTGCTGCCCAAGGCTGAAATTGCTACTCCACCTAAAATGTTCTCTATCTGCAAGGGTTCTTCAAGCCAAAATCTGCCAGGAGAGACAGCTCTGGCTGGCCTTGGCCTCCTGCAGGCAGTCTCTCATCTACCACCAAACATGGGGCTCAGTGTTTTCCTTCCTGTGGAAAAGAACTGCCCTTCTCACCGAGGTGTCAATGGCCAAAATTGGGATTTTACAGCTAAAATTCCATCTATCTGAGGACTGCACCCAGAAAAATGTAGCCAGGACATACAGGTCCTGCCTTGTTGTCTGGTGATTTTCTTAGACTATGAGCAGAATGTTCTCATTTGCCAAGATCTTGAAGAGGGCCCAGAGATCTCCCCAGGTGGGGTTTGGAAGCTGCAAGCATAGGAGCACTGTGTAGGGGCAAAGGAACTCAGTGCTCAGTGGAGTGGAGACTGAGGAGAGCAAAGGAGAGCCCTGGGAGGGGCTGAAGGTCAGTTTCAGAGATGGTGGATCCTTTTGATATAGCAGAAAACAGCCTGAGAATGAATTAATTAATGCCAAGACAAAATTGATGAGGGCCAGACTGGACACAAGGAGAAAGGAATTTCTCTCCCAGGGTACAGCTGTGGTGCAACCCGTCCCCCAGAAGGAGTCTGGGCCAGCCCAAGGCTTTGTGTGTCCAGGCAGAGGCAGGCAGGAGGCAGAGCTGTCAGCAAAGGAAGGGGCCAGCGAGGTGGGGCAGCCGGGGGATGACGACAGCCTGCAGGGACAGAGGCGCAGGGCATGGACACCGTAGGACAGCCTGGGCTGCAGAGGGCACAGGGATGGGCAGCAGCTGAAAGGCCCTGACACAGCCAACTCCTGCAGCACTTGGGCCATGCACGCTGGCCCTGGGCCTGAGGCCAGCAGGGGACAAGTGAGCCTTGCTGTGCTGGGGCCTCATTGCCTCCTTGTCCCTGCTCAGCAGCCTGGCAGGGGCCGCCCCATGGTGCTGCCCTTGGCATTGCACATGCCCAGAGCCCAGTGGCCCGGGAAGAGCCCTGAGCAATGAGGGAGGGACAGGATCTGCCTTGCCAGGGGCTGGGGCCCAGCCCTTGGCCCTTTGCATTCCTGAAACACATCCAGGTTTGCTCAGCATCACAGACACCTTTCCCTTGTTTGTCCCCCCTGTCATCACTGCCTCCAGTGTTCTGCTCGAACTGTGTGATAAATGTGATTCGTGCTAAATAAATTGTAACTATATTTACAAAATTTTATTTAGATCAAAAGAAGACATTTTTTACAGAATGAGTGGGGAGATGGGTGAGACAGGTCAAAGGACATCTTCCAGATGTTGGGAGTTGTAGAAGGATGCTGGAAGGGAATCGTAGAACGACAAAGGTCTGATAAGTACCATCTGGAAATAGAGTTTCAACCTTGAAATGGGCCAAGATGAGACGATTCCAGGCATGGGATTTAATTAGAGTCTTATGGAAAACATCTGCTCAGTCACATAGTGAGCATGCACTACCTGCAGGTCACAGCTCGGTCACTGATGAAGACGACGAGCCTTCATCAGAAATAAAACCCTCAAAAGGATGAGAGACCCCCTAACCCATCAGTAGAGCATGCTCCGTACACACAGTGACGTAGACTTTAGGAATAGAAACTAGGAGGAGTTTTCCAGACACTTGTGTAGCATATAGTATATAAGGGGGATTGTTAGCCTTGATGCTTTGGTACGTGAGGAGGGGCGAGTCCCTCCCCGTATCCCCGGCTGGGGGGCCCTCCTAGGTCGGTTTTGCTCATGCTTTATATGAACCTCAATTATACTAAATTACTTACTGCCAAATTTTACTTATCCTAAAATATATGGATTCAATACTTCGATTGTATTGATCTCCAATACTTTAATTGTATACATTTATCATTGTTACTATTAAAAATTTGCTGCTGCATTTAATCTTGCTACTTGATAAGCTCGAAATATAGAATATCATTCATAACAATAGGGAACCCAAAAAAATTCTAGGGAAACCTCCAAAATTACATTTGAGGAGCCCATAATTTCAAAACTTCCCAATAGGGACCTAAATAGTCCCATGTTTGGACCCAAAATTAAAACAAAATCCCGGTGGAGACCCCACAATTCTCACAATTCTCAATATGCACCGAAAAATTCCAAACAACTACAAAACTACAACTCCAACACTACAAAATTCCCTTTAATTACACCAACGTTTCCTTATGGGGAACCCAAAGTTCCCAAGTGACCGCCACATTTCCTTTAAGGACTCCAAAATTCCCAAAAATCCTCAATAGGAGCCACAGAATTCCCTACAGGAACCCCAGTAATTCCCTGGACAGAGCACAAAATTCCCAAGAACTCCCTTTAAGAATCCTAGAATTCCCCTAGAGAGCCTGAAACCCACCTGGACCCTTTAGATCCACTATAGACCTCCCAGACCCCTTTTAGGAACCTCCCAGAGTCCCCCAAATCCCCTAGAGACAAACACAAATCCCATATACAGATCCCCAATTCCCTACAGCTCCCCTGTAGACCTCCCAGACCCCATTTAGGGAGCCCCAGAGCAGCCCAAATCCCCTATAAAGTCCCCCAGAATCCCCCCAGGGCTGTAAAACCTCCACCAGCAGTCTATAGATGTTGTACAGACCTATCAATCACCCATAAGGGACCCCCAGAGACCCCAAATCCTCTATTACCAAGCCCAAATCCTCTATAGAAATCCTCAGACCCCCCCTCAGTCCCCAATAGATCCCCTATAGATCCCCCCAGCCCCACCGTAGCTCTCGGACATGCTGAAGCCGGGCAGGCAGACAGGGAGCAAAGATGGCGGCGCCCGGAAGGCACCTCCGAGTGTTCTGAGCATGCGCGAGAGGAACGCGCCCTGAGATGGGCGGGGCTTGGAGGGGAAAGGGGCGTGGTGAACACATGAGCTCGGTCGGAAAGAAAGGGGCGGGGCTAAAGATGGACGGGGCTGTGACTAGAAAGGGCGGGGCCAAGGAAAGGGCGGGGACTGTGAGGGAAAAGGGGCGGGGCCAAGGAAAGGGCAGGGACTGTGAGGGAAAAGGGGCGGGGCCAAGGAAAGGGCGGGAACTGTGAGGGGAAGGATCGAGGCCAAAGGGCCACGCAGTCCCAAAAGGCTCTGGTTTGGCTTAAAATCTCCAAGAAAAGATCAGAAATCCAGCCTAAATCTACCAGGTTTGGGCTAAAATCAGCCAAACGGGCCTCAACTCCACACAAAGGCGATCTAAAATCATACACATGAGCCTTGCAGAGTCCAAAAGTGGCCTAAAATCCAGCCTAAACCTGCCCAGTTTGGTATAAAATCACCCAAATAGGCCTAAAATCTTTGGGACCAAGACTGTCACAAGAAATGGCATCAGCACCAAGAATGAGACCAAAATCAGAATGGACACCGAGACCAAGAGTGGGAGCAGATCTGACACCGGAACTGAGACCAGCACCACTCCACAACTGGAACTAGGACTAGGACCAAGACTGAGACTGAGAGTGTGACCAGCACCAGAACTGGCACTGAGACCAAAACTGAGGCCCACACTGACACAGGAACCGGCACTGGGAGGGCTCCAGAACGGCTCTGGTACCAGCACTGGCACTGTGAGAACTCTGGGACTGAGACAGAGTGGGACCAGAACAAGCACTGAGACTGACATCGGCACCAACACCGAGACTGGAACCTCTCTGGGACCGGGCCTGAGGCTGAGATTGGCACTGGGAGCACAACAGGATCAACACCAGCACCAACACTGGGACCGAGACCACTCCACGAATTAGACCGAGACCACTCCACAAATTAGACCAAGACCAAGACTGAAACAAGAACCGGCACTGGCACTGAGACTGGCACTGCTGTAGGACTGAGAATGAGACCCAGACCAGCACCGGGACAGAGACCGACACCGGCAGCGCTCCGGGATCTCCGCGTTCACTCCGGGGAGTTTTGGCTGTGCCCCCACACGGGACTGGGCAGGACTGGGAGGGACCCCTGGGTGGGGCGGGACAGCCTCGGTTCCCATCGTTCTGGTGCAGCCATCCCAGTCCATATGGTCCCAGTCCACGTGATCCCAGTTTGTACAATCCCAGTCCATGTGATCCCAGTCTGTACAATCCCAGTCCATGTGATCCCAGTCTGTACAATCCCAGTCTGTTTGGCCCTGATCCAACTGGTCCCAGCCTGTGCAGTCCCAGTCTGGAGGATCCCAGTCCATGTCATCCCAGCCCCCATGATCCCAGTCTGGATGCTCCTGCATGGCTCACACTGCCAGGGTCTGGAATTCCAGTTCCCAGCCAGGAAAAGATGTTCCTGCCCTTGAAGGCAAAGCTCTTCAGAAGGGGCCAAAAGCCAAGTGCAGCAAGATCTTACAGGGACATTTCACTGCCAGCCTTCCTAACTTCACCCATGGCTGTTGGAGCTCCTGCACTGGGAATTAAATCAGGGGAGGGTCTTTGGTGGGAGCTGCCCTGGATCAAGGGAGACCCTGAGACAGAAACAGAGCAGGCAGGAGAGACAGGAGAGAAAGGAGGACACAAACACAATCAGGTGAGAAGGTGCCACTGAAAACAGAACTGCAACTGACTGGAAGTGAATGGGACAGAAATCAGGAATTGTGTAGCTTTTATTTACTATCAAATCCATCCCTTGGCAGCCAGCCCCACACAATCTCAATCCCAGCACTCCAAATTTGGATCCCATTTCTCTCAATCTCCTTCCAACTCCTTCTCACCCTGGTGGCTGTGGAATCCAGTAAGGTTCACGTGGGATTGAGTTGTCTTGAGGATCCACTTTGCAGTTGGATTGAGCCATTTTGGATTAAAACTGAGGTGCTTTCAGAGGGATTTGAGAGGTTTTTAGGTGACCTAAATCCTCTTGGCTTTTGGTGTGAAAAGAAATAGTGAAGAGAGAAAAACTAAGGCCAAAACAAAAGGATAACCAGCCAGGTGTCTTCCCCAGATGGATCCCAGGGAATGTGGGTCACCAGGGCTCTGCTCAACATGAGTTCTGCAGTGGGGGATGGAGTTGGAGCAGCACACAAGATTTTCTTGCACTAGGGGGATTTACAGGGATTGCATTAATGCTGCCTCTGTTGGTGTCTGTTCAAAGCTGAGCTCTGAGAGAAGTTTGTCCCACACTCAGGATACTCGTAGGGCCTCCCCCCAGTGTGGACACTTTGGTGGCAGATCAGGCTGGAACGCTGCCTGAAGGCCTTCCCACAATCCCCACATTTGTATGGCCTTTTCCCAGTGTGGATGTTCTGGTGGCGGATCAATGTGCTGCGTTCACTGAAGCTCTTCCCACACTGCTCACATTTGTGAGGCTTTTCCCCAGTGTGGATGCGCCGGTGTCTGGTGAGGTGGGAGTTTCGCCTGAAGCCCTTCCCACAGTTGGAGCACTGGAAAGGCCTCTCCTCCCTGTGTGTCTGGAAGTGCCTGAGGAGATGGGAGCTGGTGGTAAGCCTCTTCCCACACTTGGAACACTCGTAGGGCCTCTCCCCAGTGTGGACACTTTGGTGGCGGATCAGGTGGGAACGCTGCCTGAAGGCCTTCCCACACTCCTCACACTTGTATGGTCTTTTCCCAGTGTGGATGTTCTGGTGGCAGATCAATGTGTTGCGCTCAGTGAATCCCTTCCCACACTCCCCACACTCGTAGGGCCTCTCCCCAGTGTGGATCCTCTGGTGGCGGATCATGCTGTTCCTCCACCTGAAGTTCATCCCACACTCTGAGCACTTGTGGGGCTTCTCCCCATTACAAAGCTGCTCATGGACCACCAGCTCCAAGCTCTGGCTCCATCTCTGGTCGTCCCCCCGGCCCAGGCTGGGGCTTTCCTCCTCAGATCCCCGCCATCTGCGTTTGCAGCCCCTCCTCGTGCGGGATCTCTGCGGCGTTTCCTCCCCGTTGCATTCCTGTGCCGTGGAGCCGCTCCAAACGGCCTCTTCCACGAGGTTCTGCCGCGGGGATTTGTCCTCCCTGCTCTCCGTGCTCAGCTCCTTGTCTGGGGCAGGAAGGACAAGCAGAGGATGGGATTTGCCTCCGTGCAAGAGGGAAGGGGAAGGAGATCCCCCCAGCGCGTCCCCGGCAGGACGGCGTCAGCAGCGGGGTTGTCCTGCAGCCGGGGGCCGTGCTGGGCTGGGAGATGGAGCAGGACAGAGGGGGAAAGGGGCACTGACTTCCTCCTCACCTGCCTGGGGCTCCTGGGGCATCTTCGTCTTCCTCGCAGCCTCCTCCTTCTCCATCGGGCCAAGGGTTGGGAATGGGAAATCCTGGTTTGGGGAAAAACAAGGGATGTGTGCGTTGTGTTGCAGGTTCCTGCTGCCCAACTCCATCTCTAGAAGTCCCCGAGCATCTCGGGTCCATAAAAACTTTCCAAACACCAACATTCAGCCCTGAAAATGCCTCCCAGGGGTTCCTGGGAATGGTCCCTCCCCTTTGGTGTTTGGGGCTTCCCCCCTGTCTCAGCTGCTGGGGGTCACGCTTGTATTGGGGGTCCCCCATCTACTCGGTCCCCGCCCTCCCCAGGCTGCTGGGAGTCCCAGCAATCCAAAAAGCTCCCCCCTCTTCCCTCTCCCCATTTAGGGATGGTGGGTGTTTTTGCGGTCCCTTCTCCCCTTATTCTCTGCTTTGGGGTGCAGGGGGTCCAGGGAGTCCCCCCTGCCCCTCTCCAGGCTGTTGAGGGTTCCAAAATCCCGGCGCTCCCCCCTCTCTGGGCTCCCCACTTTGGGGGCCTGGGGGACACAGGGCTCTGCTCCTCCAGGGTGCCTCTGCCGGCAGCCGCCACCGGGACCCCCCAATGTCCCCCGTGGAGCATTTTCTGATCAGATTTGGAGCTCTGCATTCTCCAAACATCCCCCCTGCCCAAAAAAATACACAAAGCACCCTGAGAGACGCTGGGAGTATTCTAGAGAAAACTGGGTGCAACTGGGATCAAACTGGGGGCAGGTGAACCATGCTGAGGTAACTGGGAGTGGCTGGGAAGGACTATGAGATTGTTCAGGGCAACTGGGATGTGGTTACTACGCTGCAAAGAGAGAGAAAAGACAGCAACACACACGGACCTCTTTTGGGGAAAAAAGGCCAACTTTATTGTACGGACATCCCGTATTTAAAGTGTGTTACGTGCAGTTAGGACAGGACAGTAGTTCATTGCAGAATTGGGAAAAATATCCCTGGGACAGCATGTCCGGATGTCCCATGGGAAAGACACCAGGTGTTAATCTTTATTATGAATTCCCTTCTGTTTTTCACCAAGTTATCGCTCTGGGAGACTGCGTCCCTAACTGAAGCTGTAGTCAGCTTGTCAGCCTGGGAATGGACCTGAGAGACAGGAGAAATCCAGGCCTGAAAAGAATTGCCAAGCTGCAATTTCCTAGCTCTCTAAATGTGTGTGTCCACACTGGGATATTCTGGGAATGTCTGAGACCATAGGGCTGGTGACTGGGACCTAACTGGGAGCGACTGGGAATCTCCTGAAGGAAAAATGGGACCATGCTGGGGCAACTGGGGGAAGTGTGAGTGACTGGGGCCCTGCTGGAAGAGACTGGCATCATACTGGACTCATACTGGGATCTTACTGGCAGTTGCAGGGGCTATGCTAGGGGCAACTGGGAGAACTGGGAACGCATTGGACACAAGTGGTGTTGGAAATCGTATCCTTGCAAAAATCTTTGCATAACTTTAGTCGAGGGGATTAATTTGCCCTACAAAAAGACTTCTTTGTTTCTTTCCAGGGCATTGCTGCACCAGGTGGGGTCTGATGAACACAACACATCAACAGACTGGGAGCAGCTTAAAGATCAAGGGCCATCAGCGGCCATTAACAGAACATCAGCGGCCACCCAGGAACATCTACCCCAGACTCTGCCTCTGGCAGAATTGCAGACATCTCCTCTGAAAACACTGATAAGAAAATCAGGGAATCAAGACGGAATTAACAGCAGAAGGGAAGAAATCCAGATCCAAAAGGAGGCCAAATATTAGGAACTGAATATTTGCAGCTTGAGACCTATGAACACTGACCCAATTCATTTCTATGAGCATTGACTGTATAAAAGATCTGAAAAATCTGCTAAAAAGGGAGTGTCACGAAATGATTCTCTCTGCACAGCCCGGTAATGTGTGGATGAGATTTCTGTGGTACATCCTGGCCACAACATCGTGGCCAGAAAATACAGAAATGCCTTGACTCTCTCAATTTAAAATTGTTGTTAAAAGTATTTTTGTTTCTCTTTTAATTTCCGTTATCATGGGAGGAAGTGGGCGAAACTGGGACCGTGCTGGGGTAAATTACATCATGATACGGAATCACTGGGACTGCCTGAGCTGCTACTGGGAGCAACAGGATCATACTGGGAGCGACTGGGCTCGTGCTGGGAGCAGCCACTCCCGGCTCCCGCACCCCCGAACCCCTTTCCCGGCCATGCCGCCCCTCCAGCCCCAGCACCCCCCGCCGGGGTCCCGGCAATCCCAGGGGTCCCCCCCTCTCGGGCTCCCCGCTTTGCCCTTCTGGGGCTCTCCTGTCTCTGGGCTCCCGCTCAGGGAAGCCGCGGCTCTCCCGGGGCTCCCCCAAACCGGTGTCCCCCCGCCGATCCCGCCGCTCCCGCGCGCTCCCCACCTGGCCCCGGCACAGCTCGCAGGGCCCGGCCCGGGAAGCCCAACCCCCACCGCGGGGGGACCCGCATCCCCCCGGGCCCCGCCGGGGCTCTGCCGGCACCCACCGGGACCCCCAAAAACACCTCCCGGGGACCTCCCGATGTCCCCCCGAGGGCCATCTGCGCCTCTGCAGCCCTGCAACATCCAAACATCCCCCCCCAAAAAACCCCAAACCCAGGGATACCCCGGGATATTTGGGGCGAGCTCCCCCTCCCCGGACACCTGCGGGATGGGGGGCGATGGTCCCGGGGGGCTGCGAGTTCAGGGAGCTCCGGGGTCGCGCGCTTGATTCGCTCCTTCTCTGCTCCTGCTTCCTGCTGCCGCTCCGCCTCTTCCTCCCTCCCTCCTCCTCCTCCCCCGTTCCGAGCCCCGAACTGGGAGGGGATGGGGCAAGGAAAGGGCGGGAACTGTGAGGGGAAAGGGGCGGGGTCAAGGAAAGGGCGGGAACTGTGAGGTGAAAGGGGCGGGGTCAAGGAAAGGGCGGGAACTGTGAGGGGAAAGGGCCGGGGTCAAGGAAAGGGCGGGAACTGTGAGGGGAAAGGGGCGGGGTCAAGGAAAGGGCGGGAACTGTGAGGGGAAAGGGGCGGGGTCAAGGAAAGGGCGGGAACTGTGAGGGGAAAGGGGCGGGGTCAAGGAAAGGGCGGGAACTGTGAGGGGAAAGGGGCGGGGCCAAGGAAAGGGCGGGAACTGTGAGGGGAAAGGGGCGGGGCCAAGGAAAGGGCGGTCAATTCTGACAGACAGAGGCCACATGGAACTCAAGGGCCACAGAAATATTGCCAGGCATTCTAGAAACAAGACACCACTGTGGCAGACAAAGGCCTCATGGGGTCTAGGAGATCTCTGTGTCACAAAGGAATCTCATGGAAGCCACAGGCAGTTGTGACATGGCATGGCCTCATGGAACCCTTTTGCCATTGGGACATTGCCAGCTCTTGTGGAATCCAGTGCCCATTGTGACACAGCACAGCCTCATGGAAACATGGGCACCATTGTGACACAATGGAATCTCATGGCAGCAAGTGTCAGTTGTCAACACAGCACAGCCTGATGGAACCCAGGGGCAAGGGGGACCCTGCCATGGCTCGTGGAAGCAAGGGGCCATTGAGACACAGCGAGGCCTCTTGGAACCCAGGAGAACATTGTGGGGCAATGAAATCTCACAGAAGCAAGGTCCAATTTTGACAGTGTGTCCTAACAATGATCTCCTGGCTTCCATGAGGCCCCGCTGTGTTTACAATGGACACTTGGCTCCCCAGGATCCCATGGTGTCACTGTGCTCTCCTGTGATTCACGAGGCTGTGCTGTGTCACAATGGACACTTGCTTCCTCCGAGGCTGGAGATGTCCCAGAGGCACCGGGTTTCCATCAGGCCATGCTTTGTCACAATGGGGCCCTGGTTCCCTGAGAACCCATTGCAGACTTCCTATAGTCGGGGCAGCGGAAGGGCCTCTCCTCCGTGTGAATCCGCTGCTGCAGGAGAAGATTGGAGCTGGTGTGAAACCTCTTCCCACACTCCCCACTCTCGTAGGACCTTTCACCAGTGCGAGTCCTCTGGTGGAGGGCCAGGTGGGAGCTCTGGCTGAAGCTCTTCCCACACTCCTCACACTCGTGGGGTGTCTCCCTGGTGTGGATGCACTGGTGGATGATGAGGGTGGAGTTCTGCTTGAAGCGCTTCCCGCAGTCAGAGCAGCAGAAGAGTCTCTCATCCGTGTGAATCCGCTGGTGCAGGAGAACATTGCTGGTGGTGGTAAACTGTAGGAGTGGTAGAGGTCAGGACGGTCAGGACTGACGGAGAGATCTCTAAAGCCAAGTGTTGGAACTTGTGGTTTATTGCAAAGGGTGCGGGGAGGAAGGCCCTGCTTGGAGCTGCCAGTCACAACTCCAACCAGGCCTGGAAAAGCAGAAGGGCAAGAGTATGAAGAGTAGAGAGAGAGGTAAGAGAGCAAGGGGTAAGAAAGCAAGGCGTAAGAGAAGAGAGCTAAGAGAGGTAAGAGGTAAAAAGAGAGAGTGAGGTTCCCGTTACAATACAATAAATCTTCTTTTGTGTTGAATATTCTAATTTTCACTAACCAATCTAATACAAGATACAAATCTTATTGCTTTTATAGGCAGCCTATAAGAATCATTACATTACCATACTGTGCCACACTTTAAACCCTAAAAACTACTCTTTGGACTCCTTCTGCTAAGCTAGTAGGGTCTTCTCTGACCCTTGGACCTCTCTGCAAGCAGAGGGAATTGTTCAGTCAAGAGGGGATTACTTTCAGCTGGCCATACTATTGTTTTCTAGTTGTTCACTAACTAAGGTTTGGTATCTCAAAGATGGCTTTCATTTCAATCTCGCTTATACTTTCCATATTCTCAAAATCATTTCCCAGGCAATCATATTTATAAGGCTTTCTATTTTCATCTTCTCCAACAGTAAACCTCTTCCCACACTCAAGAACACTCTTAGGGCCTCTCCCCAGTGTGGATCTTTTGATGCCGGATCAGGTTGGAGCTGACTGTGAATCTCTTCCCACACTCCCTACACTCCTAGGGCCATTCTACAGTGTGGATCCCTTGGTGGGAGATCAGGTGGGACCTCCAGGTAAAGCTCATCCCACACTCCGAGCACTTGTGGGGCTTCTCCCCATCACGAAGCTGCTCATGGACCACCAGCTCCGAGCTCTGGCTCCATCTCTGGTCGTCCCCCCGGCCCAGGCTGGGGCTTTCCTCCTCAGATCCCCGCCATCTGCGTTTGCAGCCCCTCCTCGTGCGGGATCTCCGCGGCTTTTCCTCCCCGTTGCATTCCTGTGCCGTGGAGCCGCTCCAAACGGCCTCTTCCACGAGGTTCTGCTGCGGGGATTTGTCCTCCCTGCTCTCCGTGCTCAGCTCCTTGTCTGGGGCAGGAAGGACAAGCAGAGGATGGGATTTGCCTCCGTGCAAGAGGGAAGGGGAAGGAGATGCCCCAGTGCGTCCTCAAAATAAAGAAAGGAACAGGGGGCCCCAAATATATTTCATGTGAGCTCCAAATATCCCTCCCTCATTCAAAAAAACTGCCCCGGATATTCGTGGCAAGGTCCCTCTTCCCGGGCACCTGTGCAGATCCACCCAGGCCCCCCAAACTCCTCCTCGGTTTCCCCTCATCCTCCCATGGGGATTCCTGGGAGTCCCCCCGTGTCCCCTCCTCCAGGATTTTGGGGGTGCCCCCTCACCTGTCCGTGCCCTTCCCACGTTTCTGCCGCAGCCCCTCCCTGATGTTGGGGAGCGGGGGCCGAGTGTTGGTGTCCCCCTGCCTGCAGCAGATCCAGCGGTGAGGGGAGTTCGGGGGGTCCCTCAGCATTTGTGCTCCCCTGGGATTTGGGGTGACCCCGCGCCCCCCCAGGATCTCCCTGAACACGCTGACGCTGCCCGTGCGCAGTGAGAAGGTTCATTCCTGGCACGGTGTCCCCAGCTCTGGCACCGGCATCGCCCAGGTACCCCCAAACCCTCCCGGGACCCCCAACCCCCCAGAGATCTACTGCCAAAATCAACGGGAGAGGTGTTGCCCTTTTAAGGGGAGTTACAGTGGTGCCCGAACATAGCGGAGCCCCTTAAAGCGGCGATGATCGAGAGAACCCCAAAAATCCACCCTGGCGCCAAAACATCCCCTACAGGGGCTTGTAGTGGGGGGGCCCCTACAAATGTCACCTAAATCCGTCACAATCTCGCCTTAAAAGAGGCTTGAGGGGCTGGAACACCACAAACACCCTAAAATGAGGCAGAAAAAACACTCTTGGAGATGTTGGATCCCCCAGAAAACCTTAAAAAGGTAAAACTCCTCTTCAAAGGGGCCTGGAGACCCTTCAAGGCTCTCAGAGAGGGACAGGATCCCTTCCTCTGCTGGGGCCTCTCCGAGCCGGGAACTCTCCCGTTCGCTGCCCTCGGGGGAGCCCCGAACCACGACGGGTCCTGGGCTGAGCCCCCCCAGCCGGGGGTGTGGAGGGAACTGGAGGGGCTGGGATGGGGCTTGGGGGTGCTCGGGTGAGCTGGGGGACCCCCATTGGGAGCCCCTTTCCCGCTGTCCCACCTCCCCTCATGCCCCTCTCCCACTCCTACCCCATTGTCCTCCCCAAACCTCCGCTCCCCCCAGCTCGGTTTGGGGGTGACCCCACCCCTCTCCCATCGTGTCCCGGCCCGGCCCCGCTCACCCGAGAGTCCCCGGAGGGTCAGAGGAGGGGGAGGAGGGACAGGGGAGGAGGAGCTGGAGCAGGCAGAGGAGGCACCGCGAGCTTTCACCGTTCTCTTTACCCGCAGCTCCTTCGCCCCCAGAGCATCGTTCCCCGCATCCCGCAGGTGCTCGGAGAGGGGGAGCTCGCCCTGAATATCCCGGACGGTTTTTTTGAAGGGGGGAGGGATATTTGGAGCTCACCCGAAATATATTTGGGGCTCCCCCTTCCTTTCTTTTTTTCGGGGGCGGGCGGGGCGATGTTTGGATGTTGCAGGGCTGCAGAGGCGCAGATGGCCCTCGGGGGGACATCGGGGGGTCCCCGGGAGGTGTTTTTGGGGGTCCCGGTGCTGCCCGAAACCCCAAGTAAAACACAAACTAACAGAGTGTCAGTTTATGCGGTGCTTTATTCAGGGCCCGGGGACCTGCGGACTCGCGTCCCAAGTCAGGATCCCGCTGGTTCCCTTTTTAGAGGGTTTTTTATACCCTTTTTACAAATGGTTTATGTGCAGAAGTACACATTCTTCTGTAGATACATTCACCTTGAAGATAGCATTTTGGCGTCATAAATCCTACATGGTTGCTTATCTTAGGACTATAGTGTTCTCCTCCTCAATCTCTCTCTGGCGCCACTGCCTCAGGACTATAGTGTTCTCCCCCTCAATCTCTCTCTTATGCCACTGCCCACCACCAGTACTTTATTTATGTTTAGACTTTAACCTTATCACTAACGGTTCTGCATGCTCTTAGCACAGCACATTCCTAAGTTAGTTTCCCAGGGCCTACTCTGGGGACTGCAGTCTTCAAGCCTTAGCATTACTACTACTATTATGGTTTATACACTTTATATTCTAATATTCAGGATTTCTAGTCCATACGGTAACAACTCCCCCCTTTTGAGCATTCTTCAGAGCCTTCTGCAAGGATGCTCAATTCTTCCAAGTGATAGTTTCCAGATATGATGGTGGAGGGTTGTTTCAGGAAGTTGGTTGAATCACTTCTTTTCGAGTCAGGGCCTTCATGATTTGCCGTGTATGTGTTCCTTCTTTAGCAATTATTCCTAAAAGACACCTATACATAATCACAATTACTACAATGATCATTACAATCATTATTCCATTTTGAATAATTGAGGATAACCAACCAGAGACCTGGATTCCTAAAGAACTGAATAAAGCTCCAACCCAATTTTGTTCTGCATTCTTTTGTACTTCATGTATGTTTAGTTCAATTCGCTCCAATTGACCTATATCCTTTTCTACTTCCTTCGTGACATTTGGGATATGTACACAACAGTGATCATCCCTTCCTTGTAAATATCCACAAACTCCGTGTTCCTTTAATAAGAGCAGATCTAATGCCATTCTATTCTGGATTGTCATCCTGGTTGTGGCTTGTAATTGTATATTAAGATCTCTAAATCCCTTCTTTGTTACTGCTGCCAATCTTTCTGTCTGCTCTAGTAATTTATATAACATTTCCCGGTTTCTATATGTAGATACAGGTGCAAATAAGGATTCAAGCATCCAACCGAATTTTACACTTTCCCCCGGTTCGTGCCATTCATTCTCTAGATTTTCTGCTTCGACTATCTCAGGGCTTAATCCCCTTTTCGTCCTTTTCTCTTGGTCCTCCTTGGTTAATTTGGACTGTTTCCAAAATGGACATAAGGCTGGTATCCCTAACGTTATTTGAGTAATCGGACCACCTATCGGTAAATGTGTAGTCCATTGGCCATGTCCCATTACCCAGACTGAATTTCCGGGGCTTCGTACTGTGGTTGATTGACAATCTTTCCGAGCTCCTTTTAATTCTTCCGTTATTGTATGGTTGTATCTCTGACATTCACATCCCCATTTCAACAACACCCGAACGGGTACCAATCCAATTTGGGATTCTGGGGTATCACAGGTTATGACTTTACTACAGTTCCAACCTGATATTTGGGCTAGTCTGCTGTGGTGCACTGTTTCAACTTCGAGGGCCCCTGGATGTTCCTGTTTTCTTGACCACTCGATACACCAGTGTATTGATCCGATATAACTATAGGGTTCGAGTAGGCTAGGACCCCAAATTGCTTTCCATTGCTCCCACTCTTCTTTCCCTTCCTGACACACTATCTCATGATAATAATCTACTACAGGTTTTCTTCTTTTCTGATTTACTTCAAATGTGCACCACCCAACATTGTTGTATTGACCTATTTCAGTGAATACAGAATTTGGTAATTTTAAACATTCCGATCTTTGCCCTGGGGTTGACCACCGTCTTCCATAGGTATAAACCTCTTCTACTATTCTAGTGCGATTTCGTAGCTCTCTGTGGCATTTCCTCGTTCCATTTACTATTTTTGGGGGCATTTCTCCTAATGGGATGATTCCCCACGGTATAGGGTCACTTGCTGCCTTTGGCAAGGGCAAACACGCTGTTATCGCTGTTACATTTTGCATTTTCCCAAAATCCCTAATTAATCCCACTACCAAATTCTCTTGCCCCAATTCCTGTTTCTCATTTTCCATTTCTTTTGCTTGTTGGACCATTCTAGTTTTTCTCATCCTGCAAAGATTCCCTAATTTAAGAGTACAATTGATTCTCAATGAAGGACCATCCCACATGTCAATTCTCATACTTGTGGGTGTTACTTGTATTGGATAAGAATGCCCTTCTGTCTTAAAACCCTCCACCAAAATTTTACATCTAAGTTCCCATAATCGAAACTTTCCCTAATCCATACCGTGCATGAAAATTGACCAACCTGGGCTTTTTGCAAGTGTGAGATCATTAGGGTAGTATTACCTTTCTGCTGTTTCATATCCCAAATTGTCACAATTTCTTCTGAAAATACCTTATTTGTAGTGATCAATTTCCATTTCGTCTTTACTTCATCGAATCCAGCTCCCTGGTTATCAGAAAACAAACAGGTTAGATTTACATTTGCCCCTTGTGGTACAATCACTGTTGGTTTAGGGACAGTAACTTTAACAAAGGCATCTCCGATACGAGCAATGCTCAACATTAACATCGCAATCAAGGCCTTGCCCTGAACACCAGTTTTGTGTCGGTTAGAGGTTGGACTTCCCATCGTGACGGGACTTTCTTGATTCGGGTGTAGTGTATCCAATTGTCGATCCCTTGGACCTTTACGGCTGTGTATGTAGTCATAATCACTTGTCGGGGGCCGTCCCATGTTTCTTTTAGTGGTTCCACATTCCAGTTTTTAATGTAGACTTGGTCTCCAGGCTGTATATCGTGGACGGGATTCTCCAGAGGCAAAGGTCGATTCCACTGCAACGCCCCCCGTAGTGCTGTAAGAGTCTTATTGAGAGACAAAATGTAATTTACCAGTACCTGATCTCCCACCACATTAGGGTCCCCTTTGTAAGTTGCAGCATGATAGGGTTTGCCGTATAAAATTTCATACGGACTTACTCCTACCTTGTCTCTAGGTTTGATTCTGACCCTTAACAGAGCTAAAGGTAATGCTTGAGGCCATTGTATCTTTGCTTCTTGGCAGATTTTCTTAATTTGGCCTTTTAGTGTCTGATTCTTTTTTTCTACTTGTCCACTAGACTGAGGTCTCCAAGGTGTATGGAGATTCCATGTTATCCCAAGTACCTTAGCCACTTCTTGCACTATTCCTGCCACAAAATGAGGTCCCCTATCAGAGGACATCCCTAGTGGGATTCCAAACCTAGGGATGATTTCTCGAAGTAAAGTTTTAATCACTTCTTTTGCTTGGTTTGTTCTACATGGGAATGCCTCTGGCCAGCCTGAGAAGGTACATACATAGACTAAAACATACTTATACCCCTGTGCTTTTGGTAATTCTGAAAAATCTATCTGCCAATAATCTCCTGGCTGTGGGCCTATTTGCAATTTTCCCATTTGCACTTGCCTACGTGTCATTGGGTTGTTCTTAATACAAACTGGACACATTGCATTGATCCTTTTGGCCATTGTTAACATCTGATTGGAGATTATTTCTTGTTTTAGAAATTGCACTAAAGCTTCTGCTCCCCAATGGCATTTGTTATGTTCAATTTCTAATATCATTCTCATTATTTTTGTTGGCAATATCACTTGTCCTACGGCAGTTACATACCATCCAGCCGCATTCTTCTTAGCTTGTACTAGCCGTGCTAATTTTTCGTCTTCTGGTAGGTATACTGGTACTTCGTCCATGAAAGCTTCCGCAGGGTTGGTACGTGCTGGTAGCAACGCCATTTGGGTCCATACCTCGCGAGCAGCCTGTCTGGCTGCTCTGTCAGCCAGACGATTTCCCTGGAATGCTCTTTCTTCTCCCTGCTGGTGTCCTTTTACATGCATTACTGCTACCGCCTGGGGCTTATGTACTGCTTCCAGTAGTTGCACAATTTGTTCTCGGTGTTTGATTGACGAACCCTGTGAATTTAATAGTCCTCTCTCCTTCCATAATGCCCCATGTACATGTATTACCCCAAATGCATATTTAGAATCAGTCCAAATATTTACTCTTTTCCCTTGACTCAATTCCAAGGCTCGGATGAGGGCTTGGATTTCAGCTTTTTGTGCTGATGTTCCGGGAGCCAAGGCTCTGGCTTCTATAACCTGTCTTAGAGTTACCACTGCATACCCGGCGTACCTGGTTCCATTCTCCACGAAACTAGATCCATCGGTATACAGCTCCCATTCAGGTTCGTCTAAGGGCTCATCCTTTAGATCCTTGCGGGTAGCGTATACCTGTTCGATGGTCTCCACACAGTCGTGTACCAGGTTGCCTTCTTCTTGGGTGGCTCTAAGAAATTCGGCTGGATTGAGATGGTTAGTTACCTTCATTTCAACATCATCATGTTCCCTAAGGATTGCCTGGTATTGCAGCATACGGCTGGAGGAGAGCCAATGCCCCCCTTTTTGTTCCAAAACTGCTATTACCATATGTGGGACAAACACTTCCATTTTCTGCCCCATAGTTAGTTTTCTAGCTTCTTGTATCAGAAGCACTGTTGCAGCAACAGCTCTAAGGCAGCCAGGCCATCCAGTGCTTACTGGATCCAGTTGTTTTGAGAAGTACCCCACCGGGCGCTTCCATGTTCCCAATTTTTGTGTCAACACCCCAATCCCCAGTCTTTGCCTCTCATTTACATATAGCTGAAAGGGTTTTGTGAGATCTGGCAACCCTAATGCAGGTGCCTCTTTTAGGGCTTGCTTCAAGTTCTGAAATGCCTTTTCTTGTATTTTATTCCATTTAAATTCAGGATTCTTGACTGCCTCATACAGAGGTTTTGCTTTTAGTCCAAATTCTGGAATCCACAACCGACACCACCCTGCCATTCCTAAAAAGGACCTTAACTCTTGTGAATTTCGAGGTGTTGGTATAGCACATATGGCCTGGATCCGGTTCACCCCTAATTTCCGAACTCCTTGTGATATCTCGCATCCCAAATAAATGACTTGTGTTCTTACCAGCTGGGCCTTTTCTTTTGACACTCGGTATCCAGCTTGTCCGAGCATGTTGAGGAGTTCAATGCTGAGTCTGCGACAGATGTCTTCTTCTGTTGAGGCTAGAAAAATATCATCTACGTACTGTAAAAGAATAAATGAGGAAGGTGACTCCTTTACCTGAGTTAGTCTCCATTCTTCTAGTTCCCGGGCTAATTGGTTTCCGAAGATGGTTGGAGAATTCTTGAATCCTTGTGGTAAGCGTGTCCAGGTGAGCTGTCTTTTCCGTCCTGTAGCAGGATTTTCCCATTCGAAAGCAAAAATTTTCCTACTTTCAAATGCCAAAGGGATACAGAAGAATGCATCTTTCAAGTCAATTACTGTGAACCATTTAAATATCTCCGAGACAGCTGTTAGCAATGTATATGGATTTGCTACTACTGGATGAATATCCTTTGTTATATTATTAATTGCCCTCAGATCTTGAACTAACCTGTACTTACCATTGGACTTCTTTACCGGAAATATGGGGGTATTGAATTCTGATTCACATTCCTGTAATATCCCTAAACTGACAAACTGATCTATTAAGGGTGCTACTCCTTTCCGAGCCTCCAGTTTCAGAGGGTACTGCCTTATCCGTACGGGTTGTGCTCCTTCCTTCAATTCCACAACTACCGGTTGTGCTGCTTTTGATTTTCCAGGAATCCCTATTTCCCATACCCATGGTACCACAGCCTGTTCTATTTCTGTGGGGATTTCTGTTGCCTCTACTTCTTTCACTGTAAATAATTTGGCTATATTATCTTCTGGAATTTCTAATTTTACTCTTCCTTTTTCAAAGATTATTTTTGCCTCTAACATTGATAACAAATCCCTCCCTATTAATGATTCTGGGCTATTTGGCATATATAAAAATTGATGATCAAATTCTTTCCCCCCAAACTTTATATCCAACGGACGTAAAAATGCCCTTTCTTCCACCTGTCCTGTAACCCCTACCACCCGAATGGTAGAATCACTTAGAGGTCCTAATTTGGTGTTAATTGCAGAATATGTAGCCCCCGTATCTACTCTAAATTCCAATGGTTCCCCGTCTACTTCTAAGACTACCTTCAGATCCCGATCTAGTCAGCTTTGATTCTGGTAGCTTCCCATCATAAAGGCTTGGGCGACACCTTGTGGCCCTCCACGAACTGCACGTGAATTATTTATCAACCCCTCCCCGCTATTCAGCCCGAATCCCATACCTTGATTAAGTGGACATTCGTTTTTCCAGTGTCCTCTGTTCTTGCACAAGGCACACTGATCCAATCCCAATCTCATTCTTCCTTGTCCCATTTGTAATTGGTTTGGGAATCCCCTTCCACCCATCGAAATTCCTCCCCTAGCCATTCCTCGCCCCCGTCCGCGCCCCCGGCCACCTCCCCACATACCATTCCCCGTTATCTGCTGTAGTACTGCCAACATACTAGCTTGTTGCTTCTTAGCAGTCTCTTTTTCCCTATTATTATATACCTTCCACGCAACTTCTAAAAGTTTATCCAAATTCCGTGTGTCTTCCCCTTCTAATTTCTGCAACTTTTTCCGAATATCCTCTTGGGATTGTCCCATAAAAATTAAAGCTAGCTGCAATTTCCCTGATTCCCCTTCAATTTCCAAACTGGTATATTTTCGAGCAGTTTCCTTAAGCCTTTCTAAGAAAGCTGACGGGGACTCATTTTTCTCCTGCTTTACTGAATACAGCTTGGACCAGTTTAACGTCTTAGGTATCCCGCTCCGTATTCCTTCTATCAACAATTCTTGATAAGCCTTAAGTCTATGGTAACCCCCTGTTGAATTAACATTCCACTCTGGATCCTCCCGCGGCACCAAATCGTTTAATGTACCATCCGCTATTTGCAACCTAATCATTTCTCGTGCCTTTTCCCTCATAGCTCTAAACACCATCTCTTTCTCAGTAGAGTCCATTATTGTATCCAGTAAAACCTATAAATCATTCCAGTCTGGATTCTGTGTTTTAATCACCATTTTCACTACCCTTGCCGCCCGTTCAGGATCCTCCCGATAAGCCCCCACAGACTGCTTCCAAATTAACAAATCATTAGGAGAAAAAGGAACTTTCACCATTACTCGTTCCCCGTGGGGTCCGACCGCTTCCCGCAACGGAGCCATCAATTGTGCATCCCTTTTTCCCTTCTTCTCCCGCCCGCTACGGGTCCTTTCACATAGAGGAGTACGCGGCTTATCAACGACTTTTCCTTTCTCTAAATCCCCCCCTTTTTCTTCCTCATTCACCTCTTCGTCCGACTCACTCGATTCACTCTCTTCCGGGGGGGGGTGCACTAGGTGCTACCAACAGAGAAACATCCTCCTCAGGGTCTGACAACTTAACAGAATACTCCTTCCCTTTCTGCCACCCTTTGCAGCCCGCACAACCATCTGTTGCTGTTTTTAAGACCATGATGCCACACTCCTTCTGCCACTCTGGCTTATTTTTCAAATAATAAAACAAATCAAGATACGGGATTTCTTCCCATTTCTCATTATTTTGTAAGAAATGCATAAGAGGAGTTATAATATCAGGATTTAGAGTACCATTTCGGGGCCATTGCATACCCTCAGGTTCGTATTGGGGCCACACATGATTACAAAAATCAATCAATTTCTTTTTACTCAGTTCTTGACCAAATTTCCCCACCTTCCAATGTTGCAACAAACAGCCCAAGGGTGAATCATTCGGAATTTCCATCCCCGAACTAGCCAGAACTTTAAAGGTTTTAAAAGGCATCATAACACTCACACTCACACACTTTACTATTATTTCCACATTCACACACCCTTTACCACAATTCTTGCCTTTCTCGTCGCCGCGAGTGGCAAGTGCTGGATCTGCGCAATCACTGTTGCGTCTGACGACCAGCGCCTAGGCTTCCTTTTCCACAACCTTTAAGATGTCCTTTGCCCCCGGTGCAGGATCACCGTCCCGTCTTAATCGGCGGGCTTTCCCTTTCAATAAAGAATAAAGCACCTTGCGGGCTTACCTCACAGTCGTCCGTCAGGCGCGGGGTCGGGCACGGGTTGATGTCTCCCCAGAAATCACCTGGTGCCGGCGTGGAGTAGATCAGCTCGCGAACCGCCCCTGCCGCCTCCGGAGTCCTGCCGCGGTCGCCAAAACTGCTGCCGAAACCCCAAGTAAAACACAAACTAACAGAGTGTCAGTTTATGCGGTGCTTTATTCAGGGCCCGGGGACCTGCGGACTCGCGTCCCAAGTCAGGATCCCGCTGGTTCCCTTTTTAGAGGGTTTTTTATACCCTTTTTACAAATGGTTTATGTGCAGAAGTACACATTCTTCTGTAGATACATTCACCTTGAAGATAGCATTTTGGCGTCATAAATCCTACATGGTTGCTTATCTTAGGACTATAGTGTTCTCCTCCTCAATCTCTCTCTGGCGCCACTGCCTCAGGACTATAGTGTTCTCCCCCTCAATCTCTCTCTTATGCCACTGCCCACCACCAGTACTTTATTTATGTTTAGACTTTAACCTTATCACTAACGGTTCTGCATGCTCTCAGCACAGCACATTCTTAAGTTAGTTTCCCAGGGCCTACTCTGGGGACTGCAGTCTTCAAGCCTTAGCATTACTACTACTATTATGGTTTATACACTTTATATTCTAATATTCAGGATTTCTAGTCCATACGGTAACATGGGCATGTGCAATGCCAAGGGCAGCACCATGGGGCGGCCCCTGCCAGGCTGCTGAGCAGGGACAAGGAGGCAATGAGGCCCCAGCACAGCAAGGCTCACTTGTCCCCTGCTGGCCTCAGGCCCAGGGCCAGCGTGCATGGCCCAAGTGCTGCAGGAGTTGGCTGTGTCAGGGCCTTTCAGCTGCTGCCCATCCCTGTGCCCTCTGCAGCCCAGGCTGTCCTACGGTGTCCATGCCCTGCGCCTCTGTCCCTGCAGGCTGTCGTCATCCCCCGGCTGCCCCACCTCGCTGGCCCCTTCCTTTGCTGACAGCTCTGCCTCCTGCCTGCCTCTGCCTGGACACACAAAGCCTTGGGCTGGCCCAGACTCCTTCTGGGGGACGGGTTGCACCACAGCCCTGCCCTGGGAGAGAAATTCCTTTCTCCTTGTGTCCAGTCTGGTCCACATCAATTTCCCTTGGCATTAATTAATTAATTCTCAGGCTGTTTTCTGCTATATCAAAAGGATCCACCATCTCTGAAACTGACCTTCAGCCCCTCCCAGGGCTCTCCTTTGCTCTCCTCAGTCTCCACTCCATTGAGCACAGAGCTCCTTTGCCCCTGTACAGTGTTCATATGCTTGCAGCTTCCAAACCCCACCTGGGGAGATCTCTGGGCCCTCTTCAAGGTCTTGGCAAAAGAGAACATTCTGCTCATAGTCGAAGAAAATCACCAGACAACAAGGCAGGACCTGTCTGTCCTGGCTACATTTTTCTGGGTGCAGTCCTCGGATAGATGGAATTTTAGCTGTAGAATCCCAATTTTGGCCATTGACACCTCGTTGAGAAGGGCAGTTCTTTTCCACAGGAAGGAAAATGCAGAGCCCCATGTTTGGTGTTAGATGAGAGACTGCCTGCAGGAGGCCAAGGCCAGCCAGAGCTGTCTCTCCTGGCAGATTCTGGCTTGAAGAACCCTTGCAGATAGAGAACATTTTAGGTGGAGTAGCAATTTCAGCCTTGGGCAGCAGGAAAGAGGGATGGTTTATTTCCCTAGGAAGGAAAGCACAGAGCCCCAGTGCTCCAGAGGTTGATGAGAGGCAGCCCTCGACATGCCAGGGTCAGCCAGATCTGCCTTGTGGCCCCCAGGAGGCCAAACCATCCAGACCCATTCCATGTCCCCTTGGTTCCACAAGGCCCTGTAATGTCACAATGTTCTCCTTGCTTCTGAGGTGTCACAATGGCCCCTTGCTTCCATGAGGCCCTGCAGGGTCACAATGGCCCTTTGGTTCCGTGGGCCCCACAGTGTCACAATGGTCTCCATGATTCCATGGGGCCTTGCAATGCCACAATGATCTCCATGGATCCACGGTGCCCTGCAGGATCACAAGGGCCCTTGGGCTGCACCAGGCCCTGGAATGCAACAATGGCCTCTTGGTTCCACAAAGCCCTGCTGCTTCACACTGGCCCCTTTGGACCATGCAGCCCAGCAGGGCCACAGTGATGTCCTTGGTGCCACGAGGCCCCACAGTGTCACCATGGCCCCTTGGATCCACGGGGTCCCCAAGGTGTCACAATGGTCTCCACAGGAAGGAAACAACCGAGCCCCAGTGTTGCAGAGGCAGATGTGGGGCAGTCACCAGAGGCCAAGGACAGCCAGACTTGATGGTATTTGCAGATTTGTCTTGGAGTAATCCCTGGATATGCAGAATTTTAGAGGTACAATACCAATTTCAGTATTGACATGGACATCTGGAGGAAAAGGATGGCTCTTTTCCATAGGAAGGAAAGTATGGACCAGTGTTTAAGTGACAGTAAAGTGTTTAAGGGGCAGATGAAAGCCAGCCATCACAGACCCAGTCCAGACAGACCTGTCTGTTCTGGCAGCTTTAGTCTGAAAGCAGTCCTTGAATATAGGGAATTTTAGAGATGGAATCCTAATTTTGGCTATTTCTGCATTGATAAGAGGGATGGTTTTTGCCATTGGAAAAAAAGCACTGAACCCCAGTGTTCCAAAAGCAGGTATGAGGCAGTGCCCAAGAGAGAAAAGGGCAGCCAGACCTGTCTGTCCTGGCAGCTTTCACTTGGGAGAAATCCTTGGATGTACAGAGTTTTGGAGGTGGAATCCCAATTTCAGCCACGGCTGCATGGTCGAGGTGGATGGTTTCACCATAGCAAAGGAAAGTGAGAAGCCCAAGTGTTTTGGAAGAAGATGAGAGGTGGCCACCCTTAGGCCAAGCCAGCCTGACTTGTCTCTCCTGGTACCTTTCATCTGGGAGCTATCCTTGGACATAGGGATTTTTAAAGGTGGAATCTCAATTTTGGTTGTGGATGCCAGGATTGGAAGAAGAGTTGTTCTCATTAGGGAGGAAAGCACAGAGTCCCAGTGTTTCAAAGGCAAATGAAAGGCAGTCTTTAGGAAGCCAAGGCCAGCCAGACTTGACAACGATGGCAGCTTTTGTCTGGGAGCTGTCCTTGGATATAGGGAATTCTGGATGTGGATTCCCAATTTTGGCTATGGGCGCCTGGACATGAACGGTGCTTTTTTTCCCACAGGAAAGAAAACCACACGGTCCCAGTGTTTCAAAGTCAGATGAGAGGTGGCCCCAGGGTGGCCAAGGCAGCCAGATCTGTCTGTCCTGGCAGATTTCACCTGGGAACAATCCTTGCATCTAAGGAAATTTGGAGCAGGAATCCCAATTTTGGCCATGGGCACCTGGAGGAGAATGACAGTTCTTTTCCATAGGAAGGAAAGCACAGAGCCCCAGAGTGGGAAGACAGATTGAAAGGATAGTACAGAAGGCAATCTCTCCCAATGAATTACAGCTGTACTGATGACTGAGGAGTGGAAACATCTGTGCCTGCCCAAGGAGTTGGGTTGTTCTAAAAGAGTGGGTTAGCTGGCTGACCCAGAGTCTGCTGCAGTTTGGGATGGAGTCTGCTGGCTGTGCTGTGAGGAGGTAAGGGACATGCAGTCGTGCAAGAGACAGATAAGGTAAGAAGATGTTGTGGGAGGATGTCCTGGGGTACAATGCAAACATGTGTATTCTATCACCATCTGTTGAGATGTAGGAGGGGTGGTGATCCTTATCTCTGTGGGAGATATCCTCTGCTGATGTGCCATCTGATAAGATCGGGGGATGATCATCGTTATCTTTCCACAACCCATCCTTCCTCCAGAAGATATCTTCTGCTAATGGGCCATTAAGTCCTATTGTTTGACTGATAAAATTACATCATCCCATTGGGAGATGCCCCAGCCAGGAGCAGGAGCCAAGCCTTTCCTACCTAGATAAAATACTGGGGTTTGGGATGCGAAGGCAGCCCTTTCCACTGGATCCCAGAGGAAAGTCGGACCATTTCCACATCATCGCTGGATCTTCGGAGGAAAACTGCACCTTCTACAGGAGCACTGCTTCAACAGAACCACATCTGTCATCCAGGAGGACTGCAGCCACCATTTATACGGACTGCTACCAACACCCTGACTGACAGGGTGTCAGGTTGTATTTCTGACTGTGTTGGTGGTTGTTTCTTTTATATTATTGCATGTATTTTATTTTTTCTCTTTTCTCCTATTAAATTGTATTACTGACTTGGAGTCTCGCACTGGTTTTACTTTCAAACCAACACATCTTGTTATGGAAAACATCTGCTCAGTCACATAGTGGGCATGCACTACCTGCAGGTCACACAGCAGACACTGATGAAGACGACGAGCCTTCATCGGAAATAAGACCCTCAAAAGGATGAGAGATCCCCTAACCCATTAGTAGAGCATGCGCCATACAACATAGTGATGTAGATTTTAGGAATAGAAACTAGGAGTTCTCTAGAAACTTCTGTAGCATATAGGATATAAATAGGATTTTTGGCCTTGATGCTTTGGTATGTGAGGAATGGCGAGCCACTCCCCATATCCCCGGTCGGTTTTGCTTATGCTTTATATGAACCTCAATTATACTAAATTATATTCTCAAATATATGCATTTTGATTGTATTCATCTCCAATACTTTAATTGTATCCATTTATAATTGTTACTATTAATTTAATTTAATCTCGTTGCTTGATAAACTGGAAAAATAGAACATCATTCATAACATTATCAAACAAGTCAGAGCAAGAGAATGAGAAAATAATTCCTACGAAAACATCTTCCCCTCACCCTTCCCTCCTTCCCGGATTTCCTGTTGTTCTCCATTCCCTCCCCTGTCCCCACACAGGGGATGGGGGTCACAGTCAGATCGTGTCACTGTTCCCGGTTCCTGTCTGCAGTACAGAGGTGGCTGCCCTGTCCCCGGGACTGTACCTTGGAAGGTTCAGACTTCTCGATCTGTCCACTCCATCTCCCCCTCCAATATGCACACACACACACTTTTTTTTTTTTTTTTTTTTTTTTTTTTTTTTTTTTAGTAAAACAAAACAATATTCATAATTCTCTGAAGTCTTTGTTTTTCCCTAGTTCAAGAATTTAACACAGCCTTGGCTGAACAACAGTCCATGTCAATTAGCACCGTTTTCTAGAAGTGACAATCTCTTTCGTTCCTTCTTACCTACAAGTCCCTGGCCCTGTTTCCAAGCAGATTCCCAGGGTTTGTTTAAGTCACATTCACCCTGTTCCTTTCACCCGTCACTGCCGGAGCCCCCTCACCTGCTCACCCTCGCAGGTTCCTCCAAACGCGTGTCCCTGCCCGCGGGCTGGGCTGGGCTGGGCTGAGCTGGGCTGGGCTGGGCTGGGCTGAGCTGAGCTGAGCTGAGCTGAGCCGGGCTGGGCTGAGCTGAGCTGAGCTGAGCTGAGCTGGGCTGGGCTGGGCCGGGCTGGGCTGGGCTGGGCTGAGCTGGGCTGGGCTGGGCTGAGCCGAGCTGAGCTGGGCTGGGGGCAGCGAGCCCGGCAGAAACCAACACCTGCGGGACACTTTGGTTCGCAGGGCCCGAAGGTCCGGGGTTCCTCCCTTTCCCCTGTTCCACTTGATTTAGGATTAAATTTTTGGAGGGGATAAAGGCGTGTTTTTTCTCCAGCACTGGGTGGGTTTTTCCCTTGCATGGAGCACTTGGGCCTTCCCCAGGCCCCTTCTGCCCTCTTGCAGAACCAGTGGCATTTTCCACCACGCACAGTTTGTAACCAAGAGGCGGCTGCAGCCGAGGAGGCTCCAAGCGCCTCCTTCCAGGCTGACTCTGCAGATGCCGAGGCTGCTCTGGGCTCTGCCAGGGCTCAGCTCTGGGCGAGGCTGGGCTCGCTCTCCCCTCGCATTGCTCGGGGCAGCTGAGTCACAGGGGGAGAAGGCAGGGACACAAGGGTGTTGAGGTTTTAAGAGAGTTTTTATTCAAAAAACTTCCATAACAAACAGTCCGAACGACCCTAACTAACTAGCAGTGCTAACTACCATAACTAACTAGTCCTAACTACTGTAACAAAAAGCTGTTCTCAAGTGCTTCATCTCCTCTGCTGCACCCGTGGTTGCTTTGCTGCAGCGATCAGAGGGGTCAGGCTGGAGAGAGGCTTGGCTGATGATAAAAATGGGTGCTGACCAAAGGATAAAAAAGAAAGAAATGGACCATTACTTTCCAGAGTCAAGTTCCTGGACGAAGGGGAATGGTTTGAAACTCCAGAGACGGAAGCAAGCTCAGATTAGGTCTAAGGAGGAATTTTTTTACCAGGGGAAACACTGACAGAGGGTGCCCGGAGATGTGGGAGGTGCCTCCTCCCTGGAAGCATCCAAGCTCAGGTCAGGCAGGGCTCTGAGCCACTTGAAGATGTCCCTGCTCGTTGTGGGTCACCAGGTCCAGATGACCTCGAACGGACCCAGCCAACCCCAACCAGGCGAGGATTCTGCTTGCTTTGCGTGTGAAAAGCAGCGAGGCTGGAGATTATCGGAGGGGGGCCCCCCAAGAAAACCCCTCCCTGGCGCTGCTGTTTCCCCTGCAGCCGCTTCGCGCTCACCTGCAGCAGCTCCTGGGCAGAGAAGCGCCGCTCGTCGTCCGAGTCCAGGCTGCACTCGAGGAAGTCCCGCAGCAGAGCCGACAGGCGCCGCGGCTCCTGCAGCTGCGGGGTCCCGTTCTGCCGGATCAGAGCCCGAGCCTGCAGGAAAAGCAAAGGCAGCGCTGTGCCAGCTTCCTTCACACCCACAGCTGCTCACATCGACCCCGGTAACTCAGCCCCAGCTCCGGGGGCAGTTTCCTCCCTGGCAGACATGCTGCTCACGGCTCATTTTTCTGTGCCAACCAATAACCCCAAACCCTGATGCAGCCACAGCCATTGCAACACCCAAATGATCTTGCTTGAGAGGCCATTTAGTTGTCTGACTTTGTTAGTAGGAACCTCCATCAGAAACAGCACATTTTGCTTCTCCAAATACGGACACCAGCTTTACAGGCCATTTTCAAGAGTCAGTGTGGTCTGCGTGTGTTATTTTAAATTGCATCAAACGCATGTCTGCAGTGCCACTGACAATGAAGTAAATGAATTCCTGATGCCCCATCCCAGAAATTGCCAGGCAAGGAACAGGAGGTTGGGGTTGCTGAAAGCTCAGGCTTGATGACAGAAAAGTAGCTTGGACTAGGAAGGAAATAGGTTGGACTACAGGGATGTTAAGCAATCATCTTCATGTTTTAGACAAGCTTCCCAGTGAGAAAAATCAGGGGGGAGTTCAACTTAAACCTCTCTTAAAAACCTCTTTCAGAAACTCCTTCAGAGAACTTGTTGGGTTTGGGGATGGGTTTTGGGGTTGGTTTGTGTTTTTTTTCCAAGATAACATTAGAGCTGATACACTGGCTTCACATTTTCAGGTCATCCTCACTGACAGAAGAGCTGCAACAATTTGAAACCCAAAGCAAATTGTTGCTGGAGACTGCAGAATATTCATCTGCGTTCAGGCTCGAGTCTTCTGGGAATTCCCTTCCCAATATGCAGAAACCTCCAGCAGCTCCTCCCAGTGCAGGGTCAGCCTGTGCTCACAGGCCTCTGCAAACACTGGAGAATTTGCCTCTTACCATAGCCCCTGTTTCCTTGAAGTAAGGAGGTTCTCCTTCCACCATCTCGATGGCCACAATGCCGAAGGACCAAATGTCCACCTTGGGGCCATAAGGAGACCTGGTCACAACTTCTGGGGCCATCCAGTGAGCAGTGCCCACCATGGAGCTGCACTGGTCCTGCTCAGGGCTGAGCTGAGCACAGAGGCCAAAATCAGCTGAGGACAGAAACAAACACTGTCAAAGACAGCTGCAATGAGGAAACCAAGCACAAAGATTCCCCACTCTCAAGGTGAGAATGCAGTAGTGAAGTCAGCTGGAAAAGTCCTCAGGGCTGTGGCCAAGGAATGATGGAACTGGACCCTTAAATAAACCCTCAGCGTTCATGCAGTGGCTTTTACTGATTCCCTTGCAGTTTAGATTCCAACTCCCGTCCCTCTGGAAGGGCCATGCCCAGAGCAAAGCCACTCCTGACACTCTGCTCCTCTCCTGAGCTCTCTGCACGGGGCAGCCGCTCTCAGCTGGCAGCAGGGGCCGGGCAGTGCCAGCAGCAGCACTTGTGGGGCTCTGACCATCCCTGGAAACAGCCTCACACTCACACCCCGGGAGCACCGTGCCTGGCCACGAACACCCACCCAGCTTGACAGAGCCAGCCATTCCCAGAAGGATGTTGGAGCTCTTCAGATCTCTGTGGATCACCCGGTTGGAATGGAGGAAACCCAGGCTCTGCAGACACTGAGAGACAAGAAGAAACACAAGAATAAAAATCAATTGTCACAACACATCACACAAGAAAGGACAGTTTGGAATTCTCCCAGCAGCAACTTTGCTGTGACAGGCCAGGAGACAGTCCAGGCAAATGGTTCAAGGCAAAGCTGAGAACAGCAAATCAAATCAAATCAAAGAAAGACAGAGAGAGTACCACAGCAGCAGGAAAGAGGACAAGAACAGAGTAGAAGTGTAGTGATACTGGCAGGCCACTGACTTCAGAGGCTCTTTCTTCTCCAATTCATAAAAACAACACAGAAACAAAGCCCTGAGCATGGAGCCCCTCCTGCTCTCACAGCCTGTTTGGAAGGACCATCGTGTCCAAGCCATGGGAAGCACAAGCAGGATCCCTCACCTCCCGACTGACAGCTGCCATCTCTCCTTCAGCCATGCGTGTCTGTCTGACAACGTCCTGCAAAGTTGCTCCATCCACGTATTCCATCACCAGCCAGAGATCTTCGTCAACAAGGAAGCTGGAAGAGGAAAACAACAGCATGGAGATGAATGTGCACTGCTCAATTCCCCCATGGAAAAGCCTCGAGTGGAGTTTTGTTTCCAGGTCACTTGTCAATGAGAACACAATCAGATGGAGAGACATTCCTGCACAGGCCTTGGAATCTGCACAGTCTGAAGGAGAAGGAGACACCTGTGAGAAAGGAGATGCCTTAGATGGCAAGCAAGTGAAAAACGCAGTTTAGCAACAGCCCAGATCAGTGTGGAACCACAACACTTGCCCCCAGCTGGTTCAGCATCTGAACTCATCAGTTCCACCATTCCCTCCAGAACAAGGCAATGCAACTTCCAGAGTTATCCAGGCAAGGAGGCCGTACAGCACTTGGGACAAAAGTTATCAACTCTTTGGAAAACCTTACACAAAGTCCCTTCAGAAACAGGCAAGGCCATGGAAAAATGGGCAAATGAGGCATTTCTGGAAACCTGGACTTCCTGGCATCTGCAGCAATGGAAAAGAGTTGGGAAGAAGAAGCCAAGGGAAATAATTTCTGCCATGGTTTTTCAGCACTTGTCATAAGGCACAGCAAAGGGGTTCAGCTTGAAGGAAAAAACCAAACAAAAGCATGGAGGGAGTGAACTGCCAGGCTGTTGTTGAAGATATGGCCAGGTCAGGCTTTTTCAGAAGAGGCTACTGACTACGAATGAAAGATTAACACAGGGCCCTTGCACAGGATAAGACCTGAAGCACTCACCTGTCCAAAAAGATGACAATGTTGGGGTGGTTCTTGCCTTTCAGGAGCAGGATCTCATTCACAGCTCGTTCCCTGTTCTGCTCTCTGAGACTCATTTTCTTTATGGCCACCTGAAGTGACATTGCAGACCTTTAGCTGGAGGGGTCTGTGGCAGGAGACCACAGCAAGCATGGAGTGAATCTTTTTGGAGCGACAGAGCCAGGCTGTGCCAAACTGCCTTGGCATGGGACACCAGAGCTCAGCAAGTGCCATTCCCACAGCCCATTTCTCTGCTGGCTGGGGGCTGCTTACAGGACACGTGGCCAGAGACATTTGGCCTTGTAAGCTCTGCAGAAATGGTCCCTCAGCTGTCAGCCTCAAAGCTCTAACAACATTTTCTGCACCTACAGAATCTGCATCTTCTCAAATGGCCTTAGTTTATCACCACTCCGGTGATGATGATCATCATCATCATCGTTATTATTTAAACACATTTTGCAAGCAGGAGGTAATTCTGATGCTGTGAAACAGAGCAAAACAGCCCAGAACCCTTTAGCAATTCTATGGGACTTGGTCATGATTTCAAATGCCACTGCTCTGTTTGGGATTGCACAATAAAGCAGACACAGACATCCATTGTCACAGGGTGTCACTGACACCAGACCCAGTTGTGTTTCAACTGCAGCGTTTAGGAGAGAGCTTTGCTCTGGACATCCATCTTCTCATTTCTCTCCCTCTCTCTCTGTGAACAGCTGCAGTAGGACTAAAACCCCAAACTGAGCCCAAGCAGGATCTCTCCCTAATTAGGCCTAATTAGGCCTTTGAAGATGAAAAGCAGGATGGAAAAACTGCTAAATAGTGTTCCTGTCCAAGGCTGGGATGAAGATAAATTGGGCCTCAGTCTCCACCTGCTGATGCATTCATGGTTTTAGATATGAAGACCAAGCCATGGTGTCCAGCTCTGACAGACACCACTGCCCTCCTTGCATTCCTCTGGGCACTTCATGCATTCCTCTGGGCACTTCAGAAGCACCAAGTCTGTCCCAGCTGTGTTCTGAAGGCTGACACTGCTCTGCCTTCAGAGGAGCAGCCTGTGCAGGAAAGCTCTGCTGGGCCCCCAAAGCTGCAGCCACAGCTCCCAGCAGAGGGGAAAGCCCTCGGGAGCTGCCAGACGTGCTGGACGTGGTGGCACTGACCTCTCCTCCAGTGGCCCTGTCGAGTCCTTTAGAAACAGTTCCAAAAGCCCTGGAGACAAAACAGCAGAGAAGAAAGAAGCAGAGCTTTAGGCTCTGGGAGTGAAAGGCAGCCCAGACAGGAGATCTCTGCTGCCTGCAGCATTCACAAAACACCTGCGTGCATCGACCCTTCAAACAGCAGTGCAGCAGCCACCAGCCGTCTGCCATGCAAGGTGTGCAAGAGAAAAGTGAGCCCAACACGAAGGAAAAGGGCTGGAGCGAATGTCCACACTGAATTCCTTTAGTTCAAAACCTGAGGTGGGAGTTGGTGTCTAAAGAAGTGGAAAAGAATGTATTTCATCCTTTTGCATTTCCTGCCTAAGACTTGCAGGATCCACAAGGGCCCTGCCATCAGGCAGGTGATGCATTTTCCCCTCGAGTGCAGCAGCTCTGTGTCTGTTACTGAATGCATGGAGTTTATTACCTGTGCTGAAAAAGCACTTCTTAGTTCTTCTTGAGAACTGTTTTCTGAGAGTCACCAGATGGTGAGTTGCTCTTTAGGGCAATCAAATTCCAGGCACAGAAGACCTTCCAGGTCCTGCTCCTTGCTGCAGGCAGGACACTGCCAGCCTCAGAGGCCTTTGACTGTGCCTTCTGACCACAGTTATCAATTCTGATCAAAACTGAGAGACAGCAGGATCATACCCCAGTGTCGGAGGGTGTTTGGAGCTCTCCTGACTCCAGCAAAATACCTGGGCCCTGCTTGTGCAGAAGGAACTGCCATGCACTTACCCTTGGCCAATCTGCTCCAGTCCCAGGTATTTCTCAGCAGGCTCCCCCACGCTCACGATGTTCCCTGAAAGAAACCACGTGGAAGATGCTCCCTCCCAGATGGAGACCCCGCCTTGCAGCAGAGCCAGAATGCAGCCCCACTCCCTGGGGCCATGAGCCCCTTGGTGTCAGCTGGGGAAGGACAATGAATGACTCGGTGACATTCAGCTGCAGAGCAGCACTGGGTGCAGATCATGCTGAGACACACACACAGCACCCTGCTCTGGCACACAGGAACAGAACAGACGTACTCAGCTGCATCAGGCACCGCTCCCCTGTCCCCTCTGGCTGCAGGGCTGTGCTGCTGTCAGAATGTTCAGCCCAGGATCCCACAGCGGAGGGAGGTTCAGTGTGCTCTTCCCAAGCAGAAGGAGGTTCCTCGTCCTCTTCCCAAAATGCTGCAGGTTCTCCATCCTCTTCCCAAGCAGAGGCAGGTTCTCCATCATCTTTCCAAGCCGCGAGACGTTCACCATCCACATCCCGTGCTGGGATATGTTCACCCTCCTCTTCCCGAGCCACAGGATGTCCTCTGTCCTCATCCCACACCGGGAGATGTCCGTCGCCCTCATCCCACGCCATGGGAGCTTTTCTATCCTCGTCCCATGCCAGGGGATATCCACCATCCTCCTCCCATGCCGGGAGATGTCCACTGTCCTTGTCCCACACTGCGGGAGCCTTGCTGTTGTATTCCCAAACCACGGGGTGTTCACCATCGTCCCCCAGAACAGCGGGAATCTCACTGCTGTCTTCTTCCTCTTTGGAAGCAGAGGGAGCCAGAGGAGGTGCTGATGCAGCTTTGGTGCCCTGAGGACAGACAGTAGCGTGAGGGACAGGAAGTTCGATCTCAGTTGTCACCTTATTTATCCTCAGCTACACATCCAGCTGCACGAAGCAGAAACAGAGTTCAGAGTTGTACAAACTAACAATGGGCTAAAAGTGACATTGCCACTTATTGTTGGGAATTCGGTATTTCACCATGGCTAAGGCAAATCCTCTGCCTGCAAAACCAGACCTGCAGCTCTTCTAAAACTCTTCAGCAGAAAAGGAGAAAACTGCCAGGGATCCCTTTGCTGCTGCTGCTGCTGCTAAGACCCTGACAGGGACTTTCCTTCGGCCTCCCAGGATGGCACTCGGCTGCCACACACAGAGCTCACAATTTGCTGCACAATTCTGAACACCAGAGGTTTCTTCCCACTCACCGAAGGAGGAGCTGCTTGGGATCCACGCATGAGGTGCCCTGCAATGGGAGAGGGAACATGAACCAGATGCTGGTAGGAAAAAAATTGCCCGTGGTGGGAAATGCCACGGAGCAAGGTAACCCCAAGAGAACATTTTGCTTTCACAGCATCCCTCCAGGAGCCACAGTCCCTTCACAGAGCAAGCAAGAGAACAGCACAAAATCCTGGGCTGTGTCAGTTCTTGGCTGGACCAGCAAACAAAGGGAGTTCCAGGCTCCACTGCCACAGACGCCCTGCTCGAGGGAACAGAACCCCCCCAGGCCTCATTGCAAACGCCTCGCTGGCTGCAGACACCCCCTTTTTGAGCTGCAGCTGCTGGCAGGAGCTCTGCCAAACCAACGGTGTCTTCATGGCAATTTGGTTACAAAGTCAACTCAAAGGTCCAGAGGAAGAACAGAAAGCACACAGCAAGCCCAAAGCCACAGATGCTGCACCGAGAGAAAACCTCAACTTACTTGCCAAGTGGGTTAAAAAATACCCCGAATAAGCCACAGAGTAGAGAGTGCAAACTGCAGCAACCACTTGCTGGATCATTGTGGCTGCGCTGCACACGTCTGCAGGCTGCACCCCTGCAGGCACACACGGACACGGGTCAGGGCTGGGCTGGCTGCCGAGAATGCCTCGGGCAGGAGGATCCTCCGGCAGTCAGCAGGCACCCAGAGCCTCTGGGCACTGAGGCCTCTGTGTCCCACAGCAACGGGAGCACCGCTGGGATGTGGCAACGCTCCTGTGACATCACAGCAGCAGCTCACGAAAAGAACGCTTGGAAGGTTCTCTGTGTCACTGTGATAGGTTGACTTAGGAAGAAGAAACTCAGAAGAGGTTCCTCCTAAGGGAATTTTTTCTGTGGGGGTTGGGATACCTGCAACAGCCAATTAGAGAAAGTTAGTTCGCTCCGGGAACACACATTTTGAAGGAGGTAATCCAGAACTGAGTCTCTTTGTCTTTCCGGTGGCTGAGCAGGTAACATCAACCTGAGCTTCCCCCTCCCCCATGCGGGGGGGGAGGCTCGGGAGGCCGCTTGGGCCCCGTTTGCCAACGAGGGGACCTGATGGCCGGGGGGAGAAAATGTTTTGTGATAAGACCTTCACGGCTTCCTCCTCCACAGGCCTGCGGCTCTGGCGTGGGGGGGAGGCCGACTCTTGCTGCTGCCGGACGGGCCGGGCCTGCCCGGGTGGCCATGGGCAGTGTGGGGCTGCAGCCCAGCCCCAGAAAGGCTGAGTGACACCTCAGCTGCCCCCCCAGCACGGCCTGAGCCTGGCCCAACTTTAGTAGTTGTGTTAAACTTTAACTCTTTAGTGCTCAGATAAGATTTGCAAAGCCTCCAGCCTTTCCTTTGAATATGAAAGGGAATAAAAAGATTTCTGAAGTCAGTGACGTAAGAGCTAAGTTTTTGAGATGGAAGGAGAATGAGAAGATGCTGAAATGGCTGAAAATCTTTTTGTAAAATTGTAGGGATGAACTGATGTACTGAATATTCCTATAAACCATGGAAAGAGACATGGTGGGATAGAAATGTTCCATTTAATAGATGATTTGACCAAAGAGCACCTGTGTTGAGAATTTCTGCCCTGAGAAAAGAAGGGGACTTCGGTTTTCTGAAGATAAAGCCTGAGCAGAAAGAAAGGAGACAAAGAGAATCTTTGCTGTTCGAACATTTCATTCTTAAAAGTAATACCCCATGAGACAAACATGGCCCACATCTACAGCTTTGGGATGGCTGTAGAGTTGGGAGGAGCGTCACGGTTGCAGGTTCCCGGGCGGATGCAAATCGTGAAAGATAAAACCACAAGAGAACTGTCTTTTTCCTTCTTGTGGGAAAAATCCCTACAACTTCAATAAAAAGAGGCTTCTCTCTCCAGAAGTGAACTGAGAAAGACTAAATTGGGGACTGACCAAAGTATTTGCTATATGTTTGTTTTGTTGTTATGAAGATTGGGAGAGGGCGGAAAGGAGTGATCTGAAAAAATCTTATTCTGAATTTTTTTTCCTTTCTCTTTGTTTATGTAGTTAATAAATTTTCTTTTATACTCTCTCAAGTTTTAGGCCTGCCTTGCTCTTTTGCTGCTGGTTCTGTCTCACAACAGGAAAAATAAGTTTATTTAAATTGGCAACTCAAAACGAAGACAATGACAAAGAGAGAAAAATAGAAATGGAATAGAGGTGGGGGGAGAGAAAGAGAGTGACAGAGCCAGATTAAGTAGAAAACCTCTCCAGTCTGTGGATCCCAGTGGCTTCCTGTGGATGCTCTACATGTCCATTTCCTTCGTGCTCAGGGTCCCCCACAAACACGGAGTTCAGGGGGTCCATACACACTGGGGGCAGGTGGGAAGGCCCAGGTTCCTCCCCTGGCAGGGACAAGTCTGACACAGGCTCTGGCAGCAGCCTCTGGCTCTGCTGCATCCCTTTGCATCAGGAGCAGTGCTCTGCTGCAAGGCCTCAGCAGTGAGTCTGGGCAGCGCTTTGGGGCTCTTGGATGGATTCTGGCCCCTCCTCAGCTGCCCCTCACGGCAATGTGCCGTGGATGTGGCCTTCCCGGGCTGGGCATTTTCCAGCGGAGCCAGTTTGTGTGAGGGAGGATGGGTGTTGAGTGCCTGTGAGCAGAGGTTCCCCCACAGCCCCAGAACTCTCGTCCTCCCTGGCTGGCTGTGGGCAGTGTGTGCAAACGTGGCCTCAGCAGATGAGCCTGTGGGCTACGGCCTCCCCCAGCCCCAGCCTGGCCCAAGCTGATTTTCAGGACAGCTGCTGGCTTTGGCTTGCTTTGGATACATTCTCCTGCCTCAGTCTCGTGTCCTTGTCCCTAGACCAGAGGCAATTGATCAATGGTGTCACCTTGATGGTACCTCAGGTGCTGTTAGGCCGCTCAAGTCCCAGGCCAAAGCTGCAGTCAGGTGAAGGAGGGCTGGGCTGGGCTGGTCTCAGCCTCTTTATTCAGTTTCGCCATAATGTGCAAATCTCCTTCCTGGCAGCGTTTAAGCCATTGCCCATAACATTTCAGTGTGTGACACCGCTGCTGTGCCCAGAGCCCTGTGAGGCCCAGTGGCCCAGGACAGACCCCCCGAGCCCCACAGTGCCAGGCCTGGCTTTGCAGGCTGGGCTGTGCGGGGCCAGAGGAATTGGCCGGATGGACGCAGGCAGGGAGTTGTGGTCAGCGGCTCCATGGGCGGCTGCAGGCCGGGGATGAGGGGTGTCCCTCAGGGAGGGCTCTGCCTCGGCCCCGGGGGGGGGCCCAATGCGAGGGCAAGGGGCTGGGGGGGCCATGGGGGCGTTCGATCAATGGGGAGGGCCCGGGGAGTGCTGAGAAGGGGGTGGTGAGTGGGGGGGAGGGAGGGGTCCCATGGATTTGGGGGGGTCTTGATGAGTGTGTGGGGAGTCCCATGGATTTTGGGGTCCTGGTGACGGAGGGGGAGCGGTGAGTGGGGGGGTCCCATGGATGGGGGAGGGGCTGTGAGTGAGGGGGGTCCCAGCGCTTTGGGGGGGTCGGTGAACGGGGGCGCAGTGAATAGGGGGAGCCCCGGTAAATTGGGAGGGTCCCTGGTGATAACCGGAGGAGGGGGGGGAAAGAGCGAGCCCCAAGGGACTCCCCCCGGTGCTGGGGACACCCCGGTGCCCCCCCAGCTCACGCCCCCCCCCATTCCCACTCCTGTTCCCGGGGGAAGTCAAAGGAGAGGGGAGGGGCGGAATCCCCGGGATGGGCAGGGGGGGCACAAAGGGGGGTCCGGGCCCTGTGCACTGGAGGGTGGTCGGTACACGAGGCGGGTGGTCCAGTCCCGGCGCCCGAGGGGGCGTCCCGGTGCCCGGTGATTCGTGAGGGGCTGTCCGGTGATTCCTGGGGAGGTCTCCGGTGGTCCTGGTGCATGACGGGGGGGTCCCGGTGACTCATGGAGGGGTCTCCGGTGATCTCGATGCCTGAGGCTGGTGATGTTTGAGGGGGCTCGGGCGGTCCCGGTGCACGATGAGGGGGTGTCACTGCTCGATGGGGGGGGAGTCCCGGTGCACGGTGACGGTGCTGATTGATGGGGGAGGTCCTCTGGTGGTCCCGGTGCCCGGTGATTGATGGAGGGGGTCTCCGGCGATTCCTCGGGAAAGGGGGGGCGGTCCGGTGATGCCGGTGCACGAGGAGGGGAGAGAGGAAACTCGAGGGTCCTGAGGGGATCCCGGTGCACGAGGACGGTTAAATTCGGGGGTGCTGGTGCTCGGAGGGGGGGTTGGTTCCTGGTGTGTGACACAGAGAGAGACCCCGGTCACACTGGGGACCCTGGCACGGGGCTGGTGACACTCAGGGGCTCCCGGTGGCACAGAGACTCTGCCCAAATTCTCTGCCACGAGGTCCTGGTGGCACGAGGGGCTCTCAGTGATACGAGGAGCTGGTGGCACTCTAGGGGATCCTTGTGGCACAAAGAGCTGGGGGCACTTGAAGAGCTCTTGGTGACACTCGCGGGGCTCTCGGTAGCACCAGGAGCGCCAAAATTCCTCTCAGTGACACGAGGGCCCCCCTAAATTCCTCTGGGTGACACAAAGAGCTCCCCAGATTGGTCTGGGTGACACGAGGATCCGTCGCACGAGGACCCCCAAAATTCCTCGAGCGAAATCCCCCGAAATCCTCGCGCGGGACCCCCTACTCAGCGCGAGCCAAACCCCAGCCCCCCCTGCTCCTCACCCCGGGGGTCTCCGGGTGATCCCGCCCCAGGTCCTCCCCTTTCCCCCTTTTCCCCTTAGGGATGGGAAGGTCGGAGGGACTGAAGGGGGGGTGCAGGTGCGGGTTTTTTCCGGGGGCGTCCCGGCAGCCCCTGGGGCAGGGTCAGTGCTCAGCAGCGGGGCCGCGCTGCTCGCACCCGTTGGCCAAGATCGAGGGGGCCGGGGACGGCCCGGGGACCCTCCTGGGCCCCCAAATCACACCCGGTTCTGCTGCTTTAGTCCTGTGCTCCCAGCGCTGATTTTTCTCTTTATTCAGTCTTTTGGTGTATTTTTTTTGCTAAGATTTAATAAACCTTTAAAATTTTACAAAGTGAGCGTCGTTTCTCCAACCCTGCACTGCCGGGGTAGGAGGTGAAGCTGGAAGAAGGGAGGCGAGTTGAAAGCTAGTTTGAAGGGTCTTCATTTACTTCTCATTATCCTGCTCTGAGTTTTTGGAGTTTTCTGCCAGAAATCTCTCCCCTCTCCCACTCATCCACAGGGGTTTGGGGCAGTTTTCCCTTTTTGGGGGAAATTAAAGCCAAGCACAGACGCTCCTAATTAGGGGTAGCGGCAGTGCGGCTCCAGGGCTGCGCACTGAGCCGGAGGCAGCGAACACGCGGGGCTGGGAAAGGCGTGCCGGGAGCTGCGGAGAACTTTGTTTGTGTTTCCAGGCCAATGGCGGCTCGGGCCCGGGCCCGTTCCAGGGCTGTTCCTCATCTCCGCCTTTGCCCTCCCACAGCCCGGGGGGCCCTGAGAGAGCGGGCCGAGGCTGGGCCGTGTGCAGAGCCCGCCCCTCGCTGCCATTGGCTGATTGTGCCAATGTCACTCCTGGTTCTCGCGCGCTGATTGGGCAGAGCAGCAAAGGCGCCATTGTGGCAGCGTCTGTGCGGGCCCGGCAGCGGCGGCAGCGGCCGGAGCCCGGGGAGGCGGCGGCGGAGCTCGGAGGCGGACTCAGCGCAGGTGGGAGCCGCGCTCGGTTGTGCGGGGGCTCGGGGCTCGCTGCGGGCCGAGGGGGCGGCAGGGGGCTCTGGCGGGTTGGTTGTGCTGGTGCCGGCCCGTGTTGGCGCTGGGCTGAGGGCGCTGCGGGAGCGGCTGCCCGCGGTCTCCTTCCCGCTCGGGCCTTGGCAGGAGCCGGTGCCGGAGCAGCGCTGGCTCGTCCCGGTTGCTGTGGGTGGCACAGAGGTGTCTGCCCTGTGCCCGGGACTGTGCGGGAAAATTCCCGTGGCCAGAGGTTTGTATGCCCAAGGAGACAGAGGAGTCCTTCAGAAGTGACTTTCTTCGTGAACAAAGAGAGAGGCCATGCAGCATTTGCCATGCGGTCTCTAAAGCGCCGCCTCCTTTTTATCCTCATTTTCCCGCCCCCATCTCCGTCCCCACTGGCTGAGGTACTTGGAAGGTTCAGACTTCCCGATCCACCTACTGCATGTCCTCGTTAATATGCACCCCCACTACGATATTAATCTTACTGCTTGAAATCCCTCATTTTCTTATTTTCTCAAGAATTGCCTTTACAAACTTTTAATTTCCATTGACTCAATCTCTTTTCCTGCGTCCCCTTTGGAGCAAGGTGTCGTGCATGGTAAAAAGCTGAGAGTTGCTGCAGCACGTCAGAGGAGGAGCAGCATTCGTTTAAGCCATGGTATTCCAGGGAACCACGGAAACGTGTCCCATTCCCATCCTTTCCCTGTTTGGACTGGTACCTGAGCTATTTTCTTATTTCCTTTGTTATCTGTTTCACCACTTTTCAGTTATCATCTATTTGCGAACAGCAGTTTGAGTCATGTAATTTTGCGTAAACTCCTCCTCCTTCTGTGAATAGATAATCTGATCCTATCCCATGTGAAATGTCTCCTTCCTTATTTCAGTGGATTGGTCGTCAGGAAGGTCAGGAGCTGGAGCTGTGTGGTTGGTTATTTTTTCCAGGATTCTTTTTATCCTAATTCTGCCAATCAAATTATGGATGGATTTTCTGTGTCCTGATATGAATTCGTTAGGGTTCCCAGGGGCTGGTCCATGGTGTTGTAGGATTGGCTCTGGTGTCTGTTCATCTTTTTTGTGTTTTTGGGTGCTCCCTCCATCCAGGGCTGCATCAATTGACCACTTTTCTCGAATTAAATCACCACATACTTGGATTTCCAATTCATTTCCCTGAACTTGTGGCCCCAAAACCACCCCAGTGCCCCAATGCACCCTATATAACCTGGACAGTGACAGCACAGGTTGGAGCAGGGAGAGGGATGATTCCCCCCCACTTTTTTTAGTAAAGCTTTCCCAACATTCTCCGTTTGCTGATTCCCTTTGCCGCTTAACCAATTTCTGTTGCAGTCAGATATCCTCACTATGGGCTCTGCCTTTAGTTGTGCAAATTCCATCTGTGCAAGCAGGCAGAGCTTGGGGTGAGAGACAGAGGCAATCACCGAAATTCCTCCCCCAGGCATGAAGATCCTGGTTCATTGTGCACACATTGCCCTAGCAGTGTTAATTTGCATTTCTAAAGCTCCTGTCCTGGCTGTGCCTGGATCCAGTGCTTCTATTCCAGAGCAGCCATTAGGTGATTCACACGTGCACTCCTATAATCTACTTTTTTTTTCTTTTCTTTTTTTTTGTTAACAATTTTGTATTAACTTTTTTTGTGTTTAATCCCTCACAATCAATACTCTTGTAGTTTTGCAAAATGCAGCCTAAAGCTGAGCATCGAAAAACCCATTCTGAAATTCTGCCATCATTAAGAGCCACCCACAAATATATACAAAAATATTCCAGTGCAATCAAGCTTTTTCTACTTCTTCTCCTAAGAGTAAAATTTGTTTGTCACACCCCTGGCCCAAACCTAACTGACAATATAAAAGTAGAATTATTATGAAAAATTTTTCTCATCTTGTGACTGAAAATGCAGGGACAATAAAAATCTCTCCAACAATATCTTTTGTGTTAGAGAGTCAAGGCATTACTTGATCCTTGTCAGGATGAGCAACAGAAATAATTTCATCCACACGTAGCCCGGGTGTGCAGAGAAAATCATTCCATGACATGTGAGTTTTACTTGATTTTCCCTTAACTTTTTACAGTCTGAACCCATAGAATTCCATTGGTTTCACGTTCATTACTTCCAAGTTGTGTAGTTCTTAGTATTTGGTTTCCTATTGTACCCCGGTTTCTCCTCCTGTGATGTTAATTAGGTCCACACTCCTGGATTTCCTTCTCAGCCTTTTCCAGACCATGTGTCTCCATCTCTGCCGGGGCAGTGTCTGGGGTGGGTGTTCCTTGATGTTTGCTGATGGGTCTTGATTTTTTCTTGATGGTCGTTATCTTTGTGAGTATCTTTTGGGCTATTCCCAGTCTATTGAGATGTTAAACTCATCTCTGTTGAGTGGTGGAGCATCCCTCAAACAATCCCTTTAAAATTCGTTTCCCCAAGGCAAAGGTAAATCAAGCATTAGTAGAGAAATAAGATTTTTAAAAATTTTAAACATGGTATATTTTGCAGCAATGGAATCCCCGGCAGCCCAGTGTGTGAGTGTAACCGAGAGGCAGAGTGGAATTGTGCCGTTGTCTTCCCCAGCAGCTGTGGCAGTGCAGGCACAGAAAGCAGCGAAGCTCCAGCAGTGGCAGCAAGGATTGGCCCCAGTGTGTGGAGATGCCAAAGGAGGGTGCCCAGGCAGAGGATTTCAGCAGAGGATCTGTGGGCAGGCCCAGGGGCTTGGCCCGATGTGGAGCCCTGGCTGCTGCTGCGTTGCCTTCAGTGCAGGGTCAGTGGTGCCCTCCCATGCTGCTCTTGCAGCCGGGAATTCCAAATCTCCGGGGCTTGAGAGCCCCTGAGCCCAGGGTGAGGGGTCCCCCCGTGTTGAGCTGTGCTGGCGGCTGTTTCTGTGCTCAGGGACACTTGGAATGGGCCACGGCACTTGGCCACCAGTGGAGCTTCTTTGCACTCCTTAGGCAGGACCCGATGTCCTGGGTGGATGCTGTGAACAGCAAAGTGCCAAGGCAGGCTCTGTGCCAGCCCAGCTTCCTGTGGCAGAGATTTCACAAGAGACAGGATTCTGGCCACAGACTGCATGAAATATACATCCCTTATCTCCAGCCCGCACTAGGTGGAGAATTACCAGGGTAAGGAATTGCAAAGATCAATTCCAAGGGAAATAATTGAATATCTGCTCTGGGTCTGGCTCTTACTCTTGCCAAAGCCAATGGCAAAAGCCGTAGCCATTGCATCTTGGTTTCTATCACCAGCTTCCAAAGGAGTTTCTTTATTTCCCCATTCATTCTTTCTACCTGACCTGAGCTCTGGGGGTTCCAGGGCTTGTGGAGGTCCCATTGTATTTTTAAAGCAGCCATAACGCCCTGAAGGGTCTTTGCTGTAAAATGAGTTCCCCATCTGAGAGTCTGATGTTTCCACAATCCCTTATATTGGAGTTATTTGTTTTAGAAATACCTTAATACGCGATCCGGTTATTGCTGAAGAAGTCAGAATAGCTTTTTTCACCCTGTTAGCTGCCATGCTGTCACCAGAAGATATTTGAGCCTTTCTGCTCAGGGCATTTCAGTGCCAGGCTCTTCCAAGCACACCCAGCTCCGCCGGTTGAGCTGACCCTGCAGGCGGTAACCTGAGCTTGGCCTAATTTCCTTTCTTTCATCAGAGCGTGTCTTGGAGCTCTTTTCCCTTCTCCTGCCCTTGCAGAGCCATCCATAAACACATTTTGTCCCTCAGGCCAGGGAAAGTCTCATCAATATCTCTTACCCTGGGTCTCGAGCCCTGTCACTTGAATGCAGTCATGGGTTTGTTCCCAGCCCCCTGTCCAGGCTGTTCAGTCAGGAGCCTGGGTTAAACCCTTCCCCTGTCCTCAATTCTAAATCCTCCTGTGCCACTGAACAAGTTTCATTCTGCCCCAGTTTGATCCCTGTCCCTGCGCTGGGATGCTGTGGGTTTGGGGGGAAGAGGGAGCCGGCAGTGGGTGCTGGGCCTGGGGGCAGCAGGAGAAGGGAAGGAGAAGCAGGGTTGAAGAACAAAATGGTCAAATGATGCCCGTGGGAGGAGAAGGTGGGATTGTACAGGAGAAGGAGGAATAGTAGGAGGAAGAGGAGTGTGACGAAAAGCAGGGACACAGGAGAAGGAGGAGCAGAATCAGCAAACACCCTAAGGTTCCACCCCTCCCTGTGTTTACAGCCTCTCCCCCAGCCCCAGGAGCGTTGCCCCCCACATGCAGCAGGCGACAAGGGAAGGGGATCCATGATTTTCACAGGGTTGAATTTTGGTGTTTCTGACCTCTATTGGGCTAAATTGGTTGGTGCTTTGTTTTTTTGTGAGGGCTGAATCTTTATATTTAGGAGTGAGTTTTGGCTGAATCTTGCTTTTTGTGGAGTTTTTGGTCTGTGTCTTGATGTTTGGAGGACTTTTGGTTTGAATAATGGTGTTTTGGAGGTTCTTACAGACACAAGATGCACAGTGAGTTCGTGAGTTGCGCTTGGGCAAGGAGAAACTCCCAGTCCAAGGTGCTCTCTTCTCTTGTTCTTTCCCAAAACCAGGATTTTTCATTCCCATTGCATAGGCAGATGGAGGAGGAAAAGCCCCAGAGATCCCTCTGGAGGAGGGGCTGCAAACCCAGTCTAGGGATCTGCGAGGAGGAAAGACCCTCCCTGAGCCGGGAAGGCGGCCGGAGATCCAGGCAGAGCTCAGAGCTGGTGGAGAAGCCTCATGGAGGGGAGAAGCCCCACAAGTGCTTGGAATGTGGGAAGGGTTTCAGCTACAGCTCCAAGCTGATCGTACACCAGAGGATCCACACTGGGGAGAAGCCCTACGAGTGTGGGGAATGTGGGAAGAGCTTCAGGCAGAGCTGCCACCTGGTGCAGCACCAGGTGATCCACACAGGGGAACGGCCCTACACGTGCTTGGAATGTGGGAAGAGTTTTGGGCACATCTCCAACCTGAGAAGCCACCAGCGCATCCACACCGGGGAGAGGCCCTACAAGTGTCCTGAGTGTGGGAAGAGGTTTCAGACCAGCTCCCATGTCCTCGTCCATGAGCGGATTCACACAGAGGAGAGGCCCTTCCGCTGCCCCGACTGCGGGAAGAGATTCAACCGCAACGACACCCTCACTGTCCACCGGCGCATCCACACTGGGGAGAGGCCCTACGAGTGTCCTGAGTGTGGGAAGAGCTTCTCACACAGTTCAGCCTTGACCCGACACCAACAGAGTCACCACTAAGGGAAGCCCTGTGAGTGCCCCGAGTGTGGGAAGAGCTTCGTGCTCTGCTCCAGCTCCATCCCCCGTGGGAGGATCGGTGTTGGATGATCCCCAGTGACCCCCGTTGGGCAGAGCCCTGGTGATCTTTGGTCCTGGTTATCCCCGTTGGGTGGGGGGAAGGGGTTGGAGAGATTTCTTTCCCTTCTCCTTGTGCTGCTGTGATGTGGTTGGTAATAAATTCCCTCGCTGTGCCCAGGCTGGGTCTGTTGTTCCCGTGCCGGTGCTCGGGGCGGGATCTCTCCTGTTCCTTCTGTCAACTGCCGGGCCTCTCCTCAGCCAATCAGAGAATGCGATGAAGAAGATTCAGCCAATCAGAGAGAGCAGCTGTGATGACTCACCGGTTGCCGGGCAGACCCGCAGCACCCAGTGTTCCCCACCTGGGCCCCGCCCTCCCCGCCCAGTCACGATCCCCCCGCGGGGTCCCCCCAGTTCCTCCCCAGTCCCGCCCCACAATAAACGGGACCGGGGCGAACTGGGAAACTTTACTGGGAACAATGGGAGCAGCTGTGCTGGGGGGTCACACGGTGCCTCCAAAATCAGCGGGTGGATGGATCTGGGGGTCCCAGCTGGTGGAAGGCCACTGCTGCTGGCTCAGGAGCTCTGTGGGCAGAGAAGAGTGGGTGACCCTGGGTGGGGGCCCCAGGGGGAGCACACACGCTCCAGGATAGGGGGCATATGACTCCCTAGGACCCCCCTCACCTTCTTTCGCAGGTAGAGCCGAGCCCCAGAGCCAGGAAGCCGAAGCCAAACATGGAACCCTCGATCCCCATTGGCACCTTGCTGCTGGCGGAGTCCGGCGGCATCTCTGGGTGTCCAAAGGGGTCAGGACCCCCAAAACCTCTCAGACACCCCAAGCCCCTGCAAGCACCTTCCCAATCGTCCCCAGCCCACACAGGGCCCCCTGAAACCTCCTCCTAAACTCTTCCCAGCCACCCCAGGACCCACCAAAGCACCTCCTGTCCCTTTCAGGATCCCACAGCCCCCTCCCAATTGCCCCCCACTGCCCAAGAACCCCCAAACCGTCTCCCAGTCCCTTCCCAGTCCCACCAGGATTCACCTACACCATCCCAGTCTCTTCCCATCACAACCAGCCTCATTCCAACTGCTTTCCAATTCCTGATCATTTTCCATCCCCTCCAGACTCCCTCAAATTCCTCCCAGTAACACCCAGTACCCCCAAACTCCCTCCCAGTGCCCACCAGGACCCCTACAACCCCATCCCGCCCTCCCCAGCATTCTTCAAACTCCTTCTCAGACCTTCTAAACCCCTGAGCCGTACTCCCAATTTCAAGTAGACTCTCTGAAACTCTCCCCCAGTTACTCCCAGCACACCCTAATCCGTCTTCCAGCTCTCCCGGTTCCTCTCCCACTCCCCCCACACTGTGGGGTCCGGGCCGTGCCCCAGTGCCGGCTCAGGGGGTGCTCCAGGCTGACGTCTCCACCTGGAGCTGGAGCTGACCCCGTGCCAGGAGGGGTTTCCAGCAGCACCAGGAGCTGGTAGAAATCCAGTCCCCATTGGGGACCAGGTCAGTGGCCACCACGTGTCCCGAGAGCTCCTGCTGGCCCTGGAACCAGCTCAGCTGGATGTCGGCAGGGTAGAAATCCATGAGGGAGCAGGGCAGGCAGCCGGGGCCGGGCTGGGAGCTCGAGGGCCGCAGCGAGATGGGGACACTGGGGGGCACTGGGAGAGAGTGGGGACACACTGGGATCAGCTTGGGGGAACTGGGATATGTGAAGGAGGGCTGGTGTGGTACTTTGAAAGACTGGGAATAAAATTGGAGAGAGTGGAGTGGATTGGAATAATGGGAGAGAGGGTAGCGGTCTGGAATTGGACTGAAAAGGACTTGGAACAGACTGGAAGTGCCTGGGAAGGCACTGGGAGAGACGGTGAAGGTCCCGGATTGGAATTAGAAACACTGGGAGTGGACAGGGAATGGAATGGCTGTGGACTGAGAGGAATTTGGAGGGACTCTGGTGACACTCGGAAGGACCATGTGGACGCCGGGACAGACTGGGATGGACTGGGAGAGACTGGGATGGACAGGGAGAGCCACTGTAGTCACTTGGGGTGAGGGGCAGGAGGCCCCGGGGATGGGCACAAGAAGGGCTGACATGTCTCGGGTGATTCCCAGGGAGGTTTTGGGGGTTCCAGGGTCATTCCCAGGGCAGAGCCCGAGGGGACACGCTCTGCCCCACGCTCACCTCTGCGCTCCACGAGGAACGGGCTGGACAACTCGTAGTTGTGCCGGCAGTGCCTGTCCACCGCAGCCCGTCTGTACTCCATCCATTGCGGGTCGCTGTTCCAGTGCCTGGCAGCCTTGTCCCCAAAGGAGGTGTCCCCACGTGCAGCCCCACATCGCTGCCCAAGTGCAGGAACTGCTCCCGGTTGGAGATGTTCCTCTCCACGAACCTCAGCCGGTCGGTGCCGTGAATGAAGTGACACTCGGACTAAACCATCTCCTGGAACAGCGCTGTGTGTGCAGGACACAGGTCCGGGGGTGCCCCCCCAGCAGCCCAGAGTAGCCAAGAGCTCCGGGGCAACCCCGACTCCGCAGCCCCAGTGCCCCACGGCTGCCATGGGACCCTTCTTCCCGCTGTCCCAGTTCCTCTTTTCCACCCTTCTTTGTCTTTTCCTCCCCCTTTCCCAACACTCCCCAGTCGCCTGCCCCCCGCAACATCTGTTTGGGGGTCCCACCTCCCCATTTCCCTTTCTCTCACCACTGTTCCCACCGTTCCCACCACTTCCCGCCCCTCCCGCTCACCCGAGAGTTCCGCGCCCCCAGCCCGGGGGGCTCCCAGTGGCACCAGTAGGGCCCCAGCTGCCCCACATGCCCCATGGCCAGCGCCGGGCAGGGTCTGACACCTCTCCCCTGTTGGAACCCTGGAAACTGAGGGGTTTGGGCTTTCTGTGCTGACAGGCACTGACCCCCAGGAAAACACTGCTTTTGACCTGAGGCTCTGAAGAAGGTTTCCAGAATTGAGTGATAGATCTGGGATCACTGGTGTGTTGTTGGAATAGAAATGTGCAATGTCACATAGTGGAAAATTTAGAATTTGTGATTTTAGAATATAGTAATATATATTAAACAAGATGGAGATTTTAGGCGGAGGTTTCTTTCTTCTTCACTTTCTTCATGGGTCAGGGTGGTACTTCTGTAATTAGAAAATTCCGCATTTCAGGTCACGGGTGATTGGTTCTTGGGCTATTATGGTGTCTTTTTTTAATTGGACTCATTGGTCCTTAAAAGGCCTTGTAGAGAGAGATACGTGTCCATTTTTAGCCTGTTACCTAGAAGTGTTGTAGAACTCACTGTAATATAGATAAGAATTAATAAATATCTGAGTCTGAACACGAAATTCCGTGTCTAGAGCATTTAATCTCGACTCTAGAAAAAGAAAAAAGAAGATAAAACGCGATACCCCCTCCCCAAATTCTCCTGGCGGGGGGCGCTGGGGGCGGGGCGCGGGTGGAGTCCAGGTGAGGAGCTCTGGGCGCTCTGGGACTGCCTGAGGAGTCATCAGCGCCGCGCGCTCTGATTGGCTCAATTATTTTGGTGCCTTCTCTGATTGGCTGAGGAGAGGCCCGGGAGTTGGGAGGAGGACCGGGAGAGATCCTGCCCCAGGCTAGCGGTGGAAGAACATCCAATTAACAAGGCATGCAGATCATTTCCCAGCGGTGCCCACACTCCTGTAGGAACTAAATGCACCGAGGATCTCACGAGGGTCACCAACTCTCTGGCGGCCAAATCCAGCCCTGCGCTCCCTGCGGGTGCGGGCACTCTGGGAAGGGCTCAGCTGCGGCTCAGATGGCCGGAGAGTGGCTTGGTGGTCACCTCGTGTGTGAGGCAGTGATGGGCTGGGGAGATGCGTGGACACCACATGATCAGAGAGCTGACTGGGTAAAGGGACACGCCAACAGCGACACCGCAGTGACAGGCAGCCAATGCGGGCTTGTTTCAGTAAAGTTTGGGCTAAGTTTGGGTTAAGTTTCGAGTATAAAAAGGCTCAGTTGGTTACAATAAACGATCTTCTTCGGAGCAAGCAATCAAATCTGTGTGTCTTTGTTCCTCATTGCTACACATGACCATGAGATGACGATGACGATGACTCAGCTGTGATCCTGACATGACCATCTGTCTTCGGTTTGAGTTGCCAATTTAAATAAACTTATTTTTTCTGTTGTGAGACAGAACCAGGAGCAAAAGAGCAAGGCAGGCCTAAAACTTGAGAGAGTATAAAAGAAAATTTATTTACTACACAAACAAAGAGAAAGGAAAAAAAAATTCAGAATAAGATTTTTCAGCTCACTCCTTCCCTCCCTCTCCCAATCTTCATAACAACAAAACAAACATATAGCAAATACTTCGGTCAGTGCCCAATTTAGTCTTTCTCAGTTCACTTCTGGAGAGAGAAGCCTCTTCTTGTTGAAGTTGTAGGGATTTTTCCCAGAGGAAGGAAAAAGACAGTTCTCTTGTGGTTTTATCTTTCACGATTTGCATCCGCCTGGGAACCTGCAACCGTGACGCTCCTCCCAACTCTACAGCCGTCCCAAAGCTGTAGATGTGGGCCATGTTTGTCTCATGGGGTATTACTTTTAAGAATGAAATGTTCGACAGCAAAGATTCCTCTGTCTCCTTTCTCTCTGCTCAGGCTTCATCTTCAGAAAACCGAAGTCCCCTTCTTTTCTCAGGGCAGAAATTCTCAACACAGGTGCTCTTTGGTCAAATCCTCTATTAAATGGAACATTTCTATCCCCCCATGTCTCTTTCCATGGTTTATAGGAATATTCAGTACATCAGTTCATCCCTACAATTTTACAAAAAGATTTTCAGCCATTTCAGCATCTTCTCATTCTCCTTCCATCTTAAAAACTTGGCTCTTACGTCACTGACTTCAGAAATCTTCTTATTCCCTTTCATATTCAAAGGAAAGGCTGGAGGCTTTGCAAACCTTATCTGAGCACTAAAGAGTTAAAGTTTAACACAACTACTAAAGTTGGGCCAGGCTCAGGCCGTGCTGGGGGGGCAGCTGAGGTGTCAATCAGCCTTTCTGGGGCTGGGCTGCAGCCCCACACTGCTCATGGCCACCCGGGCAGGCCCGGCCCATCCGGCAGCAGCAAGAGTCGGCCTCCCCCCCACGCCAGAGCCGCAGGCCCGTGGAGGAGGAAGCCGTGAAGGTCTTATCACAAAACATTTTCTCCCCCCGGCCATCGGGTCCCCCTCGTTGGCAAACGGGGCCCAAGCGGCCTCCCGAGCCTCCCCCCCCGCATGGGGGAGGGGGAAGCTCGGGTTGATGTTACGTGCTCAGCCGCCAGAAAGACAAAGAGACTCAGTTCTGGATTACCTCCTTCAAAATGTGTGTTCCCGGAGCGAACCAACTTTCTCTAATTGGCTGTTGCAGGTGTTCCAAACCCAACAGAGGAAATTCTCTTAGAAAAAATCTCTCTCTGAGTCTCTTCTTCCCAAGTCAACCTATCACAGGTGTTTTGACCAAATATTTATGAGCCTTTGTCACTGAATTTCTCAACTGAAGAGCTCAAGAAAGAAGAGGCTTCTGCAGTAGTAAAATTTACCAGCAAACTCCTATTGGCTGAGGATCCATCCTCATCAGAGCAGAAATGAACAGAAATGGGCTCAGCTTTGTGGCTGCCCCAGCTTTGGGATGGGCCCTGGGCCTGGAGCAGGAGCAGCTCTGGAGGGCCCCAAGGCCAGGGCTGTTGTGCTGGCCTGGGCAGATGGGATGGCAGGAGGGGCTGCAGAGCTCTCAGGAGCTCAGGGAGAGGGGAGCAGGGCACACAGGGAGCCTCCTTTTGCCTTGGCCAAGCACCTTCCCCCATGGCTGGGGCTGAGTCCTCTCTGAGCTGCAGCTGCTGCTGTGCCCTTGGCAGGGGCTGAGGCCGTGGGGCCACTGCCCAGAGCCCCCTGGCCTGAGCAGAGCTGTGGGGCCAGAGCCGGCTGGGCTGTGCTGGGGAGAGGCCCTTGGTGCTGCACAGAGCTCAGGGCAGCTGGCACAGCTTGCAGGGAGCTGGGCTGGCCTGAGAGAGCCTGCCAGAGAAAGCAGCAGTGTCCATGTCAGCCTGGCTGAGCGGGCAGGGGCACGACTGAGCCCAGGCCTTGTGGGGCAGGGCCAGCGCCTGGGGAAGGCATTGCAAACAGGCAAGTGGCCCAGAGAGGAGGCTGCTCTGTGCCCTTGGTGGCATGCACAGAGCAGGGAGGGGACCCAGGACATTTGTCACTGCCAGCCTCTGTCCCCAGCCATGTCCAGCCCTGGCTGCTGAGCCCAGCTTTGCCCTGGGCTGAGTTTGGCTGTGGCCCAGCTCCATCCTCAGGGCCTGTTCCCGGCCATGGCCAGCCCTGCCCAGCCTCTGTGCTGGCCCAGAGCCCGGCAGAGCCCGGGGCAGGGCTGTCAGTGCAGGCCCACAGGTGCCACAGGCTCTGCAGGAGCTGGCAGAGGCTGCCCAGCTGGGAGGCCATGGGGCACAGAGCCCCAGGGCTGCTGTGGGCACCACAGTGGCACCTCCAGTTTCAGTTTCAGAGGTGATGGAATCCTGCTGGATTCCTTTTTGTGTTTGCTCATACAGGTGACCTGCAATCACATGTAGAGGAAGTGTTTTGTGTCAGATAACACTGCTACAGTGATAAGAATAATATTATTTAGCTGAAGAAGTTATTTCATGCATCATACACAATGAGAGAAAAAGGACACATATCATCAGAAGAGCATCTGAGCTTTTCAGAGAGGGAGAAACTCCTTCATGTTTCAGCAGTCAAACCTGTTCAAATACTTTCCTCTGGACTTCCTTGAGATGAGAGGTGACCACCAGAGGCCAAGGACAGCCAGACCTCTCTATCCTGTCCTGGCAGCTTTTGTCTGGGAGAACCCTTGAATATAGGGAATTTTTCAGGGGAAGTATCAGTTTGGGCCATGGACACCTAGAAAAATGGATGGTTCCTTTCCACAGGAAAGGAAGCACAGGGCCCCAGTTCTCTAGGGACTGATGAGAGGCAGCACTCAATGTTCCAAGGCCTGCAGGACCTGTCAGGTGGCCCCCAGGATGCCAAACCATCCAGACCCATTCCATGTCCCCTTGGTTTCACAAGGCCCTGTAATGTCACAATGTTCTCCTTGCTCCTGAGGTGTCACAATGGCCCCTTGCTTCCATGAGGCCCTGCAGGGTCACAATGGCCCTTTGGTTCCCCACAGTGTCACAATGGTCTCCATGCTTCCATGGGGCCTTGCAATGCCACAATGGTCTCCATGGATCCATGGTGCCCTGCAGGATCACAAGGGCCCTTGGGCTGCACCAGGCCCTGGAATGCAACAATGGCCTCTTGGTTCCACACAGCCCTGCTGCTTCACACTGGTGCCTTGGGACCATGAGGCCCAGCAGGGCCACAATGATGTCCTTGGTGCCACGAGGCCCCACAGTGTCACCATGGACTCCACAGGAAGGAAAACACAGAGCCCAAATGTTTCAGGGGCTGATGATTTGCAGCCACCAGAAGCCAATGCCAGGCAGATCTGTCTGTCCTGGCAGGTTTGCCTGCAAGCAACCCTTGCATATATGGACATTGAATGTGGAATCCCAATTTCAGCCCTTTTTGCCTGGAGGAGAAGGCAAAGTTCTTTTCCATAGAAAGGAAAGCACTCAGCCCCTGTGTTTGGAAGGCAGGTGAGAGCCAGCATTCAGGAGGCCAAGGCCAGCCAGACCTGTGTGTAATGGCAGCTTTTGTGTAGGAGCAATCTTTGGATATAGGACTTTTGGAGGTGGAATCCCAAGTTTGGCCATGGGTACCTGCAGAAGAAGGAAAGCACAGAGTTCCAGAGTTTCAGGGCAGAAGAGAAGTGACCACCAGCAGCCAAGGCCAGTCAGACCCATCTACGCAGGCAACATTGTTTGGGGAGAAACCCTTGCAAAATTAAGTTTTGGAGGAAAAGTGCAAATTTTGGCCATGACTGCCTGTGCAGGACAGACGGTTCTTTTCCATAGGAAAGAAAGCACTGAGCCCCAGTGTTTGAAGGCAGGTGAGAGCTGGCCCTCAGGAAGACAAGGGCAGCCAGACTTCATTGTAATGGCAGCTTTTGTCTGGGACAAATCCCTGGATATTTGGAATTTTGGAAGGGGAATCCCATTTTGGCCATGGATGCTTGAATGAGAAGAACAGTTTATTTGCATTTGAAGGAAAGCCCAGAGCCTCAGTGTTTCAGGGGCACATGAGAAAAGCCCCTTGACATGCCAAGGGCAGTGGCACCAGTCAGGCCAAGCCAAGCAGACCTGTTACCTGTTCCCTTGGATCCATGGGGCCTGGCAGTGTCACAATGGTTGTGTCATATTGGATCCTTGGTTCCATGAGGCACAAATGTCACACTGGCCTCTTGTTTCCATGGGGCTCCATAGTGTCACAATGGTCCCTTGTTTCCATGAGGCCTTGCAGTGTCACAGGGGTCTCCTTGGTGCCACAGGATCCCAATGGATCCTTGGTTCTGTGGGGACTCACAATGTCAGAAAGGTCTCCTTGGTTTTGTGAGGTCCTGCAGAGCCTCTTGATTCAACGAGGCCTCAAAGTGTCATCATGGCCTCCAGGATTCCATGAGGCCCCGCCGTGTCACAATGGACCTTTGGTTCCATGAGGTCCTGCATGCTTGGTCATGAATCCTTAGTTCCATGGGCCCTGCAGTGTCACAATGGACTCCTTGGTGCAATGGTGCCACACGGTGACACAGTGACCACTTGGCCCAACAAGACCCCACAGTGTCACAATGGTTCCTTGCTTCCATGAGGCCTTGCAGTGTCACAATGGACTCCTTGGTGCAATGGTGCCACAAAGTGTCACGGTGGCCCCTTGGTTCAGTGAGGCCTGTGATGCCTTAAGATTTTAGCCTTCATATTTTTCAAATCCTATACTGCATTAGTGCATAACTCTGAACTCCATATAAAGTGTTAGTTCACTTTCTTCACATTTTGGTCAGACAAAACAATTCCTCTGAAACTCAAGGACACCCTACAGCCTCAGGCTTGGAAAAGTATAAACAAAACTGAAGTGAGGGGGGAGCAAACCGGGGGAATATGGCTTCATTACCTGAAGCTGTAATTGAAAGATTATCCACTGATACGTTAATGGACCAAAATTGTATCTGTCTGAAAACCTTGTGACCACCATCCATCTTGGGTGTAGCCTCTGGCAGGCTTTTGACTGCCCAAGGCATATCTATTGAAGGCCTTTAATAAATACCCACTTTATTCTCTTAACCTTGTCTAGCCTCTGTTCTAGGGAGCCACTCCAAGGCATCACCTGTAGTGTCACAATAATCCCTGTGATTCCATAAAGCCTTGCAGTGTCAGCACAGACCATTGCTTTCACTGAGCACCACAGTGTCACTGTGTCCCCTTGGCTCCACAAGGCTCTGAAGTGCAACCATGGCCCTTTGGTTTCACAAGGCCTCCAAGTGTAAAAATGGCCTCCATGGTATCATGAAGCCCTGCTGTGTCACAATGCACCTTTGGTTCCATGGTGCCCCATAGTGTCACAATGGTCCCCTTGGTTCCACGGTGTCAGAATGGACCCTTCATCCCATGGAGATCTACAGTGTCACTGCAGTGCCCTTGATTCCATGAGGTCCTGCCATGCTGTAATGGCCCCTTGTTCCAGTGGGTCCCAAAGTGTCAGAATAGTGTCCATCACTCCATGAGGCCCCAAAATGTCACTGTGGTCCCTTTGGATCCACAGGGCTCAACAGTGTAACAATGGACTCTTGATTCCATGAGGTTCCTCAGTCAAATGGTCTCCTTGGACCTGCAGTGTCACAACGGTCCCTTGGCTCCATGACACCTTGCTGTGTCACAACAGACTTCTGGTTCCACGAGCTTTCGTATTGCCAACAACAGTCTCCTTGGTACTGCAGTGTCACCATGGACCCGTTGTTCCATGAGGTTCCAAGGTGTCACAGTTGACTCCTTGCTTCTGTGGGGCTCCACTGTCACCAAATCTCCGAAATACCAGAATAAGATTCCTTAACACTCATTGGATGCTAAGCAGGACATCATTCATTCAGGCCTGAGGGCCACTGTGGGATAACTCCTAACCTTACATGGACACATCATTCTACAACTGTGTTGCTGATGTTCAGTGACTACATGTGTATTACAATTTGCTCATTTCCGTAAAACCCACCCCAAGTTCCCAGGTTCACTCCTTGCTTTTTCTATCACTGCACCCTTGAGCCAGATGCCTTCTTGTCTTCCAACAATCCCTGCTGGGAAAGCGGGCCCTGCATGCCTTCTTCTTGTGCTAAACATTCACAGGCAGAGTAAAAATTGAATTAAACCTTTTGGTACCAAGCCCAAGGCTTTGTGTGTCCAGGCAGAGGCAGGCAGGAGGCAGAGCTGTCAGCAAAGGAAGGGGCCAGCGAGGTGGGGCAGCCGGGGGATGACGACAGCCTGCAGGGACAGAGGCGCAGGGCATGGACACCGTAGGACAGCCTGGGCTGCAGAGGGCACAGGGATGGGCAGCAGCTGAAAGGCCCTGACACAGCCAACTCCTGCAGCACTTGGGCCATGCACGCTGGCCCTGGGCCTGAGGCCAGCAGGGGACAAGTGAGCCTTGCTGTGCTGGGGCCTCATTGCCTCCTTGTCCCTGCTCAGCAGCCTGGCAGGGGCCGCCCCATGGTGCTGCCCTGGGCATTGCACATGCCCAGAGCCCAGTGGCCCGGGAAGAGCCCTGAGCAATGAGGGAGGGACAGGATGTGCCTTGCCAGGGGCTGGGGCTCAGCCCTTGGCCCTTTGCATTCCTGAAACACATCCAGGTTTGCTCAGCATCACAGACACCTTTCCCTTGTTTGTCCCCCCTGTCATCACTGCCTCCAGTGTTCTGCTCGAACTGTGTGACAAATGTGATTCGTGCTAAATAAATTGTAACTATATTTACAAAATTTTATTTAGATCAAAAGAAGACTTTTACAGAATGAGTGGGGAGATGGGTGAGACAGGTCAAAGGACATCTTCCAGATGTTGGGAGTTGAACAAGGATGTTGGAAAGGAATAGTAGAAGGACAAAGGTCTGATAAGTACCATCTAGAAATAGAGTTTCAACCTTGAAATGGGCCAAGATGAGACGATTCCAGGCATGGGATTTAATTAGAGTCTTATGGAAAACATCTGTTCAGTCACATAGTGAGCATGCACTACCTGCAGGTCACAGCTCGGTCATTGATGAAGACGACGAGCCTTCATCAGAAATAAAACCCTCAAAAGGATGAGAGACCCCCTAACCCATCAGTAGAGCATGCTCCGTACACACAGTGACGTAGACTTTAGGAATAGAAACTAGGAGGAGTTTTCCAGTCACTTGTGTAGCATATAGTATATAAGGGGGATTGTTAGCCTTGATGCTTTGGTACGTGAGGAGGGGCGAGTCCCTCCCCGGATCCCCGGTTGGGGGGGCCCTCCCTGGTCGGTTTTGCTCATCCTTTATATGAACCTCAATTATACTAAATTACTCACTGCCAAATTTTACTTATCCTAAAATATATGGATTCAATACTTCGATTGTATTGATCTCCAATACTTTAATTGTGTACATTTATCATTGTTACTATTAAAAATTTGCTGCTGCATTTAATCTTGCTGCTTGATAAATTGGAAAAATAAAAAAACATTCATAACAATAGGGACCCCAAAATCATTTTAGGGCAACGTCTAAAATTACACTTGAGGACCCCAAAATTTCAAAACTTCCCAATAGGGACCTAAATAGTCCCATGTTTGGACCCAAAATGAAAACAAAATCCCGGTGGAGACCCCACAATTCTCACAATTCTCACAATTCTCAATATGCACCGAAAAACTCCAAACAACTACAAAACTACAACTCCAACACTACAAAATTCCCTTTAATTACACCAACGTTTCCTTATGGGAGCCCAAAGTTCCCAAGAGACCACCACATTTTCTTTAAGGGCTCCAAAATTCCCAAAAATCCTCAATAGGAGCCACAGAATTCCCTACAGGAACCCCAGTAATTCCCTGGACAGAGCACAAAATTCCCAAGAACTCCCTTTAAGAATCCTAAAATTCCCCTAGAGAGCCTGAAACCCACCTGGACCCTTTAGATCCACTCTAGACCTCCCAGACCCCTTTTAGGAACCTCCCAGAGTCCCCCAAATCCCCTAGAGACAAACACAAATCCCATATACAGATCCCCAGTTCCCTACAGCTCCCCTGTAGACCTCCCAGACCCCATTTAGGGAGCCCCAGAGCAGCCCAAATCCCCTATAAAGTCCCCCAGAATCCCCCCAGGGCTGTAAAACCTCCACCAACAGTCTATAGATGCCGGATAGACCTATCAATCACCCACAAGGGACCCCCAGAGACCCCAAATCCTCTATTACCAAGCCCAAATCCTCTATAGAAATCCTCAGACCCCCCCCCCAGTCCCCAATAGATCCCCTATAGATCCCCTATGGATCCCCCCCAGCCCCACCGTAGCTCTCGGACATGCTGAAGCCGGGCAGGCAGACAGGGAGCAAAGATGGCGGCGCCCGGAAGGCACCTCCGAGTGTTCTGAGCATGCGCGAGAGGAACGCGCCCTGAGATGGGCGGGGCTTGGAGGGGAAAGGGGCGTGGTGAACACATGGGCTCGGTCGGAAAGAAAGGGGCGGGGCTAAAGATAGACGGGGCTGTGACTAGAGAGGGGCGGGGCCAAGGAAAGGGCGGGGACTGTGAGGGAAAAGGGGCGGGGCCAAGGAAAGGGCAGGAACTGTGAGGGAAAGGGGCGGGGCCAAGGAAAGGGCGGGAACTGTGAGGGGAAGGATCGAGGCCAAAGGGCCACGCAGTCCCAAAAGGCTCTGGTTTGGCTTAAAATCTCCAAGAAAAGATCAGAAATCCAGCCTAAATCTACCAGGTTTGGGCTAAAATCAGCCAAACGGGCCTCAACTCCACACAAAGGTGATCTAAAATCATACACATGAGCCTTGCAGAGTCCAAAAGTGGCCTAAAATCCAGCCTAAACCTGCCCAGTTTGGTATAAAATCACCCAAATAGGCCTAAAATCTTTGGGACCAAGACTGTCACAAGAAATGGCACCAGCACCAAGAATGAGACCAAAATCAGAATGGACACCGAGACCAAGAATGAGAACAGATCTGACACCGGAACTGAGACCAGCACCACTCCAGAACTGGAACTAGGACTAGGACCAAGACCGAGACTGAGAGTGTGACCAGCACCAGAACTGGCACTGAGACCAAAACTGAGGCCCACACTGACACAGGAACCGGCACTGGGAGGGCTCCAGGACTGCTCTGGGACCGGCACTGGCACTGTGAGAACTCTGGGACTGAGACAGAGTGGGACCAGAACAAGCACTGAGACTGACATCGGCACCAACACCGAGACTGGCACCTCTCTGGGACCGGGCCTGAAGCTGAGATTGGCACTGGGAGCACAACAGGTTCAACACCAGCACCAGCACCAACACTGGGACCGAGACCACTCCACGAATTAGACCAAGACCAAGAGTGAAACAAGAACCGGCACTGGCACTGAGACGGGGACCGCTGTAGGACTGAGAATGAGACCCAGACCAGCACCGGGACAGAGACCGACACCAGGAGCGCTCTGGGATCTCCGCGTTCACTCCGGGGAGTTTTGGCTGCGCCCCCGCACGGGACTGGGCAGGACTGGGAGGGACCCCTGGGTGGGGCGGGACAGCCTCGGTTCCCATCGTTCTGGTGCAGCCATCCCAGTCCATATGGTCCCAGTCCATGAGATCCCAGTTTGTACAATCCCAGTCCACGTGATCCCAGTCTGTACAATCCCACTGTGTTTGGCCCTGATCCAACTGGTCCCAGTCTGTGCAGTCCCAGTCTGGAGGATCCCAGTCCATGTCATCCCAGCCCCATGATCCCAGTCTGGATGCTCCTGCATGGCTCACACTGCCAGGGTCTGGAGTTCCAGTTCCCAGCCAGGAAAAGATGTTCCTGCCCTTGAAGGCAAAGCTCTTCAGAAGGGGCCAAAAGCCAAGTGCAGCAAGATCTTACAGGGACATTTCACTGCCAGCCTTCCTAACTTCACCCATGGCTGTTGGAGCTCCTGCACGGGCAATTAAATCAGGGGAGGGTCTTTGGTGGGAGCTGCCCTGGATCAAGGGAGACCCTGAGACAGAAACAGAGCAGGCAGGGAGAGACAGGAGAGAAAGGAGGACACAAACACAATCAGATGAGAAGGTGCCACTGAAAACAGAACTGCAACTGACTGGAAGTGAATGGGACAGAAGTCAGGAATTGTGAAGCTTTTATTTACTATCAAATCCATCCCTTGGCAGCCAGCCCCACACAATCCCAATCCCAGCGCTCCAAATTTGGATCCCACTTCTCCCAATCTCCTTCCAACTCCTTCTCACCCTGGTGGCTGTGGAATCCAGTAAGGTTCACGTGGGATTGAGTTGTCTTGAGGATCCACTTTGCAGTTGGATTGAACCATTTTGGATTAAAACTGAGGTGCTTTCAGAGGGATTTGAGAGGTTTTTAGGTGACCTAAATCCTCTTGGCTTTTGGTGTGAAAAGAAATGGAGAAGAGAGAAAAACTAAGGCCAAAACAAAAGGATAACCAGCCAGGTGTCTTCCCCAGATGGATCCCAGGGAATGTGGGTCACCAGGGCTCAGCTCAACATGAGTTCTGCAGTGGGGGATGGAGTTGGAGCAGCACACAAGATTTTCTTGCACTAGGGGGATTTACAGGGATTGCATTAATGCTGCCTCTGTTGGTGTCTGTTCAAAGCTGAGCTCTGAGAGAAGTTTGTCCCACACTCAGGATACTCGTAGGGCCTCCCCCCAGTGTGGACACTTTGGTGGCAGATCAGGCTGGAACGCTGCCTGAAGCCCTTCCCACAATCCCCACACTTGTATGGCCTTTTCCCAATGTGGATGTTCTGGTGGTGGATCAATGTGCTGCGTTCACTGAAGCTCTTCCCACACTGCTCACATTTGTGAGGCTTTTCCCCAGTGTGGATGCGCCGGTGTCTGGTGAGGTGGGAGTTTCGCCTGAAGCCCTTCCCACAGTCGGAGCACTGGAAAGGCCTCTCCTCCCTGTGTGTCTGGAAGTGCCTGAGGAGATGGGAGCTGGTGGTAAGCCTCTTCCCACACTTGGAACACTCGTAGGGCCTCTCCCCAGTGTGGACAATTTGGTGGCGGATCAGGTGGGAACGCTGCCTGAAGCCCTTCCCACACTCCTCACACTGGTATGGTCTTTTCCCAGTGTGGATGTTCTGGTGGCAGATCAATGTGTTGCGCTCAGTGAAACTCTTCCCACACTGCTCACACTCGTAGGGCCTCTCCCCAGTGTGGATCCTCTGGTGGCGGATCAGGCTGTTCCTCCACCTGAAGCTCATCCCACACTCTGAGCACTGGTGGGGCTTCTCCCCATCACCAATTTGCTCATGGACCACCAGCTCCAAGCTCTGGCTCAATCTCTGGTCGTCCCCCCGGCCCAGGCTGGGGCTTTCCTCCTCAGATCCCCGCCATCTGCGTTTGCAGCCCCTCCTCGTGCGGGATCTCCGCGGATTTTCCTCCCCGTTGCATTCCTGCGCCGTGGAGCCGCTCCAAACGGCCTCTTCCACGAGGTTCTGCCGCGGGGATTTGTCCTCCCTGCTCTCCGTGCTCAGCTCCTTGTCTGGGGCAGGAAGGACAAGCAGAGGATGGGATTTGCCTCCATGCCAGAGGGAAGGGGAAGGAGATCCCCCCAGCGCGTCCCCGGCAGGACGGCGTCAGCAGCGGGGTTGTCCTGCAGCCGGGGGCCGTGCTGGGCTGGGAGATGGAGCAGGACAGAGGGGGAAAGGGGCACTCACTTCCTCCTCACCTGCCTGTGGCTCCTGGGGCATCTTCGTCTTCCTCGCAGCCTCCTCCTTCTCCATCGGGCCAAGGGTTTGGGAATGGGAAATCCTGGTTTGGGGAAAAACAAGGGATGAGCGCGTTGTGTTGCGGGTTCCTGCTGCCCAACTCCATCTCTAGAAGTCCCCGAGCATCTCGGGTCCATAAAAACTTCCCAAACACCAACATTCAGCCCTGAAAATGCCTCCCACGAGTTCCTGGGAATGGTCCCTCTCCTTTGGTGTTTGGGGGTTCCCCCCTGTCTGAGCTGCTGGGGGTCACGCTTGTATTGGGGGTCCCCCATCTACTCGGTCCCCGCCCTCCCCAGGCTGCTGGGAGTCCCAGGAATCCAAAAAGCTCCCCCCTCTTCTGTCTCCCCATTTAGGGATGCTGGGTGTTTTTGCTGTCCCTTCTCCCTTTATTCTCTGCTTTGGGGTGCAGGGGGTCCAGGGAGTCCCCCCTGCCCCTCTCCAGGCTGTTGAGGGTCCCAAAATCCCGGCGCTCCCCCCTCTCTGGGCTCCCCACTTTGGGGTCCTGGGGGACACAGGGCTCTGCTCCTCCAGGGTGCCTCTGCCGGCAGCCGCCACCGGGACCCCCCAATGTCCCCCGTGGAGCATTTTCTGATCAGATTTGGAGCTCTGCATTCTCCAAACATCCCCCCTGCCCAAAAAAATACACAAAGCACCCTGAGAGACGCTGGGAGTATTCTAGAGAAAACTGGGTGCAACTGGGATCAAACTGGGGGCAGGTGAACCATGCTGAGGTAACTGGGAGTGGCTGGGAAGGACTATGAGATTGTTCAGGGCAACTGGGATGTGGTTACTACGCTGCAAAGAGAGAGAAAAGACAGCAACACACACGGACCTCTTTTGGGGAAAAAAGGCCAACTTTATTGTACGGACATCCCGTATTTAAAGTGTGTTACGTGCAGTTAGGACAGGACAGTAGTTCATTGGACAATTGGGAAAAATATCCCTGGGACAGCATGTCCGGATGTCCCATGGGAAAGACACCAGGTGTTAATCTTTATTATGAATTCCCTTCTGTTTTTCACCAAGTTATCGCTCTGGGAGACTGCGTCCCTAACTGAAGCTGTAGTCAGCTTGTCAGCCTGGGAATGGACCTGAGAGACAGGAGAAATCCAGGCCTGAAAAGAATTGCCAAGCTGCAATTTCCTAGCTCTCTAAATGTGAGTGTCCACACTGGGATATTCTGGGAATGTCTGAGACCATAGGGCTGGTGACTGGGACCTAACTGGGAGCGACTGGGAATCTCCTGAAGGAAAAATGGGACCATGCTGGGGCAACTGGGGGAAGTGTGAGTGACTGGGGCCCTGCTGGAAGAGACTGGCATCATACTGGACTCATACTGGGATCTTACTGGCAGTTGCAGGGGCTATGCTAGGGGCAACTGGGAGAACTGGGAACGCATTGGACACAAGTGGTGTTGGAAATCGTATCCTTGCAAAAATCTTTGCATAACTTTAGTCGAGGGGATTAATTTGCCCTACAAAAAGACTTCTTTGTTTCTTTCCAGGGCATTGCTGCACCAGGTGGGGTCTGATGAACACAACACATCAACAGACTGGGAGCAGCTTAAAGATCAAGGGCCATCAGCGGCCATTAACAGAACATCAGCGGCCACCCAGGAACATCTACCCCAGACTCTGCCTCTGGCAGAATTGCAGACATCTCCTCTGAAAAGACTGATAAGAAAATCAGGGAATCAAGACGGAATTAACAGCAGAAGGGAAGAAATCCAGATCCAAAAGAAGGCCAAATATTAGGAACTGAATATTTGCACCTTGAGACCAAAGAACACTAACTCAATTCATTTCCATGAGCATTGACTGTATAAAAGATCTGAAAATTTTCCTGAAAAGGGAGTGTCATGGAATGATTGTCTGTGCACAGCTGGGTTATGTCTGGATGAGATTTCTGTGGTACACCCGGGCCACAACATCGTGGCCAGAAAATACAGAAATGCCTTGACTCTCTCAATTTAAAATTGTTGTTAAAAGTATTTTTGTTTCTCTTTTAGTTTCCGTTATCATGGGAGGAAGTGGGCGAAACTGGGACCGTGCTGGGGTAAATTACATCATGATACGGAATCACTGGGACTGCCTGAGCTGCTACTGGGAGCAACAGGATCATACTGGGAGCGACTGGGCTCATACTGGGAGCAGCCACTCCCGGCTCCCGCACCCCCGAACCCCTTTCCCGGCCATGCCGCCCCTCCAGCCCCAGCACCCCCCGCCGGGGTCCCGGCAATCCCAGGGGTCCCCCCCTCTCGGGCTCCCCGCTTTGCCCTTCTGGGGCTCTCCTGTCTCTGGGCTCCCGCTCAGGGAAGCCGCGGCTCTCCCGGGGCTCCCCCAAACCGGTGTCCCCCCGCCGATCCCGCCGCTCCCGCGCGCTCCCCACCTGGCCCCGGCACAGCTCGCAGGGCCCGGCCCGGGAAGCCCAACCCCCACCGCGGGGGGACCCGCATCCCCCCGGGCCCCGCCGGGGCTCTGCCGGCACCCACCGGGACCCCCAAAAACACCTCCCGGGGACCCCCCGATGTCCCCCCGAGGGCCATCTGCGCCTCTGCAGCCCTGCAACATCCAAACATCCCCCCCAAAAATAACACCAAACCCAGGGAATACCCCGGGATATTTGGGGCGAGCTCCCCCTCCCCGGGCACCTGCGGGATGGGGGGCGATGGTCCCGGGGGGCTGCGAGTTCAGGGAGCTCCGGGGTCGCGCGCTTGATTCGCTCCTTCTCTGCTCCTGCTTCCTGCTGCCGCTCCGCCTCTTCTTCCCTCCCTCCTCCTCCTCCCCCGTTCCGAGCCCCGAACTGGGAGGGGATGGGGCAAGGAAAGGGCGGGAACTGTGAGGGGAAAGGGGCGGGGTCAAGGAAAGGGCGGGAACTGTGAGGGAAAAGGGGCGGGGTCAAGGAAAGGGCGGGAACTGTGAGGGGAAAGGGGCGGGGTCAAGGGGCCGCGCGGTTCTCAAAGGTTCTGGTTTGGCCTAAAATCAGCCAGAAAGCACCTAAAATGCAGCATAAACCCACCAGGTACGGCATAAATCAGCTAAACGGGCCTCAAATCCACACAAAGGGTTCTAAAATTATCGAAATGAGCTTTGCATTGTCTGACAGGGCCTAGAATCCAAACCTAATCTTCCCAGGTTGGTATAAAATCACCTAAATGGACCTGAAATATTTGGGACCAAGACCAAGACCTGGCACTAGAACTGGGACCAGCTCCAAGAATGAGACAAAAATCAGAATGGAGACCGAGATCAAGACTAAGAACAGAACTGACACCATAACTGAGACCAGCACCCCTCCAGAACTGGAACTAGGACTGGCACCAAGACTGAGAACCCAAACAGAAACCAAAAGCTGAACTGGCACTGGGACCAAGACTGAGACCACCACCAACACTGGGACTGACACCAGGAGCGCTCCAGGACTGCTCTGGGACCAGCACCAGCCGGGACTGAGACTGAGAGCAGCACCAGAACCAGCACCGAGACTGGCACCGCTGTGGGACGGGACCTGAGTCTGGGATTGGCACTGGGAGCACTCCAGGACCAACACCAGCACCGCTACCAGCACTGGACCGGAACTGCTCCGAGACTGAGACCAAGACCAGTGCTAGAACTGACACCAGCCCCTAGAATGAGACCTAAAGCAGAATGGAGAGCAAGACCAAGACTGGGAATGGAACCGACACCAGAACTGAGACCAGTGGTGCTGCAGAACTGGAAATAATACTGGGACTAAGACTGAGACCAGTCCTAGAACTGGCACTGGGACCAAAACTGAGACCAACACCGCCACTGGAATCAGCACCAGGAGCGCTCCAGGACTGCTCTGCGACTGCCACTGGCACTGGGAGAACTCCAGGATTGAGACTGAGAGCAGCACCAGAACCAGTACCAAGACTGGCACCGGTACCAGAATGGAGACTGGGATTGGCACTGGGAGCACTCCGGGACCAACAATGGCACCAGTACCAACACTGCGACCAGAACCACTTCGAGAATGAGACCAAGACCAAACCTGTGACCAAGACTGAGACTGAAACCAGAACCAGCACTGGCACCAGGACTGGAACCGCTGTAGGACCAAGACTGAGACCCAGACCAGCACCGGGACAGAGACCGACACCGGCAGCGCTCCGGGATCTCCGCGTTCACTCCGGGGAGTTTTGGCTGCGCCCCCGCACAGGACAGGGCAGGACTGGGAGGGACCCCTGGGTGGGGCGGGACAGCCTCGGTTCCCATCGTTCTGGTGCAGCCATCCTGGTCCATATGGTCCCAGTCCATGAGATCCCAGTTTGTACAATCCCAGTCCATGTGATCCCAGTCTGTACAATCCCACTGTGTTTGGCCCTGATCCAACTGGTCCCAGTCTGTGCAGTCCCAGTCTGGAGGATCCCAGTCCATGTCATCCCAGCCCCATGATCCCAGTCTGGATGCTCCTGCATGGCTCACACTGCCAGGGTCTGGAATTCCAGTTCCCAGCCAGGAAAAGATGTTCCTGCCCTTGAAGGCAAAGCTCTTCAGAAGGGGCCAAAAGCCAAGTGCAGCAAGATCTTACAGGGACATTTCACTGCCAGCCTTCCTAACTTCACCCATGGCTGTTGGAGCTCCTGCACGGGCAATTAAATCAGGGGAGGGTCTTTGGTGGGAGCTGCCCTGGATCAAGGGAGACCCTGAGACAGAAACAGAGCAGGCAGGGAGAGACAGGAGAGAAAGGAGGACACAAACACAATCAGATGAGAAGGTGCCACTGAAAACAGAACTGCAACTGACTGGAAGTGAATGGGACAGAAGTCAGGAATTGTGAAGCTTTTATTTACTATCAAATCCATCCCTTGGCAGCCAGCCCCACACAATCCCAATCCCAGCGCTCCAAATTTGGATCCCACTTCTCCCAATCTCCTTCCAACTCCTTCTCACCCTGGTGGCTGTGGAATCCAGTAAGGTTCACGTGGGATTGAGTTGTCTTGAGGATCCACTTTGCAGTTGGATTGAGCCATTTTGGATTAAAACTGAGGTGCTTTCAGAGGGATTTGAGAGGTTTTTAGGTGACCTAAATCCTCTTGGCTTTTGGTGTGAAAAGAAATGGAGAAGAGAGAAAAACTAAGGCCAAAACAAAAGGATAACCAGCCAGGTGTCTTCCCCAGATGGATCCCAGAGAATGTGGGTCACCAGGGCTCTGCTCAGCATGAGTTCTGCAGTGGGGGATGGAGTTGGAGCAGCACACAAGTTGTTCTTCCACTAGGGGGATTTACAGGGATTGCATTAATGCTGCCTCTGTTGGTGTCTGTTCAAAGCTGAGCTCTGAGAGAAGTTTGTCCCACACTCAGGATACTCGTAGGGCCTCCCCCCAGTGTGGACACTTTGGTGGCAGATCAGGCTGGAACGCTGCCTGAAGCCCTTCCCACAATCCCCACATTTGTATGGCCTTTTCCCAATGTGGATGTTCTGGTGGCGGATCAATGTGCTGCGTTCACTGAAGCTCTTCCCACACTGCTCACATTTGTGAGGCTTTTCCCCAGTGTGGATGCGCCGGTGTCTGGTGAGGTGGGAGTTTCGCCTGAAGCCCTTCCCGCAATCAGAGCACTGGAAAGGCCTCTCCTCCCTGTGTGTCTGGAAGTGCCTGAGGAGATGGGAGCTGGTGGTAAGCCTCTTCCCACACTTGGAACACACGTAGGGCCTCTCCCCAGTGTGGACAATTTGGTGGCGGATCAGGTGGGAACGCTGCCTGAAGGCCTTCCCACACTCCTCACACTGGTATGGTCTTTTCCCAGTGTGGATGTTCTGGTGGCAGATCAATGTGTTGCGCTCAGTGAATCCCTTCCCACACTGCCCACACTCGTAGGGCCTCTCCCCAGTGTGTATCTTCTGGTGGCGGATCATGCTGTTCCTCCACCTCAAGCTCATCCCACACGCTGAGCACTTGTGGGGCTTCTCCCCATTACAAAGCTGCTCATGGACCACCAGCTCCAAGCTCTGGCTCCATCTCTGGCCGTCCCCCCGGCTCAGGCTGGGGCTTTCCTCCTCAGATCCCCGCCATCTGCGTTTGCAGCCCCTCCTCGTGCGGGATCTCCGTGGCTTTTCCTCCCCGTTGCATTCCTGCGCCGTGGAGCCGCTCCAAACGGCCTCTTCCACGAGGTTCTGCCGCGGGGATTTGTCCTCCCTGCTCTCCGTGCTCAGCTCCTTGTCTGGGGCAGGAAGGACAAGCAGAGGATGGGATTTGCCTCCGTGCCAGAGGGAAGGGGAAGGAGATCCTCCCCGCACGTCCCCGGCAGGACGGCGTCGGCAGCGGGGTTGTCCTGCAGCCGGGGACCGTGCTGGGCTGGGAGATGGAGCAGGACAGAGGGGGAAAGGGGCACTCACTTCCTCCTCACCTGCCTGCGGCTCCTGGGGCATCTTCGTCTTCCTCGCAGCCTCCTCCTTCTCCATCGGGCCAAGGGTTGGGAATGGGAAATCCTGGTTTGGGGAAAAACAAGGGATGAGCGCGTTGTGTTGTGGGTTCCTCCTGCCCAACTCCATCCCTACAAGTCCCCGAGCATCTCGGGTCCATAAAACCTCCCAAACACCAACTTTCAGCCCTGAAAATGCCTCCCACGAGTTCCTGGGAATGGTCCCTCCCCTTTGGTGTTTGGGGCTTCCCCCCTGTCTCAGCTGCTGGGGGTCACGCTTGTATTGGGGGTCCCCCATCTACTCGGTCCCCGCCCTCCCCAGGCTGCTGGGAGTCCCAGCAATCCAAAAAGCTCCCCCCTCTTCTGTCTCCCCATTTAGGGATGCTGGGTGTTTTTGCTGTCCCTTCTCCCTTTATTCTCTGCTTTGGGGTGCAGGGGGTCCAGGGAGTCCCCCCTGCCCCTCTCCAGGCTGTTGAGGGTCCCAAAATCCCGGCGCTCCCCCCTCTCTGGGCTCCCCACTTTGGGGTCCTGGGGGACACAGGGCTCTACTCCTCCAGGGTGCCTCTGCCGGCAGCCGCCACCGGGACCCCCCAATGTCCCCCGTGGAGCATTTTCTGATCAGATTTGGAGCTCTGCATTCTCCAAACATCCCCCCTGCCCAAAAAAATACACAAAGCACCCTGAGAGACGCTGGGAGTATTCTAGAGAAAACTGGGTGCAACTGGGATCAAACTGGGGGCAGGTGAACCATGCTGAGGTAACTGGGAGTGGCTGGGAAGGACTATGAGATTGTTCAGGGCAACTGGGATGTGGTTACTACGCTGCAAAGAGAGAGAAAAGACAGCAACACACACGGACCTCTTTTGGGGAAAAAAGGCCAACTTTATTGTACGGACATCCCGTATTTAAAGTGTGTTACGTGCAGTTAGGACAGGACAGTAGTTCATTGGACAATTGGGAAAAATATCCCTGGGACAGCATGTCCGGATGTCCCATGGGAAAGACACCAGGTGTTAATCTTTATTATGAATTCCCTTCTGTTTTTCACCAAGTTATCGCTCTGGGAGACTGCGTCCCTAACTGAAGCTGTAGTCAGCTTGTCAGCCTGGGAATGGACCTGAGAGACAGGAGAAATCCAGGCCTGAAAAGAATTGCCAAGCTGCAATTTCCTAGCTCTCTAAATGTGAGTGTCCACACTGGGATATTCTGGGAATGTCTGAGACCATAGGGCTGGTGACTGGGACCTAACTGGGAGCGACTGGGAATCTCCTGAAGGAAAAATGGGACCATGCTGGGGCAACTGGGGGAAGTGTGAGTGACTGGGGCCCTGCTGGAAGAGACTGGCATCATACTGGACTCATACTGGGATCTTACTGGCAGTTGCAGGGGCTATGCTAGGGGCAACTGGGAGAACTGGGAACGCATTGGACACAAGTGGTGTTGGAAATCGTATCCTTGCAAAAATCTTTGCATAACTTTAGTCGAGGGGATTAATTTGCCCTACAAAAAGACTTCTTTGTTTCTTTCCAGAGCATTGCTGTACCAGGTGGGGTCTGATGAACACAACACATCAACAGACTGGGAGCAGCTTAAAGATCAAGGGCCATCAGCGGCCATTAACAGAACATCAGCGGCCACCGAGGAACGTCTGCCCCAGACTCTGCTTCGGGCAGAATTGCAGACATCTCCTCTGAAAAGACTGATAAGAAAATCAGGGAATCAAGACGGAATTAACAGCAGAAGGGAAGAAATCCAGATCCAAAAGAAGGCCAAATATTAGGAATTGAATATTTGCACCTTGAGACCAAAGAACACTAACTCAATTCATTTCCATGAGCATTGACTGTATAAAAGATCTGAAAATTTTCCTGAAAAGGGAGTGTCATGGAATGATTGTCTGTGCACAGCTGGGTTATGTCTGGATGAGATTTCTGTGGTACACCCGGGCCACAACATCGTGGCCAGAAAATACAGAAATGCCTTGACTCTCTCAATTTAAAATTGTTGTTAAAAGTATTTTTGTTTCTCTTTTAGTTTCCGTTATCATGGGAGGAAGTGGGCGAAACTGGGACCGTGCTGGGGTAAATTACATCATGATACGGAATCACTGGGACTGCCTGAGCTGCTACTGGGAGCAACAGGATCATACTGGGAGCGACTGGGCTCGTACTGGGAGCAGCCACTCCCGGCTCCCGCACCCCCGAACCCCTTTCCCGGCCATGCCGCCCCTCCAGCCCCAGCACCCCCCGCCGGGGTCCCGGCAATCCCAGGGGTCCCCCCCTCTCGGGCTCCCCGCTTTGCCCTTCTGGGGCTCTCCTGTCTCTGGGCTCCCGCTCAGGGAAGCCGCGGCTCTCCCGGGGCTCCCCCAAACCGGTGTCCCCCCGCCGATCCCGCCGCTCCCGCGCGCTCCCCACCTGGCCCCGGCACAGCTCGCAGGGCCCGGCCCGGGAAGCCCAACCCCCACCGCGGGGGGACCCGCATCCCCCCGGGCCCCGACGGGGCTCTGCCGGCACCCACCGGGACCCCCAAAAACACCTCCCGGGGACCCCCCGATGTCCCCCCGAGGGCCATCTGCGCCTCTGCAGCCCTGCAACATCCAAACATCCCCCCCAAAAAACCCCAAACCCAGGGATACCCCGGGATATTTGGGACGAGCTCCCCCTCCCCGGGCACCTGCGGGATGGGGGGCGATGGTCCCGGGGGGCTGCGAGTTCAGGGAGCTCCGGGGTCGCGCGCTTGATTCGCTCCTTCTCTGCTCCTGCTTCCTGCTGCCGCTCCGCCTCTTCCTCCCTCCCTCCTCCTCCTCTCCCATTCCGAGCCTCGAACTGGGAGGGGATGGGGCAAGGAAAGGGCGGGAACTGTGAGGGGAAAGGGGCGGGGTCAAGGAAAGGGCGGGAACTGTGAGGGGAAAGGGGCGGGGTCAAGGAAAGGGCGGGAACTGTGAGGGGAAAGGGGCGGGGCCAAGCAAAGGGCGGTCAATTCTGACAGACAGAGGCCACATGGAACTCAAGGGCCACAGAAATATTGCCAGGCATTCTAGAAACAAGACACCTCTGTGGCAGACAAAGGCCTCATGGGGTCTAGGAGATCTCTGTGTCACAAAGGAATCTCATGGAAGCCACAGGCAGTTGTGACATGGCATGGCCTCATGGAACCCTTTTGCCATTGGGACATTGCCAGCTCTTGTGGAATCCAGTGCCCATTGTGACACAGCACAGCCTCATGGAAACATGGGCACCATTGTGACACAATGGAATCTCATGGCAGCAAGTGTCAGTTGTCAACACAGCACAGCCTGATGGAACCCAGGGGCAAGGGGGACCCTGCCATGGCTCGTGGAAGCGAGGGGCCATTGAGACACAGCGAGGCCTCTTGGAACCCAGGAGAACATTGTGGGGCAATGAAATCTCACAGAAGCAAGGTCCAATTTTGACAGTGTGTCGTAACAATGATCTCCTGGCTTCCATGAGGCCCCGCTGTGTTTACAATGGACACTTGGCTCCCCAGGATCCCATGGTGTCACTGTGCTCTCCTGTGATTCACGAGGCTGTGCTGTGTCACAATGGACACTTGCTTCCTCCGAGGATGGAGATGTCCCAGAGGCACCGGGTTTCCATCAGGCCATGCTTTGTCACAATGGGGCCCTGGTTCCCTGAGAACCCATTGCAGACTTGGGCCTATTCAGGATGTAGATATGGGAAATTCTAAACCAGGTCCTGAATTTCTAAGTGAAGAATCCCTTTAAAACAAAATAATCCAGAAAGTATGGACATACTTCAAGAAAATTTCTTGAAGGCAAATGAGCTCCTTGACTGACTCTATGTGCCAAAAAATAAGCCAGCAAGGACAATAACTAGCCTGGTTGCACATGGAGCTTTTGCAGGAACTCAGGGGGAAAAAGGGGCTACATCCACTTTGGACAGAGGGGCAGGAAACTCAGGAAGTGTTCAAGTATGTCGCTAGGTCATGCAGGAAGAAAATCAGAGAGGTGAAAGATTAATTAGGACCTAACTGGCCACTTCTGTGAAGGACAATAAAGATGCTTTTATAAATACATGAATGGCAAAAGCGGATACAAGGAAAACCTCAATTTCTACTTGGGAGGATATGGTTACCAGAGATGAGGAAAAGGCTGAGATACTCAAGCCCTTCTTTCCCTCAGGCTTCAACAAGAAGACAGCTTGTCCTTACAAGTGTAATCCTTTGGTGACAGATGGGGACAGGGAGCAGAAGAGACCCCCTGTAATCCTGGAGGAAGCAGCTGGGGACCTGCTGAGCCACTCAGATGCTCACAGGTGTCTGTGGGAGCAGATGGGACCCATCCTAGGGGGATGAGGGAGCTGCTGGATGAGCTCCCCAAGCTGCTCTCCATCATTTCTCATCAGTGCTGGCTCAGCAGGGAGGTGCCAGAGGACTGGAGGTGCCAATGTGAGCCCATCCCCAAGAAGGGCTGGAAGGAGGATGTGGGGAACTGCAGGCCTGTCAGCCTGACCTGGGTGCCTGGTGAGGTGATGGAACAGATCACCTTGAGTGCCATCACAGGGCACCTCCAGGCTGGCTGAGGGATCAGAGCCAGCCAGCGTGGATTTCAATATCTGCATTGATGATCTGGATGAGGGCATTGAGTGCAGCATCAGCAAATGTGCAGATGGCACCAAGCTGGGTGTGAGTGTGGATGTGCTGGAGGGCAGGAGGGCTCTGCAGAGGGGCCTGGACAGGCTGGATCCAGGGCCCAAATCCAGCAAGGTGAGGTTTAACAAGACCAAGTGCTGGGTCCTGCACTTTGGCCACAACAAGCCCAGCAGTGCTCCAGGCTGGGGACAGAGTGGCTGGACAGCAGCCAGGCAGAAAGGGACCTGGGGGCACTGATGGACAGCAGGCTGGACATGAGCCAGCAGTGTGCCCAGGTGGCCAAGAAGGCCAGTGGCTCCTGGCCTGGATCAGGAATGGTGTGTCCAGCAGAACCAGGGCAGTGATTCTTCCTCTGTGCTCAGCCCTGGATGGGCAGCACCTCGAGTGCTGTGTCCAGTTCTGGGGACCCAATTTAGGAAGGACATGGAGGGGCTGGAGCGTGTCCAGAGAAGGGCAACAAGGGGTCTGGAAAACAGGTCCTGTGAGGAGTGGCTGAGGGAGCTGGGGTTGTTTATCCTGGAGAAGAGGAGGCTCAGAGAGACAAAGTGGTGTCAGGGCACAGGCTGGGCTTGATGATCTCCAAGGTCTTTTCCAACCTTGCTGATTCTGTGATTCTCTGAAACCACCCTTGGAGCAGATACAGGATGAGCCCTGGGCCTCCTCTTCACAAGGTCCAGCAGCTCAGGTCCCTCAGCTTCTCCACCCCAGCCCCAAAGCCCATCCTGTCAGTCCTGCAGAGCCTCTCCAGCCCCTCCTCATTGCCCACAACAGGGAGCCCCACACCCAGACACAGCAGCCCAGATGTGCCCCCCTGGCCTGTGGTGCCTCTGGCAAGGGAGCAGCACAAGGCACTGCAGGACCCTGCAGACAATTCCTGCAGCACTTGTAGGATGATCCTGCTCCCCAAGAGATGTTCCCATGGTGCCAGCTCAGGAACTGAAATGGGGAGTGGGGTCAGAGAGGAAAGGGCAAACAGAGATGGGCTGTATGCAGGGGAAGGGGATAGGGGTGGGAGAGGAGGAAATCTGGAGCAGGAAAGAATAAAGAAAGCAAAAGTGAATCAAAGGAAATGCTCAGGTGTGGTTACTGCGCTGCAAAGAGAGAGAAAAGACAGCAACACACACGGACCTCTTTTGGGGAAAAAAGGCCAACTTTATTGTACGGACATCCCGTATTTAAAGTGTGTTACGTGCAGTTAGGACAGGACAGTAGTTCATTGGACAATTGGGAAAAATATCCCTGGGACAGCATGTCCGGATGTCCCATGGAAAGACACCAGGTGTTAATCTTTATTATGTATTCCCTTCTGTTTTTCACCAAGTTATCGCTCTGAGAGACTGCGTCCCTAACTGAAGCTGTAGTCAGCTTGTCAGCCTGGGAATGGACCTGAGAGACAGGAGAAATCCAGGCCTGAAAAGAATTGCCAAGCCGTAATTCTTTAGCTCTCTAAATGTGAGTGTCCACACTCAGGGCAGTTTGGGGGTGGCTGCCAGGCAGCCCTGGCTCTGAGCAACAACATCTGCAGTAGGACGGGAAACTCACAGCTCATGGGAACAAACTTTCTGGCTGACTCCAGAGGCCATGACAAATCTGAGTGGTTTCTCTCCCGTCCCCCAGCCCTTGTTGGCCCCAGGGGCTGATGGCATTTGTGCTCACTCAGCTCCATGTCCCCACAGCAGCCCCATGGGGGTGCTGAGCCTGCTGTGTGCAATGCAAACAGGGGCTCCTGAGCCAGTGCTGCCGTGTGTGTGCCTGCAAGGATGCGGCTCCTGTGAGAGCTGGGGGAGAGGCCAGGGCTGCAGAGGGGGGATGTTGTTGGCAGGTACATGAGGACGCTCTGGGACACTGCCCTGGGGTGTCCAGCGCAGTGGGGATGGATCAGCCCCTGCTCTGCTGCTCCTTGCCAGGGTGTCCCCCTTGCAGGGAGCTTGCAGAGCACCAGCCATGCTGTTTGCCCACAGCCTGCCCACGGCCAGCCTGGGGCTGCTCCCGGGGCTTTTCTCTGCTCAGCGCTGGGCTGGCCAAGTGTTGTGGAGAGAGCCTGGCCAAGGAGCCTGGAGCCCCCAGGCCCTGCCCTGAGGCGTCAGCTCTGCCCCAGCAGTGCCCATGGCCTGTCCCTGCTGCAGCCCCGGCACTGCCACCCCCAGGGCTGTGCCCGGCCCCCAGAGCACTCAGGCCCTGCAGCAACACGAGGGCCAGGAGGGCAGCGGGGCAGTGGCACGGGAGCAGCACTGGCAGCACCAAGTGCTGCTGCTGCTGGGCACAGCTGCTGTGCCAGCACTGATCTGCCCCCAGCTCTGCACACAGACATTGCTGCTGCAGCTCCAGAGAAGGGAACTGAAGGGGCATCTCTGGAGAAAACTTTGCTGGGAGATCCTTAATTCATTAAAGCCACCGAGGCCACAGCTCCTCATTAACAGTCTGTGGCTACAGGGAATATGGAGAGAACCAAAATGGGAAATGGCACAATGACGTTTATTTGTGGACAATATTTCACCAGTAAAACAAAGGGAAAAAAACCACACCAGCAAATCAACAAGAAGTATCAAAAATTACTTTTATTAGAAGTGATTTGCATAAATTTGCCAACAGTTTAATGCTCCTGAAAGCATCCAGTCATCAGTGTCCACACTGCAGCCTTGAGCTCCTGATTCCTCAGGCTGTAGATGAAGAGGTTCTGGGCTGGAGGCACCACTGAGTACAGAACTGACAGTGCCAGGTCCAGGGATGGGGAGGAGACTGAGGGGAGCTTCAGGTAGGCAAATGAAGCAGTGCTGAAAAACAGAGAGACCACAGCCAGGTGAGGGAGGCAGGTGGAAAAGGCTTTGTGCCGTCCCTGCTTAGATGGCATCCTCAGCACAGCCCTGAAGATCTGCACATAGGAGAAAACAATGAACACAAAGCATCCAGAAGCTAAACAGACACTAACAGCAAGAAGCCCAAGTTCCCTGAGATAGGATTTGGAGCAGCAGAGTTTGAGGATCTCAGGGATTTCACAGAAGAACTGGCCCAGGGCATTGCCTTGGCACAGGGGCAGGGAAAATGTATTGTCCGTGTGCAGCAGTGAATAGAGAAAGGCACTGGCCCAGGCAGCTGCTGCCATGTGGGCACAAGCTCTGCTGCCCAGGAGGGTCCCGTAGTGCAGGGGTTTGCAGATGGACACGTAGCGGTCGTAGCACATGATGGTCAGAAAGAAAAACTCTGCTGACATGAAGAACATAAAGAAAAACACTTGTAAAGCACATCCTGCATAGGAGATGTTGCTGGTGTCCCAGAGGGAATTGTGCATGGCTTTGGGGACAGTGGTGCAGATGGAGCCCAGGTCGAGGAGGGCCAGGTTGAGCAGGAAGAAGAACATGGGGGTGTGCAGGTGGTGGCCGCAGGCTACGGCGCTGATGATGAGGCCGTTGGCCAGGAGGGCAGCCAGGGAGATGGCCAGGAAGAGGCAGAAGTGCAGGAGCTGCAGCTTCCACGTGTCTGCCAATGCCAGCAGGAGGAAGTGGCTGATGGAGCTGCTGTTGGACATTTCTGCACTCTAGGCATCGGGGACTGTTGAAAGAGGGTATTGATAAAACTGGGACCAACTTGTTTTAGCCAATCCTATAAAATGTTCAGTGGAATCCCTTCAAACTTACTTCTCTTACTTTGGGCAGTCATTTGCTAAACTGTTCTATTTTTGAGTTCATGTTTTTGTTGCTGAGTTTGTGTCTCATCTTCAGCATTGCTCTCAGCCTGAACACTGGGGAACCCAGAGGGAAAACAGGGCTCCCTGTGCCCCAGTGCAGTCCCACCTACTGGTCCCACACAGTTGCCCTTTGCTTATTACACCTCCCTCTAGTTCAGGGTGATCAGACTTAAAATGTGCTGGAAAAATAAAGTGGCGTTTTTGGACGGTCCAGTTTCAAATTCAGGCTCTGTAAACTCTTCTCTCTTGCCCTGTGTAGCTGAACAGGAAGGGATACCAAGAGTTGGTCTGGCTCTCTGCTACCTACTGAGAGCTGTTTGTGTGTATCCAAGGCTTGTCCCTGTCACTGCTCCCAGAGCCCAGCCCAGCCCTGGGGGCTCAGCTCTGCCCTGCAGAGCCCTCCCAGCACAAGGCACTGCCCAGGGGCATCTCCCTGGCAGCAGGGCCTTAAGGGCAGCTCACACAAACAGAGATGCTGCAAGACAAGGAGCTGCTGCTGCTGTCTGTAGGCAGAGGAGGGTGAGGAGGCACTTTGTGAGGGAAATCTGAGGTAGATCTGCTGATCCCCAGTGGGACAGGACAGGAGGCTCAGTGGCACAGACACAGCTGACAGCCCCTTTGCCTTGCCTTGAGGAGAAAGCTGAGAGCAGCCCTGGCCATGCAGCACCATCTCCACAGCAGGAGGAATCTGCCCTGATGGGGGTGGCTCCTTCCACCTCCAACTTCTCCCCACAGTCCATGGGGAGCTCCCAGGCAGGCTGAGAGCTGTCCCTGGCAGGTGGCACATGGCCTGGGCTGGCCAAGAGCCCTGAGGGCTGCAGGAGCTGCTCTGCAGGACAGCCCTGGGCAGCCCTGGCTGCAGCCCCAGCTTCAGCCCCTGCAGCCGTCCCTGGCAGCAGGAGCCGTCCTGCCCTGTCCCTCTGACGGTGCCCAGGGCAGCCCCGCTCTGCAGCACATCCTCCTCTTCCTCCTCTGCCTCTATCTCAGAGAAACGGGGAGAGTCCTCCTGACACATCCCCCAGGCTGTGGGCTGTGCTGGCTCCAGGAGATCCCTCCAGGAGCACAGGGGACATTGCCCTGCACCCACACACTCACCATGTCCAGGGCTGTGAAGATGTTTCCCCAAGTGCAGTCTCAGCTCAATGTCTTCCCAGTCCTGATTGCCTTGAGCCTGTCTGTGCCTGGCTCCTGTGCCCTCAGTGCCTGCAGGCAGTGCCCTCAGCCCTGCTGGGCTGGCAGAGGAGCTGCTCCTCAGCACAAATGTCTTTTTGAAGATCTTCTTGGTTGAGCATGGGAGCTTCCTCTGTGCCAGGAGCCTGGCCCAGCTCAGCAGCACAGACACAGCACAAGTATTTGAATGAAATTTTAAGGGATTTGGTGCTGTTTACATCAGACTCAGTCCCTGAGAGAGTGTTCAAAAAATTTTCTCAATAACTCAATTTAAAGTTGAAACATTAAAGTTTCTTGAAATTTTAATAGGTCCCACTGAGGGACACGACTGAGATTGTGTCCCCAGGTTCCTATTAGAGCAGAACACTGGAGGCAGTGATGACAGGGGGGACAAACAAGGGAAAGGTGTCCGTGATGCTGAGCAAACCTGGATGTGTTTCAGGAATGCAAAGGGCCAAGGGCTGAGCCCCAGCCCCTGGCAAGGCACATCCTGTCCCTCCCTCATTGCTCAGGGCTCTTCCCGGGCCACTGGGCTCTGGGCATGTGCAATGCCAAGGGCAGCACCATGGGGCAGCCCCTGCCAGGCTGCTGAGCAGGGACAAGGAGGCAATGAGGCCCCAGCACAGCAAGGCTCACTTGTCCCCTGCTGGCCTCAGGCCCAGGGCCAGCGTGCATGGCCCAAGTGCTGCAGGAGTTGGCTGTGTCAGGGCCTTTCAGCTGCTGCCCATCCCTGTGCCCTCTGCAGCCCAGGCTGTCCTACGGTGTCCATGCCCTGCGCCTCTGTCCCTGCAGGCTGTCGTCATCCCCCGGCTGCCCCACCTCGCTGGCCCCTTCCTTTGCTGACAGCTCTGCCTCCTGCCTGCCTCTGCCTGGACACACAAAGCCTTGGGCTGGCCCACACTCCTTCTGGGGGACGTGTTTCACCACAGCCCTGCCCTGGGAGAGAAATTCCTTTCTCCTTGTGTCCAGTCTGGCCCACATCAATTTCCCTTGGCATTAATTAATTCATTCTCAGGCTGTTTTCTGCTATATCTAAAGGATCCACCATCTCTGAAACTGACCTTCAGCCCCTCCCAGGGCTCTCCTTTGCTCTCCTCAGTCTCCACTCCACTGAGCACTGAGTTCCTTTGCCCCTACACAGTGCTCATATGCTTGCAGCTTCCAAACCCCACCTGGGGAGATCTCTGGGCCCTCTTCAAGGTCTTGGCAAAAGAGAACATTCTGCTCATAGTCGAAGAAAATCACCAGACAACAAGGCAGGACCTGTCTGTCCTGGCTACTTTTTTCTGGGTGCAGTCCTCGGATAGATGGAATTTTAGCTGTAGAATCCCAGTTTTGGCCATTGACACCTCGGTGAGAAGGGCAGTTCTTTTCCACAGGAAGGAAAACGCAGAGCCCCATGTTTGGTGGTAGATGAGAGACTGCCTGCAGGAGGCCAAGGCCAGCCAGAGCTGTCTCTCCTGGCAGATTTTGCTTGGAGAACTCTTGCAGATGGAGAACTTTTTAGGTGGAGTAGCAATTTCAGCCTTGGGCAGCAGGAAAGAGGGATGGTTTATTTCCCTAGGAAGGAAAGCACAGAGCCCCAGTGCTCCAGAGGCTGATGAGAGGCAGCCCTCACATGCCAGGGTCAGCCAGATCTGCCTTGTGGCCCCCAGGAGGCCAAACCATCCAGACCCATTCCATGTCCCCTTGGTTCCACAAGGCCCTGTAATGTCACAATGTTCTCCTTGCTCCTGAGGTGTCACAATGGCCCCTTGCTTCCATGAGGCCCTGCAGGGTCACAATGGCCCTTTGGTTCTGTGTGCCCCACAGTGTCACAATGGTCTCCATGATTCCATGGGGCCTGGCAGTGCCACAATGGTCTCCATGGATCCACGGTGCCCTGCAGGATCACAAGGGCCCTTGGGCTGCACCAGGCCCTGGAATGCAACAATGGCCTCTTGGTTCCACAAAGCCCTGCTGCTTCACGCCGGCCCCTTTGGACCATGCAGCCCAGCAGGGCCACAGTGATGTCCTTGGTGCCACGAGGCCCCACAGTGTCACCATGGCCCCTTGGATCCACGGGGTCCCCATGGTGTCACAATGGTCTCCACAGGAAGGAAACAACCGAGCCCCAGTGTTGCAGGGGCAGATGTGGGGCAGTCACCAGAGGCCAAGGACAGCCAGACTTGATGGTATTTGCAGATTTTGTCTGGGAGTAATACCTGGATATGCAGAATTTTAGAGGTAGAATACCAATTTCAGTATTGACATGGACATCTAGAGGAAAAGGACAGCTCTTTTCCATAGGAAGGAAAGTATGGACCACCAGTGTTTAAGGGGCAGATGAATGGCGACCATCACAGACCCAGTCCAGGCAGACCTCTCTGTTCTGGCAGCTTTTGTCTGAAAGCAATCCTTGGATACAGGGAATTTCAGAGATGGAATCCTAATTTTGGCTATTTCTGCATTGATAAGAGGGATGGTTTTTGCCATTGGAAAAAAAGCATTGAACCCCAGTGTTCCAAAAGCAGGTATGAGGCAGTCCCCAAGAGACAAAGGGCAGCCAGACCTGTCTGTCCTGGCAGCTTTCACTTGGGAGAAATCCTTGGATGTACAGAGTTTTGGAGGTGGAATCCCAATTTCAGCCACGGCTGCGTGGTCGAGGTGGATGGTTTCACCATTGCAAAGGAAAGTGAGAAGCCCACGTGTTTTGCAAGAAGATGAGAGGTGGCCACCCTTAGGCCAAGCCAGCCTGACTTGTCTCTCCTGGTACCTTTCATCTGGGAGCTATCCTTGGACATAGGGATTGTTAAAGGTGGAATCTCAATTTTGGTTGTGGATGCCAGGATTGGAAGAAGAGTTGTTCTCATTAGGAAGGAAAGCACAGAGCCCCAGTGTTTCAAAGGCAAATGAAAGGCAGCCTTTAGGAAGCCAAGGCCAGCCAGACTTGACAAGGATGGCAGCTTTTGTCTGGGAGCTGTCCTTGGATATAGAGAATTCTGGATGTGGATTCCCAATTTTGGCTATGGGCGCCTGGACATGAAAGGTGCTTTTTTTTCCCATAGGAAAGAAAACCACACAGTCCCAGTGTTTCAAAGTCAGATGAGAGGTGGCCTCTGGGTGGCCAAGGCAGCCAGATGTGTCTGTCCTGGTAGATTTCACCTGGGAACAATCCTTGCATCAAAGGAAATTTGGAGCAGGAATCCAAATTTTGGCCATGGGCACCTGGAGGAGAATGACAGTTCTTTTCCATAGGAAGGAAAGCACAGAGCTCCAGAGTGGGAAGACAGATTGAAAGGATAGTACAGAAGGCAATCTCTCCCAATGAATTACAGCTGTACTGATGACTGAGGAGTGGAAACATCTGTGCCTGCCCAAGGAGTTGGGTTGTTCTAAAAGAGTGGGTTAGCTGGCTGACCCAGAGTCTGCTGCAGTTTGGGATGGAGTCTGCTGGCTGTGCTGTGAGGAGGCCAGGGACATGCAGTTGTGCAAGAGACAGATAAGGTAAGAAGATGTTGTGTGAGGATGTCCTGGGGTACAGTACAAAAATGTGTATTCTATCACCATCTGTTAAAATGTGGTAGGGGTGGTGATCCTTATCTCTGTGGGAGATATCCTCTGCTCATGTGCCATGTGATAAGATCAGGGGATGATCATCGTTATCTTTTCACAACCCATCCTTCCTCCAGAAGGTATCTTCTGTTAATGGGCCATTAAGTCCTATTGTGTGACTGATAAGATTACATCATCCCATTGGGAGATGCTCCATCCAGAGGCAGGAGCCAAGCCTTTCCTACCTAGATAAAAATCTGGGGTTTGGGACCCGAGGGCAGCCCTTTCCACTGGATCCCAGAGGAAAGTCGGACCATTTCACATCATCGCTGAATCTTCAAAGGAAAACTGCACCTTCTACAGGAGCACTGCTTCAACTGAAGCACATCTGTCATCCAGGAGGACTGCAGCCACCATTTAACGGGACTGCTACCAACACCCTGACTGACAGGGTGTCAGGTTGTATTTCTGACTGTGTCGGTGGTTGTTTCTTTTATATTATTGCATGTATTTTATTTTTTCTCTTTTCTCCTATTAAATTGTATTACTGACTTGGAGTCTCGCACTGGTTTTACTTTCAAACCAACACATTTATTGGCGCCCAACGTGGAGCAAGAAGGGTACTGAGAAAAGTCAGTATTACAATTTTGTTTTCACCATGATTCTCAACATGCTTACATGGGTTTTATATCTTGCTCTCTATATTTTTCCACACATGGGGAACTATCTGCCAGCTGTAATGCTGCTGTGTAGACCAGGATATGGTATAAAAATTGCTTTATTAGCCTATTATGTCTGCTGCATGATAACCTCTGAGGCAATGAACATAATTCGGAATATATACCCGACTTTGTTTGCTTGTCCTAGTCTAGGTTGCTACATCCGGGGTTTTAACAATCACACCCAGCCCTTGGGGGGAGGGGTAAAGGATGATTTTTTCCAATCTTTCCGGCCTGATTCAGTAGTTTTTGGAAATGTTGAGTTCCCGCTGGATGCTAAGGACAGCATAATATTGTTGTTAGTTCTGCTTTGTCTCCTCTGCACAGCCTCCAACATGCTTAGAAACAAAACACTACATGGTGTACTGCCACGTATTCTTGAGGAAGAGGAAAAAACAAACAAATCAGCTTTGTCCACGTCTGCACAGAATGTCACAAAGAGAAGAAGAACCAAACACAAAGCAACAGTGTCCGTGTCTATGCAGACTGCCACAGAGGAGAGAAAAGCCAGATGTGCCATCAGCATCTCCACACAAACCATCACTGAGGCAGAACAGCCTAGACCAGTAGCAGGTGCCCCCGTTCAGAAGAAGAAATCAAAGAGCAAATCAGTTCACATAGTGACTGACGAGGACGTGGCAGGACCTTTGCACCCAGCAGAAGAGACAGAGCCAGAAATCATCACTCGCTCTCTGTCCCTGGGTGAGCTGCGTGACCTGTGGAGGGAATTCACCCGCCAGACAAATGAGTCCATCTTGACCTGGCTGCTCCGCATCTGGGATGCTGCAGCCAATGACACCATTCTGGATGGATGTGAGGCCAGGCAACTGGGATCTCTGTCCCGGGATGTGGTCATTGACCAGGGGATTGGGAGAACCCAAGAAACTCTCAGCCTCTGGCGGCGACTGCTGACAAGTGTGAAGGACAGATACCTTTGTAAAGAAGATCTCCAGGTGCACCAAGGAAAATGGAGCACAATAGAACAAGGTATCCGATGCCTGAGGGAACTGGCCGTACTCGAGATCATTTTCTCAGAAGATGAGAGATTTCCTAAGAGCCCAGACTGTGTCCGGTGCACGTCACAGATGTGGTTGAGATTTGCACGGCTTGGACCAGAGATGTATTCCCGTTACCTGGCAATGCTGCAGTGGAGGGAAGGTGAGGACATGGTAGGCGTCTTGGCCTATAAACTAAGAATTTATGAGGACACTGTCACAGCCCCATTTCGTACCCATGTCTCATCCGTGGAAACACGGCTGGTGGAGCAAGTCCGAAGCTTGATTGAAGAGGACCATCAGAAACCAAAAAAAGAACTTAAGGAAAACAACTACCAGATCTCTCCAGAACCAACAAGAGTTTCTGCCATTAGGAGCTGGCATTCCTCAGGCAGGGAGAGAGGACACACTCCACGAGGTAACCTCTGGTTTTTCCTTCAGGAGCATGGAGAAGACATGAGGAAGTGGGATGGAAAACCCACCTCCTCCTTAGCAGCCCGGGTACGTGAGCTGAAAAGAGGGACACCTACCCCAAAAAGCTCATCTACAGTTAATGCTGCTCCAGTCTCTCATGTACAGAACTTCGGACAGTATCAGAATGATGATATTACTGATCCTCTTGAAGGAATCTCAAGAATCTATTTACAGGGAGAGAGCAACATGTACCAAGATCAGGAATAGAGGAGCCCTGCCTCTAGCCAGGTAGAGGAGAGGGATAATCGGATCTATTGGACTGTGGATCTGATGGCCTGGCACATCTGACCCACAAAAACATAAGGCTTTGGTTGACACCGGTGCCCAGTGTACTCTGATGCCATCAAAGTATGTAGGAGAAGAATCCAACTCTATTTCTGGGGTAACAGGAGGATCCCAGCAGCTGACTGTAGTGGAGGCCGAAGTGAGTTTAACTGGGAACAGGTGGCAGAAACACCCCATCGTGACTGGCCCAGAGGCCCCATGCATCCTTGGCATAAACTATCTTAGAAATGGATACTTCAAAGACCCAAAAGGATATCGCTGGGCTTTCAGGACAGCTGCTGTAGAGACAGACGACATTAGAAAACTGAGCACCTTGCCTGGTCTTGCAGATGACCCCTCTGCTGTGGGACTACTGAGAGCTGAAGAGCAACAGGTACCAATCGCCAGAACAACAGTACACCGCCGGCAATACCGTACTGACAGAGACTCAGTGATTCCCATCCATGAAATGATCCGTAAACTGGAGAGCCAAGGGTTGGTCAGCAAAACCCACTCACCCTTCAACAGCCCCATCTGGCCTGTGTGTAAATCAGAAGGAGAATGGAGATTGACCGTAGATTATCATGCATTGAATGAGGTGACTCCACCGCTGAGCGATGCTGTGCCAGACATGCTGGAACTGCAGTACGAGCTGGAGTCCAAGGCAGCAAAGTGGTATGCCACTATCGATATTGCCAATGCATTTTTCTCCATTCCTCTGGCAGCAGAATGCAGGCCTCAGTTTGCTTTCACCTGGAGGGGCATGCAGTACACCTGGAATCGACTGCCCCAGGGGTGGAAGCACAGTCCCACCATCTGTCATGGGCTGATCCAGGCTGCACTGGAAAAGGGTGAGGCCCCCGAACATCTACAGTATATCGATGACATCATTGTATGGGGCAGCACAGCAGGAGAAGTCTTCGAGAAAGGAGAGAAGATTATCCAGATTCTGCTGAAAGCTGGTTTTGCCATTAAGCGAAGTAAAGTTAAGGGACCAGCTCAGGAAATTCAGTTTCTAGGAGTCAAGTGGCAAGATGGATGTTGTCAGATCCCAACAGAGGTAATTAATAAGATCACCGCTATGTCTCCACCTACCAACAAGAAGGAAACACAAGCCTTCCTAGGTGCCATAGGCTTTTGGAGAATGCACATTCCTGAGTACAGTCAGATTGTGAGCCCTCTCTACCTGGTTACCCGCAAGAAGAACGATTTCCACTGGGGCCCTGAGCAGCAGCAAGCCTTCGCCCAGATCAAGCAGGAGATTGCTCATGCAGTAGCCCTTGGCCCAGTCAGGACGGGACCAGATGTGAAGAACGTGCTCTACTCTGCAGCCGGGAACCATGGTCTGTCCTGGAGTCTGTGGCAGAAGGTGCCTGGTGAGACTCGGGGTTGACCACTGGGATTCTGGAGTCGAATCTACAAAGGATCTGAAGCCAACTACACTCCCACAGAGAAGGAGATCTTGGCTGCCTATGAAGGAGTTCAAGCTGCCTCAGAGGTGATTGGCACAGAAATACAACTCCTCCTGGCACCCCAAATACCAGTGCTGGGCTGGATGTTCAAAGGAAAAGTGCCTTCCACCCATCACGCCACTGACACCACATGGAGCAAGTGGATTGCCCTCATCACTCAGCACGCCCGTATTGGGAATCTAAATTGCCCTGGGATTCTGGAAATAATTACAAACTGGCCTGAAGTTGAGACTTTTGGATTGTCTTCTGAAGAAGAAGAGGAGCAAGTGGCATGTGCTGACGAAGCCGCACCATATGAGCTACCAGAGACTGAAAGACGATATGCCCTCTTCACTGATGGCTCCTGCCGAATTGTAGGCACTAACCGGAAATGGAAAGCTGCAGTATGGAGCCCCGCACGACAAGTTGCACAAGCTACCAAAGGACAAGGTGGATCGAGTCAGGTCGCAGAGCTAAAAGCCGCCCAGTTGGCTTTGGATATTGCTGAACGAGAGAAGTGGCCAAGGCTCTATCTCTACACTGACTCATGGATGGTAGCTAATGCTCTGTGGGGATGGCTGGATCGCTGGAAAAAGGCCAACTGGCAGCACAGAGGGAAACCCATCTGGGCAGCTGAGATTTGGCAGGACATTGCTGCCCGAGTAGAGAAATTGACCATAAAGGTTCGACACGTGGATGCACATGTACCCAAAACCCAGGCTAATGAAGAACATCACAGCAATGAGCAGGTGGACTGAGCTGCCAAAGTGAAAGTATCACAGGTGGATCTAGACTGGCAGCACAAGGGAGAATCATTCCTAGCTCGTTGGGCCCATGATGCCTCTGGTCATCAGGGGAGAGATGCAACGTACCGATGGGCCCGTGACCGAGGGGTGGACCTTACCATGGACAGCATCTCACAGGTCATCCACGACTGCGAGACCTGTGCCACAATCAAACAGGCCAAGCGGGTGAAGCCTCTGTGGTACGGTGGACGATGGTCGAAGTACAGGTATGGGGAAGCCTGGGAAATTGACTACATCACCCTTCCCCAAACCCGCCAGGGCAAACGGTACGTACTGACCATGGTGGAAGCAACTACAGGATGGTTAGAGACCTACCCTGTGCCTCATGCCACTGCCTGGAACACCATCTTGGGCCTAGAAAAACAAGTCCTTTGGAGGCATGGTACCCCTGAGAGAATTGAATCAGACAACGGAACCCATTACAAGAACGGCCTTATCAACACCTGGGCCAGAGAACATGGTATTGAATGGATATATCATATCCCTTACCATGCGCCAGCTGCCGGGAAAGTTGAACGGTGTAATGGACTCCTTAAGACTACTTTGAAAGCACTTGGTGGTGGAACCTTCAGAAATTGGGAAATGAACTTGGCCAAAGCCACCTGGATGGTTAACACCCGAGGGTCCATCAATCGAGCCGGTCCTGCCCACTCTGAACCCCTGCACACAGTGGATGGGGACAAGGTCCCTGTGGTACACATGAAAGGTATTTTAGGAAAGACTGTTTGGATTAATCCCACCACAGGCAAAGGCAAACCAATCCGTGGGATTGTTTTTGCTCAAGGACCTGATTGCACTTGGTGGTAATGCAGAAAGATGGGGAAACCCATTGTGTACCGCAAGGAAACCTAATTTTTAGTGAGAACTGTATGTAAGGTTTCATTTTGTATTATATATCTGTAAGAGGGTATTGGTTTGGGTGTGATGTAGATGGTAATAGAATAAGGTGTGGATTATGTCCTGGGGTACAATGCAAAAATGTGTATTCTATCACCATCTGTTAAAATGTGGGAGGGGTGGTGATCCTTATCTCTGTGGGAGATATCCTCTGCTGATGTGCCATCTCATAAAATCAGGGGGATGATCATCGTTATCTTTTCACAACCCATCCTTCCTCCAGAAGATATATTCCGTTAATGGGCCATTAAGTCCTATTGTGTGACTGATAAGATTACATCATCCCACTGGGAGATGTCCCAACCAGGGGCAGGAGCCAAGCCTTTCCTACCTAGATAAAAAACTGGGGTTTGGGACCCGAGGGCAGACCTTTCCACTGGATCCCAGAGGAAAGTCGGACCATTTCACATCATCGCTGAATCTTCAAAGGAAAACTGCACCTTCTACAGGAGCACTGCTTCAACTGAACCACATCTGTCATCCAGGAGGACTGCAGCCACCATTTATACGGACTGCTACCAACACCCTGACTGACAGGGTGTCAGGTTGTATTTCTGACTGTGTTGGTGGTTGTTTCTTTTATATTATTGCATGTATTTTATTTTTTCTCTTTTCTCCTATTAAATTGTATTACTGACTTGGAGTCTCACACTGGTTTTACTTTCAAACCAACACATCTTGTTATGGAAAACATCTGCTCAGTCACATAGTGGGCATGCACTACCTGCAGGTCACACAGCGGACACTGATGAAGACGACGAGCCTTCATCGGAAATAAGACCCTCAAAAGGATGAGAGATCCCCTAACCCATTAGTAGAGCATGTGCCATACAACATAGTGATGTAGATTTTAGGAATAGAAACTAGGAGGAGTTCTCTAGAAACTTCTGTAGCATATAGGATATAAATAGGATTTTTGGCCTTGATGCTTTGGTACGTGAGGAATGGCGAGCCACTCCCCATATCCCCGGTCAGTTTTGCTTATGCTTTATATGAACCTCAATTATACTAAATTATATTCTCAAATATATGCATTTTGATTGTATTCATCTCCAATACTTTAATGGTATCCATTTATAATTGTTACTATTAATTTAATTTAATCTCGTTGCTTGATAAACTGGAAAAATAGAACGTCATTCATAACATTATCAAACAAGTCAGAGCAAGAGAATGAGAAAATAATTCCTACGAAAACATCTTCCCCTCACCCTTCCCTCCTTCCCGGATTTCCTGTTATTCTCCATTCCCTCCCCTGTCCCCACACAGGGGATGGGGGTCACAGTCAGATCGTGTCACTGTTCCCGGTTCCTGTCTGCAGTACAGAGGTGACTGCCCTGTCCCCGGGACTGTACCTTGGAAGGTTCAGACTTCTCGATCTGTCCACTCCATCTCCCCCTCCAATATGCACACACACACGCTTTTTTTTTTTTTTTTTTTTTTTTTTTAGTAAAACAAAACAATATTCATAATTCTCTTAAGTCTTTGTTTTTCCCTAGTTCAAGACTTTAACACAGCCTTGGCTGAACAACAGTCCATGTCAATTAGCACCGTTTTCTAGAAGTGACAATCTCTTTCGTTCCTTCTTACCTACAAGTCCCTGGCCCTGTTTCCAAGCAGATTCCCAGGGTTTGTTTAAGTCACATTCACCCTGTTCCTTTCACCCGTCACTGCCGGAGCCCCCTCACCTGCTCACCCTCGCAGGTTCCTCCAAACGCGTGTCCCTGCCCGCGGGCTGGGCTGAGCTGGGCTGGGCCGGGCTGGGCCGAGCTGGGCTGGGCTGAGCTGAGCTGGGCTGGGCTGGGCTGGGCTGAGCTGGGCCGAGCTGGGCTGGGCTGGGCTGGGCTGGGCCGGGCTGGGCCGGGCTGGGCTGAGCTGAGCTGGGCTGGGGGCAGCGAGCCCGACAGAAACCAACACCCGCCGGACGCTTTGGTTCGCAGGGCCCGAAGGTCCGGGGTTCCTCCCTTTCCCCTGTTCCACTTGATTTAGGATTAAATTTTTGGAGGGGATAAAGGCGTGTTTTTTCTCCAGCACTGGGTGGGTTTTTCCCTTGCATGGAGCACTTGGGCCTTCCCCGGGCCCCTTCTGCCCTCTTGCAGAACCAGTGGCATTTTCCACCACGCACAGTTTGTAACCAAGAGGCGGCTGCAGCCGAGGAGGCTCCAAGCGCCTCCTTCCAGGCTGACTCTGCAGATGCCGAGGCTGCTCTGGGCTCTGCCAGGGCTCAGCTCTGGGCGAGGCTGGGCTCGCTCTCCCCTCGCATTGCTCGGGGCAGCTGAGTCACAGGGGGAGAAGGCAGGGACACAAGGGTGTTGAGGTTTTAAGAGAGTTTTTATTCAAAAAACTTCCATAACAAACAGTCCGAACGACCCTAACTAACTAGCAGTGCTAACTACCATAACTAACTAGTCCTAACTACTGTAACAAAAAGCTGTTCTCAAGTGCTTCATCTCCTCTGCTGCACCCGTGGTTGCTTTGCTGCAGCGATCAGAGGGGTCAGGCTGGAGAGAGGCTTGGCTGATGATAAAAATGGGTGCTGACCAAAGGATAAAAAAGAAAGAAATGGACCATTACTTTCCAGAGTCAAGTTCCTGGACGAAGGGGAATGGTTTGAAACTCCAGAGATGGAAGCAAGCTCAGATTAGGTCTAAGGAGGAATTTTTTTACCAGGGGAAACACTGACAGAGGGTGCCCGGAGATGTGGGAGGTGCCTCCTCCCTGGAAGCATCCAAGCTCAGGTCAGGCAGGGCTCTGAGCCACTTGAAGATGTCCCTGCTCGTTGTGGGTCAGCAGGTCCAGATGACCTCGAACGGACCCAGCCAACCCCAACCAGGCGAGGATTCTGCTTGCTTTGCGTGTGAAAAGCAGCGAGGCTGGAGATTATCGGAGGGGGGCCCCCCAAGAAAACCCCTCCCTGGCTCTGCTGTTTCCCCTGCAGCCGCTTCGCGCTCACCTGCAGCAGCTCCTGGGCAGAGAAGCGCCGCTCGTCGTCCGAGTCCAGGCTGCACTCGAGGAAGTCCCGCAGCAGAGCCGACAGGCGCCGCGGCTCCTGCAGCTGCGGGGTCCCGTTCTGCCGGATCAGAGCCCGAGCCTGCAGGAAAAGCAAAGGCAGCGCTGTGCCAGCTTCCTTCACACCCACAGCTGCTCACATCGACCCCGGTAACTCAGCCCCAGCTCCGGGGGCAGTTTCCTCCCTGGCAGACATGCTGCTCACGGCTCGTTTTTCTGTGCCAACCAATAACCCCAAACCCTGATGCAGCCACAGCCATTGCAACACCCAAATGATCTTGCTTGAGAGGCCATTTAGTTGTCTGACTTTGTTAGTAGGAACCTCCATCAGAAACAGCACATTTTGCTTCTCCAAATACGGACACCAGCTTTACAGGCCATTTTCAAGAGTCAGTGTGGTCTGCGTGTGTTATTTTAAATTGCATCAAACACATGTCTGCAGTGCCACTGACACTGAAGTAAATGAATTCCTGATGCCCCATCCCAGAAATTGCCAGGCAAGGAACAGGAGGTTGGGGTTGCTGAAAGCTCAGGCTTGATGACAGAAAAGTAGCTTGGACTAGGAAGGAAATATGTTGGACTACAGGGATGTTAAGCAATCATCTTCATGTTTTAGACAAGCTTCCCAGTGAGAAAAATCAGGGGGGAGTTCAACTTAAACCTCTCTTAAAAACCTCTTTTAGAAACTCCTTCAGAAAACTTGTTGGGTTTGGGGATGGGTTTTGGGGTTGGTTTGTGTTTTTTTTCCAAGATAACATTAGAGCTGATACACTGGCTTCACATTTTCAGGTCATCCTCACTGACAGAAGAGCTGCAACAATTTGAAACCCAAAGCAAATTGTTGCTGGAGACTGCAGAATATTCATCTGCATTCAGGCTCGAGTCTTCTGGGAATTCCCTTCCCAATATGCAGAAACCTCCAGCAGCTCCTCCCAGTGCAGGGTCAGCCTGTGCTCACAGGCCCCTGCAAACACTGGAGAATTTGCCTCTTACCATAGCCCCTGTTTCCTTGAAGTAAGGAGGTTCTCCTTCCACCATCTCGATGGCCACAATGCCGAAGGACCAAATGTCCACCTTGGGGCCATAAGGAGACCTGGTCACAACTTCTGGGGCCATCCAGTGAGCAGTGCCCACCATGGAGCTGCACTGGTCCTGCTCAGGGCTGAGCTGAGCACAGAGGCCAAAATCAGCTGAGGACAGAAACAAACACTGTCAAAGACAGCTGCAATGAGGAAACCAAGCACAAAGATTCCCCACTCTCAATGTGAGAATGCAGTAGTGAAGTCAGCTGGAAAAGTCCTCAGGGCTGTGGCCAAGGAATGATGGAACTGGACCCTTAAATAAACCCTCAGCGTTCATGCAGTGGCTTTTACTGATTCCCTTGCAGTTTAGATTCCAACTCCCGTCCCTCTGGAAGGGCCATGCCCAGAGCAAAGCCCCTCCTGACACTCTGCTCCTCTCCTGAGCTCTCTGCACGGGGCAGCCGCTCTCAGCTGGCAGCAGGGGCCGGGCAGTGCCAGCAGCAGCACTTGTGGGGCTCTGACCATCCCTGGAAACAGCCTCACACTCACACCCCGGGAGCACCGTGCCTGGCCACGAACACCCACCCAGCTTGACAGAGCCAGCCATTCCCAGAAGGATGTTGGAGCTCTTCAGATCTCTGTGGATCACCCAGTTGGAATGGAGGAAATCCAGGCCCTGCAGACACTGAGAGACAACAAGAAACACAAGAATAAAAATCAATTGTCACAACACATCACACAAGAAAGGACAGTTTGGAATTCTCCCAGCAGCAACTTTGCTGTGACAGGCCAGGAGACAGTCCAGGCAAATGGTTCAAGGCAAAGCTGAGAACAGCAAATCAAATCAAATCAAAAAAAGACAGAGAGAGTACCACAGCAGCAGGAAAGAGGACAAGAACAGAGTAGAAGTGTAGTGATACTGGCAGGCCACTGATTTCAGAGGCTCTTTCTTCTCCAATTCATAAAAACAACACAGAAACAAAGCCCTGAGCATGGAGCCCCTCCTGCTCTCACAGCCTGTTTGGAAGGACCATCGTGTCCAAGCCATGGGAAGCACAAGCAGGATCCCTCACCTCCCGACTGACAGCTGCCATCTCTCCTTCAGCCATGCGTGTCTGTCTGACAACGTCCTGCAAAGTTGCTCCATCCACGTATTCCATCACCAGCCAGAGATCTTCGTCAACAAGGAAGCTGGAAGAGGAAAACAACAGCGTGGAGATGAATGTGCACTGCTCAATTCCCCCATGGAAAAGCCTCGAGTGGAGTTTTGTTTCCAGGTCAATTGTCAATGAGAACACGATCAGATGGAGAGACATTCCTGCACAGACCTTGGAATCTGCACAGTCTGAAGGAGAAGGAGACACCTGTGAGAAAGGAGATGCCTTAGATGGCAAGCAAGTGAAAAACGCAGTTTAGCAACAGCCCAGATCAGTGTGGAACCACAACACTTGCCCCCAGCTGGTTCAGCATCTGAACTCATCAGTTCCACCATTCCCTCCAGAACAAGGCAATGCAACTTCCAGAGTTATCCAGGCAAGGAGGCCGTACAGCACTTGGGACAAAAGTTATCAACTCTTTGGAAAACCTTACACAAAGTCCCTTCAGAAACAGGCAAGGCCATTGAAAAATGGGCAAATGAGGCATTTCTGGAAACCTGGACTTCCTAGCATCTGCAGCAATGGAAAAGAGTTGGGAAGAAGAAGCCAAGGGAAATAATTTCTGCCATGGTTTTTCAGCACTTGTCATAAGGCACAGCAAAGGGGTTCAGCTTGAAGAAAAAAACCAAACAAAAGCATGGAGGGAGTGAACTGCCAGGCTGTTGTTGAAGATATGGCCAGGTCAGGCTTTTTCAGAAGAGGCTACTGACTACGAATGAAAGACTAACACAGGGCCCTTGCACAGGATAAGACCTGAAGCACTCACCTGTCCAAAAAGATGACAATGTTGGGGTGGTTCTTGCCTTTCAGGACCAGGATCTCATTCACAGCTCGTTCCCTGTTCTGCTCTCTGAGACTCATTTTCTTTATGGCCACCTGAAGTGACATTGCAGACCTTTAGCTGGAGGGGTCTGTGGCAGGAGACCACAGCAAGCATGGAGTGAATCTTTTTGGAGCGACAGAGCCAGGCTGTGCCAAACTGCCTTGGCATGGGACACCAGAGCTCAGCAAGTGCCATTCCCACAGCCCATTTCTCTGCTGGCTGGGGGCTGCTTACAGGACACGTGGCCAGAGACATTTGGCCTTGTAAGCTCTGCAGAAATGGTCCCTCAGCTGTCAGCCTCAAAGCTCTAACAACATTTTCTGCACCTACAGAATCTGCATCTTCTCAAATGGCCTTAGTTTATCACCGCTCCGGTGATGATGATGATCATCATCATCGTTATTATTTAAACACATTTTGCAAGCAGGAGGTAATTCTGATGCTGTGAAACAGAGCAAAACAGCCCAGAACCCTTTAGCAATTCTATGGGACTTGGTCATGATTTCAAATGCCACTGCTCTGTTTGGGATTGCACAATAAAGCAGACACAGACATCCATTGTCACAGGGTGTCACTGACACCAGACCCAGTTGTGTTTCAACTGCAGCGTTTAGGAGAGAGCTTTGCTCTGGACATCCATCTTCTCATTTCTCTCCCTCTCTCTCTGTGAACAGCTGCAGTAGGACTAAAACCCCAAATTGAGCCCAAGCAGGATCTCTCCCTAATTAGGCCTAATTAGGCCTTTGAAGATGAAAAGCAGGATGGAAAAACTGCTAAATAGTGTTCCTGTCCAAGGCTGGGATGAAGATAAATTGGGCCTCAGTCTCCACCTGCTGATGCATTCATGGTTTTAGATATGAAGACCAAGCCATGGTGTCCAGCTCTGACAGACACCACTGCCCTCCTTGCATTCCTCTGGGCACTTCAGAAGCACCAAATCTGTCCCAGCTGTGTTCTGAAGGCTGACACTGCTCTGCCTTCAGAGGAGCAGCCTGTGCAGGAAAGCTCTGCTGGGCCCCCAAAGCTGCAGCCACAGCTCCCAGCAGAGGGGAAAGCCCTCGGGAGCTGCCAGACGTGCTGGACGTGGTGGCACTGACCTCTCCTCCAGTGGCCCTGTCGAGTCCTTTATAAACAGTTCCAAAAGCCCTGGAGACAAAACAGCAGAGAAGAAAGAAGCAGAGCTTTAGGCTCTGGGAGTGAAAGGCAGCCCAGACAGGAGATCTCTGCTGCCTGCAGCATTCACAAAACACCTGCGTGCATCGACCCTTCAAACAGCAGTGCAGCAGCCACCAGCCGTCTGCCATGCAAGGTGTGCAAGAGAAAACTGAGCCCAACACGAAGGAAAAGGGCTGGAGCGAATGTCCACACTGAATTCCTTTAGTTCAAAACCTGAGGTGGGAGTTGGTGTCTAAAGAAGTGGAAAAGAATGTATTTCATCCTTTTGCATTTCCTGCCTAAGACTTGCAGGATCCACAAGGGCCCTGCCATCAGGCAGGTGATGCATTTTCCCCTCGAGTGCAGCAGCTCTGTGTCTGTTACTGAATGCATGGAGTTTATTACCTGTGCTGAAAAAAGCACTTATTAGTTCTTCTTGAGAACTGTTTTCTGAGAGTCACCAGATGGTGAGTTGCTCTTTAGGGCAATCAAATTCCAGGCACAGAAGACCTTCCAGGTCCTGCTCCTTGCTGCAGGCAGGACACTGCCAGCCTCAGAGGCCTTTGACTGTGCCTTCTGACCACAGTTATCAATTCTGATCAAAACTGAGAGACAGCAGGATCATACCCCAGTGTCGGAGGGTGTTTGGAGCTCTCCTGACTCCAGCAAAATACCTGGGCCCTGCTTGTGCAGAAGGAACTGCCATGCACTTACCCTTGGCCAATCTGCTCCAGTCCCAGGTATTTCTCAGCAGGCTCCCCCACGCTCACGATGTTCCCTGAAAGAAACCACGTGGAAGATGCTCCCTCCCAGATGGAGACCCCGCCTTGCAGCAGAGCCAGAATGCAGCCCCACTCCCTGGGGCCATGAGCCCCTTGGTGTCAGCTGGGGAAGGACAATGAATGACTCGGTGACATTCAGCTGCAGAGCAGCACTGGGTGCAGCTCATGCTGAGACACACACACAGCACCCTGCTCTGGCACACAGGAACAGAACAGACGTACTCAGCTGCATCAGGCACCGCTCCCCTGTCCCCTCTGGCTGCAGGGCTGTGCTGCTGTCAGAATGTTCAGCCCAGGATCCCACAGCGGAGGGAGGTTCAGTGTGCTCTTCCCAAGCAGAAGGAGGTTCCTCGTCCTCTTCCCAAAATGCTGCAGGTTCTCCATCCTCTTCCCAAGCAGAGGCAGGTTCTCCATCATCTTTCCAAGCCGCGAGACGCTCACCATCCACATCCCGTGCTGGGATATGTTCACCCTCCTCTTCCCGAGCCACAGGATGTCCTCTGTCCTCATCCCACACCGGGAGATGTCCGTCGCCCTCATCCCACGCCATGGGAGCTTTTCTATCCTTGTCCCATGCCAGGGGATATCCACCATCCTCCTCCCATGCCGGGAGATGTCCACTGTCCTTGTCCCACACTGCGGGAGCCTTGCTGTTGTATTCCCAAACCACGGGGTGTTCACCATCGTCCCCCAGAACAGCGGGAATCTCACTGCTGTCTTCTTCCTCTTTGGAAGCAGAGGCAGCCAGAGGAGGTGCTGATGCAGCTTTGGTGCCCTGAGGACAGACAGTAGCGTGAGGGACAGGAAGTTCTATCTCAGTTGTCACCTTATTTATCCTCAGCTACACATCCAGCTGCACGAAGCACAAACAGAGTTCAGAGTTGTACAAACTAACAGTGGGCTAAAAATGACATTGCCACTTATTGTTGGGAATTCGGTATTTCACCATGGCTAAGGCAAATCCTCTGCCTGCAAAACCAGACCTGCAGCTCTTCTAAAACTCTTCAGCAGAAAAGGAGAAAACTGCCAGGGATCCCTTTGCTGCTGCTGCTGCTGCTAAGACCCTGACAGGGACTTTCCTTCGGCCTCCCAGGATGGCACTCGGCTGCCACACACAGAGCTCACAATTTGCTGCACAATTCTGAACACCAGAGGTTTCTTCCCACTCACCGAAGGAGGAGCTGCTTGGGATCCACGCATGAGGTGCCCTGCAATGGGAGAGGGAACATGAACCAGATGCTGGTAGGAAAAAAATTGCCCGTGGTGGGAAATGCCACGGAGCAAGGTAACCCCAAGAGAACATTTTGCTTTCACAGCATCCCTCCAGGAGCCACAGTCCCTTCACAGAGCAAGCAAGAGAACAGCACAAAATCCTGGGCTGTGTCAGTTCTTGGCTGGACCAGCAAACAAAGGGAGTTCCAGGCTCCACTGCCACAGACGCCCTGCTCGAGGGAACAGAACCCCCCCAGGCCTCATTGCAAACGCCTCGCTGGCTGCAGACACCCCCTTTTTGAGCTGCAGCTGCTGGCAGGAGCTCTCCCAAACCAACGGTGTCTTCATGGCAATTTGGTTACAAAGTCAACTCAAAGGTCCAGAGGAAGAACAGAAAGCACACAGCAAGCCCAAAGCCACAGATGCTGCACCGAGAGAAAACCTCAACTTACTTGCCAAGTGGGTTAAAAAATACCCCGAATAAGCCACAGAGTAGAGAGTGCAAACTGCAGCAACCACTTGCTGCATCATTGTGGCTGCGCTGCACACGTCTGCAGGCTGCACCCCTGCAGGCACACACGGACACGGGTCAGGGCTGGGCTGGCTGCCGAGAATGCCTCGGGCAGGAGGATCCTCCGGCAGTCAGCAGGCACCCAGAGCCTCTGGGCACTGAGGCCTCTGTGTCCCACAGCAACGGGAGCACCGCTGGGATGTGGCAACGCTCCTGTGACATCACAGCAGCAGCTCACGAAAAGAACGCTTGGAAGGTTCTCGGTGTCACTGTGATAGGTTGACTTAGGAAGAAGAAACTCAGAAGAGGTTCTTCCTAAGGGAATTTTTTCTGTGGGGGTTGGGATACCTGCAACAGCCAATTAGAGAAAGTTAGTTCGCTCCGGGAACACACATTTTGAAGGAGGTAATCCAGAACTGAGTCTCTTTGTCTTTCCGGTGGCTGAGCAGGTAACACCAACCCGAGCTTCCCCCTCCCCCATGTGGGGGGGAGGCTCGGGAGGCCGCTTGGGCCCCGTTTGCCAACGAGGGGGACCCGATGGCCGGGGGGAGAAAAAGTTGTGTGATAAGACCTTCACAGCTTCCTCCTCCACGGGCCTGCGGCTCTGGCGTGGGGGGGAGGCCGACTCTTGCTGCTGCCGGACGGGCCGGGCCTGCCCGGGTGGCCATGAGCAGTGTGGGGCTGCAGCCCAGCCCCAGAAAGGCTGAGTGACACCTCAGCTGCCCCCCCAGCACGGCCTGAGCCTGGCCCAACTTTAGTAGTTCTGTTAAACTTTAACTCTTTAGTGCTCAGATAAGATTTGCAAAGCCTTCAGCCTTTCCTTTGAATATGAAAGGGAATAAAAAGATTTCTGAAGTCAGTGATGTAAGAGCTAAGTTTTTGAGATGGAAGGAGAATGAGAAGATGCTGAAATGTCTGAAAATCTTTTTGTAAAATTGTAGGGATGAACTGATGTACTGAATATTCCTATAAACCATGGAAAGAGACATGGGGGGATAGAAATGTTCCATTTAATAGATGATTTGACCAAAGAGCACCTGTGTTGAGAATTTCTGCCCTGAGAAAAGAAGGGGACTTCGGTTTTCTGAAGATAAAGCCTGAGCAGAAAGAAAGGAGACAAAGAGAATCTTTGCTGTTCGAACATTTCATTCTTAAAAGTAATACCCCATGAGACAAACATGGCCCACATCTACAGCTTTGGGATGGCTGTAGAGTTGGGAGGAGCGTCACGGTTGCAGGTTCCCGGGCGGATGCAAATCGTGAAAGATAAAACCACAAGAGAACTGTCTTTTTCCTTCTTGTGGGAAAAATCCCTACAACTTCAATAAAAAGAGGCTTCTCTCTCCAGAAGTGAACTGAGAAAGACTAAATTGGGGACTGACCAAAGTATTTGCTATATGTTTGTTTTGTTGTTATGAAGATTGGGAGAGGGCGGAAAGGAGTGATCTGAAAAAATCTTATTCTGAATTTTTTTTCCTTTCTCTTTGTTTATGTAGTTAATAAATTTTCTTTTATACTCTCTCAAGTTTTAGGCCTGCCTTGCTCTTTTGCTGCTGGTTCTGTCTCACAACAGGAAAAATAAGTTTATTTAAATTGGCAACTCAAAACGAAGACAATGACAAAGAGAGAAAAATAGAAATGGAATAGAGGTGGGGGGAGAGAAAGAGAGTGACAGAGCCAGATTAAGTAGAAAACCTCTCCAGTCTGTGGATCCCAGTGGCTTCCTGTGGATGCTCTACATGTCCATTTCCTTCGTGCTCAGGGTCCCCCACAAACACGGAGTTCAGGGGGTCCATACACACTGGGGGCAGGTGGGAAGGCCCAGGTTCCTCCCCTGGCAGGGACAAGTCTGACACAGGCTCTGGCAGCAGCCTCTGGCTCTGCTGCATCCCTTTGCATCAGGAGCAGTGCTCTGCTGCAAGGCCTCAGCAGTGAGTCTGGGCAGCGCTTTGGGGCTCTTGGATGGATTCTGGCCCCTCCTCAGCTGCCCCTCACGGCAATGTGCCGTGGATGTGGCCTTCCCGGGCTGGGCATTTTCCAGCGGAGCCAGTTTGTGTGAGGGAGGATGGGTGTTGAGTGCCTGTGAGCAGAGGTTCCCCCACAGCCCCAGAACTCTCGTCCTCCCTGGCTGGCTGTGGGCAGTGTGTGCAAACGTGGCCTCAGCAGATGAGCCTGTGGGCTACGGCCTCCCCCAGCCCCAGCCTGGCCCAAGCTGATTTTCAGGACAGCTGCTGGCTTTGCCTTTCTTTGGATACATTCTCCTGCCTCAGTCTCGTGTCCTTGTCCCTAGACCAGAGGCAATTGATCAATGGTGTCACCTTGATGGTACCTCAGGTGCTGTTAGGCCGCTCAAGTCCCAGGCCAAAGCTGCAGTCAGGTGAAGGAGGGCTGGGCTGGGCTGGTCTCAGCCTCTTTATTCAGTTTCGCCATAATGTGCAAATCTCCTTCCTGGCAGCGTTTAAGCCATTGCCCATAACATTTCAGTGTGTGACACCGCTGCTGTGCCCAGAGCCCTGTGAGGCCCAGTGGCCCAGGACAGACCCCCCGAGCCCCACAGTGCCAGGCCTGGCTTTGCAGGCTGGGCTGTGCGGGGCCAGAGGAATTGGCCGGATGGACGCAGGCAGGGAGTTGTGGTCAGCGGCTCCATGGGCGGCTGCAGGCCGGGGATGAGGGGTGTCCCTCAGGGAGGGCTCTGCCTCGGCCCCGGGGGGGGGCCCAATGCGAGGGCAAGGGGCTGGGGGGGCCATGGGGGCGTTCGATCAATGGGGAGGGCCCGGGGAGTGCTGAGAAGGGGGTGGTGAGTGGGGGGGAGGGAGGGGTCCCATGGATTTGGGGGGGTCTTGATGAGTGTGTGGGGAGTCCCATGGATTTTGGGGTCCTGGTGACGGAGGGGGAGCGGTGAGTGGGGGGGTCCCATGGATGGGGGAGGGGCTGTGAGTGAGGGGGGTCCCAGCGCTTTGGGGGGGTCGGTGAACGGGGGCGCAGTGAATAGGGGGAGCCCCGGTAAATTGGGAGGGTCCCTGGTGATAACCGGAGGAGGGGGGGGAAAGAGCGAGCCCCAAGGGACTCCCCCCGGTGCTGGGGACACCCCGGTGCCCCCCCAGCTCACGCCCCCCCCCATTCCCACTCCTGTTCCCGGGGGAAGTCAAAGGAGAGGGGAGGGGCGGAATCCCCGGGATGGGCAGGGGGGGCACAAAGGGGGGTCCGGGCCCTGTGCACTGGAGGGTGGTCGGTACACGAGGCGGGTGGTCCAGTCCCGGCGCCCGAGGGGGCGTCCCGGTGCCCGGTGATTCGTGAGGGGCTGTCCGGTGATTCCTGGGGAGGTCTCCGGTGGTCCTGGTGCATGACGGGGGGGTCCCGGTGACTCATGGAGGGGTCTCCGGTGATCTCGATGCCTGAGGCTGGTGATGTTTGAGGGGGCTCGGGCGGTCCCGGTGCACGATGAGGGGGTGTCACTGCTCGATGGGGGGGGAGTCCCGGTGCACGGTGACGGTGCTGATTGATGGGGGAGGTCCTCTGGTGGTCCCGGTGCCCGGTGATTGATGGAGGGGGTCTCCGGCGATTCCTCGGGAAAGGGGGGGCGGTCCGGTGATGCCGGTGCACGAGGAGGGGAGAGAGGAAACTCGAGGGTCCTGAGGGGATCCCGGTGCACGAGGACGGTTAAATTCGGGGGTGCTGGTGCTCGGAGGGGGGGTTGGTTCCTGGTGTGTGACACAGAGAGAGACCCCGGTCACACTGGGGACCCTGGCACGGGGCTGGTGACACTCAGGGGCTCCCGGTGGCACAGAGACTCTGCCCAAATTCTCTGCCACGAGGTCCTGGTGGCACGAGGGGCTCTCGGTGATACGAGGAGCTGGTGGCACTCTAGGGGATCCTTGTGGCACAAAGAGCTGGGGGCACTTGAAGAGCTCTTGGTGACACTCGCGGGGCTCTCGGTAGCACCAGGAGCGCCAAAATTCCTCTCAGTGACACGAGGGCCCCCCTAAATTCCTCTGGGTGACACAAAGAGCTCCCCAGATTGGTCTGGGTGACACGAGGATCCGTCGCACGAGGACCCCCAAAATTCCTCGAGCGAAATCCCCCGAAATCCTCGCGCGGGACCCCCTACTCAGCGCGAGCCAAACCCCAGCCCCCCCTGCTCCTCACCCCGGGGGTCTCCGGGTGATCCCGCCCCAGGTCCTCCCCTTTCCCCCTTTTCCCCTTAGGGATGGGAAGGTCGGAGGGACTGAAGGGGGGGTGCAGGTGCGGGTTTTTTCCGGGGGGGTCCCAGCGGCCCCCGGGGCGGGGTCAGTGCTCAGCAGCGGGGCCGCGCTGCTCGCACCCGTTGGCCGAGATCGGGGGGAACGGGGGCGGCCCGGGGACCCCCCTGGGCCCCCAAATCACACCCGGGTCTGCTGCTTTAGTCCTGTGCTCCCAGCGCTGATTTTTCTCTTTATTCAGTCTTTTGGTGTATTTTTTTTGCTAAGATTTAATAAACCTTTAAAATTTTACAAAGTGAGCGTCGTTTCTCCAACCCTGCACTGCCGGGGTAGGAGGTGAAGCTGGAAGAAGGGAGGCGAGTTGAAAGCTGGTTTGAAGGGTCTTCATTTACTTCTCATTATCCTGCTCTGAGTTTTTGGAGTTTTCTGCCAGAAATCTCTCCCCTCTCCCACTCATCCACAGGGGTTTGGGGCAGTTTTCCCTTTTTGGGGGAAATTAAAGCCAAGCACAGACGCTCCTAATTAGGGGTAGCGGCAGTGCGGCTCCAGGGCTGCGCGCTGAGCCGGAGGCAGCGAACACGCGGGGCTGGGAAAGGCGTGCCGGGAGCTGCGGAGAACTTTGTTTGTGTTTCCAGGCCAATGGCGGCTCGGGCCCGGGCCCGTTCCAGGGCTGTTCCTCATCTCCGCCTTTGCCCTCCCACAGCCCGGGGGGCCGTGAGAGCGCGGGCCGAGGCTGGGCCGTGTGCAGAGCCCGCCCCTCGCTGCCATTGGCTGATTGTGCCAATGTCACTCCTGGTTCTCGCGCGCTGATTGGGCAGAGCAGCAAAGGCGCCATTGTGGCAGCTTCTGTGCGGGCCCGGCAGCGGCGGCAGCGGCCGGAGTCCGGGGAGGCGGCGGCAGAGCTTGGAGGCGGCCCCAGCGCAGGTGGGAGCCGCGCTGGGTTCTGCGGGGGCTCGGGGCTCGCTGCGGGCCGAGGGGGCGGCAGGGGGCTCTGGCGGGTTGGTTGTGCCGGTGCCGGCCCGTGTTGGCGCTGGGCTGAGGGCGCTGCGGGAGCGGCTGCCCGCGGTCTCCTTCCTGCTGGGGCCTCGGCAGGAGCCGGTGCTGGAGCAGCGCTGGCTCGTCCCGGTTCGTGTGCGTGGGACAGAGGTGTCTGCCCTGTGCCCGGGGCTGTGCGGGAAAATTCCCGTGGGCAGAGGTTTTTGTGCCCGCAGGAGACAGAGGAGTCCTGCAGAAGTGACTTTATTGATGAACAAAGAGAGAGGCCATGCGGCATTTGCCATGCAGTCTCTAAAGCGTCGCCTCCTTTTTGTCCTCATTTTCCCGCCCCCATCTCCGTCCCCTCTGGCTGAGGTACTTGGAAGGTTCAGACTTCCCGATCCACCTACTGCATGTCCTCGTTAATATGCACCCCCACTACGATATTAATCTTATTGCTTTCAATCTCTCATTTTCTCATTTTCGGAAGAATTGCCTTTACAAACTTTTAATTTCCATTGACTCAATCTCTTTTCCTGCGTCCTCTTTGGAGCAAGGTGTCGTGCATGGTAAAAAGCTGAGAGTTGCTGCAGCACGTCAGAGGAGGAGCAGCATTCGTGTAAGCCATGATCTGCCAGGGAACCCCGAAAACGTGTCCCATTCCCATCGTTTCTCTGGAATACGAGCTATTTTCTTATTTCCTTTGTTATCTGTTTCACCACTTTTCAGTTATCATCTATTTGCGAACAACAGTTTGAGTCATTTAATTTTGCGTAAACTCCTCCTCCTTCTGTTAATAGATAATCTGATCCTATCCCATGGGAAATGTCTCCTTCCTTATTTCAGTGGATTGGCTCTGGTGTCTGTTCATCTTTTTTGCGTTTTTGGGTGCTCCCTCCATCCAGTGCTGCATCAATTGACCACTTTTCTCGAATTAAATCACCACATACTTGGATTTCCAACTCATTTCCCTGAACTTGTGGCCCCAAAACCACCCCAGTGCCCCAATACACCCTATATAACCTGGACAGTGACAGCACAGGTTGGAGCAGGGAGAGGGATGATTCCCCCCCACTTTTTTTAGTAAAGCTTTCCCAACATTCTCCGTTTGCTGATTCCATTTGCAGCTTAACCAATTTCTGTTGCAGTCAGATATCCTCACTATGGGCTCTGCCTTTAGCTGTGCAAATTCCATCTGTGCAAGCAGGCAGAGCTTGGAGTGGGGGACAGAAGCAATCACCGAAATTCCTTCCCCAGGCATGAAGATCCTGGTTCATTGTGCACACATTGCCCTAGCAGTGTTAATTTGCATTTCTAAAGCTCCTCTGGTGGCTGTGCCTGGATCCAGTGCTTCTATTCCAGAGCAGCCATTAGGTGATCCACAAGTGCACCCCCACAATCTGGTTTTTTTTTTCTTTTCTCTTTTTTTTTTAACGATATTGTACTAACTGTTTATGTGTTGAAGCCTCAGTATTAATACTCTTGTAGTTTTGCAAAATGCAACATAAAGGTGAGCATCGAAAAACTCTTTCTGAAATTGTGCCATCATTAAGAGCCACCCACAAATACACACAAAGAAATTCCAATGCAATCTAGATTTTTCTATTTCTTCTCCTAGGAGTACAAATTGATTCTCATAGCCCTGGTCCAAACCCAACTCAGAATATAAAAGTAGGATTACTATGACAAATTTTCCTAATGCTGTAATCTTGTCACTGAAAGTGCAGGAAAAACAAAAACTCCCCAACAATATGTTAATGTTAGAGAGTCAAGGCATTACTTTATCCTTGTCAGGATGAGCAACAGAAATAATTTCATCCACACATAGCCCGGGTGTGCAGAGAAAATTATTCCATGAGATGTGAATTTTTCGGGATTTTTCCTAAACTTTTTACTGTCTGAACCCATTGAAATCCATTGGTTTAGTGTTCATTGCTTCCAAGCTGTGTAGTTCTTAGTGTTTGGTTTCCTATTGCACACGGATTTCTCCTCTTCTGATGTTAATTAGATCCACATTCCTGGATTTCCTTCTCAGTCTTTTCCAGACCAGGTGTCTCCATCTGAGCCAGGGGCAGTGTCTGGGGTGGGTGTTCCTTGATGTTTGCTGATGTTTCCTTGATGTTTTGTTGAATGTCGTTCTCTTTGTGGGAATATTTTTGGCTATTCCCAGTCTGTTGAGATGTTAAACTCATCTCTGTTGAGTGGTGCAACATCCCTTAAAAAAAGCGTTTTAAAATTTCTTTCCTGAGAGAAAGGCAAACCGAGCCTGACTAGTAAAATGAAATGTAAAAAAAATTAAATTTGGTATACTTTCCAACAATGGAATCGCAGGCAGCCCAGTGTGTGAGTGTAATTGAGAGGCAGAGTCCTGGGTGGATGCTGTGAACAGCAAAGTGCCAAGGCAGGCTCTGTGCCAGCCCAGCTTCCTGTGGCAGAGATTTCACAAGAGACAGGATTCTGGCCACAGACTGCATGAAATATACATCCCTTATCTCCAGCCCGCACTAGGTGGAGAATTACCAGGGTAAGGAATTGCAAAGATCAGTTCCACGGGAGAGAATTGAATATCTGCCCTGGCTCTGGCCAAAGGTTATAATGGCCGGATGCTTGGCCTTCAGCCAAGGGCACACACTGACTCAGAAAACACTTCCTAAATGCAGCAACATGTTGCATATTCATCGACCTTCATGCATTATTCAGAATCATTCTCCTCTGGCCTGTAAATAATTCTTTTTCCTTCTCTGGGGTTCTGGTGTCCCGTAATCCAAGAATGTGAAGAATTTCCTGATTATCTTTTTTGCCATTCTCTGAGTTAGTTACATGAACAAAAGCTTTTTACATCAAAATGTACTTCAAAAAAATATATTTACCGAAACTATTTCTAAGTTCTGTTAATCGTGGAGCTAAAATAAACTATGTTCATACAGCAATGTTTTCCAACATATAGCACTCATTGTAATATTTGCAAAAAGTCAATAATATAATATGTACTTATAACACGCCTGGGATTCAATTTTTTTTCTGAGTATGGAAGAGCCATAGCTGTGGCACCAATCATTTTGTTACATTTCATTTTCATTTTATTTGTTGCTTTTCTTCTGTCCATACCACGACTTTGAGGCTATTGGGGTTTAGAAAGTGATACAATGTTATGGCTAGAACCGGGAATCCTCAATCCAGGTCCTGCAATTTCCTATTAATCCTCAGAATTCTTGCACGTCCTTTTCAGTCCTGGATTACTTCTGAGATTCCCCAGATCCTCTCTGGGTCAATACACCACCAACCTTCATTCAAAATACGTCCTGAATATTTAACACTATTCTCCATCATTTCCTCTTTTATTTCAAATACTCAAAGATGCTTTTTAGCCTGAACATTCAGCCATTTCACAGAGGCTTCTTCTGCCACTTCTTGTCCTCCTGATTGCAGCAAGTCATCCACATCCTGCATTAACCCAATCCCTGGGGTTGGGGTAAATTCTTGTGATATTTTCTGCAAGGCTTGCCCCAATAAGGCTGGTGCTTCCGTGCATCCCTGCAGAAGGACCGTCCATGTCTTTCCCATTTTCCCTTCTACCTCTTGTTCCCACTCAAAGGCAAAATCCAGTTTACCATCCTGTGTAATTGGGCATCCCCAGAAAGCATCTTTGCCATCAAGGACTGAATGGTGGCAGTGTGAGGAGGGCACCTGGTTCAGGATGGTGAAGAAGGATCTGAGAGCCCCTGGGTGCTGGGGCCCCCTTGGGCCCTGGGGTTCATCCCTCAGGGGCTGTAGAAACTCTGCCATGGCCTTTGCCTTCGCCTTGGCCTTTTCCTCATCCCTTCTTGCATTCCCTGCTGTGCCTTTGTGACCAACTGCTCCAGGGGCTTCTTCTGCCCCTCCTGCAGCCCCCTCAGTGCCTGGGGGTGCTCATCCTCTGACAGCTGCTGAGCTTTCTGCTAAATCATTCCTTTCTGCAGTGACCCAGAGAAAGTCCTTAAAAGCTAATCTGGATGCTTGCCCGTCCAATGCCCATTTCGCAGCTGTTCCTTCGTGCTGCTCCTTGTGCTGTGGCTGCCGTGGCCAGCCCGTATCCCAGAGCCGGTGCCTGTCCTGCCGCAGTGTCCAAACGCGGCCCCCCCGGCGGGCAGGGCCGGCAGCTCCACGGGGCCGGGCAGCGGCCGGGGCGTCCCGCAGCCTCCTGGGGGCCGGGGGCCACTGCCGGGCCTGCAATTGCCGGGGGGTGCTGGGCTCAGGCAGCGCCCGGCGCTGAGCCCCGGCTGCCCCACAGCCCCGGCCCGGCCCCGCAGCTCCCCACAGGCCCCCAGCCCGTGCTCCCGGTGCCGCCCCTCTGCGCCCGCTCCTGCCGCTGCCCAGCACAGAGAAACCCCCTGCAATCCTGACCTCCTTGTGTGCCTGTCCTGGGAACCGGGGATACAAAGGATCTGCAGCAGCTGGCAACTTCTGAGGATAAGAGCCTACTGAAAAACATCCTCAGAATTTTTCTCTTCCTCCTCTTTTCCATCACCCTTTTTCTTCCCACAGAGATTCCTCCTGCTGCTTCTTTCCTGAACCATATTCCTGCACACTCCCCTTCACCCAATCCCTTCCCAGCACACCAACACCATCCATCCCTTGCTGTCTAACTCTCTTCTGGACTTCCCTTATTGCCCCTCTGGGTGTCCATATCCTTGATTACCTCTGGAATAATGTACAAACTACCTCAACATGCTCCCAAGGGACCCTTCAGAGATATTTTGGGATCATCATCTCTTTTGCTGGGATCCCTTCGTGGCTTTCCCTTTTTACCCTCCATGGGTGCCCTGCCATGTTTAGTCCCCGAAGATCCCACTGTAGTCACTGCTGAGATTTTCAGTGCTGTCTGGCTGCCGACTCTTCCCAAACCCCCTGATCTGTCACTCGTCGGTCTCCTGGCCCCAGCGCCCCCCGGCAGGGGAATTTGGGGAGGTGGGAGGGGGGGAGCGCCAAGGCCGGGCCCCCCCGCGCTGTGGTGGCGGCAGCGGCTGCAGTGGGGAGCGAGTGCGGGCGGGAGCGGCCGAGAGCCCAGCGCTGCCCCAGCCCGAGCTGCCCCAGCTCCATCGCTGCCCCTGCGCTGGGATGCTGTGGGTTTGGGGGGAAGAGGGAGCCGGCAGTGGCTGCTGGGCCTGGGGGCAGCAGGAGAAGGGAAGGAGAAGCAGGGGTGAAGAACAAAATGGTCAAAGGATGCACGTGGGAGGAGCAGGTGGGATTGTGCAGGAGAAAGAAGAGTAATGGAGGATGAGGAGTGTGAGGAAGAGTAGGGACACCGCAAGAGGGTCAGAAATGGGAAGCAGCACAATGTTCCACTCCTCCCTGTATCTGCAGCCTCTGCCCCAGCCCCAGGAGCGTTGCTCCCCCCACATGCAGCAGGTGACTGAAGAGGACCATCCATGATTTTCACAGGGGTGAATCTTGGTGTTTGTGAGCTTTATTGGGCTAAATGTTGGTGCTTTGGTTTTTTGCAGCGGCTGAATCTTTATATTTTGGAAGGGATTTGGGCTGAAACTTGCTTTTTGGGGAGTTTTTGATCTATGTCTTGATGTTTGGATAATTTTTGTGCTGAATCGTTGTGTTTTGGAGGTTCTTAGAGACGCAAGATGCCCAATGACTTCCTGAATTGCACTTTGGAAGGAGAAACCCCCAGCCCAAGGTGCTCTCTTGTGTTTTCCCCCAAACCAGGATTTGTCATTCCAAAGGCGTCAGTGGATGGAGGAGGAGGAAATACCCCAGAGATCCCACAGGAAGAGGGGCTGCAAACCCAGCCCAGGGATCTGCGAGGAGGAAAGACCCTCCCTGAGCCGGGAAGGCGGCCGGAGATCCAGGCAGAGCTCAGAGCTGGTGGAGAAGCCTCATGGAGGGGAGAAGCCCCACAAGTGCTTGGAATGTGGGAAGGGTTTCAGCTACAGCTCCAAGCTGATCCAACACCAGATGATCCACACTGGGGAGAAGCCCTATGAGTGTGGGAAATGCAGGAAGAGCTTCAGGACTATTTCTTATCTGATGCAGCACCAGGTGATCCACACAGGGGAACGGCCCTACACCTGCTTGGAATGTGGGAAGAGTTTTGCGTGGAGCACTGCCCTGAGAAGCCACCAGCGCATCCACACTGGGGAGAGGCCCTACAAGTGTCCTGAGTGTGGGAAGAGGTTTCAGACCAGCTCCAGTCTCCTCCTACATGAGCGGATTCACACAGAGGAGAGGCCCTTCCGCTGCCCCGACTGCGGGAAGAGATTCAACCGCAACGACACCCTCACTGTCCACCGGCGCATCCACACTGGGGAGAGGCCCTACGAGTGTCCTGAGTGTGGGAAGAGCTTCTCACACAGCTCTCACTTGACCCGACACCAACGGAGGCACCACTAAGGGAAGCCCTGTGAGTGCCCCGAGTGTGGGAAGAGCTTCGTGCTCTGCTCCAGCTCCATCCCCCGTGGGAGGATCGGTGTTGGATGATCCCCAGTGACCCCCGTTGGGCAGAGCCCTGGTGATCTTTGGTCCTGGTTATCCCCGTTGGGTGGGGGGAAGGGGTTGGAGAGATTTCTTTCCCTTCTCCTTGTGCTGCTGTGATTTGGTTGGTAATAAATTCCCTCGCTGTGCCCAGGCTGGCTCTGTTGTTCCCGTGCCGGTGCTCGGGGCGGGATCTCTCCTGTTCCTTCTGTCAACTGCCGGGCCTGTCCTCAGCCAATCAGAGAATGCGATGAAGAAGATTCAGCCAATCAGAGAGAGCAGCTGTGATGACTCACCGGTTGCCGGGCAGACCCGCAGCACCCAGTGTTCCCCACCTGGACCCGCCCTCCCCGCCCAGTCACGATCCCCCCGCGGGGTCCCCCCAGTTCCTCCCCAGTCCCGCCCCACAATAAACGGGACCGGGGCGAACTGGGCAGCTTTATTGGGAGCACTGGGAGCAGCTGTGCTGGGGGGTCACACGGTGCCTCCAAAATCAGCGGGTGGATGGATCTGGGGGTCCCAGCTGGTGGAAGGCCACTGCTGCTGGCTCAGGAGCTCTGTGGGCAGAGAAGAGTGGGTGACCCTGGGTGGGGGCCCCAGGGGGAGCACACACGCTCCAGGATAGGGGGCATATGACTCCCTAGGACCCCCCTCACCTTCTTTCGCAGGTAGAGCCGAGCCCCTGGGCCAGGAAGGCGAAGCCAAACACGGAACCCTCGATCCCCATTGTCACCTTGCTGCTGGCGGAGTCCGGCGGCATCTCTGGGTGTCCAAAGGGGTCAGGACCCCCAAAACCTCTCAGACACCCCAAGCCCCTACAAGCACCTTCCCAATCGTCCCCAGCCCACACAGGGCCCCCTGAAACCTCCTCCTAAACTCTTCCCAGCCACCCCAGGACCCACCAAAGCACCTCCTGTCCCTTTCAGGATCCCACAGCCCCCTCCCAATTGCCCCCCACTGCCCAAGAACCCCCAAACCCTCTCCCAGTCCCTTCCCAGTCCCACCAGGATTCACCTACACCATCCCAGTCTTTTCCCATCACAACCAGCCTCATTCCAACTGCTTTCCAATTCCTGATCATTTTCCATCCCCTCCAGACTCCCTCAAATTCCTCCCAGTAACACCCAGTACCCCCAAACTCCCTCCCAGTGCCCACCAGGACCCCTACAACCCCATCCCGCCCTCCCCAGCATTCTTCAAACTCCTTCTCAGACCTTCTAAACCCCTGAGCCGTACTCCCAGTTTAAAGTAGACTCTCTGAAACTCTCCCCCAGTTACTCCCAGCACACCCTAATCCGTCTTCCAGCTCTCCCGGTTCCTCTCCCACTCCCCCCACACTGTGGGGTCCGGGCCGTGCCCCAGTGCCGGCTCAGGGGGTGCTCCAGGCTGACGTCTCCACCTGGAGCTGGAGCTGACCCCGTGCCAGGAGGGGTTTCCAGCAGCATCAGGAGCTGGTAGAAATCCAGTCCCCATTGGGGACCAGGTCAGTGGCCACCACGTGTCCCGAGAGCTCCTGCTGGCCCTGGAACCAGCTCAGCTGGATGTCGGCAGGGTAGAAATCCATCAGGGAGCAGGGCAGGCAGCCGGGGCCGGGCTGGGAGCTCGAGGGCCGCAGTGAGATGGGGACACTGGGGGGCGCTGGGAGAGAGTGGGGACACACTGGGATCAGCTTGGGGGAACTGGGATATGTGAAGGAGGGCTGGTGTGGTACTTTGAAAGACTGGGAATAAAATTGGAGAGAGTGGAGTGGATTGGAATAATGGGAGAGAGGGTAGCGGTCTGGAATTGGACTGAAAAGGACTTGGAACAGACTGGAAGTGCCTGGGAAGGCACTGGGAGAGACGGTGGAGGTCCCGGATTGGAATTGGAAACACTGGGAGTGGACAGGGAATGGAATGGCTGTGGACTGAGAGGAATTTGGAGGGACTCTGGTGAAACTGGGAGGGACTGTGAGGACACTGGGAGAGACTGGGATGGACTGGGAGAGCCACTGTAGTCACTTGGGGTGAGGGGCAGGAGGCCCCGGGGATGGGCACAAGAAGGGCTGACGTGTCTCGGGTGATTCCCAGGGAGGTTTTGAGGGGCTCCAGGGTCATTCCCAGGGCAGGGCCCGAGGGGACACGCTGTGCCCCACGCTCACCTCTGCGCTCCACGAGGAACGGGCTGGACAACTCGTAGTTGTGCCGGCAGTGCCTGTCCACCGCAGCCCGTCTGTACTCCATCCATTGCGGGTCGCTGTTCCAGTGCCTGGCAGCCTTGTCCCCAAAGGAGGTGTCCCCACGTGCAGCCCCACATCGCTGCCCAAGTGCAGGAACTGCTCCCGGTTGGAGATGTTCCTCTCCACGAACCTCAGCCGGTCGGTGCCGTGAATGAAGTGACACTCGGACTAAACCATCTCCTGGAACAGCGCTGTGTGTGCAGGACACAGGTCCGGGGGTGTCTCCCCCCAGCAGCCCCCCAGCAGCCCAGAGTAGCCAAGAGCTCCGGGGCAACCCCGATTCCGCACCCCCAGTTCCCCATGGCCGCCATGGGACCCTTCTTCCCGCTGTCCCAGTTCCTCTTTTCCACCGAATCATGATTTTAAAGCGTTAAGATTTTAGCGAGCGGTTAGAAGCAATTCGTATTGGTCAAGGTGTAAGTTAGTTAAACAAATGATAAGTTAATGATTACTCTCTCTGAATTATTATAATTTTGAAATTAAGGGGATTTTAGGCAAAGATATGAGGATGGGAATAACAGTTTTTTTACTAATATGTATAACATGGCAAATAAAACAACAATAACTATGGAATTAATAATAAACACAAGTACGGACCCTGTGACAGCATTTTTGGCCGAGATGGGAAAGGATGGAGGAGAGGTTTTGCTTCACAAAGCCCTGGGGCAGTCACTCCCAGTGCCCCTGCAGGACTCTGAGACTCCGAAAAACACTAAGCTGGAGCAGCAGGAATGAACAAAAGATGTTGGGCTGTCGACGAGATGTATCAGACAATTTTTCGGCAGGAGTTGGAACTGCAGGACGTCCCAGCAGGGCAGGGCAGGGCGCGGCTTCAGCGCAGAGAAACTCAGAGCAGCGCTGAAGGAGCAGCGGGCAGCGGCAGCTGGGTGTGAGCAGAGGGTGATCGGTCCCTCCTTTAGTGAGGAAGGGGTTAATAAGGCCTTAGGTCAGTGGCTGCTCTTATGAGCAGAGGCTCACCCCAGAGGAGAAGGAGCCGCAGCTCTGTGCTGGGTCATGGGGACTTCCTCTCCTTAAGCAAGAGCAGCTCCAAACGTGTCTTCCAAAACCCAAAGCCTTGAGTAGCTGCCCACCCCCACCCTCCTTTTTACCTGGGCCAGGCCAACCTTTTGTTTTCTAACAAGTAGCTGCAGTTAGAATTTTCTAGCAATTCATGGGAAAAATTCTATAGGTAAGAAGGAACAAAAGAAAAGAAACCTAACCCCCAATAAATAGATAAATATGTAACAACAGTAAATATCGAACAGTAAATAAATATCTAATAGATAAATATCAAACAACAGTAAACATCTAACAACAGATAAATATCTAATAATATATAAATATCTAACAGTAAGTATCTAACAGTAGTAATGTTTTGCACAGTTGGCTATCAAGCAAAGAAGAATCAGGATATGATATGATGAATAGTTCTTTAGGCACGGGAGCAATTTAAAAAATGTTTTCATCTGCATCAGTCTCTATTTTCAGTTGTTTCAGGAGCAGAACCCTTAACTCTGGAGCAGTGAATCCAAGGTCCTTTGCCAGCAACTTTGACTGAGGTGAGGGTGGTCGGCAGGACTTGGAATGGTCCTCTCCACTTGGCTTGTAGAGGATCACTGTCCCACCACTTCACATAGACCCAATCTCCAGGCTGGAAGGGATGTGCAGGTGTGTCCAGTCCTATGGGTCTGGATAGCAGGATGTAATTCTGGAGCTTCTGCAACGTGGAACCTAAAGCCATTAGATATCTCTGTAAATCCAGTTTCCCCTTCATGTGAATATCACATGGAACAGGTGGAATCTGATATGGCTGCCTGTTGTAATGCAATGGGGGTTTTTCCCTTTGTGACAACTTCACCAGCCTGACCGGGTTACAGCGTGGCTAATAATAATAATAATAATAATAATAATAATAATAATAATAATAAGCGGGATGGGAATGATGGTGTGCCTGTGATATCCTTTTAATCCATTTGTGAACATGTGATCTGAGAGGCTGCATCCAAAGACCCAGGGGAGGGGTATACCCAGGGATACCCGAGGGCAAAGGTCCAAAGACAAACGAGAATAGGGACGTGCCTAGGCATGCCTGACATGTCCTTACAAATTCCATGGTTTTAGGCTAAAGCCTCTGCATCTGCAGGGCAGGGGCGAGACCTAATGTCTAAGGCCTTGCTTTTTAACAGCCTGCCTCCCAAGGTCTTAAATTTGTGCTTTCTTTATAGGGAATTTGGGCTAAATCCCAGTCCATCTCAGCCAAATCGACTACCACAGGAAGGGGCTGGATCCAGCTCTGTGGATCGCTCAGGCAGTGATTCCTGCCGGGATGAGAGAGGGTCACGGTGTCACCCTGTCCCTGTCCCCATCCCGCAGGATGGACCTGGCTGGAGCCCATGGAGAGCGGGAGCTGCTCCGGAATTCCATCTGATCCTGCCTCAAACTTGCTCCATCCATCCAACTGATCCTGCTCTGGAACACCTCCCTGATCCCACTTCATCCATCCCACACCAATCCTGTTCCATCCATTCCACGTAATCCCACCCCACCCAGCCTGCCCCAATCCCTCTCTGGAATTTCAACCAATCCTGTTCCATCCATCCCATCTGCTCTGATCCAGAATCCCTCCCCGATCCCAATCTGTCCATCCTGCCCTGATCCCTCTCTGGAATCCCACCCCGATCCCGTTCTGTACCTGCATTCGAGCCGTTGGTTCCCATGTAATTTCCTGCAGAAAGAGAAGATCCATGAGATTCCAGCACAGATCATACACTGGGATTAATTCCAGGATCCATCCTGGGATCCAAACGGAGAGGATCCAGAGCTGGATCCACCACTGGTACTCACCGTCTGCCATGTTGCATCCATTCCTGTCCCTCCTCCCTGTGGAAAAACAGTGGGATCAGTGTGAATGGAACAAGATTCCCAGAACAGTGCTGGGGTGATCCATGCCCCTTCCCACCCTCATCCTGTGTGTTACCGGATTGGCACCTCCAGATGACAAATCCGATGAGAATGATGACGAAGGCAGCGATGGACACAGCGACCAACACAGTGAGATTCCTGCCAGATGTCGGCTCTGAGAAACGAGGGATGGTGAGGAGGGGAAGGGGAATCCCCATTTGGGAATTCCAAATTTCCAATTCCCACATTCCACATTCCCAGCCTCACCCCAAGCGTAGATCCCGGGCTCTGACATTCCAGGATGCTCCACCCGGCACCGGTACTGCTCCCGCTCCTCCGGCCGTGCCTCGATCCTGGCCCAGGTGTGGAAGGTGCTGTCACTGTTGGGAACGATCCCGCCCCACTCCATCTCCTGATCCCAGATTTCATCCCCCTTCATCCAGCTGACTGCGATGGAGCTGGGGTAGAATCCGTACACGTGGCAGGACAAGATCAGCGTCCCCTGTTCCTCTTTTCCAGACACATGGACATCAGGGGGCTCTGGAATGGGATAACGGTGAGAGACATCCATGGAATTCCATGGGAATGGGATGAGGGTGAGATCTGCCAATGGAATTCCATGGGAATGGGATTGGGGGTGAGACCTGCCAATGGAATTCCATGGGAATGGGATGGGGGTGAGATCTGCCCATAGAATTCCCACTGGAATCGGATGAGGGTGAGATTTGCCCATGGAATTCCCACAGGAATTACCATGTTCCCAAGTTCCTCATTCCTAAATTCCACATTCCCTCAAGAATTCTGCTCCTACCTTTGCGGCCCAGCTCCTTCTGTCCATATCCAACGAATTTCTGGAGCCATTTCGGGCAATCGTGCTCCAGGTATTTTGTCCAGCTCTCAGCATCGTTCCCTTCACGTTCCCAGTGACTCCTGGTGATCTCAGCAGCGCTGTCGACAGCCACGAACCTCCTGGATCCCAGGTCAAAGGAGGTGAAATCCCGCCCATTGTAGCCATCCTGGTAGGATCCACGGACACTCCCATCAGACAGGAGGTCACAGCCATAAAGCCGCTGTACAGTGTGGAGACCTGGGGGGATTGTACCCACAGTGACCCACGGAATTGTGTCCCAGCCCCACAGAGCCCCATTCTAGCCCTATGGAGCCCCAGAGTCTGATGGAGACCCACAGAGCCTCATCCCAGCCCCATGGATCCACATCCCAACCCACGGATCACAAGATATCCCATACCAGCCTAATGGATGTATCCCCATCTCAGCCCATTGGTGCCCTGAAAATCCACATCCAAGCCCCATAAATCCCAGCTCCACAGATCCCCTCACTCACCCCCACTCTGATTGTACCAGTCTTGCAGTATATGCAGGTTCCTGACAGTGACCTGCTGCCTCCTCTCGCAGGTCTGGGTCCCCCTATCCCAATATCCCGGCTCGGCTCCGTCCTCCATCCACTGTGTCAGCGGCTCCATCCGGCCCCGCTCGCTGTCGTAGCGTGTGATGGGGATCCCATCCAGGTACTCAATGGACATGAACTGGGGGATCCCCGGGCTGGGCTCCAACACTGCCACTTGCAGGTAACGCAGGGAGTGGAGAACTGGGGGGACACGGAGATTTGGGGGGGTTGAGGGGGTCATGGATCAATGAAAGAGGAACTGGGGTAGTCGGGAAGGGGTGCATGGGGTTCCAGTGTCCAGGAACGGGCGCTCAGGGGACGCCTAGTATGAAGGAAAGGGGAATACAAGGATTGGGACAGGTGGGATGGAGGTTTCAAGGGATTCCTGTGCCGAGGAAAGAAGTCCAGGGGTCCCCAGTGCCAAGGAAAGAGGAGTCAGAAGGCAGGGTGAGCCGGGATGGATGGAATGGAAGGCTAAGAGGTCTTTGATGTAGAGGGAACAGGGAGCTGGGGGCTAAAAAAATCATGAATGGGGGTTCAGGGGGGTCTCAGGGTCAAGGAAAAGGGGAGTCTGGAAAAGGGAAAGGTGGGATGGATGGGAAAGGGGGTGCAGGAGGGAAATGGTACGGGATAAGGGAGTGCAGGGGGGTCCCAGTGCCCAGGACTGGAAATTCAGGGGGTCCCAGAAAGGGCCCTTGTGATCCTGCAGGGCACCATGGATCCATGGAGACCATTGTGGCACTGCAAGGCCCCATGGAAGCATGGAGACCATTGTGACACTGTGGGGCCCATGGAACCAAAGGGCCATTGTGACCCTGCAGGGCCTCATGGAAGCAAGGGGCCATTGTGACACCTCAGGAGCAAGGAGAACATTGTGACATTACAGGGCCTTGTGGAACCAAGGGGACATGGAATGGGTCTGGATGGTTTGGCCTCCTGGGGGCCACAAAGCAGGTCTGGCTGACCCTGGCATGTCAAGGGCTGCCTCTCATCAACCTCTGGAGCACTGGGGCTCTGTGCTTTCCTTGCTAGGGAAATAAACCATCCCTCTTTCCTGCTGCCCAAGGCTGAAATTGCTACTCCCCCTAAAAAGTTCTCCATCTGCAAGAGTTCTCCAAGCAAAATCTGCCAGGAGAGACAGCTCTGGCTGGCCTTGGCCTCCTGCAGGCAGTCTCTCATCTACCACCAAACATGGGGCTCAGTGTTTTCCTTCCTGTGGAAAAGAACTGCCCTTCTCACCGAGGTGTCAATGGCCAAAATTGGGATTTTACAGCTAAAATTCCATCTATCCGAGGACTGCACCCAGAAAAATGTAGCCAGGACAGACAGGTCCTGCCTTGTTGTCTGGTGATTTCCTTAGACTATGAGCAGAATGTTCTCATTTGCCAAGACCTTGGAGAGGGCCCAGAGATCTCCCCAGGTGGGGTTTGGAAGCTGCAAGCATATGAACACTGTACAGGGGCAAAGGAACTCAGTGCTCAGTGGAGTGGAGACTGAGGAGAGCAAAGGAGAGCCCTGGGAGGGGCTGAAGGTCAGTTTCAGAGATGGTGGATCCTTTAGATATAGCAGAAAACAGCCTGAGAATGAATTAATTAATGCCAAGACAAAATTGATGAGGGCCAGACTGGACACAAGGAGAAAGGAATTTCTCTCCCAGGGAAGGGCTGTGGTGAAACACATCCCCCAGAAGGAGTCTGGGCCAGCCCAAGGCTTTGTGTGTCCAGGCAGAGGCAGGCAGGAGGCAGAGCTGTCAGCAAAGGAAGGGGCCAGCGAGGTGGGGCAGCCGGGGGATGACGACAGCCTGCAGGGACAGAGGCGCAGGGCATGGACACCGTAGGACAGCCTGGGCTGCAGAGGGCACAGGGATGGGCAGCAGCTGAAAGGCCCTGACACAGCCAACTCCTGCAGCACTTGGGCCATGCACGCTGGCCCTGGGCCTGAGGCCAGCAGGGGACAAGTGAGCCTTGCTGTGCTGGGGCCTCATTGCCTCCTTGTCCCTGCTCAGCAGCCTGGCAGGGGCCGCCCCATGGTGCTGCCCTTGGCATTGCACATGCCCAGAGCCCAGTGGGCCGGGAAGAGCCCTGAGCAATGAGGGAGGGACAGGATGTGCCTTGCCAGGGGCTGGGGCTCAGCCCTTGGCCCTTTGCATTCCTGAAACACATCCAGGTTTGCTCAGCATCACAGACACCTTTCCCTTGTTTGTCCCCCCTGTCATCACTGCCTCCAGCGTTCTGCTCTAATAGAACCCTGGGGACACAATCTCAGTCGTGTCCCTCAGTGGGACCTATTAAAATTTCAAGAAACTTCAGTGCTTCAATTTAAATTTGAATTATTAAGAAGACTTTTTGAACACTCTCTCAGGGACTGAGTCTGATGTAAACAGCACCAAATCCCTTAGAATTTCATTCAAGTCCTTGTGCTGTGTCTGTGCTGCTGAGCTGCTGAGCTGGGCCAGGCTCCTGGCACAGAGGAAGCTCCCATGCTCAACCAAGAAGATCTTCCAAAAGACATTTGTGCTGAGGAGCAGCTCCTCTGCCAGCCCAGCAGGGCTGAGGGCACTGCCTGCAGGCACTGAGGGCACAGGAGCCAGGCACAGACAGGCTCAAGGCAATCAGGACTGGGAAGACATTGAGCTGAGGCTGCACTTGGGGAAACATCTTCACAGCCCTGGACATGGTGAGTGTGTGGGTGCAGGGCAATGTCCCCTGTGCTCCTGGAGGGATCTCCTGGAGCCAGCACAGCCCACAGCCTGGGGGATGTGTCAGGAGGACTCTCCCCGTTTCTCTGAGATAGAGGCAGAAGAGGAGGAGGAGGAGGAAGAGGAGGATGTGCTGCAGAGCGGGGCTGCCCTGGGCACTGTCAGAGGGACAGGGCAGGACGGCTCCTGCTGCCAGGGACGGCTGCAGGGGCTGAAGCTGGGGCTGCAGCCAGGGCTGCCCAGGGCTGTCCTGCAGAGCAGCTCCTGCAGCCCTCAGGGCTCTTGACCAGCCCAGGCCATGTGCCACCTGCCAGGGACAGCTCTCAGCCTGTCTGGGAGCTCTCCAAGGACTGTGGGGAGAAGTTGGAGATGGAAGGAGCCACCCCCATCAGGGCAGATTCCTCCTGCTGTGGAGATGGTGCTGCTTGGCCAGGGCTGCTCTCAGCTTTCTCCTCAACGGAAGGGAAAGGGGCTGTCAGCTGTGTCTGTGTCACTGAGCCTCCTTTCCTGTCCCACTGGGGATCAGCAGATCTACCTCAGATTTCCCTCACAAAGTGCCTCCTCACCCTCCTCTGCCTACAGACAGCAGCAGCAGCTCCTTGTCTTGCAGCATCTCTGTTTGTGTGAGCTGCCCTTAAGGCCCTGCTGCCAGGGAGATGCCCCTGGGCAGTGCCCTGTGCTGGGAGGGCTCTGCAGGGCAGAGCTGAGCCCCCAGGGCTGGGCTGGGCTCTGGGAGCAGTGACAGGGACAAGCCTTGGATACACAGAAACAGCTCTCAGTAGGTAGCAGAGAGCCAGACCAACTCTTGGTATCCCTTCCTGTTCAGCTACACAGGGCAAGAGAGAAGAGTTTACAGAGACTGACTTTGAAACTGGACCGTCCAAAAACGCCACTTTATTTTTCCAGCACATTTTAAGTCTGATCACCCCGAATTAGAGGGAGGTGTAATAAGCAAAGGGCAACTGTGTGGGACCAGTAGGTGGGACTGCACTGGGGCACAGGGAGCCCTGTTTTCCCTCTGGGTTCCCCAGTGTTCAGGCTGAGAGCAATGCTGAAGATGAGGCACAAACTCAGCAGCAAAAACATGAACTCCAAAATAGAACAGTTTAGCAAATGACTGCCCAAAGTAAGAGAAGTAAGTTTGAAGGGATTCCAAAGAACATTTTATAGGATTGGCTAAAACAAGTTGGTCCCAGTTTTATCAATACCTTCTTTCAACAGTCTCCGATGCCTAGAGTGAAGAAATGTCCAACAGCAGCTCCATCAGCCACTTCCTCCTGCTGGCATTGGCAGACACGTGGAAGCTGCAGCTCCTGCACTTCTGCCTCTTCCTGGCCATCTCCCTGGCTGCCCTCCTGGCCAACGGCCTCATCATCAGCGCCGTAGCCTGCGGCCACCACCTGCACACCCCCATCTTCTTCTTCCTGCTCAACCTGGCCCTCACTGACCTGGGCTCCATCTGCACCACTGTCCCCAAAGCCATGCACAATTCCCTCTGGAACACCAGACACATCTCCTGTGCAGGATGTGCTTTACAAGTGTTTTTCTTTACGTTCTTCAGCAGAGTTTTTCTTTCTGACCATCATGTGCTACGACCGCTACGTGTCCATCTGCAAACCCCTGCACTACGGGACCCTCCTGGGCAGCAGAGCTTGTGCCCACATGGCAGCAGCTGCCTGGGCCAGTGCCTTTCTCCATTCACTGCTGCACACGGACAATACATTTTCCCTGCCCCTGTGCCAGGGCAATGCCCTGGGCCAGTTCTTCTGTGAAATCCCTGAGATCCTCAAACTCTGCTGCTCCAAATCCAATCTCAGGGAACTTGGGCTTCTTGCTGTTAGTGTCTGTTTAGCTTCTGGATGCTTTGTGTTCATTGTTTTCTCCTATGTGCAGATCTTCAGGGCTGTGCTGAGGATCCCCTCTGAGCAGGGACGGCACAAAGCCTTTTCCACCTGCCTCCCTCACCTGGCCGTGGTCTGTCTGTTTTTCAGCACTGCTTCATTTGCCTACCTGAAGCTCCCCTCAATCTCCTCCCCATCCCTGGACCTGGCACTGTCAGTTCTGTACTCAGTGGTGCCTCCAGCCCTGAACCTCTTCATCTACAGCCTGAGGAATCAGGAGCTCAAGGCTGCAGTGTGGACACTGATGACTGGATGCTTTCAAGAGCATTAAACTGTTGGCAAATTTATGCAAATCACTTCTAATAAAAGTAATTTTTCATACTTCTTGTTGATTTGCTTGTGTGTTTTTTTCCCTTTGTTTTACTTTTAAATATTGTCCACAAAGATATCATTTTCCATTTCTCATTTTGGTTCTCTCCATATTCCCTGTAGCCACAGACTGTTAATGAGGAGCTGTGGCCTCGGTGGCTTTCATGAATTAAGGATCTCCCAGCAAAGTTTTCTCCAGAGATGCCCCTTCTGTTCCCTTCTCTGGAGCTGCAGCAGCAATGTCTGTGTGCAGAGCTGGGGGCAGATCAGTGCTGGCACAGCAGCTGTGCCCAGCAGCAGCAGCACTTGGTGCTGCCAGTGCTGCTCCCGTGCCACTGCCCCTCTGCCCTCCTGGCCCTCGTGTTGCTGCAGGGCCTGAGTGCTCTGGGGGCCGGGCACAGCCCTGGGGGTGGCAGTGCCGGGGCTGCAGCAGGGACAGGCCATGGGCACTGCTGGGGCAGAGCTGACGCCTCAGGGCAGGGCCTGGGGGCTCCAGGCTCCTTGGTCAGGCTCTCTCCACAACACTTGGCCAGCCCAATGCTGAGCAGAGAAAAGCCCCGGGAGCAGCCCCAGGCTGGCCGTGGGCAGGCTGGGGGCAAACAGCATGGCTGGTGCTCTGCAAGCTCCCTGCAAGGGGGACACCCTGGCAAGGAGCAGCAGAGCAGGGACTGATCCATCCCCACTGTGCTGGACACCCCAGGGCAGCGTCCCAGAGCGTCCTCATGCACCTGCCAACAACATCCCCCCTCTGCAGCCCTGGCCTCTCCCCCAGCTCTCACAGGAGCCACATCCTTGCAGGCACACACACGGCAGCACTGGCTCAGGAGCCCCTGTTTGCATTGCACACAGCAGGCTCAGCACCCCCATGGTGCTGCTGTGGGGACATGAAGCTGAGTGAGCACAAATGCCATCAGCCCCTGGGGCCAGCAAGGGCTGGGGGACGGCAGGGAAACCACTCAGATTTGTCATGGCCTCTGGAGTCAGCCAGAAAGTTTGTTCCCATGAGCTGTGAGTTTCCTGTCCCACTGCAGACGTTGTTGCTCAGAGCCAGGGCTGCCTGGCAGCCACCCCCAAACTGCCCTGAGCATTTCCTTTGATTCACTTTTGCTTTCTTTCCTCTTTCCTGATCCAGATTTCTTCGTCTTGCCCACCCCTGTCCGCTCCCATTCAAACAGCCGCTCCTTGTTTGTCCCTTCTTCTCTGGCCCCACTCCTCATTTCAGTTCCTGAGCTGGCACCATGGGAACATCTCTTGGGGAGCAGGATCATCCTACAAGTGCTGCAGGAATTGTCTCCAGGGTCCTGCAGTGTCAGGTGCTGCTCCCTTGCCAGAGGCACCACAGGCCAGGGGGGCACATCTGGGCTGCTGTGTCTGGGTGTGGGGCTCCCTGTTGTGGGCAATGAGGAGGGGCTGGAGAGGCTCTGCAGGACTGACAGGATGGACTTTGGGGCTGTGTGGAGAAGCTGAGGGACCTGAGCTGCTGGACCTTGTGAAGAGGAGGCCCAGGGCTCATCCTGCAACTGCTCCAGGGGTGGTTTCAGAGAATCACAGAATCAGCAAGGTTGGAAAAGACCTTGGAGATCATCAAGCCCAGCCTGTGCCCTGACACCACTTTGTCTCTCTGAGCCTCCTCTTCTCCAGGATAAACAACCCCAGCTCCCTCAACCAGTCCTCATAGGACCTGTTTTCCAGACCCCTTGTTGCCCTTCTCTGGACACGCTCCAGCCCCTCCATGTCCTTCCTAAATTGGGTCCCCAGAACTGGACACAGCACTCGAGGTGCTGCCCAACCAGAGCTGAGCACAGAGGAAGAATCACTGCCCTGGTTCTGCTGGACACACCATTCCTGATCCAGGCCAGGAGCCACTGGCCTTCTTGGCCACCTGGGCACACTGCTGGCTCATGTCCAGCCTGCTGTCCATCAGTGCCCCCAGGTCCCTTTCTGCCTGGCTGCTGTCCAGCCACTCTGTCCCCAGCCTGGAGCACTGCAGGGATTGTTGTGGCCAAAGTGCAGGACCCAGCACTTGGTCTTGTTAAACCTCACCTTGCTGGATTTGGGCCCTGGATCCAGCCTGTCCAGGCCCCTCTGCAGAGCCCTCCTGCCCTCCAGCACATCCACACTCACACCCAGCTTGGTGCCATCTGCACATTTGCTGATGCTGCACTCAATGCCCTCATCCAGATCATCAATGCAGATATTGAAATCCACGCTGGCTGGCTCTGATCCCTCAGCCAGCCTGGAGGTGCCCTGTGATGGCACTCAAGGTGATCTGTTCCATCACCTCACCAGGCACCCAGGTCAGGCTGACAGGCCTGCAGTTCCCCACATCCTCCTTCCAGCCCTTCTTGGGGATGGGCTCACATTGGCACCTCCAGTCCTCTGGCGCCTCCCTGCTGAGCCAGCACTGATGAGAAATGATGGAGAGCAGCTTGGGGAGCTCATCCAGCAGCTCCCTCATCCCCCTGGGATGGGTCCCATCTGCTCCCACAGACACCTGTGAGCATCTGAGTGGCTCAGCAGGTCCCCAGCTGCTTCCTCCAGGATTACAGGGGGTCTCTTCTGCTCCCTGTCCCCATCTGTCACCAAAGGATTACACTTGTAAGGACAAGCTGTCTTCTTGTTGAAGACTGAGGGAAAGAAGGGCTTAAGTATCTCAGCCTTTTCCTCATCTCTGGTAACCATATCCTCCCAAGTAGAAATTGAGGTTTTCCTTGTATCTGCTTTTGCCATTAATGTATTTATAAAAGCATCTTTATTGTCCTTCACAGAAGTGGCCAGTTAGGTCCTAATTAATCTTTCACCTCTCTGATTTTCTTCCTGCATGACCTAGCGACAGACTTGAACACTTCCTGAGTTTCCTGCCCCTCTATCCAAAGTTGATGTAGCCCCTTTTTTCCCCTGAGTTCCTGCAAAAGTTCCATGTGCAACCAGGCCAGTTATTGTCCTTGCTGGCTTATTTTTTGGCACATAGAGTCAGTCTGCTCCTTTGCCTTCAAGAAATTTTCCTGAAGTATGTCCATCCTTTCTGGATTATTTTGTTTTAAAGGGATTCTTCACTTAGAAATTCAGGACCTGGTTTAGAATTTCCCATATCTACATCCTGAATAGGCCCAAGTCTGCAATGGGTTCTCAGGGAACCAGGGCCCCATTGTGACAAAGCATGGCCTGATGGAAACCCGGTGCCTCTGGGACATCTCCAGCCTCGGAGGAAGCAAGTGTCCATTGTGACACAGCACAGCCTCGTGAATCACAGGAGAGCACAGTGACACCATGGGATCCTGGGGAGCCAAGTGTCCATTGTAAACACAGCGGGGCCTCATGGAAGCCAGGAGATCATTGTTAGGACACACTGTCAAAATTGGACCTTGCTTCTGTGAGATTTCATTGCCCCACAATGTTCTCCTGGGTTCCAAGAGGCCTCGCTGTGTCTCAATGGCCCTTTGCTTCCATGAGCCATGGCAGGGTCCCCCTTGCCCCTGGGTTCCATCAGGCTGTGCTGTGTTGACAACTGACACTTGCTGCCATGAGATTCCATTGTGTCACAATGGTGCCCATGTTTCCATGAGGCTGTGCTGTGTCACAATGGGCACTGGATTCCACAAGAGCTGGCAATGTCCCAATGGCAAAAGGGTTCCATGAGGCCATGCCATGTCACAACTGCCTGTGGCTTCCATGAGATTCCTTTGTGACACAGAGATCTCCTAGACCCCATGAGGCCTTTGTCTGCCACAGTGGTGTCTTGTTTCTAGAATGCCTGGCAATATTTCTGTGGCCCTTGAGTTCCATGTGGCCTCTGTCTGTCAGAATTGACCGCCCTTTGCTTGGCCCCGCCCCTTTCCCCTCACAGTTCCCGCCCTTTCCTTGACCCCGCCCCTTTCCCCTCACAGTTCCCGCCCTTTCCTTGACCCCGCCCCTTTCCCCTCACAGTTCCCGCCCTTTTCTTAACCCCGCCCCTTTTCCTCACAGTTCCCGCCCTTCCCTTGACCCCGCCCCTTTCCCCTCACAGTTCCCGCCCTTTCCTTGCCCCATCCCCTCCCAGTTCGGGGCTCGGAACGGGAGAGGAGGAGGAGGGAGGGAGGAAGAGGCAGAGCGGCAGCAGGAAGCAGGAGCAGAGAAGGAGCGAATCAAGCGCGCGACCCTGGAGCTCCCTGAACTCGCAGCCCCCCGGGACCATCGCCCCCCATCCCGCAGGTGCCCGGGGAGGGGGAGCTCGTCCCAAATATCCCGGGGTATCCCTGGGTTTGGTGTTATTTTTGGGGGGGATGTTTGGGTGTTGCAGGGCTGCAGAGGCGCAGATGGCCCTCGGGGGGACATCGGGGGGTCCCCGGGAGGTGTTTTTGGGGGTCCCGGCGGGTGCCGGCAGAGCCCCGGCGGGGCCCGGGGGGATGCGCGTCCCCCCGCGGTGGGGGTTGGGCTTCCCGGGCCGGGCCCTGCGAGCTGTGCCGGGGCCAGGTGGGGAGCGCGCGGGAGCGGCGGGATCGGCGGGGGGACACCGGTTTGGGGGAGCCCCGGGAGAGCCGCGGCTTCCCTGAGCGGGAGCCCAGAGACAGGAGAGCCCCAGAAGGGCAAAGCGGGGAGCCCGAGAGGGGGGGACCCCTGGGATTGCCGGGACCCCGGTGGGGGGTGCTGGGGCTGGAGGGGCGGCATGGCCGGGAAAGGGGTTCGGGGGTGCGGGAGCCAGGAGTGGCTGCTCCCAGTATGAGCCCAGTCGCTCCCAGTATGATCCTGTTGCTCCCAGTAGCAGCCCAGGCAGTCCCAGTGATTCCGTATCATGATGTAATTTACCCCAGCACGGTCCCAGTTTCGCCCACTTCCTCCCATGATAACGGAAACTAAAAGAGAAACAAAAATACTTTTAACAACAATTTTAAATGTAGAGAGTCAAGGCATTTCTGTATTTTCTGGCCACGATGTTGTGGCCCGGGTGTACCACAGAAATCTCATCCACACATAACCCAGCTGTGCAGAGACAATCATTCCATGACACTCCCTTTTCATGAAATTTTTCAGATCTTTTATACAGTCAATGCTCATGGAAATGAATTGAGTTAGTGTTCTTTGGTCTCAAGGTGCAAATATTCAGTTCCTAATATTTGGCCTTCTTTTGGATCTGGATTTCTTCCCTTCTGCTGTTAATTCCGTCTTGATTCCCTGATTTTCTTATCAGTGTTTTCAGAGGAGATGTCTGCAATTCTGCCAGAGGCAGAGTCTGGGGTAGATGTTCCTCGGTGGCCGCTGATGTTCTGTTAATGGCCGCTGATGGCCCTTGATCTTTAAGCTGCTCCCAGTCTGTTGATGTGTTGTGTTCATCAGACCCCACCTGGTGCAGCAATGCCCTGGAAAGAAACAAAGAAGTCTTTTTGTAGGGCAAATTAATCCCCTCGACTAAGGTTATGCAAAGATTTTTGCAAGGATACGATTTCCAACACCACTTGTGTCCAATGCGTTCCCAGTTCTCCCAGTTGCCCCTAGCATAGCCCCTGCAACTGCCAGTAAGATCCCAGTATGAGTCCAGTATGATGCCAGTCTCTTCCAGCAGGGCCCCAGTCACTCACACTTCCCCCAGTTGCCCCAGCATGGTCCCATTTTTCCTTCAGGAGATTCCCAGTCGCTCCCAGTTAGGTCCCAGTCACCAGCCCTATGGTCTCAGACATTCCCAGAATATCCCAGTGTGGACACTCACATTTAGAGAGCTAGGAAATTGCAGCTTGGCAATTCTTTTCAGGCCTGGATTTCTCCTGTCTCTCAGGTCCATTCCCAGGCTGACAAGCTGACTACAGCTTCAGTTAGGGACGCAGTCTCCCAGAGCGATAACTTGGTGAAAAACAGAAGGGAATACATAATAAAGATTAACACCTGGTGTCTTTCCCATGGGACATCCGGACATTCTGTCCCAGGGATTTTTTTCCAATTGTTCAATGAACTACTGTCCTGTCCTAACTGCACGTAACACACTTTAAATACGGGATGTCTGTACAATAAAGTTGGCCTTTTTTCCCCAAAAGAGGTCCGTGTGTGTTGCTGTCTTTTCTCTCTCTTTGCAGCGTAGTAACCACATCCCAGTTGCCCTGAACAATCTCATAGTCCTTCCCAGCCACTCCCAGTTACCTCAGCATGGTTCACCTGCCCCCAGTTTGATCCCAGTTGCACCCAGTTTTCCCTAGAATACTCCCAGCGTCTCTCAGGGTGCTTTGTGTATTTTTTTGGGGCGGGGGGGATGTTTGGAGAATGCAGAGCTCCAAATCTGATCAGAAAATGCTCCACGGGGGACATTGGGGGGTCCCGGTGGCGGCTGCCGGCAGAGGCACGCTGGAGGAGCAGAGCCCTGTGTCCCCCAGGCCCCCAAAGTGGGGAGCCCAGAGAGGGGGGAGCGCCGGGATTTTGGAACCCTCAACAGCCTGGAGAGGGGCAGGGGGGACTCCCTGGACCCCCTGCACCCCAAAGCAGAGAATAAGGGGAGAAGGGACCCCAAAAACACCCAGCATCCCTAAATGGGGGGACAGAAGAGGGGGGAAGTTTTTGGATTGCTGGGACTCCCAGCAGCCTGGGGAGGGCGGGGACCGAGTAGATGGGGGACCCCCAATACAAGCGTGACCCCCAGCAGCTGAGACAGGGGGGAACCCCCAAACACCGAAGGGGAGGGACCATTCCCAGGAACCCCTGGGAGGCATTTTCAGGGCTGAATGTTGGTGTTTGGGAGGTTTTTATGGACCCGAGATGCTCGGGGACTTCTAGAGATGGAGTTGGGCAGCAGGAACCTGCAACACAACGCACACATCCCTTGTTTTTCCCCAAACCAGGATTTCCCATTCCCAAACCCTTGGCCCGATGGAGAAGGAGGAGGCTGCGAGGAAGACGAAGATGCCCCAGGAGCCCCAGGCAGGTGAGGAGGAAGTCAGTGCCCCTTTCCCCCTCTGTCCTGCTCCATCTCCCAGCCCAGCACGGCCCCCGGCTGCAGGACAACCCCGCTGCCGACGCCGTCCTGCCGGGGACGCGCTGGGGGGATCTCCTTCCCCTTCCCTCTGGCACGGAGGCAAATCCCATCCTCTGCTTGTCCTTCCTGCCCCAGACAAGGAGCTGAGCACGGAGAGCAGGGAGGACAAATCCCCGCGGCAGAACCTCGTGGAAGAGGCCGTTTGGAGCGGCTCCACGGCGCAGGAATGCAACGGGGAGGAAAAGCCACGGAGATCCCGCACGAGGAGGGGCTGCAAACGCAGATGGCGGGGATCTGAGGAGGAAAGCCCCAGCCTGGGCCGGGGGGGCTGTCAGAGATGGAGCCAGAGCTTGGAGCTGGTGGTCCATGAGCAGCTTTGTAATGGGGAGAAGCCCCACAAGTGCTCAGAGTGTGGGATGAGCTTGAGGTGGAGGAACAGCATGATCCGCCACCAGAAGATCCACACTGGGGAGAGGCCCTACGAGTGTGGGGAGTGTGGGAAGAGCTTCACTGAGCGCAACACATTGATCTGCCACCAGAACATCCACACTGGGAAAAGACCATACCAGTGTGAGGAGTGCGGGAAGGCCTTCAGGCAGCGTTCCCACCTGATCCGCCACCAAAGTGTCCACACTGGGGAGAGGCCCTACGAGTGTTCCAAGTGTGGGAAGAGGCTTACCACCAGCTCCCATCTCCTCAGGCACTTCCAGACACACAGGGAGGAGAGGCCTTTCCAGTGCTCCAACTGTGGGAAGGGCTTCAGGCGAAACTCCCACCTCACCAGACACCGGCGCATCCACACTGGGGAAAAGCCTCACAAATGTGAGCAGTGTGGGAAGAGCTTCAGTGAACGCAGCACATTGATCCGCCACCAGAACATCCACACTGGGAAAAGGCCATACAAATGTGGGGATTGTGGGAAGGCCTTCAGGCAGCGTTCCAGCCTGATCTGCCACCAAAGTGTCCACACTGGGGGGAGGCCCTACGAGTATCCTGAGTGTGGGACAAACTTCTCTCAGAGCTCAGCTTTGAACAGACACCAACAGAGGCAGCATTAATGCAATCCCTGTAAATCCCCCTAGTGCAAGAAAATCTTGTGTGCTGCTCCAACTCCATCCCCCACTGCAGAACTCATGTTGAGCAGAGCCCTGGTGACCCACATTCTCTGGGATCCATCTGGGGAAGACACCTGGCTGGTTATCCTTTTGTTTTGGCCTTAGTTTTTCTCTCTTCTCCATTTCTTTTCACACCAAAAGCCAAGAGGATTTAGGTCACCTAAAAACCTCTCAAATCCCTCTGAAAGCACCTCAGTTTTAATCCAAAATGGCTCAATCCAACTGCAAAGTGGATCCTCAAAACAACTCAATCCCCCAGGAACCTTACTGGATTCCACAGCCACCAGGGTGAGAAGGGGTTGGAAGGAGATTGGGAGAAGTGGGATCCAAATTTGGAGCACTGGGATTGGGATTGTGTTGGGCTGGCTGCCAAGGGATGGATTTGATAGTAAATAAAGTTTCACAATTCCTGATTTCTGTCCCAATCACTTCCAGTCAGTTGCAGTTCTGTTTTCAGTGGCACCTTCTCACCTGATTGTGTTTGTGTCCTCCTTTCTCTCCTGTCTCTCTCTGCCTGCTCTGTTTCTGTCTCAGGGTCTCCCCTGACCCAGGGCAGCTCCCACCAAAGACCCTCTCCTGATTTAATTCCCCGTGCAGGAGCTCCAACAGCCATGGGTGAAGTTAGGAAGGCTGGCAGTGAAATGTCCCTGTAAGATCTTGCTGCACTTGGCTTTTGGCCCCTTCTGAAGAGCTTTGCCTTCAAGGGCAGGAACATCTTTTCCTGGCTGGGAACTGGAATTCCAGACCCTGGCAGTGTGAGCCATGCAGGAGCATCCAGACTGGGATCATGGGGGCTGGGATGACATGGACTGGGATCCTCCAGACTGGGACTGCACAGACTGGGACCAGTTGGATCAGGGCCAAACACACTGGGATTTTACAAACTGGGATCACATGGACTGGGATTGTACAGACTGGGATCACATGGACTGGGATTGTACAGACTGGGATCACATGGACTGGGACCATATGGACCGGGATGGCTGCACCAGAACGATGGGAACCGAGGCTGTCCCGCCCCACCCAGGGGTCCCTCCCAGTCCTGCCCAGTCCCGTGCGGGGGCGCAGCCAAAACTCCCCGGAGTGAACGCGGAGATCCCGGAGCGCTGCCGGTGTTGGTCTCTGTCCCGGTGCTGGTCTGGGTCTCAGTCTTGGAGCAGTCCTGGAGCGCTCCTGGTTCTGGTTCTGGTCCCGGTCTCAGTCTTGATCCCACAGTTGTGCTGGTCTCGGTCTCATTCTCAGTCCTATAGTGATTCCAGTGATGGTAATGTTTTCAGTCTTGGCCTTGGTCTAATTCTTGGATTGGTCTTGGTCCCAGTGTTGGTACTGGTGCTGGTGTTGGCCCTAGAGTGATCCCAGTGCCAATCTCAGCCTCAGGCCCAGTTCCAGAGCGGTTCCAGTCTCGGTGTTGGTGCCGATGCTGCTCTGATTCTCAGTCCCAGAGTTCTCACAGTGCCAGTGCCGATCCCAGAGCAGTCCTGGAGCCCTCCCGGTGCCGGTTCCTGTGTCAGTGTGGGCCTCAGTTTTGGTCCCAGTGCCAGTTCTGGTGCTGGTCACACTCTCAGTCTCGGTCTTGGTCCTAGTCCTAGTTCCAGTTCTGAAGTGGTTCTGGTCTCAGTTCTGGTGTCGGATCTATTCCCACTCTTGGTCTCAGTGTCCATTTTGATTTCAGTCTCTGTCCTGGTTTAGGGCAAATTTGGGGGAAATCCTTCGGAAGGAGCCCCCAGACAGCAAACCCCCACAACTCTTCCCCCCCCCCCCCCCCCCACCGGGTTCAGGAAGAATTTCCTCAGAGAAGAGTGGAAAAAAAAAAAACCGTGTTTATTTAACACGTGAAACACTCCCCAGTACAGAAAAAACAACACCAGCTGACAAAAAAACTCTTTCACCGTTCTGAAGGGATGACAAACTCAGAGAGTCTCTCCAGCGAGTGGTCGCCCAGTTATCAGTCTCTGGCGCTGGGGAATGGCTGCTGCAGGTGACAGAATGCAGACTCCTGGTGTTTCTTGGTGTTTCCAAGGTCCCCGTATGGAACAGGTTCTGATGGTATCCGGGGGGAGTGGGGAAAAAAAACAGTCCAGGGAAAAAGTTGGACTGCCTAGCTGAACTAACTAATAAGCAAAAGCAAGGGCAAAGCAAAGGAAAGAAAAAGAGGCAGAAGCGAGCAAGCAGGCAAGCAAGAGCTAAACCTCTCCTAAACACAGACCATGGGGGAGGTGAGCCGGCTGATAACAAGACAAAACAAAGCTTCACTTTCAGAGTCAGTCCTGAAAGCACAGGGCATAATACCAAACATAAACAGAACACACGATTGGAGATACAAACACCATAACATCACCCTAGGACAGTCTCATTCTTTTTTCTGATGCCATTTCTTGTGACAGTCTTGGTCCCAAAGATTTTAGGCCCAATTGGGTGATTTTATACCAAACTGGGCAGTTTTAGGCTGGATTTTAGGCCACTTTTGGACTCTGTTAGGCTCATGTGTATGATTTTAGACTCCCTTTGGGTGGAGTTGAGGCCCCTTTGGGTGATTTCAGGCCAAACCTGGTGGATTTAAGCTGGACTTGTAGCACTTTTTTCTGTGATTTTAGGCTAAACCAGGCCCTTTTAGGATCCCGTGGCACTTTGGTCTGATCATTCTCCTCACAGTTCCCGCCCTTTGTTTGACCCCGCCCCTTTCCCCTCACAGTTCCCGCCCTTTCTCTGGCCCCGCCCCTTTCCCCTCACAGTTCCCGCCCTTTCCTTGGCTCCGCCCCTTTCTAGCCACAGCCCCTCTCTTTAGCCCCGCCCCTTTCTTTCCGACCGAGCCCCTCTGTTCACCACGCCCCTTTCCCCTCTAAGCCCCGCCCATCTCAGGGCGCGTTCCTCTCGCGCATGCTCAGAACACTCGGAGGTGCGTTCCGGGCTCCGCCATCTTTGCTCCCTGTCTGCCTGCCCGGCTTCAGCATGTCCGAGAGCTACGGTGGGGCTGGGGGGATCCATAGGGGAACTATTGGGGATCTATAGGGGGGTCTGAGGATTTCTATAGAGGATTTGGGCTTGCTAATAGAGGATTTGGGGTTACTGAGGGGTCCCTTATGGGTGATTGATAGGTCTATACGACATCTATAGACTGCTGGTGGAGGTTTTACAGTCCTGTGTGGTTCTGGGGGACTTGATAGGGGATTTAGGCTTGTCTATAGGGGATTTGGGATGCTCTGGGGCTCCCTAAAGGGGGTCTGGGAGGTCTATAGGGGATCTGTAGGGGACTGGGGTGTCTGAGGTTCTCTATAGCTGATTTGTGTTTGTCTATAGGGGACTTGTGGGGTCCCTAACGGGGGACTGGGAGGTCTATAGGGGATCTATAGGGAACCGGGGTGGCTTTACAGTGCTGGGGGGTTCTGGGGGTCTGTATAAGGGATTTAGGGTTGTCTGTGGGGGATTTGAGGAGCTCTGGGGAGTCCCTAAATGGGGTCTGGGAGGTCTATAGGGGATCTGTAGGGAACTGGGGATCAGTATATGGGATTTGTGTTTGTCTCTAGGGGATTTGGGGGACTCTGGGAGGTTCCTAAAAGGGGTCTGGGAGGTCTATAGGGAATCTATAGGGTCCAGGGGGGTTTCAGGGTTTCTACAGGGGTATTTTGAGGTTCTTAAAGGGAATTCTTGGGAATTTTGTACTCTGTCCAGGGAATTCTTGGGGTTTCTGTAGGGAATTCTGTGGCTCCTATGGAGAATTTTGGGAATTTTGGGGTCCTTAAAGGAAACGTGGAGGTCTCTTGGGAACTTTGGGCTCCCATAAGGAAACGTTGGGGTAATTAAAGGGAATTTTGTAGTGTCTGTTGGGAATTTTTTGGCCTATTTTGAGAATTGTGGGGTCTTCACCGGGATGTTTTTAGAATTTTGGGTCCAAACATAGGACTTTTTAGGTCCATATTGGGATGTCTTGAAATTATGGGGTCCTCCAATGGAATTTTGGAGGTTTCCCTAGAATTTTTTGGGGTTCCCTATTGTTATGAATGATATTCTATTTTTCCAATTTATCAAGTAGCAAGATTAAATGTAGCAGCAAACTTTTAATAGTATCAATTATAAATGTATACAATTAAAGTATTGGAGATCAATACAATCAGAGTATTGAATCCATATATTTTAGGATAAGTAAAATTTGGCAGTAAGTAATTTAGTATAATTGAGGTTCATATAAAGCATGAGCAAAAACGACCAGGGAGGGCCCCCCAGCCGGGGATACGGGGAGGGACTCGCCCCTCCTCACGTACCAAAGCATCAAGGCTAACAATCCCCCTTATATACTATATGCTACACAAGTGTCTGGAAAACTCCTCCTAGTTTCTATTCCTAAAGTCTACGTCACTGTGTGTACGGAGCATGCTCTACTGATGGGTTAGGGGGTCTCTCATCCTTTTGAGGGTTTTATTTCTGATGAAGGCTCGTCGTCTTCATCAATGACCGAGCCGTGACCTGCAGGTAGTGCATGCTCACTATGTGACTGAGCAGATGTTTTCCATAAGACTCTAATTAAATCCCATGCCTGGAATCGTCTCATCTTGGCCCATTTCAAGGTTGAAACTCTATTTCTTGATGGTACTTATCAGACCTTTGTCCTTCTATTATTCCCTTCCAACATCCGTGTTCAACTCCCAATATCTGGAAGATGTCCTTTGACCTGTCTCACCCATCTCCCCACTCATTCTGTAAAAAATGTCTTCTTTTGATCTAAATAAAATTTTGTAAATCTAGTTACAATTTATTTAGCACGAATCACATTTATCACACAGTTCGAGCAGAACACTGGAGGCAGTGATGACAGGGGGGACAAACAAGGGAAAGGTGTCTGTGATGCTGAGCAAACCTGGATGTGTTTCAGGAATGCAAAGGGCCAAGGGCTGAGCCCCAGCCCCTGGCAAGGCACATCCTGTCCCTCCCTCATTGCTCAGGGCTCTTCCCGGCCCACTGGGCTCTGGGCATGTGCAATGCCAAGGGCAGCACCATGGGGCGGCCCCTGCCAGGCTGCTGAGCAGGGACAAGGAGGCAATGAGGCCCCAGCACAGCAAGGCTCACTTGTCCCCTGCTGGCCTCAGGCCCAGGGCCAGCGTGCATGGCCCAAGTGCTGCAGGAGTTGGCTGTGTCAGGGCCTTTCAGCTGCTGCCCATCCCTGTGCCCTCTGCAGCCCAGGCTGTCCTACGGTGTCCATGCCCTGCGCCTCTGTCCCTGCAGGCTGTCGTCATCCCCCGGCTGCCCCACCTCGCTGGCCCCTTCCTTTGCTGACAGCTCTGCCTCCTGCCTGCCTCTGCCTGGACACACAAAGCCTTGGGCTGGCCCACACTCCTTCTGGGGAACGTGTTTCACCACAGCCCTTCCCTGGGTGAGAAATTCCTTTCTCCTTGTGTCCAGTCTGGTCCACATCAATTTCCCTTGGCATTAATTAATTAATTCTCAGGCTGTTTTCTGCTATATCTAAAGGATCCACCATCTCTGAAACTGACCTTCAGCCCCTCCCAGGGCTCTCCTTTGCTCTCCTCAGTCTCCACTCCACTGAGCACAGAGCTCCTTTGCCCCTGTACAGTGTTCATATGCTTGCAGCTTCCAAACCCCACCTGGGGAGATCTCTGGGCCCTCTCCAAGGTCTTGGCAAATGAGAATATTCTGCTTATAGTGTAAGAAAATCACCAGACAACAAGGCAGGACCTGTCTGTCCTGGCTACATTTTTCTGGGTGCAGTCCTCGGATAGATGGAATTTTAGCTGTAGAATCCCAATTTTGGCCATTGACACCTCGTTGAGAAGGGCAGTTCTTTTCCACTGGAAGGAAAATGCAGAGCCCCATGTTTGGTGTTAGATGAGAGACTGCCTGCAGGAGGCCAAGGCCAGCCAGAGCTGTCTGTCCTGGCAGATTTTGGCTTGAAGAACCCTTGCAGATAGAGAACATTTTAGGGGGAGTAGCAATTTCAGCCTTGGGCAGCAGGAAAGAGGGATGGTTTATTTCCCTAGGAAGGAAAGCACAGAGCCCCAGTGCTCCAGAGGTTGATGAGAGGCAGCCCTCGACATGCCAGGGTCAGCCAGACCTGCCTTGTAGCCCCCAGGAGGCCAAACCATCCAGACCCATTCCATGTCCCCTTGGCTCCACAAGGCCCTGTAATGTCACAATGTTCTCCTTGCTCCTGAGGTGTCACAATGGCCCCTTGCTTCCATGAGGCCCTGCAGGGTCACAATGGCCCTTTGGTTCCGTGGGCCCCACAGTGTCACAATGGTCTCCATGATTCCATGGGGCCTTGCAGTGCCACAATGGTCTCCATGGATCCACGGTGCCCTGCAGGATCACAAGGGCCCTTGGGCTGCACCAGGCCCTGGAATGCAACAATGGCCTCTTGGTTCCACAAAGCCCTGCTGCTTCACTCTAGCCCCTTGGGACCATGCAGCCCAGCAGGGCCACAGTGATGTCCTTGGTGCCATGAGGCCCCACAGTGTCACCATGGCCCCTTGGATCCACGGGGTCCCCAAGGTGTCACAATGGTCTCCACAGGAAGGAAACAACCGAGCCCCAGTGTTGCAGAGGCAGATGTGGGGCAGTCACCAGAGGCCAAGGACAGCCAGACTTGATGGTATTTGCAGATTTGTCTTGGAGTAATCCCTGGATATGCAGAATTTTAGAGGTACAATACCAATTTCAGTATTGACATGGACATCTGGAGGAAAAGGATGGCTCTTTTCCATAGGAAGGAAATCATGGACCACCAGTGTTTAAGGGGCAGATGAAAGCCAGCCATCACAGACCCAGTCCAGACAGACCTCTCTGTTCTGGCAGCTTTTGTCTGAAAGCTGTCCTTGAATATAGGGAATTTCAGAGATGGAATCCTAATTTTGGCTATTTCTGCATAGATAAGAGGGATGGTTTTTGCCATTGGAAAAAAAGCACTGAGCCCCAGTGTTCGAAAAGCAGGTATGAGGCAGTGCCCAAGAAAGAAAAGGGCAGCCAGACCTGTCTGTCCTGGCAGCTTTCACTTGGGAGAAATCCTTGGATGTACAGAGTTTTGGAGGTGGAATCCCAATTTCAGCCACGGCTGCGTGGTCGAGGTGGATGGTTTCACCATAGCAAAGGAAAGTGAGAAGCCCACGTGTTTTGCAAGAAGATGAGAGGTGGCCACCCTTAGGCCAAGCCAGCCTGACTTGTCTCTCCTGGTACCTTTCATCTGGGATCTATCCTTGGACATAGGGATTTTTAAAGGTGGAATCTCAATTTTGGTTGTGGATGCCAGGATTGGAAGAAGAGTTGTTCTCATTAGGAAGGAAAGCACAGAGCCCCAGTGTTTCAAAGGCAAATGAAAGGTAGCCTTTAGAAAGCCAAGGCCAGCCAGACTTGACAACGATGGCAGCTTTTGTCTGGGAGCTGTCCTTGGATATAGGGAATTCTGGATGTGGATTCCCAATTTTGGCAATGGGCGCCTGGACATGAAAGGTGCTTTTTTCCCACAGGAAAGAAAACCACACGGTCCCAGTGTTTCAAAGGCAGATGAGAGGTGGCCTCTGGGTGGCCAAGGAAGCCAGATCTCTCTGTCCTGGCAGATTTCACCTGGGAACAATCCTTGCATCTAAGGAGATTTGGAGCAGGAATCCCAATTTTGGCCATGGGCACCTGGAGGAGAATGACAGTTCTTTTCCATAGGAAGGAAAGCACAGAGCTCCAGAGTGGGAAGACAGATTGAAAGGATAGTACAGAAGGCAATCTCTCCCAATGAATTACAGCTGTACTGATGACTGAGGAGTGGAAACATCTGTGCCTGCCCAAGGAGTTGGAGTGTTCTAAAAGAGTGGGTTAGCTGGCTGACCCAGAGTCTGCTGCAGTTTGGGATGGAGTCTGCTGGCTGTGCTGTGAGGAGGTAAGGGACATGCAGTCGTGCAAGAGACAGATAAGGTAAGAAGATGTTGTGTGAGGGTGTCCTGGGGTACAGTACAAAAATGTGTATTCTATCACCATCTGTTAAAATGTGGGAGGGGTGGTGATCCTTATCTCTGTGGGAGATATCCTCTGCTGATGTGACATCTGATAAGATCGGGGGATGATCATCGTTATCTTTTCACAACCCATCCTTCCTCCAGAAGATATATTCCGTTAATGGGCCATTAAGTCCTATTGTGTGACTGATAAGATTACATCATCCCATTGGGAGATGCCCCAGCCAGGAGCAGGAGCCATGCCTTTCCTACCTAGATAAAATACTGGGGTTTGGGACGCGAAGGCAGCCCTTTCCACTGGATCCCAGAGGAAAGTTGGGCCATTTCACATCATCGCTGAATCTTCAAAGGAAAACTGCACCTTCTGCAGGAGCACTGCTTCAACTGAACCACATCTGACATCCAGGAGGACTGCAGCCACCATTTATACGGACTGCTACCAACACCCTGACTGACAGGGTGTCAGGTTGTATTTCTGACTGTGTCGGTGGTTGTTTCTTTTACATTATTGCATATATTTTATTTTTTCTCTTTTTTTCCTATTAAATTATATTACTGACTTGGAGTCTCACACTGGTTTTACTTTCAAACCAACACATTTATTGGCGCCCAACGTGGGGCATGAAGGGTACTGAGAAAAGTCAGTGTTACAATTTTGTTTTCTCCATGATTCTCAACATGCTTACATGGGTTTTATATCTTGCTCTCTATATTTTTCCACACATGGGGAACTATCTGCCAGCTGTAATGCTCCTGTGTAGACCAGGATATGGTATAAAAATTGCTTTACTGGCCTATTATGTCTACTGCATGATAACCTCTGAGGCAATGAACATAATTCGGAATATATACTCGACTTTGTTTGCTTGTCCTAGTCTAGGTTGCTACATCCGGGGTTTTAACAATCACACCCAGCCCTTGGGGGGAGGGGTAAAGGATGATTTTTTCCAATCTTTCCGGCCTGATACAGTAGTTTTTGGAAATGTTGAGTTCCAGCTGGATGCTAAGGACAGCATAATATTGTTGTTAGTTCTGCTTTGTCTCCTCTGCACAGCCTCCAACATGCTTAGAAACAAAATATTACATGGCGTATTGATGTGTATTCTTGTGGAAGAGCAAAAAAGAAACAAATCAACTTTGTCCACGTCTGCACAGAATGTCACAAAGAGGAGAAGAACCAAACAAAAAGCAACAGTGTCCCTGTCTATGCAGACTGCCACAGAGGAGAAAAAAGCCAGAAGCACCATCAGCATCTCCACACAAACCATCACTGAGCCAGAACAGCCTAGACCAGTAGCAGGTGCCCCCATTCAGAAGAAGAAATCAAAGAGTAAATCAGTTCGCATAGTGACTGACGAGGACGTGGCAGGACCTTCGCACCCAGCGGACGTGACAGAGCCAGAAATCATCACTCGCTCTCTGTCCCTGGGTGAGCTGCGTGACCTGCGGAGGGAATTCACCCGCCAGACAAATGAGTCCATCTTGACCTGGCTGCTCCGCATCTGGGACGCTGCAGCCAATGACACCATTCTGGATGGATGTGAGGCCAGGCAACTGGGATCTCTGTCCCGGGATGTGGTCATTGACCAGGGGATTGGGAGAACCCAAGAAACTCTCAGCCTCTGGCGGCGACTGCTGACAAGTGTGAAGGACAGATACCTTTGTAAAGAAGATCTTCAGGTGCACCAAGGAAAATGGAGCACAATAGAACAAGGTATCCGATGCCTGAGGGAATTGGCCGTGCTGGAGATCATTTTCTCAGAAGATGAGAGATTTCCTAAGAGCCCAGACTGTGTCCGGTGCACGTCACAGATGACTGTGGTTTGAGATTCGCACGGCTTGGACCAGAGATGTATTCCCGTTACCTGGCAATGCTGCAGTGGAGGGAAGGTGTGGACATGGTAGGCGTCTTGGCCAATAAACTAAGAATTTATGAGGACACTGTCACAGCCCCATTTCGTACCCATGTCTCATCTGTGGAAACAAGGCTGGTGGAGCAAGTCTGAAGCTTGATTGAAGAGGACCATCAGAAACCAAAAAAAAGAAGGAAAACAACTACCAGATCTCACCAGAACCAACAAGAGTTTCTGCCATTAGGAGCTGGCGTTCCTCAGGCAGGGAGAGAGGACACACTCCACGAGGTAACCTCTGTTTTTTCCTTCAGGAGCATGGAGAAGACATGAGGAAGTGGGATGGAAAACCCACCTCCTCCTTAGCAGCCCGGGTACATGAGCTGAAAAGAGGGACACCTACCCCAAAAAGCTCATCTACAGTTAATGCTGCTCCAGTCTCTCATGTACAGAACTTCAGACAGTATCAGAATGATGATATTACTGATCCTCTTGAAGGAATCTCAAGAATCTATTTACAGGGAGAGAGCAACATGTACCAAGATCAGGAATAGAGGAGCCCTGCCTCTAGCCAGGTAGAGGAGAGGGATAATCAGATCTATTGGACTGTGTGGATCCGATGGCCTGGCACATCTGACCCACAAAAACATAAGGCTTTGGTTGACACCGGTGCCCAGTGTACTCTGATGCCATCAAAGTATGTAGGAGAAGAATCCATCTCTATTTCTGGGGTAACAGGAGGATCCCAGCAGCTGACTGTAGTGGAGGCCGAAGTGAGTTTAACTGGGAACAGGTGGCAGAAACACCCCATCGTGACTGGCCCAGAGGCCCCATGCATCCTTGGCATAGACTATCTTAGAAATGGATACTTCAAAGACTCAAAAGGATATCGCTGGGCTTTCGGGATAGCTGCTGTAGAGACAGACGGCATTAGAAAACTGAGCACCTTGCCTGGTCTTGCAGATGACCCCTCTGCTGTGGGACTACTGAGAGTTGAAGAGCAACAGGTACCAATCGCCAGAACAACAGTACACCGCCGGCAATACCGTACTGACAGAGACGCGGTGATTCCCATCCATGAAATGATCCGTAAACTGGAGAGCCAAGGATTGGTCAGCAAAACCCACTCACCCTTCAACAGCCCCATCTGGCCTGTGCGTAAATCTGAAGGAGAATGGAGATTGACCGTAGACTATCGTGCATTGAATTAGGTGACTCCACCGCTGAGCGCTGCTGTGCCAGACATGCTGGAACTGCAGTACGAGCTGGAGTCCAAGGCAGCAAAGTGGTACGCCACTATCGATATCGCCAATGCATTTTTCTCCATTCCTCTGGCAGCAGAATGCAGGCCTCAGTTTGCTTTCACCTGGAGGGGCGTGCAGTACACCTGGAATCGTCTGCCCCAGGGGTGGAAGCACAGTCCCACCATCTGTCATGGGCTGATCCAGGCTGCACTGGAAAAGGGTGAGGCCCCCGAACATCTACAGTATATCGATGACATCATTGTATGGGGCAGCACAGCAGGAGAAGTCTTTGAGAAAGGAGAGAAGATTATCCAGATTCTGCTGAAAGCTGGTTTTGGCATTAAGTGAAGTAAAGTTAAGGGACCGGCTCAGGAAATTCAGTTTCTAGGAGTCAAGTGGCAAGATGGACGTCGTCAGATCCCAACAGGGGGAATTAATAAGATCACCGCTATGTCTCCACCTACCAACAAGAAGGAAACACAAGCCTTCCTAGGTGCCATAGGCTTTTGGAGAATGCACATTCCTGAGTACAGTCTGATTGTGAGCCCTCTCTACCTGGTTACCCGCAAGAAGAACAATTTCCACTGGGGCCCTGAGCAGCAGCAAGCCTTTGCCCAGATCAAGCAGGAGATTGCTCATGCAGTAGCCCTTGGCCCAGTCAGGACGGGACCAGATGTGAAGAACGTGCTCTACTCTGCAGCCGGGAACCATGGTCTGTCCTGGAACCTGTGTCAGAAGGTGCCTGGTGAGACTCGGGATCGACCACTGGGATTCTGGAGCAGAAGGTACAAAGGATCTGAAGCCAACTACACTCCCACAGAGAAGGAGATCTTGGCCGCCTATGAAGGAGTTCAAGCTGCCTCAGAGGTGGTTGGCACAGAAACACACCTCCTCCTGGCACCCCAAATACCAGTGCTGGGCTGGATGTTCAAGGGAGAGGTGCCTTCCACACATCACGCCACTGACACCACATGGAGCAAGTGGATTGCTCTCATCACTCAGCGTGCCCGTATTGGGAATCCAAATCGTCCTGGGATTCTGGAAATAATTACAAACTGGCCTGAAGGTGAGACTTTTGGATTGTCTTCTGAAGAAGAAGAGGAGCAAGTGGCATGTGCTGACGAAGCCCCACCATATAATGAGCTACCGGAGGCTGAAAGACGATATGCCCTCTTCACTGATGGCTCCTGCTGAATAGTAGGCACTAACAGGAAATGGAAAGCTTCAGTATGGAGCCCCACACGACAAGTTGCACAAGCTACCGAGGGACAAGGTGGATCGAGTCAGGTCGCAGAGCTAAAAGCCGCCCAGTTGGCTTTGGATATTGCTGAACGAGAGAAGTGGCCAAGGCTCTCTCTCTACACTGACTCATGGATGGTAGCTAATGCTCTGTGGGGTTGGCTGGATAGCTGGAAAAAGGCCAACTGGTAGTGCAGAGGGAAACCCATCTGGGCAGCTGAGATTTGGCAGGACATTGCTGCCCAAGTAGAGAAATTGACCATAAAGGTTCGACACATGGATGCACATGTACCCAAAAGCCGGGCTAATGAAGAACATCACAGCAACGAGCAGGTGGACCGAGCTGCCAAAGTGAAAGTATCACAGGTGGATCTAGACTTGCAGCACAAGGGAGAATCATTCCTAGCTCGTTGGGCCCATGATGCCTCTGGGCATCAGGGGAGAGATGCAACATACCGATGGGCCCGTGACCGAGGGGTGGACCTTACCATGGACAGCATCTCCCAGGTCATCCACGACTGCGAGACCTGTGCCAAAATCAAACAGGCCAAGCGGGTGAAGCCTCTGTGGTAAGGTGGATGATGGTCGAAGTACAGGTATGGGGAAGCCTGGCAAATTGACTACATCACCCTTCCCCAAACCCGCCAGGGCAAACGCTACGTACTGACCATGGTGAAAGCAACTACAGGATGGTTAGAGACCTACCCTGTGCCTCATGCCACTGCCCGGAACACCATCTTGGGCCTAGAAAAACAAGTCCTTTGGAGGCATGGTACCCCTGAGAGAATTGAATCAGACAACGGAACCCATTTCAAGAACGGCCTTATCAACACGTGGGCCAGAGAACATGGCATTGAATGGATATATCATATCCCTTACCATGCGCCAGCTGCCGGGAAAGTTGAACGGTGTAATGGACTCCTTAAGACTACTTTGAAAGCACTTGGTGGTGGAACCTTCAGAAATTGGGAAATGAACTTGGCCAAAGCCACCTGGATGGTTAACACCCGAGGGTCCATCAATCGAGCCGGTCCTGCCCACTCTGAACCCCTGCACACAGTGGATGGGGACAAGGTCCCTGTGGTACACATGAAAGGTATTTTAGGAAAGACTGTTTGGATTAATCCCACCACAGGCAAAGGCAAACCAATCCATGGGATTGTTTTTGCTCAAGGACCTGGTTGCACTTGGTGGGTAATGCAGAAAGATGGGGAAACCCGTTGTGTACCGCAAGGAGACCTAATTTTTAGTGAGAACTGTATGTAAGGTTTCATTTTGTATTATATATCTGCAAGAGGGTATTGGTTTGGGTGTGATGTAGATGGTAATAGAATAAGGGGTGGATTATGTCCTGGGGTACAATGCAAAAATGTGTATTCTATCACCATCTGTTAAAATGTGGGAGGGGTGGTGATCCTTATCTCTGTGGGAGATATCCTCTGCTGATGTGCCATCTCATAAAATCAGGGGGATGATCATCGTTATCTTTCCACAACCCATCCTTCCTCCAGAAGATATATTCCGTTAATGGGCCATTAAGTCCTATTGTGTGACTGATAAGATTACATCATCCCATTGGGAGATGCCCCAACCAGGGGCAGGAGCCAAGCCTTTCCTACCTAGATAAAAAACTGGGGTTTGGGACCCGAGGGCAGACCTTTCCACTGGATCCCAGAGGAAAGTCGGACCTTTTCCACATCATCGCTGGATCTTCGGAGGAAAACTGCACCTTCTACAGGAGCACTGCTTCAACTGAACCACATCTGTCATCCAGGAGGACTGCAGCCACCATTTATACGGACTGCTACCAACACCCTGACTGACAGGATGTCAGGTTGTATTTCTGACTTTGTTGGTGGTTGTTTCTTTTATATTATTGCATGTATTTTATTTTTTCTCTTTTCTCCTATTAAATTGTATTACTGACTTGGAGTCTCGCACTGGTTTTACTTTCAAACCAACACATCCTGTTATGGAAAACATCTGCTCAGTCACATAGTGGGCATGCACTACCTGCAGGTCACACAGTGGACACTGATGAAGACGACGAGCCTTCATCGGAAATAAGACCCTCAAAAGGATGAGAGATCCCCTAACCCATTAGTAGAGCATGCGCCATACAACATAGTGATGTACATTTTAGGAATAGAAACTAGGAGGAGTTCTCTAGAAACTTCTGTAGCATATAGGATATAAATAGGATTTTTGGCCTTGATGCTTTGGTACGTGAGGAATGGCGAGCCACTCCCCATATCCCCGGTCAGTTTTGCTTATGCTTTATATGAACCTCAATTATACTAAATTATATTCTCAAATATATGCATTTTGATTGTATTCATCTCCAATACTTTAATTGTATCCATTTATAATTGTTACGATTAATTTAATTTAATCTCGTTGCTTGATAAACTGGAAAAACAGAACGTCATTCATAACATTATCAAACAAGTCAGAGCAAGAGAATGAGAAAATAATTCCTACGAAAACATCTTCCCCTCACCCTTCCCTCCTTCCCGGATTTCCTGTTATTCTCCATTCCCTCCCCTGTCCTCACACAGGGGATGGGGGTCACAGTCAGATCGTGTCACTGTTCCCGGTTCCTGTCTGCAGTACAGAGGTGGCTGCCCTGTCCCCGGGACTGTACCTTGGAAGGTTCAGACTTCTCGATCTGTCCACTCCATCTCCCCCTCCAATATGCACACACACACGCTTTTTTGCTTTTTTTTTTTTTTTTTTTTTTTTTTTTAGTAAAACAAAACAATATTCATAATTCTCTTAAGTCTTTGTTTTTCCCTAGTTCAAGAATTTAACACAGCCTTGGCTGAACAACAGTCCATGTCAATTAGCACCGTTTTCTAGAAGTGACAATCTCTTTCGTTCCTTCTTACCTACAAGTCCCTGGCCCTGTTTCCAAGCAGATTCCCAGGGTTTGTTTAAGTCACATTCACCCTGTTCCTTTCACCCGTCACTGCCGGAGCCCCCTCACCTGCTCACCCTCGCAGGTTCCTCCAAACGCGTGTCCCTGCCCGCGGGCTGGGCCGGGCCGGGCCGGGCTGGGCTGGGCCGGGCTGGGCTGGGCCGAGCTGGGCTGGGCTGGGCTGGGCTGAGCTGGGCCGAGCTGAGCTGGGCTGGGGGCAGCGAGCCCGGCAGAAACCAACACCCGCGGGACGCTTTGGTTCGCAGGGCCCGAAGGTCCGGGGTTCCTCCCTTTCCCCTGTTCCACTTGATTTAGGATTAAATTTTTGGAGGGGATAAAGGCGTGTTTTTTCTCCAGCACTGGGTGGGTTTTCCCCTTGCATGGAGCACTTGGGCCTTCCCCGGGCCCCTTCTGCCCTCTTGCAGAACCAGTGGCATTTTCCACCACGCACAGTTTGTAACCAAGAGGCGGCTGCAGCCGAGGAGGCTCCAAGCGCCTCCTTCCAGGCTGACTCTGCAGATGCCGAGGCTGCTCTGGGCTCTGCCAGGGCTCAGCTCTGGGCGAGGCTGGGCTCGCTCTCCCCTCGCATTGCTCGGGGCAGCTGAGTCACAGGGGGAGAAGGCAGGCACACAAGGGTGTTGAGGTTTTAAGAGAGTTTTTATTCTAAAAACTTCCATAACAAACAGTCCGAACGACCCTAACTAACTAGCAGTGCTAACTACCATAACTAACTAGTCCTAACTACTGTAACAAAAAGCTGTTCTCAAGTGCTTCATCTCCTCTGCTGCACCCGTGGTTGCTTTGCTGCAGCGATCAGAGGGGTCAGGCTGGAGAGAGGCTTGGCTGATGATAAAAATGGGTGCTGACCAAAGGATAAAAAAGAAAGAAATGGACCATTACTTTCCAGAGTCAAGTTCCTGGACGAAGGGGAATGGTTTGAAACTCCAGAGACGGAAGCAAGCTCAGATTAGGTCTAAGGAGGAATTTTTTTACCAGGGGAAACACTGACAGAGGGTGCCCGGAGATGTGGGAGGTGCCTCCTCCCTGGAAGCATCCAAGCTCAGGTCAGGCAGGGCTCTGAGCCACTTGAAGATGTCCCTGCTCGTTGTGGGTCACCAGGTCCAGATGACCTCGAACGGACCCAGACAACCCCAACCAGGCGAGGATTCTGCTTGCTTTGCGTGTGAAAAGCAGCGAGGCTGGAGATTATCGGAGGGGGGCCCCCCAAGAAAACCCCTCCCTGGCGCTGCTGTTTCCCCTGCAGCCGCTTCGCGCTCACCTGCAGCAGCTCCTGGGCAGAGAAGCGCCGCTCGTCGTCCGAGTCCAGGCTGCACTCGAGGAAGTCCCGCAGCAGAGCCGACAGGCGCCGCGGCTCCTGCAGCTGCGGGGTCCCGTTCTGCCGGATCAGAGCCCGAGCCTGCAGGAAAAGCAAAGGCAGCGCTGTGCCAGCTTCCTTCACACCCACAGCTGCTCACATCGACCCCGGTAACTCAGCCCCAGCTCCGGGGGCAGTTTCCTCCCTGGCAGAGATGCTGCTCACGGCTCATTTTTCTGTGCCAACCAATAACCCCAAACCCTGATGCAGCCACAGCCATTGCAACACCCAAATGATCTTGCTTGAGAGGCCATTTAGTTGTCTGACTTTGTTAGTAGGAACCTCCATCAGAAACAGCACATTTTGCTTCTCCAAATACGGACACCAGCTTTACAGGCCATTTTCAAGAGTCAGTGTGGTCTGCGTGTGTTATTTTAAATTGCATCAAACGCATGTCTGCAGTGCCACTGACAATGAAGTAAATGAATTCCTGATGCCCCATCCCAGAAATTGCCAGGCAAGGAACAGGAGGTTGGGGTTGCTGAAAGCTCAGGCTTGATGACAGAAAAGTAGCTTGGACTAGGAAGGAAATAGGTTGGACTACAGGGATGTTAAGCAATCATCTTCATGTTTTAGACAAGCTTCCCAGTGAGAAAAATCAGGGGGGAGTTCAACTTAAACCTCTCTTAAAAACCTCTTTTAGAAACTCCTTCAGAAAACTTGTTGGGTTTGGGGATGGGTTTTGGGGTTGGTTTGTGTTTTTTTTCCAAGATAACATTAGAGCTGATACACTGGCTTCACATTTTCAGGTCATCCTCACTGACAGACGAGCTGCAACAATTTGAAACCCAAAGCAAATTGTTGCTGGAGACTGCAGAATATTCATCTGCGTTCAGGCTCGAGTCTTCTGGGAATTCCCTTCCCAATATGCAGAAACCTCCAGCAGCTCCTCCCAGTGCAGGGTCAGCCTGTGCTCACAGGCCTCTGCAAACACTGGAGAATTTGCCTCTTACCATAGCCCCTGTTTCCTTGAAGTAAGGAGGTTCTCCTTCCACCATCTCGATGGCCACAATGCCGAAGGACCAAATGTCCACCTTGGGGCCATAAGGAGACCTGGTCACAACTTCTGGGGCCATCCAGTGAGCAGTGCCCACCATGGAGCTGCACTGGTCCTGCTCAGGGCTGAGCTGAGCACAGAGGCCAAAATCAGCTGAGGACAGAAACAAACACTGTCAAAGACAGCTGCAATGAGGAAACCAAGCACAAAGATTCCCCACTCTCAAGGTGAGAATGCAGTAGTGAAGTCAGCTGGAAAAGTCCTCAGGGCTGTGGCCAAGGAATGATGGAACTGGACCCTTAAATAAACCCTCAGCGTTCATGCAGTGGCTTTTACTGATTCCCTTGCAGTTTAGATTCCAACTCCCGTCCCTCTGGAAGGGCCATGCCCAGAGCAAAGCCACTCCTGACACTCTGCTCCTCTCCTGAGCTCTCTGCACGGGGCAGCCGCTCTCAGCTGGCAGCAGGGGCCGGGCAGTGCCAGCAGCAGCACTTGTGGGGCTCTGACCATCCCTGGAAACAGCCTCACACTCACACCCCGGGAGCACCGTGCCTGGCCACGAACACCCACCCAGCTTGACAGAGCCAGCCATTCCCAGAAGGATGTTGGAGCTCTTCAGATCTCTGTGGATCACCCGGTTGGAATGGAGGAAATCCAGGCCCTGCAGACACTGAGAGACAACAAGAAACACAAGAATAAAAATCAATTGTCACAACACATCACACAAGAAAGGACAGTTTGGAATTCTCCCAGCAGCAACTTTGCTGTGACAGGCCAGGAGACAGTCCAGGCAAATGGTTCAAGGCAAAGCTGAGAACAGCAAATCAAATCAAATCAAATCAAATCAAATCAAATCAAATCAAAGAAAGACAGAGAGAGTACCACAGCAGCAGGAAAGAGGACAAGAACAGAGTAGAAGTGTAGTGATACTGGCAGGCCACTGACTCCAGAGGCTCTTCCTTCTCCAATTCATAAAAACAACACAGAAACAAAGCCCTGAGCATGGAGCCCCTCCTGCTCTCACAGCCTGTTTGGAAGGACCATCGTGTCCAAGCCATGGGAAGCACAAGAAGGATCCCTCACCTCCCGACTGACAGCTGCCATCTCTCCTTCAGCCATGCGTGTCTGTCTGACAACGTCCTGCAAAGTTCCTCCATCCACGTATTCCATCACCAGCCAGAGATCTTCGTCAACAAGGAAGCTGGAAGAGGAAAACAACAGCATGGAGATGAATGTGCACTGCTCAATTCCCCCATGGAAAAGCCTCGAGTGGAGTTTTGTTTCCAGGTCACTTGTCAATGAGAACACGATCAGATGGAGAGACATTCCTGCACAGACCTTGGAATCTGCACAGTCTGAAGGAGAAGGAGACACCTGTGAGAAAGGAGATGCCTTAGATGGCAAGCAAGTGAAAAACACAGTTTAGCAACAGCCCAGATCAGTGTGGAACCACAACACTTGCCCCCAGCTGGTTCAGCATCTGAACTCATCAGTTCCACCATTCCCTCCAGAACAAGGCAATGCAACTTCCAGAGTTATCCAGGCAAGGAGGCCGTACAGCACTTGGGACAAAAGTTATCAACTCTTTGGAAAACCTTACACAAAGTCCCTTCAGAAACAGGCAAGGCCATTGAAAAATGGGCAAATGAGGCATTTCTGGAAACCTGGACTTCCTGGCATCTGCAGCAATGGAAAAGAGTTGGGAAGAAGAAGCCAAGGGAAATAATTTCTGCCATGGTTTTTCAGCACTTGTCATAAGGCACAGCAAAGGGGTTCAGCTTGAAGAAAAAAACCAAACAAAAGCATGGAGGGAGTGAACTGCCAGGCTGTTGTTGAAGATATGGCCAGGTCAGGCTTTTTCAGAAGAGGCTACTGACTACGAATGAAAGATTAACACAGGGCCCTTGCACAGGATAAGACCTGAAGCACTCACCTGTCCAAAAAGATGACAATGTTGGGGTGGTTCTTGCCTTTCAGGAGCAGGATCTCATTCACAGCTCGTTCCCTGTTCTGCTCTCTGAGACTCATTTTCTTTATGGCCACCTGAAGTGACATTGCAGACCTTTAGCTGGAGGGGTCTGTGGCAGGAGACCACAGCAAGCATGGAGTGAATCTTTTTGGAGCGACAGAGCCAGGCTGTGCCAAACTGCCTTGGCATGGGACACCAGAGCTCAGCAAGTGCCATTCCCACAGCCCATTTCTCTGCTGGCTGGGGGCTGCTTACAGGACACGTGGCCAGAGACATTTGGCCTTGTAAGCTCTGCAGAAATGGTCCCTCAGCTGTCAGCCTCAAAGCTCTAACAACATTTTCTGCACCTACAGAATCTGCATCTTCTCAAATGGCCTTAGTTTATCACCACTCCGGTGATGATGATCATCATCATCATCGTTATTATTTAAACACATTTTGCAAGCAGGAGGTATTTCTGATGCTGTGAAACAGAGCAAAACAGCCCAGAACCCTTTAGCAATTCTATGGGACTTGGTCATGATTTCAAATGCCACTGCTCTGTTTGGGATTGCACAATAAAGCAGACACAGACATCCATTGTCACAGGGTGTCACTGACACCAGACCCAGTTGTGTTTCAACTGCAGCGTTTAGGAGAGAGCTTTGCTCTGGACATCCATCTTCTCATTTCTCTCCCTCTCTCTCTGTGAACAGCTGCAGTAGGACTAAAACCCCAAACTGAGCCCAAGCAGGATCTCTCCCTAATTAGGCCTAATTAGGCCTTTGAAGATGAAAAGCAGGATGGAAAAACTGCTAAATAGTGTTCCTGTCCAAGGCTGGGATGAAGATAAATTGGGCCTCAGTCTCCACCTGCTGATGCATTCATGGTTTTAGATATGAAGACCAAGCCATGGTGTCCAGCTCTGACAGACACCACTGCCCTCCTTGCATTCCTCTGGGCACTTCAGAAGCACCAAGGCTGTCCCAGCTGTGTTCTGAAGGCTGACACTGCTCTGCCTTCAGAGGAGCAGCCTGTGCAGGAAAGCTCTGCTGGGCCCCCAAAGCTGCAGCCACAGCTCCCAGCAGAGGGGAAAGCCCTCGAGAGCTGCCAGACGTGCTGGACGTGGTGGCACTGACCTCTCCTCCAGTGGCCCTGTCGAGTCCTTTATAAACAGTTCCAAAAGCCCTGGAGACAAAACAGCAGAGAAGAAAGAAGCAGAGCTTTAGGCTCTGGCAGTGAAAGGCAGCCCAGACAGGAGATCTCTGCTGCCTGCAGCATTCACAAAACACCTGCGTGCATCGACCCTTCAAACAGCAGTGCAGCAGCCACCAGCCGTCTGCCATGCAAGGTGTGCAAGAGAAAACTGAGCCCAACACGAAGGAAAAGGGCTGGAGCGAATGTCCACACTGAATTCCTTTAGTTCAAAACCTGAGGTGGGAGTTGGTGTCTAAAGAAGTGGAAAAGAATGTATTTCATCCTTTTGCATTTCCTGCCTAAGACTTGCAGGATCCACAAGGGCCCTGCCATCAGGCAGGTGATGCATTTTCCCCTCGAGTGCAGCAGCTCTGTGTCTGTTACTGAATGCATGGAGTTTATTACCTGTGCTGAAAAAAGCACTTATTAGTTCTTCTTGAGAACTGTTTTCTGAGAGTCACCAGATGGTGAGTTGCTCTTTAGGGCAATCAAATTCCAGGCACAGAAGACCTTCCAGGTCCTGCTCCTTGCTGCAGGCAGGACACTGCCAGCCTCAGAGGCCTTTGACTGTGCCTTCTGACCACAGTTATCAATTCTGATCAAAACTGAGAGACAGCAGGATCATACCCCAGTGTCGGAAGGTGTTTGGAGCTCTCCTGACTCCAGCAAAATACCTGGGCCCTGCTTGTGCAGAAGGAACTACCATGCACTTACCCTTGGCCAATCTGCTCCAGTCCCAGGTATTTCTCAGCAGGCTCCCCCACGCTCACGATGTTCCCTGAAAGAAACCACGTGGAAGATGCTCCCTCCCAGATGGAGACCCTGCCTTGCAGCAGAGCCAGAATGCAGCCCCACTCCCTGGGGCCATGAGCCCCTTGGTGTCAGCTGGGGAAGGACAATGAATGACTCGGTGACATTCAGCTGCAGAGCAGCACTGGGTGCAGCTCATGCTGAGACACACACACAGCACCCTGCTCTGGCACACAGGAACAGAACAGACGTACTCAGCTGCATCAGGCACCGCTCCCCTGTCCCCTCTGGCTGCAGGGCTGTGCTGCTGTCAGAATGTTCAGCCCAGGATCCCACAGCGGAGGGAGGTTCAGTGTGCTCTTCCCAAGCAGAAGGAGGTTCCTCGTCCTCTTCCCAAAATGCTGCAGGTTCTCCATCCTCTTCCAAAAATGCTGCAGATTCTCCATCCTCTTCCCAAGCAGAGGCAGGTTCTCCATCCTCTTCCCAAGCAGAGGCAGGTTCTCCATCATCTTTCCAAGCCGCGAGACGTTCACCATCCACATCCCGTGCTGGGATACGTTCACCCTCCTCTTCCCGAGCCACAGGATGTCCTCTGTCCTCATCCCACACCGGGAGATGTCCGTCGCCCTCATCCCACGCCATGGGAGCTTTTCTATCCTTGTCCCATGCCAGGGGATATCCACCATCCTCCTCCCATGCCGGGAGATGTCCACTGTCCTTGTCCCACACTGCGGGAGCCTTGCTGTTGTATTCCCAAACCACGGGGTGTTCACCATCGTCCCCCAGAACAGCGGGAATCTCACTGCTGTCTTCTTCCTCTTTGGAAGCAGAGGCAGCCAGAGGAGGTGCTGATGCAGCTTTGGTGCCCTGAGGACAGACAGTAGCGTGAGGGACAGGAAGTTCGATCTCAGTTGTCACCTTATTTATCCTCAGCTACACATCCAGCTGCACGAAGCAGAAACAGAGTTCAGAGTTGTACAAACTAACAATGGGCTAAAAGTGACATTGCCACTTATTGTTGGGAATTCGGTATTTCACCATGGCTAAGGCAAATCCTCTGCCTGCAAAACCAGACCTGCAGCTCTTCTAAAACTCTTCAGCAGAAAAGGAGAAAACTGCCAGGGATCCCTTTGCTGCTGCTGCTGCTGCTGCAAAGACCCTGACAGGGACTTTCCTTCGGCCTCCCAGGATGGCACTCGGCTGCCACACACAGAGCTCACAATTTGCTGCACAGTTCTGAACACCAGAGGTTTCTTCCCACTCACCGAAGGAGGAGCTGCTTGGGATCCACGCATGAGGTGCCCTGCAATGGGAGAGGGAACATGAACCAGATGCTGGTAGGAAAAAAATTGCCCGTGGTGGGAAATGCCACGGAGCAAGGTAACCCCAAGAGAACATTTTGCTTTCACAGCATCCCTCCAGGAGCCACAGTCCCTTCACCTAGCAAGCAAGAGAACAGCACAAAATCCTGGGCTGTGTCAGTTCTTGGCTGGACCAGCAAACAAAGGGAGTTCCAGGCTCCACTGCCACAGACGCCCTGCTCGAGGGAACAGAACCCCCCCAGGCCTCATTGCAAACGCCTCGCTGGCTGCAGACACCCCCTTTTTGAGCTGCAGCTGCTGGCAGGAGCTCTCCCAAACCAACGGTGTCTTCATGGCAATTTGGTTACAAAGTTAACTCAAAGGTCCAGGGAAGAACAGAAAGCACACAGCAAGCCCAAAGCCACAGATGCTGCACCGAGAGAAAACCTCAACTTACTTGCCAAGTGGGTTAAAAAATACCCCGAATAAGCCACAGAGTACAGAGTGCAAACTGCAGCAACCACTTGCTGGATCATTGTGGCTGCGCTGCACACGTCTGCAGGCTGCACCCCTGCAGGCACACACGGACACGGGTCAGGGCTGGGCTGGCTGCCGAGAATGCCTCGGGCAGGAGGATCCTCCGGCAGTCAGCAGGCACCCAGAGCCTCTGGGCACTGAGGCCTCTGTGTCCCACAGCAACGGGAGCACCGCTGGGATGTGGCAACGCTCCTGTGACATCACAGCAGCAGCTCACGAAAAGAACGCTTGGAAGGTTCTCTGTGTCACTGTGATAGGTTGACTTAGGAAGAAGAAACTCAGAAGAGGTTCTTCCTAAGGGAATTTTTTCTGTGGGGGTTGGGATACCTGCAACAGCCAATTAGAGAAAGTTAGTTCGCTCCGGGAACACACATTTTGAAGGAGGTAATCCAGAACTGAGTCTCTTTGTCTTTCCGGTGGCTGAGCAGGTAACACCAACCCGAGCTTCCCCCTTCCCCCATGCGGGGGGGAGGCTCGGGAGGCCGCTTGGGCCCCGTTTGCCAACGAGGGGGACCCGATGGCCGGGGGGAGAAAATGTTTTGTGATAAGACCTTCACAGCTTCCTCCTCCACGGGCCTGCGGCTCTGGCGTGGGGGGGAGGCCGACTCTTGCTGCTGCCGGACGGGCCGGGCCTGCCCGGGTGGCCATGAGCAGTGTGGGGCTGCAGCCCAGCCCCAGAAAGGCTGATTGACACCTCAGCTGCCCCCCCAGCACGGCCTGAGCCTGGCCCAACTTTAGTAGTTGTGTTAAACTTTAACTCTTTAGTGCTCAGATAAGGTTTGCAAAGCCTTCAGCCTTTCCTTTGAATATGAAAGGGAATAAAAAGATTTCTGAAGTCAGTGACGTAAGAGCTAAGTTTTTGAGATGGAAGGAGAATGAGAAGATGCTGAAATGGCTGAAAATCTTTTTGTAAAATTGTAGGGATGAACTGATGTACTGAATATTCCTATAAACCATGGAAAGAGACATGGTGGGATAGAAATGTTCCATTTAATAGAGGATTTGACCAAAGAGCACCTGTGCTGAGAATTTCTGTCCTGAGAAAAGAAGGGGATTTCGGTTTTCTGAAAATGAAGCCTGAGCAGAGAGAAAGGAGACAGAGAGAATCTTTGCTGTTCGAACATTTCATTCTTAAAAGTAATACCCCATGAGACAGACATGGCCCACATCTACAGCTTTGGGACGGCTGTAGAGTTGGGAGGAGCGTCACGGTTGCAGGTTCCCGGGCGGATGCAAATCATGAAAGATAAAACCACAAGAGAACTGTCTTTTTCCTTCTTGTGGGAAAAATCCCTACAACTTCAATAAAAAGAGGCTTCTCTCTCCAGAAGTGAACTGAGAAAGACTAAATTGGGGACTGACCGAAGTATTTGTTATATGTTTGTTTTGTTGTTATGAAGATTGGGAGAGGGAGTGAAGGAGTGATCTGAAAAAAATCTTATTCTGATAATTTTTTTCCCTCTCTTTTTGTTTGTGTAGTTAATAAATTTTCTTTTATACTCTCTCAAGTTTTAGGCCTGCCTTGCTCTTTTGCTCCTGGTTCTGTCTCACAACAAGAAAAATAAGTTTATTCAAATTGGCAACTCAAACTCGAGACACTAATTTGGTGCGTTGGCCGGGAAAGTCAAAATTAAACCAAGACAGAAGCTCTATCAGATGGGACTGTAAGTTGCTGATTTTTCTCTGCAGTTTTATTAAAACTCTGCTCATTGCATTGGTAGCCTGGCTCATGGTCATGCTGCTGTGGAGCTGTGGCAAGTCCCTGTTGTCCAAATAACTCTGATAAGGGTTCTGCTGCTGCCCAGTGCTTTAATTGGCCTCTTAATTGCTGGGCCTTGTCCTGGGGAGCCCGCTGGGGCTGCAGCCAGTGCTGGCCCCCCCTGAGGCTGCGTGGCCAAGAGCAGCCCCAGGAGCAGCCGCAGAGGCAGAGCAAGTGCACAACAATATTTGGGAATGCATTTCAGGATGGGAATGTGGTTATTTAGCAGCTCATGTAAAGTTTCATAGTAATAATGATGTTACAGGATGAGCAAATTTTCTACAATTCAGTGTTTAAACAAATCCAACCTGATGGAGGTTTGGCTTTGGTCTTGAGGCTTTGCTCTGTGTGTGAGCCCTGTTCTCGACTGATTTTGGATTCACTTTTGGGTGAAGGCTCATCCCAGCCCTGACCCTTGGCAGCTCTGGGCTCAAAGGGACAGCTGAGGCTGCACTGCACATGACTGGGGTGCAGGGCTCCATTATCAAAGGGCTTTGAGAAGTTTAAATTACTGTATTTTTACTACATGGTTTTGTTTATTAAATTCATTCACTTTTTTTAGACTTAATTTAAAAAACCTTCTTTTCCAGTGCTTTTCTCAGTTATTTGATCTAGTGAATTATGGCATAATTATCCCATGGCTGAATTAGAAGACTGTATGTACTAGAAAATGAATTAATTTTTACATTCTTCTGTCTTTCACAGACTGATCAAACTTATGTTGGTTTGATGTGACCAACAGAAGAGTTTTGGTTGCTTTGAATTCAAACAAGGAGCAAAGCTGGAACCTGTTGAAATGGGTCTCTTGACTTCACAGCTAAAGCAAACTGCCAGGGTTCTTTTTTTTCAGCTTTGGGTGGGGATATAAAAATATACCAGCAGCATATACTATAAATAAATATATACTAAATATATAGCAGCAAATACTCCAGTAAATTAACAGATCTAAATGAGGGGTTTGGTGTGTTTGCTCACTAAGCCCTGAGTTCCTCAGAGCTGCAGCTCCCTGCTCTCTGTGCAGACACAGGCTGGCTATGGATGACAGTGCTGTGTCTGGCCTGGTGCACACCAGCTCCACACAGGAGCTAAGGGATTATCCTTGCACACTCCATCCTGGAAGAACCGAGTTCATTGATGAATCTGACACAATTTATGGCATGGCAGCAAAAAAAAAAAAAAAGGTCAGAATTGATTCCATTCCAAACACTTTACATTTTGCTGTGTGTAATGCAGATAGGAACTACAAGTTTCCTATTCATGCACTATTTGCTGTCTGAGAGCCCACAGTCCTCAAAGTCACAGGGCCTTGCAGAGCTGTGTGTGAGATGACTTTAAAAACAGAAACAACCTTTATGTGCAACACCTGTCTTCAAAACTTGACAATCCAAATCACAAGCTGATTCCTACTGGTAACTTGAAAAAACCCCAACCAAATAACAAAACCAAAACTGTGACCCAACAAAACAGGCAAACAAAACAACCACCAAGAAAAAAATCATAACCCATACGAAAATTCCCACAAATACAGAAAAATATAAAAATCAGGTGAAGGAGGCAGCAATCAAAGAGCAACAAATGGCCAGAGGAACTACAGAAAGGACAGATAATTAGAAAGGACAGGTAATCAGTGGCTATGGCACCAAACTAGCCAGGGGTCTGAGATACAGTTCCCACCCTTCTGAATACAAAATAAACAGAAAATAAATGATGATGATTGTGAAATGGGACTCTGCATGTTTAGCTTTAATATATCCATTGTGTGTAAGTTCTGTTTGCCTTGTTAAGTCACATCCTCTGGCAAGGGTCTTCTTCTGTCCAAAGAAAAACACTGCAGTGGAAGAGGAGGCCAGCTTGGAAAATATTAAAAGCAAGAGCTAGAAATAAAGTACTTGTTTTTAATATGTTGGTTGCTGTTTGATCATGGGTTTTTTGTCTGTCTTTGAAAGCAACCCCTTGGATGTTAATGCACGTAACAAGTCCTTTTTAAAGGGCTGTCTTTGCAAAACACCTGCTAATTTTGTGATGCAAGACAGAAACAGCTTCCTTTGGGCTACACCTGGAAGGCTTGAAAATGTGTTCCAGGAACTCGTGATATGACAGAGTCTGATTAACACAATTTAATGTCATGAAGTGCAAGATGTAAGTTATCCAGTAAAATCCTCAGAGTGTACTCTAACTTTGGGGTCTGTGACTCGCATTGGTGCTGCTTGGGAACTGTTCCTCCTCCCCTCCTCCCTCATCTCCCTCATCTCCTCTTGGAGGCTCACAATTACAGCAGAGACATGAGCCTGCATCGGGTCATTGATCATACTCTCAAAATTTCTAAGCTTGTTTGTTGCTTATTAGCAACAGAACCCACTGTTTCTTGGTTGTTATCAGCATTAATTGTTGCAATAAAGGTGTATTGAGATGGCCCCAGGTTTGCCAGATTCCACAACATCTGCCCTGTGCACCTGACCTTGTCAGGGTCATTGTCATGCTGTCCATCCCTCCCAAAGAGCACCTCCAGCACTGCCACTTCTCTCAGCTGTTGGATCCCTTCCTCAAGGCTCTTCCAAGGCATTCTATGATGGTGCTCCTGCATTCTCTCTCTGTGGACAAACCTCTTTCTCACACTCATTAAAAGCCACTTCCAGAGGGAAAGGGGCCCTGGCTCCCTTACAAATACCTGGACCACACCTGAGTCCTGGGTCAAGGATCCCAAATTCCTTGCCTCAGTACCATCCACTTGGATGCCTGTACCCATAAGGTCCCAGACCCAAAGTAACCAGGTTGTAAAAGCCTCGCTGCCCCATCATACAATGTCTTTTCACAGACTAGAGAGACTTTCATATGACAGGGACTTGGGGATGATCTCAACCTCTGGCTCCCCTGCTGGTTGTGAGGGCCCTCCTTTCTTATTATCTAGGTGCTTTGTTTTCATCTTAGATTTCTTAGTTTCCATAAAGGTGACTCCTGCTGGCTGTGATTGCCCTTGCAGGACAGCTGGAATCTGGACAGATGTAATGTCTGTGGGTTCCACTGCTGCACCATCAGACTCTCCCTCTTGAAGGCAGGGGGAGGGTTTCTCACCAGCTGGGGAAAGGTACTCCTTCAGCATCTGGCCCATCTCACACATCTCCTTCACTAGAACCCCCACCCAGTCTGGGTGGTTCCTTTCTGAGGCAGGCTGTGGGGCAGGGTCAGTCTCTGCAGCAGCATCTCTATTTCCTGGGGTAGGTATCAGGTTTGTTATCCAAGCCAATATTCCCTTATCTCTGACTGCTAAATAGGACAGGCATATCAGCAACACCAGCCACTGTATGATATCATTAGCATTTAGAGGACATTTTATCCCTTCAGAAACTGGTGGGGTAGACCCAAAAAACTGGGTAAAGGGTTGGGAGAAAAGTCTTCCCTGGTGTCATTCCCTCACAGTAGGTACCATTGTTAAAGTAATCCCAATAACACATTTAGAGTGTGATAGTCCTGAATCCATGTAGCCGCCTTCCAAAGAAGTTAAAAATCCATTAATTTCTCACCTTATTAACCCATAAAGTAAACTGGATAACAGCCGCAGTAGCTTTAGTTATAGGGCCTGCAAATGGGAGGAATACAGCCACGACCACGTGTCACCTGAACCACAGTAAGCTAGACCACATGGTGCTACCCAATGAGGTTTCTATATCCAGCACACAAAAAACCAGGTTACCCAGGAGCTGTTATTCCTTCTTTCTCCCAGTGCCCTCAGACCCCACGTTGGGCACCAAAATCTGTCTGGGTTTGAAAGAAGGTGTCTGCCAAGAAAGACAGAAGCCTCTTTTTAAAATGGAGAATCTAAACTCCCACCCTCCAAATTATTATAATTTTGAAATTAAGAGGCTCTCTGGCAAAGGTATGGGAATAGGCATAACAGTTCTTTACTAGGAAAATTAAAATAGAAATATAGTATCAGAGAGTAAAAACCCAAAAATAACCCACTGGCAGTCAGAATACAACCTGACACCGTGTCAGTCAGGGTGCTGGTAGCAGTCTGATTGAATGGTGGATGCAGTCCTCCTGGATGACAGATGTGGTTCAGTTGAAGCAGTGCTCCTGTAGAAACGTGCAGTTCTCCTCTGAAGGTCCAGTATTGATGTTGAAAGATCTAATTTTCCACTGCGATCCAGTGGAGAAAGACTCCCTTGGTGTTCCAAATCTCAGTTTTTATCTAGGTAGGAAAGGCTTGGCTCCTCCCCCTGGCTGGAGCATCTCCCAATGCGATGATGGAATTTTATCATTCATTCATTGGGAATGGAAGGGATGATGTAATTTTATCAGTCATACAGTATAACTCAGTAGCCCATTAACAGATGATATCTTCCTGGAGGAAGGATGGACTGTGGAAAAGATAAAGATGACTGCTGCACCTGATTTTAACAGATGGCCCATTAGCAGAGGGTATCTCCCAGAGAGATAAGGATCACTGCCCCAGCTGATTTCAACAGATGGTGATAGAATACATACTTTTTGTCCCATCCTGTATTGCAGCCTAAGACCAGGGGTCCAGGGGGGTCATGTGCCACCTCTCTTGGAGTGTGTGTGCTCCCCGTGGGGCCCCCACTCAGGTGTCACCTCCTTTTCTCTTCCCACAGAGCTGCTGAGCCGGCAGCAGCTGCAGCCCTGCCCCGTGGTATCAGGCTTGGGCAGGACCCCTGCTTTGTCCCCACACTGATTTTGGGGGGATCATGTGTTATCCCCAGCCCTGCTGCCACTCTGCCCCTCCCCAGCTGCTCCCAGTGTTCCCAATAAAGCTTACCAGTTCGCCCCAGTCCCGTTTATTGTGTGGAGGGACTGGGGAAGGACCTCAGTAAGTGCCACAGGGGGTTAGTGACTGGGTGGGGTCCAGGTGGGGAACGCTGGGTGCTGTGGCTCTGCCTGGACACTGCTGTGTCAACAGAGCTGCTCTCTCTGATTGGCTCAATCTAAATTACATTATTTGATTGGCTGAGGAAAGGCCCAGGAGTTGAGAGAACGAACAGGAGAGATCCCACCCTGAGCACCTGAAGGGGAACAACAGACTGAGCCTGGGCACAGCAAGGGAATTTATTACCAACCAAATCACAGCAGCACAAGGAGAAGGGAAAGAAATCTCTCCAGCCCCTTCCCCCCACTCAACAAGGATCACCAGGGCTCTGCCCAATGGGGGTCACTGTAGATCATCCAACACAGATCCTCCCATGGGGGATGGAGCTGGAGCAGAGCACGAAGCTCTTCCCACACTCAGGCACTCACAGGGCTTCCCTTAGTGGTGCCTCCGTTGGTGTCGGGTCAAGGTTGAGCTCTTTGAGAAGCTCTTCCCACACTCAGGACACTCGTAGGGCCTCTCCCCAGTGTGGATGCGCCGGTGGACAGTGAGGGTGGAGTTGAGATTGAATCCCTTCCCGCAGTTGGGGCAGCGGAAGGGCCTCTCCTCTGTGTGAATCCGCTCATGCATGAGGAGATTGGAGCTGGTCTGAAACCTCTTCCCACACTCTGGGCACTCGTAGGGCCTCTCTCCGGTGTGGATGCGCTCGTGTTTTTTTAAGCTGGACATCCACGCAAAGCTCCTTCTACATTCCAAGCACGTGTAGGGCCTGTCCCCTGTATGGCTCAACTGGTGCTGCAACAGGTAGGAACTGTTGCTGAAACCCTTACCACATTTCCCACACTCGTAGGGCTTTTGTCCAGTGTGGATCACCTGGTGCCGGATCAGGTTGGAGCTGTTGCTGAAGCTCTTCCCACATTCCCCACACTCGTAGGGCTTTTCCCCAGTATGGATCATCTTGTGCCAGATCAGGTTGGAGCTGTTGCTGAAGCTCTTCCCACATTCCCCGCACTCATAGGGCTTCTCTCCAGTGTGGATCAGCTGGTGCTGGATGAGACGGAAGCTGTCTCTGAATCCCTTCCCACATTTCCCACACTCATAGGGCTTCTCTCCAGTGTGGATCTGCTGGTGCCGGATCATGCTGGAGCTGTAGCTGAAACCCTTCCCACATTCCAAGCACTTGTGCGGCTTCTCCCCTCCAGGAGCCTTCTCCACCAGCTCTGAGCTCTGCCTGGATCTCCGGCCGCCTTCCCGGCTCAGGGAGGGTCTTTCCTCCTCGCAGCTCCCTGGGCTTGGTTTGCAGCCCCTCCTCCTGTGGGATCTCTGGGGCTTTTCTGCCTCCTCCATCTCCTCACGCCGTGGGAATGAAAAATCCTGGTTTGGGGAAAAAACAAGAGGGGAGCTCCATAAACTGGGAGTTCCTCCTTGCCCAATTTCATCTCTGTAGGTCATTGAGCATCTTGTGTCTGTAATAACCTCCCAAACACCAAGATTCAGTCAAAATCCCATCCAAAATTGTGCTGATTTGAAAGCAAAACCAGTGAGAGACTCCAAGTCAGAAATACAACTTCATAGGAAAAAACAAGACAAAAAAATATAATACATGCAATACAAAAGAAAACAACTGACAGAGTCAGAATACAACCTGACACCCTGCTAGTTAGGGTAGTGGTAGTAGTCCAGATGAAGTGGTCTTGTTGAAGCAGTGATGCTGTAGAAAGGTCTGGTATCTCTCGTCCTCTGGAAACCAGTGGGTAAGGGATGATTTGGTGTTCCAAATCTCAGTTTGAATCTAGGTACGAAATGTTTGGCTCCTCCCCCTGGGTGCAGAATCACAAAATGGGATGATGTAATTTTATCAGTTATGTATTGAACTTAATGGCCCATTAAGAGAAGATATCTGATATCGTCCTGGAGGAAGGATGGATGGAAGAAAAGATAAAAAACACTCCCCCACCTGTTTTCTAGCATATGGCCCATTTACAGAGGATATCTCCCTCGGAGATAAGGATCACTACCCCAGCTGGCTCCAACAGATGGTGATAGAATACATACTTTTGGGCACATTTTACATTAGAACCGAGGAAAAAAATATAAAGATTCAGTCCCCACAGAAAAACCTCAGCCCCAACATTTAGCCCAATAAAGATCAGAAACACCAAGATTTACCCCCGTGAAAATCATGGATCAGGTCACCTCCCCGATCACCTGCGGCACGTCAGGAGGTGCAACACTCCTGGGGCTGGGAGGGCCTGCAGATACAGGGAGGGCTGGAACCTTGTGGTGTTTCCTGTTTCTGCTACTCCTCGTCCTCATCCCGTGTCCCTACTGCCCCTCACACTCCTCTCCCTCCTATTGTTCTTCCACCTTCTCTTTCCACAGGCATTGTTTGACCATTTCTTCAACTCCGCTTCTCCTTCCCTTCTCCTGCTGCCCCCAGGCCCAGCACCCACTGCCGGCTCCCTCTTCCCCCCAAACCCACAGCATCCCAGCGCAGGGGCAGCGATGGAGCTGGGGCAGCTCGGGCTGGGGCAGCGCTGGGCTCTCGGCCGCTCCCGCCCGCACTCGCTCCCCACTGCAGCCGCTGCCGCCGCCACAGCGCGGGGGGCCCGGCCTTGGCGCTCCCCGCTCCCACCTCCCCAAATTCCCCTGCCGGGGGGCGCTGGGGCCCGGGCCGGGCGCAGGTGGCTCCAGGTGGGCAACGCTGGGAGCTGCGGCTCTGCCCGGACACTGCTGCGTCATCACCGCCGCGCGCTCTCATTGGCTCAGCGCTGCCCGAGGGGCGGGGCTGCACCAAGCCGGGACACCCTGCTCCAGGGGGGATGGCCCCAAAACGGGGGACCCCCATGCAAGGAACAACAGCAAAGGGTCTCTACAAACACATGCTGCGAATCCGCTTGGACACAGGGCCGGGGACGTGGACATAAGGAAGTGACAGCAGAAGCCATCAGGGTCAGAAAATGTTATTAATTGACCACACAGACTGCTGCTCAGCCAAGCTCCTGCTCAATTCATGAACTCCCAGAAGAAGAACAAACACCTAACAGAGCCGTGAATATCGATAGATATACAATAGTGGGGTGCATATTAACGGAGGGGGAATTCAGCAGGTGCATTGGAAAGTCTGTACCTCTCAAATACTTCAGCCAATGGGAAAAGGGAGAGGGAGATGCAGCCGGGAAAATTAGGATGAAAAGGAGACTGTGTCTACTGACAACTGCAGAGACCCCATGGGAAATGGCCCACGGCCTTTTCTTTTCTTTGTGAATGAAATTACTTTTACAGGACTCCTCTGTCTTCTTTGTGCACAGAATCCTCTGGTGATGTGAATTTTTCCACACTTCTTGGGGCTCGACCGGAATTCCTTCCCCCATCCGGGGCGGGGGGCAGTGAGTGGAGCTGAAGGTGCCTCACCCAGTTTGGGTGAGTGGCTCCCTTGGGTGGTGGCGGCACCGGGCATGGATTGGGTACCCGAGAATGACCAGGAGACAGACAAGTGACAGATCAGGGGGGCTGGGAAGAGTCGGCAGCCAGAGAGCACTGAAAATCTCAGCAGGGACTACAGTGGGATCTTTGGGGACTAAACATGGCAGGGCACCCATGGAGGGTAAAAAGGGAAAGCCACGAAGGGATCCCAGCAAAAGGGATGATGATCCCAAAATATCTCTGAAGGGTCGCTTGGGAGCATGTTGAGGGAGTTTGTACATTATTCCAGAGGTAATCAAGGATATGGACACCCAGAGGGGCAATAAGGGAAGTCCAGAAGAGATTTAGACAGCAAGGGATGGATGGTGTTGGTGTGCTGGGAAGGGATTGGGTGAAGGGGAGTGTGCAGGAATATGGTTCAGGAAAGAAGCAGCAGGAGCAATCTATGTGGGAAGAAAAAGGGTGATGGAAAAGATGAGGAAGAGAAAAATACTGAGGATGGGGATGTTTTTCAGCAGGATTTGATCCTCAGAAGTTGCCAGCTGCTGCAGATCCTTTGTATCCCCGGTTGCCAGGACAGGCACACAAGGAGGTGAGGATTGCAGGGGGTTTCTCTGTGCTGGGCAGCGGCAGGAGCGGGCGCAGAGGGGCGGCACCGGGAGCACGGGCTGGGGGCCTGTGGGGAGCTGCGGGGCCGGGCCGGGGCTGTGGGGCAGCCGGGGCTCAGCGCCGGGCGCTGCCTGAGCCCAGCACCCCCCGGCAATTGCAGGCCCGGCAGTGGCCCCCGGCCCCCAGGAGGCTGCGGGACGCCCCGGCCGCTGCCCGGCCCCGTGGAGCTGCCGGCCCTGCCCGCCGGGGGGGCCGCGTTTGGACACTGCGGCAGGACAGGCACCGGCTCTGGGATACGGGCTGGCCACGGCAGCCACAGCACAAGGAGCAGCACGAAGGAACAGCTGCGAAATGGGCATTGGACGGGCAAGCATCCAGATTAGCTTTTAAGGACTTTCTCTGGGTCACTGCAGAAAGGAATGATTTAGCAGAAAGCTCAGCAGCTGTCAGAGGATGAGCACCCCCAGGCACTGAGGGGGCTGCAGGAGGGGCAGAAGAAGCCCCTGGAGCACTTGGTCACAAAGGCACAGCAGGGGAATGCAAGAAGGGATGAGGAAAAGGCCAAGGGGAAGGCAAAGGCCATGGCAGAGTTTCTACAGCCCCTGAGGGATGAACCCCAGGGCCCAAGGGGGCCCCAGCACCCAGGGGCTCTCACATCCTTACACCATCCTGAACCAGGTGCCCTCCTCACACTGCCACCATTCAGTCCTTGATGGCAAAGATGCTTTCTGGGGATGCCCACTCACACAGGATGGTAAACTGGATTTTGCCTTTGAGTGGGAACAAGAGGTAGAAGGGAAAATGGGAAAGACATGGATGGTCCTTCTAAAGGGATGCACGGAAGCACCAGCCTTATTGGGGCAAGCCTTGCAGAAAATATCACAAGAATTTACCCCACACCCAGGGATTGCGTTAATGCAGGATGTGGATGACTTGCTGCAATCAGGAGGACAAGAAGTGGCAGAAGAAGCCTCTGTGAAATGGCTGAATGTTCAGGCTAAAAAGCATCTTTGAGTATTTGAAATAAAAGAGGAAATGATGGAGAATAGTGTTAAATATTCAGGACGTATTTTGAATGAAGGTTGGTGGTGTATTGACCCAGAGAGGATCTGGGGAATCTCAGAAGTAATCCAGGACTGAAAAGGACGTGCAAGAATTCTGAGGATTAATAGGAAATTGCATGACCTGGATTGAGGATTCCCGGTTCTAGCCAGAATATTGTATGACTTTTTAAACCCCAATAGCTTCAATGTTGTGGTATGGACAAGAGAAAAGAAACAAAAGCTGAGAAAATGAAAAATAACAAAACAACTGGTGACCTAGCTATGGCACTTCAAGTCTCAGAAAAGAAATTTGAATTGTATGTGTGTTTTAAGTACGTATTATATTACATTACTGGCTTTTTGTAAATATTAAAATGAATATTCTATGTTGAAAAACTTTGCTGCGTGAATATAGTTTTAGTTCTGTGATTAACAGAACTTATAAGTAGTAGTGATAAAAATAATTCTTTGGACTATAATATTTTGATGTAAAAAGCTTTTGTTCATGTAAATAACTCAGAGAATCCTAAAAAAGATAATCAGAAAATTATTCACAGTCCTGGATTATGGAACACCAGAGAAGGAAAAAGAATTATTTACAGGTCAGAGGAGAATGATTATGGATAATGCATGAAGGTCTACGAATATGCAACATGTTGCTGCATTTAGGAAGTGTTTTCTGAGTCAGTGTGTGCCCTTGGCTGAAGGCCAAGCATCCGGCCATTATAACCTTTGGCCAGAGCCAGGGCAGATATTCAATTCTCTCCCTTGGAATTGATCTTCGCAATTCCTTACCCTGGTAATTCTCCACCTAGTGCGGGCTGGAGATAAGGGATGTATATTTCATGCAGTCTGTGGCCAGAATCCTGTCTCTTGTGAAATCTCTGCCACAGGAAGCTGGGCTGGCACAGAGCCTGCCTTGGCACTTTGCTGTTCACAGCATCCACCCAGGACTCTGCCTCTCAATTACACTCACACACTGGGCTGCCTGCGATTCCATTGCTGGAAAGTATACCAAATTTAAATTTTTTTACATTTAATTTTACTAGTCAGGCTCGGTTTGCCTTTCTCTCAGGAAAGAAATTTTAAAACGCTTTTTTAAAGGGATGTTGCACCACTCAACAGAGATGAGTTTAACATCTCAACAGACTGGGAATAGCCCAAAAGATACCCACAAAGAGAACGACATTCAACAAAACATCAAGGAAACATCAGCAAACATCAAGGAACACCCACCCCAGACACTGCCCCTGGCCCAGATGGAGACACCTGGTCTGGAAAAGGCTGAGAAGGAAATCCAGGAATGTGGATCTAATTAACATCAGAAGAGGAGAAATCCGTGTGCAATAGGAAACCAAACACTAAGAACTACACAGCTTGGAAGCAATGAACACTAAACCAATGGATTTCAATGGGTTCAGACAGTAAAAAGTTTAGGAAAAATCCCGAAAAATTCACATCTCATGGAATGAATTTCTCTGCACACCCGGGCTATGTGTGGATGAAATTATTTCTGTTGCTCATCCTGACAAGGATCAAGTACTGCCTTGACTCTCTAACATTAACATATTGTTGGAGAGTTTTTGTTTTTCCTGCACTTTCAGTGACAAGATTACAGCATTAGGAAAATTTGTCATAGTAATCCTACTTTTATATTCTGAGTTGGGTTTGGACCAGGGGTATGAGAATCAATTTGTACTCCTAGGAGAAGAAATAGAAAAATCTAGATTGCATTGGAATTTCTTTGTGTGTATTTGTGGGTGGCTCTTAATGATGGCACAATTTCAGAAAGAGTTTTTCGATGCTCACCTTTATGTTGCATTTTGCAAAACTACAAGAGTATTAATGGTGAGGCTTCAACACATAAACAGTTAGTACAATATCGTTAAAAAAAAGAGAAAAGAAAAAAAAACCAGATTGTGGGGGTGCACATGTGAATCACCTAATGGCTGCTCTGGAATAGAAGCACTGGATCCAGGCACAGCCACAGAGGAGCTTTAGAAGTGCAAATTAACACTGCTAGGGCAATGTGTGCACAATGAACCAGGATCTTCATGCCTGGGGGAGGAATTTCGGTGACAGCCTCTGTCCCCCACTCCAAGCTCTGCCTGCTTGCACAGATGGAATTTGCACAACTAAAGGCAGAGCCCATAGTGAGGATATCTGACTGCAACAGAAATTGGTTAAGCTGCAAATGGAATCAGCAAACGGAGAATGTTGGGAAAGCTTTACTAAAAAAAGTGGGGGGGAATCATCCCTCTCCCTGCTCCAACCTGTGCTGTCACTGTCCAGGTTATATAGGGTGTATTGGGGCACTGGGGTGGTTTTGGGGCCACAAGTTCAGGGAAATGAGTTGGAAATCCAAGTATGTGGTGATTTAATTCGAGAAAAGTGGGCAATTGATGCAGCCCTGGATGGAGGGAGCACCCAAAAACGCAAAAAAGATGAACAGACACCAGAGTCAATCCTACAACACCATGGACCAACCCCTGGCAACCCTAGCGAATTCATATCAGGACACAGAAAATCCATCCATAATTTGATTGGCAGAATTAGGATAAAAAGAATCCTCGAAATAATAACCAACCAGACAGCTCCAGCTCCTGACCTTCCTGACGACCAATCCACTGAAATAAGGAAGGAGACATTTCCCATGGGATAGGATCAGATTATCTATTAACAGAAGGAGGAGGAGTTTACGCAAAATTACATTACTCAAACTGCTGTTCGCAAATAGATGATAACTGAAAAGTGGTGAAACAGATAACAAAGGAAATAAGAAAATAGCTCGTATTCCAGAGAAAGGATGGGAATGGGACACGTTTTCGGGGTTCCCTGGCAGATCATGGCTTAAACGAATGCTGCTCCTTCTCTCAGCTTTTTACCATGCACGACACCTTGCTCCAAAGAGGACGCAGGAAAAGAGATTGAGTCAATGGAAATTAAAAGTTTGTAAAGGCAATTCTTGAGAAAATGAGGGATTGCAAGCAGTAAGATTAATATCGTAGTAGGAGTGCATATTAACGAGGACATGCAGTAGGTGGATCGGGAAGTCTGAACCTTCCAAGTACCTCAGCCAGAGGGGACGGAGATGGGGGCGGGAAAATGAGGATAAAAAGGAGGCGGCGCTTTAGAGACCGCATGGCAAATGCCGCATGGCCTCTCTCTTTGTTCATCAATAAAGTCACTTCTGCAGGACTCCTCGGTCTCCTGCGGGCACAAAAACCTCTGGCCACGGGAATTTTCCCGCACAGCCCCAGGCACAGGGCAGACACCTCTGTGCCACCCACACGAACCGGGACGAGCCAGCGCTGCTCCGGCATCGGCTCCTGCCGAGGCCCCAGCGGGAAGGAGACCGCGGGCAGCCGCTCCCGCAGCGCCCTCAGCCCAGCGCCAACACGGGCCCACACCGGCACAACCAACCCGCCAGAGCCCCCTGCCGCCCCCTCGGCCCGCAGCGAGCCCCGAGCCCCCGCAGAACCGAGCGCGGCTCCCACCTGCGCTGGGGCCGCCTCCGAGCTCCGCCGCCGCCTCCCCGGGCTCCGGCCGCTGCCGCCGCTGCCGGGCCCGCACAGACGCTGCCACAATGGCGCCTTTGCTGCTCTGCCCAATCAGCGCGCCAGAACCAGGAGTGACATTGGCACAATCAGCCAATGGCAGCGAGGGCCGGGCTCTGCACACGGCCCAGCCTCGGCCCGCGCTCTCAGGGCCCCCCGGGCTGTGGGAGGGCAAAGGCGGAGATGAGGAACAGCCCTGGAACGGGCCCGGGCCCGAGCCGCCATTGGCCTGGAAACACAAACAAAGTTCTCCGCAGCTCCCGGCACGCCTTTCCCAGCCCCGCGTGTTCGCTGCCTCCGGCTCTGCGGGAATCCCTGGAGCCTCACTGCCGCTACCCCTAATTAGGAGCGTCTGTGCTTGGCTTTAATTTCCCCCAAAAAGGGAAAACTGCCCCAAACCCCTGTGGATGAGTGGGAGAGGGGAGAGATTTCTGGCAGAAAACTCCAAAAACTCAGAGCAGGATAATGAGAAGTAAATGAAGACCCTTCAAACCAGCTTTCCACTCGCCTCCCTCCTTCCAACTGCACCTCCTACCCCGGCAGTGCAGGGTTGGAGAAACGACGCTCACTTTGTAAAATTTTAAAGGTTTATTAAATCTTAGCAAAAAAAAATACACCAAAAGACTGAATAAAGAGAAAAATCAGCGCTGGGAGCACAGGACTAAAGCAGCAGACCCGGGTGTGATTTGGGGGCCCAGGGGGGTCCCCGGGCCGCCCCCGTCCCCCCCGATCTCGGCCAACGGGTGCGAGTGGCGCGGCCCCGCTGCTGAGCACTGACCCCGTCCCGGGGGCCGCCGGGACCCCCCCGGAAAAAACCCGCACCTGCACCCCCCCTTCAGTCCCTCCGACCTTCCCATCCCTAAGGGGAAAAGGGGGAAAGGGGAGGACCTGGGGTGGGATCACCCGGAGACCCCCGGGGTGAGGAGCAGGAGGGGAGGGGGGGTTTGGCTCGCGCTGAGTGGGGGGTCCCGCGCGAGGATTTCGGGGGGATTCGCTCGAGGAATTTTTGGGGTCCTCGTGCGACGGTTCCTCGTGCAAAGGGCTCCTCGCGTGCCACCGTCCCCTCGTGTCACCCAGACCAGTTTGGGCAGCTCTTTGTGTCACCCAGAGGAATTTGAGGCTCTTCGTGTCACTGAGAGCCCCGCGAGAGTCACAACGAGAGCCCTGTGTCACCAGGTGCCCCCAGCTTCTTGTGCCACCCGGATCCCCTGAGTGTCACCAGCCCCGTGCCAGGGTCCCCAATGTGACCGGGGTCTCTCTCTGTGTCACACACCAGGAACCGATCCCCCCTCCGAGCACCAGCACCCCCGAATTTAACCGTCCTCGTGCACCGGGATCCCCTCAGGACCCTCGAGTTTCCTCTCTCCCCTCCTCGTGCACCGGCATCACCGGACCGCCCCCCCTTTCCCGAGGAATCGCCGGAGACCCCCTCCATCAATCACCGGGCACCGGGACCACCAGAGGACCTCCCCCATCAATCAGCACCGTCACCGTGCACCGGGACTCCCCCCCCCATCGACCACTGACACCCCCTCATCGTGCACCGGGACCACCGGACCCCCCCTCAAACATCGCCAGCCTCGGGCACCGAGATCACCGGAGACCCCTCCATGAGTCACCGGGACCCCCCCGTCAAGCACCAGGACCACCGGAGACCTCCCCAGGAATCACCGGACACCCCCTCACGAATCACCGGGCACCGGGACGCCCCCTCGGGCACTGGGACTGGACCCCCCCACCTCGTGTACCGACCACCCTCCGGTGCACAGGGCTCAGACCCCCCTTTGTGCCCCCCCTGCCCATCCCGGGGATTCCGCCCCTCCCCTCCCCTTTGACTTCCCCCGGGGAACAGGAGCGGGAATGGGGGGGGGGGGGAGGCGTGCTCTGGGGGGGTACCGGGGTGTCCCCAGCACCGGGGGGAGTCCCTTGGGGCTCGCTCCTTCCCCCCCCCTCCGGTTATCACCAGGGACCCTCCCAATTTACCGGGGCTCCCCCTATTCACTGCGCCCCCGTTCACCGATCCCCCAAAGCGCTGGGACCCCCCCTCACTCACAGCCCCTCCCCCATCCATGGGACCCCCCCACTCACCGCTCCCCCTCCGTCACCAGGACCCCAAAATCCATGGGACTCCCCCCACACTCATCAAGACCCCCCCAAATCCATGGGATCCCTCCCTCCCCCCCACTCCCCACCCCCTTCTCAGCACTCCCCGGGCCCTCCCCATTGATCGAACGCCCCCATGGCCCCCCCAGCCCCTCGCCCTCGCATTGGGCCCCCCCGGGGCCGAGGCAGAGCCCTCCCTGAGGGACACCCCTCATCCCCGGCCTGCAGCCGCCCATGGAGCCGCTGACCACAACTCCCTGCCTGCGTCCATCCGGCCAATTCCTCTGGCCCCGCACAGCCCAGCCTGCAAAGCCAGGCCTGGCACTGTGGGGCTCGGGGGGTCTGTCCTGGGCCACTGGGCCTCACAGGCCTCTGGGCACAGCAGCGCTGTCACACACTGAAATGTTATGGGCAATGGCTTAAACGCTGCCAGGAAGGAGATTTGCACATTATGGCGAAACTGAATAAAGAGGCTGAGACCACCCCAGCCCAGCCCTCCTTCACCTGACTGCAGCTTTGGCCTGGGACTTGAGCGGCCTAACAGCACCTGAGGTACCATCAAGGTGACACCATTGATCAATTGCCTCTGGTCTAGGGACAAGGACACGAGACTGAGGCAGGAGAATGTATCCAAAGAAAGGCAAAGCCAGCAGCTGTCCTGAAAATCAGCTTGGGCCAGGCTGGGGCTGGGGGAGGCCGTAGCCCACAGGCTCATCTGCTGAGGCCACGTTTGCACACACTGCCCACAGCCAGCCAGGGAGGACGAGAGTTCTGGGGCTGTGGGGGAACCTCTGCTCACAGGCACTCAACACCCATCCTCCCTCACACAAACTGGCTCCGCTGGAAAATGCCCAGCCCGGGAAGGCCACATCCACGGCACATTGCCGTGAGGGGCAGCTGAGGAGGGGCCAGAATCCATCCAAGAGCCCCAAAGCGCTGCCCAGACTCACTGCTGAGGCCTTGCAGCAGAGCACTGCTCCTGATGCAAAGGGATGCAGCAGAGCCAGAGGCTGCTGCCAGAGCCTGTGTCAGACTTGTCCCTGCCAGGGGAGGAACCTGGGCCTTCCCACCTGCCCCCAGTGTGTATGGACCCCCTGAACTCCGTGTTTGTGGGGGACCCTGAGCACCAAGAAGACAGAGATGTAGAGCATCCACAGGAAGCCACTGGGATCCACAGACTGGAGAGGTTTTCTACTTAATCTGGCTCTGTCACTCTCTTTCCCTCCTCCCACCTCGATTCCATTTCTATTTTTCTCTCTTTGTCATTGTCTTCGTTTTGAGTTGCCAATTTAAATAAACTTATTTTTTCTGTTGTGAGACAGAACCAGCAGCAAAAGAGCAAGGCAGGCCTAAAACTTGAGAGAGTATAAAAGAAAATTTATTAACTACATAAACAAAGAGAAAGGAAAAAAAAATTCAGAATAAGATTTTTTCAGATCACTCCTTCCCGCCCTCTCCTAATCTTCATAACAACAAAACAAACATATAGCAAATACTTTGGTCAGTGCCCAATTTAGTCTTTCTCAGTTCACTTCTGGAGAGAGAAGCCTCTTTTTATTGAAGATGTAGGGATTTTTCCCACAAGAAGGAAAAAGACAGTTCTCTTGTGGTTTTATCTTTCACGATTTGCATCCGCCCGGGAACCTGCAACCTTGACGCTCCTCCCAACTCTACAGCCGTCCCAAAGCTGTAGATGTGGGCCACGTCTGACTCATGGGGTATTACTTTTAAGAATGAAATGTTCAACAGCAAAGATTCTCTCTGTCTCCTTTCTCTCTGCTCAGGCTTCATCTTCAGAAAACCGAAATCCCCTTCTTTTCTCAGGGCAGAAATTCTCAACACAGGTGCTCTTTGGTCAAATCATCTATTAAATGGAACATTTCCATCCCCCCATGTCTCTTTCCATGGTTTATAGGAATATTCAGTACATCAGTTCATCCCTACAATTTTACAAAAAGATTTTCAGCCATTTCAGCATCTTCTCATTCTCCTTCCATCTCAAAAACTTAGCTCTTACATCACTGACTTCAGAAATCTTCTTATTCCCTTTCATATTCAAAGGAAAGGCTGAAGGCTTTGCAAACCTTATCTGAGCACTAAAGAGTTAAAGTTTAACACAACTACTAAAGTTGGGCCAGGCTCAGGCCGAGCTGGGGGGGCAGCTGAGGTGTCAATCAGCCTTTCTGGGGCTGGGCTGCAGCCCCACACTGCTCATGGCCACCCGGGCAGGCCCGGCCCGTCCGGCAGCAGCAAGAGTCGGCCTCCCCCCCACGCCAGAGCCGCAGGCCCGTGGAGGAGGAAGCTGTGAAGGTCTTATCACAAAACATTTTCTCCCCCCGGCCATCGGGTCCCCCTCGTTGGCAAACGGGGCCCAAGCGGCCTCCCGAGCCTCCCCCCCGCATGGGGGAGGGGGAAGCTCGGGTTGGTGTTACCTGCTCAGCCACCGGAAAGACAAAGAGACTCAGTTCTGGATTACCTCCTTCAAAATGTGTGTTCCCGGAGCGAACTAACTTTCTCTAATTGGCTGTTGCAGGTATCCCAACCCCCACAGAAAAAATTCCCTTAGGAAGAACCTCTTCTGAGTTTCTTCTTCCTAAGTCAACCTATCACAGTGACACCGAGAACCTTCCAAGCGTTCTTTTCGTGAGCTGCTGCTGTGATGTCACAGGAGCGTTGCCACATCCCAGCGGTGCTCCCGTTGCTGTGGGACACAGAGGCCTCAGTGCCCAGAGGCTCTGGGTGCCTGCTGACTGCCGGAGGATCCTCCTGCCCGAGGCATTCTCGGCAGCCAGCCCAGCCCTGACCCGTGTCCGTGTGTGCCTGCAGGGGTGCAGCCTGCAGACGTGTGCAGCGCAGCCACAATGATCCAGCAAGTGGTTGCTGCAGTTTGCACTCTGTACTCTGTGGCTTATTCGGGGTATTTTTTAACCCACTTGGCAAGTAAGTTGAGGTTTTCTCTCGGTGCAGCATCTGTGGCTTTGGGCTTGCTGTGTGCTTTCTGTTCTTCCTCTGGACCTTTGAGTTGACTTTGTAACCAAATTGCCATGAAGACACCGTTGGTTTGGGAGAGCTCCTGCCAGCAGCTGCAGCTCAAAAAGGGGGTGTCTGCAGCCAGCGAGGTGTTTGCAATGAGGCCTGGGGGGGTTCTGTTCCCTCGAGCAGGGCGTCTGTGGCAGTGGAGCCTGGAACTCCCTTTGTTTGCTGGTCCAGCCAAGAACTGACACAGCCCAGGATTTTGTGCTGTTCTCTTGCTTGCTCTGTGAAGGGACTGTAGCTCCTGGAGGGATGCTGTGAAAGCAAAATGTTCTCTTGGGGTTACCTTGCTCCGTGGCATTTCCCACCACGGGCAATTTTTTTCCTACCAGCATCTGGTTCATGTTCCCTCTCCCATTGCAGGGCACCTCATGCGTGGATCCCAAGCAGCTCCTCCTTCGGTGAGTGGGAAGAAACCTCTGGTGTTCAGAACTGTGCAGCAAATTGTGAGCTCTGTGTGTGGCAGCCGAGTGCCATCCTGGGAGGCCGAAGGAAAGTCCCTGTCAGGGTCTTTGCAGCAGCAGCAGCAGCAGCAAAGGGATCCCTGGCAGTTTTCTCCTTTTCTGCTGAAGAGTTTTAGAAGAGCTGCAGGTCTGGTTTTGCAGGCAGAGGATTTGCCTTAGCCATGGTGAAATACCGAATTCCCAACAATAAGTGGCAATGTCACTTTTAGCCCATTGTTAGTTTGTACAACTCTGAACTCTGTTTCTGCTTCGTGCAGCTGGATGTGTAGCTGAGGATAAATAAGGTGACAACTGAGATCGAACTTCCTGTCCCTCACGCTACTGTCTGTCCTCAGGGCACCAAAGCTGCATCAGCACCTCCTCTGGCTGCCTCTGCTTCCAAAGAGGAAGAAGACAGCAGTGAGATTGCCGCTGTTCTGGGGGACGATGGTGAACACCCCGTGGTTTGGGAATACAACAGCAAGGCTCCCGCAGTGTGGGACAAGGACAGTGGACATCTCCCGGCATGGGAGGAGGATGGTGGATATCCCCTGGCATGGGACAAGGATAGAAAAGCTCCCATGGCGTGGGATGAGGGCGACGGACATCTCCCGGTGTGGGATGAGGACAGAGGACATCCTGTGGCTCGGGAAGAGGAGGGTGAACATATCCCAGCACGGGATGTGGATGGTGAACGTCTCGCGGCTTGGAAAGATGATGGAGAACCTGCCTCTGCTTGGGAAGAGGATGGAGAACCTGCAGCATTTTGGGAAGAGGGTGGAGAACCTGCAGCATTTTGGGAAGAGGACGAGGAACCTCCTTCTGCTTGGGAAGAGCACACTGAACCTCCCTCCGCTGTGGGATCCTGGGCTGAACATTCTGACAGCAGCACAGCCCTGCAGCCAGAGGGGACAGGGGAGCGGTGCCTGATGCAGCTGAGTACGTCTGTTCTGTTCCTGTGTGCCAGAGCAGGGTGCTGTGTGTGTGTCTCAGCATGAGCTGCACCCAGTGCTGCTCTGCAGCTGAATGTCACCGAGTCATTCATTGTCCTTCCCCAGCTGACACCAAGGGGCTCATGGCCCCAGGGAGTGGGGCTGCATTCTGGCTCTGCTGCAAGGCGGGGTCTCCATCTGGGAGGGAGCATCTTCCACGTGGTTTCTTTCAGGGAACATCGTGAGCGTGGGGGAGCCTGCTGAGAAATACCTGGGACTGGAGCAGATTGGCCAAGGGTAAGTGCATGGCAGTTCCTTCTGCACAAGCAGGGCCCAGGTATTTTGCTGGAGTCAGGAGAGCTCCAAACACCTTCCGACACTGGGGTATGATCCTGCTGTCTCTCAGTTTTGATCAGAATTGATAACTGTGGTCAGAAGGCACAGTCAAAGGCCTCTGAGGCTGGCAGTGTCCTGCCTGCAGCAAGGAGCAGGACCTGGAAGGTCTTCTGTGCCTGGAATTTGATTGCCCTAAAGAGCAACTCACCATCTGGTGACTCTCAGAAAACAGTTCTCAAGAAGAACTAATAAGTGCTTTTTCAGCACAGGTAATAAACTCCATGCATTCAGTAACAGACACAGAGCTGCTGCACTCGAGGGGAAAATGCATCACCTGCCTGATGGCAGGGCCCTTGTGGATCCTGCAAGTCTTAGGCAGGAAATGCAAAAGGATGAAATACATTCTTTTCCACTTCTTTAGACACCAACTCCCACCTCAGGTTTTGAACTAAAGGAATTCAGTGTGGACATTCGCTCCAGCCCTTTTCCTTCGTGTTGGGCTCAGTTTTCTCTTGCACACCTTGCATGGCAGACGGCTGGTGGCTGCTGCACTGCTGTTTGAAGGGTCGATGCACGCAGGTGCTTTGTGAATGCTGCAGGCAGCAGAGATCTCCTGTCTGGGCTGCCTTTCACTCCCAGAGCCTAAAGCTCTGCTTCTTTCTTCTCTGCTGTTTTGTCTCCAGGGCTTTTGGAACTGTTTATAAAGGACTCGACAGGGCCACTGGAGGAGAGGTCAGTGCCACCACGTCCAGCACGTCTGGCAGCTCTCGAGGGCTTTCCCCTCTGCTGGGAGCTGTGGCTGCAGCTTTGGGGGCCCAGCAGAGCTTTCCTGCACAGGCTGCTCCTCTGAAGGCAGAGCAGTGTCAGCCTTCAGAACACAGCTGGGACAGACTTGGTGCTTCTGAAGTGCCCAGAGGAATGCAAGGAGGGCAGTGGTGTCTGTCAGAGCTGGACACCATGGCTTGGTCTTCATATCTAAAACCATGAATGCATCAGCAGGTGGAGACTGAGGCCCAATTTATCTTCATCCCAGCCTTGGACAGGAACACTATTTAGCAGTTTTTCCATCCTGCTTTTCATCTTCAAAGGCCGAATTAGGCCTAATTAGGGAGAGATCCTGCTTGGGCTCAGTTTGGGGTTTTAGTCCTACTGCAGCTGTTCACAGAGAGAGAGGGAGAGAAATGAGAAGATGGATGTCCAGAGCAAAGCTCTCTCCTAAACGCTGCAGTTGAAACACAACTGGGTCTGGTGTCAGTGACACCCTGTGACAATGGATGTCTGTGTCTGCTTTATTGTGCAATCCCAAACAGAGCAGTGGCATTTGAAATCATGACCAAGTCCCATAGAATTGCTAAAGGGTTCTGGGCTGTTTTGCTCTGTTTCACAGCATCAGAAATACCTCCTGCTTGCAAAATGTGTTTAAATAATAACGATGATGATGATGATCATCATCACCGGAGTGGTGATAAACTAAGGCCATTTGAGAAGATGCAGATTCTGTAGGTGCAGAAAATGTTGTTAGAGCTTTGAGGCTGACAGCTGAGGGACCATTTCTGCAGAGCTTACAAGGCCAAATGTCTCTGGCCACGTGTCCTGTAAGCAGCCCCCAGCCAGCAGAGAAATGGGCTGTGGGAATGGCACTTGCTGAGCTCTGGTGTCCCATGCCAAGGCAGTTTGGCACAGCCTGGCTCTGTCGCTCCAAAAAGATTCACTCCATGCTTGCTGTGGTCTCCTGCCACAGACCCCTCCAGCTAAAGGTCTGCAATGTCACTTCAGGTGGCCATAAAGAAAATGAGTCTCAGAGAGCAGAACAGGGAACGAGCTGTGAATGAGATCCTGCTCCTGAAAGGCAAGAACCACCCCAACATTGTCATCTTTTTGGACAGGTGAGTGCTTCAGGTCTTATCCTGTGCAAGGGCCCTGTGTTAATCTTTCATTCGTAGTCAGTAGCCTCTTCTGAAAAAGCCTGACCTGGCCATATCTTCAACAACAGCCTGGCAGTTCACTCCCTCCATGCTTTTGTTTGGTTTTTTTCTTCAAGCTGAACCCCTTTGCTGTGCCTTATGACAAGTGCTGAAAAACCATGGCAGAAATTATTTCCCTTGGCTTCTTCTTCCCAACTCTTTTCCATTGCTGCAGATGCCAGGAAGTCCAGGTTTCCAGAAATGCCTCATTTGCCCATTTTTCAATGGCCTTGCCTGTTTCTGAAGGGACTTTGTGTAAGGTTTTCCAAAGAGTTGATAACTTTTGTCCCAAGTGCTGTACGGCCTCCTTGCCTGGATAACTCTGGAAGTTGCATTGCCTTGTTCTGGAGGGAATGGTGGAACTGATGAGTTCAGATGCTGAACCAGCTGGGGGCAAGTGTTGTGGTTCCACACTGATCTGGGCTGTTGCTAAACTGTGTTTTTCACTTGCTTGCCATCTAAGGCATCTCCTTTCTCACAGGTGTCTCCTTCTCCTTCAGACTGTGCAGATTCCAAGGTCTGTGCAGGAATGTCTCTCCATCTGATCGTGTTCTCATTGACAAGTGACCTGGAAACAAAACTCCACTCGAGGCTTTTCCATGGGGAAATTGAGCAATGCACATTCATCTCCATGCTGTTGTTTTCCTCTTCCAGCTTCCTTGTTGACGAAGATCTCTGGCTGGTGATGGAATACGTGGATGGAGCAACTTTGCAGGACGTTGTCAGACAGACACGCATGGCTGAAGGAGAGATGGCAGCTGTCAGTCGGGAGGTGAGGGATCCTGCTTGTGCTTCCCATGGCTTGGACACGATGGTCCTTCCAAACAGGCTGTGAGAGCAGGAGGGGCTCCATGCTCAGGGCTTTGTTTCTGTGTTGTTTTTATGAATTGGAGAAGAAAGAGCCTCTGAAGTCAGTGGCCTGCCTGTATCACTACACTTCTACTCTGTTCTTGTCCTCTTTCCTGCTGCTGTGGTACTCTCTCTGTCTTTCTTTGATTTGATTTGATTTGCTGTTCTCAGCTTTGCCTTGAACCATTTGCCTGGACTGTCTCCTGGCCTGTCACAGCAAAGTTGCTGCTGGGAGAATTCCAAACTGTCCTTTCTTGTGTGATGTGTTGTGACAATTGATTTTTATTCTTGTGTTTCTTGTTGTCTCTCAGTGTCTGCAGGGCCTGGATTTCCTCCATTCCAACCGGGTGATCCACAGAGATGTGAAGAGCTCCAACATCCTTCTGGGAATGGCTGGCTCTGTCAAGCTGGGTGGGTGTTCGTGGCCAGGCACGGTGCTCCCGGGGTGTGAGTGTGAGGCTGTTTCCAGTGATGGTCAGAGCCCCACAAGTGCTGCTGCTGGCACTGCCCGGCCCCTGCTGCCAGCTGAGAGCGGCTGCCCCGTGCAGAGAGCTCAGGAGAGGAGCAGAGTGTCAGGAGTGGCTTTGCTCTGGGCATGGCCCTTCCAGAGGGACGGGAGTTGGAATCTAAACTGCAAGGGAATCAGTAAAAGCCACTGCATGAACGCTGAGGGTTTATTTAAGGGTCCAGTTCCATCATTCCTTGGCCACAGCCCTGAGGACTTTTCCAGCTGACTTCACTACTGCATTCTCACCTTGAGAGTGGGGAATCTTTGTGCTTGGTTTCCTCATTGCAGCTGTCTTTGACAGTGTTTGTTTCTGTCCTCAGCTGATTTTGGCCTCTGTGCTCAGCTCAGCCCTGAGCAGGACCAGTGCAGCTCCATGGTGGGCACTGCTCACTGGATGGCCCCAGAAGTTGTGACCAGGTCTCCTTATGGCCCCAAGGTGGACATTTGGTCCTTCGGCATTGTGGCCATCGAGATGGTGGAAGGAGAACCTCCTTACTTCAAGGAAACAGGGGCTATGGTAAGAGGCAAATTCTCCAGTGTTTGCAGAGGCCTGTGAGCACAGGCTGACCCTGCACTGGGAGGAGCTGCTGGAGGTTTCTGCATATTGGGAAGGGAATTCCCAGAAGACTCGAGCCTGAACGCAGATGAATATTCTGCAGTCTCCAGCAACAATTGGCTTTGGGTTTCAAATTGTTGCAGCTCTTCTGTCAGTGAGGATGACCTGAAAATGTGAAGCCAGTGTATCAGCTCTAATGTTATCTTGGAAAAAAAACACAAACCAACCCCAAAACCCATCCCCAAACCCAACAAGTTTTCTGAAGGAGTTTCTAAAAGAGGTTTTTAAGAGAGGTTTAAGTTGAACTCCCCCCTGATTTTTCTCACTGGGAAGCTTGTCTAAAACATGAAGATGATTGCTTAACATCCCTGTAGTCCAACATATTTCCTTCCTAGTCCAAGCTACTTTTCTGTCATCAAGCCTGAGCTTTCAGCAACCCCAACCTCCTGTTCCTTGCCTGGCAATTTCTGGGATGGGGCATCAGGAATTCATTTACTTCAGTGTCAGTGGCACTGCAGACATGTGTTTGATGCAATTTAAAATAACACACGCAGACCACACTGACTCTTGAAAATGGCCTGTAAAGCTGGTGTCCGTATTTGGAGAAGCAAAATGTGCTGTTTCTGATGGAGGTTCCTACTAACAAAGTCAGACAACTAAATGGCCTCTCAAGCAAGATCATTTGGGTGTTGCAATGGCTGTGGCTGCATCAGGGTTTGGGGTTATTGGTTGGCATAGAAAAATGAGCCGTGAGCAGCATGTCTGCCAGGGAGGAAACTGCCCCCGGAGCTGGGGCTGAGTTACCGGGGTCGATGTGAGCAGCTGTGGGTGTGAAGGAAGCTGGCACAGCGCTGCCTTTGCTTTTCCTGCAGGCTCGGGCTCTGATCCGGCAGAACGGGACCCCGCAGCTGCAGGAGCCGCGGCGCCTGTCGGCTCTGCTGCGGGACTTCCTCGAGTGCAGCCTGGACTCGGACAACGAGCGGCGCTTCTCTGCCCAGGAGCTGCTGCAGGTGAGCGCGAAGCGGCTGCAGGGGAAACAGCAGCGCCAGGGAGGGGTTTTCTTGGGGGGCCCCCCTCCGATAATCTCCAGCCTCGCTGCTTTTCACACGCAAAGCAAGCAGAATCCTCGCCTGGTTGGGGTTGTCTGGGTCCGTTCGAGGTCATCTGGACCTGGTGACCCACAACGAGCAGGGACATCTTCAAGTGGCTCAGAGCCCTGCCTGACCTGAGCTTGGATGCTTCCAGGGAGGAGGCACCTCCCACATCTCCGGGCACCCTCTGTCAGTGTTTCCCCTGGTAAAAAAATTCCTCCTTAGACCTAATCTGAGCTTGCTTCCGTCTCTGGAGTTTCAAACCATTCCGTTTCGTCCAGGAACTTGACTCTGGAAAGTAATGGTTCATTTCTTTCTTTTTTATCCTTTGGTCAGCACCCATTTTTATCATCAGCCAAGCCTCTCTCCAGCCTGACCCCTCTGATCGCTGCAGCAAAGCAACCACGGGTGCAGCAGAGGAGATGAAGCACTTGAGAACAGCTTTTTGTTACAGTAGTTAGGACTAGTTAGTTATGGTAGTTAGCACTGCTAGTTAGTTAGGGTCGTTCGGACTGTTTGTTATGGCAGTTTTTTGAATAAAAACTCTCTTAAAACCTCAACACCCTTGTGTCCCTGCCTTCTCCCCCTGTGACTCAGCTGCCCCGAGCAATGCGAGGGGAGAGCGAGCCCAGCCTCGCCCAGAGCTGAGCCCTGGCAGAGCCCAGAGCAGCCTCGGCATCTGCAGAGTCAGCCTGGAAGGAGGCGCTTGGAGCCTCCTCGGCTGCAGCCGCCTCTTGGTTACAAACTGTGCGTGGTGGAAAATGCCACTGGTTCTGCAAGAGGGCAGAAGGGGCCCGGGGAAGGCCCAAGTGCTCCATGCAAGGGGAAAACCCACCCAGTGCTGGAGAAAAAACACGCCTTTATCCCCTCCAAAAATTTAATCCTAAATCAAGTGGAACAGGGGAAAGGGAGGAACCCCGGACCTTCGGGCCCTGCGAACCAAAGCGTCCCGCGGGTGTTGGTTTCTGCCGGGCTCGCTGCCCCCAGCCCAGCTCAGCTCAGCTCAGCCCAGCCCAGCCCAGCCCAGCCCAGCCCAGCTCGGCCCAGCTCAGCCCAGCCCAGCTCGGCCCAGCTCAGCCCAGCCCGGCCCAGCTCGGCCCAGCTCGGCCCAGCTTAGCCCAGCCCAGCCCAGCCCAGCTCGGCCCAGCTCGGCCCAGCTCAGCCCAGCCCAGCCCAGCCCAGCCCGCGGGCAGGGACACGCGTTTGGAGGAACCTGCGAGGGTGAGCAGGTGAGGGGGCTCCGGCAGTGACGGGTGAAAGGAACAGGGTGAATGTGACTTAAACAAACCCTGGGAATCTGCTTGGAAACAGGGCCAGGGACTTGTAGGTAAGAAGGAACGAAAGAGATTGTTGTCACTTCTAGAAAACGGTGCTAATTGACATGGACTGTTGTTCAGCCAAGGCTGTGTTAAATTCTTGAACTAGGGAAAAACAAAGACTTAAGAGAATTATGAATATTGTTTTGTTTTACTAAAAAAAAAAAAAAAAAAAAAAAAAAAAAGCAAAAAGGCGTGTGTGTGTGCATATTGGAGGGGGAGATGAAGTGGACAGATCGAGAAGTCTGAACCTTCCAAGGTACAGTCCCGGGGACAGGGCAGCCACCTCTGTACTGCAGACAGGAACCGGGAACAGTGACACGATCTGACTGTGACCCCCATCCCCTGTGTGGGGACAGGGGAGGGAATGGAGAATAACAGGAAATCCGGGAAGGAGGGAAGGGTGAGGGGAAGATGTTTTCGTAGGAATTATTTTCTCATTCTCTTGCTCTGACTTGTTTGATAATGTTATGAATGACGTTCTATTTTTCCAGTTTATCAAGCAACGAGATTAAATTAAATTAATAGTAACAATTATAAATGGATACAATTAAAGTATTGGAGATGAATACAATCAAAATGCATATATTTGAGAATACAATTTAGTATAATTGAGGTTCATATAAAGCATAAGCAAAACTGACCGGGGATATGGGGAGTGGCTCACCATTCCTCACATACCAAAGCATCAAGGCCAAAAATCCTATTTATATCCTATATGCTACAGAAGTTTCTAGAGAACTCCTCCTAGTTTCTATTCCTAAAATCTACATCACTATGTTGTATGGCACATGCTCTACTAATGGGTTAGGGGATCTCTCATCCTTTTGAGGGTCTTATTTCCGATGAAGGCTCGTCGTCTTCATCAGTGTCCGCTGTGTGACCTGCAGGTAGTGCATGCCCACTATGTGACTGAGCAGATGTTTTCCATAACAAGATGTGTTGGTTTGAAAGTAAAACCAGCGCGAGACTCCAAGTCAGTAATACAATTTAATAGGAGAAAAGAGAAAAAATAAAATACATGCAATAATATAAAAGAAACAACCACCAACACAGTCAGAAATACAACCTGACATCCTGTCAGTCAGGGTGTTGGTAGCAGTCCCGTTAAATGGTGGCTGCAGTCCTCCTGGATGACAGATGTGGTTCTGTTGAAGCAGTGCTCCTGTAGAAGGTGCAGTTTTCCTCCGAAGATCCAGCGATGATGTGGAAAAGTTCCGACTTTCCTCTGGGATCCAGTAGAAAGGTCTGCCCTCGGGTCCCAAACCCCAGATTTTTATCTAGGTAGGAAAGGCTTGGCTCCTGCCCCTGGTTGGGGCATCTCCCAATGGGATGATGTAATCTTATCAGTCACACAATAGGACTTAATGGCCCATTAACGGAATATATCTTCTGGAGGAAGGATGGGTTGTGAAAAGATAACGATGATCATCCCCCTGATTTTATGAGATGTCACATCAGCAGAGGATATCTCCCACAGAGATAAGGATCACCACCCCTCCCACATTTTAACAGATGGTGATAGAATACACATTTTTGCATTGTACCCCAGGACACAGGGACATTGTAGTGACCCAAAACAGGACAGGCGACCTCAGGGTGGCCCCGGTGTCCCCAAGGCAAGGACACCAAGGTCCCCAGTGTCCCTCGGGACGACAGTGTCACCCCCGTGTCCCCACCCTATCCCTACCCCTGCCCCGCTGGCGCGTCCCGGGCCGCCTCCTTCAGCTTTCGCATCACCTCCTTGTGTCCCTCCACTGATGTCCCCAAGGCCACCACGATGTCCTCGAGGGCCCGGGCAGCTCTGGGGAATCCCTGTCGCTGTGTCCGCCACGTGTCATCACCATGTCCCAGTTAACAGCGTCCACCAAGTACCCCAGGTGCCATGTTACCATCTCCAGCCACCCCTGAACATTGCAGTGACCTTGCTGGTGGCCGCGGTGGCCTCGGAGCTGGCCCTGGAGGTTGCCACCCGCTGGGCGTGGTCACGTAGGCACTGGGCCATGGCCCTGTGCTCACAGGCGATGGTGGCCAGGTGTCACCACGATGGCGCAGAGGCCTGCAGGGTCACCTGGCAGGACATGGCCACGGTGCCCAGGGCCAGCAGCAGGTGACTGTCCTCGGCCACCCCCAGCACAGCACACCCTGAGTCCAGGGACACTGCGGGGACATGGCGACACTGCACAGGTGGCACCGGGGACACAGCACCAGGGCAACCAGCACAGTGGCACGGGAGCAGTGGCACCAGGGACACCCCAGAACCACCAGTCCCGTGTCCCCAGGGCTGCCCCAGTGTCACCATCCCAGTGCCACCCATTCATTCTCAGTGTCACCAGCCCAGTGTCCCCAGTTCAACCCCAGTGCCACCAGAGCTGCCCCAGTGTCCCCAGTCCTGTCCCAGTGTCACCAGCCCAATGTCACCAACCCAGTGCCACCAAGCCACTCCCATCCCAGTGTCCCCAGTCCTGTCCCAGTGTCACCAGCTCAGTGTTCCCAGTTCCTTCCCAGTGCTTCCAGTGCCAGCCCAGTGTCACTGCCCCATTGCCACCATACCAATATCACCATCCCAGTGCTTCCAGTCCCTCCCAGTGTCTTCAGTCCCATCCCAGTGTCCCCCATCCTGTCCCAGTGTCCCTGTCAAGTGCTCCTAGTTGTGTCCCAGTGTCACCATCCCAGTGTTCCCAGTTCAATCTGTCTCCAGTTCCCTCCCAGTGCCACCACCCTATTGTCCTCATACCAATGTCATCATCTCAGTGCTCCCAGTGCCATCGCATAGTCCCCTATCCTGTTCCAGTGTTCTTGTCTCAGTGCTCCCAGTTGTGTCCCAGTGCCACCAGTTCCCTCTCAGTATCACCATCCCAGTGCTCCCAGTCCCATCGCAGTGCCACCCCCCCATTGTCACCATACCAGTGTCACCAACCCAGTGCCACCAGTTCTGTCTGTCACCACCCAAGTGCCACCAGCCTGGTGTCACCAACCCAGTTCCAGCCCAGTGTCCCCAGTCCTATCCCAGTGCCACCAGTCCTGTCCCAGTACCACATCCCCAATGTCCCCATACCAATGTCATCACCAGCCCAGTGTCCCCAGTGCCATCCCAGTGTCCCCCATCCTGTCCCAGTCTTCTTGTCCCAGTTCTCCCAGTTGTGTCCCTGTGCCAGCCCAGTGCCACCCCATCATTGACCCATACCAGTGTCACCAGCCCAGTGCCACCGGTCCTGTTCCAGTGCACTAGCCCAGTGCTCCCAGTGCCATCCCAGTGCTCCCAGTGCCATCTCAGTGTCACCAACCCAGTGTCCCCAGTTCCATCCCAGTGCCCCCAGTTCTGTCACAGTGTCACTAATCCAGTGTCACTGGTCCTGTCCCAGTGTCCCCAGAGCCATCTCAGTGTCACCAGTGCCACCCATGGCACCACCCCAGTGTCCCCAGTTCAGTCTCAGTGTCCTCAGTCCTGTCCCAGTGTCACCAGCCCAGTGGTCCCAGTTCCATTCCTGTGTCCCTGTCCCATCCCAGTATCCCCCATCCTGTCCCAGTGTCCCTGTCCCAGTGCTCCCAGTTGTGTCCCACTGTCACCAGTTCCATCCCAGTCCCCTCCCAGTGTCACCAACTCATTGTCCCCATACCAATGTCACCATCTCAATGTCACCAAATCAGTTCCCTCCCAGCGCTCCCAGTGCCAGCCCAGTGTCCCCATCCTGGGATAGGGGAAGGTCTCTACTGGTCCATACTGGTCTGTACAGGTCTGTACTGGTCCATACTGGTCTACACTGATTTATACTGGTCTATACTGGTCTATACTGGTTTATACTGACACACAGCACCATCAGCCCCATGTCCAACCCATGCCCAGCCTGGAGCCCAGGTCACCTAAACTGGTCTGTACTGGTCTGTTCTGCTCTATACTGGTTTATACTGGTCCATACTGGTTTTTACTCACACACAGCAGCGCACAGCACCATCAGCCCCATGGCCAGCCTGTGGCCAGCCTGTAGCCAGCTCTGGCACTGCCGTGCCTGTTCCTCCTCCCACTCCAGCATCATCACTGCTGCCTCAGCCAGGACCCCTTTGAGAGGAATGTTGAATTTGTCTTACAAATGAGCTGTGCATCTGCTTGTAGATAAGGCTAGCACTGAGAGATAAAAGAAACAATGGGATGGATTCCACTGATTGATGAATGGAAAAAGATATTTGCCTTTACAAACAAACTGTAGGGCTGCTGATAAATGAAATTGGATATGGAAAGATGAAAGAAGCAAAGGGGGGAAAACTATGAATTCTATAAGAATTAAAAATTAAAAGGGAGGGTTATACCTTAGAGGGGAATTTCAGGTATCAGGCGTTCCGGGAAGTCTGTGCCTCTCAAGTACCTCAGCCAATGGGGAAAAGAGAGAGGGAAATGCGGCCGGGAAAATAGGATAAAAAGGAGGCTGCGTCCTCCAAAAATTTGAGATCCCAGGGGAATGTCCCATGGCCTCTCCCTTTAATCGAATAAAGCAAAAAGGACTCCTCTGTCTCCTTTTTGGACATAAACCTCTGGTGTTTGTGGATTAATTTTCCTGACAGAAAGAACTTTGGGATTCTTACCTGCACAAGCACATGCAGTGCCTCAGTCATAACTGCCTCAGAAATATCAGAAGTGTGTCTTCTTCAGAGTGTGGTCACAAGGGTTCAGAGTTGGAGCCAGTTCTGCGGGCAGGCTGATGAATAGTCTGGGGCTCCTCTGCAGAGCCCCATTCATTCTGGGGCTGCTTTCTGCTGGTTCTGCTGGACTGGCTCGAGTGAAACACACACCCAATTAACAGCAGTTAAATTACTCTGGCATGAAACAGTGGGGAACAGGCAGAACAGTGAAGGGCAGCATGGACCAGTTGTTCTGGCAGGCCTGACGAGGTCTGATTTGATACAGCACTCACAGAACTCTGCTCCACCTGTGACACTTCCACTTGCAGTAGATGACTGTTCCTCTTCACAATATCCAGCAAGGCAGGTCAAAGACACTTTTACTGTTTTCATCTTCAAAAGGGAGAGGAAATCAGCAGCAAACATGAAGTAACCAGTCAGAGGTCCTGGGAAGAAACAAAAGAACAAAGAGTGGTGGAAAAAAACAGGTGGAGCAGTGATCCTTATCTCTGTGGGAGATATCCTCTGCTAAAGGGCCATCTGTTAAAACCAGGTGGGGCAGTGTTCTTTATCTTTTCCACAACCCATCCTTCCTCCAGGAAGATATCTTCTGTTAATGGGCCATTGAGTCCCACTGCATGACTGATAAAATTCCATCATCCCATTGGGAGATGCTCCAGCCAGGGGGAGGAGTCAAGCCTTTCCTACCTAGATAAAATCTGAGATTTGGAACACCAAGGCAGCCCTTACCCACTGGTTTCCAGAGGACAAGAGCTACCAGACCTTTCTACAGCATCACAACTACAACAAGACCACTTCATCTGGACTGCTACCACCATCAAAACTAGCGGGGTGTCAGGTTGTATTCTGATTCTGTCAGGTGTTTTCTTTTGTACTATTGCATGTATTTTATTTCTCTTCTCTTTTTTCCTATCAAATTGTATTTCTGACTTGGAGTCTTTCACTGGTTTTGCTTTCAACCCAGCACAGTCATGGAGGGGATTTTGGCTGAAGCTTGGTATTTGGGGAATTTTTGATTTGTGTGTTAAAGTTTGGAAGATTGTGGGTGGGAATCTTGGTGTTTGGGAGGTTATTACAGACACAAGATGCTCAATGACTTCCGGAGATGAACTTGGGCAAAGAGGAACACCCAGTTTATGGAGCTCTCTTCTTGTTATTTCCTCCTAAACCAGGAATTTTCATTCCCCAGGTGTGCGCAGATGGAGGAGGCAGAAAAGCCCTGGAGATCTCTCACGAGGAGGGGATATAAACCCAGCCCAGGGAGCTGCGAGGAGGAAAGACCCTCCCTGAGCCGGGAAGGCGGCCCGAGATCCAGGCAGAGCTCAGAGCTGGTGGAGAAGCCTCATGTAGGGGAGAAGCCCTACGAATGTGGGGAATGTGGGAAGGGTTTCAACTACAGGTCCCAACTGGTCCTACACCAGAGGATCCATACTGGGGAGAAGCCCTACGAATGTGGAGAATGTGGGAAGAGTTTCAGTTACAGCTCCAGCCTGATCCGTCACCAGGTGGTCCACACTGGGGAACGGCCGTACACCTGCTTGGAATGTGGGAAGAGCTTTGGATGGAGCTCTGACCTTAGAAAACACCAGTGCATCCACACAGGGGAGAGGCCCTATGAGTGTCCCAAGTGTGGGAAGAGGTTTCAGACCAGCTCCAATCTACTCCTACATGAGCGGATTCACACAGAGGAGAGGCCCTTCCACTGCCCCGACTGCGGGAAGGGATTCAACCGCAACTTCAGCCTCATCAGGCACCGGTGCATCCACACTGGGGAGAGGCCCTACGAGTGTCCTGAATGTGGGAAGAGCTTCTCACAGAGCTCTCACTTGACCAAACACCAGCGGAGTCACCACTGAGGGAAGCCCATTGACTGCCCGAGTGTGGGAAGAATTTCGTGCTCTGCTCCAGCTCCATCCCCCATGGGAGGATCACTGTTGGATGATCTACAGTGACCCCCATTGGGCAGAGCCCTGGTGATCCATGGTCCCCAGTGATCCCCGTTGGGTGGGGGGAAGTTGTTGGAGAGATTTCTCTCTCTTTTCCTTCTGTTGCTATGATTTGATTGATAATAAATTCCCTCGCTGTGCCCAGGCTGGGTCTGTGTCGCCCGTTTTGCTGTTTGGTGTCTTTGCTTGTCCCGTCTTAATCTGATCCTGGAGCTCCTGGTTAATCTTTCTTTTCCCTTGCAGCTGGAGGGGCAGGGTCAGAGTAGCTTTGGTGGCTGCCTGGTGTCGAGCCAGCGTCACCCAGGCCATGGGCACCTCTGAGATCCCAGTGTGGTGAAGCATTCCCCAACTCCTAGAGAAAGTGCTGACCCAAACTGAGGCCAGGATGAAACATCGTTATGCCTGGAGCCCACTCTCTTGTGACCCTCTCAACAGAAATCCAAAAGGAGACCTTTGAGCTCTCCTGGGCCACTGTGGGCTGTGACCAGCAGTCTCCCTCTGAGGGGCCTCTCAGAGCCAGCAAACCCTCGGCTTTGCTATGCCTGGAGGATCGCTGAAACACGACGTGTCCTGGGCCCATACCCTCACTGCTCAAGGACCCATCCTTCGCTCAGTGGGAGATGAAAGCACATCTGAAGTTTGGATTTCACTGAGCTCTCAGGGGAATTTTTTCCAGGTACCTTGCTTGCACTGACTGGTCTGTCTGTGTGTGTGCCCCTGCACATGTGCTATAGCAAACCTGGGAGAAATACAGCTTTCCTAGATATGGAAGTACTGTGGATATCTAAGTTAGGCCTGTAAGCAAGGTTCAGTTATAGGTATGAACTTACTTAAATGCTGTAAGTGTTAAATGTTTTGCTAAGTTTTAAATATAAGTCGTAAGCTAAGTGTTGTTTTTCCATTAAATTACTAAGTACAACATGGAAGTTATAGCTATAACTTTGGTTAAATGCTGTTAAGTGTTACTGACCTGTTGAATTGTTAAGGTTAAGTTATAAGTTAAGTTAGGTATTAGTTCAGTGTTGTACCTCTGTTGGATTGCTGGGGCTAAGGTATAAGTGACAAATAAAGGGAGAAGTTGAAGTACTGCTTAGTGTTGATTAGTTTTTAGGCCGTGTTCCTTTTAATCCTTGCCTGCACTCTCTTTTGGTCCCATGCACCTAAACACAGCACACACCCACCCACACTCCCCTAGAGAGTTCTCAGTTCATTTCTGTTTTGGTTGCCTGGTTTTTGTTTGCTTTTGTTGTTGCCTGTTTTCCCTTGTTGTGCCTTAGCTGTCCTGTCAGCAGTAGAGTGAATCTTTCCATCAAACTTTTGCTTTGTCACTTAATATTAAATCTGACTTTTGTTCATGCCCTTGTCACCAATTTTTAAACGATCTTAAATACTCTCGTTCATGATGAATGGATAAATGGATTTCAATGGATTTCAATCTCATTCATGACAGCACCACAATGTCCCGCATCACCGAGGGCCACGCCCGTGTCACAAAGGGCCACCCCCGGCACCCAAGAGCAGAGGGACAGCCTGGAAGCGGCCCGGAGCAGCCCCGGCCTCGTGGCCTTGTAGCCCCTGGCGTGGCCAGAGCCCTGGGAGGCTTTGGCCACGGTGGGAGCCAACAGCCCCAGCCCCGGCCTGCAGAGCCCTGGGGCTGCAGCCCAGGCTGGCCGGGGCAGGAGGAATTGGCCGGGCCGGACGTGCCAGGGCCTTGTGGGCAGTGGCTCCGTGTCCCGCGGGAGGCCGGGGACGAGGGGTGTCCCTCAGGGCTGTGCCCGGGCACCGGGGCTCGTCAGTGCCTCGCTCAGTGACACCCAGGGGCACCGAGCGCAGCCTCGGCGCCTTTGCAGGGCACGGGGAGCTGAGCGGGGCAGGGGCACCACGGAAACACCGAGTGCCTGCCCGGGGCAGAGCCGGGGCAAAGCCGGGCTGGAGAGCCGGGAGAGGCTGCTCAGAGCTGGCCCGGGCACTTGGGCACCTGGGAGACAGAGCCCGGCTCGGAGCTGACCCTGAGCCCAATACCTGAGAAATTACAGCCGGCTTTTCTAGACACACTTCGTTATTTTGTATTTTCTCAACGTTCTCTCAAAATGTCAAATCCGACATTTTATGAGGGAACATTTTCAATGTTCATTTTACTTTATTTTTTACCCTTTAGAAAGAATTCCGTTGTATTTTGTTATGTGTGAGGAGGGATGGGCTGGGAAAGGTTGTGGGTAATGGAGTTTTTTATTCAATATATTTTGAAATCTGAGATGTGACAAGTCCAGGCTTTGTCCAGCAGCAGTGTCTGGTTCCAGACTGCTCTGCTTTTCACAGTGACATCTCAGTTCATTGAAATCCAGCAGTCAAAGCCCTGGAAACACGGAAAAGCTGGGAATGAGCTTAAAGCCCTTGGAGGGTTTGCTGTGTCCGTACATTCCCCATCTCTCCTGGGGTCCGTTCAGCCTCCCCACTCCTGTCCTAGAGCACATGGCTGGATCCAGAGTGCAGTACGTGCTTTTACAGATAGATAGATATTTACATGTGATTATTGCATACACGATTCTCTTGGAGTGAGTTACTGTGATGGTAATTCCATGATCCTCTGCTTTGTGCCCAAAGAATGGTTATTGTATCTAAACCCCGGCAGCCCGGGAGGGGATGTGTGCGGGGCCGGGGCGGGGAGAGGCTCCTTGTTCATTCCGCGGGTGTTTTGAAGCCTCGCTGCTCGGGTTTTCCGCGGCTCTCTCTGTGCACTGTGGGTTTCTGTTTGGCTGAAAAGCGTTTTTGCCCCAAGCAAACAAAGGACTTTTCCCCTTTTCTTGGCTCGGAGAGGATGCAGAGGCAGCCTTGCCGTGCCTGGAGGCGAACTGAGCAGCTGCTGTGTCGCAGCCCGGGGGCTCCGCGCCGGCAGGAGCGGAGCGGCGCCGCTGCAGCCCAAAGCCGCTGCGAGCCGGGCCGAGCCGGGAGAGAAAACAGCCCGAGGCTTCAGCCCCGCTGCTTCGCCTGCCGGGACCGTGCCCGCGGAGCCCGGCTGGGGAGGAGTTCAAGGGCAGGCGAGCCCCGGGCTTTCATCTCCTTCGGAACAGTCCCGGGTTGGTTTTTTCCCTGGGGGAGAAGCGGCGCCACCTGTACAATGTGTTGTGAGCAGGGATTTCTCTGGCATTTTGGGTCATTTTCCCTGGTGAGTGTGGGGAAAGGTCTGATAATTTAATATCCAGAAGTCTGGGAGGTTTTTTTGCTTTGTAGGCTTATTGTTTGTTAATAAACTGTTGGAGTTTTTTCCTCTTTCATCTATTAACATTTATTTCCCATTGGTGGAAAGGGACTATTGGAACCCTGCAGAGAAGACAGCACTCACTCCAGTGTGCTTTTTAAAATCGTCTCTCAAACTAAGATACCCATCCCTGTGGCCTCCTGTCCACTCACCCCAAGGGACTCCGGTGGCTCTCCCAGTCCATCCCAGTCTCTCCCAGTGTCCTCACAGTCCCTCCCAGTGTCACCAGTCCTTCCTAATTCCTTTTAGTCCACAGACATTCCAATCCCAGTCCACTCCCAGACCTCCAGCCTCTCTCCCACTGCCATCCCAGTGCCTCCCCAAATCTCTCCCCTCTATCCAAGTGCCCTCTGAAATCCTTTTCAGTCAAATCCCAAACCTCCAGTCTTTCTCCCATTGCCCCAATCCACTCCACTCTCTCCCAGTGTTTCCCTACTCTCTCCAATTTCATTCCCAGTCGCTCTCAGTGCCACACCAGCCCTCTCCCATATCTCCCAGTCCCCCCCAGCTGATCCCAGTGTGTCCCCACTCTCTCCCAGTGTGTCCATCTCGCTGCTTCCCTCGAGCTCCCAGCCCGGCCCCGGCTGCCTGCTCTGCTCCCTCATGGATTTCTACCCTGCCGACATCCAGATGAGCTGGTTCCAGGGCCAGCAGGAGCTCTCGGGACACGTGGTGGCCACCGACCTGGTCCCCAATGGGGACTGGATTTCTACCAGCTCCTGGTGCTGCTGGAAACTCCCCCCGGCACGGGCTCAGCTCCAGCTCCAGGTGGAGACGTCAGCCTGGAGCACCCCCTGAACCGGCACTGGGGCACGGCCCGGACCCCACAGTGTCGGGGGAGTGGGGGAGGCGCTGGGGGAGCTGGGAGGGGGATTGGGTTGTGCTGGGGTAACTGGGAGAGAGTTTGAGATAGCCTGGTTTAAACTGGGAGAAGGGATTGGGGGTCTAGAATGGCTGAGGAGTTTGAAGGATGTTAGAGGGTGGGATGGGGTTCCGGGGATCCTGGTGGGCACTGGGAGGGAGTCTGGGGGTGCTGGGTGTAACTGGGAGGGATTTGAGTGAACCTGGAGGAGCTGGAAAAAGATCAGGAATTGGAAAGCAGGGGTTGGAATGAGGTTGGTTGTGCTGGGAAGAGATCTGGAGGGGTCTTGATGAGTCCTGGTGGGGTTGTGAAGGGACTGGTAGAAGGTTTGGGGGTCCTGGGGCAGCGGGGAGCAAATGGGAGGGAGTTATGCCATTTTGAGAAGGACAGGAAGGGCTTTGGTGGATCCCAAGGAAGCTGGGAAGACAGGAGAATGTTTTAGGGAGCTCTAGGTGGGCTGGGGAAGATTGGGAGGATTCTTCGAGTGGCTTGGAATGTCCATGAGAGGTTTTGGTTGGTCCTGACCCCTGTGGTCCCCTAGAGACGCCGCCGGACGCTGCCCACAGTAAAGTGCTGATGGGGATGGGGGCTCTGTGTTGGGCTTCGTCTTCCTGGCACTGGGGCTCAGCTACTAACTGTGCAAGAAGGAGAGGGGGGGTCCCGGGGGTCGTGTTCCCCCTCCCCCAGTGTGTGTGCTCCTCCTAGGGACCGCCAGCCGGGGGTCACCACCTTTTCTCTGCCCACAGAACTCCTGAGCCAGCAGTGTCTACAACCCTTCCCCGTGGCCTCGAACCCAGCCAGGATCCCACGCTCTGTCCCCACGCTGATTTTGGGAGTGTAGTGCGTCCTCTCCAACCCTGCTGTTACTCTGTCCAAGCCAAGCTGCTCCCAGCGCTCCCAATAAAGCTTCCAAGTTATAACCAGTTCCATTTACTTGGGGGCGGGACTGGGGAGGGACTTGGGGGGACCCCGCGGGGGGATCGTGACTGGGCGGGGAGGGCGGGTCCAGGTGGGGAACACTGGGTGCTGCGGGTCTGCCCGGCAACCGGTGAGTCATCACAGCTGCTCTCTCTGATTGGCTGAATCTTCTTCATCGCATTCTCTGATTGGCTGAGGACAGGCCCGGCAGTTGAGAGAAGGAACAGGAGAGATCCCGCCCCGAGCACCGGCACGGGAACAACAGAGCCAGCCTGGGCACAGCGAGGGAATTTATTACCAACCAAATCAAAGCAGCACAAGGAGAAGGGAAAGAAATCTCTCCAGCCCCTTCCCCGCACCCAGCGGGGATAACCAGTCCCACGGATCACCAGGGCTCTGCCCAACGGGGGTCACTGGGGATCATCCAACACCGATACTCCCACGGGGGATGGAGCTGGAGCAGAGCACGAAGCTCTTCCCACACTTGGGGCACTCACAGGGCTTCCCTTAGTGGTGACTCTGTTGGTGTCGGGTCAAGGCTGAACTGTGTGAGAAGCTCTTCCCACACTCAGGACACTCGTAGGGCCTCTCCCCAGTGTGGATGCGCCGGTGGACAGTGAGGGTGTCGTTGCGGTTGAATCTCTTCCCGCAGTCTGGGCAGCGGAAGGGCCTCTCCTCTGTGTGAATCCGCTCATGGACGAGGACATGGGAGCTGGTCTGAAATGTCTTCCCACACTCAGGACACTTGTAGGGCCTCTCTCCAGTGTGGATGCGCTGGTGGCTTCTCAGGTTGGAGATGTGCCCAAAACTCTTCCCACATTCCAAGCAGGTGTAGGGCCGTTCCCCTGTGTGGATCACCTGGTGCTGCACCAGGTGGCAGCTCTGTCTGAAGCTCTTCCCACATTCCCCACACTCGTAGGGCTTCTCTCCAGTGTGGATCCTCTGGTGTACGATCAGCTTGGAGCTGTAGCTGAAACCCTTCCCACATTCCAAGCACTTGTGCGGCTTCTCCCCTCCATGAGGCTTCTCCACCAGCTCTGAGCTCTGCCTGGATCTCCGGCCGCCTTCCCGGCTCAGGGAGGGTCTTTCCTCCTCGCAGATCCCTAGGCTGGGTTTGCAGCCCCTCCTCCAGAGGGATCTCCTAGGCTTTTCCTCCTCCATCTGCCTATGCAATGGGAATGAAAAATCCTGGTTTTGGGAAAGAACAAGAGAAGAGAGCACCTTGGACTGGGAGTTTCTCCTTGCCCAAGCGCAACTCACGAACTCACTGTGCATCTTGTGTCTGTAAGAACCTCCAAAACACCATTATTCAAACCAAAAGTCCTCCAAACATCAAGACACAGACCAAAAACTCCACAAAAAGCAAGATTCAGCCAAAACTCACTCCTAAATATAAAGATTCAGCCCTCACAAAAAAACAAAGCACCAACCAATTTAGCCCAATAGAGGTCAGAAACACCAAAATTCAACCCTGTGAAAATCATGGATCCCCTTCCCTTGTCGCCTGCTGCATGTGGGGGGCAACGCTCCTGGGGCTGGGGGAGAGGCTGTAAACACAGGGAGGGGTGGAACCTTAGGGTGTTTGCTGATTCTGCTCCACCTTCTCCTGTGTCCCTGCTTTTCGTCACACTCCTCTTCCTCCTACTATTCCTCCTTCTCCTGTACAATCCCACCTTCTCCTCCCACGGGCATCATTTGACCATTTTGTTCTTCAACCCTGTTTCTCCTTCCCTTCTCCTGCTGCCCCCAGGCCCAGCACCCACTGCCGGCTCCCTCTTCCCCCCAAACCCACAGCATCCCAGCGCAGGGACAGGGATCAAACTGGGGCAGAATGAAACTTCTTCAGTGGCACAGGAGGATTTAGAATTGAGGACAGGGAAAGGGTTTAACCCAGGCTCCTGACTGAACAGCCTGGACAGGGGGCTGGGAACAAACCCATGACTGCATTCAAGTGACAGGGCTCGAGACCCAGGGTAAGAGATATTGATGAGACTTTCCCTGGCCTGAGGGACAAAATGTGTTTATGGATGGCTCTGCAAGGGCAGGAGAAGGGAAAAGAGCTCCAAGACACGCTCTGATGAAAGAAAGGAAATTAGACCAAGCTCAGGTTACCGCCTGCAGGGTCAGCTCAACCGGCGGAGCTGGGTGTGCTTGGAAGAGCCTGGCACTGAAACGCCCTGAGCAGGAAGGCTCAAATATCTTCTGGTGACAGCATGGCAGCTAACAGGGTGAAAAAAGCTATTCTGACTTCTTCAGCAGATCCGGATCGCGTATTAAGGTATTTCTAAAACAAATAACTCCAATATAAGGGATTGTGGAAACAACAGACTCTCAGATGGGGAACTCATTTTACAGCAAAGACCCTTCAGGGCGTTATGGCTGCTTTAAAAATACAATGGGACCTCCACAAGCCCTGGAACCCCCAGAGCTCAGGTCAGGTAGAAAGAATGAATGGGGAAATAAAGAAACTCCTTTGGAAGCTGGTGATAGAAACCAAGATGCAATGGCTACGGCTTTTGCCATTGGCTTTGGCAAGAGTAAGAGCTAGACCCAGAGCAGATATTCAATTATTTCCCTTGGAATTGATCTTTGCAATTCCTTACCTTGGTAATTCTCCACCTAGTGCGGGCTGGAGATAAGGGATGTATATTTCATGCAGTCTGTGGCCAGAATCCTGTCTCTTGTGAAATCTCTGCCACAGGAAGCTGGGCTGGCACAGAGCCTGCCTTGGCACTTTGCTGTTCACAGCATCCACCCAGGACATCGGGTCCTGCCTAAGGAGTGCAAAGAAGCACCACTGGTGGCCAAGTGCCGTGGCCCATTCCAAGTGTCCCTGAGCACAGAAACAGCCGCCAGCACAGCTCAACACGGGGGGACCCCTCACCCTGGGCTCAGGGGCTCTCAAGCCCCGGAGATTTGGAATTCCCGGCTGCAGGAGCAGCATGGGAGGGCACCACTGACCCTGCACTGAAGGCAACGCAGCAGCAGCCAGGGCTCCACATCGGGCCAAGCCCCTGGGCCTGCCCACAGATCCTCTGCTGAAATCCTCTGCCTGGGCACCCTCCTTTGGCATCTCCACACACTGGGGCCAATCCTTGCTGCCACTGCTGGAGCTTCTCTGCTTTCTGTGCCTGCACTGCCACAGCTGCTGGGGAAGACAACGGCACAATTCCACTCTGCCCCCCAGTTACACTCACACACTGGGCTGCCGGGGATTCCATTGCTGCAAAATATACCATGTTTAAAATTTTTAAAAATCTTATTTCTCTACTAATGCTTGATTTACCTTTGCCTTGGGGAAACGAATTTTAAAGGGATTGTTTGAGGGATGCTCCACCACTCAACAGAGGTGAGTTTAACATCTCAATAGACTGGGAATAGCCCAAAAGATACTCACAAAGATAACGACCATCAAGAAAAAATCAAGACCCATCAGCAAACATCAAGGAACACCCACCCCAGACACTGCCCCCGGCATAGATGGAGACACCTGGTCTGGAAAAGGCTGAGAAGGAAATCCAGGAGTGTGGACCTAATTAACATCACAAGAGGAGAAACCGGGGTACAATAGGAAACCAAATACTAAGAACTACACAACTTGGAAGTAATGAACGTGAAACCAATGGAATTCTATGGGTTCAGACTGTAAAAAGTTAAGGGAAAATCTAGTAAAACTCACATGTCATGGAATGATTTTCTCTGCACACCCGGGCTACGTGTGGATGAAATGATTTCTGTTGCTCATCCTGACAAGGATCAAGTAATGCCTTGACTCTCTAACACAAAAGATATTGTTGGAGAGATTTTTATTGTCCCTGCATTTTCAGTCACAAGATGAGAAAAAATTTTCATAATAATCCTACTTTTATATTGTCAGTTAGGTTTGGGCCAGGGGTGTGACAAACAATTTTTACTCTTAGGAGAAGAAGTAGAAAAAGCTTGATTGCACTGGAATATTTTTGTATATATTTGTGGGTGGCTCTTAATGATGGCAGAATTTCAGAATGGGTTTTCCGATGCTCAGCTTTAGGCTGCATTTTGCAAAACTACAAGAGTATTGATTGTAAGGGCTTAAACACAAAAAAAGTTAATACAAAATTGTTAACAAAAAAAAAGAAAAGAAAAAAAAAAGCAGATTATAGGAGTGCACGTGTGAATCACCTAAGGGCTGCTCCAGAAGAGAAGCATTGGATCCAGGCACAGCCACGAGAGGAGCTTTAGAAATGCAAATTAACACTGCTAGGGCAATGTGTGCACAATGAACCAGGATCTTCATGCCTGGGGGAGGAATTTCGGTGATTGCCTCTGTCTCTCACTCCAAGCTCTGCCTGCTTGCACAGATGGAATTTGCACAACTAAAGGCAGAGCCCATAGTGAGGATATCTGACTGCAACAGAAATTGGTTAAGCTGCAAATGGAATCAGCAAACGGAGAATGTTGGGAAAGCTTTACTAAAAAAAGTGTGGGGGAATCATCCCTCTCCCTGCTCCAACCTGTGCTGTCACTGTCCAGGTTATATAGGGTGTATTGGGGCACTGGGGTGGTTTTGGTGCCACAAGTTCAGGGAAATGAGTTGGAAATCCAAGTATGTGGTGATTTAATTAGATGAAAGTGGTCAATTGATACAGCCCTGGATGGAGGGAGCACCCAAAAACGCAAAAAAGATGAACAGACACCAGAGCCAATCCTACAACACCATGGACCAGCCTCTGGGAACCCTAACGAATTCATATCAGGACACAGAAAATCCATCCATAATTTGATTGGCAGAATTAGGATAAAAAGAATCCTGGAAAAAATAACCAACCAGACAGCTCCAGCTCCTGACCTTCCTGACGACCAATCCACTGAAATAAGGAAGGAGACATTTCACATGGGATAGGATCAGATTATCTATTAACAGAAGGAGGAGTTTACGCAAAATTACATGACTCAAACTGCTGTTCGCAAATAGATGATAACTGAAAAGTGGTGAAACAGATAACAAAGGAAATAAGAAAATAGCTCGTATTCCAGAGAAAGGATGGGAATGGGACACGTTTTCGGGGTTCCCTGGCAGACCATGGCTTAAACGAATGCTGCTCCTCCTCTGACGTGCTGCAGCAACTCTCAGCTTTTTACCATGCACGACACCTTGCTCCAAAGAGGACGCAGGAAAAGAGATTGAGTCAATGGAAATTAAAAGTTTGTAAAGGCAATTCTTGAGAAAATGAGGGATTGCAAGCAGTAAGATTAATATCGTAGTGGGGGTGCATATTAACGAGGACATGCAGTAGGTGGATCGGGAAGTCTGAACCTTCCAAGTACCTCAGCCAGTGGGGACGGAGATGGGGGCGGGAAAATGAGGATAAAAAGGAGGCGGCGCTTTAGAGACCGCATGGCAAATGCCGCATGGCCTCTCTCTTTGTTCATCAATAAAGTCACTTCTGCAGGACTCCTCTGTCTCCTGCGGGCACAAAAACCTCTGCCCACGGGAATTTTCCCGCACAGCCCCGGGCACAGGGCAGACACCTCTGTGCCACCCACAGCAACCGGGACGAGCCAGCGCTGCTCCGGCACCGGCTCCTGCCGAGGCCCCAGCGGGAAGGAGACCGCGGGCAGCCGCTCCCGCAGCGCCCTCAGCCCAGCGCCAACACGGGCCCGCACCGGCACAACCAACCCGCCAGAGCCCCCTGCCGCCCCCTCGGCCCGCAGCGAGCCCCGAGCCCCCGCAGAACCGAGCGCGGCTCCCACCTGCGCTGGGGCCGCCTCCGAGCTCCGCCGCCGCCTCCCCGGGCTCCGGCCGCTGCCGCCGCTGCCGGGCCCGCACAGACGCTGCCACAATGGCGCCTTTGCTGCTCTGCCCAATCAGCGCGCCAGAACCAGGAGTGACATTGGCACAATCAGCCAATGGCAGCGAGGGGCGGGCTCTGCACACGGCCCAGCCTCGGCCCGCGCTCTCAGGGCCCCCCGGGCTGTGGGAGGGCAAAGGCGGAGATGAGGAACAGCCCTGGAACGGGCCCGGGCCCGAGCCGCCATTGGCCTGGAAACACAAACAAAGTTCTCCGCAGCTCCCGGCACGCCTTTCCCAGCCCCGCGTGTTCGCTGCCTCCGGCTCAGCGCGCAGCCCTGGAGCCTCGCTTCTGCTACTTCTGTTTAGGAGCATCAGTGCATGGCTTTGATTTCCCCCACAAAAAGGAAAAACTGCTTCAAACAGCTGTGGATGACGTGACAGGAGAGATTTCTGGCAGAAAACTCCAAAAACTCAGAGCAGGATAATGTGAAGTAAATTAAGACCCTTCAAACCAGCTTTCCACTCGCCTCCCTCCTTGGAGCTGCACCTCCTACCTCGGCAGTGCAGGGTGTGAGAAACGACGCTCACTTTGTAAAATTTTAAAGGTTTATTAAATCTTAGCAAAAAAAAAATACACCAAAAGAGAATGAGAAAATGAGAAACATCAGTCTTGATGTTCAGTAAAATTTAGATTGCTTTATTTGATATAGAAAGAGCAAGCAGCGCGCTGGGGAACGTGAGGGGTCACCGCCCACTCCACGTTCCACCCAACCTTGGTTTGCAGCCTCTTCTTATACTGTGGGTTCTCGTTGTAATCAATAATTTTTGGTTTTTTGTTGTCATAAGCAGTGGTGGTAGAATAAACATCCTTACACAAATTCACAAAGCCTTTGGGTGATAATCAGTCACAGATAGCCATCTGGTCCTTGTAGATAACCACAAGAGAAGTTCTGAGAGTCTGGTCCTTGAGATAAGCAGCATTGATCAGACAAAGACAGGAAGGGCTTTTCGGGAAGTCTGATTTTGCAAGCTGGTAGCCGATACAACATATTTGGAAAACATAACATAATGTAACATAATACAACATATTATAACAAACAGAATTATTTTATCATAGAATTTCCTTTATCTAGTGTCCATGCTTTACTTCAGAGGTTAGTATTCTGGTTTATACAATCCCCAATGCTTTTGTGACTAATACGAATCTTTTATCAATTATCAGAAGACTGAAAAAGGAGAAAAGTCAGCGCTCGGAGCACAGGACTAAAGCAAGAGACCCGGGTGTGATTTGGGGGCCCGAGGGGGTCCCCGGGTCACCCCCGTTCCCCCCGATCTCGGCCAACGGGTGCGAGCGGCGCGGCCCCGCTGCGGAGCACTGACCCCGCCCCGGGGGCCGCCGGGACCCCCCCGGAAAAAACCCAACGGCTCCTGCACCCCCCCTTCAGTCCCTCCGACCTTCCCATCCCTAAGGGGAAAAGGGGGAAAGGGGAGGACCTGGGGCGGGATCACCCGGAGACCCCCGGGGAGAGGAGCAGGAGCAGGGGGGGTTTGGCTCCCGCTGAGTGGGGGGTCCCGCGCGAGGATTTCGGGGGGTTCGCTTGAGGAATTTTGGGGGTCCTCGTGCAACAGATCCACCTGCGAAGGGCTCCTCTCCAGACCAGTTTGGGGGGCTCTTTGTGTCACCCAGAGGAATTTGGGGGCTCCTCATGTCACTGAGAGCCCCACGAGTGTCACCAAGAGCTCCTCAAGTGCCCCCAGCTCTTTGTGCCACAAGGATCCCCTGGAGTGCCACCAGCTCCTCGTATCACCGAGAGCCCCTCGTACCACCAGGACCTCGTGGCAGAGAATTTGGGGAGAGTCTCTGTGCCACCGGGAGCCCCTGAGTGTCACCAGCCCCGTGCCAGGGTCCCCAGTGTCACCGGGGTCTCTCTCTGTGTCACACACCAGGAACCGATCCCCTCTCCGAGCACCAGGACCCCCGAATTTAACCGTCCTCGTGCACCGGGACCCCCTCAGGACCCTCGAGTTTCCTCTCTCCCCTCCTCGTGCACCGGCATCACCGGACCGCCCCCCCTTTCCCGAGGAATCGCCGGAGACCCCCTCCATCAATCACCGGGCACCGGGACCACCAGAGGACCTCCCCCATCAATCAGCACCGTCACCGTGCACCGGGACTCCCCCCCCATCGAGCAGTGACACCCCCTCATCGTGCACCGGGACCGCCGGACCCCCCCCTCAAACATCGCCAGCCTCGGGCACCGAGATCACCGGAGACCCCTCCATGAGTAACCGGGACCCCCCCGTCATGCACCAGGACCACCGGAGACCTCCCCAGGAATCACAGGACACCCCCTCACGAATCACCGGGCACCGGGACGCCCCCTCGGGCACCGGGACTGGACCCCCCCCGTCGTGTACCGACCACCCTCCGGTGCACAGGGCCCGGACCCCCCTTTGTGCCCCCCCTGCCCATCCCGGGGATTCCGCCCCTTCCCTTTGACTTCCCCCGGGAACAGGAGCGGGAATGGGGGGGGGGGGCGTGCTCTGGGGGGGGCACCGGGGTGTCCCCAGCACCGGGGGGAGTCCCTTGGGGCTCGCTCCTTCCCCCCCCTTCCTCCGGTTATCACCAGGGACCCTCCCAATTTACCGGGGCTCCCCCTATTCACTGCGCCCCCGTTCACCGACCCCCCCAAAGCGCTGGGATCCCCCCGTCACTCACAGACCCTCCCCCATCCATGGGACCCCCCCACTCACCGCTCCCCCCCCCGTCACCAGGACCCCAAAATCCATGGGACTCCCCCCACACTCATCAAGACCCCCCCCAAATCCATGGGACCCCTCCCTCCCCCCCACTCCCCACCCCCTTCTCAGCACTCCCCGGGCCCTCCCCATTGATCGAACGCCCCCATGGCCCCCCCCAGCCCCTCGCCCTCGCATTGGGCCCCCCCGGGGCCGAGGCAGAGCCCTCCCTGAGGGACACCCCTCATCCCCGGCCTGCAGCAGCCCATGGAGCTGCTGACCACAACTCCCTGCCTGCGTCCATCCGGCCAATTCCTCTGGCCCTGCACAGCCCAGCCTGCAAAGCCAGGCCTGGCACTGTGGGGCTCGGGGGGTCTGTCCTGGGCCACTGGGCCTCACAGGCCTCTGGGCACAGCAGCGCTGTCACACACTGAAATGTTATGGGCAATGGCTTAAACGCTGCCAGGAAGGAGATTTGCACATTATGGCGAAACTGAATAAAGAGGCTGAGACCACCCCAGCCCAGCCCTCCTTCACCTGACTGCAGCTTTGGCCTGGGACTTGAGCGGCCTAACAGCACCTGAGGTACCATCAAGGTGACACCATTGATCAATTGCCTCTGGTCTAGGGACAAGGACACGAGACTGAGGCAGGAGAATGTATCCAAAGAAAGGCAAAGCCAGCAGCTGTCCTGAAAATCAGCTTGGGCCAGGCTGGGGCTGGGGGAGGCCGTAGCCCACAGGCTCATCTGCTGAGGCCACGTTTGCACACACTGCCCACAGCCAGCCAGGGAGGACGAGAGTTCTGGGGCTGTGGGGGAACCTCTGCTCACAGGCACTCAACACCCATCCTCCCTCACACAAACTGGCTCCGCTGGAAAATGCCCAGCCCGGGAAGGCCACATCCACGGCACATTGCCGTGAGGGGCAGCTGAGGAGGGGCCAGAATCCATCCAAGAGCCCCAAAGCGCTGCCCAGACTCACTGCTGAGGCCTTGCAGCAGAGCACTGCTCCTGATGCAAAGGGATGCAGCAGAGCCAGAGGCTGCTGCCAGAGCCTGTGTCAGACTTGTCCCTGCCAGGGGAGGAACCTGGGCCTTCCCACCTGCCCCAAGTGTGTATGGACCCCCTGAACACCGTGTTTGTGGGGAACCCTGAGCACCAAGAAGACAGAGATGTAGAGCATCCACAGGAAGCCACTGGGATCCACAGACTGGAGAGGTTTTCTACTTAATCTGGCTCTGTCACTCTCTTTCCCTCCTCCCACCTCGATTCCATTTCTATTTTTCTCTCTTTGTCATTGTCTTCGTTTTGAGTTGCCAATTTAAATAAACTTATTTTTCCTGTTGTGAGACAGAACCAGCAGCAAAAGAGCAAGGCAGGCCTAAAACTTGAGAGAGTATAAAAGAAAATTTATTAACTACATAAACAAAGAGAAAGGAAAAAAAAATTCAGAATAAGATTTTTTCAGATCACTCCTTCCCACCCTCTCCTAATCTTCATAAAAACAAAACAAACATAAAACAAATACTTCGGTCAGTCCCCAGTTTAGTCTTTCTCAGTTCACTTCTGGAGAGAGAAGCCTCTTTTTATTGAAGTTGTAGGGATTTTTCACACAAGAAGGAAAAAGACAGTTCTCTTGTGGTTTTATCTTTCATGATTTGCATCCACCCGAGAACCTGCAACCGTGACGCTCCTCCCAACTCTACAGCCGTCCCAAAGCTGTAGATGTGGGCCATGATTGTCTCATGGGGTATTACTTTTAAGAATGAAATGTTCGACAGCAAAGATTCCTCTGTCTCCTTTCTCTCTGCTCAGGCTTTATCTTAAGAAAACCGAAATCCCCTTCTTTTCTCAGGGCAGAAATTCTCAACACAGGTGCTCTTTGGTCAAATCCTCTATTAAATGGAACATTTCCATTGCCCCATGTCTCTTTCCATGGTTTATAGGAATATTCAGTACATCAGTTCATCCCTACAATTTTACAAAAAGATTTTCAGCCATTTCAGCATCTTCTCATTCTCCTTCCATCTCAAAAACTTAGCTCTTACGTCACTGACTTCAGAAATCTTTTTATTCCCTTTCATATTCAAAGGAAAGGCTGAAGGCTTTGCAAATCTTATCTGAACACTAAAGAGTTAAAGTTTAACACAACTACTAAAGTTGGGCCAGGCTCAGGCCGTGCTGGGGGGGCAGCTGAGGTGTCAATCAGCCTTTCTGGGGCTGGGCTGCAGCCCCACACTGCTCATGGCCACCCGGGCAGGCCCGGCCCGTCCGGCAGCAGCAAGAGTCGGCCTCCCCCCCACGCCAGAGCCGCAGGCCCGTGGAGGAGGAAGCTGTGAAGGTCTTATCACAAAACATTTTCTCCCCCCGGCCATCGGGTCCCCCTCGTTGGCAAACGGGGCCCAAGCGGCCTCCCGAGCCTCCCCCCCGCATGGGGGAAGGGGGAAGCTCGGGTTGGTGTTACCTGCTCAGCCACCGGAAAGACAAAGAGACTCAGTTCTGGATTACCTCCTTCAAAATGTGTGTTCCCGGAGCGAACTAACTTTCTTTAATTGGCTGTTGCAGGTATCCCAACCCCCAGAGAAAAAATTCCCTTAGGAAGAACCTCTTCTGAGTTTCTTCTTCCTAAGTCAACCTATCACAGTGACACCGAGAACCTTCCAAGCGTTCTTTTCGTGAGCTGCTGCTGTGATGTCACAGGAGCGTTGCCACATCCCAGCGGTGCTCCCGTTGCTGTGGGACACAGAGGCCTCAGTGCCCAGAGGCTCTGGGTGCCTGCTGACTGCCGGAGGATCCTCCTGCCCGAGGCATTCTCGGCAGCCAGCCCAGCCCTGACCCGTGTCCGTGTGTGCCTGCAGGGGTGCAGCCTGCAGACGTGTGCAGCGCAGCCACAATGATCCAGCAAGTGGTTGCTGCAGTTTGCACTCTGTACTCTGTGGCTTATTCGGGGTATTTTTTAACCCACTTGGCAAGTAAGTTGAGGTTTTCTCTCGGTGCAGCATCTGTGGCTTTGGGCTTGCTGTGTGCTTTCTGTTCTTCCCTGGACCTTTGAGTTAACTTTGTAACCAAATTGCCATGAAGACACCGTTGGTTTGGCAGAGCTCCTGCCAGCAGCTGCAGCTCAAAAAGGGGGTGTCTGCAGCCAGCGAGGCGTTTGCAATGAGGCCTGGGGGGGTTCTGTTCCCTCGAGCAGGGCGTCTGTGGCAGTGGAGCCTGGAACTCCCTTTGTTTGCTGGTCCAGCCAAGAACTGACACAGCCCAGGATTTTGTGCTGTTCTCTTGCTTGCTCTGTGAAGGGACTGTGGCTCCTGGAGGGATGCTGTGAAAGCAAAATGTTCTCTTGGGGTTACCTTGCTCCGTGGCATTTCCCACCACGGGCAATTTTTTTCCTACCAGCATCTGGTTCATGTTCCCTCTCCCATTGCAGGGCACCTCATGCGTGGATCCCAAGCAGCTCCTCCTTCGGTGAGTGGGAAGAAACCTCTGGTGTTCAGAACTGTGCAGCAAATTGTGAGCTCTGTGTGTGGCAGCCGAGTGCCATCCTGGGAGGCCGAAGGAAAGTCCCTGTCAGGGTCTTTGCAGCAGCAGCAGCAGCAGCAGCAAAGGGATCCCTGGCAGTTTTCTCCTTTTCTGCTGAAGAGTTTTAGAAGAGCTGCAGGTCTGGTTTTGCAGGCAGAGGATTTGCCTTAGCCATGGTGAAATACCGAATTCCCAACAATAAGTGGCAATGTCACTTTTAGCCCATTGTTAGTTTGTACAACTCTGAACTCTGTTTCTGCTTCGTGCAGCTGGATGTGTAGCTGAGGATAAATAAGGTGACAACTGAGATCGAACTTCCTGTCCCTCACGCTACTGTCTGTCCTCAGGGCACCAAAGCTGCATCAGCACCTCCTCTGGCTGCCTCTGCTTCCAAAGAGGAAGAAGACAGCAGTGAGATTCCCGCTGTTCTGGGGGACGATGGTGAACACCCCGTGGTTTGGGAATACAACAGCAAGGCTCCCGCAGTGTGGGACAAGGACAGTGGACATCTCCCGGCATGGGAGGAGGATGGTGGATATCCCCTGGCATGGGACAAGGATAGAAAAGCTCCCATGGCGTGGGATGAGGGCGACGGACATCTCCCGGTGTGGGATGAGGACAGAGGACATCCTGTGGCTCGGGAAGAGGAGGGTGAACATATCCCAGCACGGGATGTGGATGGTGAACGTCTCGCGGCTTGGAAAGATGATGGAGAACCTGCCTCTGCTTGGGAAGAGGATGGAGAACCTGCAGCATTTTGGGAAGAGGACGAGGAACCTCCTTCTGCTTGGGAAGAGCACACTGAACCTCCCTCCGCTGTGGGATCCTGGGCTGAACATTCTGACAGCAGCACAGCCCTGCAGCCAGAGGGGACAGGGGAGCGGTGCCTGATGCAGCTGAGTACGTCTGTTCTGTTCCTGTGTGCCAGAGCAGGGTGCTGTGTGTGTCTCAGCATGAGCTGCACCCAGTGCTGCTCTGCAGCTGAATGTCACCGAGTCATTCATTGTCCTTCCCCAGCTGACACCAAGGGGCTCATGGCCCCAGGGAGTGGGGCTGCATTCTGGCTCTGCTGCAAGGCGGGGTCTCCATCTGGGAGGGAGCATCTTCCACGTGGTTTCTTTCAGGGAACATCGTGAGCGTGGGGGAGCCTGCTGAGAAATACCTGGGACTGGAGCAGATTGGCCAAGGGTAAGTGCACGGCAGTTCCTTCTGCACAAGCAGGGCCCAGGTATTTTGCTGGAGTCAGGAGAGCTCCAAACACCCTCCGACACTGGCGTATGATCCTGCTGTCTCTCAGTTTTGATCAGAATTGATAACTGTGGTCAGAAGGCACAGTCAAAGGCCTCTGAGGCTGGCAGTGTCCTGCCTGCAGCAAGGAGCAGGACCTGGAAGGTCTTCTGTGCCTGGAATTTGATTGCCCTAAAGAGCAACTCACCATCTGGTGACTCTCAGAAAACAGTTCTCAAGAAGAACTAATAAGTGCTTTTTTCAGCACAGGTAATAAACTCCATGCATTCAGTAACAGACACAGAGCTGCTGCACTCGAGGGGAAAATGCATCACCTGCCTGATGGCAGGGCCCTTGTGGATCCTGCAAGTCTTAGGCAGGAAATGCAAAAGGATGAAATACATTCTTTTCCACTTCTTTAGACACCAACTCCCACCTCAGGTTTTGAACTAAAGGAATTCAGTGTGGACATTCGCTCCAGCCCTTTTCCTTCGTGTTGGGCTCAGTTTTCTCTTGCACACCTTGCATGGCAGACGGCTGGTGGCTGCTGCACTGCTGTTTGAAGGGTCGATGCACGCAGGTGTTTTGTGAATGCTGCAGGCAGCAGAGATCTCCTGTCTGGGCTGCCTTTCACTCCCAGAGCCTAAAGCTCTGCTTCTTTCTTCTCTGCTGTTTTGTCTCCAGGGCTTTTGGAACTGTTTATAAAGGACTCGACAGGGCCACTGGAGGAGAGGTCAGTGCCACCACGTCCAGCACGTCTGGCAGCTCCCGAGGGCTTTCCCCTCTGCTGGGAGCTGTGGCTGCAGCTTTGGGGGCCCAGCAGAGCTTTCCTGCACAGGCTGCTCCTCTGAAGGCAGAGCAGTGTCAGCCTTCAGAACACAGCTGGGACAGCCTTGGTGCTTCTGAAGTGCCCAGAGGAATGCAAGGAGGGCAGTGGCGTCTGTCAGAGCCGGACACCATGGCTTGGTCTTCATATCTAAAACCATGAATGCATCAGCAGGTGGAGACTGAGGCCCAATTTATCTTCATCCCAGCCTTGGACAGGAACACTATTTAGCAGTTTTTCCATCCTGCTTTTCATCTTCAAAGGCCTAATTAGGCCTAATTAGGGAGAGATCCTGCTTGGGCTCAGTTTGGGGTTTTAGTCCTACTGCAGCTGTTCACAGAGAGAGAGGGAGAGAAATGAGAAGATGGATGTCCAGAGCAAAGCTCTCTCCTAAACGCTGCAGTTGAAACACAACTGGGTCTGGTGTCAGTGACACCCTGTGACAATGGATGTCTGTGTTTGCTTTATTGTGCAATCCCAAACAGAGCAGTGGCATTTGAAATCATGACCAAGTCCCATAGAATTGCTAAAGGGTTCTGGGCTGTTTTGCTCTGTTTCACAGCATCAGAATTACCTCCTGCTTGCAAAATGTGTTTAAATAATAACGATGATGATGATGATCATCATCACCGGAGTGGTGATAAACTAAGGCCATTTGAGAAGATGCAGATTCTGTAGGTGCAGAAAATGTTGTTAGAGCTTTGAGGCTGACAGCTGAGGGACCATTTCTGCAGAGCTTACAAGGCCAAATGTCTCTGGCCACGTGTCCTGTAAGCAGCCCCCAGCCAGCAGAGAAATGGGCTGTGGGAATGGCACTTGCTGAGCTCTGGTGTCCCATGCCAAGGCAGTTTGGCACAGCCTGGCTCTGTCGCTCCAAAAAGATTCACTCCATGCTTGCTGTGGTCTCCTGCCACAGACCCCTCCAGCTAAAGGTCTGCAATGTCACTTCAGGTGGCCATAAAGAAAATGAGTCTCAGAGAGCAGAACAGGGAACGAGCTGTGAATGAGATCCTGCTCCTGAAAGGCAAGAACCACCCCAACATTGTCATCTTTTTGGACAGGTGAGTGCTTCAGGTCTTATCCTGTGCAAGGGCCCTGTGTTAATCTTTCATTCGTAGTCAGTAGCCTCTTCTGAAAAAGCCTGACCTGGCCATATCTTCAACAACAGCCTGGCAGTTCACTCCCTCCATGCTTTTGTTTGGTTTTTTTCTTCAAGCTGAACCCCTTTGCTGTGCCTTATGACAACTGCTGAAAAACCATGGCAGAAATTATTTCCCTTGGCTTCTTCTTCCCAACTCTTTTCCATTGCTGCAGATGCCAGGAAGTCCAGGTTTCCAGAAATGCCTCATTTGCCCATTTTTCAATGGCCTTGCCTGTTTCTGAAGGGACTTTGTGTAAGGTTTTCCAAAGAGTTGATAACTTTTGTCCCAAGTGCTGTACGGCCTCCTTGCCTGGATAACTCTGGAAGTTGCATTGCCTTGTTCTGGAGGGAATGGTGGAACTGATGAGTTCAGATGCTGAACCAGCTGGGGGCAAGTGTTGTGGTTCCACACTGATCTGGGCTGTTGCTAAACTGTGTTTTTCACTTGCTTGCCATCTAAGGCATCTCCTTTCTCACAGGTGTCTCTTTCTCCTTCAGACTGTGCAGATTCCAAGGCCTGTGCAGGAATGTCTCTCCATCTGATCGTGTTCTCATTGACAAGTGACCTGGAAACAAAACTCCACTGGAGGCTTTTCCATGGGGGAATTGAGCAGTGCACATTCATCTCCATGCTGTTGTTTTCCTCTTCCAGCTTCCTTGTTGACGAAGATCTCTGGCTGGTGATGGAATACATGGATGGAGGAACTTTGCAGGACGTTGTCAGACAGACACGCATGGCTGAAGGAGAGATGGCAGCTGTCAGTCGGGAGGTGAGGGATCCTGCTTGTGCTTCCCATGGCTTGGACACGATGGTCCTTCCAAACAGGCTGTGAGAGCAGGAGGGGCTCCATGCTCAGGGCTTTGTTTCTGTGTTGTTTTTATGAATTGGAGAAGAAAGAGCCTCTGAAGTCAGTGGCCTGCCAGTATCACTACTCTTCTACTCTGTTCTTGTCCTCTTTCCTGCTGCTGTGGTACTCTCTCTGTCTCTCTTTGATTTGATTTGATTTGATTTGCTGTTCTCAGCTTTGCCTTGAACCATTTGCCTGGACTGTCTCCTGGCCTGTCACAGCAAAGTTGCTGCTGGGAGAATTCCAAACTGTCCTTTCTTGTGTGATGTGTTGTGACAATTGATTTTTATTCTTGTGTTTCTTGTTGTCTCTCAGTGTCTGCAGGGCCTGGATTTCCTCCATTCCAACCGGGTGATCCACAGAGATGTGAAGAGCTCCAACATCCTTCTGGGAATGGCTGGCTCTGTCAAGCTGGGTGGGTGTTCGTGGCCAGGCACGGTGCTCCCGGGGTGTGAGTGTGAGGCTGTTTCCAGTGATGGTCAGAGCCCCACAAGTGCTGCTGCTGGCACTGCCCGGCCCCTGCTGCCAGCTGAGAGCGGCTGCCCCGTGCAGAGAGCTCAGGAGAGGAGCAGAGTGTCAGGAGTGGCTTTGCTCTGGGCATGGCCCTTCCAGAGGGACGGGAGTTGGAATCTAAACTGCAAGGGAATCAGTAAAAGCCACTGCATGAACGCTGAGGGTTTATTTAAGGGTCCAGTTCCATCATTCCTTGGCCACAGCCCTGAGGACTTTTCCAGCTGACTTCACTACTGCATTCTCACCTTGAGAGTGGGGAATCTTTGTGCTTGGTTTCCTCATTGCAGCTGTCTTTGACAGTGTTTGTTTCTGTCCTCAGCTGATTTTGGCCTCTGTGCTCAGCTCAGCCCTGAGCAGGACCAGTGCAGCTCCATGGTGGGCACTGCTCACTGGATGGCCCCAGAAGTTGTGACCAGGTCTCCTTATGGCCCCAAGGTGGACATTTGGTCCTTCGGCATTGTGGCCATCGAGATGGTGGAAGGAGAACCTCCTTACTTCAAGGGAACAGGGGCTATGGTAAGAGGCAAATTCTCCAGTGTTTGCAGAGGCCTGTGAGCACAGGCTGACCCTGCACTGGGAGGAGCTGCTGGAGGTTTCTGCATATTGGGAAGGGAATTCCCAGGAGACTCGAGCCTGAACGCAGATGAATATTCTGCAGTCTCCAGCAACAATTTGCTTTGGGTTTCAAATTGTTGCAGCTCTTCTGTCAGTGAGGATGACCTGAAAATGTGAAGCCAGTGTATCAGCTCTAATGTTATCTTGGAAAAAAAACACAAACCAACCCCAAAACCCATCCCCAAACCCAACAAGTTTTCTGAAGCAGTTTCTAAAAGAGGTTTTTAAGAGAGGTTTAAGTTGAACTCCCCCCTGATTTTTCTCACTGGGAAGCTTGTCTAAAACATGAAGATGATTGCTTAACATCCCTGTAGTCCAACCTATTTCCTTCCTAGTCCAAGCTACTTTTCTGTCATCAAGCCTGAGCTTTCAGCAACCCCAACCTCCTGTTCCTTGCCTGGCAATTTCTGGGATGGGGCATCAGGAATTCATTTACTTCAGTGTCAGTGGCACTGCAGACATGCGTTTGATGCAATTTAAAATAACACACGCAGACCACACTGACTCTTGAAAATGGCCTGTAAAGCTGGTGTCCGTATTTGGAGAAGCAAAATGTGCTGTTTCTGATGGAGGTTCCTACTAACAAAGTCAGACAACTAAATGGCCTCTCAAGCAAGATCATTTGGGTGTTGCAATGGCTGTGGCTGCATCAGGGTTTGGGGTTATTGGTTGGCATAGAAAAATGAGCCGTGAGCAGCATCTCTGCCAGGGAGGAAACTGCCCCCGGAGCTGGGGCTGAGTTACCGGGGTCGATGTGAGCAGCTGTGGGTGTGAAGGAAGCTGGCACAGCGCTGCCTTTGCTTTTCCTGCAGGCTCGGGCTCTGATCCGGCAGAACGGGACCCCGCAGCTGCAGGAGCCGCGGCGCCTGTCGGCTCTGCTGCGGGACTTCCTCGAGTGCAGCCTGGACTCGGACGACGAGCGGCGCTTCTCTGCCCAGGAGCTGCTGCAGGTGAGCGCGAAGCGGCTGCAGGGGAAACAGCAGCGCCAGGGAGGGGTTTTCTTGGGGGGCCCCCCTCCGATAATCTCCAGCCTCGCTGCTTTTCACACGCAAAGCAAGCAGAATCCTCGCCTGGTTGGGGTTGTCTGGGTCCGTTCGAGGTCATCTGGACCTGGTGACCCACAACGAGCAGGGACATCTTCAAGTGGCTCAGAGCCCTGCCTGACCTGAGCTTGGATGCTTCCAGGGAGGAGGCACCTCCCACATCTCCGGGCACCCTCTGTCAGTGTTTCCCCTGGTAAAAAAATTCCTCCTTAGACCTAATCTGAGCTTGCTTCCGTCTCTGGAGTTTCAAACCATTCCCCTTCGTCCAGGAACTTGACTCTGGAAAGTAATGGTTCATTTCTTTCTTTTTTATCCTTTGGTCAGCACCCATTTTTATCATCAGCCAAGCCTCTCTCCAGCCTGACCCCTCTGATCGCTGCAGCAAAGCAACCACGGGTGCAGTAGAGGAGATGAAGCACTTGAGAACAGCTTTTTGTTACAGTAGTTAGGACTAGTTAGTTATGGTAGTTAGCACTGCTAGTTAGTTAGGGTCGTTAGGACTGTTTGTTATGGAAGTTTTTTGAATAAAAACTCTCTTAAAACCTCAACACCCTTGTGTGCCTGCCTTCTCCCCCTGTGACTCAGCTGCCCCGAGCAATGCGAGGGGAGAGCGAGCCCAGCCTCGCCCAGAGCTGAGCCCTGGCAGAGCCCAGAGCAGCCTCGGCATCTGCAGAGTCAGCCTGGAAGGAGGCGCTTGGAGCCTCCTCGGCTGCAGCCGCCTCTTGGTTACAAACTGTGCGTGGTGGAAAATGCCACTGGTTCTGCAAGAGGGCAGAAGGGGCCCGGGGAAGGCCCAAGTGCTCCATGCAAGGGAAAAACCCACCCAGTGCTGGAGAAAAAACACTCCTTTATCCCCTCCAAAAATTTAATCCTAAATCAAGTGGAACAGGGGAAAGGGAGGAACCCCGGACCTTCGGGCCCTGCGAACCAAAGCGTCCCGCGGGTGTTGGTTTCTGCCAGGCTCTTTGCCCCCAGCCCAGCTCAGCTCAGCTCAGCCCAGCCCAGCCCAGCCCAGCCCAGCCCAGCTCGGCCCAGCTCAGCCCGGCCCGGCCCGGCCCAGCTCAGCTCGGCCCAGCTCAGCTCGGCCCAGCCCAGCCCAGCCCAGCCCAGCCCAGCTCGGCCCAGCCCGGCCCAGCCCAGCTCAGCCCAGCCCAGCCCAGCCCGGCCCAGCCCGGCCCAGCCCAGATCAGCCCAGCCCAGCCCGGCTCAGCCCAGCCCAGCTCGGCCCAGCCCGGCCCAGCTCAGCTCAGCCCAGCCCAGCCCGCGGGCAGGGACACGCGTTTGGAGGAACCTGCGAGGGTGAGCAGGTGAGGAGGCTCCGGCAGTGACGGGTGAAAGGGACAGGGTGAATGTGACTTAAACAAACCCTGGGAATCTGCTTGGAAACAGGGCCAGGGACTTGTAGGTAAGAAGGAACGAAAGAGATTGTCACTTCTAGAAAACGGTGCTAATTGACATGGACTGTTGTTCAGCCAAGGGTGTGTTAAATTCTTGAACTAGGGAAGAACAAAGACTTAAGAGAATTATGAATATTGTTTTGTTTTACTAAAAAAAAAAAAAAAAAAAGCAAAAAAGCGTGTGTGTGTGCATATTGGAGGGGGAGATGGAGTGGACAGATCGAGAAGTCTGAACCTTCCAAGGTACAGTCCCGGGGACAGGGCAGCCACCTCTGTACTGCAGACAGGAACCGGGAACAGTGACACGATCTGACTGTGACCCCCATCCCCTGTGTGGGGACAGGGGAGGGAATGGAGAATAACAGGAAATCCGGGAAGGAGGGAAGGGTGAGGGGAAGATGTTTTCGTAGGAATTATTTTCTCATTCTCTTGCTCTGACTTGTTTGATAATGTTATGAATGACGTTCTATTTTTCCAGTTTATCAAGCAACGAGATTAAATTAATAGTAACAATTATAAATGGATACAATTAAAGTATTGGAGATGAATACAATCAAAATGCATATATTTGAGAATATAATTTAGTATAATTGAGGTTCATATAAAGCATAAGCAAAACTGACCGGGGATATGGGGAGTGGCTCGCCATTCCTCACGTACCAAAGCATCAAGGCCAAAAATCCTATTTATATACTATATGCTACAGAAGTTTCTAGAGAACTCCTCCTAGTTTCTATTCCTAAAATCTACATCACTATGTTGTATGGCACATGCTCTACTAATGGGTTAGGGGATCTCTCATCCTTTTGAGGGTCTTATTTCCGATGAAGGCTCGTCGTCTTCATCAGTGTCCGCTGTGTGACCTGCAGGTAGTGCATGCCCACTATGTGACTGAGCAGATGTTTTCCATAACAAGATGTGTTGGTTTGAAAGTAAAACCAGTGCGAGACTCCAAGTCAGTAATACAATTTAATAGGAGAAAAGAGAAAAAATAAAATACATGCAATAATATAAAAGAAACAACCACCAACACAGTCAGAAATACAACCTGACACCCTGTCAGTCAGGGTGTTGGTAGCAGTCCCGTTAAATGGTGGCTGAATCCTCCTGGATGACAGATGTGGTTCAGTTGAAGCAGTGCTCCTGTAGAAGGTGCAGTTTTCCTTTGAAGATCCAGCGATGATGTGGAAAAGGTCCAACTTTCCTCTGGGATCCAGTAGAAAGGTCTGCCCTCGGGTCCCAAACCCCAGTTTTTTATCTAGGTAGGAAAGGCTTGGCTCCTGCCCCTGGTTGGGGCATCTCCCAATGGGATGATGTAATCTTATCAGTCACACAATAGGACTTAATGGTCCATGAACAGAATATATCTTCTGGAGGAAGGATGGGTTGTGGAAAGATAACGATGATCATCCCCCTGATTTTATCAGATAGCACATCAGCAGAGGATATCTCCCACAGAGATAAGGATCACCACCCCTCCCACATTTTAACAGATGGTGATAGAATACACATTTTTGCATTGTACCCCAGGACATAATCCACCCCTTATTCTATTACCATCTACATCACACCCAAACCAATACCCTCTTACAGATATATAATACAAAATGAAACCTTACATACAGTTCTCACTAAAAATTAGGTCTCCTTGCGGTACACAACGGGTTTCCCCATCTTTCTGCATTACCCACCAAGTGCAACCAGGTCCTTGAGCAAAAACAATCCCACGGATTGGTTTGCCTTTGCCTGTGGTGGGATTAATCCAAACAGTCTTTCCTAAAATACCTTTCATGTGTACCACAGGGACTTTGACCCCATCCACTGTGTGCAGGGGTTCAGAGTGGGCAGGAGTGGCTCGATTGATGGACCCTCGGGTGTTAACCATCCAGGTGGCTTTGGCCAAGTTCATTTCCCAATTTCTGAAGGTTCCACCACCAAGTGCTTTCAAAGTAGTCTTAAGGAGTCCATTACACCGTTCAACTTTCCTGGCAGCTGGCGCATGGTAAGGGATATGATATATCCATTCAATGCCATGTTCTCTGGCCCAGGTGTTGATAAGGCCGTTCTTGTAACGGGTTCCGTTGTCTGACTCAATTCTGTCAGGGGTACCATGCCTCCAAAGGACTTGTTTTTCTAGGCTCAGGATGGTGTTCCAGGCAGTGGCATGAGGCACAGGGTAGGTCTCTAACCATCCAGTAGTTGCTTCCACCATGGTCAGTACGTAGCGTTTGCCCTGGCGGGTTTGGGGAAGGGTGATGTAGTCAATTTGCCAGGCTTCCCCATACCTGTACTTCGACCATCGTCCACCGTACCACAGAGGCTTCACCCGCTTGGCCTGTTTGATCGCGGCACAGGTCTCGCAGTCGTGGATGCCCTGTGAGATGCTGTCCATGGTAAGGTCCACCCCTCAGTCACGGGCCCATCGGTATGTTGCATCTCTCCCCTGATGACCAGAGGCATCATGGGCCCAACGAGCTAGGAATGATTCTCCCTTGTGCTGCCAGTCTAGATCCACCTGTGATACTTTCACTTTGGCAGCTCGGTCCACCTGCTCATTGTTGTGATGTTCTTCATTAGCCCGGCTTTTGGGTACATGTGCATCCACGTGTCGAACCTTTATGGTCAATTTCTCTACTCGGGCAGCAATGTCCTGCCAAATCTCAGCTGCCCAGATTGGTTTCCCTCTGTGCTGCCAGTTGGCCTTTTTCCAGCGATCCAGCCATCCCCACAGAGCATTAGCTACCATCCATGAGTCAGTGTAGAGATAGAGCCTTGGCCACTTCTCTCATTCAGCAATATCCAAAGCCAACTGGGTGGCTTTTAGCTCTGCGACCTAACTCGGTCCAACTTGTCCCTCAGTAGCTTGTGCAACTTGTCGTGTGGGGCTCCATACTGCAGCTTTCCATTTCCGGTTAGTGCCTACAATTTGGCAGGAAGCAGCAGTGAAGAGGGCATATCGTCTTTCAGTCTCTGGTAGCTCATTATATGGTGGGGCTTCCTCAGCACGTGCCACTTGCTCCTCTTCTTCTTCAGAAGACAATCCAAAAGTCTCACCTTCAGGCCAGTTTGTAATTATTTCCAGAATCCCAGGGCGATTTAGATTCCCAATACGGGCGTGCTGAGTGATGAGGGCAATCCACTTGCTCCGTGTGGTGTCAGTGGCGTGATGTGTGGAAGGCACCTCTCCCTTGAACATCCAGCCCAGCACTGGTATTTGGGGTGCCAGGAGGAGTTGTATTTCTGTGCCAATCACCTCTGAGGCAGCTTGAACTCCTTCACAGGCGGCCAAGGTCTCCTTCTCTGTGGGAGTGTAGTTGGCTTCAGATCCTTTGTAGCTTCGACTCCAGAATCCCAGTGGTCGACCCCGAGTCTCACCAGGCACCTTCTGACACAGGCTCCAGGACAGACCATGGTTCCCAGCTGCAGAGTAGAGCACGTTCTTCACATCTGGTCCCGTCCTGACTGGGCCAAGGGCTACTGCATGAGCAATCTCCTGCTTGATCTGGGCGAAGGCTTGCTGCTGCTCAGGGCCCCGGTGGAAATCGTTCCTTTTGCGGGTAACCAGGTAGAGAGCGCTCACAATCTGACTGTACTCAGGAATGTGCATTCTCCAAAAGCCTATGGCACCTAGGAAAGCTTGTGTTTCCTTCTTGTTGGTAGGTGGAGACATAGCAGTGATCTTATTAATTCCCCCTGTTGGGATCTGACGACGTCCATCTTGCCACTTGACTCCTAGAAACTGAATTTCCTGAGCCGGTCCCTTAACTTTACTTCGCTTAATGGCAAAACCAGCTTTCAGCAGAATCTGGATAATCTTCTCTCCTTTCTCAAAGACTTCCCCTGCTGTGCTGCCCCATACAATGATGTGATCGATATACTGTAGATGTTCGGGGGCTTCACCCTTTTCCAGTGCAGCCTGGATCAGTCCATGACAGATGGTGGGACTGTGCTTCCACCCCTGGGGCAGACGATTGCAGGTGTACTGCACGCCCCTCCAGGTGAAAGCAAACTGAGGCCTGCATTCTGCTGCCAGAGGAATGGAGAAAAATGCATTGGCGATATCGATAGTGGCGTACCACTTTGCTGCCTTGGACTCCAGCTCGTACTGCAGTTCCAGCATGTCTGGCACAGCAGCCTCAGCAGTGGAGTCACCTCATTCAATGCACGATAGTCTACGGTCAATCTCCATTCTCCTTCTGATTTACGCACAGGCCAGATGGGGCTGTTGAAGGGTGAGTGGGTTTTGCTGACCAATCCTTGGCTCCCCAGCTCTCGAATCATTTTATGGATGGGAATCACTGAGTCTCTGTCAGTACGGTATTGCCGATGGTGTACTGTTGTTCTGGGGATTGGTACCTGTTGCTCTTCAACACTCAGTAGTCCCACAGCAGAGGGGTCATCTGCAAGACCAGGCAAGGTGCTCAGTTTTCTAATGTCGTCTGTCTCTACAGCAGCTATCCCGAAAGCCCAGCGATATCCTTTTGGGTCTTTGAAGTATCCATTTCTAAGATAGTTTATGCCAAGGATGCATGGGGCCTCTGGGCCAGTCACGATGGGGTGTTTCTGCCACCTGTTCCCAGTTAAACTCACTTCGGCCTCCACTACAGTCAGCTGCTGGGATCCTCCTGTTACCCCAGAAATAGAGTTGGATTCTTCTCCTACATACTTTGATGGCATCAGAGTACACTGGGCGCCGGTGTCAACCAAAGCCTTATGTTTTTGTGGGTCAGATGTGCCAAGCCATCGGATCCACACAGTCCAATAGATCCGATTATCCCTCTCCTCTACCTGGCTAGAGGCAGGGCTCCTCTATTCCTGATCTTGGTACATGTTGGTCTCTTCCTGTAAATAGGTTCTTGAGGTTCCTTCAAGAGGATCAGTCATATCATCATTCTGATACTGTCTGGAGTTCTGTACATGAGAGACTGGAGCAGCATTGACTCTAGATGAGCTTCTTGTGTTAGGTGTCCCTCTTTTCAGCTCACGTACCTGTGCTGCTAAGGAGGAGGTGGGTTTTCCATCCCACTTCCTCATGTCTTCTCCATGCTCCTGAAGGAAAAACCAGAGGTTACCTCGTGGAGTGTGTCCTCTCTCCCTGCCTGAGGAACACCAGCTCCTAATGGCAGAAACTCTTGTTGGTTCTGGAGAGATCTGGCAGTTGTTTTCCTTAAGTTCTGTTTTTTGGTTTCTGATGGTCCTCTTCAATCAGGCTTCGGACTTGCTCCACCAGCCTTGTTTCCACGGATGAGACACGGGTACGAAATGGGGCTGTGACAGTGTCCTCATAAATTCTTAGTTTATTGGCCAAGATGCCTACCATGTCCCCACCTTCCCTCCACTGCAGCATTGCCAGGTAACGGGAATACATCTCTGGTCCAAGCTGTGCGAATCTCAAGCACATTTGTGACGTGCACCGGACACAGTCTGGGCTCTTAGGAAATCTCTCATCTTCTGAGAAAATGATCTCCAGCACAGCCAATTCCCTCAGGCATCGGATACCTTGTTCTATTGTGCTCCATTTTCCTTGGTGCACCTGGAGATCTTCTTTACAAAGGTACCTGTCCTTCACATTTGTCAGCAGTCGCCGCCAGAGGCTGAGAGTTTCTTGGGTTCTCCCAATCCCCTGGTCAATGACCACATCCCGGGACAGAGATCCCAGTTGCCTGGCCTCACATCCATCCAGAATGGTGTCATTGGCTGCAGCGTCCCAGATGCGGAGCAGCCAGGTCAAGATGGACTCATTTGTCTGGCGGGTGAATTCCCTCCACAGGTCACGCAGCTCACCCAGGGACAGAGAGCGAGTGATGATTTCTGGCTCTGTCACTTCTGCTGGGTGCGAAGGTCCTGCCAGGTCCTGGTCAGTCACTATGCGAACTGATTTGCTCTTTGATTTCTTCTTCTGAACGGGGGCAACTGCTACTGGTCTAGGCTGTTCTGGCTCAGTGATGGTTTGTGTGGAGATGCTGATGGTAATTCTGGTTTTTTCTCCTCTCTGGCTGGCTGTGTAGACACGGACACTGTTGCATTGCTTCTGGCTTTTTTCTCCTCTGTGGCAGTCTTCATAGACACGGACACTGTTGCTTTGTGTTTGGCTCTTCTCCTCTTTGTGACATTCTGTGCAGACGTGGACAAAGTTGATTTGTTTGTTTTTTCCTCTTCCTCAAGAATACGCTGCAGTACACCATGTAGTGTTTTGTTTCTAAGAATGTTGGAGGCTGTGCAGAGGAGACAAAGCAGAACTAACAACAATATTATGCTGTCCTTAGCATCCAGCGGGAACTCAACATTTCCAAAAACTACTGTATCAGGCCGGAAATATTGGAAAAAACCATCCTTTACCCCTCCCCCCAAGGGCTGGGTGTGATTGTTAAAACCCCGGATGTAGCAACCTAGACTAGGACAAGCAAACAAAGTCGGGTATATATTCCGAATTATGTTCATTGCCTCAGAGGTTATCATGCAGTAGACATAATAGGCTAATAAAGCAATTTTTATACCATATCCTGGTCTACACAGCAGCATTACAGCTGGCAGATAGTTCCCCATGTGTGGAAAAATATAGAGAGCAAGATATAAAACCCATGTAAGCATGTTGAGAATCATGGAGAAAAAAAAATTGTAACACTGACTTTTCTCAGTACCCTTCATGCTCCACGTTGGGCGCCAATAAAAGTGTTGGTTTGAAAGTAAAACCAGTGCGAGACTCCAAGTCAGTAATACAATTTAAAAGGAGAAAAGAGAAAAAATAAAATACATTCAATAATATAAAAGAAACAACCACCAAGACAGTCAGAAATACAACCTGACACCCTGTCAGTCAGGGTGTTGGTAGCAGTCCCGTTAAATGGTGGCTGCATCCTCCTGGATGACAGATGTGGTTCTGTTGAAGCAGTGCTCCTGTAGAAGGTGCAGTTTTCCTTCAAAGATTCAGCGATGATGTGAAATGATCCGACTTTCCTCTGGGATCCAGTGGAAAGGGCTGCCTTCACGTCTCAAACCCCAGTATTTTATCTAGGTAGGAAAGGCTTGGCTCCTGCCCCTGGCTGGGGCATCTCCCAATGGGATGATGTAATCTTATCAGTCACACAATAGGACTTAATGGTCCATTAACAGAAGATACCTTCTGGAGGAAGGATGGGTTGTGAAAAGATAACGATGATCATCCCCCGATCTTATCAGATGGCACATCAGCAGAGGATATCTCCCACAGAGATAAGGATCACCACCCCTCCCACATTTTAACAGATGGTGATAGAATACACATTTTTGTACTGTACCCCAGGACATCCTCACACAACATCTTCTTACATTATCTGTCTCTTGCACGACTGCATGTCCCTTACCTCCTCACAGCACAGCCAGCAGACTCCATCCCAAACTGCAGCAGACTCTGGGTCAGCAAGCTAACCCACTCATTTAGAACAACCCAACTCCTTGGGCAGGCACAGATGTTTCCACTCCTCAGTCATCAGTACAGCTGTAATTCATTGGGAGAGATTGCCTTCTGTACTATCCTTTCAATGTCTTCCCACACTGGGGCTCTGTGCTTTCCTTCCTATGGAAAAGAACTGTCATTCTCCTCCAGGTGCCCATGGCCAAAATTGGGATTCCTGTTCCAAATTTCCTTAGATGCAAGGATTGTTCCCAGGTGAAATCTGCCAGGACAGACAGATCTGACTGCCTTGGCCACCCAGAGGCCACCTCTCATCTGCCTTTGAAACAGTGGGACCGTGTGGTTTTCTTTCCTGTGGGAAAAAAAGCACCTTTCATGTCTAGGTGCCCATAGCCAAAATTGAGTGTCCACATCCAGAATTCTCTATATCCAAGGACAGCTTGCAGACAAAAGCTGCCATCGTTGTCAAGTCTGGCTGGCCTTGGCTTCCTAAAGACTGCCTTTCATTTGCCTTTGAAACACTGGGGCTCTGTGCTTTCCTTCCTAATGAGAACAACTCTTCTTCCAATCCTGGCATCCACAACCAAAATTGAGATTCCACCTTTAAAAATCCCTATGTCCAAGGATAGCTCCCAGATGAAAGGTACCAGGAGAGACAAGTCAGGCTGGCTAGGCCTAAGGGTGGCCACCTCTCATCTTCTTGCAAAACACGTGGGCTTCTCACTTTCCTTTGCTATGGTGAAACCATCCACCTCGACCACGCAGCCGTGGCTGAAATTGGGATTCCACCTCCAAAACTCTGTACATCCAAGGATTTCTCCCAAGTGAAAGCTGCCAGGACAGACAGATCTGGCTGCCCTTTGTCTCTTGGGGACTGCCTCGTACCTGCTTTTGGAACACTGGGGCTCAGTGCTTTTTTTCCAATGGCAAAAACCATCCCTCTTATCAATGCAGAAATGCCCAAAATTAGGATTCCATCTCTGAAATTCCCTATATCCAAGGATTGCTTTCAGACTAAAGCTGCCAGAACAGAGAGGTCTGCCTGGACTGGGTCTGTGATGGTCGCCATTCATCTGCCCCTTAAACACTGGTGGTCCATACTTTCCTTCCTATGGAAAAGAGCCATCATTTTCCTCCAGATGTCCATGTCAATACTGAAATTGGTATTGTACCTCTAAAATTCTGCATATCCAGGTATTACTCCCAGACAAATCTGCAAATACCATCAAGTCTGGCTGTCCTTGGCCTCTGGTGACTGCCCCACATCTGCCTCTGCAACACTGGGGCTCAGTTGTTTCCTTCCTGTGGAGACCATTGTGACACCTTGGGGACCCCGTGGATCCAAGGGGCCATTGTGACACTGTGGGGCCTCGTGGCACCAAGGACATCATTGTGGCCCTGCTGGGCTGCATGGTCCCAAGGCACCAGTGTGAAGCAGCAGGGCTTTGTGGAACCAAGAGGCCATTGTTGCATTCCAGGGCCTGGTGCAGCCCAAGGGCCCTTGTGATCCTGCAGGGCACCGTGGATCCATGGAGACCATTGTGGCACTGCAAGGCCCCATGGAAGCATGGAGACCATTGTGACACTGTGGGGCCCACGGATCCAAAGGGCCATTGTGACCCTGCAGGGCCTCATGGAAGCAAGGGGCCATTGTGACACCTCAGGAGCAAGGAGAACATTGTGACATTACAGGGCCTTGTGGAACCAAGGGGACATGGAATGGGTCTGGATGGTTTGGCCTCCTGGGGGCCACAAGGCAGGTCTGGCTGACCCTGGCATGTCAAGGGCTGCCTCTCATCAGCCTCTGGAGCACTGGGGCTCTGTGCTTTCCTTCCTAGGGAAATAAACCATCCCTCTTTCCTGCTGCCCAAGGCTGAAATTGCTACTCCACCTAAAATGTTCTCTATCTGCAAGGGTTCTTCAAGCCAAAATCTGCCAGGAGAGACAGCTCTGGCTGGCCTTGGCCTCCTGCAGGCAGTCTCTCATCTACCACCAAACATGGGGCTCTGTGTTTTCCTTCCCGTGGAAAACTGCCCTTCTCACCGAGGTGTCAATGGCCAAAATTGGGATTTTACATCTAAAATTCCATCTATCCGAGGACAGCACCCAGAAAAAAGTAGCCAGGACAGACAGGTCCTGTCTTGTCCTCTGGTGATTTGCTTAGACTATGAGCAGAATGTTCTCATTTGCCAAGATCTTGGAGAGGGCCCAGAGATCTCCCCAGGTGGGTTTTGGAAGCTGCAAGCATATGAACACTGTGTAGGGGCAAAGGAGCTCTGTGCTCAATGCAGTGGAGACTGAGGAGAGCAAAGGAGAGCCCTGGGAGGGGCTGAAGGTCAGTTTCAGAGATGGTGGATCCTTTAGATATAGCAGAAAACAGCCTGAGAATTAATTAATGCAATGGGAAATTGATGAGGGCCAGACTGGATATAAAGAGACAAGAATTTCTCTCCCAGGGCAGGGCTGTGGTGCAACACGTCCCCCAGAAGGAGTGTGGGCCAGCCCAAGGCTTTGTGTGTCCAGGCAGAGGCAGGCAGGAGGCAGAGCTGTCAGCAAAGGAAGGGGCCAGCGAGGTGGGGCAGCCGGGGGATGACGACAGCCTGCAGGGACAGAGGCGCAGGGCATGGACACTGTAGGACAGCCTGGGCTGCAGAGGGCACAGGGATGGGCAGCAGCTGAAAGGCCCTGACACAGCCAACTCCTGCAGCACTTGGGCCATGCACGCTGGCCCTGGGCCTGAGGCCAGCAGGGGACAAGTGAGCCTTGCTGTGCTGGGGCCTCATTGCCTCCTTGTCCCTGCTCAGCAGCCTGGCAGGGGCCGCCCCATGGTGCTGCCCTTGGCATTGCACATGCCCAGAGCCCAGTGGCCCGGGAAGAGCCCTGAGCAATGAGGGAGGGACAGGATGTGCCTTGCCAGGGGCTGGGGCTCAGCCCTTGGCCCTTTGCATTCCTGAAACACATCCAGGTTTGCTCAGCATCACAGACACCTTTCCCTTGTTTGTCCCCCCTGCCATCACTGCCTCCAGTGTTCCGCTCGAACTGTGTGATAAATGTGATTCGTGGTAATTGAATTATAACTATATTTACAAAATTTTATTTAGATCAAAAGAAGACATTTTTTACAGAATGAGTGGGGAGATGGGTGAGACAGGTCAAAGGACATCTTCCAGATGTTGGGAGTTGAACGAGGATGTTGGAATGGAATAGTAGAAGGACAAAGGTCTGATAAGTACCATCTAGAAATAGAGTTTCAACCTTGAAATGGGCCAAGATGAGACGATTCCAGGCATGGGATTTAATTAGAGTCTTATGGAAAACATCTGTTCAGTCACATAGTGAGCATGCACTACCTGCAGGTCACGGCTTGGTCATTGATGAAGACGACGAGCCTTCATCAGAAATAAAACCCTCAAAAGGATGAGAGACCCCCTAACCCATCAGTAGAGCATGCACCGTACACACAGTGACGTAGACTTTAGGAATAGAAACTAGGAGGAGTTTTCCAGTCACTTGTGTAGCATATAGTATATAAGGGGGATTGTTAGCCTTGATGCTTTGGTACGTGAGGAGGGGCGAGTCCCTCCCCGTATCCCCGGTTGGGGGGGCCCTCCCTGGTCGGTTTTGCTCATGCTTTATATGAACCTCAATTATACTAAATTACTTACTGCCAAATTTTACTTATCCTAAAATATATGGATTCAATACTTCGATTGTATTGATCTCCAATACTTTAATTGTGTACATTTATCATTGTTACTATTAAAAATTTGCTGCTACGTTTAATCTTGCTACTTGATAAATTGGAAAAATAGAATATCATTCATAACAATAGGGAACCCAAAAAAATTCTAGGGAAACCTCCTAAATTCCATTGGAGGACCCCATAATTTCAAGACATCCCAATAGGGACCTAAAAAGTCCTATGTTTGGACCCAAAATTCTAAGAAAATCCCAGTGAAGACCCCACGATTCTCAAAATAGGCCGAAAAATTCCCAACAGACACTACAAAATTCCCTTTAATTACCCCAACGTTTCCTTATGGGGAGCCCAAATTTCCCAAGAGACCGACACATTTCCTTTAAGGACCCCAAAATTCCCAAAAATTCTCAAAAGGACCCACAGAATTCCGTACAGGAACCCCAAGAATTCCCTGGACAGAGCACAAAATTCCCAAGAATTCCCTTTAAGAATCACAAAATTCCCCTTTAGAGACCCTGAAACCCTCCTGGACCCTTTAGGTCCCCTATAGACCTCCCAGACCCCATTTAGGGAGCCCCAGAGCATCCCAAATCCCCTATAGCCCAGCCTAAATCCCCTATCAAATCCCCCAGAACCCTCCAGGGCTGTAAAACCTCCACCAGCAGTCTATAGATGTCGTATAGACCTATCAATCACCCATAAGGGACCCCCAGAGACCCCAAATCCTCTATTAGCAAGCCCAAATCCTCTATAGAAATCCTCAGACCCCCCCTCAGTCCCCAATAGATCCCCTATAGATCCCCTATAGATCCCCCCAGCCCCACCATAGCTCTCGGACATGCTGAAGCCGGGCAGGCAGACAGGGAGCAAAGATGGCGGCGCCCGGAAGGCACCTCCGAGTGTTCTGAGCATGCGCGAGAGGAACGCGCCCTGAAATGGGCGGGGCTTGGAGGGGAAAGGGGCGTGGTGAACACATGAGCTCGGTCGGAAAGAAAGGGGCGGGGCTAAAGATAGACGGGGCTGTGACTAGAAAGGGGCGGGGCCAAGGAAAGGGCGGGAACTGTGAGGGAAAAGATCAGGGCCAAAGGCCCACATGGACCTAAAAGGCCTGGTTTAACCTAAAATCACCCAGAAAAGGGCCTCAAATCCAGCTTAAATTCATCAGATCTAGCCTAAAATCACCCAAAGAGGCTTCAACTCCACACAAAGGGAGTCTAAAACCATACCCATGGGCCTGAGTTCAAAATACAACTAAAAATCCAGCCTAAAATTGCCCGGTTCGGTAAAAAATCACCCAAATAGGCCTAAAATCTTTGGGAACAAGACTGGCACAGGAAATGGCATCAGCACCAAGAATGAGACCAAAATGAGAATGGACACCGAGACCAAGACTGGGAACAGATCTGACACCGGAACTGAGACCAGCACCACTCCAGAACTGGAACTAGGACTAGGACCAAGACCGAGACTGAGAGTGTGACCAGCACCAGAACTGGCACTGGGACCAAAACTGAGGCCCACACTGACACAGGACCCAGCACTGGGAGAGCTCCAGGACTGCTCTGGGACCAGCACTGGCACTGTGAGAACTCTGGGACTGAGAATCAGAGCGGCATCGGCACCAACACCGAGACTGGAACCGCTCTGGGACTGGGCCTGAGGCTGAGATTGGCACTGGGATCACTCTAGGGCCAACACCAGCACCAGTACCAACACTGGGACCAAGACCAACCAAGAATTAGGCCAAGACCAAGACTGAAAACATTACCATCACTGGAATCACAATAGGACTGATAATGAGACCGAGACCAGCACCACTCTGGGATCAAGATTGAGACCGGGACCAGAACCAGTACCAGGAGCGCTCCAGGACTGCTCCAAGACTGAGACCCAGACCAGCACCGGGACAGAGACCGACACCGGCAGCGCTCCGGGATCTCCGCGTTCACTCCGGGGAGTTTTGGCTGCGCCCCCGCACGGGACTGGGCAGGACTGGGAGGGACCCCTGGGTGGGGCGGGACAGCCTCGGTTCCCATCGTTCTGGTGCAGCCATCCTGGTCCATATGGTCCCAGTGCATGTGATCCCAGTTTGTACAATCCCAGTCCACGTGATCCCAGTTTGTACAATCCCAGTCCATGTGATCCCAGTCTGTACAATCCCAGTCTGTTTGGCCCTGATCCATCTGGTCCCAGTCTGTGCAGTCCCAGTCTGGGGGATCCCAGTCCATCTGATCCCATCCCCCATAATCCCAGTCTGGATGCTCCTGCATGGCTCACACTGCCAGGGTCTGGAATTCCAGTTCCCAGCCAGGAAAAGATGTTCCTGCCCTTGAAGGCAAAGCTCTTCAGAAGGGGCCAAAAGCCAAGTGCAGCAAGATCTTACAGGGACATTTCACTGCCAGCCTTCCTAACTTCACCCATGGCTGTTGGAGCTCCTGCACTGGGAATTAAATCAGGAGAGGGTCTTTGGTGGGAGCTGCCCTGGATCAAGGGAGACCCTGAGACAGAAACAGAGCAGGCAGAGAGAGGCAGGAGAGAAAGGAGGACACAAACACAATCAGATGAGAAGGTGCCACTGAAAACAGAACTGCAACTGACTGGAAGTGAACGGGACAGAAGTCAGGAATTGTGAAACTTTTATTTACTATCAAATCAATCCCTTGGCAGCCAGCCCCACACAATCCCAATCCCAGCGCTCCAAATTTGGATCCCACTTCTCCCAATCTCCTTCCAACCCCTTCTCACCCTGGTGGCTGTGGAATCCAGTAAGGTGCCTGGAGGATTGAGTTGTTTTGAGGAGGGAACAAGGCACTTGGAGGTGGGATTGATCCCTTTTGGGTTAAATTAAGGGGCTTTCAGTGAGATTTGAGTGTTTTTCAGGTGACAGATTGATCCCTCTTGGCTTTTGGAGTGAAAAGAGATAGAGAACACATAAAAATGCAGGCCAAAACAAAAGGATAACCAGCAGGTATTTCCTAACATGGATCCCAGGCAATGTGAGTCACCAGGGCTCTGCCCAACGTGGGTCCTCCAGTGGGGGATGGAGCTGGAGCAGGGCACAAAGCTCTTCCCGCACTCGGGGCACTCACAGGGCTTCCCTTAGCGGTGCCTCCGTTGGTGTTTGGTCAAGGCTGAGCTCTGGGAGAAGCCCTTCCCACACTCGGAACACTTGTAGGGCCTCTCCCCAGTGTGGATTCGCCGGTGGGTGACGAGGGTGGATTTGTCCCTGAAGCCCTTCCCGCAGTCAGGACACTCGTGGGGCCTCTCCCCAGAGTGGATGCGCTGGTGGATGATGAGCTGGGAGTTTCGCCTGAAGCCCTTCCCGCAGTCAAAGCACTGGAAAGGCCTCTCCTCCGTGTGCGTCTGGTAGTGCTTGTGGAATAGTGAGCTGGAGAGAAACCTCTTCCCACACTTGGAACACTCATAGGGCCTCTCCCCAGTGTGCATCTTTTGGTGGCAGGTAAGGCTGGAACGCTGCCTGAAGGCCTTCCCACACTCCTCACACTTGTATGGCCTTTTCCCAGTGTGGATGTTCTGGTGGTAAATCAATGTGGTGCGTTCACTGAAGCTCTTCCCACACTGCTCACACTTGTAGGGCCTCTCCCCAGTGTGGGTCCTCTGGTGGCGGATCAGGCTGGAGCTGTCCCTGAAGCTCTTCCCACACTCCTCACACTCGTGAGGCTTTTCCCCGGTGTGGATGCGCTTGTGCCTGACAAGATGGCCGTTTTCCTTGAAGCCTTTCCCACAGTCAGGGCAGCGGAAGGGCCTCTCATCCGTGTGAATCCGCTGGTGCAGGAGGAGACTGGAGCTGGTGGGAAACCTCTTACCACACTGCCCACACTTGTAGGGCCTCTTCCCAGTGTGGATCCTCTGGTGTTGAATCAGTTTGTTCCTCCATCTGAAGCTCATCCCACACCCTGAGCACTTGTGGGGCTTCTCCCCATTACAAAGCTGCTCATGGACCACCAGCTCCGAGCTCTGGCTCCATCTCTGGCCGTTCCCCCGGCCCAGGCTGGGGCTTTCCTCCTCAGATCCCTGCCATCTGCGTTTGCAGCCCCTCCTCGTGCGGGATCTCCGTGGCTTTTCCTCCCCGTTGCATTCCTGTGCCGTGGAGCCGCTCCAAACGGCCTCTTCCACGAGGTTCTGCCGCGGGGATTTGTCCTCCCTGCTCTCCGTGCTCAGCTCCTTGTCTGGGGCAGGAAGGACAAGCAGAGGATGGGATTTGCCTCCGTGCAAGAGGGAAGGGGAAGGAGATGCCCCAGTGCGTCCTCAAAATAAAGAAAGGAACAGGGGGCCCCAAATATATTTCATGTGAGCTCCAAATATCCCGCTCTCATTCAAAAAACTGCCTGGGATATTCGTGGCAAGGTCCCTCTTCCCGGGCACCTGTGCAGATCCACCCAGCCTCCCCCAGACTCCTCCTCGGTTTCCCCTCATCCTCCCATGGGGATTCCTGGGAGTCCCCCCGTGTCCCCTCCTCCAGGATTTTGGGGGTGCCCCCTCACCTGTCCGTGCCCTTCCCACGTTTCTGCCGCAGCCCCTCCATGATGTTGGGGGTCGGGGGCCGAGTGTTGGTGTCCCCCTGCCTGCAGCAGATCCAGTGGTGAGGGGAGTTCGGGGGATCCCTCAGCATTTGTGCTCCCCTGGGATTTGGGTGACCCCGCGCCCCCCCAGGATCTCCCTGAACACGCTGACGCTGCCCGTGCGCAGTGAGAAGGTTCATTCCTGGCACGGGGTCCCCAGCTCTGGCACCGGCATCGCCCAGGTACCCCCAAACCCTCCCGGGACCCCCAACCCCCCAGAGATCTACTGCCAAAATCAACGGGAGAGGTGTTGCCCTTTTAAGGGGAGTTACAGTGGTGCCCGAACATAGCGGAGCCCCTTAAAGCGGCGATGATCGAGAGAACCCCAAAAATCCACCCTGGCGCCAAAACATCCCCTACAGGGGCTTGTAGTGGGGGGGCCCTACAAATGTCACCTAAATCCGTCACAATCTCGCCCTAAAACAGACTTGAGGGGCTGGAACACCACAAACACTCTAAAATGTGGCAGAAAAAACACTCTTGGAGATGTTGGATCCCCCAGAAAACCTTAAAAAGGTAAAACTCCTCTTCAAAGGGGCCTGGAGACCCTTCAACGCTCTCAGAGAGGGACAGGATCCCTTCCTCTGCTGGGGCCTCTCCGAGCCGGGAACTCTCCCGTTCGCTGCCCTCGGGGGAGCCCCGAACCACGACGGGTCCTGGGCTGAGCCCCCCTCAGCCGGGGATGTGGAGGGAACTGGAGGGGCTGGGATGGGGCTTGGGGTGCTCAGGTGAGCTGGGGGACCCCCATTGGGAGCCCCTTTCCCGCTGTCCCACCTCCCCTCATGCCCGTCTCCCACCCCTTTCGCCATTGTCCTCCCCAAACCTCCGCTCCCCCCAGCTCGGTTTGGGGGTGACCCCACCCCTCTCCCATCGTGTCCCGGCCCGGCCCCGCTCACCCGAGAGTTCCCGGAGGGTCAGAGGAGGGGGAGGAGGGACAGGGGAGGAGGAGCTGGAGCAGGCAGAGGAGGCACCGCGAGCTTTCACCGCTCTCTGTACCCGCAGCTCCTTCGCCCCCAGAGCATCGTTCCCCGCATCCCGCAGGTGCTCGGAGAGGGGGAGCTCGCCCTGAATGTCCCGGACGGTTTTTTTGAAGGGGGGAAGGGATATTTGGAGCTCACCCGAAATATATTTGGGGCTCCCCCTTCCTTTCTTTCTTTCGTGGGCGGGCGGGGCGATGTTTGGATGTTGCAGGGCTGCAGAGGCGCAAATGGCCCTCGGGGGGACATCGGGGGGTCCCCGGGAGGTGTTTTTGGGGGTCCCGGTGGGTGCCGGCAGAGCCCCGGCGGGGCCCGGGGGGATGCGGGTCCCCCCGCGGTGGGGGTTGGGCTTCCCGGGCCGGGCCCTGCGAGCTGTGCCGGGGCCAGGTGGGGAGCGCGCGGGAGCGGCGGGATCGGCGGGGGGACACCGGTTTGGGGGAGCCCCGGGAGAGCCGCGGCTTCCCTGAGCGGGAGCCCAGAGACAGGAGAGCCCCAGAAGGGCAAAGCGGGGAGCCCGAGAGGGGGGGACCCCTGGGATTGCCGGGACCCCGGCGGGGGGTGCTGGGGCTGGAGGGGCGGCATGGCCGGGAAAGGGGTTCGGGGGTGCGGGAGCCGGGAGTGGCTGCTCCCAGTATGAGCCCAGTTGCTCCCACTATGAGCCCAGTTGCTCCCAGTGTGAGCCCAGTTGCTCCCCCCGTGTGGTTCCAGTTTCCTCGGAAGTCCCAGTATGAGCCCAGTCACTCCCAGTCATTTCCTATTATGATGCAATTGCCCCCAGCTCGGTCCCAATTGCTCCCACTTTGCTCCAGTGTGTTCCCAGTTCTCCCAGTTTCCCCTAGCACTGTCCCAGTCACTCCCAGTACAATGCCAGTATGAGTCCATTATGATGCCAGTCTCTGCCAGCAGAGTCCCAGTGAGTCACACTTCCCCCAGTTGCCCCAGCGTGGTCCCAGTTTTTCCCCCAGGACATTCCCAGTCGCTCCCACTTAGGTCCGAGTCACCACCCCTATATTTCAGACTCTCCCAGTATATCCCAGTTGCCCTGAACAATCTTGTAGTCCTTCCCAGGCACTCCCAGTTCCCTCAGCATGGATCACTTGCCCCCAGTTTGATTCCCAGTTGCTCCCAGTGTGTGTGCAGTGTGCTCCCAGCATGGGCCCGGTAGCTCCCAGTAACCGCCAGTCAGGGTCCAGTCACACCCACTCTAATCCCAGTATGACTGTAGACACTCCCAGTATGATCCCAGTATGGTCCCCATCACTTGCAGTCTAATTCCAGTTACTCCCAGTCTGATGCCAGTGGTCCCCACTGTGATCCCAGTTGCTCCCTGTCAATGCCAGCATGACCCCAGTAGCCTCCAGTATAATCCCTGTGCCTTCCTGTCTCTCCCAGTATATCCCAGTCACCCCCAGCATGGTGCCAGTCACTCTCACTTCTTCCCAGCTGCTTTCAGCAGGATTCCAGTTGTTCACAGCCACTCCCACTCCATCCCAGTATGATTCCAGTCACCCTTGAAGTGATCCCAGTCTCAGCCAGCATGTACCCAGGTGCTGTCACTGTGATCCCAGTATGATCCCAGTTGCTGCCAGAACAGTTCCAGTTGCTCCCAGTTCTTACCAGGATGATGCCTAGAATAGCCCCAGTCTCTCTCAGCAATGTCTCACTTTCTGCCAGTGTCCCCCAGTGTGTTTCCAGTCTCCCCAGTATGGCACCAGCTGTCCCCAGCTTTGTCCCAGCTGTTCCCAGTGTGATTCCAGTTCCCCCAGTATGGTTACAGACACTCTCATTATATCCCAGTTGCCCCAGTAAGGTTCCAGTTCGCTCAGAATGATTCCAGTCTTTCCCAGTTACTGACAATTGTATCCAGCCTGATCCCAGTTTCTCTCAGTTGTCCATGCTCCCTGTCACTCCCAGTCTGGGCCCAATTGCACTCAGTCACTCCCAGTATGGTTCCAGTCTCTCCCAGTACAATCTGCTGTACCGAGTCCCCCCCAAATATGGTTCCAGTTATCTCCAGTATGATCACAATCACTCGCAGATCCTCCCAGTATTATTCCAGTCATGCCCAGAGTGACTCTCTGTCACTCCCATTGTGGGCCCAGTTGCTCCCAGTTACTCCCAATATGGTTCCAGTTGTGGCCAGCACTTTTCCTGTCACTCCCAGTCTGCTTGCAGTATGATCCCAGTCATTCTCGCATATTCCCAGTACTATTCCAGTCACTCCCAGTATGATTCCAGCTAGTTCCAGTTACTCTCATTTCCCCTCACTGTGGTTTCAGTCTCTCCCAGTGTATCCCAGTTGCCGCCAGCACGTTCCCAATCACTCCCAGTTGTCCTCAGCTGCTTCCAGACTGATCCCAGTTGCTCACAGCCTCTCCCAGTCACCCTCAGTGCAGTCCCGGTTGCTGCCAGTATGATCCAGTAAGATGCCAGTCTCCCGCAGCATGGTTCCAGTTACTCCCAGTTCCAGTGCGATCCTAGGTGCCCCTAGCATAGTCCCAGTCACTCGATAGAGGATCCCAGTCCCTCCCAGCATGATCCCAGTCATGCTCAGTTGCCCCCAGTATAGAGGAGTAGCTCCCACTGACTCCCCAGTATCCCTCAGTGTGTTACAAGTTCTCCCAGCATGGTCCTGGTTTTTCCCATTGTGGTTCCAGTCACTCCAGTAAGGTGACAGACACTGCCAGTATATCCCAGTTGCTCTCAGCATGCTCGTAGTCATTCCCAGTGGCTCCCAGTGTCCCCAGTAAGGTTCCCCCCGGCCCCAGCGGGTGGGAGCAGCCAAGAGCCCCGCGCTGCCCATCCCGACCTGTCCCGACTCCATCCCCGCTCCTCCCGCGGGCTGCGAGGGCTTCGGGAACGGCCCCGAGGGTGTCGGTGCTCCTGGGGGAGGAGGAGGAGGGATGGAAGAGGAAAGACAAAGGAGGATCAAGAAAAGGAGGAGGAGGAAGGAGGTCGAGCGCTCCCTGAATTCATAGGTCCCCCATCCTTGGGACCATCGCCCTCACAGGTGACCGGGGAGGGGGAGCTCGGCCCAGATATCCCAGGGGGTCCCTGGGTTGGGTTTATTTTGAAGGGATGTTTGGAGAATGCAGAACTCCAAAGCTGAGCAGAAAATGCCCCTTGAGGGGACACTGGTGGGTCCCCAGGAGGTGTTTTTGGGGTGTTCTTGTGGCTGTGGCAGCAGAGCCCTGGTAGAGTGCAGGGGGATGAGGGGTCTCCCCTGCAGTGGGGGTTGTGTCTGCCCTAGTTGGTCACCGTCACCTCCAGCCCAGAGCCAGGGGCTGCGAGACCACGAGGGAGAGCCAGAGGGGGGAACCTGGGACCCCCAGAGTGGGGAGAGTGGAGAGGGGCAATACCAGGACATCAGGGAACCCCGGGAGTCTGGAGGAGCAGAGCCCTGTGTCCCCCCGGACCCCAAAGTGGGGAGCCCAGAGAGGGGGTAGTGCTGCAATTTTGGGACCCTCAACAGCCTGGAGAGGGGCAGGGGGGACTTCTTGGACCCCCTGCACCCCAAAGCAGAGAATAAGGGGAGAAGGGACCCCAAAACCCCCAGCATCCCTAAATGGGGAGAGGGAAGAGGGGGGAGCTTTTTGGATTGCTGGGACTCCCAGCAGCCTGGGGAGGGCGGGGACCGAGTAGATGGGGGACCCCCAATACAAGCGTGACCCCCAGCAGCTGAGACAGGGGGGAACCCCCAAACACCAGAGGGGAGGGACCATTCCCAGGAACTCGTGGGAGGCATTTTCAGGGCTGAATGTTGGTGTTTGGGAAGTTTTTATGGACCCCAGATTCTCGGGAACTTCTAGAGATGGACTTGGGCAGGAGGAACCTGGAACACAACGCGCTCATCCCTTGTTTTTCCCCAAACCAGGATTTCCCATTCCCAACCCTTGGCCCCATGGAAAAGGAGGAGGCTGCGAGGAAGAGGAAGATGCCCCAGGAGCCCCAGGCAGGTGAGGAGGAAGTCAGTGCCCCTTTCCCCCTCTGTCCTGCTCCATCTCCCAGGCCAGCACGGCCCCCGGCTGCAGGACAACCCCGCTGCCGACGCCGTCCTGCCGGGGACGCGCTGGGGGGATCTCCTTCCCCTTCCCTCTGGCACGGAGGCAAATCCCATCCTCTGCTTGTCCTTCCTGCCCCAGACAAGGAGCTGAGCACGGAGAGCAGGGAGGACAAATCCCCGCGGCAGAACCTCGTGGAAGAGGCCGTTTGGAGCGGCTCCACGGCACAGGAATGCAACGGGGAGGAAAAGCCGCGGAGATCCCGCACGAGGAGGGGCTGCAAACGCAGATGGCGGGGATCTGAGGAGGAAAGCCCCAGCCTGGGCCAGGGGGACGACCAGAGATGGAGCCAGAGCTCGGAGCTGGTGGTCCATGAGCAGATTGGTGATGGGGAGAAGCCCCACAAGTGCTCAGAGTGTGGGATGAGCTTCAGATGGAGGAACAGCCTGATCCGCCACCAGAGGATCCACACTGGGGAGATGCCCTACGAGTGTGGGGAGTGTGGGAAGGGATTCACTGAGCGCAACACATTGATCTGCCACCAGAACATCCACACTGGGAAAAGACCATACCACTGTGAGGAGTGTGGGAAGGCCTTCAGGCAGCGTTCCCACCTGATCCGCCACCAAAGTGTCCACACTGGGGAGAGGCCCTACGAGTGTTCCAAGTGTGGGAAGAGGCTTACCACCAGCTCCCATCTCCTCAGGCACTTCCAGACACACAGGGAGGAGAGGCCTTTCCAGTGCTCCGACTGTGGGAAGGGCTTCAGGCGAAACTCCCACCTCACCAGACACCGGCGCATCCACACTGGGGAAAAGCCTCACAAATGTGAGCAGTGTGGGAAGAGCTTCAGTGAACGCAGCACATTGATCCGCCACCAGAACATCCACACTGGGAAAAGGCCATACAAATGTGGGGATTGTGGGAAGGCCTTCAGGCAGCGTTCCAGCCTGATCTGCCACCAAAGTGTCCACACTGGGGGGAGGCCCTACGAGTATCCTGAGTGTGGGACAAACTTCTCTCAGAGCTCAACTTTGAACAGACACCAACAGAGGCAGCATTAATGCAATCCCTGTAAATCCCCCTAGTGGAAGAACAACTTGTGTGCTGCTCCAACTCCATCCCCCACTGCAGAACTCATGCTGAGCAGAGCCCTGGTGACCCACATTCTCTGGGATCCATCTGGGGAAGACACCTGGCTGGTTATCCTTTTGTTTTGGCCTTAGTTTTTCTCTCTTCTCCATTTCTTTTCGCACCAAAAGCCAAGAGGATTTAGGTCACCTAAAAACCTCTCAAATCCCTCTGAAAGCACCTCAGTTTTAATCCAAAATGGCTCAATCCAACTGCAAAGTGGATCCTCAAGACAACTCAATCCCACGTGAACCTTACTGGATTCCACAGCCACCAGGGTGAGAAGGAGTTGGAAGGAGATTGGGAGAAGTGGGATCCAAATTTGGAGCGCTGGGATTGGGATTGTGTGGGGCTGGCTGCCAAGGGATGGATTTGATAGTAAATAAAAGCTTCACAATTCCTGACTTCTGTCCCATTCACTTCCAGTCAGTTGCAGTTCTGTTTTCAGTGGCACCTTCTCATCTGATTGTGTTTGTGTCCTCCTTTCTCTCCTGTCTCTCCCTGCCTGCTCTGTTTCTGTCTCAGGGTCTCCCTTGATCCAGGGCAGCTCCCACCAAAGACCCTCCCCTGATTTAATTCCCAGTGCAGGAGCTCCAACAGCCATGGGTGAAGTTAGGAAGGCTGGCAGTGAAATGTCCCTGTAAGATCTTGCTGCACTTGGCTTTTGGCCCCTTCTGAAGAGCTTTGCCTTCAAGGGCAGGAACATCTTTTCGTGGCTGGGAACTGGAATTCCAGACCCTGGCAGTGTGAGCCGTGCAGGAGCATCCAGACTGGGATCATGGGGCTGGGATGACATGGACTGGGATCCTCCAGACTGGGACTGCACAGACTGGGACCAGTTGGATCAGGGCCAAACACAGTGGGATTGTACAGACTGGGATCATGTGGACTGGGATTGTACAGACTGGGATCACATGGGCTGGGATTGTACAAACTGGGATCACATGGACTGGGATTGTACAGACTGGGATCACATGGGCTGGGATTGTACAAACTGGGATCACATGGACTGGGATTGTACAGACTGGGATCACATGGGCTGGGATTGTACAGACTGGGATCACGTGGACTGGGATTGTACAGACTGGGATCTCATGGACTGGGACCATATGGACTGGGATGGCTGCACCAGAACGATGGGAACCGAGGCTGTCCTGCCCCACCCAGGGGTCCCTCCCGGTCCTGCCGAGTCCTGTGCGGGGGCGCAGCCAAAACTCCCCGGAGTGAACGCGGAGATCCCGGAGCGCTGCCGGTGTCGGTCTCTGTCCCGGTGCTGGTCTGGGTCTCAGTCTTGGTCCTACAGCGGTTCCAGTCCTGGTGCCAGTGCTGGTTCTGGTTTCAGTCTCAGTCTTGGTCACAGGTTTGGTCTCGGTCTCAGTCTCGAAGTGGTTCTGGTCGCAGTGTTGGTACTGGTGCCATTGTTGGTCCCGGAGTGCTCCCAGTGCCAATCCCAGTCTCCATTCTGGTACCGGTGCCATTCTTGGTGCTGGTTCTGGTGCTGCTCTCAGTCTCAATCCTGGAGTTCTCCCAGTGCCAGTGGCAGTCGCAGAGCAGTCCTGGAGCGCTCCTGGTGCTGATTCCAGTGGCGGTGTTGGTCTCAGTTTTGGTCCCAGTGCCAGTTCTAGGACTGGTCTCAGTCTTAGTCCCAGTATTATTTCCAGTTCTGCAGCACCACTGGTCTCAGTTCTGGTGTCGGTTCCATTCCCAGTCTTGGTCTTGCTCTCCATTCTGCTTTAGGTCTCATTCTAGGGGCTGGTGTCAGTTCTAGCACTGGTCTTGGTCTCAGTCTCGGAGCAGTTCCGGTCCAGTGCTGGTAGCGGTGCTGGTGTTGGTCCTGGAGTGCTCCCAGTGCCAATCCCAGACTCAGGTCCCGTCCCACAGCGGTGCCAGTCTCGGTGCTGGTTCTGGTGCTGCTCTCAGTCTCAGTCCCGGCTGGTGCTGGTCCCAGAGCAGTCCTGGAGCGCTCCTGGTGTCAGTCCCAGTGTTGGTGGTGGTCTCAGTCTTGGTCCCAGTGCCAGTTCAGCTTTTGGTTTCTGTTTCGGTTCTCAGTCTTGGTGCCAGTCCTAGTTCCAGTTCTGGAGGGGTGATGGTCTCAGTTATGGTGTCAGTTCTGTTCTTAGTCTTGATCTCGGTCTCCATTCTGATTTTTGTCTCATTCTTGGAGCTGGTCCCAGTTCTAGTGCCAGGTCTTGGTCTTGGTCCCAAATATTTCTGGTCCATTTAGGTGATTTTATACCAACCTGGGAAGATTAGGTTTGGATTCTAGGCCCTGTCAGACAATGCAAGGCTCATTTCGATAATTTTAGAACCCTTTGTGTGGATTTGAGGCCCGTTTAGCTGATTTATGCCGTACCTGGTGGGTTTATGCTGCATTTTAGGTGCTTTCTGGCTGATTTTAGGCCAAACCAGAACCTTTGAGAACCGCGCGGCCCCTTGGCCCCGCCCCTTTCCCCTCACAGTTCCCGCCCTTTCCTTGACCCCGCCCCTTTCCCCTCACAGTTCCCGCCCTTTCCTTGACCCCGCCCCTTTCCCCTCACAGTTCCCGCCCTTTCCTTGACCACGCCCTTTCCCCTCACAGTTCCCGCCCTTTCCTTGCCCCATTCCCTCCCAGTTCGGGGCTCGGAACGGGGGAGGAGGAGGAGGGAGGGAGGAAGAGGCGGAGCGGCAGCAGGAAACAGGAGCAGAGAAGGAGCGAATCAAGCGCGCGGCCCCGGAGCTCCCTGAACTCGCAGCCCCCCGGGACCATCGCCCCCCATCCCGCAGGTGCCCGGGGAGGGGGAGCTCGCCCCAAATATCCCGGGGTATCCCTGGGTTTGGTGTTATTTTTGGGGGGGAAGTTTGGATGTTGCAGGGCTGCAGAGGCGCAGATGGCCCTCGGGGGGACATCGGGGGGTCCCCGGGAGGTGTTTTTGGGGGTCCCGGTGGGTGCCGGCAGAGCCCCGGCGGGGCCCGGGGGGATGCGGGTCCCCCCGCGGTGGGGGTTGGGCTTCCCGGGCCGGGCCCTGCGAACTGTGCCGGGGCCAGGTGGGGAGCGCGCGGGAGCGGCGGGATCGGCGGGGGGACACCGGTTTGGGGGAGCCCCGGGAGAGCCGCGGCTTCCCTGAGCGGGAGCCCAGAGACAGGAGAGCCCCAGAAGGGCAAAGCGGGGAGCCCGAGAGGGGGGGACCCCTGGGATTGCCGGGACCCCGGTGGGGGGTGCTGGGGCTGGAGGGGCGGCATGGCCGGGAAAGGGGTTCGGGGGTGCGGGAGCCGGGAGTGGCTGCTCCCAGTATGAGCCCAGTCGCTCCCAGTATGATCCTGTTGCTCCCAGTAGCAGCCCAGGCAGTCCCAGTGATTCCGTATCATGATGTAATTTACCCCAGCACGGTCCCAGTTTCGCCCACTTCCTCCCATGATAACGGAAACTAAAAGAGAAACAAAAATACTTTTAACAACAATTTTAAATTGAGAGAGTCAAGGCATTTCTGTATTTTCTGGCCACGATGTTGTGGCCCGGGTGTACCACAGAAATCTCATCCAGACATAACCCAGCTGTGCAGAGACAATCATTCCATGACATTCCCTTTTCAGGAAAATTTTCAGATCTTTTATACAGTCAATGCTCATGGAAATGAATTGAGTTAGTGTTCTTTGGTCTCAAGGTGCAAATATTCAATTCCTAATATTTGGCCTTCTTTTGGATCTGGATTTCTTCCCTTCTGCTGTTAATTCCGTCTTGATTCCCTGATTTTCTTATCAGTCTTTTCAGAGGAGATGTCTGCAATTCTGCCAGAGGCAGAGTCTGGGGTAGATGTTCCTCGGTGGCCGCTGATGTTCTGTTAATGGCCGCTGATGGCCCTTGATCTTTAAGCTGCTCCCAGTCTGTTGATGTGTTGTGTTCATCAGACCCCACCTGGTGCAGCAATGCCCTGGAAAGAAACAAAGAAGTCTTTTTGTAGGGCAAATTAATCCCCTCGACTAAGGTTATGCAAAGATTTTTGCAAGGATACGATTTCCAACACCACTTGTGTCCAATGCGTTCCCAGTTCTCCCAGTTGCCCCTAGCATAGCCCCTGCAACTGCCAGTAAGATCCCAGTATGAGTCCAGTATGATGCCAGTCTCTTCCAGCAGGGCCCCAGTCACTCACACTTCCCCCAGTTGCCCCAGCATGGTCCCATTTTTCCTTCAGGAGATTCCCAGTCGCTCCCAGTTAGGTCCCAGTCACCAGCCCTATGGTCTCAGACATTCCCAGAATATCCCAGTGTGGACACTCACATTTAGAGAGCTAGGAAATTGCAGCTTGGCAATTCTTTTCAGGCCTGGATTTCTCCTGTCTCTCAGGTCCATTCCCAGGCTGACAAGCTGACTACAGCTTCAGTTAGGGACGCAGTCTCCCAGAGCGATAACTTGGTGAAAAACAGAAGGGAATTCATAATAAAGATTAACACCTGGTGTCTTTCCCATGGGACATCCGGACATGCTGTCCCAGGGATTTTTTTCCAATTGTGCAATGAACTACTGTCCTGTCCTAACTGCACGTAACACACTTTAAATACGGGATGTCCGTACAATAAAGTTGGCCTTTTTTCCCCAAAAGAGGTCCGTGTGTGTTGCTGTCTTTTCTCTCTCTTTGCAGCGTAGTAACCACATCCCAGTTGCCCTGAACAATCTCATAGTCCTTCCCAGCCACTCCCAGTTACCTCAGCATGGTTCACCTGCCCCCAGTTTGATCCCAGTTGCACCCAGTTTTCTCTAGAATACTCCCAGCGTCTCTCAGGGTGCTTTGTGTATTTTTTTGGGCAGGGGGGATGTTTGGAGAATGCAGAGCTCCAAATCTGATCAGAAAATGCTCCACGGGGGACATTGGGGGGTCCCGGTGGCGGCTACTGGAAGAGGCACGCTGGAGGAGCAGAGCCCTGTGTCCCCCAGGACCCCAAAGTGGGGAGCCCAGAGAGGGGGGAGTGCCGGGATTTTGGGACCCTCAACAGCCTGGAGAGGGGCAGGGGAGACTCCCTGGACCCCCTGCACCCCAAAGCAGAGAATAAAGGGAGAAGGGACAGCAAAAACACCCAGCATCCCTAAATGGCGAGACAGAAGAGGGGGGAGCTTTTTGGATTGCTGGGACTCCCAGCAGCCTGGGGAGGGCGGGGACCGAGTAGATGGGGGACCCCCAATACAAGCGTGACCCCCAGCAGCTGAGACAGGGGGGAAGCCCCAAACACCAAAGGGGAGGGACCATTCCCAGGAACCCCTGGGAGGCATTTTCAGGGCTGAATGTTGGTGTTTGGGAAGTTTTTATGGACCCGAGATGCTCGGGGACTTCTAGAGATGGAGTTGGGCAGCAGGAACCCGCAACACAACGCGCACATCCCTTGTTTTTCCCCAAACCAGGATTTCCCATTCCCAACCCTTGGCCCGATGGAGAAGGAGGAGGCTGCGAGGAAGAGGAAGATGCCCCAGGAGCCGCAGGCAGGTGAGGAGGAAGTCAGTGCCCCTTTCCCCCTCTGTCCTGCTCCATCTCCCAGCCCAGCACGGCCCCCGGCTGCAGGACAACCCCGCTGCTGACGCCGTCCTGCCGGGGACGCGCTGGGGGGATCTCCTTCCCCTTCCCTCTGGCACGGAGGCAAATCCCATCCTCTGCTTGTCCTTCCTGCCCCAGACAAGGAGCTGAGCACGGAGAGCAGGGAGGACAAATCCCCGCGGCAGAACCTCGTGGAAGAGGCCGTTTGGAGCGGCTCCACGGCGCAGGAATGCAACGGGGAGGAAAATCCGCGGAGATCCCGCACGAGGAGGGGCTGCAAACGCAGATGGCGGGGATCTGAGGAGGAAAGCCCCAGCCTGGGCCGGGGGGACGACCAGAGATGGAGCCAGAGCTTGGAGCTGGTGGTCCATGAGCAAATTGGTGATGGGGAGAAGCCCCACCAGTGCTCAGAGTGTGGGATGAGCTTCAGGTGGAGGAACAGCCTGATCCGCCACCAGAGGATCCACACTGGGGAGAGGCCCTACGAGTGTGGGGAGTGTGGGAAGAGCTTCAGTGAGCGCAACACATTGATCTGCCACCAGAACATCCACACTGGGAAAAGACCATACAAGTGTGAGGAGTGTGGGAAGGCCTTCAGGCAGCGTTCCCACCTGATCCGCCACCAAAGTGTCCACACTGGGGAGAGGCCCTACGAGTGTTCCAACTGTGGGAAGAGGCTTACCACCAGCTCCCATCTCCTCAGGCACTTCCAGACACACAGGGAGGAGAGGCCTTTCCAGTGCTCCGACTGTGGGAAGGGCTTCAGGCGAAACTCCCACCTCACCAGACACCGGCGCATCCACACTGGGGAAAAGCCTCACAAATGTGAGCAGTGTGGGAAGAGCTTCAGTGAACGCAGCACATTGATCCGCCACCAGAACATCCACACTGGGAAAAGGCCATACAAATGTGGGGATTGTGGGAAGGCCTTCAGGCAGCGTTCCAGCCTGATCTGCCACCAAAGTGTCCACACTGGGGGGAGGCCCTACGAGTATCCTGAGTGTGGGACAAACTTCTCTCAGAGCTCAACTTTGAACAGACACCAACAGAGGCAGCATTAATGCAATCCCTGTAAATCCCCCTAGTGCAAGAAAATCTTGTGTGCTGCTCCAACTCCATCCCCCACTGCAGAACTCACGTTGAGCAGAGCCCTGGTGACCCACATTCTCTGGGATCCATCTGGGGAAGACACCTGGCTGGTTATCCTTTTGTTTTGGCCTTAGTTTTTCTCTCTTCTCCATTTCTTTTCACACCAAAAGCCAAGAGGATTTAGGTCACCTAAAAACCTCTCAAATCCCTCTGAAAGCACCTCAGTTTTAATCCAAAATGGCTCAATCCAACTGCAAAGTGGATCCTCAAGACAACTCAATCCCACGTGAACCTTACTGGATTCCACAGCCACCAGGGTGAGAAGGGGTTGGAAGGAGATTGGGAGAAATGGGATCCAAATTTGGAGTGCTGGGATTGAGATTGTGTGGGGCTGGCTGCCAAGGGATGGATTTCATAGTAAATAAAAGCTTCACAATTCCTGACTTCTGTCCCATTCACTTCCAGTCAGTTGCAGTTCTGTTTTCAGTGGCACCTTCTCATCTGATTGTGTTTGTGTCCTCCTTTCTCTCCTGTCTCTCTCTGCCTGCTCTGTTTTTCTCTCAGGGTCTCCCTTGACCCAGGGCAGCTCCCACCAAAGACCCTCCCCTGATTTAATTCCCAGTGCAGGAGCTCCAACAGCCATGGGTGAAGTTAGGAAGGCTGGCAGTGAAATGTCCCTGTAAGGTCTTGCTGCACTTGGCTTTTGGCCCCTTCTGAAGAGCTTTGCCTTGAAGGGCAGGAACATCTTTTCCTGGCTGGCAACTGGAATTCCAGACCCTGGCAGTGTGAGCCGTGCAGGAGCATCCAGACTGGGATCATGGGGGCTGGGATGACATGGACTGGGATCCTCCAGACTGGGACTGCACAGGCTGGGACCAGTTGGATCAGGGCCATCCAGCGTGGGATTGTACAGACTGGGATCACATGGACTGGGATTGTACAAACTGGGATCACATGGACTGGGATTGTACAAACTGGGATCACATGGACTGGGACCATATGGACTGGGATGGCTGCACCAGAACGATGGGAACCGAGGCTGTCCCGCCCCACCCAGGGGTCCCTCCCGGTCCTGCCCAGTCCCGTGCGGGGGCGCAGCCAAAACTCCCCGGAGTGAACGCGGAGATCCCAGAGCGCTGCCGGTGTCGGTCTCTGTCCCGGTGCTGGTCTGGGTCTCATTCTCAGTCCTACAGCGGTCCCCGTCTCAGTGCCAGTGCCGGTTCTTGTTTCACTCTTGGTCTTGGTCTAATTCGTGGAGTGGTCTCGGTCCCAGTGTTGGTGCTGGTGCTGGTGTTGATCCTGTTGTGCTCCCAGTGCCAATCTCAGCCTCAGGCCCGGTCCCAGAGAGGTGCCAGTCTCGGTGTTGGTGCCGATGTCAGTCTCAGTGCTTGTTCTGGTCCCACTCTGTCTCAGTCCCAGAGTTCTCACAGTGCCAGTGCTGGTCCCAGAGCAGTTCTGGAGCCCTCCCAGTGCCGGTTCCTGTGTCAGTGTGGGCCTCAGTTTTGGTCTCAGTGCCAGTTCTGGTGCTGGTCACACTCTCAGTCTCGGTCTTGGTCCTAGTCCTAGTTCCAGTTCTGGAGTGGTGCTGGTCTCAGTTCCGGTGTCAGATCTGTTCTCATTCTTGGTCTCGGTGTCCATTCTGATTTTGGTCTCATTCTTGGTGCTGGTGCCATTTCTTGTGACAGTCTTGGTCCCAAAGATTTTAGGCCTATTTGGGTGATTTTATACCAAACTGGGCAGGTTTAGGCTGGATTTTAGGCCACTTTTGGACTCTGCAAGGCTCATGTGTATGATTTTAGATCACCTTTGTGTGGAGTTGAGGCCCGTTTGGCTGATTTTAGCCCAAACCTGGTAGATTTAGGCTGGATTTCTGATCTTTTCCTGGAGATTTTAAGCCAAACCAGAGCCTTTTGGGACTGCGTGGCCCTTTGGCCTCGATCCTTCCCCTCACAGTTCCCGCCCTTTCCTTGGCCCCGCCCCTTTCCCTCACAGTTCCTGCCCTTTCCTTGGCCCCGCCCCTTTTCCCTCACAGTCCCCGCCCTTTCCTTGGCCCCGCCCCTCTCTAGTCACAGCCCCGTCTATCTTTAGCCCCGCCCCTTTCTTTCCGACCGAGCCCATGTGTTCACCACGCCCCTTTCCCCTCCAAGCCCCGCCCATCTCAGGGCGCGTTCCTCTCGCGCATGCTCAGAACACTCGGAGGTGCCTTCCGGGCGCCGCCATCTTTGCTCCCTGTCTGCCTGCCCGGCTTCAGCATGTCCGAGAGCTACGGTGGGGCTGGGGGGATCCATAGGGGATCTATAGGGGATCTATTGGGGACTGGGGGGGGGGTCTGAGGATTTCTATAGAGGATTTGGGCTTGGTAATAGAGGATTTGGGGTCTCTGGGGGTCCCTTATGGGTGATTGATAGGTCTATACGACATCTATAGACTGCTGGTGGAGGTTTTACAGCCCTGGGGGGATTCTGGGGGACTTTATAGGGGATTTGGGCTGCTCTGGGGCTCCCTAAATGGGGTCTGGGAGGTCTACAGGGGAGCTGTAGGGAACTGGGGATCTGTATATGGGATTTTTGTTTGTCTCTAGGGGATTTAGGGGACTCTGGGAGGTTCCTAAAAGGGGTCTGGGAGGTCTATAGTGGATCTAAAGGGTCCAGGTGGGTTTCAGGCTCTCTAGGGGAATTTTAGGATTCTTAAAGGGAGTTCTTGGGAATTTTGTGCTCTGTCCAGGGAATTACTGGGGCTCCTGAAGGGAATTCTGTGGCTCCTATTGAGGATTTTTGGGAATTTTGGAGTCCTTAAAGGAAATGTGGCGGAAATGTCACTTGGGAACTTTGGGTTCCCCATAAGGAAATGTTGGTGTAATTAAAGGGAATTTTGTAGTGTTGGAGTTGTAGTTTTGTAGTTGTTTGCAGTTTTTCGGCGCATATTGAGAATTGTGAGAATTGTGGGGTCTCCACCGGGATTTTGTTTTAATTTTGGGTCCAAACATGGGACTATTTAGGTCCCTATTGGGAAGTTTTGAAATTTTGGGGTCCTCAAGTGTAATTTTAGACGTTGCCCTAAAATTATTTTGGGGTCCCTATTGTTATGAATGTTTTTTTATTTTTCCAATTTATCAAGCAGCAAGATTAAATGCAGCAGCAAATTTTTAATAGTAACAATGATAAATGTACACAATTAAAGTATTGGAGGTCAATACAATCGAAGTATTGAATCCATATATTTTAGGCTAAGTAAAATTTGGCAGTAAGTATTTTAGTATAATTGAGGTTCATATAAAGCATGAGCAAAACCGACCAGGGAGGGCCCCCCCAACCGGGGATCCGGGGAGGGACTCGCCCCTCCTCACGTACCAAAGCATCAAGGCTAACAATCCCCCTTATATACTATATGCTACACAAGTGTCTGGAAAACTCCTCCTAGTTTCTATTCCTAAAGTCTACGTCACTGTGTGTACGGAGCATGCTCTACTGATGGGTTAGGGGGTCTCTCATCCTTTTGAGGGTTTTATTTCTGATGAAGGCTCGTCGTCTTCATCAATGACCGAGCTGTGACCTGCAGGTAGTGCATGCTCACTATGTGACTGAACAGATGTTTTCCATAAGACTCTAATTAAATCCCATGCCTGGAATCGTCTCATCTTGGCCCATTTCAAGGTTGAAACTCTATTTCTAGATGGTACTTATCAGACCTTTGTCCTTCTACGATTCCCTTCCAACATCCTTGTTCAACTCCCAACATCTGGAAGATGTCCTTTGACCTGTCTCACCCATCTCCCCACTCATTCTGTAAAAAATGTCTTCTTTTGATCTAAATAAAATTTTGTAAATATAGTTACAATTTATTTAGCACGAATCACATTTATCACAGGGTTTGGGCAGAACACTGGAGGCAGTGATGACAGGGGGGACAAACAAGGGAAAGGTGTCTGTGATGCTGAGCAAACCTGGATGTGTTTCAGGAATGCAAAGGGCCAAGGTCTGAGCCCCAGCCCCTGGCAAGGCACATCCTGTCCCTCCCTCATTGCTCAGGGCTCTTCCCGGGCCACTGGGCTCTGGGCATGTGCAATGCCAAGGGCAGCACCATGGGGCGGCCCCTGCCAGGCTGCTGAGCAGGGACAAGGAGGCAATGAGGCCCCAGCACAGCAAGGCTCACTTGTCCCCTGCTGGCCTCAGGCCCAGGGCCAGCGTGCATGGCCCAAGTGCTGCAGGAGTTGGCTGTGTCAGGGCCTTTCAGCTGCTGCCCATCCCTGTGCCCTCTGCAGCCCAGGCTGTCCTACGGTGTCCATGCCCTGCGCCTCTGTCCCTGCAGGCTGTCGTCATCCCCCGGCTGCCCCACCTCGCTGGCCCCTTCCTTTGCTGACAGCTCTGCCTCCTGCCTGCCTCTGCCTGGACACACAAAGCCTTGGGCTGCCCCAGACTCCTTCTGGGGGACGGGTTGCACCACAGCCCTTCCCTGGGTGAGAAATTCCTTTCTCCTTGTGTCCAGTCTGCTCCACATCAATTTCCCTTGGCATTAATTAATTAATTCTCAGGCTGTTTTCTGCTATATCAAAAGGATCCACCATCTCTGAAACTGACCTTCAGCCCCTCCCAGGGCTCTCCTTTGCTCTCCTCAGTCTCTACTCCATTGAGCACTGAGTTCCTTTGCCCCTACACAGTGCTCATATGCTTGCAGCTTCCAAACCCCACCTGGGGAGATCTCTGGGCCCTCTTCAAGGTCTTGGCAAAAGAGAACATTCTGCTCATAGTCAAAGAAAATCACCAGACAACAAGGCAGGACCTGTCTGTCCTGGCTACATTTTTCTGGGTGCAGTCCTCGGATAGATGGAATTTTAGCTGTAGAATCCCAGTTTTGGCCATTGACACCTCGGTGAGAAGGGCAGTTCTTTTCCACTGGAAGGAAAACGCAGAGCCCCATGTTTGGTGGTAGATGAGAGACTGCCTGCAGGAGGCCAAGGCCAGCCAGAGCTGTCTCTCCTGGCAGATTTTGGCTTGAAGAACCCTTGCAGATAGAGAACATTTTAGGTGGAGTAGCAATTTCAGCCTTGGGCAGCAGGAAAGAGGGATGGTTTATTTCCCTAGGAAGGAAAGCACAGAGCCCCAGTGCTCCAGAGGCTGATGAGAGGCAGCCCTCGACATGCCAGGGTCAGCCAGACCTGCCTTGTAGCCCCCAGGATGCCAAACCATCCAGACCCATTCCATGTCCCCTTGGTTCCACAAGGCCCTGTAATGTCACAATGTTCTCCTTGCTCCTGAGGTGTCACAATGGCCCCTTGCTTCCATGAGGCCCTGCAGGGTCACAATGGCCCTTTGGATCCGTGGGCCCCACAGTGTCACAATGGTCTCCATGCTTCCATGGGGCCTTGCAATGCCACAATGGTCTCCATGGATCCACGGTGCCCTTGGGCTGCACCAGGCCCTGGAATGCAACAATGGCCTCTTGGTTCCACAAAGCCCTGCTGCTTCACACTGGCCCCTTGGGACCATGCGGCCCAGCAGGGCCACAGTGATGTCCTTGGTGCCACGAGGCCCCACAGTGTCACAATGGCCCCTTGGATCCACGGGGTCCCCAAGGTGTCACAATGGTCTCCACAGGAAGGAAACAACCGAGCCCCAGTGTTGCAGGGGCAGATGTGGGGCAGTCACCAGAGGCCAAGGACAGCCAGACTTGATGGTATTTGCAGAGTTTGACTGGGAGTAATCCCTGGATATACAGAATTTTAGAGGTACAATACCAATTTCAGTATTGACATGGACATCTGGAGGAAAAGGATGGCTCTTTTCCATAGAAAGGAAAGTATGGACCACCAGTGTTTAAGGGGCAGATGAAAGCCAGCCATCACAGACCCAGTCCAGACAGACCTCTCTGTTCTGGCAGCTTTAGTCTGAAAGCAATCCTTGGATATAGGGAATTTCAGAGATGGAATCCTAATTTTGGCTATTTCTGCATTGATAAGAGGGATGTTTTTTTCCATTGGAAAAAAATCACTGATCCCCAGTGTTCCAAAAGCAGGTATGAGGCAGTCCCCAAGAGACAAAGGGCAGCCAGACCTGTCTATCCTGGCAGATTTCACTTGGGAGAAATCCTTGGATGTACAGAGTTTTGGAGGTGGAATCCCAATTTCAGCCACGGCTGCGTGGTCGAGGTGGATGGTTTCACCATAGCAAAGAAAAGTGAGAAGCCCAAGTGTTTTGCAAGAAGATGAGAGGTGGCCACCCTTAGGCCAAGCCAGCCTGACTTGTCTCTCCTGGTACCTTTCATCTGGGATCTATCCTTGGACATAGGGATTTTTAAAGGTGGAATCTCAATTTTGGTTGTGGATGCCAGGATTGGAAGAAGAGTTGTTCTCATTAGGAAGGAAAGCACAGAGCCCCAGTGTTTCAAAGGCAAATGAAAGGCAGCCTTTAGGAAGCCAAGGCCAGCCAGACTTGACAACGATGGCAGCTTTTGTCTGCAAGCTGTCCTTGGATATAGAGAATTCTGGATGTGGACTCCCAATTTTGGCTATGGGCGCCTGGACATGAAAGGTGCTTTTTTCCTGTAGGAAAGAAAACCACACGATCCCAGTGTTTCAAAAGCAGATGAGAGGTGGCCTCTGGGTGGCCAAGGCAGTCAGATCTGTCTGTCCTGGCAGATTTCACCTGGGAACAATCCTTGCATCAAACGAAATTTGGAGCAGGAATCCCAATTTTGGCCATGGGCACCTGGAGGAGAATGACAGTTCTTTTCCATAGGAAGGAAAGCACAGAGCTCCAGAGTGGGAAGACAGATTGAAAGGCTAGTACAGAAGGCAATCTCTCCCAATGAATTACAGCTGTACTGATGACTGAGGAGTGGAAACATCTGTGCCTGCCCAAGGAGTTGGGGTGTTCTAAAAGAGTGGGTTAGCTGGCTGACCCAGAGTCTGCTGTAGTTTGGGATGGAGTCTGCTGGCTGTGCTGTGAGGAGGTAAGGGACATGCAGTCGTGCAAGAGACAGATAAGGTAAGAAGATGTTGTGTGAGGGACAGTCAGGGTAAGGCGACCAGGAAAGGGACAGGTTGGGGTTTAGGCAGTCGTGAAGAGAGGAGAGAAGGAGTCAGAGCTGTGTGGAGCTGCCTGTAAGAAAAGGAGTCATTACTGTGTGGAGCTGCCTATGAAGGAAGGAGTTGTTGGAAAGAAGTACACTGAAAGAAGGTATGTAAAGTTTTCTACTAAAGGACTGGTGGTGATGCCAGTCCAGTCTGTCTCAACGTAATTGCAACACATGAACAACCTCAGCAAGTTCTGCAATTTGTGGTGATCCTTCCACAGTCTCTTGATGCCAGATTCCCAGTTACCATTGTTAGAATTTTTCCTTGTGATCACTGATTTGTGTGATTTTCTGGAGCCTTCTGTAAAAATGGTGAGAGCATTAAGAGGAGTATGTCTGCTTAAGGGATTTTTGATAAAATTAAAAAAGAGGCGTCATTGTTTGTGTTTTGGAAAATGAACTGACGTTTGTTGTGGAAAGGTTGTTAATGCAATTTGCAATATCTCAGATGGTTGTACAAGCCATTCTAAATAAAGTGAAATAACAGGTATAAACATAATAGAAAAATCTTTGCCCAAATGAGATAAAATTTGGGATCAGGTTTCATTTCCAATTGTGAGAGAATTTCAGGACAAGTAGTTATAGTTTCAGACATTTGCTAGGATAAGAAAACCCATTCTAAGTTGAATAAAGGATCTAACAGAATTTTGTTCCATTGAAAAATTAGACCATAATGATGTGGATTTTCTCCCAATATTTCAAATTTAAAAAGGGAACTCTGGGTCACATCTGTGAGCTTGACAGGTTTGTAGAGCAGCAGACACTTTCCTCAGAACGGTTTTGGCTTCCAAAGTCAGTTTTCTAGGAGAGTTTAGATCTGTGTCTCCTTTTAATAAATCAAATAGGGGAGCCACGTCCTGGCTGGTTATTCCTAAGAGAGTTTGAACCCAATTGATCAATCTGCTAAGTTTCTGAAGGTCATGCAGTGTCACTGGATCTTCTTGTAGCTGTAGAGCCTGTGGAGTAACTGTACATTCTGGGAGTTGATAGCCTAGGTACTTCCAAGGAGAAGACTGTTGTGTTTTGTCTTCTGCTACTTGTAATTCAGCCTTACGTATTCCAATAATTACATCAGTGACAACCGTTTCCAAGGATCCATTATCCTTCATGGTGATTGGAATGTCATCCATACAGTGGAGTATTATGGATTGAGGAAATCTCTCACGAATGAGTGATAAGATTTTCACCACACACCTTTTGATTGAGGGTACAGAGAAGGTGAACCTCAGAGCATCATCTGGGTGTAAGGGGGTACTGAACAAATGGTCTTTTAAATCAATAATCATTAACATCCAATCATTAGGCATCATGTTAGGCAATGGTAATCCTGGTTGTAAAGATCCCATTTCCTCAATAATTTCTTTTCTTTTTCTTAGATCTTGGAGCAGTATCCATTTATCACTCTTGTGATTTTTTTTTTTTTATAACAAATATGGTAGTGTTCCAGGGACTGTTTGTGAGGACAATGTTCCCTTTAGTTAATTGTTCATTTACTGAGGGCTCTAGCACAGTCAATTTTTCAACAGGGAGGGGCCACTGATCAACCCAGACAGGTTTGTCTGATATCCAGGTAAGTTTTATTGCACTGTGCTCGTCAGTGGCCCCAATTAAAGACTTATCTCCAGACTTAGTCCCCATTGGGATAGGATGTGTCTTCCCCAAACAAGTACTTTCTCTTTCTTCATGAAAAATGGTTTGGTAGTTGCTACACAGTTTTCAGGTTCTTTAAAGGAGACTGGGTTTAAACTCTGCATGGTATTGCTGTGTGTGGGTTATTTCTCCAATGCTCTAGGCACCCTTTGTTGGGTTGTGGTTGTTTTCTTTAAAAAGCCAAGCAGCTAATAGTTGCTATAAAGTTGTTTATTGCAAAGGCACATCAGTCTAGAAAGGCAAAGAGTCACAAGTGTTCAAGTCCATGCTAAAGCTTTGGTGTCAAGTCCCCAATAGAAGCAGAAGCTGCTCCTGGTGGTCCCGGCAGGGCTGATGTTGCTGCGACAACTTCTATTGTCTTCTTGGGTGTTGATGATGGCATTGAGGAAAGAGCAGGAGCAAGAGCAACTGGCAAAAAGCAAAGCTCTCCCCAGTGCACAGATTATTATTGAGAAACTTCCCAACAAGCTAAAGACACAAACTCAGACCAATACTTCTTAACCTATTAGAATTCTAGTTTCTAAGCACACCAGGTTATATATAAAGTACACATGGGGTCTATCTTGTCCTATCTGAAAAATGTTTGCAATAGTCTTACTATAGTTTTATTGCGTCTAAAACTGTGTTCCTGGAGCCTCCATGGAAACATTAGTATCTAGGACTATGTTTTTCAACCTTCACTAGAACTCTCACTTCTTACTCTGGTATCTGAGACCTTTATTCACTACAAGCACTTAAAACTTACTCTTAATTACTTACTTGCTTGCTTCTTCTAAAACTTTAACTTAGACCTCTACTTTATGTGTGAATGGCTTAATACACTTCAATCCATCCAAAGGTTTTAATTCAATCCCTGCACTCTGACTTTTCTCTGAAGAATTGAGACTCTTGACTTACAGACTCCAACAACTGTGTCTTCCAACTGCTACCAAAGTGTCCAAGTAATTTTGATTTTTCCTGGGCCAACTCATCTAGTTCAAGCGATGCAGGGCTCATCAGGAACGTCATTGTCTACTTCAGGTAGTAAGAAAGCTTGGTCGAAAACCAATCCTTTAGGTAAAAAGAAGGAGGGTTAGGATAGCAAGCTAAAACAGTAACTTCCTGGCTTGAAGTGACTGTTAAAACTGCAGGTGACTCATAAGAGCCGTCTGTATTACGTCTGTCCACTCCTATTATTAAAAAGTCTCGTGGAGGTGGTTCTGGTCCTAGAAGACCTGTGGAAATGGCATAATCAAAATCTGTGATCATTACTGACTGGGCAGTTGACAACTCCAGTCGGGTGTTTGCTGATACTGAAGTGGGAAGGTCTCCGATGAGTTGCTGTAGTTGTTGGCCTGATGATCTCCAATGCTTTGTACAGCAGGTGACAGGGAGCCTTGTGTCATCGCACGCTGCTGTCTTACGCTCTACATGAAGTTTCCTGACTAGCAACAACAATGAGCCTGTACTTCATTGTACTGGTTAGCATTTTGTCTATTTTTGCCACAGTCACATTGTGTTTGGAAAGTTCCCTTTTTTGGCTTATTACAGTTTCTTTTTGTCCACAATTATAGCGGTGTCCAGGTTTTCGATTCTTCTCTTTTTGAGTTTTTCTGAAACTTATTTAAAGCATTGGTCAATATTTGTGCCTGGATGGCAGCAGTGTGTTCCAGGGTGGCCAATTTATTGCATGCCTCCACCATTTGAGGGATGGTGGGTTCCGGCTCTGATGGTAAGGCATGTACCAATTTCTTACATTCCTAGTTAGTATTAACCACAGCCAATTTATTTAATAATCTTTCTCATACCTGGCCCTCGGTGACTTGTTTATCTATGTTCAATTTAAGTTGGTCCAAAAAAGTCATGTAAGGCTCAGTGAGGCCTTGTCTGATGTCCACAAAATCTAGTTGCGGCTTGTTTGCTTCCAGAATATGCGTTAGGGCTTTCCTGTCTGCATCCTTAATGTCATCAAAGACAGGCCTTGGATGGTTTGCAGCCTGCTGGTCTGGGTGTACAAAAGCCCCTTCTCCTCCCAATTAGACTATGGTAATGTACTGGTTTGAAAGCAAAACCAGTGAGAGACTCCAAGTCAGAAAAACATTCAGTTGTAAAAAAGTGAAAAAATAAAATACCTGAGGTAGCACAAAAGAAAAAAACACCGACAGGGTCAGAATACAACCGGACATCCCGTCAGGGTGTTGGTAGCAGTCCCATTAAATGGTGGCTGCAGTCCTCCTGGAGTGACAGATGTGGTTCAGTTGAAGTAGTGGTCCTGTGGAATGTGCAGTTTTCTTCTGAAGGTCCAGTGATAATGTGGAAAGGTGCAATTTTCCTCTGGGATACAGTGGAAAAAGGCTGCTGTGGTGTTCCAAATCTGTTTTATCTAGGTAGGAAAGGCTTGGTTCCTCCCCCTGGGTGGAGCATCTCCCAATGGGATGATGTAATTTTATCAGTCATGCAGTGGGACTCAATGGCCCATTAACAGAAGATATCCTTCTGGAGGAAGGATGGGTTGTGGAAAAGATAAGGATGACTGCCCCACCTGATTTTAACTGGTGGCCCAATAGCAGAGAATATCTTCCACAGAGATAAGGATCACTGTCCCAGCTGGTTTCAACAGATGGTGATAGAATACACACCTCGGGTCACATCCTGCATTGTAACCTAAGACAGCTTCCATAACCCTCTGTCAAGTCACAGTGGAACCTTGGTGCTATGTTGTTCCATGGCCTCCCAGTGCTGTCCTGGCTTCCATGAGGTCCCTCTGTGACACATGGCAGCCTTGGCTCCATGAGGCTCTCCTGGCTTCCATCATGCTCCACTCTGTCCCAGGAGGCATCTGTAGCTTGACTTTGGAGCCCTGCAAGATCCAAAGATTCCCTCCAAACAAACACCAGCCCAGACATGCCCAGGATATTTGGGCTGAGCTGCCACTCCCCAGGCACCTGCATGGAACCCAAGTGACCACTGTGACTCTGTGGAATCTCATGGAACAAAGTGTCACTTGTAACCCAGCAGGGTGTCATGGAACACAGGTGCCACTGGGACATTGCCACTGCTCATGGAACCAAGTGTCCATTGTGACACAGCCAGACCTAATGGAATCTCCCAATGGAATCTCATGGAACCAAGGGTCGCTTGTTGAGCTTCTCATGAAACCAGGAACATTGTGGCACAGTGGAATCTCATGTAACCAAGGCTTTATTTTGACGAAGTGGGGCAGAAGAGGAGTGTCTTCGGTTGCAATACAGGATGTGACCAAAAGTATTCTATCACCATCTGTTGAAAACAGCTGGGGCAGTGATCCTTCTCTCTGTGGGAGATATTCTCTGCTAATGGGCCGCCTGATAGAACTAGGTTGAGCAGTCATCTTTATCCTTTCCACAACCCATCCTTCCTCCAGGAAGATATCGTCTGTTAACAGGCCATTGAGTCCCACTGAATGGCTAATAAAATTGCTTTATCCCATGGGGAGATAGATGCCCCAGCCAGGGAGAGGAGCCAAGCCATTCCTACATAAATAAAAACTGAAATTTGGAACTCAAGGCAGCCTTTTTCCACTGGATTCCAAAGGAAAACCAGAGCCTTCCACATCATCACTGGACCTTCGGAGGAAAACCACAACCTTCCACAGGACCACTGCTTTAATGGAGCCACATCTGTCACTCCAGGAGGACTGCAGCCACCATTTAATGGGACTGCTACCAACACCCTGACAGGATGTCAGGCTGTATTCAGACTCTGTCAGTGTTTGTGGGTTTGTTTTTTGTAATACTGTATTTCTATTTTAAATTTCCTAGTAAAAAATTGTTATTCTCATTCCCATATCTTTGCCTGAGAGACACTTCATTTCAGAATTAGAATTATTTGTAAGGAGGGGTTTACATTCTCCTTTTTAAAAAAAGAGGCTCATACTTTTCTTCACAAACACCTGTCTTTCAAACCAAGACAACAAGACAGGTGCCATTGGGACATTACCAGCTCTTGTGGAATCCAGTGTCCATTGAGACACAGGGCAGGTCATGGAAACATGGGGAGTGTTGTGACACAATGGAACCAAGGGTCAATTCTGACAGAAAGGGGCCACATGGAACACAAGGGCCACAGAAATATTGCCAGGCCTAGGAGAAACAAGGCTCCATTATTGCACAGCAAGGCCTCATGGGCCCTGGGAGAGCACTGTGACACGATGGAATCTCATGGAATTAAGTGTTCATGTGACATGGCAGGGTCTCATGGAACCCATGTGCCCCTGGGACATTGCCAAGGCTCGTGCAAGCAAGGTTCCACTGTGACCAAGGAAAGTCTCATGGCACCCAGGAGAGACCACTGTGGGGCAATGGATTCTCATGGAACCAAGGCCCCATTGTGACAGTGTGACCTGATGGAAACTGGTGCCACTGGGACATCTCCATCCTTGGAGGAAGCAAGTGTCCATTGTGACACAGCACAGCCTCGTGAATCACAGGAGAGCACAGTGACACCATGGGATCCTGGGGAGCCAAGTGTCCATTGTAAACACAGCGGGGCCTCATGGAAGCCAGGAGATCATTGTGACGCAATAGAATGGAACCAAATCTGAATTGTTACAAAGATGGGCCTCAGGAGAGCAGTGTGACACTGTGGAATGTTGTGGAACCAAGTGCCCACTGTTTCACACTGCAGCCTCCTAGAGTGCTGGAGATCATTGTGTCACAATGGGAACAGAGTGTGCTGTGACATCACAGTGGGTGCTGTATGACATCAGAGTTTGGCTTGTGACATAATAGAGCTGGCTGTGACATCATAAAGTGCACTGTCAGGTCATTGCAGGTGCTGCCATCATGGAAGGTGGCTCTGTTACATCAGAGAGCAGCTCTGTGATGTCTCAGAGAAGGCTGTGTGACATCACTGAGGGGGTTGTGATATGAGAGCGCTGACATCACAGTGAAGGCTGTGGTGCAAACACAGAGCTGGCTGTGACATCATAGTGCAGCTGTATGATGTCAGAGAGAGGGCTGTGTGACATCACTGGGGCTGTGAGACATCACAGGGTCGTTGTGTGACATCACAGGGCTGTGTGACATCACAGGGGCTGTGTGAGGTCACTCTTCCATGGCCTCCCCTCACAGCTCCCCCCAGAGAAGTCCAACACTGCTCGTGCACAGTGGGGTCCCCTGTCCCCCCAGGTCCCCCCGCCCCCAGCCCTGCAGCCTCCCCCAGAGGGTTTTCCATGAGATCGACCCCAGAGCCTGACACGGGGACAGGGGGCTGGGGCCGTGGGGGGTGGGACAGGGGGGCAGGGACCCCCCTGGCAGCGTCCCCATGTCCCCCAGGGCCTGGGCCTGGGCCAGGCCTCCTTCACCCTGTTATGAACCAGGGGTGGAGAGCACTTAAAAAATCCCAGGCAAGGGATCAGCAAAAGCCAGATATAATATTTAGTGACAGCACGACCAAGTTCCTTGGCAAGAGTCACTCTGCTCCTGATGGAGGACTTGAGGAACAGCAAGGAAATAGAGCAACAACAAAACCAAACAAAATGCAGTCAACCAAACCAGAAATGAGAGAACAGGCAGCAGAACTGTCCCTGTGTGTGTGTCTGGGGTGGGATGGGGTGGGGTTTGTGATAAAAGGACAGTGAGGGCCAGGGCACAGGCACTCGTGTGTGCACACAGACAGAGAGAGTCAGTGCCAGGGGCCTGTGAGGAATTCCCCTGGAGGGCAGGGAAATGCTCCCTCCGGATGCTTTGGCATCTCCAGCAGGTGAAGGGCTGAGCCCGGAGGAGTGGGGGATTGGCCCAGGCTCCGTGGTTGTTCGGGGATGCCCCGAGTGCAGCAAACAGGAGAGTTCCCGGCTCGGAGAGGCCCCGCTCAGAGGGAGGTGCTGGCCCAGGAGAGCTCCAAGGGGCTCCTTGTGGAGCGCTGCTTGTAGGGCCCCAAGAGAGGGGCTTTGGGCACAGCAATGTTTCATCCTGGCCGCACTTGGCATCCACAGCTTTCTTTGGAAGGGTGAGAACAGGGATGTTGTGCCACTGAGGGCACAAAAACAGTTCCAGGGCTGCTCCTAAAGAAACCAGGAGCTCGTGGGGCAGCAGCAGTGCCTGGGAGCAGACAGTGTTTGTGCTGAGCTCCAGAGGAGCTGAGCCCAGGGGCTGTTGGCCAAGGCCCAGGCCCAACGAGCATTTCTCAGATGGCAGGGTGGTCTGGAAAGGTGTGGGGGGGATAATTCACCCCTCAGTGTGGTCCCAGTCACTCCCAGTATTTCCATCTCCCTGCTCCAAGTGCTGTTCCCAGCCCTGATTTGTGGGATTGGGAATGTCCCGCTCCCTTCCCGGGGCAGGGTCACACCTGAGCCAGGTGTGCAGGGCAGGACCTTGCCCTGAGCCCAAGCACTGTCCACCTGCAGGATCTGCTTCCCTTGGGCCTCTTCCTCCTGCGGCTCCAAGCCCAGCTTGGTGCTGAACAAAGGGGCCCCCTTTGGGCACCCCCTCTGGCCCCTCCCCAAATTCCCTCCTGGCGACAGCAGGAGCTGGGGCAGGAGCCCTGAGGAGAGGGAAAAGGGGGTGACACCGGGATGGGGGTCATACATGCTCTGGGGGGACACACACAGCCCCTGGGGACACCCCCTCACCTTCTCCTGCAGCATCAGGAGGATGAACCCCAACATGGAGCCCCCAAACATTGGCAGCATCTTGGGAGGTGGGGTCTGGTGGCAGCTTTGTGAATCTGGGGGGTCATGACCACCCCAAAACCCCATCCCAGCCCCACAGGCACTCCCAGACCCCTCAAAGCACCCTACAGCCCCAAGCCATGACAAACTCTCAACAACCCTCTGCAGCATAAATGGCCCCCAAAAACCCCAAAACCTCCTTCCCAGCTGTCACGATCCGCTATTAATGCAGAGCAGGGCTCGTGATGGTTCTTTTGATCTCAAAGGTGCAAAAAGGCAAAATGCAGGGGACAAAATCAGTTTATTCAACCGCAGAAAATCAGTTTATTCCACAACAGCAATGCATTTCATCAAATGCTAACAATTCAGTTACGATAGAGGGCTGAGGTATAGGAAACAAAGCATAGAGAGAGGGGAAGAAAAGAAGGGGATGGGAGAATAGCTACCAACAGACGAGACGGGCGTCCTCGCGGGTCATCCAATAGACGAGTCCTCGTCCGTGGGGAGATCTCAGGGGTCTTCATCAGTGGAGAGATCTCAAAGGGTCTTTTCCAGAGGGTCGCTCTTTTATAGTCCTTCTCCAAAGCGAGTGGATTCTGGCCAAAAGGTGGGAAGATTTATGGACCATTGTGTGGTGCTGCAGGAGACAGGTACGGACAAGCAGTCCTCAGTTGGTACAACACAACCTCTGGTTGGTGCCACAACAGCACAGTCCAGTGAACACAATACACCAGCACACAGTCACGAGCATCCACCTTGGCCAGGCCAGGAAACCATTGTCCAGAGTCAGCCTGGGTGGGGTCCTCGAGGTCTCCTTGTGACGGTCGGGAGGCAAAATCGAGGGGAACTTCGGACCAACCCTTCCACCACCCCGTGACTCAGGATCATCGTCAAGAGCAACCCTTTGTAGAGTTGTGGTGAAGTCTTCAGTTGTGGTGTCTTCAGGACTCGTCCGAGTTGGTAGCATATCCCAGAAAACAGAGACAGGAAAATAGGAAAAAGATAAGGAAAAGGAGAAAAATGGAAAACAAAGCAAATCAATTATATTCAATTTTTGATTGCTAACAATTTTAAACAATTTGTTCAGTTCTTTAATTTTTCAATTTTTGATTAGAAATCAATTTTTCATTACAAAGAAAGCAAATTTTTGATTAAACAATTTTAATTGCAATTAAAAGATAATCAATTTTAGTTAAAAATAATATTTTTTCCTATTTAGAATCTTGTGTCAATAAATCTAGGGATGTCAAGAGTGACCAATCTGGATACAGACGCCAATTGTGCTAACTGTTTAGTTATTCTCCAACTCATAATGTATAGGATTGCTGATAAAACAGAATCAATTAAAACCAAAATGAAGAGAACAATGGTGGCATGACACAATTTGTTCAGACACCTGTAGCAGTAGGTGACCACCCAAATACAGTATCCCACCACCTGTGTTCAGCATTTGTCTTTACCCTTTCCAAAACACGATGTATTTTTTCCACATTGTAATGAACAGCTATTAGAGTTTTCTGTCCGTTTTTCTTGATCCTCTCCAAAATTTTGATCAGATCTTGGTGGAGCAACAATTGCTTCACCAGAGAGAGGTTCATTCCAATTGGAGTGGGCAATAGATGGTGGATCAGTGTTCAATTTGACTGCAAAAGATGGTGAGAAGTAACTGGGGCTACATAGGAAAAATCACATCCTGAAATCCTAGTAAAGTTACAGACACAAAAGTTTGAATGATTTTTAGTATTCAGTACCAAATTTTCTATAAAAACACTATCATAAGCAGTTCTAAAGCATGCACATCCATTGCCTATATATACTAATACAGTTTCAGGAATCTCATTTGGATGGATTTCAAAGTTACAAACATTCTGTTCTGTGTCCAAGCAGATATCTTGAGCTCTAATTGCATTACTTTCACAGATAAACCCTTCTTGTTCCCGGACAATGCAAGTTTCCAAATTGACAGTTTGCCACCTCCCACCAATTTGACAGGCCCATCCCCTATGCTCGAAAGGATAGAGAATAGCTCCATCATGATTGAATCCTAATGCAATGATGGGGAATATTGAATGAAGCACTGAAGCATTATGAATTGTCAGCACAAAGGCTGTGGCTGTGTTTGTGCTGGGCTCATAGGTAAAATTTACTAAGTTCCACCAGGACTGGAATTCTCTTATCAATTATCAAAATCAGTGGCACTGTCCCAGACTATTTTTCGAATTTCAGTGGGAAAAGTGCCTTCCTCATCTTCTCTTATAATTGAAGCAGGAACCAACTGAATCCACAACTGGGCCTGGATACAGCTGAGAGCCAGAGAAATGTTATTTTGTGGAGCACCAAGTGCATAGTTTATCAATTTGTGGTCATTTACATTCACCTTTTCCCAGTTTGGCAATATGTTTGATAACAACCACTGTTGGGTTCCCAAAGCTGTTAAGGATGATTGCAGGGGCTGTTGTAATTTGGTTACATCTCCAGCTGTCTTAGCCAATTTATTCATTAATATTTCTGAATCAGTACTATTCAAAATTCCCAATCCTGTTTCCACAACACCGGTTATGTCTCTTGCCAATTGTTTCTTAGAAGGATTCCATTTTTGCAACCAGGTTGTCCATCCCTCAAAAGAAGTCTGCAGAAAGGGTGAACAAGCTGGCTGAACTTCTGGGACATTATTTTGCATCAGCAATTTGATTTGTTTGAGAGACCATGCCGGATTAAACAATATTTGTTGTTGGCCAGTTTTTCTAATTACATATGGCCCAAATTGAAAAATCGTAGGACTCAACACAACCGGTGGTTGGGTGGTAGGTGTTAAAACATTAACATCAAGTTCCCCCCAGTATTTTGTATTGTTTTTTCCACACATGATTTTTATAGGAAAATTGTACAGCAGTTAAGTTTAGCCAACAGTCTTGATTTTGGATTCTACAATATGAGGTACAGCCATAAGGTCCTGTGCCATAACTGTATGCAGGTTCCATGAGGGATCCAGTTGCTAATTTACAACTTATTGTGACATCATCACCTTGTGTCACCATGAAAGGAGGAAAAACCTTGTTTCTGTCATCCAACACTAAGGGGGTGCTTCTTCATGTCCCTCGGTGCTCTTCTGTGAAAAGTAAACACAACAGAGTCTGCCTCCAGGAGGCAGGAGATTAAAATGATGGAACCATCCAGCGTGTAGCGTGGACTGGAATTCTGTTAACTTCCCAATCATTTTGCTGCTGAAAAGGAGGCCACTCTGTACCTCCTTTAAACACAGCATAGGAGTCAGTGTAGATGTAAACAAGAGAGGTATTCTGTACCTCAAGTTGGAAAACACTCCAAACAACTGTCAGCTCACTGGCCTGAGAGCTGCCTTCTCCCTCAGTAATAATTCGTTCACCAGCAGAAGTGGGGAGGGCTATTGCCCTGTATTTCCCCACCTTTCCCTCTCGTTTGGCAGAAGCATCAGTGAACCAAGAATTTGCTGATTGTTCAGGGGAGAAAGGAGTGGCTACTTTACTTACCAAGGCAGGTTTGTCATGGCTATTAGCCAAGCTCTCAGTTTCTTGTATTGCCAGATTTTTTACAGCTCTTTCTATCACTAAGAAGATGTTACAGTAATGTTTTATCTGGGCATACCACTTCCCAACTGAGGATCTCTGGGCCACCCTGTCAGGGGGAGGGGTCTCAATAGTGACTGTGATGTGTTTTCTCCAGAACACTAATAATTCTAGAGCCTGTTGGATATCTTTCCTGGATTCAGGCAATTTAATTTGATCCAGGGAGGTTAGAATATCAGGTGGAATACATGTCATACTTCCTTTCCACCAAATTCCCAAAAACTTCACCTCCTGAGACGGTTTTTGAATTTTCTCTGAGGAAATTTGCAAATCAGGGTTTTCCAAATGAGAGATTATTTTTTGTTGGGTATCCCCCACTACTTTTATTTCATCCCCTCCCACCAGAATATCATCAATGTATTGATAGACAGCTGTATTGTCAGGTTTGGGTATCTTTTCTAATTCCTGGGCTAAAGTGTGGTGGGCCGAATTGGGGGAATGTTCAGACCCTTGGGAAAGCCCAGTGCAGGTGAACTGCTTTGGCTCAACTCCCAGAGCCTGTGCAGGAGATTGATTTGGTGCATTGTTCAGAACTTGTGGAGAAGTTTGCTCTGGTACACTGCCCAGAACCTGTGGAGAAGGTTGCTCGGGGGGTGCATCACTGATATAATCATATTCTATTTTAATCACAGGTTTCAAGTTGGAGCAGCAGTGTTCCCCGCAATTTTTCATCAAAATTGGGTCTTTTGGAGAGTACATTGGATTAATGTGAATAGCTTCCTTCTCCTGTGTTCCTTTTGGTGAATCAGCATGCTTTGAATTTTCATCCCATTCTTCTCTTAAGGCAGCTTTTAACAAATTATTTTCATCTCGCAACAAATGGTTCTCATTCCTTTCTTGATCTAATTGTTTTTGCAAAATTTGAACAAGATTTTGTAGAGAGTCTATAATTGTTCTTTCCTCATTTCTGCGCTCAGAGCGAGTTTCTATAGCTGCCGTAAGACAAGCTCCTAAAACCGAGCAGAGTATGATTTTATCTTTGCCCAGTTTGAACTTTGACTCATGTTGCAGAGAATATATTCTATCAATCACATTCTCCAGATTAAACCAATTATTGTTCGCCCATTCCTCCCCACCTTGGGACGGTCTGGCGTTATACTTAGCTAATAGAGCATAAAATGCAGTTTTATCTGTTACAGTGGAATTCTCAGTCATTTTGTGAAGGGATAAGTAAAAACCACAACAGGGAGGTCTCTTGCTTAAGTTACCACACACAACGAAACAGCTTTCGCTGTGTGCCCCCCTTCGCTTCCCTGTGTGGGTGAAGAGACCAAACTGCTTGGGAGGTACTCCTTAGTTACAAAACACCAGGTTGTCTCTTCACTGCACCAAGTAGTCAAACATCATAAAAAACAACAACAACAACAACAACAACAGTGTCCCGCCTTTTGCACCAGTAGATCTTTTGTGAAATTCTGACGACAGAACCCTCAAGTGAGTCTGGGGATGCTCCACACCAAGGTGTCTGCAGTCTGCGGGAAATCAGAAAAACCCCCCCTTGCTTTCTAGACAGGCTCACCCTTTCAAGGTGGCCAGCTAGGTGCGGCTGGAGTAAGACTTCCTTCCCCTGCTACAGACTACACACAACCTTGCATCCCTTCTGTCTGCCAGAAAATCCTGTCCGTGACGCCAATTTAATGTCACGATCCGCTATTAATGCAGAGCGGGGGTCGTGATGGTTCTTTTGATCTCAAAGGTGCAAACAGGCAAAATGCAGGGGACAAAATCAGTTTATTCAACAACAGAAAATCAGTTTAGTCAACAACAGCAATGCATTTCATCAAATGCCAACAATTCAGTTACGGTAAAGGGGAGAGGTATAGGATAGGGAAAGGGGAAGGAGAGGAAGGGATGGGAGAATAGCTACCAACAGACGAGACGGGCGTCCTCACGGGTCATCCGATAGACGAGTCCTCGTCCGTGGGGAGATCTCAGGGGTCTTCATCAGTGGAGAGATCTCAAAGGGTCTTTCCAGAGGGTCGCTCTTTTATAGTCCTTCTCCAAAGCGAGTGGATTCTGGCCAAAAGGTGGGAAGATTTATGGACCATTGTGTGGTGCTGCAGGAGACAGGTACGGACAAGCAGTCCTCAGTTGATACAACACAGTCTCTGGTTGGTGCCATGACAGCACAGTCCAGTGAACACAATACACCAGCACACAGTCATGAGCATCCACCTTGGCCGGCCAGGAAACCATTGTTCAGAGTCAGCCTGGGTGGGGGTCCTCGAGGTCTCCTTGCGACGGTCGGGAGGCAAAATCGAGGGGAACTTCGGACTGACCCTTACACCCCTGCCAGGCTGCTGAGCAGGGACAAGGAGGCAATGAGGCCCCAGCACAGCAAGGCTCACTTGTCCCCTGCTGGCCTCAGGCCCAGGGCCAGCGTGCATGGCCCAAGTGCTGCAGGAGTTGGCTGTGTCAGGGCCTTTCAGCTGCTGCCCATCCCTGTGCCCTCTGCAGCCCAGGCTGTCCTACGGTGTCCATGCCCTGCGCCTCTGTCCCTGCAGGCTGTCGTCATCCCCCGGCTGCCCCACCTCGCTGGCCCCTTCCTTTGCTGACAGCTCTGCCTCCTGCCTGCCTCTGCCTGCCCACACAAAGCCTTGGGCTGGCCCACACTCCTTCTGGGGAACGTGTTTCACCACAGCCCTTCCCTGGGTGAGAAATTCCTTTCTCCTTGTGTCCAGTCTGACCCACATCAATTTCCCTTGGCATTAATTAATTCATTCTCAGGCTGTTTTCTGCTATATCTAAAGGATCCACCATCTCTGAAACTGACCTTCAGCCCCTCCCAGGGCTCTCCTTTGCTCTCCTCAGTCTCCACTCCACTGAGCACTGAGTTCCTTTGCCCCTACGCAGTGTTCATATGCTTGCAGCTTCCAAACCCCACCTGGGGAGATCTCTGGGCCCTCTCCAAGGTCTTGGCAAAAGAGAACATTCTGCTCATAGTCTAAGACAATCACCAGACAACAAGGCAGGACCTGTCTGTCCTGGCTACTTTTTTCTGGGTGCAGTCCTCGGATAGATGGAATTTTAGCTGTAGAATCCCAGTTTTGGCCATTGACACCTCGGTGAGAAGGGCAGTTCTTTTCCACAGGAAGGAAAATGCAGAGCCCCATGTTTGGTGGTAGATGAGAGACTGCCTGCAGGAGGCCAAGGCCAGCCAGAGCTGTCTCTCCTGGCAGATTTTAGCTTGAAGAACCCTTGCAGATAGAGAACTTTTTAGGTGGAGTAGCAATTTCAGCCTTGGGCAGCAGGAAAGAGGGATGGTTTATTTCCCTAGGAAGGAAAGCACAGAGCCCCAGTGCTCCAGAGGTTGATGAGAGGCAGCCCTCGACATGCCAGGGTCAGCCAGACCTGCCTTGTGGCCCCCAGGAGGCCAAACCATCCAGACCCATTCCATGTCCCCTTGGTTCCATGAGGCCCTGTAATGTCACAATGTTCTCCTTGCTCCTGAGGTGTCACAATGGCCCCTGGCTTCCATGAGGCCCTGCAGGGTCACAATGGCCCTTTGGTTCCCCACAGTGTCACAATGGTCTCCATGATTCCATGGGGCCTTGCAATGCCACAATGATCTCCATGGATCCACGGTGCCCTGCAGGATCACAAGGGCCCTTGGGCTGCACCAGGCCCTGGAATGCAACAATGGCCTCTTGGTTCCACAAAGCCCTGCTGCTTCACACTGGCCCCTTGGGACCATGTGGCCCAGCAGGGCCACAGTGATGTCCTTGGTGCCACGAGGCCCCACAGTGTCACCACGGCCCCTTGGATCCACAGGGTCCCCAAGGTGTCACAATGGTCTCCACAGGAAGGAAACAACCGAGCCCCAGTGTTGCAGGGGCAGATGTGGGGCAGTCACCAGAGGCCAAGGACAGCCAGACTTGATGGTATTTGCAGATTTTGTCTGGGAGTAATACCTGGATATGCAGAATTTTAGAGGTAGAATACCAATTTCAGTATTGACATGGACATCTGGTGGAAAAGGATGGCTCTTTTCCATAGGAAGGAAATCATGGACCACCAATGTTTAAGGGGCAGATGAATGGCGACCATCACAGACCCAGTCCAGACAGACCTCTCTGTTCTGGCAGCTTTAGTCTGAAAGCAATCCTTGCATATAGGGAATTTCAGAGATGGAATCCTAATTTTGGCTATTTCTGCATTGATAAGAGGGATGGTTTTTGCCATTGGAAAAAAAGCACTGAGCCCCAGTGTTCCAAAAGCAGGTATGAGGCAGTCCCCAAGAGACAAAGGGCAGCCAGACCTGTCTGTCCTGGCAGCTTTCACTTGGGAGAAATCCTTGGATGTACAGAGTTTTGGAGGTGGAATCCCAATTTCAGCCACGGCTGCGTGGTCGAGGTGGATGGTTTCACCATAGCAAAGGTAAGTGAGAAGCCCAAGTGTTTTGCAAGAAGATGAGAGGTGGCCACCCTTAGGCCAAGCCAGCCTGACTTGTCTCTCCTGGTACCTTTCATCTGGGATCTATCCTTGGACATAGGGATTTTTAAAGGTGGAATCTCAATTTTGGTTGTGGATGCCAGGATTGGAAGAAGAGTTGTTCTCATTAGGAAGGAAAGCACAGAGCCCCAGTGTTTCAAAGGCAAATGAAAGGCAGTCTTTAGGAAGCCAAGGCCAGCCAGACTTGACAAGAATGGCAGCTTTTGTCTGCAAGCTGTCCTTGGATATAGGGAATTCTGGATGTGGATTCCCAATTTTGGCTATGGGCGCCTGGACATGAAAGGTGCTTTTTTTCCCATAGGAAAGAAAACCACACGGTCCCAGTGTTTCAAAGGCAGATGAGAGGTGGCCCCTGGGTTGCTAAGGCTGTCAGATCTGTCTGTCCTGGCAGATTTCACCTGGGAGCAATCCTTGCATCTAAGGAAATTTGGAGCAGGAATCCCAATTTTGGCCATGGGCACCTGGAGGAGAATGACAGTTCTTTTCCATAGGAAGGAAAGCACAGAGCCCCAGTGTGGGAAGACAGATTGAAAGGATAGTACAGAAGGCAATCTCTCCCAATGAATTACAGCTGTACTGATGACTGAGGAGTGGAAACATCTGTGCCTGCCCAAGGAGTTGTGGTGTTCTAAAAGAGTGGGTTAGCTGGCTGACCCAGAGTCTGCTGCAGTTTGGGATGGAGTCTGCTGGCTGTGCTGTGAGGAGGTAAGGGACATGCAGTCGTGCAAGAGACAGATAAGGTAAGAAGATGTTGTGTGAAGATGTCCTGGAGTACAGTACAAAAATGTGTATTCTATCACCATCTCTTAAAATGTAGGAGGGGTGGTGATCCTTATCTCTGTGGGAGATATCCTCTGCTGATGTGACATCTGATAAGACCGGGGGATGATCATCGTTATCTATTCACAACCCATCCTTCCTCCAGAAGATATATTCTGTAAATGGCCCATTAAGTCCTATTGTGTGACTGATAAGATTACATCATCCCATTGGGAGATGTCCCAACCAGGGGCAGGAGACAAGCCTTTCCTACCTAGATAAAAAACTGGGGTTTGGGACCCGAGGGCAGCCCTTTCCACTGGATCCCAGAGGAAAGTCGGACCATTTCACATCATCGCTGAATCTTCAAAGGAAAACTGCACCTTCTACAGGAGCACTGCTTCAACTGAACCACATCTGTCATCCAGGAGGACTGCAGCCACCATTTATACGGACTGCTACCAACACCCTGACTGACAGGGTGTCAGGTTGTATTTCTGACTGTGTTGGTGGTTGTTTCTTTTATATTATTGCATGTATTTTATTTTTTCTCTTTTCTCCTATTAAATTGTATTACTGACTTGGAGTCTCGCACTGGTTTTACTTTCAAACCAACACATCTTGTTATGGAAAACATCTGCTCAGTCACATAGTGGGCATGCACTACCTGCAGGTCACACAGCAGACACTGATGAAGACGACGAGCCTTCATCGGAAATAAGACCCTCAAAAGGATGAGAGACCCCCTAACCCATTAGGAGAGCATGCGCCATACAACATAGTGATGTAGATTTTAGGAATAGAAACTAGGAGGAGTTCTCTAGAAACTTCTGTAGCATATAGGATATAAATAGGATTTTTGGCCTTGATGCTTTGGTACGTGAGGAATGGCGAGCCACTCCCCATATCCCCGGTCAGTTTTGCTTATGCTTTATATGAACCTCAATTATACTAAATTATATTCTCAAATATATGCATTTTGATTGTATTCATCTCCAATACTTTAATTGTATCCATTTATAATTGTTACTATTAATTTAATTTAATCTCGTTGCTTGATAAACTGGAAAAATAGAACGTCATTCATAACATTATCAAACAAGTCAGAGCAAGAGAATGAGAAAATAATTCCTACGAAAACATCTTCCCCTCACCCTTCCCTCCTTCCCGGATTTCCTGTTATTCTCCATTCCCTCCCCTGTCCCCACACAGGGGATGGGGGTCACAGTCAGATCGTGTCACTGTTCCCGGTTCCTGTCTGCAGTACAGAGGTGGCTGCCCTGTCCCCGGGACTGTACCTTGGAAGGTTCAGACTTCTCGATCTGTCCACTCCATCTCCCCCTCCAATATGCACACACACACGCTTTTTTGTTTTTTTTTTTTCTTTTTTTAGTAAAACAAAACAATATTCATAATTCTCTTAAGTCTTTGTTTTTCCCTAGTTCAAGAATTTAACACAGCCTTGGCTGAACAACAGTCCATGTCAATTAGCACCGTTTTCTAGAAGTGACAATCTCTTTGGTTCCTTCTTACCTACAAGTCCCTGGCCCTGTTTCCAAGCAGATTCCCAGGGTTTGTTTAAGTCACATTCACCCTGTTCCTTTCACCCGTCACTGCCGGAGCCCCCTCACCTGCTCACCCTCGCAGGTTCCTCCAAACGCGTGTCCCTGCCCGCGGGCTGGGCTGGGCCGGGCTGGGCCGGGCTGGGCCGAGCTGGGCTGAGCTGGGCCGGGCTGGGCCGGGCTGGGCCGGGCTGAGCTGAGCTGAGCTGGGCTGGGCTGGGCTGGGCTGGGCTGGGCTGAGCTGGGCTGAGCTGAGCTGGGCTGGGGGCAGCGAGCCTGGCAGAAACCAACACCCGTGGGACGCTTTGGTTCGCAGGGCCCGAAGGTCCGGGGTTCCTCCCTTTCCCCTGTTCCACTTGATTTAGGATTAAATTTTTGGAGGGGATAAAGGCGTGTTTTTTCTCCAGCACTGGGTGGGTTTTTCCCTTGCATGGAGCACTTGGGCCTTCCCCAGGCCCCTTCTGCCCTCTTGCAGAACCAGTGGCATTTTCCACCACGCACAGTTTGTAACCAAGAGGCGGCTGCAGCCGAGGAGGCTCCAAGCGCCTCCTTCCAGGCTGACTCTGCAGATGCCGAGGCTGCTCTGGGCTCTGCCAGGGCTCAGCTCTGGGCGAGGCTGGGCTCGCTCTCCCCTCGCATTGCTCGGGGCAGCTGAGTCACAGGGGGAGAAGGCAGGGACACAAGGGTGTTGAGGTTTTAAGAGAGTTTTTATTCAAAAAACTTCCATAACAAACAGTCCTAACGACCCTAACTAACTAGCAGTGCTAACTACCATAACTAACTAGTCCTAACTACTGTAACAAAAAGCTGTTCTCAAGTGCTTCATCTCCTCTGCTGCACCCGTGGTTGCTTTGCTGCAGCGATCAGAGGGGTCAGGCTGGAGAGAGGCTTGGCTGATGATAAAAATGGGTGCTGACCAAAGGATAAAAAAGAAAGAAATGGACCATTACTTTCCAGAGTCAAGTTCCTGGACGAAGGGGAATGGTTTGAAACTCCAGAGACGGAAGCAAGCTCAGATTAGGTCTAAGGAGGAATTTTTTTACCAGGGGAAACACTGACAGAGGGTGCCCGGAGATGTGGGAGGTGCCTCCTCCCTGGAAGCATCCAAGCTCAGGTCAGGCAGGGCTCTGAGCCACTTGAAGATGTCCCTGCTCGTTGTGGGTCACCAGGTCCAGATGACCTCGAACGGACCCAGCCAACCCCAACCAGGCGAGGATTCTGCTTGCTTTGCGTGTGAAAAGCAGCGAGGCTGGAGATTATCGGAGGGGGGCCCCCCAAGAAAACCCCTCCCTGGCGCTGCTGTTTCCCCTGCAGCCGCTTCGCGCTCACCTGCAGCAGCTCCTGGGCAGAGAAGCGCCGCTCGTCGTCCGAGTCCAGGCTGCACTCGAGGAAGTCCCGCAGCAGAGCCGACAGGCGCCGCGGCTCCTGCAGCTGCGGGGTCCCGTTCTGCCGGATCAGAGCCCGAGCCTGCAGGAAAAGCAAAGGCAGCGCTGTGCCAGCTTCCTTCACACCCACAGCTGCTCACATCGACCCCGGTAACTCAGCCCCAGCTCCGGGGGCAGTTTCCTCCCTGGCAGACATGCTGCTCACGGCTCATTTTTCTATGCCAACCAATAACCCCAAACCCTGATGCAGCCACAGCCATTGCAACACCCAAATGATCTTGCTTGAGAGGCCATTTAGTTGTCTGACTTTGTTAGTAGGAACCTCCATCAGAAACAGCACATTTTGCTTCTCCAAATACGGACACCAGCTTTACAGGCCATTTTCAAGAGTCAGTGTGGTCTGCGTGTGTTATTTTAAATTGCATCAAACACATGTCTGCAGTGCCACTGACACTGAAGTAAATGAATTCCTGATGCCCCATCCCAGAAATTGCCAGGCAAGGAACAGGAGGTTGGGGTTGCTGAAAGCTCAGGCTTGATGACAGAAAAGTAGCTTGGACTAGGAAGGAAATAGGTTGGACTACAGGGATGTTAAGCAATCATCTTCATGTTTTAGACAAGCTTCCCAGTGAGAAAAATCAGGGGGGAGTTCAACTTAAACCTCTCTTAAAAACCTCTTATAGAAACTCCTTCAGAAAACTTGTTGGGTTTGGGGATGGGTTTTGGGGTTGGTTTGTGGTTTTTTTCCAAGATAACATTAGAGCTGATACACTGGCTTCACATTTTCAGGTCATCCTCACTGACAGAAGAGCTGCAACAATTTGAAACCCAAAGCAAATTGTTGCTGGAGACTGCAGAATATTCATCTGTGTTCAGGCTCGAGTCTTCTGGGAATTCCCTTCCCAATATGCAGAAACCTCCAGCAGCTCCTCCCAGTGCAGGGTCAGCCTGTGCTCACAGGCCTCTGCAAACACTGGAGAATTTGCCTCTTACCATAGCCCCTGTTTCCTTGAAGTAAGGAGGTTCTCCTTCCACCATCTCGATGGCCACGATGCCGAAGGACCAAATGTCCACCTTGGGGCCATAAGGAGACCTGGTCACAACTTCTGGGGCCATCCAGTGAGCAGTGCCCACCATGGAGCTGCACTGGTCCTGCTCAGGGCTGAGCTGAGCACAGAGGCCAAAATCAGCTGAGGACAGAAACAAACACTGTCAAAGACAGCTGCAATGAGGAAACCAAGCACAAAGATTCCCCACTCTCAAGGTGAGAATGCAGTAGTGAAGTCAGCTGGAAAAGTCCTCAGGGCTGTGGCCAAGGAATGATGGAACTGGACCCTTAAATAAACCCTCAGCGTTCATGCAGTGGCTTTTACTGATTCCCTTGCAGTTTAGATTCCAACTCCCGTCCCTCTGGAAGGGCCATGCCCAGAGCAAAGCCATTCCTGACACTCTGCTCCTCTCCTGAGCTCTCTGCATGGGGCAGCCGCTCTCAGCTGGCAGCAGGGGCCGGGCAGTGCCAGCAGCAGCACTTGTGGGGCTCTGACCATCACTGGAAACAGCCTCACACTCACACCCCGGGAGCACCGTGCCTGGCCACGAACACCCACCCAGCTTGACAGAGCCAGCCATTCCCAGAAGGATGTTGGAGCTCTTCAGATCTCTGTGGATCACCCGGTTGGAATGGAGGAAATCCAGGCCCTGCAGACACTGAGAGACAAGAAGAAACACAAGAATAAAAATTAATTGTCACAACACATCACACAAGAAAGGACAGTTTGGAATTCTCCCAGCAGCAACTTTGCTGTGACAGGCCAGGAGACAGTCCAGGCAAATGGTTCAAGGCAAAGCTGAGAACAGCAAATCAAATCAAATCAAAGAAAGACAGAGAGAGTACCACAGCAGCAGGAAAGAGGACAAGAACAGAGTAGAAGTGTAGTGATACTGGCAGGCCACTGACTTCAGAGGCTCTTCCTTCTCCAAGTAATAAAAACAACACAGAAACAAAGCCCTGAGCATGGAGCCCCTCCTGCTCTCACAGCCTGTTTGGAAGGACCATCGTGTCCAAGCCATGGGAAGCACAAGCAGGATCCCTCACCTCCCGACTGACAGCTGCCATCTCTCCTTCAGCCATGCGTGTCTGTCTGACAACGTCCTGCAAAGTTCCTCCATCCACGTATTCCATCACCAGCCAGAGATCTTCGTCAACAAGGAAGCTGGAAGAGGAAAACAACAGCATGGAGATGAATGTGCACTGCTCAATTCCCCCATGGAAAAGCCTCGAGTGGAGTTTTGTTTCCAGGTCAATTGTCAATGAGAACACAATCAGATGGAGAGACATTCCTGCACAGGCCTTGGAATCTGCACAGTCTGAAGGAGAAGGAGACACCTGTGAGAAAGGAGATGCCTTAGATGGCAGACAAGTGAGAAACACAGTTTAGCAACAGCCCAGATCAGTTGAAACCACAACACTTGCCCCCAGCTGGTTCAGCATCTGAACTCATCAGTTCCACCATTCCCTCCAGAACAAGGCAATGCAACTTTCAGAGTTATCCAGGCAAGGAGGCCGTACAGCACTTGGGACAAAAGTTATCAACTCTTTGGAAAACCTTACACAAAGTCCCTTCAGAAACAGGCAAGGCCATTGAAAAATGGGCAAATGAGGCATTTCTGGAAACCTGGACTTCCTGGCATCTGCAGCAATGGAAAAGAGTTGGGAAGAAGAAGCCAAGGGAAATAATTTCTGCCATGGTTTTTCAGCAGTTGTCATAAGGCACAGCAAAGGGGTTCAGCTTGAAGAAAAAAACCAAACAAAAGCATGGAGGGAGTGAACTGCCAGGCTGTTGTTGAAGATATGGCCAGGTCAGGCTTTTTCAGAAGAGGCTACTGACTACGAATGAAAGATTAACACAGGGCCCTTGCACAGGATAAGACCTGAAGCACTCACCTGTCCAAAAAGATGACAATGTTGGGGTGGTTCTTGCCTTTCAGGACCAGGATCTCATTCACAGCTCGTTCCCTGTTCTGCTCTCTGAGACTCATTTTCTTTATGGCCACCTGAAGTGACATTGCAGACCTTTAGCTGGAGGGGTCTGTGGCAGGAGACCACAGCAAGCATGGAGTGAATCTTTTTGGAGCGACAGAGCCAGGCTGTGCCAAACTGCCTTGGCATGGGACACCAGAGCTCAGCAAGTGCCATTCCCACAGCCCATTTCTCTGCTGGCTGGGGGCTGCTTACAGGACACGTGGCCAGAGACATTTGGCCTTGTAAGCTCTGCAGAAATGGTCCCTCAGCTGTCAGCCTCAAAGCTCTAACAACATTTTCTGCACCTACAGAATCTGCATCTTCTCAAATGGCCTTAGTTTATCACCACTCCGGTGATGATGATCATCATCATCATCGTTATTATTTAAACACATTTTGCAAGCAGGAGGTAATTCTGATGCTGTGAAACAGAGCAAAACAGCCCAGAACCCTTTAGCAATTCTATGGGACTTGGTCATGATTTCAAATGCCACTGCTCTGTTTGGGATTGCACAACAAAGCAAACACAGACATCCATTGTCACAGGGTGTCACTGACACCAGACCCAGTTGTGTTTCAACTGCAGCGTTTAGGAGAGAGCTTTGCTCTGGACATCCATCTTCTCATTTCTCTCCCTCTCTCTCTGTGAACAGCTGCAGTAGGACTAAAACCCCAAACTGAGCCCAAGCAGGATCTCTCCCGAATTAGGCCTTTGAAGATGAAAAGCAGGATGGAAAAACTGCTAAATAGTGTTCCTGTCCAAGGCTGGGATGAAGATAAATTGGGCCTCAGTCTCCACCTGCTGATGCATTCATGGTTTTAGATATGAAGACCAAGCCATGGTGTCCGGCTCTGACAGACGCCACTGCCCTCCTTGCATTCCTCTGGGCACTTCAGAAGCACCAAGTCTGTCCCAGCTGTGTTCTGAAGGCTGACACTGCTCTGCCTTCAGAGGAGCAGCCTGTGCAGGAAAGCTCTGCTGGGCCCCCAAAGCTGCAGCCACAGCTCCCAGCAGAGGGGAAAGCCCTCGGGAGCTGCCAGACGTGCTGGACGTGGTGGCACTGACCTCTCCTCCAGTGGCCCTGTCGAGTCCTTTATAAACAGTTCCAAAAGCCCTGGAGACAAAACAGCAGAGAAGAAAGAAGCAGAGCTTTAGGCTCTGGGAGTGAAAGGCAGCCCAGACAGGAGATCTCTGCTGCCTGCAGCATTCACAAAACACCTGCGTGCATCGACCCTTCAAACAGCAGTGCAGCAGCCACCAGCCGTCTGCCATGCAAGGTGTGCAAGAGAAAACTGAGCCCAACACGAAGGAAAAGGGCTGGAGCGAATGTCCACACTGAATTCCTTTAGTTCAAAACCTGAGGTGGGAGTTGGTGTCTAAAGAAGTGGAAAAGAATGTATTTCATCCTTTTGCATTTCCTGCCTAAGACTTGCAGGATCCACAAGGGCCCTGCCATCAGGCAGGTGATGCATTTTCCCCTCGAGTGCAGCAGCTCTGTGTCTGTTGCTGAATGCATGGAGTTTATTACCTGTGCTGAAAAAAGCACTTATTAGTTCTTCTTGAGAACTGTTTTCTGAGAGTCACCAGATGGTGAGTTGCTCTTTAGGGCAATCAAATTCCAGGCACAGAAGACCTTCCAGGTCCTGCTCCTTGCTGCAGGCAGGACACTGCCAGCCTCAGAGGCCTTTGACTGTGCCTTCTGACCACAGTTATCAATTCTGATCAAAACTGAGAGACAGCAGGATCATACCCCAGTGTCGGAGGGTGTTTGGAGCTCTCCTGACTCCAGCAAAATACCTGGGCCCTGCTTGTGCAGAAGGAACTGCCATGCACTTACCCTTGGCCAATCTGCTCCAGTCCCAGGTATTTCTCAGCAGGCTCCCCCACGCTCACGATATTCCCTGAAAGAAACCACGTGGAAGATGCTCCCTCCCAGATGGAGACCCTGCCTTGCAGCAGAGCCAGAATGCAGCCCCACTCCCTGGGGCCATGAGCCCCTTGGTGTCAGCTGGGGAAGGACAATGAATGACTCGGTGACATTCAGCTGCAGAGCAGCACTGGGTGCAGCTCATGCTGAGACACACACACAGCACCCTGCTCTGGCACACAGGAACAGAACAGACGTACTCAGCTGCATCAGGCACTGCTCCCCTGTCCCCTCTGGCTGCAGGGCTGTGCTGCTGTCAGAATGTTCAGCCCAGGATCCCACAGCGGAGGGAGGTTCAGTGTGCTCTTCCCAAGCAGAAGGAGGTTCCTCGTCCTCTTCCCAAAATGCTGCAGGTTCTCCATCCTCTTCCCAAGCAGAGGCAGGTTCTCCATCATCTTTCCAAGCCGCGAGACGTTCACCATCCACATCCCGTGCTGGGATATGTTCACCCTTCTCTTCCCGAGCCACAGGATGTCCTCTGTCCTCATCCCACACCGGGAGATGTCCGTCGCCCTCATCCCACGCCATGGGAGCTTTTCTATCCTTGTCCCATGCCAGGGGATATCCACCATCCTCCTCCCATGCCGGGAGATGTCCACTGTCCTTGTCCCACACTGCGGGAGCCTTGCTGTTGTATTCCCAAACCACGGGGTGTTCACCATCGTCCCCCAGAACAGCGGCAATCTCACTGCTGTCTTCTTCCTCTTTGGAAGCAGAGGCAGCCAGAGGAGGTGCTGATGCAGCTTTGGTGCCCTGAGGACAGACAGTAGCGTGAGGGACAGGAAGTTCTATCTCAGTTGTCACCTTATTTATCTTCAGCTACACATCCAGCTGCACGAAGCACAAACAGAGTTCAGAGTTGTACAAACTAACAATGGGCTAAAAATGACATTGCCACTTATTGTTGGGAATTCGGTATTTCACCATGGCTAAGGCAAATCCTCTGCCTGCAAAACCAGACCTGCAGCTCTTCTAAAACTCTTCAGCAGAAAAGGAGAAAACTGCCAGGGATCCCTTTGCTGCTGCTGCTGCTGCTGCAAAGACCCTGACAGGGACTTTCCTTCGGCCTCCCAGGATGGCACTCGGCTGCCACACACAGAGCTCACAATTTGCTGCACAATTCTGAACACCAGAGGTTTCTTCCCACTCACCGAAGGAGGAGCTGCTTGGGATCCACGCATGAGGTGCCCTGCAATGGGAGAGGGAACATGAACCAGATGCTGGTAGGAAAAAAATTGCCCGTGGTGGGAAATGCCACGGAGCAAGGTAACCCCAAGAGAACATTTTGCTTTCACAGCATCCCTCCAGGAGCCACAGTCCCTTCACAGAGCAAGCAAGAGAACAGCACAAAATCCTGGGCTGTGTCAGTTCTTGGCTGGACCAGCAAACAAAGGGAGTTCCAGGCTCCACTGCCACAGACGCCCTGCTCGAGGGAACAGAACCCCCCCAGGCCTCATTGCAAACGCCTCGCTGGCTGCAGACACCCCCTTTTTGAGCTGCAGCTGCTGGCAGGAGCTCTCCCAAACCAACGGTGTCTTCATGGCAATTTGGTTACAAAGTCAACTCAAAGGTCCAGAGGAAGAACAGAAAGCACACAGCAAGCCCAAAGCCACAGATGCTGCACCGAGAGAAAACCTCAACTTACTTGCCAAGTGGGTTAAAAAATACCCCGAATAAGCCACAGAGTACAGAGTGCAAACTGCAGCAACCACTTGCTGGATCATTGTGGCTGCGCTGCACACGTCTGCAGGCTGCACCCCTGCAGGCACACACGGACACGGGTCAGGGCTGGGCTGGCTGCCGAGAATGCCTCGGGCAGGAGGATCCTCCGGCAGTCAGCAGGCACCCAGAGCCTCTGGGCACTGAGGCCTCTGTGTCCCACAGCAACGGGAGCACCGCTGGGATGTGGCAACGCTCCTGTGACATCACAGCAGCAGCTCACGAAAAGAACGCTTGGAAGGTTCTCTGTGTCACTGTGATAGGTTGACTTAGGAAGAAGAAACTCAGAAGAGGTTCCTCCTAAGGGAATTTTTTCTCTGGGGGTTGGGATACCTGCAACAGCCAATTAGAGAAAGTTAGTTCGCTCCGGGAACACACATTTTGAAGGAGGTAATCCAGAACTGAGTCTCTTTGTCTTTCCGGTGGCTGAGCAGGTAACACCAACCCGAGCTTCCCCCTTCCCCCATGCGGGGGGGAGGCTCGGGAGGCCGCTTGGGCCCCGTTTGCCAACGAGGGGGACCCGATGGCCGGGGGGAGAAAATGTTTTGTGATAAGACCTTCACAGCTTCCTCCTCCACGGGCCTGCGGCTCTGGCGTGGGGGGGAGGCCGACTCTTGCTGCTGCCGGACGGGCCGGGCCTGCCCGGGTGGCCATGAGCAGTGTGGGGCTGCAGCCCAGCCCCAGAAAGGCTGATTGACACCTCAGCTGCCCCCCCAGCACGGCCTGAGCCTGGCCCAACTTTAGTAGTTGTGTTAAACTTTAACTCTTTAGTGCTCAGATAAGGTTTGCAAAGCCTCCAGCCTTGCCTTTGAATATGAAAGGGAATAAAAAGATTTCTGAAGTCAGTGATGTAAGAGCTAAGTTTTTGAGATGGAAGGAGAATGAGAAGATGCTGAAATGGCTGAAAATCTTTTTGTAAAATTGTAGGGATGAACTGATGTACTGAATATTCCTATAAATCATGGAAAGAGACATGGGGGGATGGAAATGTTCCATTTAATAGATGATTTGACCAAAGAGCACCTGTGTTGAGAATTTCTGTCCTGAGAAAAGAAGGGGATTTCGGTTTTCTGAAGATAAAGCCTGAGCAGAGAGAAAGGAGAGAAAGAGAATCTTTGCTGTTTGAACATTTCATTCTTAAAAGTAATACCCCATGAGACAATCATGGCCCACATCTACAGCTTTGGGACAGCTGTAGAGTTGGGAGGAGCGTCATGGTTGCAGGTTCCCGGGCGGATGCAAATCGTGAAAGATAAAACTACAAGAGAACTGTCTTTTTCCTTCCTCTGGGAAAAATCCCTACAACTTCAATAAAAAGAGGCTTCTCTCTCCAGAAGTGAAGTGAGAAAGACTAAATTGGGCACTGACCGAAGTATTTGCTATATGTTTGTTTTGTTGTTATGAAGATTAGGAGAGGGCAGGAAGGAGTGATCTGAAAAAATCTTATTCTGAATTTTTTTTTCCTTTCTCTTTGTTTATGTAGTTAATAAATTTTCTTTTATACTCTCTCAAGTTTTAGGCCTGCCTTGCTCTTTTGCTGCTGGTTCTGTCTCACAACAGGAAAAATAAGTTTATTTAAATTGGCAACTCAAAACGAAGACAATGACAAAGAGAGAAAAATAGAAATGGAATAGAGGTGGGGGGAGAGAAAGAGAGTGACAGAGCCAGATTAAGTAGAAAACCTCACCACTCTGTGGATCCCAGTGGCTTCCTGTGGATGCTCTACATCTCCATTTCCTTTGTGCTCAGGGTCCCCCACAAACACGGTGTTCAGGGGGTCCATACACACTGGGGGCAGGTGGGAAGGCCCAGGTTCCTCCCCTGGCAGGGACAAGTCTGACACAGGCTCTGGCAGCAGCCTCTGGCTCTGCTGCATCCCTTTGCATCAGGAGCAGTGCTCTGCTGCAAGGCCTCAGCAGTGAGTCTGGGCAGCGCTTTGGGGCTCTTGGATGGATTCTGGCCCCTGCTCAGCTGCCCCTCACGGCAATGTGCCGTGGATGTGGCCTTCCCGGGCTGGGCATTTTCCAGCGGAGCCAGTTTGTGTGAGGGAGGATGGGTGTTGAGTGCCTGTGAGCAGAGGTTCCCCCACAGCCCCAGAACTCTCGTCCTCCCTGGCTGGCTGTGGGCAGTGTGTGCAAACGTGGCCTCAGCAGATGAGCCTGTGGGCTACGGCCTCCCCCAGCCCCAGCCTGGCCCAAGCTGATTTTCAGGACAGCTGCTGGCTTTGCCTTTCTTTGGATACATTCTCCTGCCTCAGTCTCGTGTCCTTGTCCCTAGACCAGAGGCAATTGATCAATGGTGTCACCTTGATGGTACCTCAGGTGCTGTCAGGCCGCTCAAGTCCCAGGCCAAAGCTGCAGTCAGGTGAAGGAGGGCTGGGCTGGGGTGGTCTCAGCCTCTTTATTCAGTTTCGCCATAATATGCAAATCTCCTTCCTGGCAGCGTTTAAGCCATTGCCCATAACATTTCAGTGTGTGACAGCGCTGCTGTGCCCAGAGGCCTGTGAGGCCCAGTGGCCCAGGACAGACCCCCCGAGCCCCACAGTGCCAGGCCTGGCTTTGCAGGCTGGGCTGTGCGGGGCCAGAGGAATTGGCCGGATGGACGCAGGCAGGGAGTTGTGGTCAGCGGCTCCATGGGCGGCTGCAGGCCGGGGATGAGGGGTGTCCCTCAGGGAGGGCTCTGCCTCGGCCCCGGGGGGGCCCAATGCGAGGGCGAGGGGCTGGGGGGGCCATGGGGGCGTTCGATCAATGGGGAGGGCCCGGGGAGTGCTGAGAAGGGGGTGGGGAGTGGGGGGGAGGGAGGGGTCCCATGGATTTGGGGGGGTCTTGATGAGTGTGGGGGGAGTCCCATGGATTTTGGGGTCCTGGTGACGGGGGGAGCGGTGAGTGGGGGGGTCCCATGGATGGGGGAGGGGCAGTGAGTGAGGGGGCGTCCCAGCGCTTTGGGGGGTCGGTGAACGGGGGGGCAGTGAATAGGGGGAGCCCCGGTAAATTGGGAGGGGCCCTGGTGATAACCGGAGGGGGGGGGAAGGAGCGAGCCCCAAGGGACGCCCCCCGGTGCTGGGGACACCCCGGTGCCCCCCCAGCGCACGCCCCCACCCCCCCCCATTCCCGCTCCTGTTCCCGGGGGAAGTCAAAGGAGAGGGGAGGGGCGGAATCCCCGGGATGGGCAGGGGGGGCACAAAGGGGGGTCCGGGCCCTGTGCACCGGAGGGTGGTCGGTACACGAGGGGGGGGGTCCAGTCCCGGTGCCCGAGGGGGCGTCCCGGTGCCCGGTGATTGGTGAGGGGCTGTCCGGTGATTCCTGGGGACGTCTCCGGTGGTCCTGGTGCATGACGGGGGGGTCCCGGTGACTCATGGAGGGGTCTCCGGTGATCTCGGTGCCCGAGGCTGGCGATGTTTGAGGGGGGGTCCGGCGGTCCCGGTGCACGATGAGGGGGTGTCACTGCTCGATGGGGCGGGGAGTCCCGGTGCACGGTGACGGTGCTGATTGATGGGGGAGGTCCTCTGGTGGTCCCGGTGCCCGGTGATTGATGGAGGGGGTCTCCGGCGATTCCTCGGGAAAGGGGGGGCGGTCCGGTGATGCCGGTGCACGAGGAGGGGAGAGAGGAAACTCGAGGGTCCTGAGGGGGTCCCGGTGCACGAGGACGGTTAAATTCGGGGGTGCTGGTGCTCGGAGGGGGGGTTGGTTCCTGGTGTGTGACACAGAGAGAGACCCCGGTGACACTGGGGACCCTGACACGGGGCTGGTGACACTCAGGGGCTCCCGGTGGCACAGAGACTCTGCCCAAATTCTCTGCCACGAGGTCCTGGTGGCACGAGGGGCTCTCAGTGATACGAGGAGCTGGTGGCACTCTAGGGGATCCTTGTGGCACAAAGAGCTGGGGGCACTTGAAGAGCTCTTGGTGACACTCGCGGGGCTCTCGGTGGCACCAGGAGCGCCAAAATTCCTCTCAGTGACACGAGGGCCCCCCTAAATTCCTCTGGGTGACACAAAGAGCTCCCCAGATTGTTCTGGGTGACACGAGGATCCGTCGCACGAGGACCCCAAAAATTCCTCGAGCGAACCCCCCCAAAATCCTCGCGCGGGACCCCCCCACTCAGCGCGAGCCAAACCCCCCCCTCCCCTCCTGCTCCTCACCCCGGGGGTCTCCGGGTGATCCCGCCCCAGGTCCTCCCCTTTCCCCCTTTTCCCCTTAGGGATGGGAAGGGCGGAGGGACTGAAGGGGGGGTGCAGGTGCGGGTTTTTTCCGGGGGGGTCCCGGCGGCCCCCGGGACGGGGTCAGTGCTCAGCAGCGGGGCCGCGCCGCTCGCACCCGTTGGCTGAGATCGAGGGGGGCGGCCCGGGGACCCCTGGGCCCCCAAATCACACCCGGGTCTGCTGCTTTCGTCCTGTGCTCCCAGCGCTGATTTTTCCCTTTATTCAGTCTTTTGGCGTATTTTTATGCTAAAGTTTAATAAACCCATGAGACTTTAAATAACCCCCAAAATAACAGCGTCGTTTGTCGTAAGACCTTTACTATATTTTGTTAAGGTTTCATAAATCACTAAAATTCTAAAAAGTGAGCGTCGTTTCTGCACTGCCGGGGTAGGAGGTGCAGCTGGAAGGAGGGAGGCGAGTGGAAAGCTAGTTTAAAGGGTCTTCATTTACTTCTCATTACACTGCTCTGAGTTTTTGGAGTTTTCTGCCAGAAATCTCTCCCCTCTCCCACTCATCCACAGGGGTTTGGGACAGATTCCCCATTTTGTGGAGGAAATCAATGCCATGCACTGACGGTCCGAATTAGGGGATAGGAGAAGAGAGGCTCCAGGGCTGCGCGCTGAGCCGGAGGCAGCGAACACGCGGGGCTGGGAAAGGCGTGCCGGGAGCTGCGGAGAACTTTGTGTTTCCAGGCCAATGGCGGCTCGGGCCCGGGCCCGTTCCAGGGCTGTTCCTCATCTCCGCCTTTGCCCTCCCACAGCCCGGGGGGCCGTGAGAGCGCGGGCCGAGGCTGGGCCGTGTGCAGAGCCCGCCCCTCGCTGCCATTGGCTGATTGTGCCAATGTCACTCCTGGTTGTCGCGCGCTGATTGGGCAGAGCAGCAAAGGCGCCATTGTGGCAGCGTCTGTGCGGGCCCGGCAGCGGCGGCAGCGGCCGGAGCCCGGGGAGGCGGCGGCGGAGCTCGGAGGCGGCCCCAGCGCAGGTGGGAGCCGCGCTCGGTTCTGCGGGGGCTCGGGGCTCGCTGCGGGCCGAGGGGGCGGCAGGGGGCTCTGGCGGGTTGGTTGTGCCGGTGCGGGCCCGTGTTGGCGCTGGGCTGAGGGCGCTGCGGGAGCGGCTGCCCGCGGTCTCCTTCCCGCTGGGGCCTCGGCAGGAGCCGGTGCCGGAGCAGCGCTGGCTCGTCCCGGTTGCTGTGGGTGGCACAGAGGTGTCTGCCCTGTGCCCGGGGCTGTGCGGGAAAATTCCCGTGGGCAGAGGTATTTGTGCCCGCAGGAGACAGAGGAGTCCTGCAGAAGTGACTTTATTGATGAACAAAGAGAGGCCATGCGGCATTTGCCATACGGTCTCTAAAGCGTCGCCTCCTTTTTATCCTCATTTTCCCGCCCCCATCTCCGTCCCCACTGGCTGAGGTACTTGGAAGGTTCAGACTTCCCGATCCACCTACTGCATGTCCTCGTTAATATGCACCCCCACTACGATATTAATCTTACTGCTTGCAATCCCTCATTTTCTTATTTTCTCAAGAATTGCCTTTACAAACTTTTAATTTCCATTGACTCAATCTCTTTTCCTGCGTCCTCTTTGGCGCAAGATGTCGTGCATGGTAAAAAGATGAGAGTTGCTGCAGCACGTCAGAGGAGGAGCAGCATTCGTTAAAGCCATGGTATTCCAGGGAACCCCGAAAACGTGTCCCATTCCCATCCTTTCCCTGTTTGGACTGGTACCTGAGCTAATTTCTTATTTCCTTTGTTATCTGTTTCACCACTTTTCAGTTATCATCTATTTGCGAACAGCAGTTTGAGTCATGTAATTTTGCGTAAACTCCTCCTCCTTCTGTTAATAGATAATCTGATCCTATCCCATGTGAAATGTCTCCTTCCTTATTTCAGTGGATTGGTCGTCAGGAAGGTCAGGAGCTGGAGCTGTCTGGTTGGTTATTTTTTCCAGGATTCTTTTTATCCTAATTCTGCCAATCAAATTATGGATGGATTTTCTGTGTCCTGATATGAATTCGTTAGGGTTCTCAGGGGCTGGTCCATGGTGTTGTAGGATTGGCTCTGGTGTCTGTTCATCTTTTTTGCGTTTTTGGGTGCTCCCTCCATCCAGGGCTGCATCAATTGACCACTTTTCTCGAATTAAATCACCACATACTTGGATTTCCAACTCATTTCCCCGAACTTGTGGCACCAAAACCACCCCAGTGCCCCAATACACCCTATATAACCTGGACAGTGACAGCACAGGTTGGAGCAGGGAGAGGGATGATTCTCCCACACTTTTTTTAGTAAAGCTTTCCCAACATTCTCCGTTTGCTGATTCCCTTTGCAGCTTAACCAATTTCTGTTGCAGTCAGATATCCTCACTATGGGCTCTGCCTTTAGTTGTGCAAATTCCATCTGTGCAAGCAGGCAGAGCTTGGAGTGGGGGACAGAAACAATCACCGAAATTCCTCCCCCAGGCATGAAGATCCTGGTTCATTGTGCACACATTGCCCTAGCAGTGTTAATTTGCATTTCTAAAGCTCCTCTGGTGGCTGTGCCTGGATCCAGTGCTTCTATTACAGAGCAGCCATTAGGTGATCCACATGTGCACCCCCACAATCTGGTTTTTTTTTCTTTTCTCTTTTTTTTTAACGATATTGTACTAACTGTTTATGTGTTGAAGCCTCACCATTAATACTCTTGTAGTTTTGCAAAATGCAACATAAAGGTGAGCATCGAAAAACTCTTTCTGAACTTGTGCCATCATTAAGAGCCACCCACAAATACACACAAAGAAATTCCAATGCAATCTAGATTTTTCTATTTCTTCTCCTAGGAGTACAAATTGATTCTCATAGCCCTGGTCCAAACCCAACTCAGAATATAAAAGTAGGATTACTATGACAAATTTTCCTAATGCTGTAATCTTGTCACTGAAAGTGCAGGAAAAACAAAAACTCTCCAACAATATGTTAATGTTAGAGAGTCAAGGCATTACTTTATCCTTGTCAGGATGAGCTGTCGGAGAAGGGAGACGCGGACACCAATTCGGTCATCAGCAAAGTCTCGTTTATTGATACACAGAGTGGCGATTAAATACAGTGCTTAATTAGCTCATGCATAGTGCAAAATCTGAGCTCATCATTGGTCTAGCTGTGCGGCTTAGCTAAGCACTTCGGCATTCATGTTTTTCTCAATTCTGCGTGCCTTCCCTATCTCAAGGACACTGTATCCGTGAGACTGAGGCCCACTTTGCTAGCTTTACTAAGTTGATCAGACTATGGCCTTTTTCTTCCAGCTATTCCTGCACCAGGCTCTCTACAATGAGCAACAGAAATAATTTCATCCACACATAGCCCGGGTGTGCAGAGAAAACCATTCCATGAGATGTGAATTTTTCGGGATTTTTCCTAAACTTTTTACAGTCTGAACCCATTGAAATCCATTGGTTTAGTGTTCATTGCTTCCAAGTTGTGTAGTTCTTAGTGTTTGGTTTCCTATTGCACACGGATTTCTCCTCTTCTGATGTTAATTAGATCCACATTCCTGGATTTCCTTCTCAGTCTTTTCCAGACCAGGTGTCTCCATCTGGGCCAGGGGCAGTGTCTGGGGTGGGTGTTCCTTGATGTTTGCTGATGTTTCCTTGATGTTTTGTTGAATGTCGTTCTCTTTGTGGGAATCTTTTGGGCTATTCCCAGTCTGTTGAGATGTTAAACTCATCTCTGTTGAGTGGTGCAACATCCCTTAAAAAAAGCGTTTTAAAATTTCTTTCCTGAGAGAAAGGCAAACCGAGCCTGACTAGTAAAATGGAATGTAAAAAAATTTTAAATTTGGTATACTTTCCAGCAATGGAATCGCAGGCAGGCCAGTGTGTGAGTGTAATTGAGAGGCAGAGTCCTGGGTGGATGCTGTGAACAGCAAAGTGCCAAGGCAGGCTCTGTGCCAGCCCAGCTTCCTGTGGCAGAGATTTCACAAGAGACAGGATTCTGGCCACAGACTGCATGAAATATACATCCCTTATCTCCAGCCCGCACTAGGTGGAGAATTACCAGGGTAAGGAATTGCAAAGATCAATTCCAAGGGAGAGAATTGAATATCTGCCCTGGCTCTGGCCAAAGGTTATAATGGCCGGATGCTTGGCCTTCAGCCAAGGGCACACACTGACTCAGAAAACACTTCCTAAATGCAGCAACATGTTGCATATTCGTAGACCTTCATGCATTATCCATAATCATTCTCCTCTGACCTGTAAATAATTCTTTTTCCTTCTCTGGTGTTCCATAATCCAGGACTGTGAATAATTTTCTGATTATCTTTTTTAGGATTCTCTGAGTTATTTACATGAACAAAAGCTTTTTACATCAAAATATTATAGTCCAAAGAATTATATTTATCACTACTACTTATAAGTTCTGTTAATCACAGAACTAAAACTATATTCACGCAGCAAAGTTTTTCAACATAGAATATTCATTTTAATATTTACAAAAAGCCAGTAATGTAATGTAATACGTACTTAAAACACACATACAATTCAAATTTCTTTTCTGAGACTTGAAGTGCCATAGCTAGGTCACCAGTTGTTTTGTTATTTTTCATTTTCTCAGCTTTTGTTTCTTTTTTCTTGTCCATACCACAACATTGAAGCTATTGGGGTTTAAAAAGTCATACAATATTCTGGCTAGAACCGGGAATCCTCAATCCAGGTCCTGCAATTTCCTATTAATCCTCAGAATTCTTGCACGTCCTTTTCAGTCCTGGATTACTTCTGAGATTCCGCAGATCCTCTCCGGGTCAATACACCACAAACCTTCATTCAAAATACGTCCTGAATATTTAACACTATTCTCCATCATTTCCTCTTTTATTTCAAATACTCAAAAATTATTTTTAGCCTGAACATTCAGCCATTTCACAGAGGCTTCTTCTGCCACTTCTTGTCCTCCTGATTGCAGCAAGTCATCCACATCCTGCATTAACCCAATCCCTGGGGTTGGGGTAAATTCTTGTGATATTTTCTGCAAGGCTTGCTCCAATAAGGCTGGTGCTTCCGTGCATCCCTGCAGAAGGACCATCCATGTCTTTCCCATTTTCCCTTCTACCTCTTGTTCCCACTCAAAGGCAAAATCCAGTTTACCATCCTGTGTGAGTGGGCATCCCCAGAAAGCATCTTTGCCATCAAGGACTGAATGGTGGCAGTGTGAGGAGGGCACCTGGTTCAGGATGGTGTAAGGATGTGAGAGCCCCTGGGTGCTGGGGCCCCCTTGGGCCCTGGGGTTCATCCCTCAGGGGCTGTAGAAACTCTGCCATGGCCTTTGCCTTCCCCTTGGCCTTTTCCTCATCCCTTCTTGCATTCCCCTGCTGTGCCTTTGTGACCAACTGCTCCAGGGGCTTCTTCTGCCCCTCCTGCAGCCCCCTCAGTGCCTGGGGGTGCTCATCCTCTGACAGCTGCTGAGCTTTCTGCTAAATCATTCCTTTCTGCAGTGACCCAGAGAAAGTCCTTAAAAGCTAATCTGGATGCTTGCACGTCCAATGCCCATTTCGCAGCTGTTCCTTCCTGCTGCTCCTTGTGCTGTGGCTGCCGTGGCCAGCCCGTATCCCAGAGCCGGTGCCTGTCCTGCCGCAGTGTCCAAACGCGGCCCCCCCGGCGGGCAGGGCCGGCAGCTCCACGGGGCCGGGCAGCGGCCGGGGCGTCCCGCAGCCTCCTGGGGGCCGGGGGCCACTGCCGGGCCTGCAATTGCCGGGGGGTGCTGGGCTCAGGCAGCGCCCGGCGCTGAGCCCCGGCTGCCCCACAGCCCCGGCCCGGCCCCGCAGCTCCCCACAGGCCCCCAGCCCGTGCTCCCGGTGCCGCCCCTCTGCGCCCGCTCCTGCCGCTGCCCAGCACAGAGAAACCCCCTGCAATCCTCACCTCCTTGTGTGCCTGTCCTGGCAACCGGGGATACAAAGGATCTGCAGCAGCTGGCAACTTCTGAGGATAAGAGCCTACTGAAAAACATCCTCAGAATTTTTCTCTTCCTCCTCTTTTCCATCACCCTTTTTCTTCCCACAGAGATTCCTCCTGCTGCTTCTTTCCTGAACCATATTCCTGCACACTCCCCTTCACCCAATCCCTTCCCAGCACACCAACACCATCCATCCCTTGCTGTCTAAATCTCTTCTGGACTTCCCTTATTGCCCCTCTGGGTGTCCATATCCTTGATTACCTCTGGAATAATGTACAAACTCCCTCAACATGCTCCCAAGGGACCCTTCAGAGATATTTTGGGATCATCATCTCTTTTGCCGGGATCCCTTCGTGGCTTTCCCTTTTTACCCTCCATGGGTGCCCTGCCATGTTTAGTCCCCGAAGATGCCACTGTAGTCCCTGCTGAGATTTTCAGTGCTCTCTGGCTGCCGACTCTTCCCAAACCCCCTGATCTGTCACTCGTCGGTCTCCTGGCCCCAGCGCCCCCCGGCAGGGGAATTTGGGGAGGTGGGAGGGGGGGAGCGCCAAGGCCGGGCCCCCCCGCGCTGTGGTGGCGGCAGCGGCTGCAGTGGGGAGCGAGTGCGGGCGGGAGCGGCCGAGAGCCCAGCGCTGCCCCAGCCCGAGCTGCCCCAGCTCCATCGCTGCCCCTGCGCTGGGATGCTGTGGGTTTGGGGGGAAGAGGGAGCCGGCAGTGGCTGCTGGGCCTGGGGGCAGCAGGAGAAGGGAAGGAGAAGCAGGGTTGAAGAACAAAATGGTCAAAGGATGCACGTGGGAGGAGCAGGTGGGATTGTGCAGGAGAAAGAAGAGTAATGGAGGATGAGGAGTGTGAGGAAGAGTAGGGACACCGCAAGAGGGTCAGAAATGGGAAGCAGCACAATGTTCCACTCCTCCCTGTATCTGCAGCCTCTGCCCCAGCCCCAGGAGCGTTGCTCCCCCCACATGCAGCAGGTGACTGAAGAGGACCATCCATGATTTTCACAGGGGTGAATCTTGGTGTTTGTGAGCTTTATTGGGCTAAATGTTGGTGCTTTGGTTTTTTGCAGCGGCTGAATCTTTATATTTTGGAAGGGATTTGGGCTGAAACTTGCTTTTTGGGGAGTTTTTGATCTATGTCTTGATGTTTGGATAATTTTTGTGCTGAATCGTTGTGTTTTGGAGGTTCTTAGAGACGCAAGATGCCCAATGACTTCCTGAATTGCACTTTGGAAGGAGAAACCCCCAGCCCAAGGTGCTCTCTTGTGTTTTCCCCCAAACCAGGATTTGTCATTCCAAAGGCGTCGGTGGATGGAGGAGGAGGAAATACCCCAGAGATCCCACAGGAAGAGGGGCTGCAAACCCAGCCCAGGGATCTGCGAGGAGGAAAGACCCTCCCTGAGCCGGGAAGGCGGCCGGAGATCCAGGCAGAGCTCAGAGCTGGTGGAGAAGCCTCATGGAGGGGAGAAGCCCCACAAGTGCTTGGAATGTGGGAAGGGTTTCAGCTACAGCTCCAAGCTGATCCAACACCAGATGATCCACACTGGGGAGAAGCCCTATGAGTGTGGGAAATGCAGGAAGAGCTTCAGGACTATTTCTTATCTGATGCAGCACCAGGTGATCCACACAGGGGAACGGCCCTACACCTGCTTGGAATGTGGGAAGAGTTTTGCGTGGAGCACTGCCCTGAGAAGCCACCAGCGCATCAACACTGGGGAGAGGCCCTACAAGTGTCCTGAGTGTGGGAAGAGGTTTCAGACCAGCTCCAGTCTCCTCCTACATGAGCGGATTCACACAGAGGAGAGGCCCTTCCGCTGCCCCGACTGCGGGAAGGGATTCAATCTCAACTCCACCCTCACTGTCCACCAGCGCATCCACACTGGGGAGAGGCCCTACGAGTGTCCTGAGTGTGGGAAGAGCTTCTCACAGAGCTCTCACTTGACCCGACACCAACGGAGGCACCACTAAGGGAAGCCCTGTGAGTGCCCCGAGTGTGGGAAGAGCTTCGTGCTCTGCTCCAGCTCTATCCCCCGTGGGAGGATCGGTGTTGGATGATCCCCAGTGACCCCCGTTGGGCAGAGCCCTGGTGATCTTTGGTCCTGGTTATCCCCGCTGGGTGCGGGGAAGGGGCTGGAGAGATTTCTTTCCCTTCTCCTTGTGCTGCTTTGATTTGGTTGGTAATAAATTCCCTCGCTGTGCCCAGGCTGGCTCTGTTGTTCCCGTGCCGGTGCTCGGGGCGGGATCTCTCCTGTTCCTTCTGTCAACTGCCGGGCCTCTCCTCAGCCAATCAGAGAATGCGATGAAGAAGATTCAGCCAATCAGAGAGAGCAGCTGTGATGACTCACCGGTTGCCGGGCAGACCCGCAGCACCCAGTGTTCCCCACCTGGACCCGCCCTCCCCGCCCAGTCACGATCCCCCCGCGGGGTCCCCCCAGTTCCTCCCCAGTCCCGCCCCACAATAAACGGGACCGGGGCGAACTGGGCAGCTTTATTGGGAGCACTGGGAGCAGCTGTGCTGGGGGGTCACACGGTGCCTCCAAAATCAGCGGGTGGATGGATCTGGGGGTCCCAGCTGGTGGAAGGCCACTGCTGCTGGCTCAGGAGCTCTGTGGGCAGAGAAGAGTGGGTGACCCTGGGTGGGGGCCCCAGGGGGAGCACACACGCTCCAGGATAGGGGGCATATGACTCCCTAGGACCCCCCTCACCTTCTTTCGCAGGTAGAGCCGAGCCCCTGGGCCAGGAAGCCGAAGCAAAACACGGAACCCTCGATCCCCATTGTCACCTTGCTGCTGGCGGAGTCCGGCGGCATCTCTGGGTGTCCAAAGGGGTCAGGACCCCCAAAACCTCTCAGACACCCCAAGCCCCTACAAGCACCTTCCCAATCGTCCCCAGCCCACACAGGGCCCCCTGAAACCTCCTCCTAAACTCTTCCCAGCCACCCCAGGACCCACCAAAGCACCTCCTGTCCCTTTCAGGATCCCACAGCCCCCTCCCAATTGCCCCCCACTGCCCAAGAACCCCCAAACCCTCTCCCAGTCCCTTCCCAGTCCCACCAGGATTCACCTACACCATCCCAGTCTCTTCCCATCACAACCAGCCTCATTCCAACTGCTTTCCAATTCCTGATCATTTTCCATCCCCTCCAGACTCCCTCAAATTCCTCCCAGTAACACCCAGTACCCCCAAACTCCCTCCCAGTGCCCACCAGGACCCCTACAACCCCATCCCGCCCTCCCCAGCATTCTTCAAACTCCTTCTCAGACCTTCTAAACCCCTGAGCCGTACTCCCAATTTCAAGTAGACTCTCTGAAACTCTCCCCCAGTTACTCCCAGCACACCCTAATCCGTCTTCCAGCTCTCCCGGTTCCTCTCCCACTCCCCCCACACTGTGGGGTCCGGGCCGTGCCCCAGTGCCGGCTCAGGGGGGTGCTCCAGGCTGACGTCTCCACCTGGAGCTGGAGCTGACCCCGTGCCAGGAGGGGTTTCCAGCAGCACCAGGAGCTGGTAGAAATCCAGTCCCCATTGGGGACCAGGTCAGTGGCCACCACGTGTCCCGAGAGCTCCTGCTGGCCCTGGAACCAGCTCAGCTGGATGTCGGCAGGGTAGAAATCCCTGAGGGAGCAGAGCAGGCAGCCGGGGCCGGGCTGGGAGCTCGAGGGCCGCAGTGAGATGGGGACACTGGGGGGCGCTGGGAGAGAGTGGGGACACACTGGGATCAGCTTGGGGGAACTGGGATATGTGAAGGAGGGCTGGTGTGGTACTTTGAAAGACTGGGAATAAAATTGGAGAGAGTGGAGTGGATTGGAATAATGGGAGAGAGGGTAGCGGTCTGGAATTGGACTGAAAAGGACTTGGAACAGACTGGAAGTGCCTGGGAAGGCACTGGGAGAGACGGTGGAGGTCCCGGATTGGAATTAGAAACACTGGGAGTGGACAGGGAATTGAATGGCTGTGGACTGAGAGGAATTTGGAGGGACTCTGGTGAAACTGGGAGGGACTGTGAGGACACTGGGAGAGACTGGGATGGACTGGGAGAGCCACTGTAGTCACTTGGGGTGAGGGGCAGGAGGCCCCGGGGATGGGCACAAGAAGGGCTGACGTGTCTCGGGTGATTCCCAGGGAGGTTTTGAGGGGCTCCAGGGTCATTCCCAGGGCAGGGCCCGAGGGGACACGCTGTGCCCCACGCTCACCTCTGCGCTCCACGAGGAACGGGCTGGACAACTCGTAGTTGTGCCGGCAGTGCCTGTCCACCGCAGCCCGTCTGTACTCCATCCATTGCGGGTCGCTGTTCCAGTGCCTGGCAGCCTTGTCCCCAAAGGAGGTGTCCCCACGTGCAGCCCCACATCGCTGCCCAAGTGCAGGAACTGCTCCCGGTTGGAGATGTTCCTCTCCACGAACCTCAGCCGGTCGGTGCCGTGAATGAAGTGACACTCGGACTAAACCATCTCCTGGAACAGCGCTGTGTGTGCAGGACACAGGTCCGGGGGTGTCTCCCCCCAGCAGCCCCCCAGCAGCCCAGAGTAGCCAAGAGCTCCGGGGCAACCCCGATTCCGCACCCCCAGTTCCCCATGGCTGCCATGGGACCCTTCTTCCCGCTGTCCCAGTTCCTCTTTTCCACCGAATCATGATTTTAAAGCGTTAAGATTTTAGCGAGGGGTTAGAAGCAATTCGTATTGGTCAAGGTGTAAGTTAGTTAAACAAATGATAAGTTAATGATTACTCTCTCTGAATTATTATAATTTTGAAATTAAGGGGATTTTAGGCAAAGATATGAGGATGGGAATAACAGTTTTTTTACTAATATGTATAACATGGCAAATAAAACAACAATAACTATGGAATTAATAATAAACACAAGTACGGACCCTGTGACAGCATTTTTGGCCGAGATGGGAAAGGATGGAGGAGAGGTTTTGCTTCACAAAGCCCTGGGGCAGTCACTCCCAGTGCCCCTGCAGGACTCTGAGACTCCGAAAAACACTAAGCTGGAGCAGCAGGAATGAACAAAAGATGTTGGGCTGTGGACGAGATGTATCAGACAATTTTTCGGCAGGAGTTGGAACTGCAGGACGTCCCAGCAGGGCAGGGCAGGGCGCGGCTTCAGCGCAGAGAAACTCAGAGCAGCGCTGAAGGAGCAGCGGGCAGCGGCAGCTGGGTGTGAGCAGAGGGTGATCGGTCCCTCCTTTAGTGAGGAAGGGGTTAATAAGGCCTTAGGTCAGTGGCTGCTCTTATGAGCAGAGGCTCACCCCAGAGGAGAAGGAGCCGCAGCTCTGTGCTGGGTCATGGGGACTTCCTCTCCTTAAGCAAGAGCAGCTCCAAACGTGTCTTCCAAAACCCAAAGCCTTGAGTAGCTGCCCACCCCCACCCTCCTTTTTACCTGGGCCAGGCCAACCTTTTGTTTTCTAACAAGTAGCTGCAGTTAGAATTTTCTAGCAATTCATGGGAAAAATTCTATAGGTAAGAAGGAACAAAAGAAAAGAAACCTAACCCCCAATAAATAGATAAATATGTAACAACAGTAAATATCGAACAGTAAATAAATATCTAATAGATAAATATCAAACAACAGTAAACATCTAACAACAGATAAATATCTAATAATATATAAATATCTAACAGTAAGTATCTAACAGTAGTAATGTCTTGCACAGTTGGCTATCAAGCAAAGAAGAATCAGGATATGATATGATGAATAGTTCTTTAGGCACGGGAGCAATTTAAAAAATGTTTTCATCTGCATCAGTCTCTATTTTCAGTTGTTTCAGGAGCAGAACCCTTAACTCTGGAGCAGTGAATCCAAGGTCCTTTGCCAGCAACTTTGACTGAGGTGAGGGTGGTCGGCAGGACTTGGAATGGTCCTCTCCACTTGGCTTGTAGAGGATCACTGTCCCACCACTTCACATAGACCCAATCTCCAGGCTGGAAGGGATGTGCAGGTGTGTCCAGTCCTATGGGTCTGGATAGCAGGATGTAATTCTGGAGCTTCTGCAACGTGGAACCTAAAGCCATTAGATATCTCTGTAAATCCAGTTTCCCCTTCATGTGAATATCACATGGAACAGGTGGAATCTGATATGGCTGCCTGTTGTAATGCAATGGGGGTTTTTCCCTTTGTGACAACTTCACCAGCCTGACCGGGTTACAGCGTGGCTAATAATAATAATAATAATAATAATAATAATAATAATAATGATAATAATAAGCGGGATGGGAATGATGGTGTGCCTGTGATATCCTTTTAATCCATTTGTGAACATGTGATCTGAGAGGCTGCATCCAAAGACCAAGGGGAGGGGTATACCCAGGGATACCCGAGGGCAAAGGTCCAAAGACAAACGAGAATAGGGACGTGCCTAGGCATGCCTGACATGTCCTTACAAATTCCATGGTTTTAGGCTAAAGCCTCTGCATCTGCAGGGCAGGGGCGAGACCTAATGTCTAAGGCCTTGCTTTTTAACAGCCTGCCTCCCAAGGTCTTAAATTTGTGCTTTCTTTATAGGGAATTTGGGCTAAATCCCAGTCCATCTCAGCCAAATCGACTACCACAGGAAGGGGCTGGATCCAGCTCTGTGGATCGCTCAGGCAGTGATTCCTGCCGGGATGAGAGAGGGTCATGGTGTCACCCTGTCCCTGTCCCCATCCCGCAGGATGGACCTGGCTGGAGCCCATGGAGAGCGGGAGCTGCTCCGGAATTCCACCTGATCCTGCCTCAAACTTGCTCCATCCATCCAACTGATCCTGCTCTGGAACACCTCCCTGATCCCACTTCATCCATCCCACACCAATCCTGTTCCATCCATTCCACGTAATCCCACCCCACCCAGCCTGCCCCAATCCCTCTCTGGAATTTCAACCAATCCTGTTCCATCCATCCTATCTGCTCTGATCCAGAATCCCTCCCCGATCCCAATCTGTCCATCCTGCCCTGATCCCTCTCTGGAATCCCACCCCGATCCCGTTCTGTACCTGCATTCGAGCCGTTGGTTCCCATGTAATTTCCTGCAGAAAGAGAAGATCCATGAGATTCCAGCACAGATCATACACTGGGATTAATTCCAGGATCCATCCTGGGATCCAAACGGAGAGGATCCAGAGCTGGATCCACCACTGGTACTCACCGTCTGCCATGTTGCATCCATTCCTGTCCCTCCTCCCTGTGGAAAAACAGTGGGATCAGTGTGAATGGAACAAGATTCCCAGAACAGTGCTGGGGTGATCCATGCCCCTTCCCACCCTCATCCTGTGTGTTACCGGATTGGCACCTCCAGATGACAAATCCGATGAGAATGATGACGAAGGCAGCGATGGACACAGCGACCAACACAGTGAGATTCCTGCCAGATGTCGGCTCTGAGAAACGAGGGATGGTGAGGAGGGGAAGGGGAATCCCCATTTGGGAATTCCAAATTTCCAATTCCCACATTCCACATTCCCAGCCTCACCCCAAGCGTAGATCCCGGGCTCTGACATTCCAGGATGCTCCACCCGGCACCGGTACTGCTCCCGCTCCTCCGGCCGTGCCTCGATCCTGGCCCAGGTGTGGAAGGTGCTGTCACTGTTGGGAACGATCCCGCCCCACTCCATCTCCTGATCCCAGATTTCATCCCCCTTCATCCAGCTGACTGCGATGGAGCTGGGGTAGAATCCGTACACGTGGCAGGACAAGATCAGCGTCCCCTGTTCCTCTTTTCCAGACACATGGACATCAGGGGGCTCTGGAATGGGATAACGGTGAGAGACATCCATGGAATTCCATGGGAATGGGATGAGGGTGAGATCTGCCAATGGGATTCCATGGGAATGCGATTGGGGGTGAGACCTGCCAATGGAATTCCATGGGAATGGGATGGGGGTGAGATCTGCCCATAGAATTCCCACTGGAATTGGATGAGGGTGAGATTTGCCCATGGAATTCCCACAGGAATTACCATGTTCCCAAGTTCCTCATTCCTAAATTCCACATTCCCTCAAGAATTCTGCTCCTACCTTTGCGGCCCAGCTCCTTCTGTCCATATCCAACGAATTTCTGGAGCCATTCCGGGCAATCGTGCTCCAGGTATTTTGTCCAGCTCTCAGCATCGTTCCCTTCACGTTCCCAGTGACTCCTGGTGATCTCAGCAGCGCTGTCGACAGCCACGAACCTCCTGGATCCCAGGTCAAAGGAGGTGAAATCCCGCCCATTGTAGCCATCCTGGTAGGATCCACGGACACTCCCATCAGACAGGAGGTCACAGCCATAAAGCCGCTGTACAGTGTGGAGACCTGGGGGGATTGTACCCACAGTGACCCACGGAATTGTGTCCCAGCCCCACAGAGCCCCATTCTAGCCCTATGGAGCCCCAGAGTCTGATGGAGACCCACAGAGCCTCATCCCAGCCCCATGGATCCACATCCCAACCCACGGATCACAAGATATCCCATACCAGCCTAATGGATGTATCCCCATCTCAGCCCATTGGTGCCCTGAAAATCCACATCCAAGCCCCATAAATCCCAGCTCCACAGATCCCCTCACTCACCCCCACTCTGATTGTACCAGTCTTGCAGTATATGCAGGTTCCTGACAGTGACCTGCTGCCTCCTCTCGCAGGTCTGGGTCCCCCTATCCCAATATCCCGGCTCGGCTCCGTCCTCCATCCACTGTGTCAGCGGCTCCATCCGGCCCCGCTCGCTGTCGTAGCGTGTGATGGGGATCCCATCCAGGTACTCAATGGACATGAACTGGGGGATCCCCGGGCTGGGCTCCAACACTGCCACTTGCAGGTAACGCAGGGAGTGGAGAACTGGGGGGACACGGAGATTTGGGGGGGTTGAGGGGGTCATGGATCAATGAAAGAGGAACTGGGATAGTCGGGAAGGGTTCCAGTGTCCAGGAACGGGCGCTCAGGGGACGCCTAGTATGAAGGAAAGGGGAATACAAGGATTGGGACAGGTGGGATGGAGGTTTCAAGGGATTCCTGTGCCGAGGAAAGAAGTCCAGGGGTCCCCAGTGCCAAGGAAAGAGGAGTCAGAAGGCAGGGTGAGCCGGGATGGATGGAATGGGAGGCTAAGAGGTCTTTGATGTAGAGGGAACAGGGAGCTGGGGGCTAAAAAAATCATGAATGGGGGTTCAGGGGGGTCTCAGGGTCAAGGAAAAGGGGAGTCTGGAAAAGGGAAAGGTGGGATGGATGGGAAAGGGGGTGCAGGAGGGAAATGGTACGGGATAAGGGAGTGCAGGGGGGTCCCAGTGCCCAGGACTGGAAATTCAGGGGGTCCCAGAAAGGGCCCTTGTGATCCTGCAGGGCACCGTGGATCCATGGAGATCATTGTGGCATTGCAAGGCCCCATGGAATCATGGAGACCATTGTGACACTGTGGGGAACCAAAGGGCCATTGTGACCCTGCAGGGCCTCATGGAAGCCAGGGGCCATTGTGACACCTCAGGAGCAAGGAGAACATTGTGACATTACAGGGCCTCATGGAACCAAGGGGACATGGAATGGGTCTGGATGGTTTGGCCTCCTGGGGGCCACAAAGCAGGTCTGGCTGACCCTGGCATGTCAAGGGCTGCCTCTCATCAACCTCTGGAGCACTGGGGCTCTGTGCTTTCCTTCCTAGGGAAATAAACCATCCCTCTTTCCTGCTGCCCAAGGCTGAAATTGCTACTCCCCCTAAAAAGTTCTCCATCTGCAAGAGTTCTCCAAGCAAAATCTGCCAGGAGAGACAGCTCTGGCTGGCCTTGGCCTCCTGCAGGCAGTCTCTCATCTACCACCAAACATGGGGCTCAGTGTTTTCCTTCCTGTGGAAAAGAACTGCCCTTCTCACCGAGGTGTCAATGGCCAAAATTGGGATTTTACAGCTAAAATTCCATCTATCCGAGGACTGCACCCAGAAAAATGTAGCCAGGACAGACAGGTCCTGCCTTGTTGTCTGGTGATTTTCTTAGACTATGAGCAGAATGTTCTCATTTGCCAAGACCTTGGAGAGGGCCCAGAGATCTCCCCAGGTGGGGTTTGGAAGCTGCAAGCATAGGAGCACTGTGTAGGGGCAAAGGAACTCAGTGCTCAGTGGAGTGGAGACTGAGGAGAGCAAAGGAGAGCCCTGGGAGGGGCTGAAGGTCAGTTTCAGAGATGGTGGATCCTTTTGATATAGCAGAAAACAGCCTGAGAATGAATTAATTAATGCCAAGACAAAATTGATGAGGGCCAGACTGGACACAAGGAGAAAGGAATTTCTCTCCCAGGGAAGGGCTGTGGTGAAACACATCCCCCAGAAGGAGTCTGGGCCAGCCCAAGGCTTTGTGTGGGCAGGCAGAGGCAGGCAGGAGGCAGAGCTGTCAGCAAAGGAAGGGGCCAGCGAGGTGGGGCAGCCGGGGGATGACGACAGCCTGCAGGGACAGAGGCGCAGGGCATGGACACCGTAGGACAGCCTGGGCTGCAGAGGGCACAGGGATGGGCAGCAGCTGAAAGGCCCTGACACAGCCAACTCCTGCAGCACTTGGGCCATGCACGCTGGCCCTGGGCCTGAGGCCAGCAGGGGACAAGTGAGCCTTGCTGTGCTGGGGCCTCATTGCCTCCTTGTCCCTGCTCAGCAGCCTGGCAGGGGCCGCCCCATGGTGCTGCCCTTGGCATTGCACATGCCCAGAGCCCAGTGGCCCGGGAAGAGCCCTGAGCAATGAGGGAGGGACAGGATCTGCCTTGCCAGGGGCTGGGGCTCAGCCCTTGGCCCTTTGCATTCCTGAAACACATCCAGGTTTGCTCAGCATCACAGACACCTTTCCCTTGTTTGTCCCCCCTGTCATCACTGCCTCCAGTGTTCTGCTCGAACTGTGTGATAAATGTGATTCGTGCTAAATAAATTGTAACTATATTTACAAAATTTTATTTAGATCAAAAGAAGACATTTTTTACAGAATGAGTGGGGAGATGGGTGAGACAGGTCAAAGGACATCTTCCAGATGTTGGGAGTTGTAGAAGGATGCTGGAAGGGAATCGTAGAACGACAAAGGTCTGATAAGTACCATCTGGAAATAGAGTTTCAACCTTGAAATGGGCCAAGATGAGACGATTCCAGGCATGGGATTTAATTAGAGTCTTATGGAAAACATCTGCTCAGTCACATAGTGAGCATGCACTACCTGCAGGTCACAGCTCGGTCATTGATGAAGACGACGAGCCTTCATCAGAAATAAAACCCTCAAAAGGATGAGAGACCCCCTAACCCATCAGTAGAGCATGCTCCGTACACACAGTGACGTAGACTTTAGGAATAGAAACTAGGAGGAGTTTTGCAGACACTTGTGTAGCATATAGTATATAAGGGGGATTGTTAGCCTTGATGCTTTGGTACGTGAGGAGGGGCGAGTCCCTCCCCGGATCCCCGGTTGGGGGGGCCCTCCCTGGTCGGTTTTGCTCATGCTTTATATGAACCTCAATTATACTAAATTACTTACTGCCAAATTTTACTTATCCTAAAATATATGGATTCAATACTTCGATTGTATTGATCTCCAATACTTTAATTCTGTACATTTATCATTGTTACTATTAAAAATTTGCTGCTACATTTAATCTTGCTGCTTGATAAATTGGAAAAATAAAAAAACATTCATAACAATAGGGACCCCAAAATAATTTTAGGGCAACGTCTAAAATTACACTTGAGGACCCCAAAATTTCAAAACTTCCCAATAGGGACCTAAATAGTCCCATGTTTGGACCCAAAATTAAAACAAAATCCCGGTGGAGACCCCACAATTCTCACAATTCTCAATATGCACCGAAAAACTCCAAACAACTACAAAACTACAACTCCAACACTACAAAATTCCCTTTAATTACACCAACGTTTCCTTATGGGGAACCCAAAGTTCCCAAGTGACATTTCCGCCACATTTCCTTTAAGGACTCCAAAATTCCCAAAAATCCTCAATAGGAGCCACAGAATTCCCTCCAGGATCCCCAGTAATTCCCTGGACAGAGCACAAAATTCCCAAGAACTCCCTTTAAGAATCGTAAAATTCCCCTAGAGAGCCTGAAACCCACCTGGACCCTTTAGATCCACTATAGACCTCCCAGACCCCTTTTAGGAACCTCCCAGAGTCCCCCAAATCCCCTAGAGACAAACACAAATCCCATATACAGATCCCCAGTTCCCTACAGCTCCCCTGTAGACCTCCCAGACCCCATTTAGGGAGCCCCAGAGCAGCCCAAATCCCCTATAGACAAGCCCAAATCCCCTATCAAGTCCCCCAGAATCCCCCCAGGACCGTAAAACCTTCACCAACAGTCTATAGATGCCGGATAGACCTATCAATCACCCATAAGGGACCCCCCAGAGACCCCAAATCCTCTATTAGCAAGCACAAATCCTCTATAGAAATCCTCAGACCCCCCCCAGTCCCCAATAGATCCCCTATGGATCCCCCCAGCCCCACCGTAGCTCTCGGACATGCTGAAGCCGGGCAGGCAGACAGGGAGCAAAGATGGCGGCGCCCGGAAGGCACCTCCGAGTGTTCTGAGCATGCGCGAGAGGAACGCGCCCTGAGATGGGCGGGGCTTGGAGGGGAAAGGGGCGTGGTGAACACAGGGGCTCGGTCGGAAAGAAAGGGGCGGGGCTAAAGATAGACGGGGCTGTGATTAGAAAGGGCGGGGCCAAGGAAAGGGCGGGGACTGTGAGGGAAAAGGGGCGGGGCCAAGGAAAGGGCAGGAACTGTGAGGGAAAGGGGCGGGGCCAAGGAAAGGGCAGGGACTGTGAGGGAAAGGGGCGGGGCCAAGGAAAGGGCGGGAACTCTGATGGGAAGGATCGAGGACAAAGGGCTACGCAGTCCCAAAAGGCTCTGGTTTGGCTTAAAATCTCCAAGAAAAGATCAGAAATCCAGCCTAAATCTACCAGGTTTGGGCTAAAATCAGCCAAACGGGCCTCAACTCCACACAAAGGCGATCTAAAATCATACACATGAGCCTTGCAGAGTCCAAAAGTGGCCTAAAATCCAGCCTAAACCTGCCCAGTTTGGTATAAAATCACCCAAATAGGCCTAAAATCTTTGGGACCAAGACTGGCACAAGAAATGGCACCAGCACCAAGAATGAGACCAAAATCAGAATGGACACCGAGACCAAGAGTGAGAACAGACCCAACACCAGAACTGAGACCAACATCACTCTAGCACTGGAACTAGGACTAGGACCAAGACCGAGACTGTGACCACCACCAGAACTGGCACTGGAACCAAAATTGAGGCCCACCCTGACACAGGAACCGGCACTGGGAGGGCTCCAGAACGGCTCTGGTACCAGCACTGGCACTGTGAGAACTCTGGGACTGAGACAGAGTGGGACCAGAACAAGCACTGAGACTGACATTGGCACCAACACCGAGACTGGCACCTCTCTGGGACCGGGCCTGAGGCTGAGATTGGCACTGGGAGCACAACAGGATCAACACCGGCACCAACACCAACACTGGGACCGAGACCACTCCACAAATTAGACCAAGACCAAGAGTGAAACAAGAACCGGCACTGGCACTGAGACTGGCACCGCTGTAGGACTGAGAATGAGACCCAGACCAGCACCGGGACAGAGACCGACACCGGCAGCGCTCTGGGATCTCCGCGTTCACTCCGGGGAGTTTTGGCTGCGCCCCCGCACGGGACTGGGCAGGACCGGGAGGGACCCCTGGGTGGGGCGGGACAGCCTCGGTTCCCATCGTTCTGGTGCAGCCATCCCAGTCCATATGGTCCCAGTCCACGTGATCCCAGTTTGTACAATCCCAGTCCATGTGATCCCAGTCTGTACAATCCCAGTCCATGTGATCCCAGTCTGTACAATCCCAGTCTGTTTGGCCCTGATCCAACTGGTCCCAGCCTGTGCAGTCCCAGTCTGGAGGATCCCAGTCCATGTCATCCCAGCCCCCATGATCCCAGTCTGGATGCTCCTGCATGGCTCACACTGCCAGGGTCTGGAATTCCAGTTCCCAGCCAGGAAAAGATGTTCCTGCCCTTGAAGGCAAAGCTCTTCAGAAGGGGCCAAAAGCCAAGTGCAGCAAGATCTTACAGGGACATTTCACTGCCAGCCTTCCTAACTTCACCCATGGCTGTTGGAGCTCCTGCACTGGGAATTAAATCAGGGGAGGGTCTTTGGTGGGAGCTGCCCTGGATCAAGGGAGACCCTGAGACAGAAACAGAGCAGGCAGGAGAGACAGGAGAGAAAGGAGGACACAAACACAATCAGGTGAGAAGGTGCCACTGAAAACAGAACTGCAACTGACTGGAAGTGAATGGGACAGAAGTCAGGAATTGTGAAGCTTTTATTTACTATCAAATCCATCCCTTGGCAGCCAGCCCCACACAATCTCAATCCCAGCACTCCAAATTTGGATCCCATTTCTCTCAATCTCCTTCCAACTCCTTCTCACCCTGGTGGCTGTGGAATCCAGTAAGGTTCACGTGGGATTGAGTTGTCTTGAGGATCCACTTTGCAGTTGGATTGAGCCATTTTGGATTAAAACTGAGGTGCTTTCAGAGGGATTTGAGAGGTTTTTAGGTGACCTAAATCCTCTTGGCTTTTGGTGTGAAAAGAAATAGTGAAGAGAGAAAAACTAAGGCCAAAACAAAAGGATAACCAGCCAGGTGTCTTCCCCAGATGGATCCCAGGGAATGTGGGTCACCAGGGCTCTGCTCAACATGAGTTCTGCAGTGGGGGATGGAGTTGGAGCAGCACACAAGATTTTCTTGCACTAGGGGGATTTACAGGGATTGCATTAATGCTGCCTCTGTTGGTGTCTGTTCAAAGCTGAGCTCTGAGAGAAGTTTGTCCCACACTCAGGATACTCGTAGGGCCTCCCCCCAGTGTGGACACTTTGGTGGCAGATCAGGCTGGAACGCTGCCTGAAGGCCTTCCCACAATCCCCACATTTGTATGGCCTTTTCCCAGTGTGGATGTTCTGGTGGCGGATCAATGTGCTGCGTTCACTGAAGCTCTTCCCACACTGCTCACATTTGTGAGGCTTTTCCCCAGTGTGGATGCGCCGGTGTCTGGTGAGGTGGGAGTTTCGCCTGAAGCCCTTCCCGCAATCAGAGCACTGGAAAGGCCTCTCCTCCCTGTGTGTCTGGAAGTGCCTGAGGAGATGGGAGCTGGTGGTAAGCCTCTTCCCACACTTGGAACACTCGTAGGGCCTCTCCCCAGTGTGGACACTTTGGTGGCGGATCAGGTGGGAACGCTGCCTGAAGGCCTTCCCACACTCCTCACACTGGTATGGTCTTTTCCCAGTGTGGATGTTCTGGTGGCAGATCAATGTGTTGCGCTCAGTGAAGCTCTTCCCACACTCCCCACACTCGTAGGGCCTCTCCCCAGTGTGGATCCTCTGGTGGCGGATCAGGCTGTTCCTCCACCTGAAGCTCATCCCACACTCTGAGCACTTGTGGGGCTTCTCCCCATTACAAAGCTGCTCATGGACCACCAGCTCCAAGCTCTGGCTCCATCTCTGGTCGTCCCCCCGGCCCAGGCTGGGGCTTTCCTCCTCAGATCCCCGCCATCTGCGTTTGCAGCCCCTCCTCGTGCGGGATCTCCGCGGCTTTTCCTCCCCGTTGCATTCCTGTGCCGTGGAGCCGCTCCAAACGGCCTCTTCCACGAGGTTCTGCCGCGGGGATTTGTCCTCCCTGCTCTCCGTGCTCAGCTCCTTGTCTGGGGCAGGAAGGACAAGCAGAGGATGGGATTTGCCTCCGTGCCAGAGGGAAGGGGAAGGAGATCCCCCCAGCGCGTCCCCGGCAGGACGGCGTCAGCAGCGGGGTTGTCCTGCAGCCGGGGGCCGTGCTGGGCTGGGAGATGGAGCAGGACAGAGAGGGAAAGGGGCACTGACTTCCTCCTCACCTGCCTGCGGCTCCTGGGGCATCTTCGTCTTCCTCGCAGCCTCCTCCTTCTCCATCGGGCCAAGGGTTTGGGAATGGGAAATCCTGGTTTGGGGAAAAACAAGGGATGTGTGCGTTGTGTTGCAGGTTCCTGCTGCCCAACTCCATCTCTAGAAGTCCCCGAGCATCTCGGGTCCATAAAAACCTCCTAAACACCAACATTCAGCCCTGAAAATGCCTCCCAGAGGTTCCTGGGAATGGTCCCTCCCCTTTGGAGTTTGGGGGTTCCCCCCTGTCTCAGCTGCTGGGGGTCACGCTTGTATTGGGGGTCCCCCATCGACTCGGTCCCCGCCCTCCCCAGGCTGCTGGGAGTCCCAGCAATCCAAAAAGTTCCCCCCTCTTCTGTCTCCCCATTTAAAGATGCTGGGTGCTTTTGCGGTCCCTCCTCCCCTTATTCTCTGCTTTGGGGTGCAGGGGGTCCAGGGAGTCCCCCCTGCCCCTCTCCAGGCTGTTGAGGGTCCCAAAATCCCGGCGCTCCCCCCTCTCTGGGCTCCCCACTTTGGGGTCCTGGGGGACACAGGGCTCTGCTCCTCCAGCGTGCCTCTTCCAGCAGCCGCCACCGGGACCCCCCAATGTCCCCCGTGGAGCATTTTCTGATCAGATTTGGAGCTCTGCATTCTCCAATCCCCCCTGCCCAAAAAAATACACAAAGCACTCTGAGAGACGCTGGGAGTATTCTAGAGAAAACTGGGTGCAACTGGGATCAAACTGGGGGCAGGTGAACCATGCTGAGGTAACTGGGAGTGGCTGGGAAGGACTATGAGATTGTTCAGGGCAACTGGGATGTGGTTACTACGCTGCAAAGAGAGAGAAAAGACAGCAACACACACGGACCTCTTTTGGGGAAAAAAGGCCAACTTTATTGTACGGACATCCCGTATTTAAAGTGTGTTACGTGCAGTTAGGACAGGACAGTAGTTCATTGCACAATTGGGAAAAATATCCCTGGGACAGCATGTCCGGATGTCCCATGGGAAAGACACCAGGTGTTAATCTTTATTATGTATTCCCTTCTGTTTTTCACCAAGTTATCGCTCTGGGAGACTGCGTCCCTAACTGAAGCTGTAGTCAGCTTGTCAGCCTGGGAATGGACCTGAGAGACAGGAGAAATCCAGGCCTGAAAAGAATTGCCAAGCTGCAATTTCCTAGCTCTCTAAATGTGAGTGTCCACACTGGGATATTCTGGGAATGTCTGAGACCATAGGGCTGGTGACTGGGACCTAACTGGGAGCGACTGGGAATCTCCTGAAGGAAAAATGGGACCATGCTGGGGCAACTGGGGGAAGTGTGAGTGACTGGGGCCCTGCTGGAAGAGACTGGCATCATACTGGACTCATACTGGGATCTTACTGGCAGTTGCAGGGGCTATGCTAGGGGCAACTGGGAGAACTGGGAACGCATTGGACACAAGTGGTGTTGGAAATCATTGGACACAAGTGGTGTTGGAAATCGTATCCTTGCAAAAATCTTTGCATAACCTTAGTCGAGGGGATTAATTTGCCCTACAAAAAGACTTCTTTGTTTCTTTCCAGGGCATTGCTGCACCAGGTGGGGTCTGATGAACACAACACATCAACAGACTGGGAGCAGCTTAAAGATCAAGGGCCATCAGCGGCCACCGAGGAACATCTACCCCAGACTCTGCCTCGGGCAGAATTGCAGACATCTCCTCTGAAAAGACTGATAAGAAAATCAGGGAATCAAGACGGAATTAACAGCAGAAGGGAAGAAATCCAGATCCAAAAGGAGGCCAAATATTAGGAACTGAATATTTGCTGCTTGAGACCAAAGAACACTAACTCAATTCATTTCCATGAGCATTGACTGTATAAAAGATCTGAAAATTTTCCTGAAAAGGGAATGTCATGGAATGATTGTCTCTGCACAGCTGGGTTATGTGTGGATGAGATTTCTGTGGTACACCCGGGCCACAACATCGTGGCCAGAAAATACAGAAATGCCTTGACTCTCTACATTTAAAATTCTTGTTAAAAGTATTTTTGTTTCTCTTTTAGTTTCCGTTATCATGGGAGGAAGTGGGCGAAACTGGGACCGTGCTGGGGTAAATTACATCATAATACGGAATCACTGGGACTACCTGGGCTGCTACTGGGAGCAACAGGATCATACTGGGAGCGACTGGGCTCGTACTGGGAGCAGCCACTCCCGGCTCCCGCACCCCCGAACCCCTTTCCCGGCCATGCCGCCCCTCCAGCCCCAGCACCCCCCGCCGGGGTCCCGGCAATCCCAGGGGTCCCCCCCTCTCGGGCTCCCCGCTTTGCCCTTCTGGGGCTCTCCTGTCTCTGGGCTCCCGCTCAGGGAAGCCGCGGCTCTCCCGGGGCTCCCCCAAACCGGTGTCCCCCCGCCGATCCCGCCGCTCCCGCGCGCTCCCCACCTGGCCCCGGCACAGCTCGCAGGGCCCGGCCCGGGAAGCCCAACCCCCACCGCGGGGGGACCCGCATCCCCCCGGGCCCCGCCGGGGCTCTGCCGGCACCCACCGGGACCCCCAAAAACACCTCCCGGGGACCCCCCGATGTCCCCCCGAGGGCCATCTGCACCTCTGCAGCCCTGCAACATCCAAATATCCCCCCCAAAAATAACACCAAACCCAGGGACACACCCGGGATATTTGGGGCGAGCTCCCCCTCCCCGGGCACCTGCGGGATGGGGGGCGATGGTCCCGGGGGGCTGCGAGTTCAGGGAGCTCCGGGGCCGCGCGCTTGATTCGCTCCTTCTCTGCTCCTGCTGCCGCTCCGCCTCTTCCTCCCTCCCTCCTCCTCCTCTCCCGTTCCGAGCGTCGAACTGGGAGGGGATGGGGCAAGGAAAGGGCGGGAACTCTGAGGGGAAAGGGGCGGGGTCAAGGAAAGGGCGGGAACTGTGAGGGGAAGGGGGCGGGGTCAAGGAAAGGGCGGGAACTGTGAGGGAAAAGGGGCGGGGTCAAGGAAAGGGCGGGAACTGTGAGGGGAAAGGGGCGGGGCCAAGGAAAGGGCGGGAACTGTGAGGGGAAAGGGGCGGGGCCAAGCAAAGGGCGGGAACTGTGAGGGGAAGGGGGCGGGGTCAAGGAAAGAGCGGTCAATTCTGACAGACAGAGGCCACATGGAACTCAAGGGCCACAGAAATATTGCCAGGCATTCTAGAAACAAGACACCTCTGTGGCAGACAAAGGCCTCATGGGGTCTAGGAGATCTCTGTGTCACAAAGGAATCTCATGGAAGCCACAGGCAGTTGTGACATGGCATGGCCTCATGGAACCCTTTTGCCATTGGGACATTGCCAGCTCTTGTGGAATCCAGTGCCCATTGTGACACAGCACAGCCTCATGGAAACATGGGCACCATTGTGACACAATGGAATCTCATGGCAGCAAGTGTCAGTTGTCAACACAGCACAGCCTGATGGAACCCAGGGGCAAGGGGGACCCTGCCATGGCTCGTGGAAGCAAGGGGCCATTGAGACACAGCGAGGCCTCTTGGAACCCAGGAGAACATTGTGGGGCAATGAAATCTCACAGAAGCAAGGTCCAATTTTGACAGTGTGTCGTAACAATGATCTCCTGGCTTCCATGAGGCCCCGCTGTGTTTACAATGGACACTTGGCTCCCCAGGATCCCATGGTGTCACTGTGCTCTCCTGTGATTCACGAGGCTGTGCTGTGTCACAATGGACACTTGCTTCCTCCGAGGCTGGAGATGTCCCAGAGGCACCGGGTTTCCATCAGGCCATGCTTTGTCACAATGGGGCCCTGGTTCCCTGAGAACCCATTGCAGACTTGGGCCTATTCAGGGTGTAGATATGGGAAATTCTAAACCAGGTCCTGAATTTTTAAGTGAAGAATCCCTATAAAAGAAAATAATCCAGAAAGGATGGACATACTTCAAGAAAAATTCTTGAAGGCAAAGGAGCAGACTGACCCTATGTGCCAAAAAATAAGCCAGCAAGGACAATAACTGGCCTGGTTGCACATGGAGCTTTTGCAGGAACTCAGGGGGAAAAAGGGGCTACATCCACTTTGGACAGAGGGCCAGGAAACTGAGGAAGTGTTCAAGTATGTCACTAGGTCATGCAGGAAGAAAATCAGAGAGGTGAAAGATTAATTAGGACCTAACTGGCCACTTCTGTGAAGGACAATAAAGATGCTTTTATAAATACATGAATGGCAAATGCAGATACAAGGAAAACCTCAATTTCTAATTGGGAGGATATGGTTACCAGAGATGAGGAAAAGGCTGAGATACTTAAGCCCTTCTTTCCCTCAGTTTTCAACAAGAAGACAGCTTGTCTTTACAAGTGTAATCCTTTGGTGACAGATGGGGACAGGGAGCAGAAGAGACCCCCTGTAATCCTGGAGGAAGCAGCTGGGGACCTGCTGAGCCACTCAGATGCTCACAGGTGTCTGTGGGAGCAGATGGGACCCATCCCAGGGGGATGAGGGAGCTGCTGGATGAGCTCCCCAAGCTGCTCTCCATCATTTCTCATCAGTGCTGGCTCAGCAGGGAGGTGCCAGAGGACTGGAGGTGCCAATGTGAGCCCATCCCCAAGAAGGGCTGGAAGGAGGATGTGGGGAACTGCAGGCCTGTCAGCCTGACCTGGGTGCCTGGTGAGGTGATGGAACAGATCACCTTGAGTGCCATCACAGGGCACCTCCAGGCTGGCTGAGGGATCAGAGCCAGCCAGCGTGGATTTCAATATCTGCATTGATGATCTGGATGAGGGCATTGAGTGCAGCATCAGCAAATGTGCAGATGGCACCAAGCTGGGTGTGAGTGTGGATGTGCTGGAGGGCAGGAGGGCTCTGCAGAGGGGCCTGGACAGGCTGGATCCAGGGCCCAAATCCAGCAAGGTGAGGTTTAACAAGACCAAGTGCTGGGTCCTGCACTTTGGCCACAACAAGCCCAGCAGTGCTCCAGGCTGGGGACAGAGTGGCTGGACAGCAGCCAGGCAGAAAGGGACCTGGGGGCACTGATGGACAGCAGGCTGGACATGAGCCAGCAGTGTGCCCAGGTGGCCAAGAAGGCCAGTGGCTCCTGGCCTGGATCAGGAATGGTGTGTCCAGCAGAACCAGGGCAGTGATTCTTCCTCTGTGCTCAGCCCTGGTTGGGCAGCACCTCGAGTGCTGTGTCCAGTTCTGGGGACCCAATTTAGGAAGGACATGGAGGGGCTGGAGCGTGTCCAGAGAAGGGCAACAAGGGGTCTGGAAAACAGGTCCTATGAGGAGTGGCTGAGGGAGCTGGGGTTGTTTATCCTGGAGGAGAGACAAAGTGGTGTCAGGGCACAGGCTGGGCTTGATGATCTCCAAGGTCTTTTCCAACCTTGCTGATTCTGTGATTCTCTGAAACCACCCTTGGAGCAGATGCAGGATGAGCCCTGGGCCTCCTCTTCACAAGGTCCAGCAGCTCAGGTCCCTCAGCTTCTCCACCCCAGCCCCAAAGCCCATCCTGTCAGTCCTGCAGAGCCTCTCCAGCCCCTCCTCATTGCCCACAACAGGGAGCCCCACACCCAGACACAGCAGCCCAGATGTGCCCCCCTGGCCTGTGGTGCCTCTGGCAAGGGAGCAGCACCTGACACTGCAGGACCCTGCAGACAATTCCTGCAGCACTTGTAGGATGATCCTGCTCCCCAAGAGATGTTCCCATGGTGCCAGCTCAGGAACTGAAATGGGGAGTGGGGTCAGAGAGGAAAGGGCAAACAGAGATGGGCTGTATGTAGGGGAAGGAGATAGGGGTGGGAGAGGAAGAAATCTGGGGCAGGAAAGATTAAAGAAAGCAAAAGTGAATCAAAGGAAATGCTCAGGTGTGGTTACTGTGCTGCAAAGAGAGAGAAAAGACAGCAACACACACGGACCTCTTTTGGGGAAAAAAGGCCAACTTTATTGTACGGACATCCTGTATTTAAAGTGTGTTACGTGCAGTTAGGACAGGACAGTAGTTCATTGCACAATTGGGAAAAATATCCCTGGGACAGCATGTCCGGATGTCCCATGGGAAAGACACCAGGTGTTAATCTTTATTTATTAATTCCCTTCTGTTTTTCACCAAGTTATCACTCTGGGAGACTGCGTCCCTAACTGAAGCTGTAGTCAGCTTGTCAGCCAGGGAATGGACCTGAGAGACAGGAGAAATCCAGGCCTGAAAAGAATTGCCAAGCAGTAATTCTTTAGCTCTCTAAATGTGAGTGTCCACACTCAGGGCAGTTTGGGGGTGGCTGCCAGGCAGCCCTGGCTCTGAGCAACAACGTCTGCAGTAGGACAGGAAACTCACAGCTCATGGGAACAAACTTTCTGGCTGACTCCAGAGGCCACGACAAATCTGAGTGGTTTCCCTGCCGTCCCCCAGCCCTTGCTGGCCCCAGGGGCTGATGGCATTTGTGCTCACTCAGCTCCATGTCCCCACAGCAGCACCATGGGGGTGCTGACCCTGCTGTGTGCAATGCAAACAGGGGCTCCTGAGCCAGTGCTGCCGTGTGTGTGCCTGCAAGGATGCGACTCCTGTGTGAGCTGGGGGAGAGGCCAGGGCTGCAGAGGGGGGATGTTGTTGGCAGGTGCATGAGGAGACTCTGGGACTGGGGTGTCCAGCACAGTGGGGATGGATCAGCCCCTGCTCTGCTGCTCCTTGCCAGGGTGTCCCCCTTGCAGGGAGCTTGCAGAGCACCAGCCATGCTGTTTGCCCCCAGCCTGCCCACGGCCAGCCTGGGGCTGCTCCCGGGGCTTTTCTCTGCTCAGCATTGGGCTGGCCAAGTGTTGTGGAGAGAGCCTGGCCAAGGAGCCTGGAGCCCCCAGGCCCTGCCCTGAGGCGTCAGCTCTACCCCAGCAGTGCCCATGGCCTGTCCCTGCTGCAGCCCTGGCACTGCCACCCCCAGGGCTGTGCCCGGTCCCCAGAGCACTCAGGCCCTGCAGCAACACGAGGGCCAGGAGGGCAGCGGGGCAGTGGCACGGTGTAAGGGTCGGTCTGAAGTTCCCCTCGATTTTGCCTCCCGACCGTCGCAAGGAGACCTCGAGGACCCCCACCCAGGCTGACTCTGGACAATGGTTTCCTGGCCTGGCCAAGGTGGATGCTCATGACTGTGTGCTGGTGTATTGTGTTCACTGGACCGTGCTGTCGTGGCACCAACCAGAGACTGTGTTGTACCAACTGAGGACTGCTTGTCCGTACCTGTCTCCTGCAGCACCACACAATGGTCCATAAATCTTCCCACCTTTTGGCTAGAGGCCACTCGCTTTGGAGAAGGACTATAAAAGAGCAACCCTCTGGAAAAGACCCTTTGAGATCTCCCCACGGATGAAGACTCGTCTATCGGATGACCCGTGAGGACGCCCGTCTCGTCTGTTGGTAGCTATTCTCCCATCCCTTCCTTTCCTTCCCCTTTCCCTATCCTATACCTCTCCCCTTTACCGTAACTGAATTGTTGGCATTTGATGAAATGCATTGCTGTTGTTGACTAAGCTGATTTTCTGTTGTTGAATAAACTGATTTTGTCCCCTGCATTTTGCCTGTTTGCACCTTTGAGATCAAAAGAACCATCACGACCCCCGCTCTGCATTAATAGCGGATCGTGACATTAAATTGGCGTCACGGACAGGATTTTCTGGCAGACAGAAGGGATGCAAGGTTGTCTGTAGTCTGTATCAGGGGAAGGAAGTCTTACTCCAGCCACACCTAGCTGGCCGCCTTGGATGGGTGAGCCTGTCTAGAAAGCAAGGGGGGTTTTTCTGATTTCCCGCAGACTGCAGACACCTTGGTGTAAAGGATCCCCAGACTCATTTGAGGGCTCTGTCGTCAGAATTTCACAACAGATCTACTGGTGCAAAAGGCAGGACACTGTTGTTGTTATTTTATGATGTTTGACTACTTGGTGCAGTGAAGAGACAACCTGGTGTTTTGTAACTAAGGAGTGCCTCCCAAGTAGTTTGGTCTCTTCACCCACACAGGGAAGCGAAGAGGGGCACACAGCGAAAGCTGTTTCGTTGTGTGTGGTAACTTAAGCAATAGACCTCCCTGTTGTGGTTTTTACTTATCCCTTCACAAAACGACTGAGAATTCCACTGTAACAGATAAAGCTGCATTTTATGCTCTATTAGCTAAGTATAGTGCCAGACCGTCCCAAGGTGGGGAGGAATGGGCGAACAATAATTGGTTTAATGTGGAGAATGTGATTGATAGAATATATTCTCTGCAACATGAGTCAAAGTTCAAACTGGGCAAAGATAAAACCATACTCTGCTCGGTTTTAGGAGCTTGTCTTACGGCAGCTATAGAAACTCGCTCTGAGCGCAGAAATGAGGAAAGAACAATTATAGACTCTCTACAAAATCTTGTTCAAATTTTGCAAAAACAATTAGATCAAGAAAGGAATGAGAAACATTTGTTGCAAGATGAAAATAATTTGTTAAAAGCTGCGTTCAGAGAAGAATGGGACGAAAATTCAAAGCATGCTGATTCACCAAAAGGAACACAGGAGAAGGAAGCTATTCACATTAATCCAATGTACTCTCAAAAAGACCTAACTTTGATGAAAAATTGCGGGGAACACTGCTGCCCCAACTTGAAATCTGTGATTAAAATAGAATATGATTATATCAGTGATGCACCCCCTGAGCAACCTTCTCCACAGGTTCTGGGCAGTGTACCAGAGCAAACTTCTCCACAAGTTCTGAACAATGCACCAAATCAATCTCCTGCACAGGCTCTGGGAGTTGAGCCAAAGCAGTTCACCTGCACTGGGCTTTCCCAAGGGTCTGAACATTCCCCCACTTTGGCCCACCACACTTTAGCCCAGGAATTAGAAAAGATACCCAAACCTGACAATACAGCTGTCTATCAATACATTGATGATATTCTGGTGGGAGGGGATGAAATAAAAGTAGTGGGGGATACCCAACAAAAAATAATCTCTCATTTGGAAAACCCTGATTTGCAAATTTCCTCAGAGAAAATTCAAAAACCTTCTCCGGAGGTGAAGTTTTTGGGAATTTGGTGGAAAGGAAATATGACATGTATTCCACCTGATACTCTAACCTCCCTGGATCAAATTAAATTGCCTGAATCCAGGAAAGAGCTCTAACAGGCTCTAGAATTGTTAGTGTTCTGGAGAAAACACATCACAGTCACTATTGAGACCCCTCCCCCTGACGGGGTGGCCCAGAGATCCTCAGTTGGGAAGTGGTATGCTCAGATAGAACATGACTGTAACATCTTCTCAGTGATAGAAAGAGTTGTAAAAAATCTGGCAATACAAGAAACTGAGAGCTTGGCTAATTAGCCATGCTAAACCTGCCTTGGTAATTAAAGTAGCCACTCCTTTCTCCCCTGAACAATCAGCAAATTCTTGATTCACTGATGCTTCTGCCAAACGAGAGGGAAAGGTGGGGAAATACAGGGCAGTAGCCCTCCCCACTTCTGCTGGTGAACGAATTATTACTGAGGGAGAAGGCAGCTCTCAGGCCAGTGAGCTGACAGTTGTTTGGAGTGTTTTCCAACTTGAGGTACAGAATACCTCTCTTGTTTACATCTACACTGACTCCTATGCTGTATTTAAAGGAGGTACAGAGTGGCCTCCTTTTCAGCAGCAAAATGATTGGGAAGTTAACAGAATTCCAGTCTGCACTACACTCTGGATGGTTCCATCATTTTAATCTCCTGCCTCCTGGAGGCAGACTCTGTTTGTGTTTACTTTTCACAGAAGAACACCGAGGGACATGAAGAAGCACCCCCCTTAGTGTTGGATGACAGAAACAAGGTTTTTCCTCCTTTCATGGTGACACAAGGTGATGATGTCACAATAAGTTGTAAATTAGCAACTGGATCCCTCATGGAACCTGCATACAGTTATGGCACAGGACCTTATGGCTGTACCTCATATTGTAGAATCCAAAATCAAGACTGTTGGCTAAACTTAACTGCTGTACAATTTTCCTATAAAAATCATGTGTGGAAAAAACAATACAAAATACTGGGGGGAACTTGATGTTAATGTTATAACACCTACCACCCAACCACCAGTTGTGTTGAGTCCTACGATTTTTCAATTTGGGCCATATGTAATTAGAAAAACTGGCCAACAACAAATATTGTTTAATCCGGCATGGTCTCTCAAACAAATCAAATTGCTGATGCAAAATAATGTCCCAGAAGTTCAGCCAGCTTGTTCACCCTTTCTGCAGACTTCTTTTGAGGGATGGACAACCTGGTTGCAAAAATGGAATCCTTCTAAGAAACAATTGGCAAGAGACATAACCGGTGTTGTGGAAACAGGAGTGGGAATTTTGAATAGTACCAATTCAGAAACATTAATGAATAAATTGGCTAAGACAGCTGGAGATGTAACCAAATTACAACAGCCCCTGCAATCATCCTTAACAGCTTTGGGAACCCAACAGTGGTTGTTATCAAACATATTACCAAGCTGGGAAAAGGTGAATGTAAATGACCACAAATTGATAAACTATGCACTTGGTGCTCCACAAAATAACATTTCTCTGGCTCTCAGCTGTATCCAGGCCCAGTTGTAGATGCAGTTGGTTGCTGCTTCAATTATAAGAGAAGATGAGGAAGGCACTTTTCCCACTGAAATTCGAAAAATAGTCTGGGACAGTGCCACTGATTTTGATAATTGATAAGAGAATTCCAGTCCTGGTGGAACTTAGTAAATTTTACCTATGAGCCCAGCACAAACACAGCCACAGCCTTTGTGCTGACAATTCGTAATGCTTCAGTGCATTCAATATTCCCCATCAATGCATTAGGGTTGAACCATGATGGAGCTATTCTCTATCCTTTCGAGCATTGGGGATGGGCCCGTCAAATTGGTGGGAGGTGGCAAACTGTCAATTTGGAAACTTGCATTGTCCGGGAACAACAAGGGTTTATCTGTGAAAGTGATGCAATTAGAGCTCAAGATATCTGCTTGGACACAGAACAGAATATTTGTAACTTTGAAATTCATCCAAATGAGATTTTTGAAACAGTACTGGTATATAGAGTCAATGGATGTGCATGCTTTAGAACTGCTTGTGATAGTGTTTTTATAGAAAATTTGGTAGTGAATACTAAAAATCATTCAAACTTTTGTGTCTGTAACTTTACTAGGATTTCAGGATGTGATTTTTCCTATGTAGCCCCAGTTACTTCTCACCATCTTTTGCAGTCAAATTGAACACTGATCCACCATCTATTGCCCACTCCAATTGGAATGAACCTCTCTCTGGTGAAGCAATTGTTGCTCCACCAAGATCTGATCGAAATTTTGCAGAGGATCAAGAAAAACGGACAGAAAACTCTAATAGCTGTTGACCACAATGTGGAAAAAATACATGGTGTTTTGGAAAAATAAAGACAAATGCTGAACACAGGTGGTGGGATACTCTATTTGGTTGCCACCTACTGCTACAGGTGTCCTGAACAAATTGTGTCATCCCACCATTGTTCTCTTGATTTTGGTTTTAATTGGTTTTGTTTTATCAGCAATCCTATACATTATGAGTTGGAGAATAATTAAACAGTTAGCACAATTGGCATCTGTATCCAGATTGGTCACTCTTGACATCCCTAGGGTTATTGACACAAGATTCTAAATAGGAAAAAATATTATTTTTAACTAAAATTGATTATCTTTTAATTGCAATTAAAATTGTTTAATCAAAAATTTGCTTTCTTTGTAATGAAAAATTGATTTATTTCTAATAAAAAATTGAAAAATTAAAGAACTGAACAAATTGTTTAAAATTGTTAGCAATCAAAAATTGAATATAATTGATTTGCTTTGTTTTCCATTTTTCTCCTTTTCCTTATCTTTTTCCTATTTTCCTGTCTCTGTTTTCTGGGATATGCTACCAACTCGGACGAGTCCTGAAGACACCACAACTGAAGACTTCACCACAACTCTACAAAGGGTTGCTCTTGACGATGATCCTGAGTCACGGGGTGGTGTAAGGGTCAGTCCCAAGTTCCCCTCGATTTTGCCTCCCGACCGTCACAAGGAGACCTCGAGGACCCCCACCCAGGCTGACTCTGAACAATGGTTTACTGGCCTGGCCAAGGTGGATGCTCGTGACTGTGTGCTGGTGTATTGTGTTCACTGGACTGTGCTGTTGTGGCACCAACCAGAGGTTGTGTTGTACCAACTGAGGACTGCTTGTCCGTACCTGTCTCCTGCAGCACCACACAATGGTCCATAAATCTTCCCACCTTTTGGCTAGAGGCCACTCGCTTTGGAGAAGGACTATAAAAGAGCGACCCTCTGGGAAAGACCCTTTGAGATCTCTCCACTGTTGAAGACTCGTCTACCCTCTGGAGAAGACCCCTGAGATCTCCCCACGGACAAAGACTTGTCTATCGGATGACCCGCGAGGACCCGTCTCGTCTGTTGGTAGCTATTCTCCCATCCCCTTCTTTTCTTCCCCTCTCCCTATGCTTTGTTTCCTATACCTCAGCCCTCTATCGTAACTGAATTGTTAGCATTTGATGAAATGCATTGCTGTTGTGGAATAAAATGATTTTCTGCGGTTGAATAAACTGATTTTGTCCCCTGCATTTTGCCTTTTTGCACCTTTGAGATCAAAAGAACCATCACGAGCCCTGCTCTGCATTAATAGCGGATCGTGACAGCTGGGAAGGAGGTTTTGGGGTTTTTTGGGGCCATTTATGCTGCAGAGGGTTGTTGAGAGTTTGTCATGGCTTGGGGCTGTAGGGTGCTTTGAGGGGTCTGGGAGTGCCTGTGGGGCTGGGATGGTGTTTTGGGGTGGTCATGACCCCCCAGATTCACAAAGCTGCCACCAGACCCCACCTCCCAAGATGCTGCCAATGTTTGGGGGCTCCATGTTGGGGTTCATCCTCCTGATGCTGCAGGAGAAGGTGAGGGGGTGTCCCCAGGGGCCGTGTGTGTCCCCCCAGAGCATGTATGACCCCCATCCCGGTGTCACCCCCTTTTCCCTCCCCTCAGGGCTCCTGCCCCAGCTCCTGCTGTCCCCAGGAGGGAATTTGGGGAGGGGGCAGAGGGGGTGCTCAAAGGGGGCCCCTTTGTTCAGCACCAAGCTGGGCTTGGGGCCTGCAGGAGGAAGAGGCCCGAGGGAAGCAGATCCTGCAGGTGGACAGTGCTTGGGCTCAGGGCAAGGTCCTGCCCTGCACACCTGGCTCAGGTGTGACCCTGCCCTGGGAAGGGAGCAGGACATTCCCAATCCCACAAATCAGGGCTGGCAGCAGCTCTTGGAGCAGGGACAGGGAAATACTGGGAGTGACTGGGACCACACTGAGGGGTGAATTATCCCCCCCACACCTTTCCAGACCACCCTGCCAGCTGAGAAATGCTCGTTGGGCCTCGACCTTGGCCAACAGCCCCTGGGCTCAGCTCCTCTGGAGCTCAGCACAAACACTGTCTGCTCCCAGGCACTGCTGCTGCCCCACGAGCTCCTGGTTTCTTTAGGAGCAGCCCTGGAACTGTTTTTGTGCCCTCAGTGGCACAACATCCCTGTTCTCACCCTTCCAAAGAAAGCTGTGGATGCCAAGTGCGGCCAGGATGAAACATTGCTGTGCCCAAAGCCCCTCTCTTGGGGCCCTACAAGCAGCGCTCCACAAGGAGCCCCTTGGAGCTCTCCTGGGCCAGCACCTCCCTCTGAGCGGGGCCTCTCCGAGCCGGGAACTCTCCTGTTTGCTGCACTCGGGGCATCCCCGAACAACCACGGAGCCTGGGCCAATCCCCCACTCCTCCAGGCTCAGCCCTTCACCTGCTGGAGATGCCAAAGCATCCGGAGGGAGCATTTCCCTGCCCTCCAGGGGAATTCCTCACAGGCCCCTGGCACTGACTCTCTCTGTCTGTGTGCACACACGAGTGCCTGTGCCCTGGCCCTCACTGTCCTTTTATCACAAACCCCACCCCATCCCATCCCAGACACACACACAGGGACAGTTCTGCTGCCTGTTCTCTCATTTCTGGTTTGGTTGACTGCCTTTTGTTTGGTTTTGTTGTTGCTCTGTTTCCTTGCTGTTCCTCAAGTCCTCCATCAGGAGCAGAGTGACTCTTGCCAAGGAACTTTGTCGTGCTGTCACTTAATATTATATCTGGTTTTTGCTGATCCCTTGCCTGGGTTTTTTTAAGTGCTCTCAACCCCTGGTTCATAACAGGGTGAAGGAGCCCTGGCCCAGGCCCTGGCCCTGGGGGACATGGGGACGCTGCCAGGGGGGTCCCTGCCCCCCTGTCCCACCCCCCACGGCCCCAGCCCCCTGTCCCCGTGTCAGGCTCTGGGGTCGATCTCATGGAAAACCCTCTGGGGGAGGCTGCAGGGCTGGGGGCGAGGGGACCTGGGGGGACAGGGGACCCCACTGTGCACGAGCAGTGTTGGACTTCTCTGGGGGGAGCTGTGAGGGGAGGCCATGGAAGAGTGACCTCACACAGCCCCTGTGATGTCACACAACGACCCTGTGATGTCTCACAGCCCCCTGTGATGTCACACAGCCCTGTGATGTCACACAACGACCCTCTGATGTCACACAACGACCCTGTGATGTCACACAGCCCTCTCTCTGACGTCATACAGCTGCACTATGATGTCACAGCCAGCTCTGTGTTTGCATCACAGCCTTCACTGTGATGTCAGCGCTCTCATATCACAACCCGCTCGGTGATGCCACACAGCCTTCTCTGAGACATCACAGAGCTGCTCTCTGATGTAACAGAGCCACCTTCCATGATGGCAGCCCCTGCAATGACCTCACAGTGCACTTTATGATGTCACAGCCAGCTCTGTGATGTCACAACCCATCCTGTGATGTCATACACCACACACTGTGATGTCACAGCACACTCTGTTCCCATTGTGACACAATGATCTCCCACACTCTAGGAGGCTGCAGTGTGAAACAGTGGACACTTGGTTCCACAACATTCCACAGTGTCACACTGCTCTCCTGAGGCCCATCTTTGTAACAATTCAGATTTGGTTCCATTCTATTGCGTCACAATGATCTCCTGGCTTCCATGAGGCCCCGCTGTGTTTACAATGGACACTTGGCTCCCCAGGATCCCATGGTGTCACTGTGCTCTCCTGTGATTAACGAGGCTGTGCTGTGTCACAATGGACACTTGCTTCCTCCGAGGATGGAGATGTCCCAGTGGCACCAGTTTCCATCAGGTCACACTGTCACAGTGGGGCCTTGGTTCCATGAGAATCCATTGCCCCACAGTGGTGTTTCCTGGTTGCCATGAGACTTTCCTTGGTCACAGTGGAACCTTGCTTGCACGAGCCTTGGCAATGTCCCAGGGGCACATGGGTTCCATGAGACCCCTCCATGTCACATGAACACTTAATTCCATGAGATTCCATCGTGTCACAGTGCTCTCCCAGGGCCCATGAGGCCTTGCTGTGCAATAATGGAACCTTGTTTCTCCTAGGCCTGGCAATATTTCTGTGGCCCTTGTGTTCCATGTGGCCCCTTTCTGTCAGAATTGACTCTTGGTTCCATTGTGCCACAACAATCCCCATGTTTCCATGACCTGCCCTGTGTCTCAATGGACACTGGATTCCACAAGAGATGGCAATGTCCCAATGGCACCTGTCTTGTTGTCTTGGTTTGAAAGACAGGTGTTTGTGAAGAAAAGTATGAGCCTCTTTTTTAAAAAGGAGAATGTAAACCCCTCCTTACAAATAATTCTAATTCTGAAATGAAGTGTCTCTCAGGCAAAGATATGGGAATAAGAATAAAAATTTTTTATTAGGAAATTTAAAATAGAAATACAGTATTACAAAAAACAAACCCACAAACACTGACAGAGTCTGAATACAACCTGACTTCCTGTCAGGGTGTTGGTAGCAGTCCCATTAAATGGTGGCTGCAGTCCTCCTGGAGTGACAGATGTGGTTCCATTGAAGCAGTGGTCCTGTGGAAGGTTGTGGTTTTCCTCCGAAGGTCCAGTGATGATGTGGAAGGCTCTGGTTTTCCTTTGGAATCCAGTGGAAAAAGGCTGCCTTGAGTTCCAAATTTCAGTTTTTATTTATGTAGGAAAGGCTTGGCTCCTCTCCCTGGCTGGGGCATCTATCTCCCCATGGGATAATGCAATTTTATTAGCCATTCAGTGGGACTCAATGGCCTGTTAACAGACGATATCTTCCTGGAGGAAGGATGGGTTGTGGAAAGGATAAAGATGACTGCTCGACCTAGTTCTATCAGGCGGCCCATTAGCAGAGAATATCTCCCACAGAGAGAAGGATCACTGCCCCAGCTGTTTTCAACAGATGGTGATAGAATACTTTTGGTCACATCCTGTATTGCAACCGAAGACACTCCTCTTCTGCCCCACTTCGTCAAAATAAAGCCTTGGTTACATGAGATTCCACTGTGCCACAATGTTCCTGGTTTCATGAGAAGCTCAACAAGCGACCCTTGGTTCCATGAGATTCCATTGGGAGATTCCATTAGGTCTGGCTGTGTCACAATGGACACTTGGTTCCATGAGCAATGGCAATGTCCCAGTGGCACCTGTGTTCCATGACACCCTGCTGGGTTACAAGTGACACTTTGTTCCATGAGATTCCACGGAGTCACAGTGGTCACTTGGGTTCCATGCAGGTGCCTGGGGAGTGGCAGCTCAGCCCAAATATCCTGGGCATGTCTGGGCTGGTGTTTTTTTGGAGGGAATCTTTGGATCTTGCAGAGCTCCAAAGTCAAGCTACAGATGCCTCCTGGGACATAGTGGAGCATGATGGAAGCCAGGAGAGCCTCATGGAGCCAAGGCTGCCGTGTGTCACAGAGGGACCTCATGGAAGCCAGGACAGCACTGGGAGGCCATGGAACAACATAGCACCAAGGTTCCACTGTGACTTGACAGAGGGTTATGGAAGCTGTCTTAGGTTACAATGCAGGATGTGACCTGAGGTGTGTATTCTATCACCATCTGTTGAAACCAGCTGGGACAGTGATCCTTATCTCTGTGGAAGATATTCTCTGCTCATGGGCCACCAGTTAAAATCAGGTGGGGCAGTCATCCTTATCTTTTCCACAACCCATCCTTCCTCCAGAAGGATATCTTCTGTTAATGGGCCATTGAGTCCCACTGCATGACTGATAAAATTACATCATCCCATTGGAAGATGCTCCACCCAGGGGGAGGAACCAAGCCTTTCCTACCTAGATAAAACAGATTTGGAACACCACAGCAGCCTTTTTCCACTGTATCCCAGAGGAAAATTGCACCTTTCCACATTATCACTGGACCTTCAGAAGAAAACTGCACATTCCACTGGACCACTACTTCAACTGAACCACATCTGTCATCCAGGAGGACTGCAGCCACCATTTAATGGGACTGCTACCAACACCCTGACGGGATGTCCGGTTGTATTCTGACCCTGTCGGTGTTTTTTTCTTTTGTGCTACCTCATGTATTTTATTTTTTCACTTTTTTCCAAGTGAATGTTTTTCTGACTTGGAGTCTCTCACTGGTTTGCTTTCAAACCAGTACATTACCATAGTCTAATTGGGAGGAGAAGGGGCTTTTGTACACCCAGACCAGCTGGCTACAAACCATCCAAGACCTGTCTTTGATGACATTAAGGATGCAGCCAGGAAAGCCCTAACGCATATTCTGGAAGCAAACAAGCCGCAACTAGATTTTGTGGACATCAGACAAGGCCTCACTGAGCCTTACATGACTTTTTTGGACCAACTTAAACTGAACATAGATAAACAAGTCACCGAGGGCCAGGTATGAGAAAGATTATTAAATAAATTGGCTGTGGTTAATACTAACTAGGAATGTAAGAAATTGGTACATGCCTTGCCATCAGAGCTGGAACCCACCATCCCTCAAATGGTGGAAGCATGCAATAAATTGGCCACCCTGGAACACACTGCTGCCAATCAGGCACAAATATTGACCAATGCTTTAAATAACTTTCAGAAAAACTCAAAAAGAGCAGAATCGAAAACCTGGACACCGCTATAATTGTGGACAAAAAGAAACTGTAATAAGCCAAAAAAGGGAACTTTCCAAACACAATGTGACTGTGGCAAAAATAGACAAAATGCTAACCAGTACAATGAAGTACAGGCTCATTGTTGCTGCTAGTCAGGAAACCTCATGCAGAGTGTAAGACAGCAGCGTGCGATGACACAAGGCTCCCTGTCACCTGCTGTACAAAGCATTGGAGATCATCAGGTGAACAACTACAGCATCTCATTGGAGACCTTCCCACTTCAGTATCAGCAAACAACCGACTGGAGTTGTCAACTGCCCAGTCAGTAATGATCACAGATTTTGATTATGCCATTTCCACAGGTCTTCTAGGACCAGAACCACCACCATGAGACTTTTTAATAATAGGAGTGGACAGACGTAATACAGACGGCTCTTATGAGTCACCTGCAGTTTTAACAGTCACTTCAAGCCAGGAAGTTACTGTTTTAGCTTGCTATCCTAACCCTCCTTCTTTTTACCTAAAGGATTGGTTTTCGACCAAGCTTTCTCACTACCTGAAGTAGACAATGACGTTCCTGATGAGCCCTGCATCGCTTGAACTAGATGAGTTGGCCCAGGAAAAATCAAAATTACTTGGACACTTTGGTAGCAGTTGGAAGACACAGTTGTTGGAGTCTGTAAGTCAAGAGTCTCAATTCTTCAGAGAAAAGTCAGAGTGCAGGGATTGAATTAAAACCTTTGGATGGATTGAAGTGTATTAAGCCATTCACATGTAAAGTAGAGGTCTAAGTTAAAGTTTTAGAAGAAGCAAGTAAGTAAGTAATTAAGAGTAAGTTTTAAGTGCTTGTAGTGAATAAAGGTCTCAGATACCAGAGTAAGAAGTGAGAGTTCTAGTGAAGGTTGAAAAACATAGTCCTAGATACTAATGTTTCCATGGAGGCTCCAGGAACACAGTTTTAGACGCAATAAAACTATAGTAAGACTATTGCAAACATTTTTCAGATAGGACAAGATAGACCCCATGTATACTTTATATATAACCTGGTGTGCTTAGAAACTAGAATTCTAATAGGTTAAGAAGTATTGGTCTGAGTTTGTGTCTTTAGCTTGTTGGGAAGTTTCTCAATAATAATCTGTGCACTGGGGAGAGCTTTGCTTTTTGCCAGTTGCTCTTGCTCCTGCTCTTTCCTCAATGCCATCATCAACACCCAAGAAGACAATAGAAGCTGTCGCAGCAACATCAGCCCTGCTGGGACCACCGGGAGCAGCTTCTGCTTCTATTGGGGACTTGACACCAAAGCTTTAGCATGGACTTGAACACTTGTGACTCTTTGCCTTTCTAGACTGATGTGCCTTTGCAATAAACAACTTTATAGCAACTATTAGCTGCTTGGCTTTTTAAAGAAAACAACCACAACCCAACAAAGGGCGCCTAGAGCATTGGAGAAATAACCCACACACAGCAATACCATGCAGAGTTTAAACCCAGTCTCCTTTAAAGAACCTGAAAACTGTGTAGCAACTACCAAACCATTTATCATGAAGAAAGAGAAAGTACTTGTTTGGGGAAGACACATCCTATCCCAATGGGGACTAAGTCTGGAGATAAGTCTTTAATGAGGGCCACTGACGAGCACAGTGCAATAAAACTCACCTGGATATCAGACAAGCCTGTCTGGGTTGATCAGTGGCCCCTCCCTGTTGAAAAATTGACTGTGCTAGAGCCCTCAGTAAATGAACAATTAACTAAAGGGAACATTGTCCTCACACAGTCCCTGCAACACTACCATATTTGTTATAAAAAAAATCACAAGAGTGATAAATGGATACTGCTCCAAGATCTAAGAAAAAGAAAAGAAATTATTGAGGAAATGGGATCTTTACAACCAGGATTACCATTGCCTAACATGATGCCTAATGATTGGATGTTAATGATTATTGATTTAAAAGACCATTTGTTCAGTACCCCCTTACACCCAGATGATGCTCTGAGGTTCACCTTCTCTGTATCCTCAATCTAAAGGTGTGTGGTGAAAATCTTATCACTCATTCGTGAGAGATTTCCTCAATCCATAATACTCCACTGTATGGATGACATTCCAATCACCATGAAGGATAATGGATCCTTGGAAACGGTTGTCACGGATGTAATTATTGGAATACGTAAGGCTGAATTACAAGTAGCAGAAGACAAAACACAACAGTCTTCTCCTTGGAAGTACCTAGGCTATCAACTCCCAGAATGTACAGTTACTCCAAAGGCTCTACAGCTACAAGAAGATCCAGTGACACTGCATGACCTTCAGAAACTTAGCAGATCGATCAATTGGGTTCAAACTCTCTTAGGAAAAACCAGCCAGGACGTGGCCCCCTATTTGATTTATTAAAAGGAGACACAGATCTAAACTCTCCTAGAAAACTGACCCAGGAAGCAAAAACCATTCTGAGGAAAGTGTCTGCTGCTCTACAAACCTGTCAAGCTCACAGATGTGACCCAGAGTTCCCTTTTAAAATTTGAAATATTGGGAGAAAATCCACATCATTATGGTCTAATTTTTCAATGGAACAAAATTCTGTTAGATCCTTTATTCAACTTAGAATGGGTTTTCTTATTCTAGCAAATGTCTAAAACTATAACTACTTGTCCTGAAATTCTTTCACAATTGATAACAAAAGCCTGATTCCAAAGTTTATCTCATTTGGGCAAAGATTTTTCTATTATGTTTATACCTGTTATTTCACTTTATTTAGAATGGCTTGTACAACCATCTGAGATATTGCAAATTGCATTAACAAGCTTTCCACAACAAACGTCAGTTCATTTTCCAAAACACAAACAATTACACCTCTTTTTTAATTTTATCAAAAATCCCTTAAGCAGACATACTCCTCTTAATGCTCTCACCATTTTTACAGAAGGCTCCAGAAAATCACACAAATCAGTGATCACAAGGAAAAATTCTAACAATGGTAACTGGGAATCTGGCATCAAGAGACTGTGGAAGGATCACCACAAATTGCAGAACTTGCTAAGGCTGTTCGTGTGTTGCAATTACGTTGAGACAGACTGGACTGGCATCACCACCAGTCCTTTATTAGAAAACTTTTCATACCCTCTTTCAGTGTACTTCTTTCCAACAACTCCTTCCCTCATAGGCAGCTCCACACAGTAATGACTCCTTTTCTTAGAGGCAGCTCCACACAGCTCTGACTCATTCTCTCCTCTCTTCACAACTGCCTAAACCCCACCCTGTCCCTTTCCCGACCACCTTACCCTGACTGTCCCTCACACAACATCTTCTTACCTTATCTGTCTCTTGCACGACTGCATGTCCCTTACCTCCTCACAGCACAGCCAGCAGACTCCATCCCAAACTGCAGCAGACTCTGGGTCAGCCAGCTAACCCACTCTTTTAGAACACCCCAACTCCTTGGGCAGGCACAGATGTTTCCACTCCTCAGTCATCAGTACAGCTGTAATTCATTGGGAGAGATTGCCTTCTGTACTAGCCTTTCAATCTGTCTTCCCACTCTGGAGCTCTGTGCTTTCCTTCCTATGGAAAAGAACTGTCATTCTCCTCCAGGTGCCCATGGCCAAAATTGGGATTCCTGCTCCAAATCTCGTTAGATGCAAGGATTGTTCCCAGGTGAAATCTGCCAGGACAGACAGATCTGATTGCCTTGACCACCCAGGGGCCACCTCTCATCTGCCTTTGAAACACTGGGATCGTGTGGTTTTCTTTCCTATGGGAAAAAAAGCACCTTTCATGTCCAGGCGCCCATAGCCAAAATTGGGAGTCCACATCCAGAATTCCAGATATCCAAGGACAGCTCCCAGACAAAAGCTGCCATCGTTGTCAAGTCTGGCTGGCCTTGGCTTTCTAAAGGCTGCCTTTCATTTGCCTTTGAAACACTGGGGCTCTGTGCTTTCCTTCCTCATGAGAACAACTCTTCTTCCAATCCTGGCATCCACAACCAAAATTGAGATTCCACCTTTAAAAATCCCTATGGCCAAGGATAGCTCCCAGATGAAAGGTACCAGTTGAGACAAGTCAGACTGGCTTGGCCTAAGGGAGGCCACCTCTCATCTTCTTCCAAAACACTGGGGCTTCTCACTTTCCTTTGCTATGGTGAAACCATCCACCTTGACCATGCAGCCGTGGCTGAAATTGGGATTCCACCTCCAAAACTCTGTACATCCAAGGATTTCTCCCAAGTGAAATCTGCCAGGACAGACAGGTCTGGCTGCCCTTTGTCTCTTGGGGACTGCCTCATACCTGCTTTTGGAACACTGGGGTTCAGTGCTTTCCTTCCAATGGCAAAAACCATCCCTCTTATCAATACAGAAATAGCCAAAATTAGGATTCCATCTCTGAAATTCCCTATATCCAAGGATTGCTTTCAGACTAAAGCTGCCAGAACAGAGAGGTCTGCCTGGACTGGGTCTGTGATGGTCGCCATTCATCTGTCCCTGAAACACTGGTGGTCCATGATTTCCTTCCTATGGAAAAGAGCCATCCTTTTCCTCCAGATGTCCATGTTAATACTGAAATTGGTATTCTACCTCTAAAATTCTGTATATCCAGGGATTACTCCCAGACAAAATCTGCAAATACCATCAAGTCTGGCTGTCCTTGGCCTCTGGTGACTGCCCCACATCTGTCTCTGCAACACTGGGGCTCGGTTGTTTCCTTCCTGTGGAGACCATTGTGACACCTTGGGGACCCCGTGGATCCAAGGGGCCATGGTGACACTGTGGGGCCTCGTGGCACCAAGGACATCACTGTGGCCCTGCTGGGCTGCATGGTCCCAAGGGGCCAGTGTGAAGCAGCAGGGCTTTGTGGAACCAAGAGGCCATTGTTGCATTCCAGGGCCTGGTGCAGCCCAAGGGCCCTTGTGATCCTGCAGGGCACCGTGGATCCATGGAGATCATTGTGGCATTGCAAGGCCCCATGGAAGCATGGAGACCATTGTGACACTGTGGGGCCCATGGAACCAAAGGGCCATTGTGACCCTGCAGGGCCTCATGGAAGCCAGGGGCCAGTTTGACACCTCAGGAGCAAGGGGAACATTGTGACATTACAGGGCCTTGTGGAACCAAGGGGACATGGAATGGGTCTGGCTGGTTTGGCCTCCTGGGGGCTACAAGGCAGGTCTGGCTGACCCTGGCATGTGAGGGCTGCCTCTCATCAGCCTCTGGAGCACTGGGGCTCTGTGCTTTCCTTCCTAGGGAAATAAACCATCCCTCTTTCCTGCTGCCCAAGGCTGAAATTGCTACTCCACCTAAAATGTTCTCTATCTGCAAGGGTTCTTCAAGCCAAAATCTGCCAGGAGAGACAGCTCTGGCTGGCCTTGGCCTCCTGCAGGCAGTCTCTCATCTACCACCAAACATGGGGCTCAGTGTTTTCCTTCCTGTGGAAAAGAACTGCCCTTCTCACCGAGGTGTCAATGGCCAAAATTGGGATTTTACAGCTAAAATTCCATCTATCTGAGGACTGCACCCAGAAAAATGTAGCCAGGACATACAGGTCCTGCCTTGTTGTCTGGTGATTTTCTTAGACTATGAGCAGAATGTTCTCATTTGCCAAGATCTTGAAGAGGGCCCAGAGATCTCCCCAGGTGGGGTTTGGAAGCTGCAAGCATATGAACACTGTGTAGGGGCAAAGGAACTCAGTGCTCAGTGGAGTGGAGACTGAGGAGAGCAAAGGAGAGCCCTGGGAGGGGCTGAAGGTCAGTTTCAGAGATGGTGGATCCTTTTGATATAGCAGAAAACAGCCTGAGAATGAATTAATTAATGCCAAGACAAAATTGATGAGGGCCAGACTGGACACAAGGAGAAAGGAATTTCTCTCCCAGGGTACAGCTGTGGTGCAACCCGTCCCCCAGAAGGAGTGTGGGCCAGCCCAAGGCTTTGTGTGTCCAGGCAGAGGCAGGCAGGAGGCAGAGCTGTCAGCAAAGGAAGGGGCCAGCGAGGTGGGGCAGCCGGGGGATGACGACAGCCTGCAGGGACAGAGGTGCAGGGCATGGACACCGTAGGACAGCCTGGGCTGCAGAGGGCACAGGGATGGGCAGCAGCTGAAAGGCCCTGACACAGCCAACTCCTGCAGCACTTGGGCCATGCACGCTGGCCCTGGGCCTGAGGCCAGCAGGGGACAAGTGAGCCTTGCTGTGCTGGGGCCTCATTGCCTCCTTGTCCCTGCTCAGCAGCCTGGCAGGGGCCGCCCCATGGTGCTGCCCTTGGCATTGCACATGCCCAGAGCCCAGTGGCCCGGGAAGAGCCCTGAGCAATGAGGGAGGGACAGGATCTGCCTTGCCAGGGGCTGGGGCCCAGCCCTTGGCCCTTTGCATTCCTGAAACACATCCAGGTTTGCTCAGCATCACAGACACCTTTCCCTTGTTTGTCCCCCCTGTCATCACTGCCTCCAGTGTTCTGCTCGAACTGTGTGATAAATGTGATTCGTGCTAAATAAATTGTAACTAGATTTACAAAATTTTATTTAGATCAAAAGAAGACATTTTTTACAGAATGAGTGGGGAGATGGGTGAGACAGGTCAAAGGACATCTTCCAGATGTTGGGAGTTGTAGAAGGATGCTGGAAGGGAATCGTAGAACGACAAAGGTCTGATAAGTACCATCTGGAAATAGAGTTTCAACCTTGAAATGGGCCAAGATGAGACGATTCCAGGCATGGGATTTAATTAGAGTCTTATGGAAAACATCTGCTCAGTCACATAGTGAGCATGCACTACCTGCAGGTCACAGCTCGGTCACTGATGAAGACGACGAGCCTTCATCAGAAATAAAACCCTCAAAAGGATGAGAGACCCCCTAACCCATCAGTAGAGCATGCTCCGTACACACAGTGACGTAGACTTTAGGAATAGAAACTAGGAGGAGTTTTCCAGACACTTGTGTAGCATATAGTATATAAGGGGGATTGTTAGCCTTGATGCTTTGGTACGTGAGGAGGGGCGAGTCCCTCCCCGTATCCCCGGCTGGGGGGCCCTCCTAGGTCGGTTTTGCTCATGCTTTATATGAACCTCAATTATACTAAATTACTTACTGCCAAATTTTACTTATCCTAAAATATATGGATTCAATACTTCGATTGTATTGATCTCCAATACTTTAATTGTATACATTTATCATTGTTACTATTAAAAATTTGCTGCTGCATTTAATCTTGCTACTTGATAAGCTCGAAATATAGAATATCATTCATAACAATAGGGAACACAAAAAAATTCTAGGGAAACCTCCAAAATTACATTTGAAGAGCCCATAATTTCAAAACTTCCCAATAGGGACCTAAATAGTCCCATGTTTGGACCCAAAATTAAAACAAAATCCCGGTGGAGACCCCACAATTCTCACAATTCTCAATATGCACCGAAAAATTCCAAACAACTACAAAACTACAACTCCAACACTACAAAATTCCCTTTAATTACACCAACGTTTCCTTATGGGGAACCCAAAGTTCCCAAGTGACCGCCACATTTCCTTTAAGGACTCCAAAATTCCCAAAAATCCTCAATAGGAGCCACAGAATTCCCTACAGGAACCCCAGTAATTCCCTGGACAGAGCACAAAATTCCCAAGAACTCCCTTTAAGAATCCTAGAATTCCCCTAGAGAGCCTGAAACCCACCTGGACCCTTTAGATCCACTATAGACCTCCCAGACCCCTTTTAGGAACCTCCCAGAGTCCCCCAAATCCCCTAGAGACAAACACAAATCCCATATACAGATCCCCAGTTCCCTACAGCTCCCCTGTAGACCTCCCAGACCCCATTTAGGGAGCCCCAGAGCAGCCCAAATCCCCTATAAAGTCCCCCAGAATCCCCCCAGGGCTGTAAAACCTCCACCAGCAGTCTATAGATGTCGTACAGACCTATCAATCACCCATAAGGGACCCCCAGAGACCCCAAATCCTCTATTACCAAGCCCAAATCCTCTATAGAAATCCTCAGACCCCCCCTCAGTCCCCAATAGATCCCCTATGGATCCCCCCAGCCCCACCGTAGCTCTCGGACATGCTGAAGCCGGGCAGGCAGACAGGGAGCAAAGATGGCGGCGCCCGGAAGGCACCTCCGAGTGTTCTGAGCATGCGCGAGAGGAACGCGCCCTGAGATGGGCGGGGCTTGGAGGGGAAAGGGGCGTGGTGAACACATGAGCTCGGTCGGAAAGAAAGGGGCGGGGCTAAAGATGGACGGGGCTGTGACTAGAAAGGGCGGGGCCAAGGAAAGGGCGGGGACTGTGAGGGAAAAGGGGCGGGGCCAAGGAAAGGGCAGGGACTGTGAGGGAAAAGGGGCGGGGCCAAGGAAAGGGCGGGAACTGTGAGGGGAAGGATCGAGGCCAAAGGGCCACGCAGTCCCAAAAGGCTCTGGTTTGGCTTAAAATCTCCAAGAAAAGATCAGAAATCCAGCCTAAATCTACCAGGTTTGGGCTAAAATCAGCCAAACGGGCCTCAACTCCACACAAAGGCGATCTAAAATCATACACATGAGCCTTGCAGAGTCCAAAAGTGGCCTAAAATCCAGCCTAAACCTGCCCAGTTTGGTATAAAATCACCCAAATAGGCCTAAAATCTTTGGGACCAAGACTGTCACAAGAAATGGCATCAGCACCAAGAATGAGACCAAAATCAGAATGGACACCGAGACCAAGAGTGGGAGCAGATCTGACACCGGAACTGAGACCAGCACCACTCCACAACTGGAACTAGGACTAGGACCAAGACTGAGACTGAGAGTGTGACCAGCACCAGAACTGGCACTGAGACCAAAACTGAGGCCCACACTGACACAGGAACCGGCACTGGGAGGGCTCCAGAACGGCTCTGGTACCAGCACTGGCACTGTGAGAACTCTGGGACTGAGACAGAGTGGGACCAGAACAAGCACTGAGACTGACATCGGCACCAACACCGAGACTGGCACCTCTCTGGGACCGGGCCTGAGGCTGAGATTGGCACTGGGAGCACAACAGGATCAACACCAGCACCAACACTGGGACCGAGACCACTCCACGAATTAGACCGAGACCACTCCACAAATTAGACCAAGACCAAGACTGAAACAAGAACTGGCACTGGCACTGAGACTGGCACCGCTGTAGGACTGAGAATGAGACCCAGACCAGCACCGGGACAGAGACCGACACCGGCAGCGCTCTGGGATCTCCGCGTTCACTCCGGGGAGTTTTGGCTGTGCCCCCACACGGGACTGGGCAGGACTGGGAGGGACCCCTGGGTGGGGCGGGACAGCCTCGGTTCCCATCGTTCTGGTGCAGCCATCCCAGTCCATATGGTCCCAGTCCACGTGATCCCAGTTTGTACAATCCCAGTCCATGTGATCCCAGTCTGTACAATCCCAGTCCATGTGATCCCAGTCTGTACAATCCCAGTCTGTTTGGCCCTGATCCAACTGGTCCCAGCCTGTGCAGTCCCAGTCTGGAGGATCCCAGTCCATGTCATCCCAGCCCCCATGATCCCAGTCTGGATGCTCCTGCATGGCTCACACTGCCAGGGTCTGGAATTCCAGTTCCCAGCCAGGAAAAGATGTTCCTGCCCTTGAAGGCAAAGCTCTTCAGAAGGGGCCAAAAGCCAAGTGCAGCAAGATCTTACAGGGACATTTCACTGCCAGCCTTCCTAACTTCACCCATGGCTGTTGGAGCTCCTGCACTGGGAATTAAATCAGGGGAGGGTCTTTGGTGGGAGCTGCCCTGGATCAAGGGAGACCCTGAGACAGAAACAGAGCAGGCAGGAGAGACAGGAGAGAAAGGAGGACACAAACACAATCAGGTGAGAAGGTGCCACTGAAAACAGAACTGCAACTGACTGGAAGTGAATGGGACAGAAATCAGGAATTGTGAAGCTTTTATTTACTATCAAATCCATCCCTTGGCAGCCAGCCCCACACAATCTCAATCCCAGCACTCCAAATTTGGATCCCATTTCTCTCAATCTCCTTCCAACTCCTTCTCACCCTGGTGGCTGTGGAATCCAGTAAGGTTCACGTGGGATTGAGTTGTCTTGAGGATCCACTTTGCAGTTGGATTGAGCCATTTTGGATTAAAACTGAGGTGCTTTCAGAGGGATTTGAGAGGTTTTTAGGTGACCTAAATCCTCTTGGCTTTTGGTGTGAAAAGAAATAGTGAAGAGAGAAAAACTAAGGCCAAAACAAAAGGATAACCAGCCAGGTGTCTTCCCCAGATGGATCCCAGGGAATGTGGGTCACCAGGGCTCTGCTCAACATGAGTTCTGCAGTGGGGGATGGAGTTGGAGCAGCACACAAGATTTTCTTGCACTAGGGGGATTTACAGGGATTGCATTAATGCTGCCTCTGTTGGTGTCTGTTCAAAGCTGAGCTCTGAGAGAAGTTTGTCCCACACTCAGGATACTCGTAGGGCCTCCCCCCAGTGTGGACACTTTGGTGGCAGATCAGGCTGGAACGCTGCCTGAAGGCCTTCCCACAATCCCCACATTTGTATGGCCTTTTCCCAGTGTGGATGTTCTGGTGGCGGATCAATGTGCTGCGTTCACTGAAGCTCTTCCCACACTGCTCACATTTGTGAGGCTTTTCCCCAGTGTGGATGCGCCGGTGTCTGGTGAGGTGGGAGTTTCGCCTGAAGCCCTTCCCACAGTCGGAGCACTGGAAAGGCCTCTCCTCCCTGTGTGTCTGGAAGTGCCTGAGGAGATGGGAGCTGGTGGTAAGCCTCTTCCCACACTTGGAACACTCGTAGGGCCTCTCCCCAGTGTGGACACTTTGGTGGCGGATCAGGTGGGAACGCTGCCTGAAGGCCTTCCCACACTCCCCACACTCGTAGGGCCTCTCCCCAGTGTGGATCCTCTGGTGGCGGATCATGCTGTTCCTCCACCTGAAGTTCATCCCACACTCTGAGCACTTGTGGGGCTTCTCCCCATTACAAAGCTGCTCATGGACCACCAGCTCCAAGCTCTGGCTCCATCTCTGGTCGTCCCCCCGGCCCAGGCTGGGGCTTTCCTCCTCAGATCCCCGCCATCTGCGTTTGCAGCCCCTCCTCGTGCGGGATCTCCGCGGCTTTTCCTCCCCGTTGCATTCCTGTGCCGTGGAGCCGCTCCAAACGGCCTCTTCCACGAGGTTCTGCCGCGGGGATTTGTCCTCCCTGCTCTCCGTGCTCAGCTCCTTGTCTGGGGCAGGAAGGACAAGCAGAGGATGGGATTTGCCTCCGTGCCAGAGGGAAGGGGAAGGAGATCCCCCCAGCGCGTCCCCGGCAGGACGGCGTCAGCAGCGGGGTTGTCCTGCAGCCGGGGGCCGTGCTGGGCTGGGAGATGGAGCAGGACAGAGGGGGAAAGGGGCACTGACTTCCTCCTCACCTGCCTGGGGCTCCTGGGGCATCTTCGTCTTCCTCGCAGCCTCCTCCTTCTCCATCGGGCCAAGGGTTGGGAATGGGAAATCCTGGTTTGGGGAAAAACAAGGGATGTGTGCGTTGTGTTGCAGGTTCCTGCTGCCCAACTCCATCTCTAGAAGTCCCCGAGCATCTCGGGTCCATAAAAACTTTCCAAACACCAACATTCAGCCCTGAAAATGCCTCCCAGGGGTTCCTGGGAATGGTCCCTCCCCTTTGGTGTTTGGGGCTTCCCCCCTGTCTCAGCTGCTGGGGGTCACGCTTGTATTGGGGGTCCCCCATCTACTCGGTCCCCGCCCTCCCCAGGCTGCTGGGAGTCCCAGCAATCCAAAAAGTTCCCCCCTCTTCCCTCTCCCCATTTAGGGATGCTGGGTGTTTTTGCGGTCCCTTCTCCCCTTATTCTCTGCTTTGGGGTGCAGGGGGTCCAGGGAGTCCCCCCTGCCCCTCTCCAGGCTGTTGAGGGTTCCAAAATCCCGGCGCTCCCCCCTCTCTGGGCTCCCCACTTTGGGGGCCTGGGGGACACAGGGCTCTGCTCCTCCAGGGTGCCTCTGCCGGCAGCCGCCACCGGGACCCCCCAATGTCCCCCGTGGAGCATTTTCTGATCAGATTTGGAGCTCTGCATTCTCCAAACATCCCCCCTGCCCAAAAAAATACACAAAGCACCCTGAGAGACGCTGGGAGTATTCTAGAGAAAACTGGGTGCAACTGGGATCAAACTGGGGGCAGGTGAACCATGCTGAGGTAACTGGGAGTGGCTGGGAAGGACTATGAGATTGTTCAGGGCAACTGGGATGTGGTTACTACGCTGCAAAGAGAGAGAAAAGACAGCAACACACACGGACCTCTTTTGGGGAAAAAAGGCCAACTTTATTGTACGGACATCCCGTATTTAAAGTGTGTTACGTGCAGTTAGGACAGGACAGTAGTTCATTGCAGAATTGGGAAAAATATCCCTGGGACAGCATGTCCGGATGTCCCATGGGAAAGACTCCAGGTGTTAATCTTTATTATGTATTCCCTTCTGTTTTTCACCAAGTTATCGCTCTGGGAGACTGCGTCCCTAACTGAAGCTGTAGTCAGCTTGTCAGCCTGGGAATGGACCTGAGAGACAGGAGAAATCCAGGCCTGAAAAGAATTGCCAAGCTGCAATTTCCTAGCTCTCTAAATGTGTGTGTCCACACTGGGATATTCTGGGAATGTCTGAGACCATAGGGCTGGTGACTGGGACCTAACTGGGAGCGACTGGGAATCTCCTGAAGGAAAAATGGGACCATGCTGGGGCAACTGGGGGAAGTGTGAGTGACTGGGGCCCTGCTGGAAGAGACTGGCATCATACTGGACTCATACTGGGATCTTACTGGCAGTTGCAGGGGCTATGCTAGGGGCAACTGGGAGAACTGGGAACGCATTGGACACAAGTGGTGTTGGAAATCGTATCCTTGCAAAAATCTTTGCATAACTTTAGTCGAGGGGATTAATTTGCCCTACAAAAAGACTTCTTTGTTTCTTTCCAGGGCATTGCTGCACCAGGTGGGGTCTGATGAACACAACACATCAACAGACTGGGAGCAGCTTAAAGATCAAGGGCCATCAGCGGCCATTAACAGAACATCAGCGGCCACCCAGGAACATCTACCCCAGACTCTGCCTCTGGCAGAATTGCAGACATCTCCTCTGAAAAGACTGATAAGAAAATCAGGGAATCAAGACGGAATTAACAGCAGAAGGGAAGAAATCCAGATCCAAAAGGAGGCCAAATATTAGGAACTGAATATTTGCAGCTTGAGACCAATGAACACTGACCCAATTCATTTCTATGAGCATTGACTGTATAAAAGATCTGAAAAATCTGCTAAAAAGGGAGTGTCACGAAATGATTCTCTCTGCACAGCCCGGTAATGTGTGGATGAGATTTCTGTGGTACATCCTGGCCACAACATCGTGGCCAGAAAATACAGAAATGCCTTGACTCTCTCAATTTAAAATTGTTGTTAAAAGTATTTTTGTTTCTCTTTTAATTTCCGTTATCATGGGAGGAAGTGGGCGAAACTGGGACCGTGCTGGGGTAAATTACATCATGATACGGAATCACTGGGACTGCCTGAGCTGCTACTGGGAGCAACAGGATCATACTGGGAGCGACTGGGCTCGTGCTGGGAGCAGCCACTCCCGGCTCCCGCACCCCCGAACCCCTTTCCCGGCCATGCCGCCCCTCCAGCCCCAGCACCCCCCGCCGGGGTCCCGGCAATCCCAGGGGTCCCCCCCTCTCGGGCTCCCCGCTTTGCCCTTCTGGGGCTCTCCTGTCTCTGGGCTCCCGCTCAGGGAAGCCGCGGCTCTCCCGGGGCTCCCCCAAACCGGTGTCCCCCCGCCGATCCCGCCGCTCCCGCGCGCTCCCCACCTGGCCCCGGCACAGCTCGCAGGGCCCGGCCCGGGAAGCCCAACCCCCACCGCGGGGGGACCCGCATCCCCCCGGGCCCCGCCGGGGCTCTGCCGCCACCCACCGGGACCCCCAAAAACACCTCCCGGGGACCTCCCGATGTCCCCCCGAGGGCCATCTGCGCCTCTGCAGCCCTGCAACATCCAAACATCCCCCCCCAAAAAACCCCAAACCCAGGGATACCCCGGGATATTTGGGGCGAGCTCCCCCTCCCCGGACACCTGCGGGATGGGGGGCGATGGTCCCGGGGGGCTGCGAGTTCAGGGAGCTCCGGGGTCGCGCGCTTGATTCGCTCCTTCTCTGCTCCTGCTTCCTGCTGCCGCTCCGCCTCTTCCTCCCTCCCTCCTCCTCCTCCCCCGTTCCGAGCCCCGAACTGGGAGGGGATGGGGCAAGGAAAGGGCGGGAACTGTGAGGGGAAAGGGGCGGGGTCAAGGAAAGGGCGGGAACTGTGAGGGAAAGGGGCGGGGTCAAGGAAAGGGCGGGAACTGTGAGGGAAAGGGGCGGGATCAAGGAAAGGGCGGGAACTGTGAGGGGAAAGGGGCGGGGTCAAGGAAAGGGCGGGAACTGTGAAAGGAAAGGGGCGGGGTCAAGGAAAGGGCGGGAACTGTGAGGGGAAAGGGGCGGGGTCAAGGAAAGGGCGGGAACTGTGAGGGGAAAGGGGCGGGGCCAAGGAAAGGGCGGGAACTGTGAGGGGAAAGGGGCGGGGCCAAGGAAAGGGCGGTCAATTCTGACAGACAGAGGCCACATGGAACTCAAGGGCCACAGAAATATTGCCAGGCATTCTAGAAACAAGACACCACTGTGGCAGACAAAGGCCTCATGGGGTCTAGGAGATCTCTGTGTCACAAAGGAATCTCATGGAAGCCCCAGGCAGTTGTGACATGGCATGGCCTCATGGAACCCTTTTGCCATTGGGACATTGCCAGCTCTTGTGGAATCCAGTGCCCATTGTGACACAGCACAGCCTCATGGAAACATGGGCACCATTGTGACACAATGGAATCTCATGGCAGCAAGTGTCAGTTGTCAACACAGCACAGCCTGATGGAACCCAGGGGCAAGGGGGACCCTGCCATGGCTCGTGGAAGCAAGGGGCCATTGAGACACAGCGAGGCCTCTTGGAACCCAGGAGAACATTGTGGGGCAATGAAATCTCACAGAAGCAAGGTCCAATTTTGACAGTGTGTCCTAACAATGATCTCCTGGCTTCCATGAGGCCCCGCTGTGTTTACAATGGACACTTGGCTCCCCAGGATCCCATGGTGTCACTGTGCTCTCCTGTGATTCACAAGGCTGTGCTGTGTCACAATGGACACTTGCTTCCTCCGAGGCTGGAGATGTCCCAGAGGCACCGGGTTTCCATCAGGCCATGCTTTGTCACAATGGGGCCCTGGTTACCTGAGAACCCATTGCAGACTTCCTACAGTCGGGGCAGCGGAAGGGCCTCTCCTCCGTGTGAATCCGCTGCTGCAGGAGAAGATTGGAGCTGGTGTGAAACCTCTTCCCACACTCCCCACTCTCGTAGGACCTTTCACCAGTGCGAGTCCTCTGGTGGAGGGCCAGGTGGGAGCTCTGGCTGAAGCTCTTCCCACACTCCTCACACTCGTGGGGTGTCTCCCTGGTGTGGATGCACTGGTGGATGATGAGGGTGGAGTTCTGCTTGAAGCGCTTCCCGCAGTCAGAGCAGCAGAAGAGTCTCTCATCCGTGTGAATCCGCTGGTGCAGGAGAACATTGCTGGTGGTGGTAAACTGTAGGAGTGGTAGAGGTCAGGACGGTCAGGACTGACGGAGAGATCTCTAAAGCCAAGTGTTGGAACTTGTGGTTTATTGCAAAGGGTGCGGGGAGGAAGGCCCTGCTTGGAGCTGCCAGTCACAACTCCAACCAGGCCTGGAAAAGCAGAAGGGCAAGAGTATGAAGAGTAGAGAGAGAGGTAAGGGAGCAAGTGGTGAGAAAGCAAGGCGTAAGAGAAGAGAGCTAAGAGAGGTAAGAGGTAAAAAGAGAGAGTGAGGTTCCCGTTACAATACAATAAATCTTCTTTTGTGTTGAATATTCTAATTTTCACTAACCAATCTAATACAAGATACAAATCTTATTGCTTTTATAGGCAGCCTATAAGAATCATTACATTACCATACTGTGCCACACTTTAAACCCTAAAAACTACTCTTTGGACTCCTTCTGCTAAGCTAGTAGGGTCTTCTCTGACCCTTGGACCTCTCTGCAAGCAGAGGGAATTGTTCAATCAAGAGGGGATTACTTTCAGCTGGCCATACTATTGTTTTCTAGTTGTTCACTAACTAAGGTTTGGTATCTCAAAGATGGCTTTCATTTCAATCTCGCTTATACTTTCCATATTCTCAAAATCATTTCCCAGGCAATCATATTTATAAGGCTTTCTATTTTCATCTTCTCCAACAGTAAACCTCTTCCCACACTCAAGAACACTCTTAGGGCCTCTCCCCAGTGTGGATCTTTTGATGCCGGATCAGGTTGGAGCTGACTGTGAATCTCTTCCCACACTCCCTACACTCCTAGGGCCGTTCTACATTGTGAATCCCTTGGTGGGAGATCAGGTGGGACATCCAGGTAAAGCTCATCCCACACTCAGAGCACTTGTGGGGCTTCTCCCCATCACGAAGCTGCTCATGGACCACCAGCTCCGAGCTCTGGCTCCATCTCTGGCCGCCCCCCCGGCCCAGGCTGGGGCTTTCCTCCTCAGATCCCCGCCATCTGCGTTTGCAGCCCCTCCTCGTGCGGGATCTCCGCGGCTTTTCCTCCCCGTTGCATTCCTGTGCCGTGGAGCCGCTCCAAACGGCCTCTTCCACGAGGTTCTGCCGCGGGGATTTGTCCTCCCTGCTCTCCGTGCTCAGCTCCTTGTCTGGGGCAGGAAGGACAAGCAGAGGATGGGATTTGCCTCCGTGCAAGAGGGAAGGGGAAGGAGATGCCCCAGTGCGTCCTCAAAATAAAGAAAGGAACAGGGGGCCCCAAATATATTTCATGTGAGCTCCAAATATCCCTCCCTCATTCAAAAAAACTGCCCCGGATATTCGTGGCAAGGTCCCTCTTCCCGGGCACCTGTGCAGATCCACCCAGCCTCCCCCAGACTCCTCCTCGGTTTCCCCTCATCCTCCCATGGGGATTCCTGGGAGTCCCCCCGTGTCCCCTCCTCCAGGATTTTGGGGGTGCCCCCTCACCTGTCCGTGCCCTTCCCACGTTTCTGCCGCAGCCCCTCCATGATGTTGGGGAGCGGGGGCCGAGTGTTGGTGTCCCCCTGCCTGCAGCAGATCCAGCGGTGAGGGGAGTTCGGGGGGTCCCTCAGCATTTGTGCTCCCCTGGGATTTGGGGTGACCCCGCGCCCCCCCAGGATCTCCCTGAACACGCTGACGCTGCCCGTGCGCAGTGAGAAGGTTCATTCCTGGCACGGTGTCCCCAGCTCTGGCACCGGCATCGCCCAGGTACCCCCAAACCCTCCCGGGACCCCCAACCCCCCAGAGATCTACTGCCAAAATCAACGGGAGAGGTGTTGCCCTTTTAAGGGGAGTTACAGTGGTGCCCGAACATAGCGGAGCCCCTTAAAGCGGCGATGATCGAGAGAACCCCAAAAATCCACCCTGGCGCCAAAACATCCCCTACAGGGGCTTGTAGTGGGGGGGCCCCTACAAATGTCACCTAAATCCGTCACAATCTCGCCTTAAAAGAGGCTTGAGGGGCTGGAACACCACAAACACCCTAAAATGAGGCAGAAAAAACACTCTTGGAGATGTTGGATCCCCCAGAAAACCTTAAAAAGGTAAAACTCCTCTTCAAAGGGGCCTGGAGACCCTTCAAGGCTCTCAGAGAGGGACAGGATCCCTTCCTCTGCTGGGGCCTCTCCGAGCCGGGAACTCTCCCGTTCGCTGCCCTCGGGGGAGCCCCGAACCACGACGGGTCCTGGGCTGAGCCCCCCCAGCCGGGGGTGTGGAGGGAACTGGAGGGGCTGGGATGGGGCTTGGGGGTGCTCGGGTGAGCTGGGGGACCCCCATTGGGAGCCCCTTTCCCGCTGTCCCACCTCCCCTCATGCCCCTCTCCCACTCCTACCCCATTGTCCTCCCCAAACCTCCGCTCCCCCCAGCTCGGTTTGGGGGTGACCCCACCCCTCTCCCATCGTGTCCCGGCCCGGCCCCGCTCACCCGAGAGTCCCCGGAGGGTCAGAGGAGGGGGAGGAGGGACAGGGGAGGAGGAGCTGGAGCAGGCAGAGGAGGCACCGCGAGCTTTCACCGCTCTCTGTACCCGCAGCTCCTTCGCCCCCAGAGCATCGTTCCCCGCATCCCGCAGGTGCTCGGAGAGGGGGAGCTCGCCCTGAATATCCCGGACGGTTTTTTTGAAGGGGGGAGGGATATTTGGAGCTCACCCGAAATATATTTGGGGCTCCCCCTTCCTTTCTTTTTTTCGGGGGCGGGCGGGGCGATGTTTGGATGTTGCAGGGCTGCAGAGGCGCAGATGGCCCTCGGGGGGACATCGGGGGGTCCCCGGGAGGTGTTTTTGGGGGTCCCGGTGCTGCCCGAAACCCCAAGTAAAACACAAACTAACAGAGTGTCAGTTTATGCGGTGCTTTATTCAGGGCCCGGGGACCTGCGGACTCGCGTCCCAAGTCAGGATCCCGCTGGTTCCCTTTTTAGAGGGTTTTTTATACCCTTTTTACAAATGGTTTATGTGCAGAAGTACACATTCTTCTGTAGATACATTCACCTTGAAGATAGCATTTTGGCGTCATAAATCCTACATGGTTGCTTATCTTAGGACTATAGTGTTCTCCTCCTCAATCTCTCTCTGGCGCCACTGCCTCAGGACTATAGTGTTCTCCCCCTCAATCTCTCTCTTATGCCACTGCCCACCACCAGTACTTTATTTATGTTTAGACTTTAACCTTATCACTAACGGTTCTGCATGCTCTTAGCACAGCACATTCCTAAGTTAGTTTCCCAGGGCCTACTCTGGGGACTGCAGTCTTCAAGCCTTAGCATTACTACTACTATTATGGTTTATACACTTTATATTCTAATATTCAGGATTTCTAGTCCATACGGTAACAACTCCCCCCTTTTGAGCATTCTTCAGAGCCTTCTGCAAGGATGCTCAATTCTTCCAAGTGATAGTTTCCAGATATGATGGTGGAGGGTTGTTTCAGGAAGTTGGTTGAATCACTTCTTTTCGAGTCAGGGCCTTCATGATTTGCCGTGTATGTGTTCCTTCTTTAGCAATTATTCCTAAAAGACACCTATACATAATCACAATTACTACAATGATCATTACAATCATTATTCCATTTTGAATAATTGAGGATAACCAACCAGAGACCTGGATTCCTAAAGAACTGAATAAAGCTCCAACCCAATTTTGTTCTGCATTCTTTTGTACTTCATGTATGTTTAGTTCAATTCGCTCCAATTGACCTATATCCTTTTCTACTTCCTTCGTGACATTTGGGATATGTACACAACAGTGATCATCCCTTCCTTGTAAATATCCACAAACTCCGTGTTCCTTTAATAAGAGCAGATCTAATGCCATTCTATTCTGGATTGTCATCCTGGTTGTGGCTTGTAATTGTATATTAAGATCTCTAAATCCCTTCTTTGTTACTGCTGCCAATCTTTCTGTCTGCTCTAGTAATTTATATAACATTTCCCGGTTTCTATATGTAGATACAGGTGCAAATAAGGATTCAAGCATCCAACCGAATTTTACACTTTCCCCCGGTTCGTGCCATTCATTCTCTAGATTTTCTGCTTCGACTATCTCAGGGCTTAATCCCCTTTTCGTCCTTTTCTCTTGGTCCTCCTTGGTTAATTTGGACTGTTTCCAAAATGGACATAAGGCTGGTATCCCTAACGTTATTTGAGTAATCGGACCACCTATCGGTAAATGTGTAGTCCATTGGCCATGTCCCATTACCCAGACTGAATTTCCGGGGCTTCGTACTGTGGTTGATTGACAATCTTTCCGAGCTCCTTTTAATTCTTCCGTTATTGTATGGTTGTATCTCTGACATTCACATCCCCATTTCAACAACACCCGAACGGGTACCAATCCAATTTGGGATTCTGGGGTATCACAGGTTATGACTTTACTACAGTTCCAACCTGATATTTGGGCTAGTCTGCTGTGGTGCACTGTTTCAACTTCGAGGGCCCCTGGATGTTCCTGTTTTCTTGACCACTCGATACACCAGTGTATTGATCCGATATAACTATAGGGTTCGAGTAGGCTAGGACCCCAAATTGCTTTCCATTGCTCCCACTCTTCTTTCCCTTCCTGACACACTATCTCATGATAATAATCTACTACAGGTTTTCTTCTTTTCTGATTTACTTCAAATGTGCACCACCCAACATTGTTGTATTGACCTATTTCAGTGAATACAGAATTTGGTAATTTTAAACATTCCGATCTTTGCCCTGGGGTTGACCACCGTCTTCCATAGGTATAAACCTCTTCTACTATTCTAGTGCGATTTCGTAGCTCTCTGTGGCATTTCCTCGTTCCATTTACTATTTTTGGGGGCATTTCTCCTAATGGGATGATTCCCCACGGTATAGGGTCACTTGCTGCCTTTGGCAAGGGCAAACACGCTGTTATCGCTGTTACATTTTGCATTTTCCCAAAATCCCTAATTAATCCCACTACCAAATTCTCTTGCCCCAATTCCTGTTTCTCATTTTCCATTTCTTTTGCTTGTTGGACCATTCTAGTTTTTCTCATCCTGCAAAGATTCCCTAATTTAAGAGTACAATTGATTCTCAATGAAGGACCATCCCACATGTCAATTCTCATACTTGTGGGTGTTACTTGTATTGGATAAGAATGCCCTTCTGTCTTAAAACCCTCCACCAAAATTTTACATCTAAGTTCCCATAATCGAAACTTTCCCTAATCCATACCATGCATGAAAATTGACCAACCTGGGCTTTTTGCAAGTGTGAGATCATTAGGGTAGTATTACCTTTCTGCTGTTTCATATCCCAAATTGTCACAATTTCTTCTGAAAATACCTTATTTGTAGTGATCAATTTCCATTTCGTCTTTACTTCATCGAATCCAGCTCCCTGGTTATCAGAAAACAAACAGGTTAGATTTACATTTGCCCCTTGTGGTACAATCACTGTTGGTTTAGGGACAGTAACTTTAACAAAGGCATCTCCGATACGAGCAATGCTCAACATTAACATCGCAATCAAGGCCTTGCCCTGAACACCAGTTTTGTGTCGGTTAGAGGTTGGACTTCCCATCGTGACGGGACTTTCTTGATTCGGGTGTAGTGTATCCAATTGTCGATCCCTTGGACCTTTACGGCTGTGTATGTAGTCATAATCACTTGTCGGGGGCCGTCCCATGTTTCTTTTAGTGGTTCCACATTCCAGTTTTTAATGTAGACTTGGTCTCCAGGCTGTATATCGTGGACGGGATTCTCCAGAGGCAAAGGTCGATTCCACTGCAACGCCCCCCGTAGTGCTGTAAGAGTCTTATTGAGAGACAAAATGTAATTTACCAGTACCTGATCTCCCACCACATTAGGGTCCCCTTTGTAAGTTGCAGCATGATAGGGTTTGCCGTATAAAATTTCATACGGACTTACTCCTACCTTGTCTCTAGGTTTGATTCTGACCCTTAACAGAGCTAAAGGTAATGCTTGAGGCCATTGTATCTTTGCTTCTTGGCAGATTTTCTTAATTTGGCCTTTTAGTGTCTGATTCTTTTTTTCTACTTGTCCACTAGACTGAGGTCTCCAAGGTGTATGGAGATTCCATGTTATCCCAAGTACCTTAGCCACTTCTTGCACTATTCCTGCCACAAAATGAGGTCCCCTATCAGAGGACATCCCTAGTGGGATTCCAAACCTAGGGATGATTTCTCGAAGTAAAGTTTTAATCACTTCTTTTGCTTGGTTTGTTCTACATGGGAATGCCTCTGGCCAGCCTGAGAAGGTACATACATAGACTAAAACATACTTATACCCCTGTGCTTTTGGTAATTCTGAAAAATCTATCTGCCAATAATCTCCTGGCTGTGGGCCTATTTGCAATTTTCCCATTTGCACTTGCCTACGTGTCATTGGGTTGTTCTTAATACAAACTGGACACATTGCATTGATCCTTTTGGCCATTGTTAACATCTGATTGGAGATTATTTCTTGTTTTAGAAATTGCACTAAAGCTTCTGCTCCCCAATGGCATTTGTTATGTTCAATTTCTAATATCATTCTCATTATTTTTGTTGGCAATATCACTTGTCCTACGGCAGTTACATACCATCCAGCCGCATTCTTCTTAGCTTGTACTAGCCGTGCTAATTTTTCGTCTTCTGGTAGGTATACTGGTACTTCGTCCATGAAAGCTTCCGCAGGGTTGGTACGTGCTGGTAGCAACGCCATTTGGGTCCATACCTCGCGAGCAGCCTGTCTGGCTGCTCTGTCAGCCAGACGATTTCCCTGGAATGCTCTTTCTTCTCCCTGCTGGTGTCCTTTTACATGCATTACTGCTACCGCCTGGGGCTTATGTACTGCTTCCAGTAGTTGCACAATTTGTTCTCGGTGTTTGATTGACGAACCCTGTGAATTTAATAGTCCTCTCTCCTTCCATAATGCCCCATGTACATGTATTACCCCAAATGCATATTTAGAATCAGTCCAAATATTTACTCTTTTCCCTTGACTCAATTCCAAGGCTCGGATGAGGGCTTGGATTTCAGCTTTTTGTGCTGATGTTCCGGGAGCCAAGGCTCTGGCTTCTATAACCTGTCTTAGAGTTACCACTGCATACCCGGCGTACCTGGTTCCATTCTCCACGAAACTAGATCCATCGGTATACAGCTCCCATTCAGGTTCGTCTAAGGGCTCATCCTTTAGATCCTTGCGGGTAGCGTATACCTGTTCGATGGTCTCCACACAGTCGTGTACCAGGTTGCCTTCTTCTTGGGTGGCTCTAAGAAATTCGGCTGGATTGAGATGGTTAGTTACCTTCATTTCAACATCATCGTGTTCCCTAAGGATTGCCTGGTATTGCAGCATACGGCTGGAGGAGAGCCAATGTCCCCCTTTTTGTTCCAAAACTGCTATTACCATATGTGGGACAAACACTTCCATTTTCTGCCCCATAGTTAGTTTTCTAGCTTCTTGTATCAGAAGCACTGTTGCAGCAACAGCTCTAAGGCAGCCAGGCCATCCAGTGCTTACTGGATCCAGTTGTTTTGAGAAGTACCCCACCGGGCGCTTCCATGTTCCCAATTTTTGTGTCAACACCCCAATCCCCAGTCTTTGCCTCTCATTTACATATAGCTGAAAGGGTTTTGTGAGATCTGGCAACCCTAATGCAGGTGCCTCTTTTAGGGCTTGCTTCAAGTTCTGAAATGCCTTTTCTTGTATTTTATTCCATTTAAATTCAGGATTCTTGACTGCCTCATACAGAGGTTTTGCTTTTAGTCCAAATTCTGGAATCCACAACCGACACCACCCTGCCATTCCTAAAAAGGACCTTAACTCTTGTGAATTTCGAGGTGTTGGTATAGCACATATGGCCTGGATCCGGTTCACCCCTAATTTCCGAACTCCTTGTGATATCTCGCATCCCAAATAAATGACTTGTGTTCTTACCAGCTGGGCCTTTTCTTTTGACACTCGGTATCCAGCTTGTCCGAGCATGTTGAGGAGTTCAATGCTGAGTCTGCGACAGATGTCTTCTTCTGTTGAGGCTAGAAAAATATCATCTACGTACTGTAAAAGAATAAATGAGGAAGGTGACTCCTTTACCTGAGTTAGTCTCCATTCTTCTAGTTCCCGGGCTAATTGGTTTCCGAAGATGGTTGGAGAATTCTTGAATCCTTGTGGTAAGCGTGTCCAGGTGAGCTGTCTTTTCCGTCCTGTAGCAGGATTTTCCCATTCGAAAGCAAAAATTTTCCTACTTTCAAATGCCAAAGGGATACAGAAGAATGCATCTTTCAAGTCAATTACTGTGAACCATTTAAATATCTCCGAGACAGCTGTTAGCAATGTATATGGATTTGCTACTACTGGATGAATATCCTTTGTTATATTATTAATTGCCCTCAGATCTTGAACTAACCTGTACTTACCATTGGACTTCTTTACCGGAAATATGGGGGTATTGAATTCTGATTCACATTCCTGTAATATCCCTAAACTGACAAACTGATCTATTAAGGGTGCTACTCCTTTCCGAGCCTCCAGTTTCAGAGGGTACTGCCTTATCCGTACGGGTTGTGCTCCTTCCTTCAATTCCACAACTACCGGTTGTGCTGCTTTTGATTTTCCAGGAATCCCTATTTCCCATACCCATGGTACCACAGCCTGTTCTATTTCTGTGGGGATTTCTGTTGCCTCTACTTCTTTCACTGTAAATAATTTGGCTATATTATCTTCTGGAATTTCTAATTTTACTCTTCCTTTTTCAAAGATTATTTTTGCCTCTAACATTGATAACAAATCCCTCCCTATTAATGATTCTGGGCTATTTGGCATATATAAAAATTGATGATCAAATTCTTTCCCCCCAAACTTTATATCCAACGGACGTAAAAATGCCCTTTCTTCCACCTGTCCTGTAACCCCTACCACCCGAATGGTAGAATCACTTAGAGGTCCTAATTTGGTGTTAATAGCAGAATATGTAGCCCCCGTATCTACTCTAAATTCCAATGGTTCCCCGTCTACTTCTAAGACTACCTTCAGATCCCGATCTAGTCAGCTTTGATTCTGGTAGCTTCCCATCATAAAGGCTTGGGCGACACCTTGTGGCCCTCCACGAACTGCACGTGAATTATTTATCAACCCCTCCCCGCTATTCAGCCCGAATCCCATACCTTGATTAAGTGGACATTCGTTTTTCCAGTGTCCTCTGTTCTTGCACAAGGCACACTGATCCAATCCCAATCTCATTCTTCCTTGTCCCATTTGTAATTGGTTTGGGAATCCCCTTCCACCCATCGAAATTCCTCCCCTAGCCATTCCTCGCCCCCGTCCGCGCCCCCGGCCACCTCCCCACATACCATTCCCCGTTATCTGCTGTAGTACTGCCAACATACTAGCTTGTTGCTTCTTAGCAGTCTCTTTTTCCCTATTATTATATACCTTCCACGCAACTTCTAAAAGTTTATCCAAATTCCGTGTATCTTCCCCTTCTAATTTCTGCAACTTTTTCCGAATATCCTCTTGGGATTGTCCCATAAAAATTAAAGCTAGCTGCAATTTCCCTGATTCCCCTTCAATTTCCAAACTGGTATATTTTCGAGCAGTTTCCTTAAGCCTTTCTAAGAAAGCTGACGGGGACTCATTTTTCTCCTGCTTTACTGAATACAGCTTGGACCAGTTTAACGTCTTAGGTATCCCGCTCCGTATTCCTTCTATCAACAATTCTTGATAAGCCTTAAGTCTATGGTAACCCCCTGTTGAATTAACATTCCACTCTGGATCCTCCCGCGGCACCAAATCGTTTAATGTACCATCCGCTATTTGCAACCTAATCATTTCTCGTGCCTTTTCCCTCATAGCTCTAAACACCATCTCTTTCTCAGTAGAGTCCATTATTGTATCCAGTAAGACCTGTAAATCATTCCAGTCTGGATTCTGTGTTTTAATCACCATTTTCACTACCCTTGCCGCCCGTTCAGGATCCTCCCGATAAGCCCCCACAGACTGCTTCCAAATTAACAAATCATTAGGAGAAAAAGGAACTTTCACCATTACTCGTTCCCCGTGGGGTCCGACCGCTTCCCGCAACGGAGCCATCAATTGTGCATCCCTTTTTCCCTTCTTCTCCCGCCCGCTACGGGTCCTTTCACATAGAGGAGTACGCGGCTTATCAACGACTTTTCCTTTCTCTAAATCCCCCCCTTTTTCTTCCTCATTCACCTCTTCGTCCGACTCACTCGATTCACTCTCTTCCGGGGGGGGTGCACTAGGTGCTACCAACAGAGAAACATCCTCCTCAGGGTCTGACAACTTAACAGAATACTCCTTCCCTTTCTGCCACCCTTTGCAGCCCGCACAACCATCTGTTGCTGTTTTTAAGACCATGATGCCACACTCCTTCTGCCACTCTGGCTTATTTTTCAAATAATAAAACAAATCAAGATACGGGATTTCTTCCCATTTCTCATTATTTTGTAAGAAATGCATAAGAGGAGTTATAATATCAGGATTTAGAGTACCATTTCGGGGCCATTGCATACCCTCAGGTTCGTATTGGGGCCACACATGATTACAAAAATCAATCAATTTCTTTTTACTCAGTTCTTGACCAAATTTCCCCACCTTCCAATGTTGCAACAAACAGCCCAAGGGTGAATCATTCGGAATTTCCATCCCCGAACTAGCCAGAACTTTAAAGGTTTTAAAAGGCATCATAACACTCACACTCACACACTTTACTATTATTTCCACACTCACACACCCTTTACCACAATTCTTGCCTTCCTCGTCGCCGCGAGTGGCAAGTGCTGGATCTGCGCAATCACTGTTGCGTCTGACGACCAGCGCCTAGGCTTCCTTTTCCACAACCTTTAAGACGTCCTTTGCCCCCGGTGCGGGATCACCGTCCTGTCTTAATCGGCGGGCTTTCCCTTTCAATAAAGAATAAAGCACCTTGCGGGCTTACCTCACAGTCGTCCGTCAGGCGCGGGGTCGGGCACGGGTTGATGTCTCCCCAGAAATCACCTGGTGCCGGCGTGGAGTAGATCAGCTCGCGAACCGCCCCTGCCGCCCCCAGAGTCCTGCCGCGGTCGCCAAAACTGCTGCCCGAAACCCCAAGTAAAACACAAACTAACAGAGTGTCAGTTTATGCGGTGCTTTATTCAGGGCCCGGGGACCTGCGGACTCGCGTCCCAAGTCAGGATCCCGCTGGTTCCCTTTTTAGAGGGTTTTTTATACCCTTTTTACAAATGGTTTATGTGCAGAAGTACACATTCTTCTGTAGATACATTCACCTTGAAGATAGCATTTTGGCGTCATAAATCCTACATGGTTGCTTATCTTAGGACTATAGTGTTCTCCCCCTCAATCTCTCTCTTATGCCACTGCCCACCACCAGTACTTTATTTATGTTTAGACTTTAACCTTATCACTAACGGTTCTGCATGCTCTCAGCACAGCATATTCCTAAGTTAGTTTCCCAGGGCCTACTCTGGGGACTGCAGTCTTCAAGCCTTAGCATTACTACTACTATTATGGTTTATACACTTTATATTCTAATATTCAGGATTTCTAGTCCATACGGTAACACCGGTGGGTGCCGGCAGAGCCCCGGCGGGGCCCGGGGGGATGCGGGTCCCCCCGCGGTGGGGGTTGGGCTTCCCGGGCCGGGCCCTGCGAGCTGTGCCGGGGCCAGGTGGGGAGCGCGCGGGAGCGGCGGGATCGGCGGGGGGACACCGGTTTGGGGGAGCCCCGGGAGAGCCGCGGCTTCCCTGAGCGGGAGCCCAGAGACAGGAGAGCCCCAGAAGGGCAAAGCGGGGAGCCCGAGAGGGGGGGACCCCTGGGATTGCCGGGACCCCGGCGGGGGGTGCTGGGGCTGGAGGGGCGGCATGGCCGGGAAAGGGGTTCGGGGGTGCGGGAGCCGGGAGTGGCTGCTCCCAGTATGAGCCCAGTTGCTCCCACTATGAGCCCAGTTGCTTCCAGTGTGAGCCCAGTTGCTCCCCCCGTGTGGTTCCAGTTTCCTCGGAAGTCCCAGTATGAGCCCAGTCACTCCCAGTCATTTCCTATTATGATGCAGTTGCCCCCAGCTCGGTCCCAATTGCTCCCATTTTGCTCCAGTGTGTTCCCAGTTCTCCCAGTTTCCCCTAGCACAGTCCCAGTCACTCCCAGTACAATCCCAGTATGAGTCCATTATGATGCCAGTCTCTGCCAGCAGGGTCCCAGTGACTGACACTTCCCCCAGTTGCCCCAGCACGGTCCCAGTTTTTCCCCCAGGACATTCCCAGTCGCTCCCACTTAGGTCCGAGTCACCACCCCTATATTTCAGACTCTCCCAGTATATCCCAGTTGCCCTGAACAATCTTGTAGTCCTTCCCAGCCACTCCCAGTTCCCTCAGCATGGATCACTTGCCCCCAGTTTGATTCCCAGTTGCTCCCAGTGTGTGTGCAGTGTGCTCCCAGCATGGGCCCGGTAGCTCCCAGTAACTGCCAGTCAGGGTCCAGTCACACCCACTCTAATCCCAGTATGACTGTACACACTCCCAGTATGATCCCAGTATGGTCCCCATCACTTGCAGTCTAATTCCAGTTACTCCCAGTCTGATGCCAGTGGTCCCCACTGTGGTCCCAGTTGCTCCCTGTCAATGCCAGCATGACCCCAGTAGCCTCCAGTATAATCCCTGTGCCTGCCTGTCTCTCCCAGTATATCCCAGTCACCCCCAGCATGGTGCCAGTCACTCTCACTTCTTCCCAGCTGCTTTCAGCAGGATTCCAGTTGTTCACAGCCACTCCCACTCCATCCCAGTATGATTCCAGTCACCCTTGATGTGATCCCAGTCTCAGCCAGCATGTACCCAGGTGCTGTCACTGTGATCCCAGTATGATCCCAGTTGCTGCCAGAACAGTTCCAGTTGCTCCCAGTTCTTACCAGGATGATCTCTAGAATAGCCCCAGTCTCTCTCAGCAATGTCTCACTTTCTGCCAGTGTCCCCCAGTGTGGTTCCAGTCTCCCCAGTATGGCACCAGCTGTCCCCAGCTTTGTCCCAGCTGTTCCCAGTGTGATTCCAGTTCCCCCAGTACGGTTACAGACACTCTCATTATATCCCAGTTGCCCCAGTAAGGTTCCAGTTCGCTCAGAATGATTCCAGTCTTTCCCAGTTACTGACAATTGTATCCAGCCCGATCCCAGTTTCTCTCAGTTGTCCATGCTCCCTGTCACTCCCAGTCTGGGCCCAATTGCACTCAGTCACTCCCAGTATGGTTCCAGTCTCTCCCAGTACAATCTGCTGTACCCAGTCCCCCCCCAATATGGTTCCAGTTATCTCCAGTATGACCACAGTCACTCGCAGATCCTCCCAGTATTATTCCAGTCATGCCCAGAGTGACTCTCTGTCACTCCCATTGTGGGCCCAGTTGCTCCCAGTTACTCCCAATATGGTTCCAGTTGTGGCCAGCACTTTTCCTGTCACTCCCAGTCTGCTTGCAGTATGATCCCAGTCATTCTGGGATATTCCCAGTACTATTCCAATCACTCCCAGTATGATTCCAGCTAGTTCCAGTTACTCTCATTTCCCCTCACTGTGGTTTCAGTCTCTCCCAGTGTATCCCAGTTGCCGCCAGCACGTTCCCAATCACTCCCAGTTGTCCTCAGCTGCTTCCAGACTGATCCCGGTTGCTCACAGCCTCTCCCAGTCACCCTCAGTGCAGTCCCGGTTGCTGCCAGTATGATCCAGTAAGATGCCAGTCTCCCGCAGCATGGTTCCAGTTGCTCCCAGTTCCAGTGCGATCCTAGGTGCCCCTAGCATAGTCCCAGTCACTCCATAGATGATCCCAGTCCCTCCCAGCATGATCCCAGTCATGCTCAGTTGCCCCCAGTATAGAGTAGTAGCTCCCACTGACTCCCCAGTATCCCTCAGTGTGTTACAAGTTCTCCCAGCATGGTCCTGGTTTTTCCCAGTGTGGTTCCAGTCACTCCAGTAAGGTGACAGACGCTGCCAGTATATCCCAGTTGCTCTCAGCATGCTCGTAGTCATTCCCAGTGGCTCCCAGTGTCCCCAGTAAGGTTCCCCCCGGCCCAGCGGGTGGGAGCAGCCGAGAGCCCCGCGCTGCCCATCCCGACCTGTCCCGGCTCCATCCCCGCTCCTCCCGCGGGCTGCGAGGGCTTCGGGAACGGCCCCGAGGGTGTCGCTGCTCCTGGGGGAGGAGGAGGAGGGATGGAAGAGGAGGGATGAAGGAGGAGAGCGAGAAGGGATGGAAGCAGGGGAAGGAGGGAGAGTTAGGGAGGAGGAGGAGGAGGGATGGAAGAGGAAAGACAAAGGAGGATCAAGAAAAGGAGGAGGAGGAAGGAGGTCGAGCGCTCCCTGAATTCATAGGTCCCCCATCCTTGGGACCATCGCCCCCACAGGTGACCAGGGAGGGGGAGCTCGGCCCAGATATCCCAGGGGGTCCCTGGGTTGGGTTTGTTTTGAAGGGATGTTTGGAGAATGCAGAACTGCAAAGCTGAGCAGAAAATGCCCCATGAGGGGACACTGGTGGGTCCCCAGGAGGTGTTTTTAGGGTGTCCTGGTGGCTGTGGCAGCAGAGCCCTGGTAGAGAGCAGGGGCATGTGGGGTCTCCCCTGCAGTGGGGGTTGTGTCTGCCCTAGTTGGGCACCGTCACCTCCAGCCCAGAGCCAGGGGCTGCGGGACCCCGAGGGAGAGCCAGAGGGGGGAACCTGGGGACCCCCAGAGTGGGGAGAGTGGAGAGGGGCAATACCAGGACATCAGGGAACCCCGGGAGTCTGGAGGAGCAGAGCCCTGTGTCCCCCAGGCCCCCAAAGTGGGGAGCCCAGAGAGGGGGGAGCGCCGGGATTTTGGAACCCTCAACAGCCTGGAGAGGGGCAGGGGGGACTCCCTGGACCCCCTGCACCCCAAAGCAGAGAATAAGGGGAGAAGGGACCCCTAAACACCCAGCATCCCTAAATGGGGAGACAGAAGAGGGGGGAGCTTTTTGGATTGCTGGGACTCCCAGCAGACTGGGGAGGGCGGGGACCGAGTAGATGGGGGACCCCCAATACAAGCGTGACCCCCAGCAGCTGGGACTGGGGGGAACCCCCAAACACCAAAGGGGAGGGACCATTCCCAGGAACCCCTGGGAGGCATTTTCAGGGCTGAATGTTGGTGTTTGGGAGGTTTTATGGACCCGAGATGCTCGGGGACTTGTAGAGATGGAGTTGGGCAGGAGGAACCCGCAACACAACGCGCTCATCCCTTGTTTTTCCCCAAACCAGGATTTCCCATTCCCAACCCTTGGCCCGATGGAGAAGGAGGAGGCTGCGAGGAAGAGGAAGATGTCCCAGGAGCCCCAGGCAGGTGAGGAGGAAGTCAGTGCCCCTTTCCCCCTCTGTCCTGCTCCATCTCCCAGCCCAGCACGGCCCCCGGCTGCAGGACAACCCCGCTGCTGACGCCGTCCTGCCGGGGACGCGCTGGGGGGATCTCCTTCCCCTTCCCTCTGGCACGGAGGCAAATCCCATCCTCTGCTTGTCCTTCCTGCCCCAGACAAGGAGCTGAGCACGGAGAGCAGGGAGGACAAATCCCCGCGGCAGAACCTCGTGGAAGAGGCCGTTTGGAGCGGCTCCACGGCGCAGGAATGCAACGGGGAGGAAAAGCCGCGGAGATCCCGCACGAGGAGGGGCTGCAAACGCAGATGGCGGGGATCTGAGGAGGAAAGCCCCAGCCTGGGCCGGGGGGGCAGCTGGAGATGGAGCCAGAGCTTGGAGCTGGTGGTCCATGAGCAGATTGGTGATGGGGAGAAGCCCCACAAGTGCTCGGAGTGTGAGATGAGCTTCAGATGGAGGAACAAACTGATCCGCCATCAGAGGATCCACACTGGGGAGAGGCCCTACAAGTGTGAGCAGTGTGGGAAGAGCTTCACTGAGCGCAACACATTGATCTGCCACCAGAACATCCACACTGGGAAAAGGCCATACCAGTGTGGGGAGTGTGGGAAGGCCTTCAGGCAGCGTTCCCATCTAATCTGCCACCAAAAGATGCACACTGGGGAGAGACCCTACGAGTGTTCCAAGTGTGGGAAGAGGCTTACCACCAGCTCCCATCTCCTCAGGCACTTCCAGACACACAGGGAGGAGAGGCCTTTCCAGTGCTCCGACTGTGGGAAGGGCTTCAGGCGAAACTCCCACCTCACCAGACACCGGCGCATCCACACTGGGGAGAGGCTCCACGAGTGTGAGGAGAGTGGGAAGATCTTCATTGTGTGTGACAAATTAATCTGCCACCAGAAAATCCATACTGGGAAAAGGCCATAAAGTTTTGGGGATTCAGGCAGCGTTCCAACCTGATCTGCCACTGAAAGATCCACACCAGGGAGAGCCCCTTTGAGTATCCTGAGTGTGGGACAAACTTCTCTCAGAGCTCAGCTTTGAACAGACACCAACAGAGGCAGCATTAATGCAATCCCTGTAAATCCCCCTAGTGCAAGAACAACTTGTGTGCTGCTCCAACTCCATCCCCCACTGCAGAACTCACGTTGAGCAGAGCCCTGGTGACCCACATTCTCTGGGATCCATCTGGGGAAGACACCTGGCTGGTTATCCTTTTGTTTTGGCCTTAGTTTTTCTCTCTTCTCCATTTCTTTTCACACCAAAAGCCAAGAGGATTTAGGTCACCTAAAAACCTCTCAAATCCCTCTGAAAGTACCTCAATTTTAATCCAAAATGGCTCAATCCAACTGCAAAGTGGATCCTCAAAACAAATCAATTCCCCAGGAACCTTACTGGATTCCACAGCCACCAGGGTGAGAAGGGGTTGGAAGGAGATTGGGAGAAGTGGGATCCAAATTTGGAGCGCTGGGATTGGGATTGTGTGGGGCTGGCTGCCAAGGGATGGATTGGATAGTAAATAAAAGTTTCACAATTCCTGATTTCTGTCCCATTCACTTCCAGTCAGTTGCAGTTCTGTTTTCAGTGGCACCTTCTCACCTGATTGTGTTTGTGTCCTCCTTTCTCTCCTGTCTCTCTCTGCCTGCTCTGTTTCTGTCTCAGGGTCTCCCTTGACCCAGGGCAGCTCCCACCAAAGACCCTCCCCTGATTTAATTCCCCATGCAGGAGCTCCAACAGCCATGGGTGAAGTTAGGAAGGCTGGCAGTGAAATGTCCCTGTAAAATTTTGCTGCACTTGGCTTTTGGCCCCTTCTGAAGAGCTTTGCCTTCAAGGGCAGGAACATCTTTTCCTGGCTGGGAACTGGAATTCCAGACCCTGGCAGTGTGAGCCGTGCAGGAGCATCCAGACTGGGATCATGGGGGCTGGGATTGTACAGACTGGGATCACATGGGCTGGGATTGTACAGACTGGGATCACATGCACTGGGACCATATGGACTGGGATGGCTGCACCAGAACGATGGGAACCGAGGCTGTCCCGCCCCACCCAGGGGTCCCTCCCGGTCCTGCCCAGTCCCGTGCGGGGGCGCAGCCAAAACTCCCCGGAGTGAACGCGGAGATCCCGGAGCGCTCCCGGTGTCGGTCTCTATCCCGGTGCTGGTCTGGGTCTCATTCTCAGTCCTACAGTGGTCCCAGTCTCAGTGCCAGTGCCGGTTCTTGTTTCAGTCTTGGTCTTGGTCTAATTTGTGGAGTGGTCTCGGTCTAATTCGTGGAGTGGTCTCGGTCCCAGTGTTGGTGCTGGTGCTGGTGTTGATCCTGTTGTGCTCCCAGTGCCAATCTCAGCCTCAGGCCCGGTCCCAGAGAGGTGCCAGTCTCGGTGTTGGTGCCGATGTCAGTCTCTGTGCTTGTTCTGGTCCCACTCTGTCTCAGTCCCAGAGTTCTCACAGTGCCAGTGCTGGTACCAGAGCCGTTCTGGAGCCCTCCCAGTGCCGGTTCCTGTGTCAGTGTGGGCCTCAGTTTTGGTCTCAGTGCCAGTTCTGGTGCTGGTCACAGTCTCAGTCTCGGTCTTGGTCCTAGTCCTAGTTCCAGTTGTGGAGTGGTGCTGGTCTCAGTTCCGGTGTTGGATCTGCTCCCACTCTTGGTCTCGGTGTCCATTCTGGTTTTGGTCTCATTCTTGGTGCTGATGCCATTTCTTGTTACAGTCTTGGTCCCAAAGATTTTAGGCCTATTTGGGTGATTTTATACCAAACTGGGCAGGTTTAGGCTGGATTTTAGGCCACTTTTGGACTCTGCAAGGCTCATGTGTATGATTTTAGATCGCCTTTGTGTGGAGTTGAGGCCCGTTTGGCTGATTTTAGCCCAAACCTGTTAGATTTAGGCTGGATTTCTGATCTTTTCTTGGAGATTTTAAGCCAAACCAGAGCCTTTTGGGACTGCGTGGCCCTTTGGCCTCGATCCTTCCCCTCACAGTTCCCGCCCTTTCCTTGGCCCCGCCCCTTTCCCTCTCAGTCCCTGCCCTTTCCTTGGCCCCGCCCCTTTTCCCTCACAGTCCCCGCCCTTTCCTTGGCCCCGCCCTTTCTAGTCACAGCCCCGTCCATCTTTAGCCCCGCCCCTTTCTTTCCGACCGAGCCCATGTGTTCACCACGCCCCTTTCCCCTCCAAGCCCCGCCCATCTCAGGGCGCGTTCCTCTCGCGCATGCTCAGAACACTCGGAGGTGCCTTCCGGGCGCCGCCATCTTTGCTCCCTGTCTGCCTGCCCGGCTTCAGCATGTCCGAGAGCTACGGTGGGGCTGGGGGGATCTATAGGGGATCTATAGGGGATCTATTGGGGACTGAGGGGGGGTCTGAGGATTTCTATAGAGGATTTGGGCTTGCTAATAGAGGATTTGGGGTCTCTGGGGGGTCCCTTATGGGTGATTGATAGGTCTATCCGGCATCTATAGACCACTGGTGGAGGTTTTACAGCCCTGGGGGGACTCTGGGGGACTTTATAGGGGATTTGGGCTGCTCTGGGGCTCCCTAAATGGGGTCTGGGAGGTCTACAGGGGAGCTGTAGGGAACTGGGGATCTGTATATGGGATTTGTGTTTGTCTCTAGGGGATTTGGGGGACTCTGGGAGGTTCCTAAAAGGGGTCTGGGAGGTCTATAGTGGATCTAAAGGGTCCAGGTGGGTTTCAGGCTCTCTAGGGGAATTCTAGGATTCTTAAAGGGAGTTCTTGGGAATTTTGTGCTCTGTCCAGGGAATTACTGGGGTTCCTGTAGGGAATTCTGTGGCTCCTATTGAGGATTTTTGGGAATTTTGGAGTCCTTAAAGGAAATGTGGCGGTCACTTGGGAACTTTGGGTTCCCCATAAGGAAACGTTGGTGTAATTAAAGGGAATTTTGTAGTGTTGGAGTTGTAGTTTTGTAGTTGTTTGGAGTTTTTCGGTGCATATTGAGAATTGTGAGAATTGTGGGGTCTCCACCGGGATTTTGTTTTAATTTTGGGTCCAAACATGGGACTATTTAGGTCCCTATTGGGAAGTTTTGAAATTTTGGGGTCCTCAAATGTAATTTTGGAGGTTTCCCTAGAATTTTTTTGGGTTCCCTATTGTTATGAATGTTATTTTTTTTTTCCAATTTATCAAGCAGCAAGATTAAATGCAGCAGCAAATTTTTAATAGTAACAATTATAAATGTATACAATTAAAGTATTGGAGATCAATACAATCGAAGTATTGAATCCATATATTTTAGGATAAGTAAAATTTGGCAGTAAGTATTTTAGTATAATTGAGGTTCATATAAAGCATGAGCAAAACCGACCAGGGAGGGCCCCCCCCAACCGGGGATACGGGGAGGGACTCGCCCCTCCTCACGTACCAAAGCATCAAGGCTAACAATCCCCCTTATATACTATATGCTACACAAGTGTCTGGAAAACTCCTCCTAGTTTCTATTCCTAAAGTCTACGTCACTGTGTGTACGGAGCATGCTCTACTGATGGGTTAGGGGGTCTCTCATCCTTTTGAGGGTTTTATTTCTGATGAAGGCTCGTCGTCTTCATCAGTGACCGAGCTGTGACCTGCAGGTAGTGCATGCTCACTATGTGACTGAGCAGATGTTTTCCATAAGACTCTAATTAAATCCCATGCCTGGAATCGTCTCATCTTGGCCCATTTCAAGGTTGAAACTCTATTTCTTGATGGTACTTATCAGACCTTTGTCCTTCTACTATTCCCTTCCAATATCCTTGTTCAACTCCCAATATCTGGAAGATGTCCTTTGACCTGTCTCACCCATCTCCCCACTCATTCTGTAAAAAATGTCTTCTTTTGATCTAAATAAAATTTTGTAAATATAGTTACAATTTATTTAGCACGAATCACATTTATCACACAGTTCGAGCAGAACACTGGAGGCAGTGATGACAGGGCGGACAAACAAGGGAAAGGTGTCTGTGATGCTGAGCACACCTGGATGTGTTTCAGGAATGCAAAGGGCCAAGGGCTGAGCCCCAGCCCCTGGCAAGGCACATCCTGTCCCTCCCTCATTGCTCAGGGCTCTTCCCGGGCCACTGGGCTCTGGGCATGTGCAATGCCAAGGGCAGCACCATGGGGCGGCCCCTGCCAGGCTGCTGAGCAGGGACAAGGAGGCAATGAGGCCCCAGCACAGCAAGGCTCACTTGTCCCCTGCTGGCCTCAGGCCCAGGGCCAGCGTGCATGGCCCAAGTGCTGCAGGAGTTGGCTGTGTCAGGGCCTTTCAGCTGCTGCCCATCCCTGTGCCCTCTGCAGCCCAGGCTGTCCTACGGTGTCCATGCCCTGCGCCTCTGTCCCTGCAGGCTGTCGTCATCCCCCGGCTGCCCCACCTCGCTGGCCCCTTCCTTTGCTGACAGCTCTGCCTCCTGCCTGCCTCTGCCTGCCCACACAAAGCCTTGGGCTGGCCCAGACTCCTTCTGGGGGATGTGTTGCACCACAGCCCTGCCTTGGGAGAGAAATTCCTTTCTCCTTGTGTCCAGTCCTGTCCACATCAATTTCCCTTGGCATTAATTAATTCATTCTCAGGCTGTTTTCTGCTATATCAAAAGGATCCACCATCTCTGAAACTGACCTTCAGCCCCTCCCAGGGCTCTCCTTTGCTCTCCTCAGTCTCCACTCCACTGAGCACAGAGCTCATTTGCCCCTACACAGTGTTCATATGTTTGCAGCTTCCAAACCCCACCTGGGGAGATCTCTGGGCCCTCTTCAAGGTCTTGGCAAAAGAGAACATTCTGCTCATAGTCTAAGAAAATCACCAGACAACAAGGCAGGACCTGTCTGTCCTGGCTACATTTTTCTGGGTGCAGTCCTCGGATAGATGGAATTTTAGCTGTAAAATCCCAATTTTGGCCATTGACACCTCGGTGAGAAGGGCAGTTCTTTTCCACAGGAAGGAAAACACTGAGCCCCATGTTTGGTGGTAGATGAGAGACTGCCTGCAGGAGGCCAAGGCCAGCCAGAGCTGTCTCTCCTGGCAGATTTTGGCTTGAAGAACCCTTGCAGAAAGAGAACATTTTAGGTGGAGTAGCAATTTCAGCCTTGGGCAGCAGGAAAGAGGGATGGTTTATTTCCCTAGGAAGGAAAGCACAGAGCCCCAGTGCTCCAGAGGTTGATGAGAGGCAGCCCTCGACATGCCAGGGTCAGCCAGATCTGCCTTGTGGCCCCCAGGAGGCCAAACCATCCAGACCCATTCCATGTCCCCTTGGTTCCATGAGGCCCTGTAATGTCACAATGTTCTCCTTGCTCCTGAGGTGTCACAATGGCCCCTGGCTTCCATGAGGCCCTGCAGGGTCACAATGGCCCTTTGGTTCTGTGGGCCCCACAGTGTCACAATGGTCTCCATGATTCCATGGGGCCTTGCAGTGCCACAATGATCTCCATGGATCCACGGTGCCCTGCAGGATCACAAGGGCCCTTGGGCTGCACCAGGCCCTGGAATGCAACAATGGCCTCTTGGTTCCACAAAGCCCTGCTGCTTCACACTGGTGCCTTGGGACCATGCAGCCCAGCAGGGCCACAGTGATGTCCTTGGTGCCATGAGGCCCCACAGTGTCACCATGGCCCCTTGGATCCACGGGGTCCCCAAGGTGTCACAATGGTCTCCACAGGAAGGAAACAACCGAGCCCCAGTGTTGCAGAGGCAGATGTGGGGCAGTCACCAGAGGCCAAGGACAGCCAGACTTGATGGTATTTGCAGATTTGTCTGGGAGTAATCCCTGGATATGCAGAATTTTAGAGGTAGAATACCAATTTCAGTATTGACATGGACATCTGGAGGAAAAGGATGGCTCTTTTCCATAGGAAGGAAATCATGGACCACCAGTGTTTCAGGGACAGATGAAAGGCAGCCATCACAGACCCAGTCCAGGCAGACCTCTCTGTTCTGGCAGCTTTAGTCTGAAAGCAATCCTTGGATATAAGGAATTTCAGAGATGGAATCCTAATTTTGGCCATTTCTGCATTGATAAGAGGGATAGTTTTTGCCATTGGAAAAAAAGCACTGAGCCCCAGTGTTCCAAAAGCAGGTATGAGGCAGTCCCCAAGAGACAAAGGGCAGCCAGACCTGTCTGTCCTGGCAGCTTTCACTTGGGAGAAATCCTTGGATGTACAGAGTTTTGGAGGTGGAATCCCAATTTCAGCCACGGCTGCGTGGTCGAGGTGAATGGTTTCACCATAGCAAAGGAAAGTGAGAAGCCCAAGTGTTTTGCAAGAAGATGAGAGGTGGCCACCCTTAGGCCAAGCCAGCCTGACTTGTCTCTCCTGGTACCTTTCATCTGGGAGCTATCCTTGGACATAGGGATTTTTAAAGGTGGAATCTCAATTTTGGTTGTGGATGCCAGGATTGGAAGAAGAGTTGTTCTCATTAGGGAGGAAAGCACAGAGCCCCAATGTTTCAAAGGCAAATGAAAGGCAGCCTTTAGGAAGCCAAGGCCAGCCAGACTTGACAACGATGGCAGCTTTTGTCTGCAAGCTGTCCTTGGATATAGAGAATTCTGGATGTGGACACTCAATTTTGGCTATGGGCGCCTGGACATGAAAGGTGCTTTTTTTCCCGTAGGAAAGAAAACCACACGATCCCACTGTTTCAAAGGCAGATGAGAGGTGGCCTCTGGGTGGCCAAGGCAGTCAGATCTGTCTGTCCTGGCAGATTTCACCTGGGAGCAATACTTGCATCTAAGGAAACTTGGAGCAGGAATCCCAATTTTGGCCATGGGCACCTGGAGGAGAATGACAGTTCTTTTCCATAGGAAGGAAAGCACAGAGCCCCAGAGTGGGAAGACAGATTGAAAGGATAGTACAGAAGGCAATCTCTCCCAAAGAATTACAGCTGTACTGATGACTGAGGAGTGGAAACATCTGTGCCTGCCCAAGGAGTTGGGTTGTTCTAAAAGAGTGGGTTAGCTGGCTGACCCAGAGTCTGCTGCAGTTTGGGATGGAGTCTGCTGGCTGTGCTGTGAGGAGGTAAGGGACATGCAGTCGTGCAAGAGACAGATAAGGTAAGAAGATGTTGTGTGAGGATGTCCTGGGGTACAGTACAAAAATGTGTATTCTATCACCATCTGTTAAAATGTGGTAGGGGTGGTGATCCTTATCTCTGTGGGAGATATCCTCTGCTGATGTGCCATCTGATAAGATCAGGGGGATGATCATCGTTATCTTTTCACAACCCATCCTTCCTCCAGAAGATATATTCTGTTAATGGGCCATTAAGTCCTATTGTTTGACTGATAAAATTACATCATTCCATTGGGAGATGCCCCAGCCAGGGGCAGGAGCCAAGCCTTTCCTACCTAGATAAAAAACTGGGGTTTGAGACGCGAAGGCAGCCCTTTCCACTGGATCCCAGAGGAAAGTTGGACCTTTTCCACATCATCGCTGAATCTTCAAAGGAAAACTGCACCTTCTACAGGAGCACTGCTTCAACTGAACCACATCTGTCATCCAGGAGGACTGCAGACACCATTTATACGGACTGCTACCAACACCCTGACTGACAGGGTGTCAGGTTGTATTTCTGACTGTGTTGGTGGTTGTTTCTTTTATATTATTGCATGTATTTTATTTTTTCTCTTTTCTCCTATTAAATTGTATTACTGACTTGGAGTCTCGCACTGGTTTTACTTTCAAACCAACACATTTATTGGCGCCCAACGTGGAGCAAGAAGGGTCCTGAGAAAAGTCAGTATTACAATTTTTTTTTCTCCATGATTCTCAACATGCTTACATGGGTTTTATATCTTGCTCTCTATATTTTTCCACACATGGGGAACTATCTGCCAGCTGTAATGCTGCTGTGTAGACCAGGATATGGTATAAAAATTGCTTTATTAGCCTATTATGTCTACTGCATGATAACCTCTGAGGCAATGAACATAATTCGGAATATATACTCGACTTTGTTTGCTTGTCCTAGTCTAGGTTGCTACATCCGGGGTTTTAACAATCACACCCAGCCCTTGGGGGGAGGGGTAAAGGATGTTTTTTTCCAGTATTTCCGGCCTGATAAAGTAGTTTTTGGAAATGTTGAGTTCCCGCTGGATGCTAAGGACAGCATAATATTGTTGTTAGTTCTGCTTTGTCTCCTCTGCACAGCCTCCAACATGCTTAGAAACAAAACACTACATGGTGTACTGCAGCGTATTCTTAAGGAAGAGGAAAAAACAAACAAATCAACTTTGTCCACATCTGCACAGAATGTCACAAAGTGGAGAAGAACCAAACACAAAGCAACAGTGTCCGTGTCTACACAGCCAGCCAGAGAGGAGAAAAAAGCCAGAAGCACCATCAGCATCTCCACACAAACCATCACCGAGCCAGAACAGCCTAGACCAGTAGCAGTTGCCCCCGTTCAGAAGAAGAAATCAAAGAGCAAATCAGTTCGCATAGTGACTGACGAGGACGTGGCAGGACCTTCGCACCCAGCGGAAGAGACAGAGCCAGAAATCATCACTCGCTCTCTGTCCCTGGGTGAGCTGTGTGACCTGCGGAGGGAATTCACCCGCCAGACAAATGAGTCCATCTTGACCTGGCTGCTCCGCATCTGGGACGCTGCAGCCAATGACACCATTCTGGATGGATGTGAGGCCAGGCAACTGGGATCTCTGTCCCGGGATGTGGTCATTGACCAGGGGATTGGGAGAACCCAAGAAACTCTCAGCCTCTGGCGGCGACTGCTGACAAATGTGAAGGACAGGTACCTTTGTAAAGAAGATCTCCAGGTGCACCAAGGAAAATGGAGCACAATAGAACAAGGTATCCGATGCCTGAGGGAATTGGCCGTACTCGAGATCATTTTCTCAGAAGATGAGAGATTTCCTAAGAGCCCAGACTGTGTCCGGTGCACGTCACAAATGTGGTTTGAGATTCACACGGCTTGGACCAGAGATGTATTCCCGTTACCTGGCAATGCTGCAGTGGAGGGAAGGTGAGGACATGGTAGGCGTCTTGGCCAATAAACTAAGAATTTATGAGGACACTGTCACAGCCCCATTTCGTACCCGTGTCTCATCCGTGGAAACAAGGCTGGTGGAGCAAGTCCGAAGCTTGATTGAAGAGGACCATCAGAAACCAAAAAAAGAACTTAAGGAAAACAACTACCAGATCTCTCCAGAACCAACAAGAGTTTCTGCCATTAGGAGCTGGTGTTCCTCAGGCAGAGAGAGAGGACACAGTCCACGAGGTAACCTCTGGCTTTTCCTTCAGGAGCATGGAGAAGACATGAGGAAGTGGGATGGAAAACCCACCTCCTCCTTAGCAGCCCAGGTACATGAGCTGAAAAGAGGGACACCTACCCCAAAAAGCTCATCTAGAGTCAATGCTGCTCCAGTCTCTCATGTACAGAACTCCAGACAGTATCAGAATGATGATATGACTGATCCTCTTGAAGGAACCTCAAGAACCTATTTACAGGGAGAGAGCAACATGTACCAAGATCAGGAATAGAGGAGCCCTGCCTCTAGCCAGGTAGAGGAGAGGGATAATCGGATCTGTTGGACTGTGGATCCGATGGCCTGGCACATCCGACCCACAAAAACATAAGGCTTTGGTTGACACTGGTGCCCAGTGTACTCTGATGCCATCAAAGTATGTAGGAGAAGAATCCACCTCTATTTCTGGGGTAACAGGAGGATCCCAGCAGCTGACTGTAGTGGAGGCCGAAGTGAGTTTAACTGGGAACAGGTGGCAGAAACACCCCATCGTGACTGGCCCAGAGGCCCCATGCATCCTTGGCATAGACTATCTTAGAAATGGATACTTCAAAGACCCAAAAGGATATCGCTGGGCTTTCGGGATAGCTGCTGTAGAGACAGACGACATTAGAAAACTGAGCACCTTGCCTGGTCTTGCAGATGACCCCTCTGCTGTGGGACTACTGAGAGTTGAAGAGCAACAGGTACCAATCCCCAGAACAACAGTACACCATCGACAATACCGTACTGACAGAGACTCAGTGATTCCCATCCATAAAATGATTCGAGAGCTGGGGAGCCAAGGGGTGGTCAGCAAAACCCACTCACCCTTCAACAGCCCCCTCTGGCCTGTGCCTAAATCTGAAGGAGAATGGAGATTGGCTGTGGACTATCGTGCATTGAATGAGGTGACTCCACCGCTGAGCGCTGCCGTGCCGGACATGCTGGAACTGCAGTACGAGCTGGAGTCCAAGGCAGCAAAGTGGTACGCCACTATCGATATTGCCAATGCATTTTTCTCCATTCCTCTGGCAGCAGAATGCAGGCCTCAGTTTGCTTTCACCTGGAGGGGCGTGCAGTACACCTGGAATTGACTGCCCCAGGGGTGGAAGCACAGTCCCACCATCTGTCATGGACTGATCCAGGCTGCACTGGAGAAGGGTGAGGCCCCCGAACATCTACAGTATATCGATGAGATCATTGTATGGGGCAGCACAGCAGGGGAAGTCTTTGAGAAAGGAGAGAAGATTATCCAGATTCTGCTGAAAGCTGGTTTTGCCATTAAGCGAAGTAAAGTTAAGGGACTGGCTCAGGAAATTCAGTTTCTAGGAGTCAAGTGGCAAGATGGACGTCGTCAGATCCCAACAGGGGGAATTAATAAGATCACCGCTATGTCTCCACCTACCAACAAGAAGGAAACACAAGCTTTCCTAGGTGCCATAGGCTTTTGGAGAATGCACATTCCTGAGTACAGTCAGATTGTGAGCCCTCTCTACCTGGTTACCCGCAAGAGGAACGATTTCCACCAGGGCCCTGAGCAGCAGCAAGCCTTTGTCCAGATCAAGCAGGAGATTGCTCATGCAGTAGCCCTTGGCCCAGTCAGGACGGGACCAGATGTGAAGAACGTGCTCTACTCTGCAGCCGGGAACCATGGTCTGTCCTGGAGCCTGTGGCAGAAGGTGCCTGGTGAGACTCGGGGTTGACCACTGGGATTCTGGAGCAGAAGCTACAAAGGATCTGAAGCCAACTACACTCCCACAGAGAAGGAGATCTTGGCTGCCTATGAAGGAGTTCAAGCTGCCTCAGAGGTGGTTGGTACAGAAACACAACTTCTCCTGGCACCCCAAATACCAGTGCTGGGCTGGATGTTCAAGGGAGAGGTGCCTTCCACACATCACGCCACTGACACCACATGGAGCAAGTGGATTGCCCTCATCACTCAGCACGCCTGTATTGGGAATCTAAATCGCCCTGGGATTCTGGAAATAATTACAAACTGGCCTGAAGGTGAGACTTTTGGATTGTCTTCTGAAGAAGAAGAGGAGCAAGTGGCATGTGCTGAGGAAGCCCCACCATATAATGAGCTACCGGAGACTGAAAGACGATATGCCCTCTTCACTGATGGCTCCTGCCGAATTGTAGGCACTAACTGGAAATGGAAAGCTGCAGTATGGAGCCCCGCACGACAAGTTGCACAAGCTACTGAGGGACAAGTTGGACCGAGATAGGTCGCAGAGCTAAAAGCCGCCCACTTGGCTTTGGATATTGCTGAACGAGAGAAGTGGCCAAGGCTTTATCTCTACACTGACTCATGGATGGTAGCTAATGCTCTGTGGGGATGGCTGGATCACTGGAAAAAGGCCAACTGGCAGCGCAGAGGGAAACCCATCTGGGCAGCTGAGATTTGGCAGGACATTGCTGCCCGAGTAGAGAAATTGACCATAAAGGTTCGACACGTGGATGCACATGTACCCAAAAGCTGGGCTAATGAAGAACATCACAACAACGAGCAGGTGGACCGAGCTGCCAAAGTGAAAGTATCACAGGTGGATCTAGACTGGCAGCACAAGGGAGAATCATTCCTAGCTCGTTGGGCCCATGATGCCTCTGGTCATCAGGGGAAAGATGCAACACACCGATGGGCCCGTGACCGAGGGGTGGACCTTACCATGGACAGCATCTCCCAGGTCATCCACGACTGCGAGACCTGTGCCAAAATCAAACAGGCCAAGCGGGTGAAGCCTCTGTGGTACGGTGGACGATGGTCGAAGTACAGGTATGGGGAAGCCTGGCAAATTGACTACATCACCCTTCCCCAAACCCGCCAGGGCAAACGCTATGTACTGACCATGGTGGAAGCAACTACAGGATGGTTAGAGACCTACCCTGTGCCTCATGCCACTGCCCGGAACACCATCTTGGGCCTAGAAAAACAAGTCCATTGGAGGCATGGTACCCCTGAGAGAATTGAGTCAGACAACGGAACCCATTACAAGAACGGCCTTATCAACACCTGGGCCAAAGAACATGGCCAGCTGCCAGGAAAGTTGAACGGTGTAATGGACTCCTTAAGACTACTTTGAAAGCACTTGGTGGTGGAACCTTCAGAAATTGGGAAATGAACTTGGCCAAAGCCACCTGGATGGTTAACACCCGAGGGTCCATCAATCGAGCCGGTCCTGCCCACTCTGAACCCCTGCACACAGTGGATGGGGACAAGGTCCCTGTGGTACACATGAAAGGTATTTTAGGAAAGACTGTTTGGATTAATCCCACCACAGGCAAAGACAAACCAATCCGTGGGATTGTTTTTGCTCAAGGACCTGGTTGCACTTGGTGGGTAATGCAGAAAGATGGGGAAACCCGTTGTGTACCACAAGGAAACCTAATTTTTAGTGAGAACTGTATGTAAGGTTTCATTTTGTATTATATATCTGTAAGAGGGTATTGGTTTGGGTGTGATGTAGATGGTAATAGAATAAGGGGTGGATTATGTCCTGGGGTACAATGCAAAAATGTGTATTCTATCACCATCTGTTAAAATGTGGGAGGGGTGGTGATCCTTATCTCTGTGGGAGATATCCTCTGCTGATGTGCCATCTGATAAGATCGGGGGATGATCATCGTTATCTTTCCACAACCCATCCTTCCTCCAGAAGATATATTCTGTTAATGGGCCATTAAGTCCTATTGTGTGACTGATAAGATTACATCATCCCATTGGGAGATGCCCCAACCAGGGGCAGGAGCCAAGCCTTTCCTACCTAGATAAAAAACTGGGGTTTGGGACCCGAGGGCAGACCTTTCTACTGGATCCCAGAGGAAAGTTGGACCTTTTCCACATCATCTCTGGATCTTCGGAGGAATACTGCACCTTCTACAGGAGCACTGCTTCAACAGAACCACATCTGTCATCCAGGAGGACTGCAGCCACCATTCAATCAGACTGCTACCAACACCCTGACTGACAGGGTGTCAGGTTGTATTTCTGACTGTGTTGGTGGTTGTTTCTTTTATATTATTGCATGTATTTTATTTTTTCTCTTTTCTCCTATTAAATTGCATTACTGACTCGCACTGGTTTTACTTTCAAACCAACACATCTTGTTATGGAAAACATCTGCTCAGTCACATAGTGGGCATGCACTACCTGCAGGTCACACAGCGGACACTGATGAAGACGACGAGCCTTCATCGGAAATAAGACCCTCAAAAGGATGAGAGATCCCCTAACCCATTAGTAGAGCATGCGCCATACAACATAGTGATGTACATTTTAGGAATAGAAACTAGGAGGAGTTCTCTAGAAACTTCTGTAGCATATAGTATATAAATAGGATTTTTGGCCTTGATGCTTTGGTACGTGAGGAATGGCGAGCCACTCCCCATATCCCCGGTTGGTTTTGCTTATGCTTTATATGAACCTCAATTATACTAAATTATATTCTCAAATATATGCATTTTGATTGTATTAATCTCCAATACTTTAATTGTATCCATTTATAATTGTTATTATTAATTTAATTTAATCTCGTTGCTTGATAAACTGGAAAAATAGAACGTCATTCATAACATTATCAAACAAGTCAGAGCAAGAGAATGAGAAAATAATTCCTACGAAAACATCTTCCCCTCACCCTTCCCTCCTTCCCGGATTTCCTGTTATTCTCCATTCCCTCCCCTGTCCCCACACAGGGGATGGGGGTCACAGTCAGATCGTGTCACTGTTCCCGGTTCCTGTCTGCAGTACAGAGGTGGCTGCCCTGTCCCCGGGACTGTACCTTGGAAGGTTCAGACTTCTCGATCTGTCCACTCCATCTCCCCCTCCAATATGCACACACACACGCTTTTTTCCTTTTTTTTTTTTTTTTTTTTCTTTAGTAAAACAAAACAATATTCATAATTCTCTTAAGTCTTTGTTCTTCCCTAGTTCAAGAATTTAACACACCCTTGGCTGAACAACAGTCCATGTCAATTAGCACCGTTTTCTAGAAGTGACAATCTCTTTGGTTCCTTCTTACCTACAAGTCCCTGGCCCTGTTTCCAAGCAGATTCCCAGGGTTTGTTTAAGTCACATTCACCCTGTTCCTTTCACCCGTCACTGCCGGAGCCCCCTCACCTGCTCACCCTCGCAGGTTCCTCCAAACGCGTGTCCCTGCCCGTGGGCTGGGCTGGGCTGGGCTGGGCTGGGCTGAGCTGGGCCGAGCTGGGCCGGGCTGGGCTGGGCTGGGCTGGGCCGGGCTGGGCCGGGCTGGGCCGGGCTGGGCTGGGCCGAGCTGGGCCGAGCTGGGCTGGGCCGGGCTCTGCTGAGTTGGGCCGAGCTGGGCTGGGCTGGGCTGGGCTGGGCTGAGCTGGGCTGAGCTGGGCCGAGCTGGGCCGGGCTGGGCTGAGCTGGGCTGGGGGCAGCGAGCCCGGCAGAAACCAACACCCGCGGGACGCTTTGGTTCGCAGGGCCCGAAGGTCCGGGGTTCCTCCCTTTCCCCTGTTCCACTTGATTTAGGATTAAATTTTTGGAGGGGATAAAGGCGTGTTTTTTCTCCAGCACTGGGTGGGTTTTTCCCTTGCATGGAGCACTTGGGCCTTCCCCGGGCCCCTTCTGCCCTCTTGCAGAACCAGTGGCATTTTCCACCACGCACAGTTTGTAACCAAGAGGCGGCTGCAGCCGAGGAGGCTCCAAGCGCCTCCTTCCAGGCTGACTCTGCAGATGCCGAGGCTGCTCTGGGCTCTGCCAGGGCTCAGCTCTGGGCGAGGCTGGGCTCGCTCTCCCCTCGCATTGCTCGGGGCAGCTGAGTCACAGGGGGAGAAGGCAGGGACACAAGGGTGTTGAGGTTTTAAGAGAGTTTTTATTCAAAAAACTTCCATAACAAACAGTCCGAACGACCCTAACTAACTAGCAGTGCTAACTACCATAACTAACTAGTCCTAACTACTGTAACAAAAAGCTGTTCTCAAGTGCTTCATCTCCTCTGCTGCACCCGTGGTTGCTTTGCTGCAGCGATCAGAGGGCTCAGGCTGGAGAGAGGCTTGGCTGATGATAAAAATGGGTGCTGACCAAAGGATAAAAAAGAAAGAAATGGACCATTACTTTCCAGAGTCAAGTTCCTGGACGAAGGGGAATGGTTTGAAACTCCAGAGACGGAAGCAAGCTCAGATTAGGTCTAAGGAGGAATTTTTTTACCAGGGGAAACACTGACAGAGGGTGCCCGGAGATGTGGGAGGTGCCTCCTCCCTGGAAGCATCCAAGCTCAGGTCAGGCAGGGCTCTGAGCCACTTGAAGATGTCCCTGCTCGTTGTGGGTCACCAGGTCCAGATGACCTCGAACGGACCCAGACAACCCCAACCAGGCGAGGATTCTGCTTGCTTTGCGTGTGAAAAGCAGCGAGGCTGGAGATTATCGGAGGGGGGCCCCCCAAGAAAACCCCTCCCTGGCGCTGCTGTTTCCCCTGCAGCCGCTTCGCGCTCACCTGCAGCAGCTCCTGGGCAGAGAAGCGCCGCTCGTCGTCCGAGTCCAGGCTGCACTCGAGGAAGTCCCGCAGCAGAGCCGACAGGCGCCGCGGCTCCTGCAGCTGCGGGGTCCCGTTCTGCCGGATCAGAGCCCGAGCCTGCAGGAAAAGCAAAGGCAGCGCTGTGCCAGCTTCCTTCACACCCACAGCTGCTCACATCGACCCCGGTAACTCAGCCCCAGCTCCGGGGGCAGTTTCCTCCCTGGCAGAGATGCTGCTCACGGCTCATTTTTCTGTGCCAACCAATAACCCCAAACCCTGATGCAGCCACAGCCATTGCAACACCCAAATGATCTTGCTTGAGAGGCCATTTAGTTGTCTGACTTTGTTAGTAGGAACCTCCATCAGAAACAGCACATTTTGCTTCTCCAAATACGGACACCAGCTTTACAGGCCATTTTCAAGAGTCAGTGTGGTCTGCGTGTGTTATTTTAAATTGCATCAAACACATGTCTGCAGTGCCACTGACACTGAAGTAAATGAATTCCTGATGCCCCATCCCAGAAATTGCCAGGCAAGGAACAGGAGGTTGGGGTTGCTGAAAGCTCAGGCTTGATGACAGAAAAGTAGCTTGGACTAGGAAGGAAATAGGTTGGACTACAGGGATGTTAAGCAATCATCTTCATGTTTTAGACAAGCTTCCCAGTGAGAAAAATCAGGGGGGAGTTCAACTTAAACCTCTCTTAAAAACCTCTTTTAGAAACTCCTTCAGAAAACTTGTTGGGCTTGGGGATGGGTTTTGGGGTTGGTTTGTGGTTTTTTTCCAAGATAACATTAGAGCTGATACACTGGCTTCACATTTTCAGGTCATCCTCACTGACAGAAGAGCTGCAACAATTTGAAACCCAAAGCAAATTGTTGCTGGAGACTGCAGAATATTCATCTGCGTTCAGGCTCGAGTCTTCTGGGAATTCCCTTCCCAATATGCAGAAACCTCCAGCAGCTCCTCCCAGTGCAGGGTCAGCCTGTGCTCACAGGCCTCTGCAAACACTGGAGAATTTGCCTCTTACCATAGCCCCTGTTTCCTTGAAGTAAGGAGGTTCTCCTTCCACCATCTCGATGGCCACAATGCCGAAGGACCAAATGTCCACCTTGGGGCCATAAGGAGACCTGGTCACAACTTCTGGGGCCATCCAGTGAGCAGTGCCCACCATGGAGCTGCACTGGTCCTGCTCAGGGCTGAGCTGAGCACAGAGGCCAAAATCAGCTGAGGACAGAAACAAACACTGTCAAAGACAGCTGCAATGAGGAAACCAAGCACAAAGATTCCCCACTCTCAAGGTGAGAATGCAGTAGTGAAGTCAGCTGGAAAAGTCCTCAGGGCTGTGGCCAAGGAATGATGGAACTGGACCCTTAAATAAACCCTCAGCGTTCATGCAGTGGCTTTTACTGATTCCCTTGCAGTTTAGATTCCAACTCCCGTCCCTCTGGAAGGGCCATGCCCAGAGCAAAGCCACTCCTGACACTCTGCTCCTCTCCTGAGCTCTCTGCACGGGGCAGCCGCTCTCAGCTGGCAGCAGGGGCCGGGCAGTGCCAGCAGCAGCACTTGTGGGGCTCTGACCATCACTGGAAACAGCCTCACACTCACACCCCGGGAGCACCGTGCCTGGCCACGAACACCCACCCAGCTTGACAGAGCCAGCCATTCCCAGAAGGATGTTGGAGCTCTTCAGATCTCTGTGGATCACCCGCTTGGAATGGAGGAAATCCAGGCCCTGCAGACACTGAGAGACAACAAGAAACACAAGAATAAAAATCAATTGTCACAACACATCACACAACAAAGGACAGTTTGGAATTCTCCCAGCAGCAACTTTGCTGTGACAGGCCAGGAGACAGTCCAGGCAAATGGTTCAAGGCAAAGCTGAGAACAGCAAATCAAATCAAATCAAAGAAAGACAGAGAGAGTACCACAGCAGCAGGAAAGAGGACAAGAACAGAGTAGAAGTGTAGTGATACAGGCAGGCCACTGACTCCAGAGGCTCTTCCTTCTCCAATTCATAAAAACAACACAGAAACAAAGCCCTGAGCATGGAGCCCCTCCTGCTCTCCCAGCCTGTTTGGAAGGACCATCGTGTCCAAGCCATGGGAAGCACAAGCAGGATCCCTCACCTCCCGACTGACAGCTGCCATCTCTCCTTCAGCCATGCGTGTCTGTCTGACAACGTCCTGCAAAGTTGCTCCATCCACGTATTCCATCACCAGCCAGAGATCTTCGTCAACAAGGAAGCTGGAAGAGGAAAACAACAGCATGGAGATGAATGTGCACTGCTCAATTCCCCCATGGAAAAGCCTCGAGTGGAGTTTTGTTTCCAGGTCACTTGTCAATGAGAACACGATCAGATGGAGAGACATTCCTGCACAGGCCTTGGAATCTGCACAGTCTGAAGGAGAAGGAGACACCTGTGAGAAAGGAGATGCCTTAGATGGCAAGCAAGTGAAAAACACAGTTTAGCAACAGCCCAGATCAGTGTGGAACCACAACACTTGCCCCCAGCTGGTTCAGCATCTGAACTCATCAGTTCCACCATTCCCTCCAGAACAAGGCAATGCAACTTCCAGAGTTATCCAGGCAAGGAGGCCGTACAGCACTTGGGACAAAAGTTATCAACTCTTTGGAAAACCTTACACAAAGTCCCTTCAGAAACAGGCAAGGCCATTGAAAAATGGGCAAATGAGGCATTTCTGGAAACCTGGACTTCCTGGCATCTGCAGCAATGGAAAAGAGTTGGGAAGAAGAAGCCAAGGGAAATAATTTCTGCCATGGTTTTTCAGCACTTGTCATAAGGCACAGCAAAGGGGTTCAGCTTGAAGAAAAAAACCAAACAAAAGCATGGAGGGAGTGAACTGCCAGGCTGTTGTTGAAGATATGGCCAGGTCAGGCTTTTTCAGAAGAGGCTACTGACTACGAATGAAAGATTAACACAGGGCCCTTGCACAGGATAAGACCTGAAGCACTCACCTGTCCAAAAAGATGACAATGTTGGGGTGGTTCTTGCCTTTCAGGAGCAGGATCTCATTCACAGCTCGTTCCCTGTTCTGCTCTCTGAGACTCATTTTCTTTATGGCCACCTGAAGTGACATTGCAGACCTTTAGCTGGAGGGGTCTGTGGCAGGAGACCACAGCAAGCGTGGAGTGAATCTTTTTGGAGCGACAGAGCCAGGCTGTGCCAAACTGCCTTGGCATGGGACACCAGAGCTCAGCAAGTGCCATTCCCACAGCCCATTTCTCTGCTGGCTGGGGGCTGCTTACAGGACACGTGGCCAGAGACATTTGGCCTTGTAAGCTCTGCAGAAATGGTCCCTCAGCTGTCAGCCTCAAAGCTCTAACAACATTTTCTGCACCTACAGAATCTGCATCTTCTCAAATGGCCTTAGTTTATCACCACTCCGGTGATGATGATCATCATCATCATCGTTATTATTTAAACACATTTTGCAAGCAGGAGGTAATTCTGATGCTGTGAAACAGAGCAGAACAGCCCAGAACCCTTTAGCAATTCTATGGGACTTGGTCATGATTTCAAATGCCACTGCTCTGTTTGGGATTGCACAATAAAGCAAACACAGACATCCATTGTCACAGGGTGTCACTGACACCAGACCCAGTTGTGTTTCAACTGCAGTGTTTAGGAGAGAGCTTTGCTCTGGACATCCATCTTCTCATTTCTCTCCCTCTCTCTCTGTGAACAGCTGCAGTAGGACTAAAACCCCAAACTGAGCCCAAGCAGGATCTCTCCCTAATTAGGCCTAATTAGGCCTTTGAAGATGAAAAGCAGGATGGAAAAACTGCTAAATAGTGTTCCTGTCCAAGGCTGGGATGAAGATAAATTGGGCCTCAGTCTCCACCTGCTGATGCATTCATGGTTTTAGATATGAAGACCAAGCCATGGTGTCCAGCTCTGACAGACACCACTGCCCTCCTTGCATTCCTCTGGGCACTTCAGAAGCACCAAGTCTGTCCCAGCTGTGTTCTGAAGGCTGACACTGCTCTGCCTTCAGAGGAGCAGCCTGTGCAGGAAAGCTCTGCTGGGCCCCCAAAGCTGCAGCCACAGCTCCCAGCAGAGGGGAAAGCCCTCGGGAGCTGCCAGACGTGCTGGACGTGGTGGCACTGACCTCTCCTCCAGTGGCCCTGTCGAGTCCTTTATAAACAGTTCCAAAAGCCCTGGAGACAAAACAGCAGAGAAGAAAGAAGCAGAGCTTTAGGCTCTGGCAGTGAAAGGCAGCCCAGACAGGAGATCTCTGCTGCCTGCAGCATTCACAAAACACCTGCGTGCATCGACCCTTCAAACAGCAGTGCAGCAGCCACCAGCCGTCTGCCATGCAAGGTGTGCAAGAGAAAACTGAGCCCAACACGAAGGAAAAGGGCTGGAGCGAATGTCCACACTGAATTCCTTTAGTTCAAAACCTGAGGTGGGAGTTGGTGTCTAAAGAAGTGGAAAAGAATGTATTTCATCCTTTTGCATTTCCTGCCTAAGACTTGCAGGATCCACAAGGGCCCTGCCATCAGGCAGGTGATGCATTTTCCCCTCGAGTGCAGCAGCTCTGTGTCTGTTACTGAATGCATGGAGTTTATTACCTGTGCTGAAAAAGCACTTATTAGTTCTTCTTGAGAACTGTTTTCTGAGAGTCACCAGATGGTGAGTTGCTCTTTAGGGCAATCAAATTCCAGGCACAGAAGACCTTCCAGGTCCTGCTCCTTGCTGCAGGCAGGACACTGCCAGCCTCAGAGGCCTTTGACTGTGCCTTCTGACCACAGTTATCAATTCTGATCAAAACTGAGAGACAGCAGGATCATACCCCAGTGTCGGAAGGTGTTTGGAGCTCTCCTGACTCCAGCAAAATACCTGGGCCCTGCTTGTGCAGAAGGAACTGCCATGCACTTACCCTTGGCCAATCTGCTCCAGTCCCAGGTATTTCTCAGCAGGCTCCCCCACGCTCACGATGTTCCCTGAAAGAAACCACGTGGAAGATGCTCCCTCCCAGATGGAGACCCCGCCTTGCAGCAGAGCCAGAATGCAGCCCCACTCCCTGGGGCCATGAGCCCCTTGGTGTCAGCTGGGGAAGGACAATGAATGACTCGGTGACATTCAGCTGCAGAGCAGCACTGGGTGCAGCTCATGCTGAGACACACACACAGCACCCTGCTCTGGCACACAGGAACAGAACAGACGTACTCAGCTGCATCAGGCACCGCTCCCCTGTCCCCTCTGGCTGCAGGGCTGTGCTGCTGTCAGAATGTTCAGCCCAGGATCCCACAGCGGAGGGAGGTTCAGTGTGCTCTTCCCAAGCAGAAGGAGGTTCCTCGTCCTCTTCCCAAAATGCTGCAGGTTCTCCATCCTCTTCCCAAGCAGAGGCAGGTTCTCCATCATCTTTCCAAGCCGCGAGACGTTCACCATCCACATCCCGTGCTGGGATATGTTCACCCTCCTCTTCCCGAGCCACAGGATGTCCTCTGTCCTCATCCCACACCGGGAGATGTCCGTCGCCCTCATCCCACGCCATGGGAGCTTTTCTATCCTTGTCCCATGCCAGGGGATATCCACCATCCTCCTCCCATGCCGGGAGATGTCCACTGTCCTTGTCCCACACTGCGGGAGCCTTGCTGTTGTATTCCCAAACCACGGGGTGTTCACCATCGTCCCCCAGAACAGCGGGAATCTCACTGCTGTCTTCTTCCTCTTTGGAAGCAGAGGCAGCCAGAGGAGGTGCTGATGCAGCTTTGGTGCCCTGAGGACAGACAGTAGCGTGAGGGACAGGAAGTTCGATCTCAGTTGTCACCTTATTTATCCTCAGCTACACATCCAGCTGCACGAAGCAGAAACAGAGTTCAGAGTTGTACAAACTAACAATGGGCTAAAAGTGACATTGCCACTTATTGTTGGGAATTCGGTATTTCACCATGGCTAAGGCAAATCCTCTGCCTGCAAAACCAGACCTGCAGCTCTTCTAAAACTCTTCAGCAGAAAAGGAGAAAACTGCCAGGGATCCCTTTGCTGCTGCTGCTGCTGCTGCAAAGACCCTGACAGGGACTTTCCTTCGGCCTCCCAGGATGGCACTCGGCTGCCACACACAGAGCTCACAATTTGCTGCGCAATTCTGAACACCAGAGGTTTCTTCCCACTCACCGAAGGAGGAGCTGCTTGGGATCCACGCATGAGGTGCCCTGCAATGGGAGAGGGAACATGAACCAGATGCTGGTAGGAAAAAAATTGCCCGTGGTGGGAAATGCCACGGAGCAAGGTAACCCCAAGAGAACATTTTGCTTTCACAGCATCCCTCCAGGAGCCACAGTCCCTTCACAGAGCAAGCAAGAGAACAGCACAAAATCCTGGGCTGTGTCAGTTCTTGGCTGGACCAGCAAACAAAGGGAGTTCCAGGCTCCACTGCCACAGACGCCCTGCTCGAGGGAACAGAACCCCCCCAGGCCTCATTGCAAACGCCTCGCTGGCTGCAGACACCCCCTTTTTGAGCTGCAGCTGCTGGCAGGAGCTCTCCCAAACCAACGGTGTCTTCATGGCAATTTGGTTACAAAGTCAACTCAAAGGTCCAGAGGAAGAACAGAAAGCACACAGCAAGCCCAAAGCCACAGATGCTGCACCGAGAGAAAACCTCAACTTACTTGCCAAGTGGGTTAAAAAATACCCCGAATAAGCCACAGAGTAGAGAGTGCAAACTGCAGCAACCACTTGCTGGATCATTGTGGCTGCGCTGCACACGTCTGCAGGCTGCACCCCTGCAGGCACACACGGACACGGGTCAGGGCTGGGCTGGCTGCCGAGAATGCCTCGGGCAGGAGGATCCTCCGGCAGTCAGCAGGCACCCAGAGCCTCTGGGCACTGAGGCCTCTGTGTCCCACAGCAACGGGAGCACCGCTGGGATGTGGCAACGCTCCTGTGACATCACAGCAGCAGCTCACGAAAAGAACGCTTGGAAGGTTCTCGGTGTCACTGTGATAGGTTGACTTAGGAAGAAGAAACTCAGAAGAGGTTCTTCCTAAGGGAATTTTTTCTGTGGGGGTTGGGATACCTGCAACAGCCAATTAAAGAAAGTTAGTTCGCTCCGGGAACACACATTTTGAAGGAGGTAATCCAGAACTGAGTCTCTTTGTCTTTCCGGTGGCTGAGCAGGTAACATCAACCCGAGCTTCCCCCTTCCCCCATGCGGGGGGGAGGCTCGGGAGGCCGCTTGGGCCCCGTTTGCCAACGAGGGGGACCCGATGGCCGGGGGGAGAAAATGTTTTGTGATAAGACATTCACGGCTTCCTCCTCCACGGGCCTGCGGCTCTGGCGTGGGGGGGAGGCCGACTCTTGCTGCTGCCGGACGGGCCGGGCCTGCCCGGGTGGCCATGAGCAGTGTGGGGCTGCAGCCCAGCCCCAGAAAGGCTGATTGACACCTCAGCTGCCCCCCCAGCACGGCCTGAGCCTGGCCCAACTTTAGTAGTTGTGTTAAACTTTAACTCTTTAGTGCTCAGATAAGATTTGCAAAGCCTTCAGCCTTTCCTTTGAATATGAAAGGGAATAAAAAGATTTCTGAAGTTAGTGACGTAAGAGCTAAGTTTTTAAGATGGAAGGAGAATGAGAAGATGCTGAAATGGCTGAAAATCTTTTTGTGAAATTGTAGGACTGAACTGATGTACTGAATATTCCTATAAACCATGGAAAGACACATGAAGATTGGGAGAGGGCGGGAAGGAGTGATCTGAAAAATCTTATTCTGAATTTTTTTTTCTCTCTCTTTTTGTTTGTGTAGTTAATAAATTTTCTTTTATACTCTCTCAAGTTTTAGGCCTGCCTTGCTCTTTTGCTCCTGGTTCTGTCTCACAACAGAAAAAATAAGTTTATTTAAATTGGCAACTCAAACCGAAGACAGATGGTCATGTCAGGATCACAGCTGAGTCATCGTCATGGTCATCTCATGGTCATGTGTAGCAATGAGGAACAAAGACACACAGATTTGATTGCTTGCTCCGAAGAAGATCGTTTATTGTAACCAACTGAGCCTTTTTATACTCGAAACTTAACCCAAACTTAGCCCAAACTTTACTGAAACAAGCCCGCATTGGCTGCCTGTCACTGCGGTGTCGCTGTTGGCGTGTCCCTTTACCCAGTCAGCTCTCTGATCATGTGGTGTCCACGCATCTCCCCAGCCCATCACTGCCTCACACACGAGGTGACCACCAAGCCACTCTCCGGCCATCTGACCCGCAGCTGAGCCCTTCCCAGAGTGCCCGCACCCGCAGGGAGCGCAGGGCTGGATTTGGCCGCCACAGAGTTGGTGACCCTTGTGAGATCCTCGGTGCATTTAGTTCCTACAGGAGTGTGGGGACGGCTGGGAAATGATCTGCATGCCTTGTTAATTGGATGTTCTTCCACCGCTAGCCTGGGGCAGGATCTCTCCCGGTCCTCCTCTCAACTCCCGGGCCTCTCCTCAGCCAATCAGAGAAGGCACCAAAATAATTGAGCCAATCAGAGCGCGCGGCGCTGATGACTCCTCAGGCAGTCCCAGAGCGCCCAGAGCTCCTCACCTGGACTCCACCCGCGCCCCGCCCCCAGCGCCCCCCGCCAGGAGAATTTGGGGAGGGGGTATCGCGTTTTATCTTCTTTTTTCTTTTTCTAGAGTCGAGATTAAATGCTCTAGACACGGAATTTCGTGTTCGGACTCAGATATTTATTAATTCTTATCTATATTACAGTGAGTTCTACAACACTTCTAGGTAACAGGCTAAAAATGGACACGTATCTCTCTCTACAAGGCCTTTTAAGGACCAATGAGTCCAATTAAAAAAAGTCACCATAATAGCCCAAGAACCAATCACCCGTGACCTGAAATGCGGAATTTTCTAATTACAGAAGTACCACCTTGACCCATGAAGAAAGTGAAGAAGAAAGAAACCTCCGCCCTAAAATCTCCATCTTGTTTAATATATATTACTATATTCTAAAATCACAAATTCTAAATTTTCCACTATGTGACACTGCACATTTCTATTCCAACAACACACCAGTGATCCCAGATCTATCACTCAATTCTGGAAACCTTCTTCAGAGCCTCAGGTCAAAAGCAGTGTTTTCCTGGGGGTCAGTGCCTGTCAGCACAGAAAGCCCAAACCCCTCAGTTTCCAGGGTTCCAACAGGGGAGAGGTGTCAGACCCTGCCCGGCGCTGGCCATGGGGCGTGTGGGGCAGCTGGGGCCCTACTGGTGCCACTGGGAGCCCCCCGGGCTGGGGGCGCGGAGCTCTCGGGTGAGCGGGAGGGGCGGGAAGGGAAGTGGTGGGAACGGTGGGAACAGTGGTGAGAGAAAGGGAAATGGGGAGGTGGGACCCCCAAACAGATGTTGCGGGGGGCAGGCGACTGGGGAGTGTTGGGAAAGGGGGAGGAAAAGACAAAGAAGGGTGGAAAAGAGGAACTGGGACAGCGGGAAGAAGGGTCCCATGGCGGCCGCGGGGCACTGGGGCTGCGGAGCCGGGGTTGCCCCGGAGCTCTTGGCTACTCTGGGCTGCTGGGGGGACACCCCCGGACCTGTGTCCTGCACACACAGCGCTGTTCCAGGAGATGGTTTAGTCCGAGTGTCACTTCATTCACGGCACCGACCGGCTGAGGTTCGTGGAGAGGAACATCTCCAACCGGGAGCAGTTCCTGCACTTGGGCAGCGATGTGGGGCTGCACGTGGGGACACCTCCTTTGGGGACAAGGCTGCCAGGCACTGGAACAGCGACCCGCAATGGATGGAGTACAGACGGGCTGCGGTGGACAGGCACTGCCGGCACAACTACGAGTTGTCCAGCCCGTTCCTCGTGGAGCGCAGAGGTGAGCGTGGGGCAGAGCGTGTCCCCTCGGGCCCTGCCCTGGGAATGACCCTGGAGCCCCCCAAAACCTCCCTGGGAATCACCCGAGACACGTCAGCCCGTATTGTGCCCATCCCCGGGGCCTCCTGCCCCTCACCCCCCAAGTGACTCCAGTGGCTCTCCCAGTCCATCCCAGTCTCTCCCAGTCCATCCCAGTCTGTCCCGGCGTCCTCATGGTCCTTCCGAGTGTCACCAGAGTCCCTCCAAATTCCTCTCAGTCCACAGCCATTCCATTCCCTGTCCACTCCCAGTGTTTCTAATTCCAATCCGGGACCTCCACCGTCTCTCCCAGTGCCTTCCCAGGCACTTCCAGTCTGTTCCAAGTCCTTTTCAGTCCAATTCCAGACCGCTACCCTCTCTCCCATTATTCCACTCCACTCCACTCTCTCCAATTTTATTCCCAGTCTTTCAAAGTACCACACCAGCCCTCCTTCACATATCCCAGTTCCCCCAAGCTGATCCCAGTGTGTCCCCACTCTCTCCCAGCGCCCCCCAGTGTCCCCATCTCACTGCGGCCCTCGAGCTCCCAGCCCGGCCCCGGCTGCCTGCTCTGCTCCCTCAGGGATTTCTACCCTGCCGACATCCAGCTGAGCTGGTTCCAGGGCCAGCAGGAGCTCTCGGGACACGTGGTGGCCACTGACCTGGTCCCCAATGGGGACTGGATTTCTACCAGCTCCTGGTGCTGCTGGAAACCCCTCCTGGCACGGGCTCAGCTCCAGCTCCAGGTGGAGACGTCAGCCTGGAGCACCCCCTGAGCCGGCACTGGGGCACGGCCCGGACCCCACAGTGTGGGGGGAGTGGGAGAGGAACCGGGAGAGCTGGAAGACGGATTAGGGTGTGCTGGGAGTAACTGGGGGAGAGCTTCAGACAGTCTACTTGAAATTGGGAGTACGGCTCAGGGGTTTAGGTCTGAGAAGGAGTTTGAAGAATGCTGGGGAGGGCGGGATGGGGTTGTAGGGGTCCTGGTGGGCACTGGGAGGGAGTTTGGGGGTACTGGGTGTTACTGGGAGGAATTTGAGGGAGTCTGGAGGGGATGGAAAATGATCAGGAATTGGAAAGCAGTTGGAATGAGGCTGGTTGTGATGGGAAGAGACTGGGATGGTGTAGGTGAATCCTGGTGGGACTGGGAAGGGACTGGGAGAGGGTTTGGGGGTTCTTGGGCAGTGGGGGGCAATTGGGAGGGGGCTGTGGGATCCTGAAAGGGACAGGAGGTGCTTTGGTGGGTCCTGGGGTGGCTGGGAAGAGTTTAGGAGGAGGTTTCAGGGGGCCCTGTGTGGGCTGGGGACGATTGGGAAGGTGCTTGTAGGGGCTTGGGGTGTCTGAGAGATTTTGGGGGTCCTGACCCCTTTGGACACCCAGAGATGCCGCCGGACTCCGCCCGCAGCAAGGTGCCAATGGGGATCGAGGGTTCCGTGTTTGGCTTCGCCTTCCTGGCCCAGGGGCTCGGCTCTACCTGCGAAAGAAGGTGAGGGGGGTCCTAGGGAGTCATATGCCCCCTATCCTGGAGCGTGTGTGCTCCCCCTGGGGCCCCCACCCAGGGTCACCCACTCTTCTCTGCCCACAGAGCTCCTGAGCCAGCAGCAGTGGCCTTCCACCAGCTGGGACCCCCAGATCCATCCACCCGCTGATTTTGGAGGCACCGTGTGACCCCCCAGCACAGCTGCTCCCAGTGCTCCCAATAAAGCTGCCCAGTTCGCCCCGGTCCCGTTTATTGTGGGGCGGGACTGGGGAGGAACTGGGGGGACCCCGCGGGGGGATCGTGACTGGGCGGGGAGGGCGGGTCCAGGTGGGGAACACTGGGTGCTGCGGGTCTGCCCGGCAACCGGTGAGTCATCACAGCTGCTCTCTCTGATTGGCTGAATCTTCTTCATCGCATTCTCTGATTGGCTGAGGAGAGGCCCGGCAGTTGACAGAAGGAACAGGAGAGATCCCGCCCCGAGCACCGGCACGGGAACAACAGAGCCAGCCTGGGCACAGCGAGGGAATTTATTATCAACCAAATCACAGCAGCACAAGGAGAAGGGAGAGAAATCTCTCCAGCCCCTTCCCCCCACCCAACGGGGATAACCAGGACCAAAGATCACCAGGGCTCTGCCCAACGGGGGTCACTGGGGATCATCCAACACCGATCCTCCCACGGGGGATGGAGCTGGAGCAGAGCACGAAGCTCTTCCCACACTCGGGGCACTCACAGGGCTTCCCTTAGCGGTGCCTCCGTTGGTGTCGGGTCAAGTGAGAGCTGTGTGAGAAGCTCTTCCCACACTCAGGACACTCGTAGGGCCTCTCCCCAGTGTGGATGCGCCGGTGGACAGTGAGGGTGTCGTTGCGGTTGAATCTCTTCCCGCAGTCGGGGCAGCGGAAGGGCCTCTCCTCTGTGTGAATCCGCTCATGTAGGAGGAGACTGGAGCTGGTCTGAAACCTCTTCCCACACTCAGGACACTTGTAGGGCCTCTCCCCAGTGTGGATGCGCTGGTGGCTTCTCAGGGCAGTGCTCCACGCAAAACTCTTCCCACATTCCAAGCAGGTGTAGGGCCGTTCCCCTGTGTGGATCACCTGGTGCTGCATCAGATAAGAAATAGTCCTGAAGCTCTTCCTGCATTTCCCACACTCGTAGGGCTTCTCCCCAGTGTGGATCATCTGGTGTTGGATCAGCTTGGAGCTGTAGCTGAAACCCTTCCCACATTCCAAGCACTTGTGGGGCTTCTCCCCTCCATGAGGCTTCTCCACCAGCTCTGAGCTCTGCCTGGATCTCCGGCCGCCTTCCCGGCTCTGGGAGGGTCTTTCCTCCTCGCAGATCCCTGGGCTGGGTTTGCAGCCCCTCTTCCTGTGGGATCTCTGGGGTATTTCCTCCTCCTCCATCCACCGATGCCTTTGGAATGACAAATCCTGGTTTGGGGGAAAACACAAGAGAGCACCTTGGGCTGGGGGTTCCTCCTTCCAAAGTGCAATTCAGGAAGTCATTGGGCATCTTGCGTCTCTAAGAACCTCCAAAACACAACGATTCAGCACAAAAATTATCCAAACATCAAGACATAGATCAAAAACTCCCCAAAAAGCAAGTTTCAGCCCAAATCCCTTCCAAAATATAAAGATTCAGCCGCTGCAAAAAACCAAAGCACCAACATTTAGCCCAATAAACTCACAAACACCAAGATTCACCCCTGTGAAAATCATGGATGGTCCTCTTCAGTCACCTGCTGCATGTGGGGGGAGCAACGCTCCTGGGGCTGGGGCAGAGGCTGCAGATACAGGGAGGAGTGGAACATTGTGCTGCTTCCCATTTCTGACCCTCTTGCGGTGTCCCTACTCTTCCTCACACTCCTCATCCTCCATTACTCTTCTTTCTCCTGCACAATCCCACCTGCTCCTCCCACGTGCATCCTTTGACCATTTTGTTCTTCAACCCTGCTTCTCCTTCCCTTCTCCTGCTGCCCCCAGGCCCAGCACCCACTGCCGGCTCCCTCTTCCCCCCAAACCCACAGCATCCCAGCGCAGGGGCAGCGATGGAGCTGGGGCAGCTCGGGCTGGGGCAGCGCTGGGCTCTCGGCCGCTCCCGCCCGCACTCGCTCCCCACTGCAGCCGCTGCCGCCACCACAGCGCGGGGGGGCCCGGCCTTGGCGCTCCCCCCCTCCCACCTCCCCAAATTCCCCTGCCGGGGGGCGCTGGGGCCAGGAGACAGACGAGTGACAGATCAGGGGGGCTGGGAAGAGTCGGCAGCCAGACAGCACTGAAAATCTCAGCAGGGACTACAGTGGCATCTTCGGGGACTAAACATGGCAGAACACCCATGGAGGGTAAAAAGGGAAAGCCACGAAGGGATCCCAGCAAAAGAGATGATGATCCCAAAATATCTCTGAAGGGTCCCTTGGGAGCATGTTGAGGTAGTTTGTACATTATTCCAGAGGTAATCAAGGATAGGGACACCCAGAGGGGCAATAAGGGAAGTCCAGAAGAGATTTAGACAGCAAGGGATGGATGGTGTTGGTGTGCTGGGAAGGGATTGGGTGAAGGGGAGTGTGCAGGAATATGGTTCAGGAAAGAAGCAGCAGGAGGAATCTCTGTGGGAAGAAAAAGGGTGATGGAAAAGAGGAGGAAGAGAAAAATTCTGAGGATGGGGATGTTTTTCAGTAGGCTCTTATCCTCAGAAGTTGCCAGCTGCTGCAGATCCTTTGTATCCGCGGTTCCCAGGACAGGCACACGAGGAGGTGAGGATTGCAGGGGGTTTCTCTGTGCTGGGCAGCGGCAGGAGCGGGCGCAGAGGGGCGGCACCGGGAGCACGGGCTGGGGGCCTGTGGGGAGCTGCGGGGCCGGGCCGGGGCTGTGGGGCAGCCGGGGCTCAGCGCCGGGCGCTGCCTGAGCCCAGCACCCCCCGGCAATTGCAGGCCCGGCAGTGGCCCCCGGCCCCCAGGAGGCTGCGGGACGCCCCGGCCGCTGCCCGGCCCCGTGGAGCTGCCGGCCCTGCCCGCCGGGGGGGCCGCGTTTGGACACTGCGGCAGGACAGGCACCGGCTCTGGGATACGGGCTGGCCACGGCAGCCACAGCACAAGGAGCAGCACGAAGGAACAGCTGCGAAATGGGCATTGGACGTGCAAGCATCCAGATTAGCTTTTAAGGACTTTCTCTGGGTCACTGCAGAAAGGAATGATTTAGCAGAAAGCTCAGCAGCTGTCAGAGGATGAGCACCCCCAGGCACTGAGGGGGCTGCAGGAGGGGCAGAAGAAGCCCCTGGAGCAGTTGGTCACAAAGGCACAGCAAGGGAATGCAAGAAGGGATGAGGAAAAGGCCAAGGCGAAGGCAAAGGCCATGGCAGAGTTTCTACAGCCCCTGAGGGATGAACCCCAGGGCCCAAGGGGGCCCCAGCACCCAGGGGCTCTCACATCCTTACACCATCCTGAACCAGGTGCCCTCCTCACACTGCCACCATTCAGTCCTTGATGGCAAAGATGCTTTCTGGGGATGCCCACTCACACAGGATGGTAAACTGGATTTTGCCTTTGAGTGGGAACAAGAGGTAGAAGGAAAAATGGGAAAGACATGGACAGTCCTTCTGCAGGGATGCACGGAAGCACCAGCCTTATTGGGGCAAGCCTTGCAGAAAATATCACAAGAATTTACCCCAACCCCAGGGATTGGGTCAATGCAGGATGTGGATGACTTGCTGCAATCAGGAGGACAAGAAGTGGCAGAAGAAGCCTCTGTGAAATGGCTGAATGTTCAGGCTAAAAATAATTTTTGAGTATTTGAAATAAAAGAGGAAATGATGGAGAATAGTGTTAAATATTCAGGATGTATTTTGAATGAAGGTCTGTGGTGTATTGACCCAGAGAGGATCTGGGGAATCTCAGAAGTAATCCAGGACTGAAAAGGAGGTGCAAGAATTCTGAGGATTAATAGGAAATTGCAGGACCTGGATTGAGGATTCCCGGTTCTAGCCAGAATATTGTATGACTTTTTAAACCCCAATAGCTTCAATGTTGTGGTATGGACAAGAGAAAAGAAACAAAAGCTGAGAAAATGAAAAATAACAAAACAACTGGTGACCTAGCTATGGCACTTCAAGTCTCAGAAGAGAAATTTGAATTGCATGTGTGTTTTAAGTACGTATTATATTACATTACTGGCTTTTTGTAAATATTAAAATGAATATTCTATGTTGAAAAACTTTGCTGCGTGAATATAGTTTTAGTTCTGTGATTAACAGAACTTATAAGTAGTAGTGATAAATATAATTCTTTGGACTATAATATTTTGATGTAAAAAGCTTTTGTTCATGTAAATAACTCAGAGAATCCTAAAAAAGATAATCAGAAAATTATTCACAGTCCTGGATTATGGAACACCAGAGAAGGAAAAAGAATTATTTACAGGTCAAGGAGAATGATTCTGAATAATGCATGAAGGTCTACGAATATGCAACATGTTGCTGCATTTAGGAAGTGTTTTCTGAGTCAGTGTGTGCCCTTGGCTGAAGGCCAAGCATCCGGCCATTATAACCTTTGGCCAGAGCCAGGGCAGATATTCAATTCTCTCCCTTGGAATTGATCTTTGCAATTCCTTACCCTGCTAATTCTCCACCTAGTGCGGGCTGGAGATAAGGGATGTATATTTCATGCAGTCTGTGGCCAGAATCCTGTCTCTTGTGAAATCTCTGCCACAGGAAGCTGGGCTGGCACAGAGCCTGCCTTGGCACTTTGCTGTTCACAGCATCCACCCAGGACTCTGCCTCTCAATTACACTCACACACTGGGCTGCCTGCGATTCCATTGCTGGAAAGTATACCAAATTTAATTTTTTTTACATTTCATTTTACTAGTCAAGCTTGCTTTATATTTGTCCCAGGAAAGAGATTTTAAAAGCTTTTTTGAAAAGGAATTTTAGACCACTCAACAGAAATAACCACTGCAACAACCTGGGAATAGCCCAAAAGATACCCACAAAGAGAACGACATTCAACAAAACATCAAGGAAACATCAGCAAACATCAAGGAACACCCACCCCAGACACTGCCCCTGGCCCAGATGGAGACACCTGGTCTGGAAAAGACTGAGAAGGAAATCCAGGAATGTGGATCTAATTAACATCAGAAGAGGAGAAATCCGTGTGCAATAGGAAACCAAACACTAAGAACTACACAGCTTGGAAGCAATGAACACTAAACCAATGGATTTCAATGGGTTCAGACAGTAAAAAGTTTAGGGAAAATCCCGTAAAATTCACATCTCATGGAATGAATTTCTCTGCACACCCGGGCTATGTGTGGATGAAATGATTTCTGTTGCTCATCCTGACCAGGATCAAGTACTGCCTTGACTCTCTAACATTAACATACTGTTGGAGAGTTTTTGTTTTTCCTGCACTTTCAGTGACAAGATTACACCATTAGGAAAATTTGTCATAGTAATCCTACTTTTATATTCTGAGTTGGGTTTGGACCAAGGGTATGAGAATCAATTTGTACTCCTAGGAGAAGAAATAGAAAAATCTAGATTGCATTGGAATTTCTTTGTGTGTATTTGTGGGTGGCTCTTAATGATGGCACAAGTTCAGAAAGAGTTTTTCGATGCTCACCTTTATGCTGCATTTTGCAAAACTACAAGAGTATTAATACTGAGGCTTCAACACATAAACAGTTAGTAAAATATCGTTAAAAAAAAAGAGAAAAGAAAAAAAAACAGATTGTGGGGGTGCACATGTGGATCACCTAATGGCTGCTCTGTAATAGAAGCACTGGATCCAGGCACAGCCAGGACAGGAGCTTTAGAAATGCAAATTAACACTGCTAGGGCAATGTGTGCACAATGAACCAGGATCTTCATGCCTGGGGGGGGGGAATTTCGCTGATTTCCTCTGTCCTTCACCCCAAACTCTGCCTGCTTGCACAGATGGAATTTGCACAACTAAAGGCAGAGCCCATAGTGAGGATATCTGACTGCAACAGAAATTGGTTAAGCTGCAAAGGGAATCAGCAAACGGAGAATGTTGGGAAAGCTTTACTAAAAAAAGTGTGGGAGAATCATCCCTCTCCCTGCTCCAACCTGTGCTGTCACTGTCCAGGTTATATAGGGTGTATTGGGGCACTGGGGTGGTTTTGGTGCCACAAGTTCAGGGAAATGAGTTGGAAATCCAAGTATGTGGTGATTTAATTCGAGAAAAGTGGTCAATTGATGCAGCCCTGGATGGAGGGAGCACCCAAAAACGCAAAAAAGATGAACAGACACCAGAGCCAATCCTACAACACCATGGACCAGCCCCTGGGAACCCTAACGAATTCATATCAGGACACAGAAAATCCATCCATAATTTGATTGGCAGAATTAGGATAAAAAGAATCCTCGAAATAATAACCAACCACACAGCTCCAGCTCCTGACCTTCCTGACGACCAATCCACTGAAATAAGGAAGGAGACATTTCCCATGGGATAGGATCAGATTATCTATTCACAGAAGGAGGAGTGTGTGGAAAATTACATGACTCAAACTGCTGTTCGCAAATAGATGATAACTGAAAAGTGGTGAAAGAGATAACAAAGGAAATAAGAAAATAGCTCGTATTCCAGAGAAAGGATGGGAATGGGACACGTTTTCAGGGTTCCCTGGCAGACCATTGCTTAAACGAATGCTGCTCCTTCTCTGACGTGCTGCAGCAACTCTCAGCTTTTTACCATGCACGACACCTTGCTCCAAAGAGGACGCAGGAAAAGAGATTGAGTCAATGGAAATTAAAAGTTTGTTTTAGCGCTATTCTTGAGAAAATGAGAAAAGGAGGGATTGAAAGCAGTAAGATTAATATCGTAGTAGGAGTGCATATTAACGAGGACATGCAGTAGGTGGATCAGGAAGTCTGAACCTTCCAAGTACCTCAGCCAGAGGGGACGGAGATGGGGGCGGGAAAATGAGGATAAAAAGGAGGCGGCGCATTAGAGACCGCATGGCAAATGCCGCATGGCCTCTCTCTTTGTTCATCAATAAAGTCACTTCTGAAGGACTCCTCTGTCTCCTGCGGGCACAAAAACCTCTGCCCACAGGAATTTTCCCGCACAGTCCCGGGCACAGGGCAGACACCTCTGTCCCACCCACAAGAACCGGGACGAGCCAGCGCTGCTCCGGCACCGGCTCCTGCCGAGGCCCCAGCGGGAAGGAGACCGCGGGCAGCCGCTCCCGCAGCGCCCTCAGCCCAGCGCCAACACGGGCCCGCACCGGCACAACCAACACGCCAGAGCCCCCTGCCGCCCCCGAGGCCCGCAGCGAGCCGCGAGCCCCGAGCCCCCGCACAACCGAGCGCGGCTCCCACCTGCGCTGGGGCCGCCTCCGAGCTCCGCCGCCGCCTCCCCGGGCTCCGGCCGCTGCCGCCGCTGCTGGGCCCGCACAGACGCTGCCACAATGGCGCCTTTGCTGCTCTGCCCAATCAGCGCGCGACAACCAGGAGTGACATTGGCACAATCAGCCAATGGCAGCGAGGGGCGGGCTCTGCACACGGCCCAGCCTCGGCCCGCGCTCTCAGGGCCCCCGGGGCTGTGGGAGGGCAAAGGCGGAGATGAGGAACAGCCCTGGAACGGGCCCGGGCCCGAGCCGCCATTGGCCTGGAAACACAAACAAAGTTCTCCGCAGCTCCCGGCACGCCTTTCCCAGCCCCGCGTGTTCGCTGCCTCCGGCTCAGCGCGCAGCCCTGGAGCCGCACTGCCGCTACCCCTAATTAGGAGCGTCTGTGCTTGGCTTTAATTTCCCCCCAAAAGGGAAAACTGCCCCAAACCCCTGTGGATGAGTGGGAGAGGGGAGAGATTTCTGGCAGAAAACTCCAAAAACTCAGAGCAGGATAATGAGAAGTAAATGAAGACCCTTCAAACCAGCTTTCCACTCGCCTCCCTCCTTCCAGCTTCACCTCCTACCCCGGCAGTGCAGGGTTGGAGAAACGACGCTCACTTTGTAAAATTTTAAAGGTTTATTAAATCTTAGCAAAAAAAAATACACCAAAAGACTTGAATAAAGAGAAAAATCGGCGCTGGGAGCACAGGACTAAAGCAGCAGACCCGGGTGTGATTTGGGGGCCCAGGGGGGTCCCCGGGCCGCCCTCCCCGATCTCGGCCAACGGGTGCGAGCGGCGCGGCCCCGCTGCTGAGCACTGACCCCGTCCCGGGGGCCGCCGGGACCCCCCCGGAAAAAACCCGCACCTGCACCCCCCTTTCAGTCCCTCCGACCTTCCCATCCCTAAGGGGGAAAGGGGGAAAGGGGAGGACCTGGGGCGGGATCACCCGGAGACCCCCGGGGTGAGGAGCAGGAGGGGAGGGGGGGTTTGGCTCGCGCTGAGTGCGGGGTCCCGCGCGAGGATTTCGGGGGGGTTCGCTCGAGGAATTTTGGGGGTCCTCGTGCGACGGATCCTCGTGCAAAGGGCTCCTCTCGTGCCACCGTCTCCTCGTGTCACCCAGACCAGTCTGGGGAGCTCTTTGTGTCACCCAGAGGAATTTGGGGCTCTTCGTGTCACTGAGAGCCCCGCGAGAGTCACACCGAGAGCCCTGTGTCACCGGGTGCCCCCAGCTTCTTGTGCCACCCGGATCCCCTGAGTGTCACCAGCCCCGTGCCAGGGTCCCCAGTGTCACCGGGGTCTCTCTCTGTGTCACACACCAGGAACCGATCCCCCCTCCGAGCACCAGCACCCCCGAATTTAACCGTCCTCGTGCACCGGGACCCCCTCAGGACCCTCGAGTTTCCTCTCTCCCCTCCTCCTTCACCGGCATCACCGGACCGCCCCCCCTTTCCTGAGGAATCGCCGGAGACCCCCTCCATCAATCACCGGGCACCGGGACCACCAGAGGACCTCCCCCATCAATCAGCACCGTCACCGTGCACCGGGACTCCCCCCCACCATCGAGCAGTGACACCCCCTCATCGTGCACCGGGACCGCCGGACCCCCCCTCAAACATCGCCAGCCTCGGGCACCGAGATCACCGGAGACCCCTCCATGAGTCACCGGGACCCCCCCGTCATGCACCAGGACCACCGGAGACCTCCCCAGGAATCACCGGACAGCCCCTCACGAATCACCGGGCACCGGGACGCCCCCTCGGGCACCGGGACTGGACCCCCCCCTCGTGTACCGACCACCCTCCGGTGCACAGGGCCCGGACCCCCCTTTGTGCCCCCCCTGCCCATCCCGGGGATTCCGCCCCTCCCCTCCCCTTTGACTTCCCCCGGGAACAGGAGCGGGAATGGGGGGGGGGCGTGCGCTGGGGGGGCACCGGGGTGTCCCCAGCACCGGGGGGCGTCCCTTGGGGCTCGCTCCTTCCCCCCCTCCTCCGGTTATCACCAGGGACCCCCCCCAATTTACCGGGGCTCTCCCTATTCACTGCCCCCCCGTTCACCGACCCCCCCAAAGCGCAGGGACCCCCCCTCACTCACAGCCCCTCCCCCATCCATGGGACCCCCCCACTCACCGCTCCCCCCGTCACCAGGACCCCAAAATCCATGGGACTCCCCCCACACTCATCAAGACTCCCCCCAAATCCATGGGACCCCTCCCTCCCCCCCACTCCCCACCCCCTTCTCAGCACTCCCCGGGCCCTCCCCATTGATCGAACGCCCCCATGGCCCCCCCAGCCCCTCGCCCTCGCATTGGGCCCCCCCCGGGGCCGAGGCAGAGCCCTCCCTGAGGGACACCCCTCATCCCCGGCCTGCAGCCGCCCATGGAGCCGCTGACCACAACTCCCTGCCTGCGTCCATCCGGCCAATTCCTCTGGCCCCGCACAGCCCAGCCTGCAAAGCCAGGCCTGGCACTGTGGGGCTCGGGGGGTCTGTCCTGGGCCACTGGGCCTCACAGGGCTCTGGGCACAGCAGCGCTGTCACACACTGAAATGTTATGGGCAATGGCTTAAACGCTGCCAGGAAGGAGATTTGCACATTATGGCGAAACTGAATAAAGAGACTGAGACCACCCCAGCCCAGCCCTCCTTCACCTGACTGCAGCTTTGGCCTGGGACTTGAGTGGCCTAACAGCACCTGAGGTACCATCAAGGTGACACCACTGATTAATTACCTCTGGTCTAGGGACAAGGACACGAGACTGAGGCAGGAGAATGTATCCAAAGAAAGCCAAAGCCAGCAGCTGTCCTGAAAATCAGCTTGGGCCAGGCTGGGGCTGGGGGAGGCCGTAGCCCACAGGCTCATCTGCTGAGGCCACGTTTGCACACACTGCCCACAGCCAGCCAGGGAGGACGAGAGTTCTGGGGCTGTGGGGGAACCTCTGCTCACAGGCACTCAACACCCATCCTCCCTCACACAAACTGGCTCCGCTGGAAAATGCCCAGCCCGGGAAGGCCACATCCACGGCACATTGCCGTGAGGGGCAGCTGAGGAGGGGCCAGAATCCATCCAAGAGCCCCAAAGTGCTGCCCAGACTCACTGCTGAGGCCTTGCAGCAGAGCACTGCTCCTGATGCAAAGGGATGCAGCAGAGCCAGAGGCTGCTGCCAGAGCCTGTGTCAGACTTGTCCCTGCCAGGGGAGGAACCTGGGCCTTCCCACCTGCCCCCAGTGTGTATGGACCCCCTGAACTCCGTGTTTGTGGGGAACCCTGAGCACCAAGAAGACAGAGATGTAGAGCATCCACAGGAAGCCACTGGGATCCACAGACTGGAGAGGTTTTCTACTTAATCTGGCTCTGTCACTCTCTTTCCCTCCTCCCATCTCTATTCCATTTCTACTTTTCTCTCTTTGTCATTGTCTTCGTTTTGAGTTGCCAATTTAAATAAACTTATTTTTCCTGTTGTGAGACAGAACCAGCAGCAAAAGAGCAAGGCAGGCCTAAAACTTGAGAGAGTATAAAAGAAAATTTATTAACTACATAAACAAAGAGAAAGGAAAAAAAAATTCAGAATAAGATTTTTTCAGATCACTCCTTCCCGCCCTCTCCTAATCTTCATAACAACAAAACAAACATATAGCAAATACTTCGGTCAGTCCCCAGTTTAGTCTTTCTCAGTTCACTTCTGGAGAGAGAAGCCTCTTCTTGTTGAAGTTGTAGGGATTTTTCCCACAAGAAGGAAAAAGACAGTTCTCTTGTGGTTTTATCTTTCACGATTTGCATCCACCCGAGAACCTGCAACCGTGACGCTCCTCCCAACTCCACAGCCATCCCAAAGCTGTAGATGTGGGCCATGTCTGTCTCATGGGGTATTACTTTTAAGAATGAAATGTTCAACAGCAAAGATTCTCTCTGTCTCCTTTCTCTCTGCTCAGGCTTCATCTTCAGAAAACCAAAATCCCCTTCTTTTCTCAGGGCAGAAATTCTCAACACAGGTGCTCTTTGGTCAAATCCTCTATTACATGGAACAATTCCATCCCCCCATGTCTCTTTCCATGGTTTATAGGAATATTCAGTACATCAGTTCATCCCTACAATTTTAAAAAAGATTTTCAGACATTTCAGCATCTTCTCATTCTCCTTCCATCTCAAAAACTTAGCTCTTACATCATTGACTTCAGAAATCTTTTTATTCCCTTTCATATTCAAAGGAAAGGCTGGAGGCTTTGCAAATCTTATCTGAACACTAAAGAGTTAAAGTTTAACACAACTACTAAAGTTGGGCCAGGCTCAGGCCGTGCTGGGGGGGCAGCTGAGGTGTCAATCAGCCTTTCTGGGGCTGGGCTGCAGCCCCACACTGCTCATGGCCACCCGGGCAGGCCCGGCCCGTCCGGCAGCAGCAAGAGTCGGCCTCCCCCCCACGCCAGAGCCGCAGGCCTGTGGAGGAGGAAGCCGTGAAGGTCTTATCACAAAACATTTTCTCCCCCCGGCCATCGGGTCCCCCTCGTTGGCAAACGGGGCCCAAGCGGCCTCCCGAGCCTCCCCCCCGCATGGGGGAGGGGGAAGCTCGGGTTGATGTTACCTGCTCAGCCACCGGAAAGACAAAGAGACTCAGTTCTGGATTACCTCCTTCAAAATGTGTGTTCCCGGAGCGAACTAACTTTCTTTAATTGGCTGTTGCAGGTATCCCAACCCCCACAGAAAAAATTCCCTTAGGAAGAACCTCTTCTGAGTTTCTTCTTCCTAAGTCAACCTATCACAGTGACACCGAGAACCTTCCAAGCGTTCTTTTCGTGAGCTGCTGCTGTGATGTCACAGGAGCGTTGCCACATCCCAGCGGTGCTCCCGTTGCTGTGGGACACAGAGGCCTCAGTGCCCAGAGGCTCTGGGTGCCTGCTGACTGCCGGAGGATCCTCCTGCCCGAGGCATTCTCGGCAGCCAGCCCAGCCCTGACCCGTGTCCGTGTGTGCCTGCAGGGGTGCAGCCTGCAGACGTGTGCAGCGCAGCCACAATGATCCAGCAAGTGGTTGCTGCAGTTTGCACTCTGTACTCTGTGGCTTATTCGGGGTATTTTTTAACCCACTTGGCAAGTAAGTTGAGGTTTTCTCTCGGTGCAGCATCTGTGGCTTTGGGCTTGCTGTGTGCTTTCTGTTCTTCCTCTGGACCTTTGAGTTGACTTTGTAACCAAATTGCCATGAAGACACCGTTGGTTTGGGAGAGCTCCTGCCAGCAGCTGCAGCTCAAAAAGGGGGTGTCTGCAGCCAGCGAGGCGTTTGCAATGAGGCCTGGGGGGGTTCTGTTCCCTCGAGCAGGGCGTCTGTGGCAGTGGAGCCTGGAACTCCCTTTGTTTGCTGGTCCAGCCAAGAACTGACACAGCCCAGGATTTTGTGCTGTTCTCTTGCTTGCTCTGTGAAGGGACTGTGGCTCCTGGAGGGATGCTGTGAAAGCAAAATGTTCTCTTGGGGTTACCTTGCTCCGTGGCATTTCCCACCACGGGCAATTTTTTTCCTACCAGCATCTGGTTCATGTTCCCTCTCCCATTGCAGGGCACCTCATGCGTGGATCCCAAGCAGCTCCTCCTTCGGTGAGTGGGAAGAAACCTCTGGTGTTCAGAATTGTGCAGCAAATTGTGAGCTCTGTGTGTGGCAGCCGAGTGCCATCCTGGGAGGCCGAAGGAAAGTCCCTGTCAGGGTCTTTGCAGCAGCAGCAGCAGCAGCAAAGGGATCCCTGGCAGTTTTCTCCTTTTCTGCTGAAGAGTTTTAGAAGAGCTGCAGGTCTGGTTTTGCAGGCAGAGGATTTGCCTTAGCCATGGTGAAATACCGAATTCCCAACAATAAGTGGCAATGTCACTTTTAGCCCATTGTTAGTTTGTACAACTCTGAACTCTGTTTGTGCTTCGTGCAGCTGGATGTGTAGCTGAGGATAAATAAGGTGACAACTGAGATCGAACTTCCTGTCCCTCACGCTACTGTCTGTCCTCAGGGCACCAAAGCTGCATCAGCACCTCCTCTGGCTCCCTCTGCTTCCAAAGAGGAAGAAGACAGCAGTGAGATTCCCGCTGTTCTGGGGGACGATGGTGAACACCCCGTGGTTTGGGAATACAACAGCAAGGCTCCCGCAGTGTGGGACAAGGACAGTGGACATCTCCCGGCATGGGAGGAGGATGGTGGATATCCCCTGGCATGGGACAAGGATAGAAAAGCTCCCATGGCGTGGGATGAGGGCGACGGACATCTCCCGGTGTGGGATGAGGACAGAGGACATCCTGTGGCTCGGGAAGAAGAGGGTGAATATATCCCAGCACGGGATGTGGATGGTGAACGTCTCGCGTCTTGGAAAGATGATGGAGAACCTGCCTCTGCTTGGGAAGAGGATGGAGAACCTGCAGCATTTTGGGAAGAGGGTGGAGAACCTGCAGCATTTTGGGAAGAGGACGAGGAACCTCCTTCTGCTTGGGAAGAGCACACTGACCCTCCCTCCGCTGTGGGATCCTGGGCTGAACATTCTGACAGCAGCACAGCCCTGCAGCCAGAGGGGACAGGGGAGCGGTGCCTGATGCAGCTGAGTACGTCTGTTCTGTTCCTGTGTGCCAGAGCAGGGTGCTGTGTGTGTGTCTCAGCATGAGCTGCACCCAGTGCTGCTCTGCAGCTGAATGTCACCGAGTCATTCATTGTCCTTCCCCAGCTGACACCAAGGGGCTCATGGCCCCAGGGAGTGGGGCTGCATTCTGGCTCTGCTGCAAGGCGGGGTCTCCATCTGGGAGGGAGCATCTTCCACGTGGTTTCTTTCAGGGAACATCGTGAGCGTGGGGGAGCCTGCTGAGAAATACCTGGGACTGGAGCAGATTGGCCAAGGGTAAGTGCATGGCAGTTCCTTCTGCACAAGCAGGGCCCAGGTATTTTGCTGGAGTCAGGAGAGCTCCAAACACCCTCCGACTCTGGGGTATGATCCTGCTGTCTCTCAGTTTTGATCAGAATTGATAACTGTGGTCAGAAGGCACAGTCAAAGGCCTCTGAGGCTGGCAGTGTCCTGCCTGCAGCAAGGAGCAGGACCTGGAAGGTCTTCTGTGCCTGGAATTTGATTGCCCTAAAGAGCAACTCACCATCTGGTGACTCTCAGAAAACAGTTCTCAAGAAGAACTAAGAAGTGCTTTTTTCAGCACAGGTAATAAACTCCATGCATTCAGTAACAGACACAGAGCTGCTGCACTCGAGGGGAAAATGCATCACCTGCCTGATGGCAGGGCCCTTGTGGATCCTGCAAGTCTTAGGCAGGAAATGCAAAAGGATGAAATACATTCTTTTCCACTTCTTTAGACACCAACTCCCACCTCAGGTTTTGAACTAAAGGAATTCAGTGTGGACATTCGCTCCAGCCCTTTTCCTTCGTGTTGGGCTCAGTTTTCTCTTGCACACCTTGCATGGCAGACGGCTGGTGGCTGCTGCACTGCTGTTTGAAGGGTCGATGCACGCAGGTGTTTTGTGAATGCTGCAGGCAGCAGAGATCTCCTGTCTGGGCTGCCTTTCACTGCCAGAGCCTAAAGCTCTGCTTCTTTCTTCTCTGCTGTTTTGTCTCCAGGGCTTTTGGAACTGTTTATAAAGGACTCGACAGGGCCACTGGAGGAGAGGTCAGTGCCACCACGTCCAGCACGTCTGGCAGCTCCCGAGGGCTTTCCCCTCTGCTGGGAGCTGTGGCTGCAGCTTTGGGGGCCCAGCAGAGCTTTCCTGCACAGGCTGCTCCTCTGAAGGCAGAGCAGTGTCAGCCTTCAGAACACAGCTGGGACAGCCTTGGTGCTTCTGAAGTGCCCAGAGGAATGCAAGGAGGGCAGTGGTGTCTGTCAGAGCTGGACACCATGGCTTGGTCTTCATATCTAAAACCATGAATGCATCAGCAGGTGGAGACTGAGGCCCAATTTATCTTCATCCCAGCCTTGGACAGGAACACTATTTAGCAGTTTTTCCATCCTGCTTTTCATCTTCAAAGGCCTAATTAGGCCTAATTAGGGAGAGATCCTGCTTGGGCTCAGTTTGGGGTTTTAGTCCTACTGCAGCTGTTCACAGAGAGAGAGGGAGAGAAATGAGAAGATGGATGTCCAGAGCAAAGCTCTCTCCTAAACGCTGCAGTTGAAACACAACTGGGTCTGGTGTCAGTGACACCCTGTGACAATGGATGTCTGTGTTTGCTTTATTGTGCAATCCCAAACAGAGCAGTGGCATTTGAAATCATGACCAAGTCCCATAGAATTGCTAAAGGGTTCTGGGCTGTTTTGCTCTGTTTCACAGCATCAGAATTACCTCCTGCTTGCAAAATGTGTTTAAATAATAACGATGATGATGATCATCATCATCACCGGAGTAGTGATAAACTAAGGCCATTTGAGAAGATGCAGATTCTGTAGGTGCAGAAAATGTTGTTAGAGCTTTGAGGCTGACAGCTGAGGGACCATTTCTGCAGAGCTTACAAGGCCAAATGTCTCTGGCCACGTGTCCTGTAAGCAGCCCCCAGCCAGCAGAGAAATGGGCTGTGGGAATGGCACTTGCTGAGCTCTGGTGTCCCATGCCAAGGCAGTTTGGCACAGCCTGGCTCTGTCGCTCCAAAAAGATTCACTCCATGCTTGCTGTGGTCTCCTGCCACAGACCCCTCCAGCTAAAGGTCTGCAATGTCACTTCAGGTGGCCATAAAGAAAATGAGTCTCAGAGAGCAGAACAGGGAACGAGCTGTGAATGAGATCCTGCTCCTGAAAGGCAAGAACCACCCCAACATTGTCATCTTTTTGGACAGGTGAGTGGTTCAGGTCTTATCCTGTGCAAGGGCCCTGTGTTAATCTTTCATTCGTAGTCAGTAGCCTCTTCTGAAAAAGCCTGACCTGGCCATATCTTCAACAACAGCCTGGCAGTTCACTCCCTCCATGCTTTTGTTTGGTTTTTTTCTTCAAGCTGAACCCCTTTGCTGTGCCTTATGACAAGTGCTGAAAAACCATGGCAGAAATTATTTCCCTTGGCTTCTTCTTCCCAACTCTTTTCCATTGCTGCAGATGCCAGGAAGTCCAGGTTTCCAGAAATGCCTCATTTGCCCATTTTTCAATGGCCTTGCCTGTTTCTGAAGGGACTTTGTGTAAGGTTTTCCAAAGAGTTGATAACTTTTGTCCCAAGTGCTGTACGGCCTCCTTGCCTGGATAACTCTGGAAGTTGCATTGCCTTGTTCTGGAGGGAATGGTGGAACTGATGAGTTCAGATGCTGAACCAGCTGGGGGCAAGTGTTGTGGTTCCACACTGATCTGGGCTGTTGCTAAACTGTGTTTTTCACTTGCTTGCCATCTAAGGCATCTCCTTTCTCACAGGTGTCTCCTTCTCCTTCAGACTGTGCAGATTCCAAGGTCTGTGCAGGAATGTCTCTCCATCTGATCGTGTTCTCATTGACAAGTGACCTGGAAACAAAACTCCACTCGAGGCTTTTCCATGGGGAAATTGAGCAGTGCACATTCATCTCCATGCTGTTGTTTTCCTCTTCCAGCTTCCTTGTTGACGAAGATCTCTGGCTGGTGATGGAATACGTGGATGGAGGAACTTTGCAGGACGTTGTCAGACAGACACGCATGGCTGAAGGAGAGATGGCAGCTGTCAGTCGGGAGGTGAGGGATCCTGCTTGTGCTTCCCATGGCTTGGACACGATGGTCCTTCCAAACAGGCTGAGAGAGCAGGAGGGGCTCCATGCTCAGGGCTTTGTTTCTGTGTTGTTTTTATGAATTGGAGAAGAAAGAGCCTCTGAAGTCAGTGGCCTGCCAGTATCACTACACTTCTACTCTGTTCTTGTCCTCTTTCCTGCTGCTGTGGTACTCTCTCTGTCTTTCTTTGATTTGATTTGATTTGCTGTTCTCAGCTTTGCCTTGAACCATTTGCCTGGACTGTCTCCTGGCCTGTCACAGCAAAGTTGCTGCTGGGAGAATTCCAAACTGTCCTTTCTTGTGTGATGTGTTGTGACAATTGATTTTTATTCTTGTGTTTCTTCTTGTCTCTCAGTGTCTGCAGGGCCTGGATTTCCTCCATTCCAACCGGGTGATCCACAGAGATGTGAAGAGCTCCAACATCCTTCTGGGAATGGCTGGCTCTGTCAAGCTGGGTGGGTGTTCGTGGCCAGGCACGGTGCTCCCGGGGTGTGAGTGTGAGGCTGTTTCCAGTGATGGTCAGAGCCCCACAAGTGCTGCTGCTGGCACTGCCCGGCCCCTGCTGCCAGCTGAGAGCGGCTGCCCCGTGCAGAGAGCTCAGGAGAGGAGCAGAGTGTCAGGAGTGGCTTTGCTCTGGGCATGGCCCTTCCAGAGGGACGGGAGTTGGAATCTAAACTGCAAGGGAATCAGTAAAAGCCACTGCATGAACGCTGAGGGTTTATTTAAGGGTCCAGTTCCATCATTCCTTGGCCACAGCCCTGAGGACTTTTCCAGCTGACTTCACTACTGCATTCTCACCTTGAGAGTGGGGAATCTTTGTGCTTGGTTTCCTCATTGCAGCTGTCTTTGACAGTGTTTGTTTCTGTCCTCAGCTGATTTTGGCCTCTGTGCTCAGCTCAGCCCTGAGCAGGACCAGTGCAGCTCCATGGTGGGCACTGCTCACTGGATGGCCCCAGAAGTTGTGACCAGGTCTCCTTATGGCCCCAAGGTGGACATTTGGTCCTTCGGCATTGTGGCCATCGAGATGGTGGAAGGAGAACCTCCTTACTTCAAGGAAACAGGGGCTATGGTAAGAGGCAAATTCTCCAGTGTTTGCAGAGGCCTGTGAGCACAGGCTGACCCTGCACTGGGAGGAGCTGCTGGAGGTTTCTGCATATTGGGAAGGGAATTCCCAGAAGACTCGAGCCTGAACGCAGATGAATATTCTGCAGTCTCCAGCAACAATTTGCTTTGGGTTTCAAATTGTTGCAGCTCTTCTGTCAGTGAGGATGACCTGAAAATGTGAAGCCAGTGTATCAGCTCTAATGTTATCTTGGAAAAAAACCACAAACCAACCCCAAAACCCATCCCCAAACCCAACAAGTTCTCTGAAGGAGTTTCTAAAAGAGGTTTTTAAGAGAGGTTTAAGTTGAGCTCCCCCCTGATTTTTCTCACTGGGAAGCTTGTCTAAAACATGAAGATGATTGCTTAACATCCCTGTAGTCCAACCTATTTCCTTCCTAGTCCAAGCTACTTTTCTGTCATCAAGCCTGAGCTTTCAGCAACCCCAACCTCCTGTTCCTTGCCTGGCAATTTCTGGGATGGGGCATCAGGAATTCATTTACTTCAGTGTCAGTGGCACTGCAGACATGTGTTTGATGCAATTTAAAATAACACACGCAGACCACACTGACTCTTGAAAATGGCCTGTAAAGCTGGTGTCCGTATTTGGAGAAGCAAAATGTGCTGTTTCTGATGGAGGTTCCTACTAACAAAGTCAGACAACTAAATGGCCTCTCAAGCAAGATCATTTGGGTGTTGCAATGGCTGTGGCTGCATCAGGGTTTGGGGTTATTGGTTGGCATAGAAAAATGAGCCGTGAGCAGCATGTCTGCCAGGGAGGAAACTGCCCCCGGAGCTGGGGCTGAGTTACCGGGGTCGATGTGAGCAGCTGTGGGTGTGAAGGAAGCTGGCACAGCGCTGCCTTTGCTTTTCCTGCAGGCTCGGGCTCTGATCCGGCAGAACGGGACCCCGCAGCTGCAGGAGCCGCGGCGCCTGTCGGCTCTGCTGCGGGACTTCCTCGAGTGCAGCCTGGACTCGGACGACGAGCGGCGCTTCTCTGCCCAGGAGCTGCTGCAGGTGAGCGCGAAGCGGCTGCAGGGGAAACAGCAGCGCCAGGGAGGGGTTTTCTTGGGGGGCCCCCCTCCGATAATCTCCAGCCTCGCTGCTTTTCACACGCAAAGCAAGCAGAATCCTCGCCTGGTTGGGGTTGTCTGGGTCCGTTCGAGGTCATCTGGACCTGGTGACCCACAACGAGCAGGGACATCTTCAAGTGGCTCAGAGCCCTGCCTGACCTGAGCTTGGATGCTTCCAGGGAGGAGGCACCTCCCACATCTCCGGGCACCCTCTGTCAGTGTTTCCCCTGGTAAAAAAATTCCTCCTTAGACCTAATCTGAGCTTGCTTCTGTCTCTGGAGTTTCAAACCATTCCCCTTCGTCCAGGAACTTGACTCTGGAAAGTAATGGTTCATTTCTTTCTTTTTTATCCTTTGGTCAGCACCCATTTTTATCATCAGCCAAGCCTCTCTCCAGCCTGAGCCCTCTGATCGCTGCAGCAAAGCAACCACGGGTGCAGCAGAGGAGATGAAGCACTTGAGAACAGCTTTTTGTTACAGTAGTTAGGACTAGTTAGTTATGGTAGTTAGCACTGCTAGTTAGTTAGGGTCGTTCGGACTGTTTGTTATGGAAGTTTTTTGAATAAAAACTCTCTTAAAACCTCAACACCCTTGTGTCCCTGCCTTCTCCCCCTGTGACTCAGCTGCCCCGAGCAATGCGAGGGGAGAGCGAGCCCAGTCTCGCCCAGAGCTGAGCCCTGGCAGAGCCCAGAGCAGCCTCGGCATCTGCAGAGTCAGCCTGGAAGGAGGCGCTTGGAGCCTCCTCGGCTGCAGCCGCCTCTTGGTTACAAACTGTGCGTGGTGGAAAATGCCACTGGTTCTGCAAGAGGGCAGAAGGGGCCCGGGGAAGGCCCAAGTGCTCCATGCAAGGGAAAAACCCACCCAGTGCTGGAGAAAAAACACGCCTTTATCCCCTCCAAAAATTTAATCCTAAATCAAGTGGAACAGGGGAAAGGGAGGAACCCCGGACCTTCGGGCCCTGCGAACCAAAGTGTCCCGCGGGTGTTGGTTTCTGCCGGGCTCGCTGCCCCCAGCCCGGCTCAGCTCAGCTCAGCCCAGCCCGGCCCAGCCCGGCCCAGCCCGGCCCAGCCCGGCCCAGCCCAGCCCAGCTCGGCCCAGCTCAGCCCAGCCCAGCCCAGCCCAGCCCAGCCCGGCTCAGCCCGGCCCAGCCCAGCCCAGCCCGGCCCAGCCCAGCCCAGCTCAGCTCAGCTCAGCCCAGCCCACGGGCAGGGACACGCATTTGGAGGAACCTGCGAGGGTGAGCAGGTGAGGGGGCTCCGGCAGTGACGGGTGAAAGGAACAGGGTGAATGTGACTTAAACAAACCCTGGGAATCTGCTTGGAAACAGGGCCAGGGACTTGTAGGTAAGAAGGAACGAAAGAGATTGTCACTTCTAGAAAACGGTGCTAATTGACATGGACTGTTGTTCAGCCAAGGCTGTGTTAAATTCTTGAACTAGGGAAAAACAAAGACTTAAGAGAATTATGAATATTGTTTTGTTTTACTAAAAAAAAAAAAAAAAAAAAAAAAAAAAAAAAAAAAAAAAAAAAAAAGCAAAAAAGCGTGTGTGTGTGCATATTGGAGGGGGAGATGGAGTGGACAGATCGAGAAGTCTGAACCTTCCAAGGTACAGTCCTGGGGACAGGGCAGCCACCTCTGTACTGCAGACAGGAACCGGGAACAGTGACACGATCTGACTGTGACCCCCATCCCCTGTGTGGGGACAGGGGAGGGAATGGAGAATAACAGGAAATCCGGGAAGGAGGGAAGGGTGAGGGGAAGATGTTTTCGTAGGAATTATTTTCTCATTCTCTTGCTCTGACTTGTTTGATAATGTTATGAATGACGTTCTATTTTTCCAGTTTATCAAGCAACGAGATTAAATTAAATTAATAGTAACAATTATAAATGGATACAATTAAAGTATTGGAGATGAATACAATCAAAATGCATATATTTGAGAATATAATCTAGTATAATTGAGGTTCATATGAAGCATAAGCAAAACTGACCGGGGATATGGGGAGTGGCTCGCCATTCCTCACGTACCAAAGCATCAAGGCCAAAAATCCTATTTATATCCTATATGCTACAGAAGTTTCTAGAGAACTCCTCCTAGTTTCTATTCCTAAAATCTACATCACTATGTTGTATGGCACATGCTCTACTAATGGGTTAGGGGATCTCTCATCCTTTTGAGGGTCTTATTTCCGATGAAGGCTCGTCGTCTTCATCAGTGTCCGCTGTGTGACCTGCAGGTAGTGCATGCCCACTATGTGACTGAGCAGATGTTTTCCATAACAAGATGTGTTGGTTTGAAAGTAAAACCAGTGCGAGACTCCAAGTCAGTAATACAATTTAATAGGAGAAAAGAGAAAAAATAAAATACATGCAATAATATAAAAGAAACAACCACACAGTCAGAAATACAACCAGACACCCTGTCAGTCAGGGTGTTGGTAGCAGTCCGTATAAATGGTGGCTGCAGTCCTCCTGGATGACAGATGTGGTTCAGTTGAAGCAGTGCTCCTGTAGAAGGTGCAGTTTTCCTCCGAAGATCCAGCGATGATGTGGAAAAGTTCCGACTTTCCTCTGGGATCCAGTAGAAAGGTCTGCCCTCGGGTCCCAAACCCCAGTTTTTTATCTAGGTAGGAAAGGCTTGGCTCCTGCCCCTGGCTGGGGCATCTCCCAATGGGATGATGTAATCTTATCAGTCACACAATAGGACTTAATGGCCCATTAACAGAATATATCTTCTGGAGGAAGGATGGGTTGTGGAAAGATAACGATGATCATCCCCCTGATTTTATCAGATGGCACATCAGCAGAGGATATCTCCCACAGAGATAAGGATCACCAGCCCTCCCACATTTTAACAGATGGTGATAGAATACACATTTTTGCATTGTACCCCAGGACATAATCCACCCCTTATTCTATTACCATCTACATCACACCCAAACCAATACCCTCTTACAGATATATAATACAAAATGAAACCTTACATACAGTTCTCACTAAAAATTAGGTCTCCTTGCGGTACACAACGGGTTTCCCCATCTTTCTGCATTTCCCACCAAGTGCAACCAAGTCCTTGAAGAAAAACAATCCAACGGATTGGTTTACCTTTGCATGTGGTGTGATTAATCCAAACAGTCTTTCCTAAAATATCTTTCATGTGTACCACAGGGACTTTGACCCCATCCACTGTGTGCAGGGGTTCAGAGTGGGCAGGACCGGTTCGATTGATGGACCCTCGGGTGTTAACCATCCAGGTGGCTTTGGCCAAGTTCATTTCCCAATTTATGAAGGTTCCCCCACCAAGTGCTTTCAAAGTAGTCTTAAGGAGTCCATTACACCGTTCAACTTTCCTGGCAGCTGGCGCATGGTAAGGGATATGATATATCCATTCAATACCATGTTCTCTGGCCCAGGTGTTGATAAGGCCGTTCTTGTAATGGGTTCCGTTGTCTGACTCAATTCTCTCAGGGGTACCATGCCTCCAAAGGACTTGTTTTTTAGGCTCAGGATGGTGTTCCGGGCAGTGGCATGAGGCACAGGGTAGGTCTCTAACCATCCAGTAGTTGCTTCCACCATGGTCAGTACGTACCGTTTGCCCTGGCGGGTTTGGGGAAGGGTGATGTAGTCAATATCCCAGGCTTCCCCATACCTGTACTTCGACCATCGTCCACCGTACTACAAAGGCTTCACCCGCTTGGCCTGTTTGATCGCGGCACAGGTCTCACAGTCGTGGATGACCTGTGAGATGCTGTCAATGGTAAGGTCCACCCCTCGGTCACGGGCCCATCAGTGTGTTGCATCTTTCCCCTGATGCCCAGAGGCATCATGGGCCCAACGAGCTAGGAATGATTCTCCCTTGTGCTGCCAGTCTAGATCCACCTGTGATACTTTCACTTTGGCAGCTCGGTCCACCTGCTCGTTGTTGTGATGTTCTTCATTAGCCCGGCTTTTGGGTACATGTGCATCCACGTGTCGAACCTTTATGGTCAATTTCTCTACTCGGGCAGCAATGTCCTGCCAAATCTCAGCTGCCCAGATGGGTTTCCCTCTGCGCTGCCAGTTGGCCTTTTTCCAGCGATCCAGCCATCCCCACAGAGCATTAGCTACCATCCATGAGTCAGTATAGAGATAGAGCCTTGGCCACTTCTCTCGTTCAGCAATATCCAAAGCCAACTGGACGGCTTTTAGCTCTGCGACCTGACTCGATCCACCTTGTCCTTTGGTAGCTTGTGCAACTTGTCCTGTGGGGCTCCATACTGCAGCTTTCCATTTCCGGTTAGTGCCTACAATTCGGCAGGAGCCATCAGTGAAGAGGGCATATCGTCTTTCAGCCCCGGTAGCTCATTATATGGTGGGGCTTCCTCAGCACATGCCACTTGCTCCTCTTCTTCTTCAGAAGACAATCCAAAAGTCTCACCTTCAGGCCAGTTTGTAATTATTTCCAGAATCCCAGGGCGATTTGGATTCCCAATACGGGCGTGCTGAGTGATGAGGGCAATCCACTTGCTCCATGTGGTGTCAGTGGCGTGATGTGTGGAAGGCACCTCTCCCTTGAACATCCAGCCCAGCACTGGTAGTCGGGGTGCCAGGAGGAGTTGTGTTTCTGTGCCAATCACCTCTGAGGCAGTTTGAACTCCTTCATAGGCGGCCAAGATTTCCTTCTCTGTGGGAGTGTAGTTGGCTTCAGATCCTTTGTAGCTTCCACTCCAGAATCCCAGTGGTTGACCCCGAGTCTCACCAGGCACCTTCTGCCACAGACTCCAGGACAGACCATGGTTCCCGGCTGCAGAGTAGAGCAGGTTCTTCACATCTGGTCCCGTCCTGACTGGGCCAAGGGCTACTGCATGAGCAATCTCCTGCTTGATCTGGGCGAAGGCTTGCTGCTGCTCAGGGCCCCAGTGGAAATCGTTCTTCTTGCGGGTAACCAGGCAAAGAGGGCTCACAATCTGACTGTACTCAGGAATGTGCATTCTCCAAAAGCCTATGGCACCTAGGAAAGCTTGTGTTTCCTTCTTGTTGGTAGGTGGAGACATAGCAGTGATCTTATTAATTACCTCTGTTGGGATCTGACGACGTCCATCTTGCCACTTGACTCCTAGAAACTGAATTTCCTGAGCCGGTCCCTTAACTTTACTTCGCTTAATGGCAAAACCAGCTTTCAGCAGAATCTGGATAATCTTCTCTCCTTTCTCAAAGACTTCCCCTGCTGTGCTGCCCCATACAATGATGTCATCGATATACTGTAGATGTTCGGGGGCCTCACCCTTCTCCAGTGTAGCCTGGATCAGTCCATGACAGATGGTGGGACTGTGCTTCCACCCCTGGGACAGACGATTCCAGGTGTACTGCACGCCCCTCCAGGTGAAAGCAAACTGAGGCCTGCATTCTGCTGCCAGAGGAATGGAGAAAAATGCATTGGCGATATCGATAGTGGCGTACCACTTTGCTGCCTTGGACTCCAGCTCGTACTGCAGTTCCAGCATGTCCAGCACAGCAGCGCTCAGCAGTGGAGTCACCTCATTCAATGCACGATAGTCTACGGTCAATCTCCATTCTCCTTCTGATTTACACACAGGCCAGATGGGGCTGTTGAAGGGTGAGTGGGTTTTGCTGACCACCCCTTGGCTTTCCAGGTACGAATCATCTCATGGATGGGAATCACTGAGTCTCTGTCAGTACGGTATTGCCGACGGTGTACTGTTGTTCTGGCGATTGGTACCTGTTGCTCTTCAACTCTCAGTAGTCCCACAGCAGAGGGGTCATCTGCAAGACCAGGCAAGGTGCTCAGCTTTTTAATGTCGTCTGTCTCTACAGCAGCTATCCCAGCTATCCCGAAAGGCCATCGATATCCTATTGGGTCTTTGAAATATCCATTTCTAAGATAGTCTATGCCAAGGATGCATGGGGCCTCTGGGCCAGTCACGATGGGGTGTTTCTGCCACCTGTTCCCAGTTAAACTCACTTCAGCCTCCACTACAGTCAGCTGCTGGGATCCTCCTGTTACCCCAGAAATAGAGATGGATTCTTCTCCTACATACTTTGATGGCATCAGAGTACACTGGGCACCGGTGTCAACCAAAGCCTTATGTTTTTGTGGGTCGGATGTGCCAGGCCATCGGATCCACACAGTCCAATAGATCTGATTATCCCTCTCCTCTACCTGGCTAGAGGCAGGGCTCCTCTATTCCTGATTTGGTACACGTTGCTCTTTCCCTGTAAATAGATTCTTGAGGTTCCTTCAAGAGGATCAGTCATATCATCATTCTGATACTGTCTGGAGTTCTGTACACGAGAGACTGGAGCAGCATTGACTCTAGATGAGCTTCTTGTGTTAGGTGTCCCTCTTTTCAGCTCACGTACCTGGGCTGCTAAGGAGGAAGTGGGTTTTCCATCCCACTTCCTCATGTCTTCTCCATGCTCCTGAAGGAAAAACCAGAGGTTACCTCGTGGAGTGTGTCCTCTCTCCCTGCCTGAGGAACTCCAGCTCCTAATGGCAGAAACTCTTGTTGGTTCTGGAGAGATCTGGTAGTTGTTTTCCTTAAGTTCTTTTTTTGGTTTCTGATGGTCCTCTTCAATCAAGCTTCGGACTTGCTCCACCAGCCTTGTTCCCACGGATGAAACATGGGTATGAAATGGGGCTGTGACAGTGTCCTCATAAATTCTTAGTTTATTGGCCAAGACGCCTACCATGTCCCCACCTTCCCTCCACTGCAGCATTGCCAGGTAACGGGAATACATCTCTGGTCCAAGCTGTGCGAATCTCAACCACATCTGTGACGTGCACCGGACACAGTCTGGGCTCTTAGGAAATCTCTCATCTTCTGAGAAAATGATCTCCAGCACAGCCAATTCCCTCAGGCATCGGATACCTTGTTCTATTGTGCTCCATTTTCCTTGGTGCACCGGAAGATCTTCTTTACAAAGGTATCTGTCCTTCACACTTGTCAGCAACCGCCGCCAGAGGCTGAGAGTTTCTTGGGTTCTCCCAATCCCCTGGTCAATGATCACATCCCGGGACAGAGATCCCAGTTGCCTGGCCTCACTTCCATCCAGAATGGTGTCATTGGCTGCAGCGTCCCAGATGCGGAGCAGCCAGGTCAAGATGGACTCATTTGTCTGGCGGGTGAATTCCCTCCACAGGTCACACAGCTCACCCAGGGATAGAGAGCGAGTGATGATTTCTGGCTCTGTCTCTTCCGCTGGGTGCGAAGGTCCTGCCACGTCCTCGTCAGTCACTATGCGAACTGATTTGCTCTTTGATTTCTTCTTCTGAACGGGGGCAACTGCTACTGGTCTAGGCTGTTCTGGCTCAGTGATGGTTTGTGTGGAGATGCTGATGGTGCTTCTGGCTTTTCTCTCCTCTGTGACAGTCTGCATAGACAGGGACACTGTTGCTTTTTGTTTGGTTCTTCTCCTCTTTGTGACATTCTGTGCAGACGTGGACGAAGTTGATTTGTTTCTTTTTTGCTCTTCCACAAGAATACACATCAATACGCCATGTAGTATTTTGTTTCTAAGCATGTTGGAGGCTGTGCAGAGGAGACAAAGCAGAACTAACAACAATATTATGCTGTCCTTAGCATCCAGCGGGAACTCAACATTTCCAAAAACTACTGTATCAGGCCGGAAAGATTGGAAAAAATCATCCTTTACCCCTCCCCCCAAGGGCTGGGTGTGATTGTTAAAACCCCGGATGTAGCAACCTAGACTAGGACAAGCAAACAAAGTCAAGTATATATTCCGAATTATGTTCATTGCCTCAGAGGTTATCATGCAGTAGACATAATAGGCTAATAAAGCAATTTTTATACCATATCCTGGTCTACACAGCAGCATTACAGCTGGCAGATAGTTCCCCATGTGTGGAAAAATATAGAGAGCAAGATATAAAACCCATGTAAGCATGTTGAGAATCATGGAGAAAACAAAATTGTAATACTGACTTTTCTCAGTACCCTTCTTGCTCCATGTTGGGCGCCAATAAATGTGTTGGTTTGAAAGTAAAACCAGTGCGAGACTCCAAGTCAGTAATACAATTTAATAGGAGAAAAGAGAAAAAATAAAATATATGCAATAATATAAAAGAAACAACCACCGACACAGTCAGAAATACAACCTGACACCCTGTCAGTCAGGGTGTTGGTAGCAGTCCGTATAAATGGTGGCTGCAGTCCTCCTGGATGACAGATGTGGTTCAGTTGAAGCAGTGCTCCTGTAGAAGGTGCAGTTTTCCTCCGAAGATCCAGCGATGATGTGGAAAAGTTCCGACTTTCCTCTGGGATCCAGTAGAAAGGTCTGCCCTCGGGTCCCAAACCCCAGTTTTTTATCTAGGTAGGAAAGGCTTGGCTCCTGCCCCTGGCTGGGGCATCTCCCAATGGGATGATGTAATCTTATCAGTCACACAATAGGACTTAATGGCCCATTAACAGAATATATCTTCTGGAGGAAGGATGGGTTGTGAAAAGATAACGATGATCATCCCCCGATCTTATCAGATGGCACATCAGCAGAGGATATCTCCCACAGAGATAAGGATCACCAGCCCTCCCACATTTTAACAGATGGTGATAGAATACACATTTTTGCATTGTACCCCAGGACACCCTCCCAAAACATCTTCTTACCTTATCTGTCTCTTGCACGACTGCATGTCCGTTACCTCCTCACAGCACAGCCAGCAGACTCCATCCCAAACTGCAGCAGACTCTGGGTCAGCCAGCTAACCCACTCTTTCAGAACAACCCAACTCCTTGGGCAGGCACAGATGTTTCCACTCCTCAGTCATCAGTACAGCTGTAATTCATTGGGAGAGATTGCCTTCTGTACTATCCTTTCAAACTGTCTTCCCACTCTGGGGCTCTGTGCTTTCCTTCCTATGGAAAAGAACTGTCATTCTCCTCCAGGTGCCCATGGCCAAAATTTGGATTCCTGCTCCAAATTTCCTTTGATGCAAGGATTGTTCCCAGGTGAAATCTACCAGGACAGACAGATCTGGCTGCCTTGGCCACCCAGAGGCCACCTCTCATCTGACTTTGAAACACTGGGACCGTGTGGTTTTCTTTCCTACGGGAAAAAAGCACCTTTCATGTCCAGGCGCCCATAGCCAAAATTGGGAGTCCACATCCAGAATTCCCTATATCCAAGGACAGCTCCCAGACAAAAGCTGCCATCGTTGTCAAGTCTGGCTGGCCTTGGCTTCCTAAAGGCTGCCTTTCATTTGCCTTTGAAACACTGGGGCTCTGTGCTTTCCTTCCTAATGAGAACAACTCTTCTTCCAATCCTGGCATCCACAACCAAAATTGAGATTCCACCTTTAAAATCTCTATGTCCAAGGATAGCTCCCAGATGAAAGGTACCAGGAGAGACAAGTCAGGCTGGCTTGGCCTAAGGGTGGCCACCTCTCATCTTCTTGCAAAACACTTGGGCTTCTCACTTTCCTTTGCTATGGTGAAACCATCCACCTCGACCAGGCAGCCGTGGCTGAAATTGGGATTCCACCTCCAAAACTCTGTACATCCAAGGATTTCTCCCAAGTGAAAGCTGCCAGGACAGACAGGTCTGGCTGCCCTTTGTCTCTTGGGGACTGCCTCATACCTGCTTTTGGAACACTGGGGTTCAATGCTTTTTTTCCAATGGCAAAAACCATCCCTCTAATCAATGCAGAAATAGCCAAAATTAGGATTCCATCTCTGAAATTCCCTATATCCAAGGATTGCTTTCAGACTAAAGCTGCCAGAACTGAGAGGTCTGCCTGGACTGGGTCTGTGATGGCTGCCTTTTATCGGCCCCTTAAACACTGGTGGTCCATGATTTCCTTCCTATGGAAAAGAGCCATCCTTTTCCTCCAGATGTCCATGTCAATACTGAAATTGGTATTCTACCTCTAAAATTCTGCATATCCAGGGATTACTCCAGGACAAAATCTGCAAACACCATCAAGTCTGGCTGTCCTTGGCCTCTGGTGACTGCCCCACATCTGCCTCTGCAACACTGGGGCTCGGTTGTTTCCTTCCTGTGGAGACCATTGTGACACCTTGGGGACCCCGTGGATCCAAGGGGCCATGGTGACACTGTGGGGCCTCGTGGCACCAAGGACATCATTGTGGCCCTGCTGGGCTGTATGGTCCCAAGGGCCCAGTGTGAAGCAGCAGGGCTTTGTGGAACCAAGAGGCCATTGTTGCATTCCAGGGCCTGGTGCAGCCCAAGGGCACCGTGGATCCATGGAGATCATTGTGGCATTGCAAGGCCCCATGGAATCATGGAGACCATGGTGACACTGTGGGGCACACGGAACCAAAGGGCCAGTGTGACCCTGCAGGGCCTCATGGAAGCCAGGGGCCATTGTGACACCTCAGGAGCAAGGAGAACATTGTGACATTACAGGGCCTCATGGAACCAAGGGGACATGGAATGGGTCTGGATGGTTTGGCCTCCTGGGGGCCACAAGCAGGTCTGGCTGACCCTGGCATGTGAGGGCTGCCTCTCATCAGCCTCTGGAGCACTGGGGCTCTGTGCTTTCCTTCCTAGGGAAATAAACCATCCCTCTTTCCTGCTGCCCAAGGCTGAAATTGCTACTCCACCTAAAATGTTCTCTATCTGCAAGGGTTCTTCAAGCCAAAATCTGTCAGGGCAGACAGCTCTGGCTGGCCTTGGCCTCCTGCAGGCAGTCTCTCATCTACCGCCAAACATGGGGCTCAGTGTTTTCCTTCCAGTGGAAAAGAACTGCCCTTCTCACCGAGGTGTCAATGGCCAAAATTGGGATTCTACAGCTAAAATTCCATCTATCCGAGGACTGCACCCAGAAAAAAGTAGCCAGGACAGACAGGTCCTGCCTTGTTGTCTGGTGATTTTCTTTGACTATGAGCAGAATGTTCTCTTTTGCCAAGACCTTGGAGAGGGCCCAGAGATCTCCCCAGGTGGGGTTTGGAGGCTGCAAGCATATGAGCACTGTGTAGGGGCAAAGGAACTCAGTGCTCAGTGGAGTGGAGACTGAGGAGAGCAAAGGAGAGCCCTGGGAGGGGCTGAAGGTCAGTTTCAGAGATGGTGGATCCTTTTGATATAGCAGAAAACAGCCTGAGAATTAATTAATTAATGCCAAGGGAAATTGATGTGGACCAGACTGGACACAAGGAGAAAGGAATTTCTCTCCCAGGGAAGGGCTGTGGTGCAACCCGTCCCCCAGAAGGAGTCTGGGCCAGCCCAAGGCTTTGTGTGTGCAGGCAGAGGCAGGCAGGAGGCAGAGCTGTCAGCAAAGGAAGGGGCCAGCGAGGTGGGGCAGCCGGGGGATGACGACAGCCTGCAGGGACAGAGGCGCAGGGCATGGACACCGTAGGACAGCCTGGGCTGCAGAGGGCACAGGGATGGGCAGCAGCTGAAAGGCCCTGACACAGCCAACTCCTGCAGCACTTGGGCCATGCACGCTGGCCCTGGGCCTGAGGCCAGCAGGGGACAAGTGAGCCTTGCTGTGCTGGGGCCTCATTGCCTCCTTGTCCCTGCTCAGCAGCCTGGCAGGGGCCGCCCCATGGTGCTGCCCTTGGCATTGCACATGCCCAGAGCCCAGTGGCCCGGGAAGAGCCCTGAGCAATGAGGGAGGGACAGGATGTGCCTTGCCAGGGGCTGGGGCTCAGCCCTTGGCCCTTTGCATTCCTGAAACACATCCAGGTTTGCTCAGCATCACAGACACCTTTCCCTTGTTTGTCCCCCCTGTCATCACTGCCTCCAGTGTTCTGCTCGAACTGTGTGACAAATGTGATTCGTGCTAAATAAATTGTAACTATATTTACAAAATTTTATTTAGATCGAAAGAAGACATTTTTTACAGAATGAGTGGGGAGATGGGTGAGACAGGTCAAAGGACATCTTCCAGATGTTGGGAGTTGAACAAGGATGTTGGAAGGGAATAGTAGAAGGACAAAGGTCTGATAAGTACCATCTAGAAATAGAGTTTCAACCTTGAAATGGGCCAAGATGAGACGATTCCAGGCATGGGATTTAATTAGAGTCTTATGGAAAACATCTGCTCAGTCACACAGTGAGCATGCACTACCTGCAGGTCACAGCTCGGTCATTGATGAAGACAACGAGCCTTCATCAGAAATAAAACCCTCAAAAGGATGAGAGACCCCCTAACCCATCAGTAGAGCATGCTCCGTACACACAGTGACGTAGACTTTAGGAATAGAAACTAGGAGGAGTTTTCCAGACACTTGTGTAGCATATAGTATATAAGGGGGATTGTTAGCCTTGATGCTTTGGTACGTGAGGAGGGGCGAGTCCCTCCCCGTATCCCCGGTTGGGGGGGCCCTCCCTGGTCGGTTTTGCTCATGCTTTATATGAACCTCAATTATACTAAAATACTTACTGCCAAATTTTACTTATCCTAAAATATATGGATTCAATACTTCGATTGTATTGATCTCCAATACTTTAATTGTGTACATTTATCATTGTTACTATTAAAAATTTGCTGCTGCATTTAATCTTGCTGCTTGATAAATTGGAAAAATAAAATAACATTCATAACAATAGGGACCCCAAAATAATTTTAGGGCAACGTCTAAAATTACACTTGAGGACCCCAAAATTTCAAAACTTCCCAATAGGGACCTAAATAGTCCCATGTTTGGACCCAAAATGAAAAAAAAATCCCGGTGGAGACCCCACAATTCTCACAATTCTCACAATTCTCAATATGCACCGAAAAACTCCAAACAACTACAAACCTACAACTCCAACACTACAAAATTCCCTTTAATTACACCAACGTTTCCTTATGGGAGCCCAAAGTTCCCAAGAGACCGCCACATTTTATTTAAGGGCTCCAAAATTCCCAAAAATCCTCAATAGGAGCCACAGAATTCCCTACAGGAACCCCAGTAATTCCCTGGACAGAGCACAAAATTCCCAAGAACTCCCTTTAAGAATCCTAAAATTCCCCTAGAGAGCCTGAAACCCACCTGGACCCTTTAGATCCACTATAGACCTCCCAGACCCCTTTTAGGAACCTCCCAGAGTCCCCCAAATCCCCTAGAGACAAACACAAATCCCATATACAGATTCCCAGTTCCCTACAGCTCCCCTGTAGACCTCCCAGACCCCATTTAGGGAGCCCCAGAGCAGCCCAAATCCCCTATAAAGTCCCCCAGAATCCCCCCAGGGCTGTAAAACCTCCACCAGCAGTCTATAGATGTCGTATAGACCTATCAATCACCCATAAGGGACCCCCCAGAGACCCCAAATCTTCTATTAGCAAGCCCAAATCCTCTATAGAAATCCTCAGACCCCCCCTCAGTCCCCAATAGATCCCCTATAGATCCCCTATAGATCCCCCCAGCCCCACCGTAGCTCTCGGACATGCTGAAGCCGGGCAGGCAGACAGGGAGCAAAGATGGCGGCGCCCGGAAGGCACCTCCGAGTGTTCTGAGCATGCGCGAGAGGAACGCGCCCTGAGATGGGCGGGGCTTGGAGGGGAAAGGGGCGTGGTGAACACATGAGCTCGGTCGGAAAGAAAGGGGCGGGGCTAAAGATAGACGGGGCTGTGACTAGAAAGGGCGGGGCCAAGGAAAGGGCGGGGACTGTGAGGGAAAAGGGGCGGGGCCAAGGAAAGGGCAGGGACTGTGAGGGAAAAGGGGCGGGGCCAAGGAAAGGGCGGGAACTGTGATGGGAAGGATCCAGGCCAAAGGGCCACGCAGTCCCAAAAGGCTCTGGTTTGGCTTAAATCTCCAAGAAAAGATCAGAAATCCAGCCTAAATCTACCAGGTTTGGGCTAAAATCAGCCAAACGGGCCTCAACTCCACACAAAGGCGATCTAAAACCATACACATGAGCCTTGCAGAGTCCAAAAGTGGCCTAAAATCCAGCCTAAACCTGCCCAGTTTGGTATAAAATCACCCAAATAGGCCTAAAATCTTTGGGACCAAGACTGTCACAAGAAATGGCATCAGCACCAAGAATGAGACCAAAATCAGAATGGACACCGAGACCAAGAATGAGAACAGATCCAACACCGGAACTGAGACCAGCACCACTCCAGAACTGGAACTAGGACTAGGACCAAGACCGAGACTGAGAGTGTGACCAGCACCAGAACTGGCACTGGGACCAAAATTGAGGCCCACACTGACACAGGAACCGGCACTGGGAGGGCTCCAGAACGGCTCTGGTACCAGCACTGGCACTGTGAGAACTCTGGGACTGAGACAGAGTGGGACCAGAACAAGCACTGAGACTGACATCGGCACCAACACCGAGACTGGCACCTCGCTGGGACCGGGCCTGAGGCTGAGATTGGCACTGGGAGCACAACAGGATCAACACCAGCACCAGCACCAACAGTGGGACAGAGACCACTCCACGAATTAGACCGAGACCACTCCACAAATTAGACCAAGACCAAGACTGAAACAAGAACCGGCACTGGCACTGAGACTGGGACCACTGTAGGACTGAGAATGAGACCCAGACCAGCACCGGGACAGAGACCGACACCGGCAGCGCTCCGGGATCTCCGCGTTCACTCCGGGGAGTTTTGGCTGCGCCCCCGCACGGGACTGGGCAGGACTGGGAGGGACCCCTGGGTGGGGCGGGACAGCCTCGGTTCCCATCGTTCTGGTGCAGCCATCCCAGTCCATATGGTCCCAGTCCACGTGATCCCAGTCTGTACAATCCCAGTCCATGTGATCCCAGTCTGTACAATCCCAGCCCATGTGATCCGTTTGTACAATCCCAGTCTGTTTGGCCCTGATCCAACTGGTCCCAGTCTGTGCAGTCCCAGTCTGGAGGATCCCAGTCCATGTCATCCCAGCCCCCATGATCCCAGTCTGGATGCTCCTACACGGCTCACACTGCCAGGGTCTGGAATTCCAGTTCCCAGCCACAAAAAGATGTTCCTGCCCTTGAAGGCAAAGCTCTTCAGAAGGGGCCAAAAGCCAAGTGCAGCAAGATCTTACAGGGACATTTCACTGCCAGCCTTCCTAACTTCACCCATGGCTGTTGGAGCTCCTGCACTGGGAATTAAATCAGGGGAGGGTCTTTGGTGGGAGCTGCCCTGGGTCAAGGGAGACCCTGAGACAGAAACAGAGCAGGCAGGGAGAGACAGGAGAGAAAGGAGGACACAAACACAATCAGATGAGAAGGTGCCACTGAAAACAGAACTGCAACTGACTGGAAGTGAATGGGACAGAAGTCAGGAATTGTGAAGCTTTTATTTACTATCAAATCCATCCCTTGGCAGCCAGCCCCACACAATCTCAATCCCAGCACTCCCAATTTGGATCCCACTTCTCCCAATCTTCTTCCAACTCCTTCTCACCCTGGTGGCTGTGGAATCCAGTAAGGTTCACGTGGGATTGAGTTGTCTTGAGGATCCACTTTGCAGTTGGATTGAGCCATTTTGGATTAAAACTGAGGTGCTTTCAGAGGGATTTGAGAGGTTTTTAGGTGACCTAAATCCTCTTGGCTTTTGGTGTGGAAAGAAATGGAGAAGAGAGAAAAACTAAGGCCAAAACAAAAGGATAACCAGCCAGGTGTCTTCCCCAGATGGATCCCAGGGAATGTGGGTCACCAGGAGTCAGCTCAACATGAGTTCTGCAGTGGGGGATGGAGTTGGAGCAGCACACAAGATTTTCTTGCACTAGGGGGATTTACAGGGATTGCATTAATGCTGCCTCTGTTGGTGTCTGTTCAAAGCTGAGCTCTGAGAGAAGTTCGTCCCACACTCAGGATACTCAAAGGGGCTCTCCCTGGTGTGGATCTTTCGGTGGCACATCAGGTTGGAACGCTGCCTGAATCCCCAAAACTTTATGGCCTTTTCCCAGTATGGATTTTCTGGTGGCAGATTAATTTGTCACACACAATGAAGATCTTCCCACTCTCCTCACACTCGTGGAGCCTCTCCCCAGTGTGGATGCGCCGGTGTCTGGTGAGGTGGGAGTTTCGCCTGAAGCCCTTCCCACAGTCGGAGCACTGGAAAGGCCTCTCCTCCCTGTGTGTCTGGAAGTGCCTGAGGAGATGGGAGCTGGAGTAAAACCTCTTCCCACACTTGGAACACTCGTAGGGCCTCTCCCCAGTGTGCATCTTTTGGTGGCAGATTAGATGGGAACGCTGCCTGAAGCTCTTCCCACACTCCTCACACTTGTATGGCCTTTTCCCAGTGTGGATGTTCTGGTGGTGGTTCAATGTGTTGCGCTCAGTGAAGCTCTTCCCACACTCCTCACACTTGTAGGGCCTCTCCCCAGTGTGGGTCCTCTGGTGGCGGATCAGGCTGGAGCTGTCCCTGAAGCTCTTCCCACACTCCTCACACTCGTGGGGCTTTTCCCCGGTGTGCAAGCGCTGGTGCGTGACAAGAGTGGCGTTGTGCCTGAATCCCTTCCCGCAGTTGGGACAGCGGAAGGGCCTCTCATCCGTGTGAATGCGCTGCTGCTGGAGAAGACTGGAGCTGGTGGGAAACCTCTTCCCACATTCAGAACACTCATAGGGCCTCTCCCCAGTGTGGATCCTCTGGTGGCGGATCAGTTTGTTCCTCCATCTGAAGCTCATCCCACACTCCGAGCACTTGTGGGGCTTCTCCCCATCACCAATCTGCTCATGGACCACCAGCTCCGAGCTCTGGCTCCATCTCCGGCCGCCCCCCCGGCCCAGGCTGGGGCTTTCCTCCTCAGATCCCCGCCATCTGCGTTTGCAGCCCCTCCTCGTGCGGGATCTCCGCGGCTTTTCCTCCCCGTTGCATTCCTGTGCCGTGGAGCCGCTCCAAACGGCCTCTTCCACGAGGTTCTGCCGCGGGGATTTGTCCTCCCTGCTCTCCGTGCTCAGCTCCTTGTCTGGGGCAGGAAGGACAAGCAGAGGATGGGATTTGCCTCCGTGCCAGAGGGAAGGGGAAGGAGATCCCCCCAGCGCGTCCCCGGCAGGACGGCGTCAGCAGCGGGGTTGTCCTGCAGCCGGGGGCCGTGCTGGGCTGGGAGATGGAGCAGGACAGAGGGGGAAAGGGGCACTGACTTCCTCCTCACCTGCCTGGGGCTCCTGGGACATCTTCCTCTTCCTCGCAGCCTCCTCCTCCTCCATCGGGCCAAGGGTTGGGAATGGGAAATCCTGGTTTGGGGGAAAACAAGGAATGAGCACTTTGTGTTGCGGGTTCCTCCTGCCCAACTCCATCTCTAGAAGTCCCCGAGCATCTCGGGTCCATAAAAACTTCCCAAACACCAACATTCAGCCCTGAAAATGCCTCCCCCGAGTTCCTGGGAATGGTCCCTCCCCTTTGGTGTTTGGGGCTTCCCCCCTGTCTCAGCTGCTGGGGGTCACGCTTGTATTGGGGGTCCCCCATCTACTCGGTCCCCGCCCTCCCCAGGCTGCTGGGAGTCCCAGCAATCCAAAAAGCTCCCCCTTCTTCTGTCTCCCCATTTAGGGATGCTGGGGTATTTAGGGGTCCCTTCTCCCCTTATTCTCTGCTTTGCGGTGCAGGGGGTCCAGGGAGTCTCCCCTGCCCCTCTCCAGGCTGTTGAGGGTCCCAAAATCCCGGCGCTCCCCCCTCTCTGGGCTCCCCACTTTGGGGTCCTGGGGGACACAGGGCTCTGCTCCTCCAGACTCCCAGGGTTCCCTGATGTCCTGGTATTGCCCCTCTCCACTCTCCCCACTCTGGGGGTCCCCAGGTTCCCCCCTCTGGTTCTCCCTCGGGGTCCCGCAGCCCCTGGCTCTGGGCTGGAGGTGACGGTGCCCAACTCGGGCAGACACAACCCCCACTGCAGGGGAGACCCCTCATCCCCCTGCTCTCTACCAGGGCTCTGCTGCCACAGCCACAAGAACACCCCAAAAACACCTCCTGGGGACCCACCAGTGTCCCCTCAAGGGGCATTTTCTGCTCAGCTTTGCAGTTCTGCATTCTCCAAACATCCCTTCAAAATAAACCCAACCCAGGGACCCCCTGGGATATCTGGGCCGAGCTCCCCCTCCCCGGTCACCTGTGGGGGCGATGGTCCCATGGATGGGGGACCTATGAATTCAGGGAGCGCTCGACCTCCTTCCTCCTCCTCCTCCTTTTCTTGATCCTCCTTTGTCTTTCCTCTTCCATCCCTCCTCCTCCTCCTCCCTAACTCTCCCTCCTTCCCCTGCTTCCATCCCTTCTCGCTCTCCTCCTTCATCCCTCCTCTTCCATCCCTCCTCCTCCTCCCCCAGGAGCACCGACACCCTCGGGGCCGTTCCCGAAGCCCGCGCAGCCCGCGGGAGGAGCGGGGATGGAGCCGGGACAGGTCGGGATGGGTAGCGCGGGGCTCTCGGCTGCTCCCACCCGCTGGGGCCGGGGGGAACCTTACTGGGGATACTGGGAGCCACTGGGAATGACTACGAGCATGCCGAGAGCAACTGGGATATACTGGCAGTGTCTGTGACCTTACTGGAGTGACTGGAACCACAATGGGAAAAACCAGGACCATGCTGGGAGAACTTGTAACACACTGAGGGATACTGGGGAGTCAGTGGGAGCTACTACTCTATACTGGGGGCAACTGAGCATGACTGGGATCATGCTGGGAGGGACTGGGATCATCTATCGAGTGACTGGGACTATGCTAGGGGCACCTAGGATCGCACTGGAACTGGGAGCAACTGGAACCATGCTGCGGGAGACTGGCATCTTACTGGATCATACTGGCAGACACTGGGACTGCACTGAGGGTGACTGGGAGAGGCTGTGAGCATCTGGGATCAGTCTGGAAGCAGCTGAGGACAACTGGGAGTGATTGGGAACGTGCTGGCGGCAACTGGGATACACTGGGAGAGACTGAAACCACAGTGAGGGGAAATGAGAGTAACTGGAACTAGCTGGAATCATACTGGGAGTGACTGGAATAGTACTGGGAATATGCGAGAATGACTGGGATCATACTGCAAGCAGACTGGGAGTGACAGGAAAAGTGCTGGCCACAACTGGAACCATATTGGGAGTAACTGGGAGCAACTGGGCCCACAATGGGAGTGACAGAGAGTCACTCTGGGCATGACTGGAATAATACTGGGAGGATCTGCGAGTGACTGTGGTCATACTGGAGATAACTGGAACCATATTGGGGGGGACTGGGTACAGCAGATTGTACTGGGAGAGACTGGAACCATACTGGGAGTGACTGAGTGCAATTGGGCCCAGACTGGGAGTGACAGGGAGCATGGACAACTGAGAGAAACTGGGATCAGGCTGGATACAATTGTCAGTAACTGGGAAAGACTGGAATCATTCTGAGCGAACTGGAACCTTACTGGGGCAACTGGGATATAATGAGAGTGTCTGTAACCGTACTGGGGGAACTGAAATCACACTGGGAACAGCTGGGACAAAGCTGGGGACAGCTGGTGCCATACTGGGGAGACTGGAACCACACTGGGGGACACTGGCAGAAAGTGAGACATTGCTGAGAGAGACTGGGGCTATTCTAGGGATCATCCTGGTAAGAACTGGGAGAAACTGGAACTGTTCTGGCAGCAACTGGGATCATACTGGGATCACAGTGACAGCACCTGGGTACATGCTGGCTGAGACTGGGATCACTTCAAGGGTGACTGGAATCATACTGGGATGGACTGGCAGTGGCTGTGAACAACTGGAATCCTGCTGAAAGCAGCTGGGAAGAAATGAGAGTGACTGGCACCATGCTGGGGGTGACTGGGATATACTGGGAGACAGGCAGGCACAGGGATTATACTGGAGGCTACTGGGGTCATGCTGGCATTGACAGGGAGCAACTGGGACCACACTGGGGACCACTGGCATCAGACTGGGAGTAACTGGAATTAGACTGCAAGTGATGGGGACCATACTGGGATCATACTGGGAGTGTCTACAGTCATACTGGGATTAGAGTGGGTGTGACTGGACCCTGACTGGCGGTTACTGGGAGCTACCGGGCCCATGCTGGGAGCACACTGCACACACACTGGGAGCAACTGGGAATCAAACTGGGGGCAAGTGATCCATGCTGAGGTAACTGGGAGTGCCTGGGAAGGACTACAAGATTGTTCAGGGCAACTGGGATATACTGGGAGAGTCTGAAATATAGGGGTGGTGACTCGGACCTAAGTGGGAGCGACTGGGAATGTCCTGGGGGAAAAACTGGGACCGTGCTGGGGCAACTGGGGGAAGTGTCAGTCACTGGGACCCTGCTGGCAGAGACTGGCATCATAATGGACTCATACTGGGATTGTACTGGGAGTGACTGGGACTGTGCTAGGGGAAACTGGGAGAACTGGGAACACACTGGAGCAAAGTGGGAGCAATTGGGACCGAGCTGGGGGCAATTGCATCATAATAGGAAATGACTGGGAGTGACTGGGCTCATACTGGGAGTTCCGAGGAAACTGGAACCACACGGGGGGAGCAACTGGGCTCACACTGGAAGCAACTGGGCTCATAGTGGGAGCAGCCACTCCCGGCTCCCGCACCCCCGAACCCCTTTCCCGGCCATGCCGCCCCTCCAGCCCCAGCACCCCCCGCCGGGGTCCCGGCAATCCCAGGGGTCCCCCCCTCTCGGGCTCCCCCCTTTGCCCTTCTGGGGCTCTCCTGTCTCTGGGCTCCCGCTCAGGGAAGCCGCGGCTCTCCCGGGGCTCCCCCAAACCGGTGTCCCCCCGCCGATCCCGCCGCTCCCGCGCGCTCCCCACCTGGCCCCGGCACAGCTCGCAGGGCCCGGCCCGGGAAGCCCAACCCCCACCGCGGGGGGACCCGCATCCCCCCGGGCCCCGCCGGGGCTCTGCCGCCACCCACCGGGACCCCCAAAAACACCTCCCGGGGACCCCCCGATGTCCCCCCGAGGGCCATCTGCGCCTCTGCAGCCCTGCAACATCCAAACATCCCCCCCCAAAAATAACACCAAACCCAGGGACATCCCCGGGATATTCGGGGCGAGCTCCCCCTCCCCGGGCTCCTGCGGGATGGGGGGCGATGGTCCCGAGGGGGCTGCGAGTTCAGGGAGCTCCGGGGTCGCGCGCTTGATCCGCTCCTTCTCTGCTCCGGCTTCCTGCTGCCGCTCCGCCTCTTCCTCCCTCCCTCCTCCTCCTCCCCCGTTCCGAGCCCCGAACTGGGAGGGGATGGGGCAAGGAAAGGGCGGGAACTGTGAGGGGAAAGGGGCGGGGTCAAGGAAAGGGCGGGAACTGGGAGGGGAAAGGGGCGGGGTCAAGGAAAGGGCGGGAACTGTGAGGGGAAAGGGGCGGGGTCAAGGAAAGGGCGGGAACTCTGAGGGAAAGGGGCGGGGTCAAGCAAAGGGCGGTCAATTCTGACAGACAGAGGCCACATGGAACTCAAGGGCCACAGAAATATTGCCAGGCATTCTAGAAACAAGACACCACTGTGGCAGACAAAGGCCTCATGGGGTCTAGGAGATCTCTGTGTCACAAAGGAATCTCATGGAAGCCACAGGCAGTTGTGACATGGCATGGCCTCATGGAACCCTTTTGCCATTGGGACATTGCCAGCTCTTGTGGAATCCAGTGCCCATTGTGACACAGCACAGCCTCATGGAAACATGGGCACCATTGTGACACAATGGAATCTCATGGCAGCAAGTGTCAGTTGTCAACACAGCACAGCCTGATGGAACCCAGGGGCAAGGGGGACCCTGCCATGGCTCGTGGAAGCAAGGGGCCATTGAGACACAGCGAGGCCTCTTGGAACCCAGGAGAACATTGTGGGGCAATGAAATCTCACAGAAGCAAGGTCCAATTTTGACAGTGTGTCGTAACAATGATCTCCTGGCTTCCATGAGGCCCCGCTGTGTTTACAATGGACACTTGGCTCCCCAGGATCCCATGGTGTCACTGTGCTCTCCTGTGATTCACGAGGCTGTGCTGTGTCACAATGGACACTTGCTTCCTCCGAGGATGGAGATGTCCCAGAGGCACCGGGTTTCCATCAGGCCATGCTTTGTCACAATGGGGCCCTGGTTCCCTGAGAACCCATTGCAGACTTGGGCCTATTCAGGATGTAGATATGGGAAATTCTAAACCAGGTCCTGAATTTCTAAGTGAAGAATCCCTTTAAAAGAAAATAATCCAGAAAGGATGGACATACTTCAGGAAAATTTCTTGAAGACAAATGAGCTCCTAGACTGACTCTATGTGCCAAAACATAAGCCAGCAAGGACAATAACTGGCCTGGTTGCACATGGAGCTTTTGCAGGAACTCAGGGGGAAAAAGGGGCTACATCAACTTTGGACAGAGGGGCAGGAAACTCAGGAAGTGTTCAAGTATGTCGCTAGGTCATGCAGGAAGAAAATCAGAGAGGTGAAAGATTAATTAGGACCTAACTGGCCACTTCTGTGAAGGACAATAAAAATGCTTTTATAAATACATGAATGGCAAAAGCAGATACAAGGAAAACCTCAACTTCTACTTGGGAGGATATGGTTACCAGAGATGAGGAAAAGGCTGAGATACTCAAGCCCTTCTTTCCCTCAGTCTTCAACAAGAAGACAGCTTGTCCTTACAAGTGTAATCCTTTGGTGACAGATGGGGACAGGGAGCAGAAGAGACCCCCTGTAATCCTGGAGGAAGCAGCTGGGGACCTGCTGAGCCACTCAGATGCTCACAGGTGTCTGTGGGAGCAGATGGGACCCATCCCAGGGGGATGAGGGAGCTGCTGGATGAGCTCCCCAAGCTGCTCTCCATCATTTCTCATCAGTGCTGGCTCAGCAGGGAGGTGCCAGAGGACTGGAGGTGCCAATGTGAGCCCATCCCCAAGAAGGGCTGGAAGGAGGATGTGGGGAACTGCAGGCCTGTCAGCCTGACCTGGGTGCCTGGTGAGGTGATGGAACAGATCACCTTGAGTGCCATCACAGGGCACCTCCAGGCTGGCTGAGGGATCAGAGCCAGCCAGCGTGGATTTCAATATCTGCATTGATGATCTGGATGAGGGCATTGAGTGCAGCATCAGCAAATGTGCAGATGGCACCAAGCTGGGTGTGAGTGTGGATGTGCTGGAGGGCAGGAGGGCTCTGCAGAGGGGCCTGGACAGGCTGGATCCAGGGCCCAAATCCAGCAAGGTGAGGTTTAACAAGACCAAGTGCTGGGTCCTGCACTTTGGCCACAACAATCCCTGCAGTGCTCCAGGCTGGGGACAGAGTGGCTGGACAGCAGCCAGGCAGAAAGGGACCTGGGGGCACTGATGGACAGCAGGCTGGACATGAGCCAGCAGTGTGCCCAGGTGGCCAAGAAGGCCAGTGGCTCCTGGCCTGGATCAGGAATGGTGTGTCCAGCAGAACCAGGGCAGTCATTCTTCCTCTGTGCTCAGCTCTGGTTGGGCAGCACCTCGAGTGCTGTGTCCAGTTCTGGGGACCCAATTTAGGAAGGACATGGAGGGGCTGGAGCGTGTCCAGAGAAGGGCAACAAGGGGTCTGGAAAACAAGTCCTGTGAGGAGTGGCTGAGGGATCTGGGGTTGTTTATCCTGGAGGAGAGACAAAGTGGTGTCAGGGCACAGGCTGGGCTTGATGATCTCCAAGGTCTTTTCCAACCTTGCTGATTCTGTGATTCTCTGAAACCACCCTTGGAGCAGATACAGGATGAGCCCTGGGCCTCCTCTTCACAAGGTCCAGCAGCTCAGGTCCCTCAGCTTCTCCACCCCAGCCCCAAAGACCATCCTGTCAGTCTTGCAGAGCCTCTCCAGCCCCTCCTCATTGCCCACAACAGGGAGCCCCACACCCAGACACAGCAGCCCAGATGTGCCCCCCTGGCCTGTGGTGCCTCTGGCATGAGAGCAGCACCTGACACTGCAGGACCCTGGAGACAATTCCTGCAGCACTTGTAGGATGATCCTGCTCCCCAAGAGATGTTCCCATGGTGCCAGCTCAGGAACTGAAATGGGGAGTGGGGTCAGAGAGGAAAGGGCAAACAGAGATGGGCTGTATGTAGGGGAAGGAGATAGGGGTGGGAGAGGAAGAAATCTGGAGCAGGAAAGAATAAAGAAAGCAAAAGTGAATCAAAGGAAATGCTCAGGTGTGGTTACTGTGCTGCAAAGAGAGAGAAAAGACAGCAACACACACGGACCTCTTTTGGGGAAAAAAGGTCAACTTTATTGTACGGACATCCCGTATTTAAAGTGTGTTACGTGCAGTTAGGACAGGACAGTAGTTCATTGGACAATTGGGAAAAATATCCCTGGGACAGCATGTCCAGATGTCCCATGGGAAAGACACCAGGTGTTAATCTTTATTATGTATTCCCTTCTGTTTTTCACCAAGTTATCGCTCTGGGAGACTGCGTCCCTAACTGAAGCTGTAGTCAGCTTGTCAGCCAGGGAATGGACCTGAGAGACAGGAGAAATCCAGGCCTGAAAAGAATTGCCAAGCTGTAATTCTTTAGCTCTCTAAATGTGAGTGTCCACACTCAGGGCAGTTTGGGGGTGGCTGCCAGGCAGCCCTGGCTCTGAGCAACAACGTCTGCAGTGGGACAGGAAACTCACAGCTCATGGGAACAAACTTTCTGGCTGACTCCAGAGGCCACGACAAAGCTGAGTGGTTTCCCTGCCGTCCCCCAGCCCTTGCTGGCCCCAGGGGCTGATGGCATTTGTGCTCACTCGGCTCCATGTCCCCACAGCAGCCCCATGGGGGTGCTGACCCTGCTGTGTGCAATGCAAACAGGGGCTCCTGAGCCAGTGCTGCCGTGTGTGTGCCTGCAAGGATGCGGCTCCTGTGAGAGCTGGGGGAGAGGCCAGGGCTGCAGAGGGGGGATGTTGTTGGCAGGTGCATGAGGACACTCTGGGATTGGGGTGTCCAGCACAGTGGGGATGGATCAGCCCCTGCTCTGCTGCTCCTTGCCAGGGTGTCCCCCTTGCAGGGAGCTTGCAGAGCACCAGCCATGCTGTTTGCCCCCAGCCTGCCCACGGCCAGCCTGGGGCTGCTCCCGGGGCTTTTCTCTGCTCAGCATTGGGCTGGCCAAGTGTTGTGGAGAGAGCCTGGCCAAGGAGCCTGGAGCCCCCAGGCCCTGCCCTGAGACGCCAGCTCTGCCCCAGCAGTGCCCATGGCCTGTCCCTGCTGCAGCCCCAGCACTGCCACCCCCAGGGCTGTGCCCGGCCCCCAGAGCACTCAGGCCCTGCAGCAACACGAGGGCCAGGAGGGCAGCGGGGCAGTGGCACGGGAGCAGCACTGGCAGCACCAAGTGCTGCTGCTGCTGGGCACAGCTGCTGTGCCAGCACTGATCTGCCCCCAGCTCTGCACACAGACATTGCTGCTGCAGCTCCAGAGAAGGGAACAGAAGGGGCATCTCTGGAGAAAACTTTGCTGGGAGATCCTTAATTCATTAAAGCCACCGAGGCCACAGCTCCTCATTAACAGTCTGTGGCTACAGAGAACCAAAATGAGAAATGGCACAATGACGTTTCTTTGTGGACAATATTTCACCAGTAAAACAAAGGCAACAAAACACACAAGCAAACCAACAAGAAGTATCAAAAATTACTTTTATTAGAAGTGATTTGCATAAATTTGCCAACAGTTCAGTGCTTCTGAAAGCATCAGTCATCAGTGTCCACACTGCAGCCTTGAGCTCCTGATTCCTCAGGCTGTAGATGAAGAGGTTCAGGGCTGGAGGCACCACTGAGTACAAAACTGACAGTGCCAGGTCCAGGGATGGAGAGGAGATTGAGGGGAGCTTCACGTAGGCAAATGAAGCAGTGCTGAAAAACAGAGAGACCACAGCCAGGTGAGGGAGGCAGGTGGAAAAGGCTTTGAGGCGTCCCTGCTCAGAGGGGATCCTCAGCACAGCCCTGAAGATCTGCACATAGGAGAAAACAATGAACACAAAGCATCCAGAAGCTAAACAGACACTAACAGCAAGAAGCCCAAGTTCCCTGAGATAGGATTTGGAGCAGCAGAGTTTGAGGATCTCAGGGATTTCACAGAAGAACTGGCCCAGGGCATTGCCCTGGCACAGGAGCAGGGAAAATGTATTGGCTCTGTGCAGCAGTGAATGGAGAAAGGCACTGGCCCAGGCAGCTGCTGCCATGTGGGCACAAGCTCTGCTGCCCAGGAGGGTCCCGTAGTGCAGGGGTTTGCAGATGGACACGTAGCGGTCGTAGCACATGATGGTCAGAAAGGAAAACTCTGCTGACATGAAGAACATAAAGAAAAACACTTGTAAAGCACATCCTGCATAGGAGATGTGTCTGGTGTCCCAGAGGGAATTGTGCATGGCTTTGGGGACAGTGGTGCAGATGGAGCCCAGGTCGCTGAGGGCCAGGTTGAGCAGGAAGAAGAACATGGGGGTGTGCAGGTGGTGGCCGCAGGCTACGGCGCTGATGATGAGGCCGTTGGCCAGGAGGGCAGCCAGGGAGATGGCCAGGAAGAGGCAGAAGTGCAGGAGCTGCAGCTGCCGCGTGTCTGCCAATGCCAGCAGGAGGAAGTGGCTGATGGAGCTGCTGTTGGACATTTCTGCACTCTAGGCATCAGGGACTGTTGAAAGAAGGTATTTATAAAACTGGGACCAACTTGTTTTAGCCAATCCTATAAAATGTTCATTGGAATCCCTTCAAACTTACTTCTCTTACTTTGGGCAGTCATTTGCTAAACTGTTCTATTTTTGAGTTCATGTTTTTGCTGCTGAGTTTGTGCCTCATCTTCAGCATTGCTCTCAGCCTGAACACTGGGGAACCCAGAGGGAAAACAGGGCTCCCTGTGCCCCAGTGCAGTCCCACCTACTGGTCCCACACAGTTGCCCTTTGCTTATTACACCTTCCTCTAGTTCAGAGTGATCAGACTTAAAATGTGCTGGAAAAATAAAGTGGCGTTTTTGGACGGTCCAGTTTCAAAGTCAGTCTCTGTAAACTCTTCTCTCTTGCCCTGTGTAGGTGAACAGGAAGGGATACCAAGAGTTGGTCTGGCTCTCTGCTACCTACTGAGAGCTGTTTGTGTGTATCCAAGGCTTGTCCCTGTCACTGCTCCCAGAGCCAAGCCCTGCCCTGGGGGCTCAGCTCTGCCCTGCAGAGCCCTCCCAGCACAGGGCACTGCCCAGGGGCATCTCCCTGGCAGCAGGGCCTTAAGGGCAGCTCACACAAACGGAGATGCTGCAAGACAAGGAGCTGCTGCTGCTGTCTGTAGGCAGAGGAGGGTGAGGAGGCACTTTGTGAGGGAAATCTGAGGTAGATCTGCTGATCCCCAGTGGGACAGGACAGGAGGCTCAGTGGCACAGACACAGATGACAGCCCCTTTCCCTTCCCTTGAGGAGAAAGCTGAGAGCAGCCCTGGCCATGCAGCACCATCTCCACAGCAGGAGGAATCTGCCCTGATGGGGGTGGCTCCTTCCACCTCCAACTTCTCCCCACAGTCCTTGGAGAGCTCCCAGGCAGGCTGAGAGCTGTCCCTGGCAGGTGGCACATGGCCTGGGCTGGCCAAGAGCCCTGAGGGCTGCAGGAGCTGCTGTGCAGGACAGCCCTGGGCAGCCCTGGCTGCAGCCCCAGCTTCAGCCCCTGCAGCCGTCCCTGGCAGCAGGAGCCGTCCTGGCCTGTCCCTCTGACGGTGCCCAGGGCAGCCCTGCTCTGCAGCACATCCTCATCTTCCTCCTCTTCTCCCTCTATCTCAGAGAAACGGGGAGAGTCCTCCTGACACATCCCCCAGGCTGTGGGCTGTGCTGGCTCCAGGAGATCCCTCCAGGAGCACAGGGGACATTGCCCTGCACCCACACACTCACCATGTCCAGGGCTGTGAAGATGTTTCCCCAAGTGCAGTCTCAGCTCAATGTCTTCCCAGTCCTGATTGCCTTGAGCCTGTCTGTGCCTGGCTCCTGTGCCCTCAGTGCCTGCAGGCAGTGCCCTCAGCCCTGCTGGGCTGGTAGAGGAGCTGCTCCTCAGCACAAATGTCTTTTGGAAGATCTTCTTGGTTGAGCATGGGAGCTTCCTCTGTGCCAGGAGCCTGGCCCAGCTCAGCAGCACAGACACAGCGCAAGTATTTGAATGAAATTTTAAGGGATTTGGTGCTGTTTACATCAGACTCAGTCCCTGAGAGAGTGTTCAAAAAATTTTCTCAATAACTCAATTTAAAGTTGAAACATTAAAGTTTCTTGAAATTTTAATAGGTCCCACTGAGGGACACGACTGAGATTGTGTCCCCAGGTTCCTATTAGAGCAGAACACTGGAGGCAGTGATGACAGGGGGGACAAACAAGGGAAAGGTGTCTGTGATGCTGAGCAAACCTGGATGTGTTTCAGGAATGCAAAGGGCCAAGGGCTGAGCCCCAGCCCCTGGCAAGGCAGATCCTGTCCCTCCCTCATTGCTCAGGACTCTTCCCGGGCCACTGGGCTCTGGGCATGTGCAATGCCAAGGGCAGCACCATGGGGCGGCCCCTGCCAGGCTGCTGAGCAGGGACAAGGAGGCAATGAGGCCCCAGCACAGCAAGGCTCACTTGTCCCCTGCTGGCCTCAGGCCCAGGGCCAGCGTGCATGGCCCAAGTGCTGCAGGAGTTGGCTGTGTCAGGGCCTTTCAGCTGCTGCCCATCCCTGTGCCCTCTGCAGCCCAGGCTGTCCTACGGTGTCCATGCCCTGCGCCTCTGTCCCTGCAGGCTGTCGTCATCCCCCGGCTGCCCCACCTCGCTGGCCCCTTCCTTTGCTGACAGCTCTGCCTCCTGCCTGCCTCTGCCTGCACACACAAAGCCTTGGGCTGGCCCAGACTCCTTCTGGGGAACGTGTTGCACCACAGCCCTTCCCTGGGAGAGAAATTCTTGTCTCCTTGTGTCCAGTCTGGTCCTCATCAATTTCCCTTGGCATTAATTAATTCATTCTCAGGCTGTTTTCTGCTATATCTAAAGGATCCACCATCTCTGAAACTGACCTTCAGCCCCTCCCAGGGCTCTCCTTTGCTCTCCTCAGTCTCCACTCCACTGAGCACTGAGTTCCTTTGCCCCTACACAGTGCTCATATGTTTGCAGCCTCCAAACCCCACCTGGGGAGATCTCTGGGCCCTCTCCAAGGTCTTGGCAAAAGAGAACATTCTGCTCATAGTCTAAGAAAATCACCAGACAACAAGGCAGGACCTGTCTGTCCTGGCTACATTTTTCTGGGTGCAGTCCTCGGATAGATGGAATTTTAGCTGTAGAATCCCAGTTTTGGCCATTGACACCTCGGTGAGAAGGGCAGTTCTTTTCCACAGGAGGGAAAACTCAGAGCCCCATGTTTGGTGGTAGATGAGAGACTGCCTGCAGGAGGCCAAGGCCAGCCAGAGCTGTCTCTCCTGGCAGATTTTGCTTGGAGAACTCTTGCAGATGGAGAACTTTTTAGGGGGAGTAGCAATTTCAGCCTTGGGCAGCAGGAAAGAGGGATGGTTTATTTCCCTAGGAAGGAAAGCACAGAGCCCCAGTGCTCCAGAGGCTGATGAGAGGCAGCCTTCGACATGCCAGGGTCAGCCAGATCTGCCTTGTGGCCCCCAGGAGGCCAAACCATCCAGACCCATTCCATGTCCCCTTGGTTCCATGAGGCCCTGTACTGTCACAATGTTCCCCTTGCTCCTGAGGTGTCAAACTGGCCCCTTGCTTCCATGAGGCCCTGCAGGGTCACAATGGCCCTTTGGTTCCGTGGGCCCCACAGTGTCACAATGGTCTCCATGATTCCATGGGGCCTTGCAATGCCACAATGATCTCCATGGATCCACGGTGCCCTGCAGGATCACAAGGGCCCTTGGGCTGCACCAGGCCCTGGAATGCAACAATGGCCTCTTGGTTCCACAAAGCCCTGCTGCTTCACACTGGTGCCTTGGGACCATGCGGCCCAGCAGGGCCACAGTGATGTCCTTGGTGCCACGAGGCCCCACAGTGTCACCATGGCCCCTTGGATCCACGGGGTCCCCAAGGTGTCACAATGGTCTCTACAGGAAGGAAACAACCGAGCCCCAGTGTTGCAGAGGCAGATGTGGGGCAGTCACCAGAGGCCAAGGACAGCCAGACTTGATGGTATTTGCAGATTTGTCTGGGAGTAATACCTGGATATGCAGAATTTTAGAGGTACAATACCAATTTCAGTATTGACATGGACATCTGGAGGAAAAGGATGGCTCTTTTCCATAGGAAGGAAATCATGGACCACCAGTGTTTAAGGGACAGATGAATGGCGACCATCACAGACCCAGTCCAGGCAGACCTCTCTGTTCTGGCAGCTTTAGTCTGAAAGCAATCCTTGGATATAGGGAATTTCAGAGATGGAATCCTAATTTTGGCTATTTCTGCATTGATAAGAGGGATGGTTTTTGCCATTGGAAAAAAAGCACTGAGCTCCAGTGTTCCAAAAGCAGGTATGAGGCAGTCCCCAAGAGACAAAGGGCAGCCAGACCTGTCTGTCCTGGCAGCTTTCACTTGGGAGAAATCCTTGGATGCACAGAGTTTTGGAGGTGGAATCCCAATTTCAGCCATGGCTGCATGGTCGAGGTGGATGGTTTCACCATAGCAAAGGAAAGTGAGAAGCCCAAGTGTTTTGCAAGAAGATGAGAGGTGGCCACCCTTAGGCCAAGCCAGCCTGACTTGTCTCTCCTGGTACCTTTCATCTGGGATCTATCCTTGGACATAGGGATTTTTAAAGGTGGAATCTCAATTTTGGTTGTGGATGCCAGGATTGGAAGAAGAGTTGTTCTCATTAGGAAGGAAAGCACAGAGCCCCAGTGTTTCAAAGGCAAATGAAAGGCAGCCTTTAGGAAGCCAAGGCCAGCCAGACTTGACAACGATGGCAGCTTTTGTCTGCAAGCTGTCCTTGGATATAGAGAATTCTGGATGTGGATTCCCAATTTTGGCTATGGGCGCCTGGACATGAAAGGTGCTTTTTTTCCCATAGGAAAGAAAACCACACGATCCCAGTGTTTCAAAGGCAGATGAGAGGTGGCCCCTGGGTGGCCAAGGCAGCCAGGTGTGTCTATCCTGGCAGATTTCACCTGGGAGCAATCCTTGCATCTAAGGAAATTTGGAGCAGGAATCCCAATTTTGGCCATGGGCACCTGGAGGAGAATGACAGTTCTTTTCCATAGGAAGGAAAGCACAGAGCCCCAGTGTGGGAAGACAGATTGAAAGGATAGTACAGAAGGCAATCTCTCCCAATGAATTACAGCTGTACTGATGACTGAGGAGTGGAAACATCTGTGCCTGCCCAAGGAGTTGGGGTGTTCTAAAAGAGTGGGTTAGCTGGCTGACCCAGAGTCTGCTGCAGTTTGGGATGGAGTCTGCTGGCTGTGCTGTGAGGAGGTAAGGGACATGCAGTTGTGCAAGAGAAAGATAAGGTAAGAAGATGTTGTGTGAGGATGTCCTGGGGTACAGTACAAAAATGTGTATTCTATCACCATCTCTTAAAATGTAGGAGCGGTGGTGATCCTTATCTCTGTGGGAGATATCCTCTGCTGATGTGACATCTGATAAGATCGGGGGATGATCATCGTTATCTATTCACAACCCATCCTTCCTCCAGAAGATATCTTCTGTTAATGGGCCGTTAAGTCCTATTGTGTGACTGATAAGATTACATCATCCCATTGGGAGATGCCCCAACCAGAGGCAGGAGCCAAGCCTTTCCTACCTAGATAAAAAACTGGGGTTTGGGACCCGAGGGCACACCCCAGTCCCCTACAGATCCCCTATAGACCTCCCAGACCCCATTTAGGGAGCCCCAGAGCATCCCAAATCCCCTATCAAGTCCCCCAGAATCCCCCAGGGCTGTAAAACCTCCACCAGCAGTCTATAGATGCCGTATAGACCTATCAATCACCCATAAGGGACCCCCCAGAGACCCCAAATCCTCTATTACCAAGCCCAAATCCTCTATAGAAATCCTCAGACCCCCCCTCAGTCCCCAATAGATCCCCTATAGATCCCCCCAGCCCCACCGTAGCTCTCGGACATGCTGAAGCCGGGCAGGCAGACAGGGAGCAAAGATGGCGGCGCCCGGAAGGCACCTCCGAGTGTTCTGAGCATGCGCGAGAGGAACGCGCCCTGAGATGGGCGGGGCTTGGAGGGGAAAGGGGCGTGGTGAACACATGGGCTCGGTCGGAAAGGGGCGGGGCTAAAGATAGAAAGTGCTGTGACTAGAAAGGGCGGGGCCAAGGAAAGGGCGGGAACTGTGAGGGGATAGGGGCGGGGCAAGGAAAGGGAAGGAAATGTGAGATGAATGATCAGAGCTAAAGGCCCCCATGGTCCTAAAAGGCCTCGTTAGACCTAAAATCACCCAGAAAAGGGCCTCAAAGGCAGCTTAAATTCACCAGATCTCGCCTAAAATCACCCAGAGAGGCCTCAACTTCATACAAAGAGAATCTAAAACCATACACATGGGCCTAACAGAGTTCAAAATACAACTAAAATCCAGCCTAAAACTGCCCAGTTTGGTATAAAATCACCTGAAAGGGCCTAAAATCGTTGGGACCAAGACTGGCACAGGAAATGGCATCAGCACCAAGAATGAGACCAAAATCAGAATGGACACCGAGACCAAGAGTGGGAACAGATCTGACACCGGAACTGAGACCAGAACCACTCCAGAACTGGAACTAGGACTAGGACCAAGACTGAGAGTGTGACCAGCACCAGAACTGGCACTGGGACCAAAACTGAGGCCCATACTGACACAGGAACCGGCACTGGGAGGGCTCCAGGACTGCTCTGGGACCGGCACTGGCACAGTGAGAACTCTGGGTCTGAGAATCAGAGCGGCATCGGCACCAACACCGAGACTGGAACCGCTCTGGAACTGGGCCTGAGGCTGAGATTGGCACTGGGATCACTCTACGGCCAACACCAGCACCAGCACCAACACTGGGACCAAGACCACTCCACGAATTAGGCCAAGACCAAGACTGAAAACAGAACCAGCACTGGCACCGCTATAGGACTGAGAATGAGACCGAGACCAGCACAACTGTGGGATCAAGATTGAGACCAGGACCGGAATCAGCACCAGGAGCGCTCCAGGACTGCTCCAAGACTGAGACCCAGACCAGCACCGGGACAGAGACCGACACCGGCAGCGCTCTGGGATCTCCGCGTTCACTCCGGGGAGTTTTGGCTGCGCCCCCGCACGGGACTGGGCAGGACCAGGAGGGACCCCTGGGTGGGGCGGGACAGCCTCGGTTCCCATCGTTCTGGTGCAGCCATCCCAGTCCATATGGTCCCAGTGCATGTGATCCCAGTCTGTACAATCCCAGTCCATGTGATCCCAGTCTGTACAATCCCAGCCCATGTGATCCCAGTCTGTACAATCCCAGTCCATGTGATCCCAGTCTGTACAATCCCAGCCCATGTGATCCCAGTCTGTACAATCCCAGTCTGTTTGGACCTGATCCATCTGGTCCCAGTCTGTGCAGTCCCAGTCTGGGGGATCCCAGTCCATGTGATCCCAGCCCCATGATCCCAGTCTGGATGCTCCTGCATGGCTCACACTGCCAGGGTCTGGAATTCCAGTTCCCAGCCAGGAAAAGATGTTCCTGCCCTTGAAGGCAAAGCTCTTCAGAAGGGGCCAAAAGCCAAGTGCAGCAAGATCTTACAGGGACATTTCACTGCCAGCCTTCCTAACTTCACCCATGGCTGTTGGAGCTCCTGCACTGGGAATTAAATCAGGGGAGGGTCTTTGGTGGGAGCTGCCCTGGGTCAAGGGAGACCCTGAGACAGAAACAGAGCAGGCAGAGAGAGGCAGGAGAGAAAGGAGGACACAAACACAATCAGGTGAGAAGGTGCCACTGGAAACAGAACTGCAACTGACTGGAAGTGAATGGGACAGAAATCAGGAATTGTGAAACTTTATTTACTATCAAATCAATCCGTTGACAGCCAGCCCCACACAATCCCAATCCCAGTGCTCCAAATTTGGATCCCACTTCTCCCAATCTCCTTCCAACCCCTTCTCACCCTGGTGGCTGTGGAATCCAGTAAGGTTCCCGTGGGACTGAGTTGTTTTGAGGAGGGAACAAGGCACTTGGAGGTGGGATTGATCCCTTTTGGGTTAAAATTAAGGGGCTTTCAGTGAGATTTGAGTGTTTTTCAGGTGACAGATTGATCCCTCTTGGCTTTTGGAGTGAAAAGAGATAGAGAACACATAAAAATGCAGGCCAAAACAAAAGGATAACCAGCAGGTATTTCCTAACATGGATCCCAGGCAATGTGAGTCACCAGGGCTCTGCCCAACGTGGGTCCTCCAGTGGGGGATGGAGCTTGACCAGGACACGAAGCTCTTCCCGCACTCGGGGCACTCACAGGGCTTCCCTTAGCGGTGCCTCCGTTGGTGTTTGGTCAAGGCTGAGCTCTGGGTGAAATTCTTCCCACACTCCTCACACTTGTAGGGCCTCTCCCCAGTGTGGATGCGCCGATGGTTGATGAGGGTGGATTTTTGCCTAAAGCCCTTCCCGCAGTCAGGACACTCGTGGGGCCTCTCCCCAGTGTGGATGCGCTGGTGGATGATGAGCTGGGAGTTTCGCCTGAAGCCCTTCCCGCAGTCAAAGCACTGGAAAGGCCTCTCCTCCGTGTGTGTTTGGTAGTGCTGGTGGAGTAGTGAGCTGGAGAGAAACCTCTTCCCACACTTGGAACACTCGTAGGGCCTCTCCCCAGTGTGCATCTTTTGGTGGCAGGTAACGCTGGAACGCTGCCTGAAGGCCTTCCCACACTCCTCACACTTGTATGGCCTTTCCCCAGTGTGGATGTTCTGGTGGTAAATCAATGTGGTGCGTTCACTGAAGCTCTTCCCACACTGCTCACACTTGTAGGGCCTCTCCCCAGTGTGGGTCCTCTGGTGGCGGATCAGGCTGGAGCTGTCCCTGAAGCTCTTCCCACAGTCCTCATACTCGTGAGGCTTTTCCCCGGTGTGGATGCGCTTGTGCCTGACAAGATGGCCGTTTTCCTTGAAGCCTTTCCCACAGTCAGGGCAGCGGAAGGGCCTCTCATCCGTGTGAATCCGCTGGTGCAGGAGGAGACTGGAGCTGGTGGGAAACCTCTTACCACACTGCCCACACTTGTAGGGCCTCTTCCCAGTGTGGATCCTCTGGTGTTGAATCAGTTTGTTCCTCCATCTGAAGCTCATCCCACACTCTGAGCACTTGTGGGGCTTCTCCCCATCACCAATCTGCTCATGGACCACCAGCTCCGAGCTCTGGCTCCATCTCTGGCCGCCCCCCCGGCCCAGGCTGGGGCTTTCCTCCTCAGATCCCCGCCATCTGCGTTTGCAGCCCCTCCTCGTGCGGGATCTCCGTGGCTTTTCCTCCCCGTTGCATTCCTGTGCCGTGGAGCCGCTCCAAACGGCCTCTTCCACGAGGTTCTGCCGCGGGGATTTGTCCTCCCTGCTCTCCGTGCTCAGCTCCTTGTCTGGGGCAGGAAGGACAAGCAGAGGATGGGATTTGCCTCCGTGCCAGAGGGAAGGGGAAGGAGATCCCCCCAGCGCGTCCCCGGCAGGACGGCGTCGGCAGCGGGGTTGTCCTGCAGCCGGGGGCCGTGCTGGGCTGGGAGATGGAGCAGGACAGAGGGGGAAAGGGGCACTGACTTCCTCCTCACCTGCCTGCGGCTCCTGGGCCATCTTCCTCTTCCTCGCAGCCTCCTCCTCCATCGGGCCAAGGGTTGGGAATGGGAAATCCTGGTTTGGGGAAAACAAGGGATGAGCGCGTTGTGTTGTGGGTTCCTCCTGCCCAACTCCATCTCTACAAGTCCCCGAGCATCTCGGGTCCATAAAAACCTCCCAAACACCAACATTCAGCCCTGAAAATGCCTCCCAGGAGTCCCTGGGAATGGTCCCTCCCCTTTGGTGTTTGGGGGTTCCCCCCTGTCTCAGCTACTGGGGGTCACGCTTGTATTGGGGGTCCCCCATCTACTCGGTCCCCGCCCTCCCCAGGCTGCTGGGAGTCCCAGGAATCCAAAAGGTCCCTCATCTTTCACCTCCCCATTGAGGGATGCTGGGGTACTTTGGGGTGTCTTCTCCCCTTATTCTCTATTTTGGGGTGCAGGGGTTCCAAGGAGTCCCCCCTGCCCCTCTCCAGGCTCTTGAGGGTCCCAAAATCCCGGCACTCCCCCCTCTCTGGGCTCCCCACTTTGGGGTCCTGGGGGACACAGGACTCTGCTCCTCCACGCTGCCTCTGCCAGCAGACACCACCCGGACCCCCTAATTTCCCCTCAAGGGGCATTTTCTGATCAGATTTGCAGCTGTGCAGTCTCCAAACATCCCCCCCGCCCCAAAAAATACACAAAGCACGCTGAGAGAAGCTCAGAGTATTCTAGGAGCTACTGGGTGGAACTGGGATCAAATTAGGATCAGGTAAACCATGCTGAGGTAAGTGGGAGTGCTTGGCAAGGACTACGAGGTTGTTCAGGGCAACTGGGATATACTGGGAATGTCTGAGACCACAGGGCTGGTGACTGGGACCTAACTGGGAGCGAATGGGAATGTGCTGGTGGAAAAACTGGGATCATGCTGGGGCAACTGGGGGCAAATGTGAGTGACTGGGGCCCTGCTGGAAGAGACTGGCATCATACTGGACTCATACTGGGATCTTACTGACAGTTGCAGGGGCTATGCTAGGGGCAACTGGGAGAACTGGGAAGGCATTGGACACAAGTGGTGTTGGAAATCGTATCCTTGCAAAAATCTTTGCATAACTTTAGTCGAGGGGATTAATTTGCCCTACAAAAAGACTTCTTTGTTTCTTTCCAGGGCATTGCTGCACCAGGTGGGGTCTGATGAACACAACACATCAACAGACTGGGAGCAGCTTAAAGATCAAGGGCCATCAGCGGCCATTAACAGAACATCAGCGGCCACCCAGGAACATCTACCCCAGACTCTGCCTCGGGCAGAATTGCAGACATCTCCTCTGAAAAGACTGATAAGAAAATCAGGGAATCAAGACGGAATTAACAGCAGAAGGGAAGAAATCCAGATCCAAAAGGAGGCCAAATATTAGGAACTGAATATTTGCAGCTTGAGACCAATGAACACTGACCCAATTCCTTTCTATGAGCATTGACTGTATAAAAGATCTGAAAAATCTGCTAAAAAGGGAGTGTCACGAAATGATTCTCTCTGCACAGCCCGGTAATGTGTGGATGAGATTTCTGTGGTACACCCGGGCCACAACATCGTGGCCAGAAAATACAGAAATGCCTTGACTCTCTACATTTAAAATTCTTGTTAAAAGTATTTTTGTTTGTCTTTTAGTTTCGGTTATCATGGGAGGACGTGGGCGAAACTGGGACCGTGCTGGGGCAAATTGCATCATAGTAGGGAATGACTGGGACTGTCTGGGCTCTTGCCGGGAGCAACAGGATCATACTGGGAGTGACTGGGCTCATACTGGGCGTGACTGGGCTCATACTGGGAGCAGCCACTCCCGGCTCCCGCACCCCCGAACCCCTTTCCCGGCCATGCCGCCCCTCCAGCCCCGGCACCCCCCGCCGGGGTCCCGGCAATCCCAGGGGTCCCCCCCTCTCGGGCTCCCCGCTTTGCCCTTCTGGGGCTCTCCTGTCTCTGGGCTCCCGCTCAGGGAAGCCGCGGCTCTCCCGGGGCTCCCCCAAACCGGTGTCCCCCCGCCGATCCCGCCGCTCCCGCGCGCTCCCCACCTGGCCCCGGCACAGCTCGCAGGGCCCGGCCCGGGAAGCCCAACCCCCACCGCGGGGGGACCCGCATCCCCCCGGGCCCCGCCGGGGCTCTGCCGGCACCCACCGGGACCCCCAAAAACACCTCCCGGGGACCCCCCGATGTCCCCCCGAGGGCCATCTGCGCCTCTGCAGCCCTGCAACATCCAAACATCGCCCCGCCCGCCCACGAAAGAAAGAAAGGAAGGGGGAGCCCCAAATATATTTCGGGTGAACTCCAAATATCCCTTCCCCCCTTCAAAAAAACCGTCCGGGACATTCAGGGCGAACTCCCCCTCTCCGGGCACCTGCGGGATGCGGGGAACGATGCTCTGGGGGCGAAGGAGCTGCGGGTACAGAGAGCGGTGAAAGCTCGCGGTGCCTCCTCTGCCTGCTCCAGCTCCTCCTCCCCTGTCCCTCCTCCCCCTCCTCTGACCCTCCGGGGACTCTCGGGTGAGCCGGGCCGGGCCGGGACACGATGGGAGAGGGGTGGGGTCACCCCCAAACCGAGCTGGGGGGAGCGGAGGTTTGGGGAGGACAATGGGGTAGGGGTGGGAGAGGGGCATGAGGGGAGGTGGGACAGCGGGAAAGGGGCTCCCAGTGGGGGTCCCCCAGCTCACCCGAGCACCCCCAAGCCCCATCCCAGCCCCTCCAGTTCCCTCCATACCCCCGGCTGGGGGGGCTCAGCCCAGGACCCGTCGTGGTTCGGGGCTCCCCCGAGGGCAGCGAACGGGAGAGTTCCCGGCTCGGAGAGGCCGCAGCAGAGGAAGGGATCCTGTCCCTCTCTGAGAGCGTTGAAGGGTCTCCAGGCCCCTTTGAAGAGGAGTTTTACCTTTTTAAGGTTTTTTGCGGATCCAACATCTCCAAGAGTGTTTTTTCTGCCTCATTTTAGGGTGATTGTGGTGTTCCAGCCCCTCAAGTCTGCTTTAGGGCGAGATTGTGACGCATTTAGGTGACATTTGTAGGGCCCCCCCACTACAAGCCCCTGTAGGGGATGTTTTGGCGCCAGGGTGGATTTTTGGGGTTCTCTCGATCATCGCCGCTTTAAGGGGCTCCGCTATGTTCGGGCACCACTGTAACTCCCCGTAAAAGGGCAACACCTCTCCCGTTGATTTTGGCAGTAGATCTCTGGGGGGGTTGGGGGTCCCGGGAGGGTTTGGGGGTACCTGGGCGATGCCGGTGCCAGAGCTGGGGACACCGTGCCAGGAATGAACCTTCTCACTGCGCACGGGCAGCGTCAGCGTGTTCAGGGAGATCCTGGGGGGGCGCGGGGTCACCCCAAATCCCAGGGGAGCACAAATGCTAAGGGACCCCCCGAACTCCCCTCCCCGCTGGATCTGCTGCAGGCAGGGGGACACCAACACTCGGCCCCCGCCCCCCAACATCATGGAGGGGCTGCGGCAGAAACGTGGGAAGGACACGGACAGGTGAGGGGGCACCCCCAAAATCCTGGAGGAGGGGACACAGGGGGACTCCCAGGAATCCCCATGGGAGGATGAGGGGAAACCGAGGAGGAGTTTGGGGGGCCTGGGTGGATCTGCACAGGTACCCGGGAAGAGGGACCTTGCCACGAATATCCCGCGCAGTTTTTTGAATGAGAGCGGGATATTTGGAGCTCACATGAAATATATTTAGGGCCCCCTGTTCTTTTCTTTATTTTGAGGACGCACTGGGGCATCTCCTTCCCCTTCCCTCTGGCACGGAGGCAAATCCCATCCTCTGCTTGTCCTTCCTGCCCCAGACAAGGAGCTGAGCACGGAGAGCAGGGAGGACAAATCCCCGCGGCAGAACCTCGTGGAAGAGGCCGTTTGGAGCGGCTCCACGGCACAGGAATGCAACGGGGAGGAAAAGCCGCGGAGATCCCGCACGAGGAGGGGCTGCAAACGCAGATGGCGGGGATCTGAGGAGGAAAGCCCCAGCCTGGGCCGGGGGTGCTGTCAGAGATGGAGCCAGAGCTCGGAGCTTGTGGTCCATGAGCAGATTGGTGATGGGGAGAAGCCCCACAAGTGCTCGGAGTGTGGGATGAGCTTTACCTGGAGGTCCCACCTGATCTCCCACCAAGGGATCCACACTGTAGAATGGCCCTAGGAGTGTAGGGAGTGTGGGAAGAGATTCACAGTCAGCTCCAACCTGATCCGGCATCAAAAGATCCACACTGGGGAGAGGCCCTAAGAGTGTTCTTGAGTGTGGGAAGAGGTTTACTGTTGGAGAAGATGAAAATAGAAAACCTTATAAATATGATTGCCTGGGAAATGATTTTGAGAATATAGAAAGTATAAGCGAGATTGAAATGAAAACCATCTTTGAGATACCAAACCTTAGTTAGTGAACAACTAGAAAACAATAGTATGGCCAGCTGAAAGAAATCCCCTCTTGATTGAACAATTCCCTCTGCTTGCAGAGAGGTCCAAGGGTCAGAGAAGACCCTACTAGCTTAGCAGAAGGAGTCCAAAGAGTAGTTTTTAGGGTTTAAAGTGTGGCACACTATGGTAATGTAATGATTCTTATAGGCTGCCTATAAAAGTAATAAGATTTGTATCTTGTATTAGATTGGTTAGTGAAAATTAGAATATTCAACACAAAAGAAGATTTATTGTATTGTAACGGGAACCTCACTCTCTCTTTTTACCTCTTACCTCTCTTAGCTCTCTTCTCTTACGCCTTGCTTTCTTACCCCTTGCTCTCTTACCTCTCTCTTTACTCTTCTTATTCTTGCCCTTCTGCTTTTCCAGGCCTGGTTGGAGCTGTGACTGGCAGCTCCAAGCAGGGCCTTCCTACCTGCACCCTTTGCAATAAACCACAAGTTCCAACACTTGGCTTTAGAGATCTCTCCGTCAGTCCTGACCGTCCTGACCTCCACCACTCCTACAGTTTACCACCACCAGCAATGTTCTCCTGCACCAGCGGATTCACACGGATGAGAGACTCTTCTGCTGCTCTGACTGCGGGAAGCGCTTCAAGCAGAACTCCACCCTCATCATCCACCAGTGCATCCACACCAGGGAGACACCCCACGAGTGTGAGGAGTGTGGGAAGAGCTTCAGCCAGAGCTCCCACCTGGTCCTCCACCAGAGGACTCGCACTGGTGAAAGGTCCTACGAGAGTGGGGAGTGTGGGAAGAGGTTTCACACCAGCTCCAATCTTCTCCTGCAGCAGCGGATTCACACGGAGGAGAGGCCCTTCCGCTGCCCCGACTGCAGGAAGTCTGCAATGGGTTCTCAGGGAACCAGGGCCCTACTGTGACAAAGCATGGCCTGATGGAAACCCGGTGCCTCTGGGACATCTCCATCCTCGGAGGAAGCAAGTGTCCATTGTGACACAGCACAGCCTCGTGAATCACAGGAGAGCACAGTGACACCATGGGATCCTGGGGAGCCAAGTGTCCATTGTAAACACAGCGGGGCCTCATGGAAGCCAGGAGATCATTGTTACGACACACTGTCAAAATTGGACCTTGCTTCTGTGAGATTTCATTGCCCCACAATGTTCTCCTGGGTTCCAAGAGGCCTCGCTGTGTCTCAATGGCCCCTTGCTTCCACGAGCCATGGCAGGGTCCCCCTTGCCCCTGGGTTCCATCAGGCTGTGCTGTGTTGACAACTGACACTTGCTGCCATGAGATTCCATTGTGTCACAATGGTGCCCATGTTTCCATGAGGCTGTGCTGTGTCACAATGGGCACTGGATTCCACAAGAGCTGGCAATGTCCCAATGGCAAAAGGGTTCCATGAGGCCATGCCATGTCACAAGTGCCTGTGGCTTCCATGAGATTCCTTTGTGACACAGAGATCTCCTAGACCCCATGAGGCCTTTGTCTGCCACAGAGGTGTCTTGTTTCTAGAATGCCTGGCAATATTTCTGTGGCCCTTGAGTTCCATGTGGCCTCTGTCTGTCAGAATTGACCGCCCTTTCCTTGACCCCGCCCCTTTCCCCTCACAGTTCCCGCCCTTTCCTTGACCCCGCCCCTTTCCCCTCACAGTTCCCGCCCTTTCCTTGACCCCGCCCCTTTCCCTCACAGTTCCCGCCCTTTCCTTGACCCCGCCCCTTTCCCCTCACACTTCCCGCCCTTTCCTTGACCCCGCCCCTTTCCCCTCACACTTCCCGCCCTTTCCTTGACCCCGCCCCTTTCCCCTCACAGTTCCCGCCCTTTCCTTGCCCCATCCCCTCCCAGTTCGGGGATCGGAACGGGGGAGGAGGAGGAGGGAGGGAGGAAGAGGCGGAGCGGCAGCAGGAAGCAGGAGCAGAGAAGGAGCGAATCAAGCGCGCGACCCCGGAGCTCCCTGAACTCGCAGCCCCCCCGGACCATCGCCCCCCATCCCGCAGGTGCCCGGGGAGGGGGAGCTCGCCCCAAATATCCCGGGGTATCCCTGGGTTTGGGGTTTTTTTTGGGGGGGATGTTTGGATGTTGCAGGGCTGCAGAGGCGCAGATGGCCCTCGGGGGGACATCGGGGGGTCCCCGGGAGGTGTTTTTGGGGGTCCCGGTGGGTGCCGGCAGAGCCCCGGCGGGGCCCGGGGGGATGCGGGTCCCCCCGCGGTGGGGGTTGGACTTCCCGGGCCGGGCCCTGCGAGCTGTGCCGGGGCCAGGTGGGGAGCGCGCGGGAGCGGCGGGATCGGCGGGGGGACACCGGTTTGGGGGAGCCCCGGGAGAGCCGCGGCTTCCCTGAGCGGGAGCCCAGAGACAGGAGAGCCCCAGAAGGGCTAAGCGGGGAGCCCGAGAGGGGGGGAGCCCTGGGATTGCCGGGACCCCGGCGGGGGGTGCTGGGGCTGGAGGGGCGGCATGGCCGGGAAAGGGGTTCGGGGGTGCGGGAGCCGGGAGTGGCTGCTCCCAGTATGAGCCCAGTCACTCCCAGTATGATCCTGTTGCTCCCAGTAGCAGCCCAGGCAGTCCCAGTGATTCCGTATCATGATGTAATTTACCCCAGCACGGTCCCAGTTTCGCCCAGTTCCTCCCATGATAACGGAAATTAAAAGAGAAACAAAAATACTTTTAACAAGAATTTTAAATTGAGAGAGTCAAGGCATTTCTGTATTTTCTGGCCACGATGTTGTGGCCCGGATGTACCACAGAAATCTCATCCACACATTGCCCGGCTGTGCAGAGACAATCATTCCATGACATTCCCTTTTCAGGAAAATTTTCAGATCTTTTATACAGTCAATGCTCATGGAAATGAATTGAGTTAGTGTTCTTTGGTCTCAAGCTGCAAATATTCAGTTCCTAATATTTGGCCTCCTTTTGGATCGGAATTTCTTCCTTTCTGCTGTTAATTCCGTCTTGATTCCCTGATTTTCTTATCAGTCTTTTCAGAGGAGATGTCTGCAATTCTGCCCGAGGCAGAGTCTGGGGTAGATGTTCCTCGGTGGCCGCTGATGTTCTGTTAATGGCCGCTGATGGCCCTTGATCTTTAAGCTGCTCCCAGTCTGTTGATGTGTTGTGTTCATCAGACCCCACCTGGTGCAGCAATGCCCTGGAAAGAAACAAAGAAGTCTTTTTGTAGGGCAAATTAATCCCCTCGACTAAAGTTATGCAAAGATTTTTGCAAGGATACGATTTCCAACACCACTTGTGTCCAATGCGTTCCCAGTTCTCCCAGTTGCCCCTAGCCCCTGCAACTGCCAGTAAGATCCCAGTATGAGTCCAGTATGATGCCAGTCTCTTCCAGCAGGGCCCCAGTCACTCACACTTCCCCCAGTTGCCCCAGCATGGTCCCATTTTTCCTCCAGGACATTCCCAGTCGCTCCCAGTTAGGTCCCAGTCACCAGCCCTATGGTCTCAGACATTCCCAGAATATCCCAGTGTGGACACACACATTTAGAGAGCTAGGAAATTGCAGCTTGGCAATTCTTTTCAGGCCTGGATTTCTCCTGTCTCTCAGGTCCATTCCCAGGCTGACAAGCTGATTACAGCTTCAGTTAGGGACGCAGTCTCCCAGAGCGATAACTTGGTGAAAAACAGAAGGGAATTCATAATAAAGATTAACACCTGGTGTCTTTCTCATGGGACATCCGGACATGCTGTCCCAGGGATATTTTTCCCAATTGTGCAATGAACTACTGTCCTGTCCTAACTGCACGTAACACACTTTAAATACGGGATGTCCGTACAATAAAGTTGGCCTTTTTTCCCCAAAAGAGGTCCGTGTGTGTTGCTGTCTTTTCTCTCTCTTTGCAGCGTAGTAACCACATCCCAGTTGCCCTGAACAATCTCATAGTCCTTCCCGGCCACTCCCAGTTACCTCAGCATGATTCACCTGCCCCCAGTTTGATCCCAGTTGCACCCAGTTTTCTCTAGAATACTCCCAGCGTCTCTCAGGATGCTTTGTGTATTTTTTTGGGCGGGGGGGATGTTTGGAGAATGCAGAGCTCCAAATCTGATCAGAAAATGCTCCACGGGGGACATTGGGGGGTCCCGGTGGCGGCTGCTGGAAGAGGCACGCTGGAGGAGCAGAGCCCTGTGTCCCCCAGGCCCCCAAAGTGGGGAGCCCAGAGAGGGGGGAGCGCCGGGATTTTGGAACCCTCAACAGCCTGGAGAGGGGCAGGGGGGACTCCCTGGACCCCCTGCACCCCAAAATAGAGAATAAGGGGAGAAGGGACCCCAAAAACACCCAGCATCCCTAAATGGGGAGACAGAAGAGGGGGGAACTTTTTGGATTGCTGGGACTCCCAGCAGCCTGGGGAGGGCGGGGACCGAGTAGATGGGGGACCCCCAATACAAGCGTGACCCCCAGCAGCTGAGACAGGGGGGAACCCCCAAACACCAAAGGAGAGGGACCATTCCCAGGAACCCCTGGGAGGCATTTTCAGGGCTGAATGTTGGTGTTTGGGAAGTTTTTATGGACCCGAGATGCTCGGGGACTTGTAGAGATGGAGTTGGGCAGAAGGAACCCGCAACACAACGCGCACATCCCCTGTTTTTCCCCAAACCAGGATTTCCCATTCCCAACCCTTGGCCCGATGGAGAAGGAGGAGGCTGTGAGGAAGACGAAGATGCCCCAGGAGCCGCAGGCAGGTGAGGAGGAACTCAGTGCCCCTTTCCCCCTCTGTCCTGCTCCATCTCCCAGACCAGCACGGCCCCCGGCTGCAGGACAACCCCGCTGCTGACGCCGTCCTGCCGGGGACGCGCTGGGGGGATCTCCTTCCCCTTCCCTCTGGCACGGAGGCAAATCCCATCCTCTGCTTGTCCTTCCTGCCCCAGACAAGGAGCTGAGCACGGAGAGCAGGGAGGACAAATCCCCGCGGCAGAACCTCGTGGAAGAGGCCGTTTGGAGCGGCTCCACGGCGCAGGAATGCAACGGGGAGGAAAAGCCACGGAGATCCCGTACGAGGAGGGGCTGCAAACGCAGATGGCGGGGATCTGAGGAGGAAAGCCCCAGCCTGGGCCGGGGGGACGACCAGAGATGGAGCCAGAGCTTGGAGCTGGTGGTCCATGAGCAGCTTCGTGATGGGGAGAAGCCCCACAAGTGCTCAGAGTGTGGGATGAGCTTCAGATGGTGGAACAGCCTGATCTACCACCAGAGGATCCACACTGGGGAGAGGCCCTACGAGTGTGGGGAGTGTGGGAAGAGCTTCACTGAGCGCAACACATTGATCTGCCACCAGAACATCCACACTGGGAAAAGGCCATACCAGTGTGAGGAGTGTGGGAAGGCCTTCAGGCAGCGTTCCCACCTGATCCGCCACCAAAGTGTCCACACTGGGGAGAGGCCCTACGAGTGTTCCAAGTGTGGGAAGAGGCTTACCACCAGCTCCCATCTCCTCAGGCACTTCCAGACACACAGGGAGGAGAGGCCTTTCCAGTGCTCCGACTGTGGGAAGGGCTTCAGGCGAAACTCCCACCTCACCAGACACCGGCGCATCCACACTGGGGAAAAGCCTCACAAATGTGAGCAGTGTGGGAAGAGCTTCAGTGAACGCAGCACATTGATCCGCCACCAGAACATCCACACTGGGAAAAGGCCATACAAATGTGGGGATTGTGGGAAGGCCTTCAGGCAGCGTTCCAGCCTGATCTGCCACCAAAGTGTCCACACTGGGGGGAGGCCCTACGAGTATCCTGAGTGTGGGACAAACTTCTCTCAGAGCTCAGCTTTGAACAGACACCAACAGAGGCAGCATTAATGCAATCCCTGTAAATCCCCCTAGTGCAAGAAAATCTTGTGTGCTGCTCCAACTCCATCCCCCACTGCAGAACTCATGTTGAGCTGAGCCCTGGTGACCCACATTCCCTGGGATCCATCTGGGGAAGACACCTGGCTGGTTATCCTTTTGTTTTAGCCTTAGTTTTTCTCTCTTCTCCATTTCTTTTCACACCAAAAGCCAAGAGGATTTAGGTCACCTAAAAACCTCTCAAATCCCTCTGAAAGCACCTCAATTTTAATCCAAAATGGCTCAATCCAACTGCAAAGTGGATCCTCAAGACAACTCAATCCCACGTGAACCTTACTGGATTCCACAGCCACCAGGGTGAGAAGGAGTTGGAAGGAGATTGGGAGAAATGGGATCCAAATTTGGAGTGCTGGGATTGAGATTGTGTGGGGCTGGCTGCCAAGGGACGGATTTGATAGTAAATAAAAGCTTCACAATTCCTGACTTCTGTCCCATTCACTTCCAGTCAGTTGCAGTTCTGTTTTCAGTGGCACCTTCTCATCTGATTGTGTTTGTGTCCTCCTTTCTCTCCCGTCTCTCTCTGCCTGCTCTGTTTCTGTCTCAGGGTCTCCCTTGATCCAGGGCAGCTCCCACCAAAGACCCTCCCCTGATTTAATTCCCCGTGCAGGAGCTCCAACAGCCATGGGTGAAGTTAGGAAGGCTGGCAGTGAAATGTCCCTGTAAGATCTTGCTGCACTTGGCTTTTGGCCCCTTCTGAAGAGCTTTGCCTTCAAGGGCAGGAACATCTTTTCGTGGCTGGGAACTGGAATTCCAGACCCTGGCAGTGTGAGCCGTGCAGGAGCATCCAGACTGGGATCATGGGGCTGGGATCACATGGACTGGGATCCCCCAGACTGGGACTGCACAGGCTGGGAACAGTTGGATCAGGGCCATCCAGCCTGGGATTGTACAGACCGGGATCACATGGACTGGGATTGTACAAACTGGGATCACATGGGCTTGGATTGTACAAACTGGGATCACGTGGACTGGGACCATATGGACCGGGATGGCTGCACCAGAACGATGGGAACCGAGGCTGTCCCGCCCCACCCAGGGGTCCCTCCCGGTCCTGCCCAGTCCCGTGCGGGGGCGCAGCCAAAACTCCCCGGAGTGAACGCGGAGATCCCAGAGCGCTGCCAGTGTCGGTCTCTGTCCCGGTGCTGGTCTGGGTCTCATTCTCAGTCCTACAGCGGTGCCAGTCTCAGTGCCAGTGCCGGTTCTTGTTTCAGTCTTGGTCTTGGTCTAATTAGTGGAGTGGTCTCGGTCTAATTCGTGGAGTGGTCTCGGTCCCAGTGTTGGTGCTGGTGCTGGTGTTGATCCTGTTGTGCTCCCAGTGCCAATCTCAGCCTCAGGCCCGGTCCCAGAGGGGTGCCAGTCTCGGTGTTGGTGCCGATGTCAGTCTCTGTGCTTGTTCTGGTCCCACTCTGTCTCAGTCCCAGAGTTCTCACAGTGCCAGTGCTGGTACCAGAGCCGTTCTGGAGCCCTCCCAGTGCCGGTTCCTGTGTCAGTGTGGGCCTCAGTTTTGGTCTCAGTGCCAGTTCTGGTGCTGGTCACACTCTCAGTCTTGGTCTTGGTCCTAGTCCTAGTTCCAGTTCTGGAGTGGTGCTGGTCTCAGTTCCGGTGTTGGATCTGTTCTCACTCTTGGTCTCGGTGTCCATTCTGATTTTGGTCTCATTCTTGGTGCTGATGCCATTTCTTGTGACAGTCTTGGTCCCAAAGATTTTAGGCCTATTTGGGTGATTTTTAACTGAACTGGGCAATTTTAGGCTGGATTTTAGTTGTATTTTGAACTCTGTTAGGCCCATGTGTATGGTTTTAGACTCCCGTTGTGTGGCGTTGGAGCCTCTTTGGGTGATTTTAGGCCAGACCTGGTGCATTTAATCTGGATTTGAGGCCCTTTTCTGGGTGATTTTAGGTCAAACCAGGCCTTTTAGGACCATGTGGGACTTTGGCCACGCCCATTTTCCCCTCACAGTTCCCGCCCTTTCCTTGGTCCCGCCCCTTTCTAGTCACAGCCCCGTCTATCTTTAGCCCCGCCCCTTTCTTTCCGACCGAGCCCCTGTGTTCACCACGCCCCTTTCCCCTCCAAGCCCCGCCCATCTCAGGGCGCGTTCCTCTCGCGCATGCTCAGAACACTCGGAGGTGCCTTCCGGGCGCCGCCATCTTTGCTCCCTGTCTGCCTGCCCGGCTTCAGCATGTCCGAGAGCTACGGTGGGGCTGGGGGGATCTATAGGGGATCTATAGGGGATCTATTGGGGACTGAGGGGGGGTCTGAGGATTTCTATAGAGGATTTGGGCTTGGTAATAGAGGATTTGGGGTCTCTGGGGGTCCCTTATGGGTGATTGATAGGTCTATACGGCATCTATAGACCACTGGTGGAGGTTTTACAGCCCTGGGGGGATTCTGGGGGACTTTATAGGGGATTTGGGCTGCTCTGGGGCTCCCTAAATGGGGTCTGGGAGGTCTACAGGGGAGCTGTAGGGAACTGGGGATCTGTATATGGGATTTGTGTTTGTCTCTAGGGGATTTGGGGGACTCTGGGAGGTTCCTAAAAGGGGTCTGGGAGGTCTATAGTGGATCTAAAGGGTCCAGGTGGGTTTCAGGCTCTCTAGGGGAATTTTAGGATTCTTAAAGGGAGTTCTTGGGAATTCTGTGCTCTGTCCAGGGAATTACTGGGGTTCCTGTAGGGAATTCTGTAGCTCCTATTGAGGATTTTTGGGAATTTTGGAGCCCTTAAAGAAAATGTGGCGGTCTCTTGGGAACTTTGGGCTCCCATAAGGAAACGTTGGTGTAATTAAAGGGAATTTTGTAGTGTTGGAGTTGTAGGTTTGTAGTTGTTTGGAGTTTTTTGGTGCATATTGAGAATTGTGAGAATTGTGAGAATTGTGGGGTCTCCACCGGGATTTTGTTTTCATTTTGGGTCCAAACATGGGACTATTTAGGTCCCTATTGGGAAGTTTTGAAATTTTGGGGTCCTCAAGTGTAATTTTAGACGTTGCCCTAAAATTATTTTGGGGTCCCTATTGTTATGAATGTTTTTTTATTTTTCCAATTTATCAAGCAGCAAGATTAAATGCAGCAGCAAATTTTTAATAGTAACAATTATAAATGTATACAATCAAAGTATTGGAGATCAATACAATCGAAGTATTGAATCCATATATTTTAGGATAAGTAAAATTTGGCAGTGAGTAATTTAGTATAATTGAGGTTCATATAAAGCATGAGCAAAACCGACCAGGGAGGGCCCCCCCAACCGGGGATACGGGGAGGGACTCGCCCCTCCTCACGTACCAAAGCATCAAGGCTAACAATCCCCCTTATATACTATATGCTACACAAGTGTCTGGAAAACTCCTCCTAGTTTCTATTCCTAAAGTCTACGTCACTGTGTGTACGGAGCATGCTCTACTGATGGGTTAGGGGGTCTCTCATCCTTTTGAGGGTTTTATTTCTGATGAAGGCTCGTCGTCTTCATCAGTGACCGAGCTGTGACCTGCAGGTAGTGCATGCTCACTATGTGACTGAACAGATGCTTTCCATAAGACTCTAATTAAATCCCATGCCTGGAATCGTCTCATCTTGGCCCATTTCAAGGTTGAAACTCTATTTCTAGATGGTACTTATCAGACCTTTGTCCTTCTACTATTCCCTTCCAACATCCTTGTTCAACTCCCAACATGTGGAAGATGTCCTTTGACCTGTCTCACCCATCTCCCCACTCATTCTGTAAAAAATGTCTTCTTTTGATCTAAATAAAATTTTGTAAATATAGTTACAATTTATTTAGCACGAATCACATTTATCACACAGTTCGAGCAGAACACTGGAGGCAGTGATGACAGGGGGGACAAACAAGGGAAAGGTGTCTGTGATGCTGAGCAAACCTGGATGTGTTTCAGGAATGCAAAGGGCCAAGGGCTGAGCCCCAGCCCCTGGCAAGGCACATCCTGTCCCTCCCTCATTGCTCAGGGCTCTTCCCGGGCCACTGGGCTCTGGGCATGTGCAATGCCAAGGGCAGCACCATAGGGCGGCCCCTGCCAGGCTGCTGAGCAGGGACAAGGAGGCAATGAGGCCCCAGCACAGCAAGGCTCACTTGTCCCCTGCTGGCCTCAGGCCCAGGGCCAGCGTGCATGGCCCAAGTGCTGCAGGAGTTGGCTGTGTCAGGGCCTTTCAGCTGCTGCCCATCCCTGTGCCCTCTGCAGCCCAGGCTGTCCTACGGTGTCCATGCCCTGCGCCTCTGTCCCTGCAGGCTGTCGTCATCCCCCGGCTGCCCCACCTCGCTGGCCCCTTCCTTTGCTGACAGCTCTGCCTCCTGCCTGCCTCTGCCTGGACACACAAAGCCTTGGGCTGGCCCACACTCCTTCTGGGGGACGGCTTGCACCACAGCCCTCCCTGGGAGAGAAATTCCTTTCTCCTTGTGTCCAGTCTGGCCCTCATCAATTTCCCTTGGCATTAATTAATTCATTCTCAGGCTGTTTTCTGCTATATCAAAAGGATCCACCATCTCTGAAACTGACCTTCAGCCCCTCCCAGGGCTCTCCTTTGCTCTCCTCAGTCTCTACTCCACTGAGCACTGAGTTCCTTTGCCCCTACACAGTGCTCATATGCTTGCAGCTTCCAAACCCCACCTGGGGAGATCTCTGGGCCCTCTTCAAGGTCTTGGCAAAAGAGAACATTCTGCTCATAGTCGAAGAAAATCACCAGAGGACAAGGCAGGACCTGTCTGTCCTGGCTACATTTTTCTGGGTGCAGTCCTCGGATAGATGGAATTTTAGCTGTATAATCCCAGTTTTGGCCATTGACACCTCGGTGAGAAGGGCAGTTCTTTTCCACTGGAAGGAAAACGCAGAGCCCCATGTTTGGTGGTAGATGAGAGACTGCCTGCAGGAGGCCAAGGCCAGCCAGAGCTGTCTCTCCTGGCAGATTTTGGCTTGAAGAACCCTTGCAGATAGAGATTTTCTTAGGTAGACTAGCAATTTCAGCCTTGGGCAGCAGGAAAGAGGGATGGTTTATTTCCCTAGGAAGGAAAGCACAGAGCCCCAGTGCTCCAGAGGTTGATGAGAGGCAGCCCTCGACATGCCAGGGGCAGCCAGATCTGCCTTGTAGCCCCCAGGAGGCCAAATCATCCAGACCCATTCCATGTCCCCTTGGTTCCACAAGGCCCTGTAATGTCACAATGTTCTCCTTGCTCCTGAGGTGTCACAATGGCCCCTTGCTTCCATGAGGCCCTGCAGGGTCACAATGGCCCTTTGGATCCGTGGGCCCCACAGTGTCACAATGGTCTCCATGCTTCCATGGGGCCTTGCAGTGCCACAATGGTCTCCATGGATCCACGGTGCCCTGCAGGATCACAAGGGCCCTTGGGCTGCACCAGGCCCTGGAATGCAACAATGGCCTCTTGGTTCCACAAAGCCCTGCTGCTTCACACTGGCCCCTTGGGACCATGCGGCCCAGCAGGGCCACAGTGATGTCCTTGGTGCCATGAGGCCCCACAGTGTCACCATGGCCCCTTGGATCCATGGGGTCCCCAAGGTGTCACAATGGTCTCCACAGGAAGGAAACAACCGAGCCCCAGTGTTGCAGAGGCAGATGTGGGGCAGTCACCAGAGGCCAAGGACAGCCAGACTTGATGGTATTTGCAGATTTTGACTGGGAGTAATCCTTGGATATACAGAATTTTAGAGGTACAATACCAATTTCAGTATTGACATGGACATCTGGAGGAAAAGGATGGCTCTTTTCCATAGGAAGGAAAGTATGGACCACCAGTGTTTAAGGGGCAGATGAAAGCCAGCCATCACAGACCCAGTCCAGACAGACCTCTCTGTTCTGGCAGCTTTAGTCTGAAAGCAATCCTTGGATATAGGGAATTTCAGAGATGGAATCCTAATTTTGGCTATTTCTGCATTGATAAGAGGGATGTTTTTTTCCATTGGAAAAAAATCACTGATCCCCAGTGTTCCAAAAGCAGGTATGAGGCAGTCCCCAAGAGACAAAGGGCAGCCAGACCTGTCTGTCCTGGCAGATTTCACTTGGGAGAAATCCTTGGATGTACAGAGTTTTGGAGGTGGAATCCCAATTTCAGCCACGGCTGCGTGGTCGAGGTGGATGGTTTCACCATAGCAAAGAAAAGTGAGAAGCCCAAGTGTTTTGCAAGAAGATGAGAGGTGGCCACCCTTAGGCCAAGCCAGCCTGACTTGTCTCTCCTAGTACCTTTCATCTGGGATCTATCCTTGGACATAGGGATTTTTAAAGGTGGAATCTCAATTTTGGTTGTGGATGCCAGGATTGGAAGAAGAGTTGTTCTCATTAGGAAGGAAAGCACAGAGCCCCAGTGTTTCAAAGGCAAATGAAAGGCAGTCTTTAGGAAGCCAAGGCCAGCCAGACTTGACAAGGATGGCAGCTTTTGTCTGCAAGCTGTCCTTGGATATAGGGAATTCTGGATGTGGATTCCCAATTTTGGCTATGGGCGCCTGGACATGAAAGGTGCTTTTTTTCCCACAGGAAAGGAAACCACACGGTCCCAGTGTTTCAAAGTCAGATGAGAGGTGGCCCCAGGGTGGCCAAGGCAGCCAGATCTCTCTGTCCTGGCAGATTTCACCTGGGAACAATCCTTGCATCTAAGGAAATTTGGAGCAGGAATCCCAATTTTGGCCATGGGCACCTGGAGGAGAATGACAGTTCTTTTCCATAGGAAGGAAAGCACAGAGCCCCAGAGTGGGAAGACAGATTGAAAGGATAGTACAGAAGGCAATCTCTCCCAATGAATTACAGCTGTACTGATGACTGAGGAGTGGAAACATCTGTGCCTGCCCAAGGAGTTGTGGTGTTCTAAAAGAGTGGGTTAGCTGGCTGACCCAGAGTCTGCTGCAGTTTGGGATGGAGTCTGCTGGCTGTGCTGTGAGGAGGTAACGGACATGCAGTCGTGCAAGAGACAGATAAGGTAAGAAGATGTTGTGGGAGGGTGTCCTGGGGTACAATGCAAAAATGTGTATTCTATCACCATCTGTTGAGATGTAGGAGGGGTGGTGATCCTTATCTCTGTGGGAGATATCCTCTGCTGATGTGACATCTCATAAGATCGGGGGATGATCATCGTTATCTTTCCACAACCCATCCTTCCTCCAGAAGATATCTTCTGCTAATGGGCCATTAAGTCCTATTGTTTGACTGATAAAATTACATCATCCCATTGGGAGATGCCCCAGCCAGGGGCAGGAGCCAAGCCTTTCCTACCTAGATAAAAAACTGGGGTTTGGGACGCGAAGGCAGCCCTTTCCACTGGATCCCAGAGCAAAGTCGGATCATTTCACATCATCACTGAATCTTCGAAGAAAAACTGCACCCTCTACAGGAGCACTGCTTCAACAGAACCACATCTGTCATCCAGGAGGATGCAGCCACCATTTATACGGACTGCTACCAACGCCCTGACTGACAGGGTGTCAGGTTGTATTTCTGACTGTGTCGGTGGTTGTTTCTTTTATATTATTGCATATATTTTATTTTTTCTCTTTTTTTCCTATTAAATTATATTACTGACTTGGAGTCTTGCACTGGTTTTACTTTCAAACCAACATATTTATTGGCGCCCAACGTGGGGCATGAAGGTACTGATAAAAGTCAGTGTTACAATTTTGTTTTCTCCATGATTCTCAACATGCTTACATGGGTTTTATATCTTGCTCTCTATATTTTTCCACACATGGGGAACTATCTGCCAGCTGTAATGCTGCTGTGTAGACCAGGATATGGTATAAAAATTGCTTTATTAGCCTATTATGTCTACTGCATGATAACCTCTGAGGCAATGAACATAATTCGGAATATATACTCGACTTTGTTTGCTTGTCCTAGTCTAGGTTGCTACATCCGGGGTTTTAACAATCACACCCAGCCCTTGGGGGGAGGGGTAAAGGATGATTTTTTCCAATCTTTCCGGCCTGCTTCAGTAGTTTTTGGAAATGTTGAGTTCCCGCTGGATGCTAAGGACAGCATAATATTGTTGTTAGTTCTGCTTTGTCTCCTCTGCACAGCCTCCAACATGCTTAGAAACAAAATACTACATGGCGTATTGATGTGTATTCTTGTGGAAGAGCAAAAAAGAAACAAATCAACTTTGTCCACGTCTGCACAGAATGTCACAAAGAGGAGAAGAACCAAACAAAAAGCAACTGTGTCCGTGTCTATGCAGACTGCCACAGAGGAGAAAAAAGCCAGAAGCACCATCAGCATCTCCACACAAACCATCACTGAGCCAGAACAGCCTAGACCAGTAGCAGGTGCCCCCATTCAGAAGAAGAAATCAAACAGCAAATCAGTTCACATAGTGACTGAGAAGGACGTGGCAGGACCTTCGCACCCAGCAGAAGTGACAGAGCCAGAAATCATCACTCGCTCTCTATCCCTGGGTGAGCTGCGTGACCTGCGGAGGGAATTCACCCGCCAGACAAATGAGTCCATCTTGACCTGGCTGCTCCGCATCTGGGACGCTGCAGCCAATGACACCATTCTGGATGGAAGTGAGGCCAGGCAACTGGGATCTCTGTCCCGAGATGTGGTCATTGACCAGGGGATTGGGAGAACCCAAGAAACTCTCAGCCTCTGGCGGCGGTTGCTGACAAGTGTGAAGGACAGATACCTTTGTAAAGAAGATCTTCAGGTGCACCAAGGAAAATGGAGCACAATAGAACAATGTATCCGATGCCTGAGGGAATTGGCTGTGCTGGAGATTATTTTCTCAGAAGATGAGAGATTTCCTAAGAGCCCAGACTGTGTCCGGTGCACGTCACAGATGTGGTTGAGATTTGCACGACTTGGACCAGAGATGTATTCCCGTTACCTGGCAATGCTGCAGTGGAGGGAAGGTGAGGACATGGTAGGCATCTTGGCCAATAAACTAAGAATTTATGAGGACAATGTCACTGCCCCATTTCGTACCCATGTCTCATCCGTGGAAACAAGGCTGGTGGAGCAAGTCCGAAGCGTGATTGAAGAGGGCCATCAGAAACTAAAAAAAGAACTTAAGGAAAACAACTACCAGATCTCTCCTGAACCAACAAGAGTTTCTGCCATTAGGAGCTGGTGTTCCTCAGGCAGGGAGAGAGGACACACTCCACGAGGTAACCTCTGGTTTTTCCTTCAGGAGCATGGAGAAGACATGAGGAAGTGGGATGGAAAACTCACCTCCTCCTTAGCAGCCCGGGTACGTGAGCTGAAAAGAGGGACACCTACCCCAAGAAGCTCATCTAGAGTCAATGCTGCTCCAGTCTCTCATGTACAGAACTCCAGACAGTATCAGAATGATGATATGACTGATCCTCTTGAAGGAACCTCAAGAACCTATTTACAGGGAGAGACCAACATGTACCAAGATCAGGAATAGAGGAGCCCTGCCTCTAGCCAGGTAGAGGAGAGGGATAATCAGATCTATTGGACTGTGTGGATCCGATGGCCTGGCACATCCGACCCACAAAAACATAAGGCTTTGGTTGACACTGGTGTCCAGTGTACTCTGATGCCATCAAAGTATGTAGGAGAAGAATCCAACTCTATTTCTGGGGTAACAGGAGGATCCCAGCAGCTGACTGTAGTGGAGGCCGAAGTGAGTTTAACTGGGAACAGGTGGCAGAAACACCCCATCGCGACTGGCCCAGAGGCCCCATGCATCCTTGGCATAGACTGTCTTAGAAATGGATACTTCAAAGACCCAATAGGATATCGATGGCCTTTCGGGATAGCTGCTGTAGAGACAGACGGCATTAGAAAACTGAGCACCTTGCCTGGTCTTGCAGATGACCCCTCTGCTGTGGGACTACTGAGAGTTGAAGGGCAACAGGTACCAATCGCCAGAACAACAGTACACCGCCGGCAATACCGTACTGACAGAAACTCAGTGATTCCCATGCATGAGATGATCCGTAAACTGGAGAGCCAAGGGGTGGTCAGCAAAACCCACTCACCCTTCAACAGCCCCATCTGGCCTGTGCCTAAATCTGAAGGAGAATGGAGATAGTCCACAGTCAATGGTGCATTGAATGAGGTGACTCCACCGCTGAGTGCTGCAGTGCCAGACATGCTGGAATTGCAGTATGAGCTGGAGTCCAAGGCAGCAAAGTGGTACGCCACTATCGATATTGCCAATGCATTTTTCTCCATTCCTCTGGCAGCAGAATGCAGGCCTCAGTTTGCTTTCACCTGGAGGGGCGTGCAGTACACCTGGAATCGACTGCCCCAGGGGTGGAAGCACAGTCCCACCATCTGTCATGGACTGATCCAGGCTGCACTGGAGAAGGGTGAAGCCCCTGAACATCTACAGTATATTGATGACATCATTGTATGGGGCAGCACAGCAGGGGAAGTCTTTGAGAAAGGAGAGAAGATTATCCAGATTCTGCTGAAAGCTGGTTTTGCCATTAAGCGAAGTAAAGTTAAGGGACCGGCTCAGGAAATTCAGTTTCTAGGAGTCAAGTGGCAAGATGGACGTCGTCAGATCCCAACAGGGGAAATTAAAAAGATCACCGCTATGTCTCCACCTACCAAGAAGAAGGAAACACAAGCTTTCCTAGGTGCCATAGGCTTTTGGAGAATGCACATTCCTGAGTACAGTCAGATTGTGAGCCCTCTCTACCTGGTTACCCGCAAGAGGAACGATTTCCACCGGGGCCCTGAGCAGCAGCAAGCCTTTGCCCAGATCAAGCAGGAGATTGCTCATGCAGTAGCCCTTGGCCCAGTCAGGACGGGACCAGATGTGAAGAACGTGCTCTACTCTGCAGCCGGGAACCATGGTCTGTCCTGGAGCCTGTGTCAGAAGGTGCCTGATGAGACTCGGGGTCGACCACTGGGATTCTGGAGTCGAAGCTACAAAGGATCTGAAGCCAACTACACTCCCACAGAGAAGGAGATCTTGGCTGCCTATGAAGGAGTTCAAACTGCCTCAGAGGTGATTGGCACAGAAACACAACTCCTCCTGGCACCCTAAATACCAGTGCTGGGCTGGATGTTCAAGGGAGAGGTGCCTTCCACACATCACGCCACTGACACCACATGGAGCAAGTGGATTGCCCTCATCACTCAGCACGCCCGTATTGGGAATCCAAATCGCCCTGGGATTCTGGAAATAATTACAAACTGGCCTGAAGGTGAGACTTTTGGATTGTCTTCTGAAGAAGAAGAGGAGCAAGTGGCATGTGCTGAGGAAGCCCCACCATATAATGAGCTACCGGAGGCTGAAAGACGATATGCCCTCTTCACTGATGGCTCCTGCCGAATTGTAGGCACTAACTGGAAATGGAAAGCTGCAGTATGGAGCCCCACATGACAAGTTGCACAAGCTACCAAAGGACAAGGTGGACCGAGTTAGGTCGCAGAGCTAAAAGCCGCCCAGTTGGCTTTGGATATTGCTGAACGAGAGAAGTGGCCAAGGCTCTATCTCTATACTGACTCATGGACGGTAGCTAATGCTCTGTGGGGATGGCTGGATCGCTGGAAAAAGGCCAACTGGCTGCACAGAGGGAAACCCATCTGGGCAGCTGAGATTTGGCAGGACATTGCTGCCCGAGTAGAGAAATTGACCATAAAGGTTCGACACGTGGATGCACATGTACCCAAAAGCCGGGCTAATGAAGAACATCACAGCAACGAGCAGGTGGACCGAGCTGCCAAAGTGAAAGTATCACAGGTGGATCTAGACTGGCAGCACAAGGGAGAATCATTCCTAGCTCGTTGGGCCCATGATGCCTCTGGTCATCAGGGGAAAGATGCAACGTACCGATGGGCCCGTGACCGAGGGGTGGACCTTACCATGGACAGCATCTCACAGGTCATCCACGACTGCGAGACCTGTGCCGCGATCAAACAGCCCAAGCGGGTGAAGCCTCTGTGGTACGGTGGACGATGGTCGAAGTACAGGTATGGGGAAGCCTGGAAAATTGACTACATCACCCTTCCCCAAACCCGCCAGGGCAAACGCTATGTACTGACCATGGTGGAAGCAACTACAGGATGGTTAGAGACCTACCCTGTGCCTCATGCCACTGCCTGGAACACCATCTTGGGCCTAGAAAAACAAGTCCTTTGGAGGCATGGTACCCCTGAGAGAATTGAATCAGACAACGGAACCCATTACAAGAACGGCCTTATCAACACCTGGGCCAGAGAACATGGTATTGAATGGATATATCATATCCCTTACCATGCGCCAGCTGCCAGGAAAGTTGAACGGTGTAATGGACTCCTTAAGACTACTTTGAAAGCACTTGGTGGTGGAACCTTCATAAATTGGGAAATGAACTTGGCCAAAGCCACCTGGATGGTTAACACCCGAGGGTCCATCAATCGAGCCGGTCCTGCCCACTCTGAACCCCTGCACACAGTGGATGGGGTCAAAGTCCCTGTGGTACACATGAAAGGTATTTTAGGAAAGACTGTTTGGATTAATCCCACCACAGGCAAAGGCAAACCAATCCGTGGGATTGTTTTTGCTCAAGGACCTGGTTGCACTTGGTGGGTAATGCAGAAAGATGGGGAAACCCGTTGTGTACCGCAAGGAGACCTAATTTTTAGTGAGAACTGTATGTAAGGTTTCATTTTGTATTATATATCTGTAAGAGGGTATTGGTTTGGGTGTGATGTAGATGGTAATAGAATAAGGGGTGGATTATGTCCCGGGGTACAATGCAAAAATGTGTATTCTATCACCATCTGTTAAAATGTGGGAGGGGTGGTGATCCTTATCTCTGTGGGAGACATCCTCTGCTGATGTGCCATCTGATAAGATGGGGGATGATCATCGTTATCTATTCACAACCCATCCTTCCTCCAGAAGATATATTCTGTTAATGGGCCATTAAGTCCTATTGTGTGAATGATAAGATTACATCATCCCATTGGGAGATGCCCCAGCCAGGGGCAGGAGCCAAGCCTTTCCTACCTAGATAAAAATCCGGGGTTTGGGACCCGAGGGCAGACCTTTCCACTGGATCCCAGAGGAAAGTTGGACCTTTTCCACATCATCGCTGGATCTTCAGAGGAAAACTGCACCTTCTACAGGAGCACTGCTTCAACAGAACCACATCTGTCATCCAGGAGGACTGCAGCCACCATTTAACGGGACTGCTACCAACACCCTGACTGACAGGGTGTCAGGTTGTATTTCTGACTGTGTCGGTGGTTGTTTCTTTTATATTATTGCATGTATTTTATTTTTTCTCTTTTCTCCTATTAAATTGTATTACTGACTTGGAGTCTTGCACTGGTTTTACTTTCAAACCAACACATCTTGTTATGGAAAACATCTGCTCAGTCACATAGTGGGCATGCACTACCTGCAGGTCACACAGCGGACACTGATGAAGACGACGAGCCTTCATCGGAAATAAGACCCTCAAAAGGATGAGAGATCCCCTAACCCATTAGGAGAGCATGCGCCATACAACATAGTGATGTACATTTTAGGAATAGAAACTAGGAGGAGTTCTCTAGAAACTTCTGTAGCATATAGTATATAAATAGGATTTTTGGCCTTGATGCTTTGGTACGTGAGGAATGGCGAGCCACTCCCCATATCCCCGGTCAGTTTTGCTTATGCTTTATATGAACCTCAATTATACTAAATTATATTCTCAAATATATGCATTTTGATTGTATTCATCTCCAATACTTTAATTGTATCCATTTATAATTGTTACTATTAATTTAATTTAATCTCGTTGCTTGATAAACTGGAAAAATAGAACGTCATTCATAACATTATCAAACAAGTCAGAGCAAGAGAATGAGAAAATAATTCCTACGAAAACATCTTCCCCTCACCCTTCCCTCCTTCCCGGATTTCCTGTTATTCTCCATTCCCTCCCCTGTCCCCACACAGGGGATGGGGGTCACAGTCAGATCGTGTCACTGTTCCCGGTTCCTGTCTGCAGTACAGAGGTGGCTGCCCTGTCCCCGGGACTGTACCTTGGAAGGTTCAGACTTCTCGATCTGTCCACTCCATCTCCCCCTCCAATATGCACACACACACGCTTTTTTGGGTTTTTTTTTTTCTTTTTTTAGTAAAACAAAACAATATTCATAATTCTCTTAAGTCTTTGTTTTTCCCTAGTTCAAGAATTTAACACAGCCTTGGCTGAACAACAGTCCATGTAAATTAGCACCGTTTTCTAGAAGTGACAATCTCTTTCGTTCCTTCTTACCTACAAGTCCCTGGCCCTGTTTCCAAGCAGATTCCCAGGGTTTGTTTAAATCACATTCACCCTGTTCCTTTCACCCGTCACTGCCGGAGCCCCCTCACCTGCTCACCCTCGCAGGTTCCTCCAAACGCGTGTCCCTGCCCGCGGGCTGGGCTGGGCTGGGCTGAGCTGGGCTGGGCTGGGCTGGGCTGAGCTGGGCCGAGCTGGGCCGAGCTGGGCCGGGCTGGGCTGGGCTGGGCTGGGCTGGGCTGAGCTGGGCCGAGCTGGGCCGAGCTGGGCTGGGCCGGGCTGGGCTGGGCTGAGCTGAGCTGGGCTGGGGGCAGCGAGCCCGGCAGAAACCAACACCCGCGGGACGCTTTGGTTCGCAGGGCCCGAAGGTCCGGGGTTCCTCCCTTTCCCCTGTTCCACTTGATTTAGGATTAAATTTTTGGAGGGGATAAAGGCGTGTTTTTTCTCCAGCACTGGGTGGGTTTTTCCCTTGCATGGAGCGCTTGGGCCTTCCCCGGGCCCCTTCTGCCCTCTTGCAGAACCAGTGGCATTTTCCACCACGCACAGTTTGTAACCAAGAGGCGGCTGCAGCCGAGGAGGCTCCAAGCGCCTCCTTCCAGGCTGACTCTGCAGATGCCGAGGCTGCTCTGGGCTCTGCCAGGGCTCAGCTCTGGGCGAGGCTGGGCCTGCTCTCCCCTCGCATTGCTCGGGGCAGCTGAGTCACAGGGGGAGAAGGCAGGGACACAAGGGTGTTGAGGTTTTAAGAGAGTTTTTATTCAAAAAACTTCCATAACAAACAGTCCTAACGACCCTAACTAACTAGCAGTGCTAACTACCATAACTAACTAGTCCTAACTACTGTAACAAAAAGCTGTTCTCAAGTGCTTCATCTCCTCTGCTGCACCCGTGGTTGCTTTGCTGCAGCGATCAGAGGGGTCAGGCTGGAGAGAGGCTTGGCTGATGATAAAAATGGGTGCTGACCAAAGGATAAAAAAGAAAGAAATGGACCATTACTTTCCAGAGTCAAGTTCCTGGACGAAGGGGAATGGTTTGAAACTCCAGAGACGGAAGCAAGCTCAGATTAGGTCTAAGGAGGAATTTTTTTACCAGGGGAAACACTGACAGAGGGTGCCCGGAGATGTGGGAGGTGCCTCCTCCCTGGAAGCATCCAAGCTCGGGTCAGGCAGGGCTCTGAGCCACTTGAAGATGTCCCTGCTCGTTGTGGGTCACCAGGTCCAGATGACCTCGAACGGACCCAGACAACCCCAACCAGGCGAGGATTCTGCTTGCTTTGCGTGTGAAAAGCAGCGAGGCTGGAGATTATCGGAGGGGGGTCCCCCAAGAAAACCCCTCCCTGGCGCTGCTGTTTCCCCTGCAGCCGCTTCGCGCTCACCTGCAGCAGCTCCTGGGCAGAGAAGCGCCGCTCGTCGTCCGAGTCCAGGCTGCACTCGAGGAAGTCCCGCAGCAGAGCCGACAGGCGCCGCGGCTCCTGCAGCTGCGGGGTCCCGTTCTGCCGGATCAGAGCCCGAGCCTGCAGGAAAAGCAAAGGCAGCGCTGTGCCAGCTTCCTTCACACCCACAGCTGCTCACATCGACCCCGGTAACTCAGCCCCAGCTCCGGGGGCAGTTTCCTCCCTGGCAGAGATGCTGCTCACGGCTCATTTTTCTGTGCCAACCAATAACCCCAAACCCTGATGCAGCCACAGCCATTGCAACACCCAAATGATCTTGCTTGAGAGGCCATTTAGTTGTCTGACTTTGTTAGTAGGAACCTCCATCAGAAACAGCACATTTTGCTTCTCCAAATACGGACACCAGCTTTACAGGCCATATTCAAGAGTCAGTGTGGTCTGCGTGTGTTATTTTAAATTGCATCAAACACATGTCTGCAGTGCCACTGACACTGAAGTAAATGAATTCCTGATGCCCCATCCCAGAAATTGCCAGGCAAGGAACAGGAGGTTGGGGTTGCTGAAAGCTCAGGCTTGATGACAGAAAAGTAGCTTGGACTAGGAAGGAAATAGGTTGGACTACAGGGATGTTAAGCAATCATCTTCATGTTTTAGACAAGCTTCCCAGTGAGAAAAATCAGGGGGGAGTTCAACTTAAACCTCTCTTAAAAACCTCTTTTAGAAACTCCTTCAGAAAACTTGTTGGGTTTGGGGATGGGTTTTGGGGTTGGTTTGTGGTTTTTTTCCAAGATAACATTAGAGCTGATACACTGGCTTCACATTTTCAGGTCATCCTCACTGACAGAAGAGCTGCAACAATTTGAAACCCAAAGCAAATTGTTGCTGGAGACTGCAGAATATTCATCTGCGTTCAGGCTCGAGTCTTCTGGGAATTCCCTTCCCAATATGCAGAAACCTCCAGCAGCTCCTCCCAGTGCAGGGTCAGCCTGTGCTCACAGGCCTCTGCAAACACTGGAGAATTTGCCTCTTACCATAGCCCCTGTTTCCTTGAAGTAAGGAGGTTCTCCTTCCACCATCTCGATGGCCACAATGCCGAAGGACCAAATGTCCACCTTGGGGCCATAAGGAGACCTGGTCACAACTTCTGGGGCCATCCAGTGAGCAGTGCCCACCATGGAGCTGCACTGGTCCTGCTCAGGGCTGAGCTGAGCACAGAGGCCAAAATCAGCTGAGGACAGAAACAAACACTGTCAAAGACAGCTGCAATGAGGAAACCAAGCACAAAGATTCCCCACTCTCAAGGTGAGAATGCAGTAGTGAAGTCAGCTGGAAAAGTCCTCAGGGCTGTGGCCAAGGAATGATGGAACTGGACCCTTAAATAAACCCTCAGCGTTCATGCAGTGGCTTTTACTGATTCCCTTGCAGTTTAGATTCCAACTCCCGTCCCTCTGGAAGGGCCATGCCCAGAGCAAAGCCACTCCTGACACTCTGCTCCTCTCCTGAGCTCTCTGCACGGGGCAGCCGCTCTCAGCTGGCAGCAGGGGCCGGGCAGTGCCAGCAGCAGCACTTGTGGGGCTCTGACCATCACTGGAAACAGCCTCACACTCACACCCCGGGAGCACCGTGCCTGGCCACGAACACCCACCCAGCTTGACAGAGCCAGCCATTCCCAGAAGGATGTTGGAGCTCTTCAGATCTCTGTGGATCACCCGGTTGGAATGGAGGAAACCCAGGCCCTGCAGACACTGAGAGACAAGAAGAAACACAAGAATAAAAATCAATTGTCACAACACATCACACAAGAAAGGACAGTTTGGAATTCTCCCAGCAGCAACTTTGCTGTGACAGGCCAGGAGACAGTCCAGGCAAATGGTTCAAGGCAAAGCTGAGAACAGCAAATCAAATCAAATCAAAGAAAGACAGAGAGAGTACCACAGCAGCAGGAAAGAGGACAAGAACAGAGTAGAAGTGTAGTGATACAGGCAGGCCACTGACTTCAGAGGCTCTTTCTTCTCCAATTCATAAAAACAACACAGAAACAAAGCCCTGAGCATGGAGCCCCTCCTGCTCTCACAGCCTGTTTGGAAGGACCATCGTGTCCAAGCCATGGGAAGCACAAGCAGGATCCCTCACCTCCCGACTGACAGCTGCCATCTCTCCTTCAGCCATGCGTGTCTGTCTGACAACGTCCTGCAAAGTTCCTCCATCCACGTATTCCATCACCAGCCAGAGATCTTCGTCAACAAGGAAGCTGGAAGAGGAAAACAACAGCATGGAGATGAATGTGCACTGCTCAATTCCCCCATGGAAAAGCCTCGAGTGGAGTTTTGTTTCCAGGTCACTTGTCAATGAGAACACAATCAGATGGAGAGACATTCCTGCACAGGCCTTGGAATCTGCACAGTCTGAAGGAGAAGGAGACACCTGTGAGAAAGGAGATGCCTTAGATGGCAAGCAAGTGAAAAACACAGTTTAGCAACAGCCCAGATCAGTGTGGAACCACAACACTTGCCCCCAGCTGGTTCAGCATCTGAACTCATCAGTTCCACCATTCCCTCCAGAACAAGGCAATGCAACTTCCAGAGTTATCCAGGCAAGGAGGCCGTACAGCACTTGGGACAAAAGTTATCAACTCTTTGGAAAACCTTACACAAAGTCCCTTCAGAAACAGGCAAGGCCATTGAAAAATGGGCAAATGAGGCATTTCTGGAAACTTGGACTTCCTGGCATCTGCAGCAATGGAAAAGAGTTGGGAAGAAGAAGCCAAGGGAAATAATTTCTGCCATGGTTTTTCAGCACTTGTCATAAGGCACAGCAAAGGGGTTCAGCTTGAAGAAAAAAAACAAGCAAAAGCATGGAGGGAGTGAACTGCCAGGCTGTTGTTGAAGATATGGCCAGGTCAGGCTTTTTCAGAAGAGGCTACTGACTACGAATGAAAGATTAACACAGGGCCCTTGCACAGGATAAGACCTGAAGCACTCACCTGTCCAAAAAGATGACAATGTTGGGGTGGTTCTTGCCTTTCAGGAGCAGGATCTCATTCACAGCTCGTTCCCTGTTCTGCTCTCTGAGACTCATTTTCTTTATGGCCACCTGAAGTGACATTGCAGACCTTTAGCTGGAGGGGTCTGTGGCAGGAGACCACAGCAAGCGTGGAGTGAATCTTTTTGGAGCGACAGAGCCAGGCTGTGCCAAACTGCCTTGGCATGGGACACCAGAGCTCAGCAAGTGCCATTCCCACAGCCCATTTCTCTGCTGGCTGGGGGCTGCTTACAGGACACGTGGCCAGAGACATTTGGCCTTGTAAGCTCTGCAGAAATGGTCCCTCAGCTGTCAGCCTCAAAGCTCTAACAACATTTTCTGCACCTACAGAATCTGCATCTTCTCAAATGGCCTTAGTTTATCACCACTCCGGTGATGATGATCATCATCATCATCGTTATTATTTAAACACATTTTGCAAGCAGGAGGTAATTCTGATGCTGTGAAACAGAGCAAAACAGCCCAGAACCCTTTAGCAATTCTATGGGACTTGGTCATGATTTCAAATGCCACTGCTCTGTTTGGGATTGCACAATAAAGCAAACACAGACATCCATTGTCACAGGGTGTCACTGACACCAGACCCAGTTGTGTTTCAACTGCAGCGTTTAGGAGAGAGCTTTGCTCTGGACATCCATCTTCTCATTTCTCTCCCTCTCTCTCTGTGAACAGCTGCAGTAGGACTAAAACCCCAAACTGAGCCCAAGTAGGATCTCTCCCTAATTAGGCCTTTGAAGATGAAAAGCAGGATGGAAAAACTGCTAAATAGTGTTCCTGTCCAAGGCTGGGATGAAGATAAATTGGGCCTCAGTCTCCACCTGCTGATGCATTCATGGTTTTAGATATGAAGACCAAGCCATGGTGTCCAGCTCTGACAGACACCACTGCCCTCCTTGCATTCCTCTGGGCACTTCAGAAGCACCAAGGCTGTCCCAGCTGTGTTCTGAAGGCTGACACTGCTCTGCCTTCAGAGGAGCAGCCTGTGCAGGAAAGCTCTGCTGGGCCCCCAAAGCTGCAGCCACAGCTCCCAGCAGAGGGGAAAGCCCTCGGGAGCTGCCAGACGTGCTGGACGTGGTGGCACTGACCTCTCCTCCAGTGGCCCTGTCGAGTCCTTTATAAACAGTTCCAAAAGCCCTGGAGACAAAACAGCAGAGAAGAAAGAAGCAGAGCTTTAGGCTCTGGCAGTGAAAGGCAGCCCAGACAGGAGATCTCTGCTGCCTGCAGCATTCACAAAACACCTGCGTGCATCGACCCTTCAAACAGCAGTGCAGCAGCCACCAGCCGTCTGCCATGCAAGGTGTGCAAGAGAAAACTGAGCCCAACACGAAGGAAAAGGGCTGGAGCCAATGTCCACACTGAATTCCTTTAGTTCAAAACCTGAGGTGGGAGTTGGTGTCTAAAGAAGTGGAAAAGAATGTATTTCATCCTTTTGCATTTCCTGCCTAAGACTTGCAGGATCCACAAGGGCCCTGCCATCAGGCAGGTGATGCATTTTCCCCTCGAGTGCAGCAGCTCTGTGTCTGTTACTGAATGCATGGAGTTTATTACCTGTGCTGAAAAAAGCACTTATTAGTTCTTCTTGAGAACTGTTTTCTGAGAGTCACCAGATGGTGAGTTGCTCTTTAGGGCAATCAAATTCCAGGCACAGAAGACCTTCCAGGTCCTGCTCCTTGCTGCAGGCAGGACACTGCCAGCCTCAGAGGCCTTTGACTGTGCCTTCTGACCACAGTTATCAATTCTGATCAAAACTGAGAGACAGCAGGATCATACCCCAGTGTCGGAGGGTGTTTGGAGCTCTCCTGACTCCAGCAAAATACCTGGGCCCTGCTTGTGCAGAAGGAACTGCCATGCACTTACCCTTGGCCAATCTGCTCCAGTCCCAGGTATTTCTCAGCAGGCTCCCCCACGCTCACGATGTTCCCTGAAAGAAACCACGTGGAAGATGCTCCCTCCCAGATGGAGACCCCGCCTTGCAGCAGAGCCAGAATGCAGCCCCACTCCCTGGGGCCATGAGCCCCTTGGTGTCAGCTGGGGAAGGACAATGAATGACTCGGTGACATTCAGCTGCAGAGCAGCACTGGGTGCAGCTCATGCTGAGACACACACACAGCACCCTGCTCTGGCACACAGGAACAGAACAGACGTACTCAGCTGCATCAGGCACCGCTCCCCTGTCCCCTCTGGCTGCAGGGCTGTGCTGCTGTCAGAATGTTCAGCCCAGGATCCCACAGCGGAGGGAGGTTCAGTGTGCTCTTCCCAAGCAGAAGGAGGTTCCTCGTCCTCTTCCCAAAATGCTGCAGGTTCTCCATCCTCTTCCCAAGCAGAGGCAGGTTCTCCATCATCTTTCCAAGCCGCGAGACGTTCACCATCCACATCCCGTGCTGGGATATGTTCACCCTCCTCTTCCCGAGCCACAGGATGTCCTCTGTCCTCATCCCACACCGGGAGATGTCCGTCGCCCTCATCCCACGCCATGGGAGCTTTTCTATCCTTGTCCCATGCCAGGGGATATCCACCATCCTCCTCCCATGCCGGGAGATGTCCACTGTCCTTGTCCCACACTGCGGGAGCCTTGCTGTTGTATTCCCAAACCACGGGGTGTTCACCATCGTCCCCCAGAACAGCGGGAATCTCACTGCTGTCTTCTTCCTCTTTGGAAGCAGAGGCAGCCAGAGGAGGTGCTGATGCAGCTTTGGTGCCCTGAGGACAGACAGTAGCGTGAGGGACAGGAAGTTCGATCTCAGTTGTCACCTTATTTATCCTCAGCTACACATCCAGCTGCACGAAGCACAAACAGAGTTCAGAGTTGTACAAACTAACAATGGGCTAAAAGTGACATTGCCACTTATTGTTGGGAATTCGGTATTTCACCATGGCTAAGGCAAATCCTCTGCCTGCAAAACCAGACCTGCAGCTCTTCTAAAACTCTTCAGCAGAAAAGGAGAAAACTGCCAGGGATCCCTTTGCTGCTGCTGCTGCTGCTGCAAAGACCCTGACAGGGACTTTCCTTCGGCCTCCCAGGATGGCACTCGGCTGCCACACACAGAGCTCACAATTTGCTGCGCAATTCTGAACACCAGAGGTTTCTTCCCACTCACCGAAGGAGGAGCTGCTTGGGATCCACGCATGAGGTGCCCTGCAATGGGAGAGGGAACATGAACCAGATGCTGGTAGGAAAAAAATTGCCCGTGGTGGGAAATGCCACGGAGCAAGGTAACCCCAAGAGAACATTTTGCTTTCACAGCATCCCTCCAGGAGCCACAGTCCCTTCACAGAGCAAGCAAGAGAACAGCACAAAATCCTGGGCTGTGTCAGTTCTTGGCTGGACCAGCAAACAAAGGGAGTTCCAGGCTCCACTGCCACAGACGCCCTGCTCGAGGGAACAGAACCCCCCCAGGCCTCATTGCAAACGCCTCGCTGGCTGCAGACACCCCCTTTTTGAGCTGCAGCTGCTGGCAGGAGCTCTCCCAAACCAACGGTGTCTTCATGGCAATTTGGTTACAAAGTCAACTCAAAGGTCCAGAGGAAGAACAGAAAGCACACAGCAAGCCCAAAGCCACAGATGCTGCACCGAGAGAAAACCTCAACTTACTTGCCAAGTGGGTTAAAAAATACCCCGAATAAGCCACAGAGTACAGAGTGCAAACTGCAGCAACCACTTGCTGGATCATTGTGGCTGCGCTGCACACGTCTGCAGGCTGCACCCCTGCAGGCACACACGGACACGGGTCAGGGCTGGGCTGGCTGCCGAGAATGCCTCGGGCAGGAGGATCCTCCGGCAGTCAGCAGGCACCCAGAGCCTCTGGGCACTGAGGCCTCTGTGTCCCACAGCAACGGGAGCACCGCTGGGATGTGGCAACGCTCCTGTGACATCACAGCAGCAGCTCACGAAAAGAACGCTTGGAAGGTTCTCGGTGTCACTGTGATAGGTTGACTTAGGAAGAAGAAACTCAGAAGAGGTTCTTCCTGAGGGAATTTTTTCTCTGGGGGTTGGGATACCTGCAACAGCCAATTAGAGAAAGTTAGTTCGCTCCGGGAACACACATTTTGAAGGAGGTAATCCAGAACTGAGTCTCTTTGTCTTTCCGGTGGCTGAGCAGGTAACATCAACCTGAGCTTCCCCCTCCCCCATGCGGGGGGGAGGCTCGGGAGGCCACTTGGGCCCCGTTTGCCAACGAGGGGGACCCGATGGCCGGGGGGAGAAAATGTTTTGTGATAAGACCTTCACAGCTTCCTCCTCCACAGGCCTGCGGCTCTGGCGTGGGGGGAGGCCGACTCTTGCTGCTGCCGGACGGGCCGGGCCTGCCCGGGTGGCCATGAGCAGTGTGGGGCTGCAGCCCAGCCCCAGAAAGGCTGATTGACACCTCAGCTGCCCCCCCAGCTCGGCCTGAGCCTGGCCCAACTTTAGTAGTTGTGTTAAACTTTAACTCTTTAGTGCTTATATAAGATTTGCAAAGCCTTCAGCCTTTCCTTTGAATATGAAAGGGAATAAAAAGATTTCTGAAGTCAGTGATGTAAGAGCTAAGTTTTTGAGATGGAAGGAGAATGAGAAGATGCTGAAATGGCTGAAAATCTTTTTGTGAAATTGTAGGGATGAACTGATGTACTGAATATTCCTATAAACCATGGAAAGAGACATGAAGATTGGGAGAGGGCGGGAAGGAGTGATCTGAAAAATCTTATTCTGAATTTTTTTTTCTCTCTCTTTTTGCTTATGTAGTTAATAAATTTTCTTTTATACTCTCTCAAGTTTTAGGCCTGCCTTGCTCTTTTGCTCCTGGTTCTGTCTCACAACAGAAAAAATAAGTTTATTTAAATTGGCAACTCAAACCGAAGACAGATGGTCATGTCAGGATCACAGCTGAGTCATCGTCATCGTCATCTCATGGTCATGTGTAGCAATGAGGAACAAAGACACACAGATTTGATTGCTTGCTCCGAAGAAGATCGTTTATTGTAACCAACTGAGCCTTTTTATACTCGAAACTTAACCCAAACTTAGCCCAAACTTTACTGAAACAAGCCCGCATTGGCTGCCTGTCACTGCGGTGTCGCTGTTGGCGTGTCCCTTTACCCAGTCAGCTCTCTGATCATGTGGTGTCCACGCATCTCCCCAGCCCATCACTGCCTCACACACGAGGTGACCACCAAGCCACTCTCCGGCCATCTGAGCCGCAGCTGAGCCCTTCCCAGAGTGCCCGCACCCGCAGGGAGCGCAGGGCTGGATTTGGCCGCCACAGAGTTGGTGACCCTCGTGAGATCCTCGGTGCATTTAGTTCCTACAGGAGTGTGGGCACCGCTGGGAAATGATCTGCATGCCTTGTTAATTGGATGTTCTTCCACCGCTAGCCTGGGGCAGGATCTCTCCCGGTCCTCCTCTCAACTCCCGGGCCTCTCCTCAGCCAATCAGAGAAGGCACCAAAATAATTGAGCCAATCAGAGCGCGCGGCGCTGATGACTCCTCAGGCAGTCCCAGAGCGCCCAGAGCTCCTCACCTGGACTCCACCCGCGCCCCGCCCCCAGCGCCCCCCACCAGGAGAATTTGGGGAGGGGGTATCGCGTTTTATCTTCTTTTTTCTTTTTCTAGAGTCGAGATTAAATGCTCTAGACACGGAATTTCGTGTTCGGACTCAGATATTTATTAATTCTTATCTATATTACAGTGAGTTCTACAACACTTCTAGGTAACAGGCTAAAAATGGACACGTATCTCTCTCTACAAGGCCTTTTAAGGACCAATGAGTCCAATTAAAAAAAGACACCATAATAGCCCAAGAACCAATCACCCGTGACCTGAAATGCGGAATTTTCTAATTACAGAAGTACCACCTTGACCCATGAAGAAAGTGAAGAAGAAAGAAACCTCCGCCCTAAAATCTCCATCTTGTTTAATATATATTACTATATTCTAAAATCACAAATTCTAAATTTTCCACTATGTGACACTGCACATTTCTATTCCAACAACACACCAGTGATCCCAGATCTATCACTCAATTCTGGAAACCTTCTTCAGAGCCTCAGGTCAAAAGCAGTGTTTTCCTGGGGGTCAGTGCCTGTCAGCACAGAAAGCCCAAACCCCTCAGTTTCCAGGGTTCCAACAGGGGAGAGGTGTCAGACCCTGCCCGGCGCTGGCCATGGGGCGTGTGGGGCAGCTGGGGCCCTACTGGTGCCACTGGGAGCCCCCCAGGCTGGGGGCGCGGAGCTCTCGGGTGAGCGGGAGGGGCGGGAAGGGAAGTGGTGGGAACGGTGGGAACAGTGGTGAGAGAAAGGGAAATGGGGAGGTGGGACCCCCAAACAGATGTTGCGGGGGGCAGGCGACTGGGGAGTGTTGGGAAAGGGGGAGGAAAAGACAAAGAAGGGTGGAAAAGAGGAACTGGGACAGCGGGAAGAAGGGTCCCATGGCGGCCGCGGGGCACTGGGGCTGCGGAGCCGGGGTTGCCCCGGAGCTCTTGGCTACTGTGGGCTGCTGGGGGGACACCCCCGGACCTGTGTCCTGCACACACAGCGCTGTTCCAGGAGATGGTTTAGTCCGAGTGTCACTTCATTCACGGCACCGACCGGCTGAGGTTCGTGGAGAGGAACATCTCCAACCGGGAGCAGTTCCTGCACTTGGGCAGCGATGTGGGGCTGCACGTGGGGACACCTCCTTTGGGGACAAGGCTGCCAGGCACTGGAACAGCGACCCGCAATGGATGGAGTACAGACGGGCTGCGGTGGACAGGCACTGCCGGCACAACTACGAGTTGTCCAGCCCGTTCCTCGTGGAGCGCAGAGGTGAGCGTGGGGCACAGCGTGTCCCCACGGGCCCTGCCCTGGGAATGACCCTGGAGCCCCCCAAAACCTCCCTGGGAATCACCCGAGACACGTCAGCCCTTCTTGTGCCCATCCCCGGGGCCTCCTGCCCCTCACCCCAAGTGACTACAGTGGCTCTCCCAATCCATCCCAGTCTCTCCCAGTCCATCCCAGTCTGTCCCGGCGTCCTCATGGTCCTTCCGAGTGTCACCAGAGTCCCTCCAAATTCCTCTCAGTCCACAGCCATTCCATTCCCTGTCCACTCCCAGTGTTTCTAATTCCAATCCGGGACCTCCACCGTCTCTCCCAGTGCCTTCCCAGGCACTTCCAGTCTGTTCCAAGTCCTTTTCAGTCCAATTCCAGACCGCTACCCTCTCTCCCATTATTCCAATCCACTCCACTCTCTCCAATTTTATTCCCAGTCTTTCAAAGTACCACACCAGCCCTCCTTCACATATCCCAGTTCCCCCAAGCTGATCCCAGTGTGTCCCCACTCTCTCCCAGCGCCCCCCAGTGTCCCCATCTCACTGCGGCCCTCGAGCTCCCAGCCCGGCCCCGGCTGCCTGCCCTGCTCCCTCATGGATTTCTACCCTGCCAACATCCAGCTGAGCTGGTTCCAGGGCCAGCAGGAGCTCTCGGGACACGTGGTGGCCACTGACCTGGTCCCCAATGGGGACTGGATTTCTACCAGCTCCTGGTGCTGCTGGAAACCCCTCCTGGCACGGGCTCAGCTCCAGCTCCAGGTGGAGACGTCAGCCTGGAGCACCCCCTGAGCCGGCACTGGGGCACGGCCCAGACCCCACAGTGTGGGGGGAGTGGGAGAGGAACCGGGAGAGCTGGAAGACGGATTAGGGTGTGCTGGGAGTAACTGGGGGAGAGTTTCAGAGAGTCTACTTGAAATTGGGAGTACGGCTCAGGGGTTTAGAAGGTCTGAGAAGGAGTTTGAAGAATGCTGGGGAGGGCGGGATGGGGTTCTAGGGGTCCTGGTGGGCACTGGGAGGGAGTTTGGGGGTACTGGGTGTTACTGGGAGGAATTTGAGGGAGTCTGGAGGGGATGGAAAATGATCAGGAATTGGAAAGCAGTTGGAATGAGGCTGGTTGTGATGGGAAAAGACTGGGATGGTGTAGGTGAATCCTGGTGGGACTGGGAAGGGACTGGGAGAGGGTCTGGGGGTTCTTGGGCAGTGGGGGGCAATTGGGAGGGGGCTGTGGGATCCTGAAAGGGACAGGAGGTGCTTTGGTGGGTCCTGGGGTGGCTGGGAAGAGTTTAGGAGGAGGTTTCAGGGGGTCCTGGGTGGGCTGCAGGCGATTGGGAAGGTGCTTGTAGGGGCTTGGGGTGTCTGAGAGGTTTTGGGGGTCCTGACCCCTTTGGACACCCAGAGATGCCGCCGGACTCCGCCAGCAGCAAGGTGCCAATGGGGATCGAGGGTTCCGTGTTTTGCTTCGGCTTCCTGGCCCAGGGGCTCGGCTCTACCTGCGAAAGAAGGTGAGGGGGGTCCTAGGGAGTCATATGCCCCCTATCCTGGAGCGTGTGTGCTCCCCCTGGGGCCCCCACCCAGGGTCACCCACTCTTCTCTGCCCACAGAGCTCCTGAGCCAGCAGCAGTGGCCTTCCACCAGCTGGGACCCCCAGATCCATCCACCCGCTGATTTTGGAGGCACCGTGTGACCCCCCAGCACAGCTGCTCCCAGTGCTCCCAATAAAGCTGCCCAGTTCGCCCCGGTCCCGTTTATTGTGGGGCGGGACTGGGGAGGAACTGGGGGGAGCCCGCGGGGGGATCGTGACTGGGCGGGGAGGGCGGGGCCCAGGTGGGGAACACTGGGTGCTGCGGGTCTGCCCGGCAACCGGTGAGTCATCACAGCTGCTCTCTCTGATTGGCTGAATCTTCTTCATCGCATTCTCCGATTGGCTGAGGAGAGGCCCGGCAGTTGACAGAAGGAACAGGAGAGATCCCGCCCCGAGCACCGGCACGGGAACAACAGAGCCAGCCTGGGCACAGCGAGGGAATTTATTACCAACCACATCACAGCAGCACAAGGAGAAGGGAAAGAAATCTCTCCAACCCCTTCCCTGCACCCAGCGGGGATAACCAGGACCAAAGATCACCAGGGCTCTGCCCAACGGGGGTCACTGGGGATCATCCAACACCGATCCTCCCACGGGGGATGGAGCTGGAGCAGAGCACGAAGCCCTTCCCACACTTGGGGCACTCACAGGGCTTCCCTTAGTGGTGCCTCCGTTGGTGTCGGGTCAAGTGAGAGCTGTGTGAGAAGCTCTTCCCACACTCAGGACACTCGTAGGGCCTCTCCCCAGTGTGGATGCGCCGGTGGACAGTGAGGGTGTCGTTGCGGTTGAATCTCTTCCCGCAGTCGGGGCAGCGGAAGGGCCTCTCCTCTGTGTGAATCCGCTCATGTAGGAGGAGACTGGAGCTGGTCTGAAACCTCTTCCCACACTCTGGGCACTCGTAGGGCCTCTCCCCAGTGTGGATGCGCTGGTGGCTTCTCAGGGCAGTGCTCCATGCAAAACTCTTCCCACATTCCAAGCAGGTGTAGGGCCGTTCCCCTGTGTGGATCACCTGGTGCTGCATCAGATAAGAAATAGTCCTGAAGCTCTTCCTGCATTTCCCACACTCGTAGGGCTTCTCCCCAGTGTGGATCATCTGGTGTTGGATCAGCTTGGAGCTGTAGCTGAAACCCTTCCCACATTCCAAGCACTTGTGGGGCTTCTCCCCTCCATGAGGCTTCTCCACCAGCTCTGAGCTCTGCCTGGATCTCCGGCCGCCTTCCCGGCTCTGGGAGGGTCTTTCCTCCTCGCAGATCCCTGGGCTGGGTTTGCAGCCCCTCTTCCTGTGGGATCTCTGGGGTATTTCCTCCTCCTCCATCCACCGACGCCTTTGGAATGACAAATCCTTTTTTGGGGGAAAACACAAGAGAGCACCTTGGGCTGGGGGTTTCTCCTTCCAAAGTGCAATTCAGGAAGTCATTGGGCATCTTGCGTCTCTAAGAACCTCCAAAACACAACGATTCAGCACAAAAATTATCCAAACATCAAGACATAGATCAAAAACTCCCCAAAAAGCAAGTTTCAGCCCAAATCCCTTCCAAAATATAAAGATTCAGCCGCTGCAAAAAACCAAAGCACCAACATTTAGCCCAATAAACTCACAAACACCAAGATTCACCCCTGTGAAAATCATGGATGGTCCTCTTCAGTCACCTGCTGCATGTGGGGGGAGCAACGCTCCTGGGGCTGGGGCAGAGGCTGCAGATACAGGGAGGAGTGGAACATTGTGCTGCTTCCCATTTCTGACCCTCTTGCGGTGTCCCTACTCTTCCTCACACTCCTCATCCTCCATTACTCTTCTTTCTCCTGCACAATCCCACCTGCTCCTCCCACGTGCATCCTTTGACCATTTTGTTCTTCAACCCTGCTTCTCCTTCCCTTCTCCTGCTGCCCCCAGGCCCAGCACCCACTGCCGGCTCCCTCTTCCCCCCAAACCCACAGCATCCCAGCGCAGGGGCAGCGATGGAGCTGGGGCAGCTCGGGCTGGGGCAGCGCTGGGCTCTCGGCCGCTCCCGCCCGCACTCGCTCCCCACTGCAGCCGCTGCCGCCACCACAGCGCGGGGGGGCCCGGCCTTGGCGCTCCCCGCTCCCACCTCCCCAAATTCCCCTGCCAGGGGGGCGCTGGGGCCAGGAGACAGACGAGTGACAGATCAGGGGGGTTGGGAAGAGTCGGCAGCCAGACAGCACTGAAAATCTCAGCAGGGACTACAGTGGCATCTTCGGGGACTAAACATGGCAGGGCACCCATGGAGGGTAAAAAGGGAAAGCCACGAAGGGATCCCAGCAAAAGGGATGATGATCCCAAAATATCTCTGAAGGGTCCCTTGGGAGCATGTTGAGGTAGTTTGTACATTATTCCAGAGGTAATCAAGGATATGGACACCCAGAGGAGCAATAAGGGAAGGTCAGAAGAGAGTCAGACAGCAAGGGATGGCTGGTGTTGGTGTACTGGGAAGGGATTGGGTGAAGGCGAGCGTGCAGGAATATGGTTCAGGAAAGAAGCAGCAGGAGCAATCTATGTGGGAAGAAAAAGGGTGATGGAAAAGACGAGGAAGAGAAAAATACTGAGGATGGGGATGTTTTTCAGCAGGATTTGATCCTCAGAAGTTGCCAGCTGCTGCAGATCCTTTGTATCCCCGGTTGCCAGGACAGGCACACAAGGAGGTCAGGATTCCAGGGGGTTTCTCTGTGCTGGGCAGCGGCAGGAGCGGGCGCAGAGGGGCGGCACCGGGAGCACGGGCTGGGGGCCTGTGGGGAGCTGCGGGGCCGGGCCGGGGCTGTGGGGCAGCCGGGGCTCAGCGCCGGGCGCTGCCTGAGCCCAGCACCCCCCGGCAATTGCAGGCCCGGCAGTGGCCCCCGGCCCCCAGGAGGCTGCGGGACGCCCCGGCCGCTGCCCGGTCCCGTGGAGCTGCCGGCCCTGCCCGCCGGGGGGGCCGCGTTTGGACACTGCGGCAGGACAGGCACCGGCTCTGGGATACGGGCTGGCCACGGCAGCCACAGCACAAGGAGCAGCACGAAGGAACAGCTGCGAAATGGGCATTGGACGGGCAAGCATCCAGATTAGCTTCTAAGGACTTTCTCTGGGTCACTGCAGAAAGGAATGATTTAGCAGAAAGCTCAGCAGCTGTCAGAGGATGAGCACCCCCAGGCACTGAGGGGGCTGCAGGAGGGGCAGAAGAAGCCCCTGGAGCAGTTGGTCACAAAGGCACAGCAGGGGAATGCAAGAAGGGATGAGGAAAAGGCCAAGGCGAAGGCAAAGGCCATGGCAGAGTTTCTACAGCCCCTGAGGGATGAACCCCAGGGCCCAAGGGGGCCCCAGCACCCAGGGGCTCTCACATCCTTACACCATCCTGAACCAGGTGCCCTCCTCACACTGCCACCATTCAGTCCTTGATGGCAAAGATGCTTTCTGGGGATGCCCACTCACACAGGATGGTAAACTGGATTTTGCCTTTGAGTGGGAACAAGAGGTAGAAGGGAAAATGGGAAAGACATGGATGGTCCTTCTGCAGGGATGCACGGAAGCACCAGCCTTATTGGGGCAAGCCTTGCAGAAAATATCACAAGAATTTACCCAGGGATTGGGTTAATGCAGGATGTGGATGACTTGCTGCAATCAGGAGGACAAGAAGTGGCAGAAGAAGCCTCTGTGAAATGGCTGAATGTTCAGGCTAAAAATAATTTTTGAGTATTTGAAATAAAAGAGGAAATGATGGAGAATAGTGTTAAATATTCAGGATGTATTTTGAATGAAGGTTTGTGGTGTATTGACCCAGAGAGGATCTGGGGAATCTCAGAAGTAATCCAGGACTGAAAAGGAGGTGCAAGAATTCTGAGGATTAATAGGAAATTGCAGGACCTGGATTGAGGATTCCCGGTTCTAGCCAGAATATTGTATGACTTTTTAAACCCCAATAGCTTCAATGTTGTGGTATGGACAAGAGAAAAGAAACAAAAGCTGAGAAAATGAAAAATAACAAAACAACTGGTGACCTAGCTATGGCACTTCAAGTCTCAGAAGAGAAATTTGAATTGCATGTGTGTTTTAAGTACGTATTATATTACATTACTGACTTTTTGTAAATATTAAAATGAATATTCTATGTTGAAAAACTTTGCTGCGTGAATATAGTTTTAGTTCTGTGATTAACAGAACTTATAAGTAGTAGTGATAAATATAATTCTTTGGACTATAATATTTTGATGTAAAAAGCTTTTGTTCATGTAAATAACTCAGAGAATCCTAAAAAAGATAATCAGAAAATTATTCACAGTCCTGGATTATGGAACACCAGAGAAGGAAAAAGAATTATTTACAGGTCAAGGAGAATGATTCTGAATAATGCATGAAGGTCTACGAATATGCAACATGTTGCTGCATTTAGGAAGTGTTTTCTGAGTCAGTGTGTGCCCATGGCTGAAGGCCAAGCATCCGGCCATTATAACCTTTGGCCAGAGCCAGGGCAGATATTCAATTCTCTCCCTTGGAATTGATCTTTGCAATTCCTTACCCTGGTAATTCTCCACCTAGTTCGGGGTGGAGATAAGGGATGTATATTTCATGCAGTCTGTGGCCAGAATCCTGTCTCTTGTGAAATCTCTGCCACAGGAAGCTGGGCTGGCACAGAGCCTGCCTTGGCACTTTGCTGTTCACAGCATCCACCCAGGACTCTGCCTCTCAATTACACTCACACACTGGGCTGCCTGCGATTCCATTGCTGGAAAGTATACCAAATTTAATTTTTTTTACATTTCATTTTACTAGTCAAGCTTGCTTTATATTTGTCCCAGGAAAGAGATTTTAAAAGCTTTTTTGAAAAGGAATTTTAGACCACTCAACAGAAATAACCACTGCAACAACCTGGGAATAGCCCAAAAGATACCCACAAAGAGAACGACATTCAACAAAACATCAAGGAAACATCAGCAAACATCAAGGAACACCCACCCCAGACACTGCCCCTGGCTCAGATGGAGACACCTGGTCTGGAAAAGACTGAGAAGGAAATCCAGGAATGTGGATCTAATTAACATCAGAAGAGGAGAAATCCGTGTGCAATAGGAAACCAAACACTAAGAACTACACAGCTTGGAAGCAATGAACACTAAACCAATGGATTTCAATGGGTTCAGACAGTAAAAAGTTTAGGGAAAATCCCGTAAAATTCACATCTCATGGAATGAATTTCTCTGCACACCCGGGCTATGTGTGGATGAAATGATTTCTGTTGCTCATCCTGACCAGGATCAAGTACTGCCTTGACTCTCTAACATTAACATACTGTTGGAGAGTTTTTGTTTTTCCTGCACTTTCAGTGACAAGATTACACCATTAGGAAAATTTGTCATAGTAATCCTACTTTTATATTCTGAGTTGGGTTTGGACCAAGGGTATGAGAATCAATTTGTACTCCTAGGAGAAGAAATAGAAAAATCTAGATTGCATTGGAATTTCTTTGTGTGTATTTGTGGGTGGCTCTTAATGATGGCACAATTTCAGAAAGAGTTTTTCGATGCTCACCTTTATGGTGCATTTTGCAAAACTACAAGAGTATTAATACTGAGGCTTCAACACATAAACAGTTAGTAAAATATCGTTAAAAAAAAGAGAAAAGAAAAAAAAACAGATTGTGGGGGTGCACATGTGGATCACCTAATGGCTGCTCTGTAACAGAAGCACTGGATCCAGGCACAGCCAGGACAGGAGCTTGAGAAATGCAAATTAACACTGCTAGGGCAATGTGTGCACAATGAACCAGGATCTTCATGCCTGGGGGGGGAATTTCGCTGATTTCCTCTGTCCTTCACCCCAAACTCTGCCTGCTTGCACAGATGGAATTTGCACAACTAAAGGCAGAGCCCATAGTGAGGATATCTGACTGCAACAGAAATTGGTTAAGCTGCAAAGGGAATCAGCAAACGGAGAATGTTGGGAAAGCTTTACTAAAAAAAGTGGGGGGGAATCATCCCTTTCCCTGCTCCAACCTGTGCTGTCACTGTCCAGGTTATATAGGGTGTATTGGGGCACTGGGGTGGTTTTGGTGCCACAAGTTCAGGGAAATGAGTTGGAAATCCAAGTATGTGGTGATTTAATTCGAGAAAAGTGGTCAATTGATGCAGCCCTGGATGGAGGGAGCACCCAAAAACGCAAAAAAGATGAACAGACACCAGAGCCAATCCTACAACACCATGGACCAGCCCCTGGGAACCCTAACGAATTCATACCAGGACACAGAAAATCCATCCATAATTTGATTGGCAGAATTAGGATAAAAAGAATCCTCGAAATAATAACCAACCACACAGCTCCAGCTCCTGACCTTCCTGACGACCAATCCACTGAAATAAGGAAGGAGACATTTCCCATGGGATAGGATCAGATTATCTATTCACAGAAGGAGGAGTGTGTGGAAAATTACATGACTCAAACTGCTGTTCGCAAATAGATGATAACTGAAAAGTGGTGAAAGAGATAACAAAGGAAATAAGAAAATAGCTCGTATTCCAGAGAAAGGATGGGAATGGGACACGTTTTCGGGGTTCCCTGGCAGACCATTGCTTAAACGAATGCTGCTCCTTCTCTGACGTGCTGCAGCAACTCTCAGCTTTTTACCATGCACGACACCTTGCTCCAAAGAGGACGCAGGAAAAGAGATTGAGTCAATGGAAATTAAAAGTTTGTTTTAGCGCTATTCTTGAGAAAATGAGAAAAGGAGGGATTGAAAGCAGTAAGATTAATATCGTAGTAGGAGTGCATATTAACGAGGACATGCAGTAGGTGGATCAGGAAGTCTGAACCTTCCAAGTACCTCAGCCAGAGGGGACGGAGATGGGGGCGGGAAAATGAGGATAAAAAGGAGGCGGCGCTTTAGAGACCGCATGGCAAATGCCGCATGGCCTCTCTCTTTGTTCATCAATAAAGTCACTTCTGAAGGACTCCTCTGTCTCCTGCGGGCACAAAAACCTCTGCCCACAGGAATTTTCCCGCACAGTCCCGGGCACAGGGCAGACACCTCTGTCCCACCCACAAGAACCGGGACGAGCCAGCGCTGCTCCGGCACCGGCTCCTGCCGAGGCCCCAGCGGGAAGGAGACCGCGGGCAGCCGCTCCCGCAGCGCCCTCAGCCCAGCGCCAACACGGGCCCGCACCGGCACAACCAACACGCCAGAGCCCCCTGCCGCCCCCTCGGCCCGCAGCGAGCCCCGAGCCCCCGCAGAACCCAGCGCGGCTCCCACCTGCGCTGGGGCCGCCTCCGAGCTCCGCCGCCGCCTCCCCGGGCTCCGGCCGCTGCCGCCGCTGCCGGGCCCGCACAGACGCTGCCACAATGGCGCCTTTGCTGCTCTGCCCAATCAGCGCGCGAGAACCAGGAGTGACATTGGCACAATCAGCCAATGGCAGCGAGGGGCGGGCTCTGCACACGGCCCAGCCTCGGCCCGCGCTCTCACTGCCCCCCGGGCTGTGTGAGGGCAAAGGCGGAGATGAGGAACAGCCCTGGAACGGGCCCGGGCCCGAGCCGCCATTGGCCTGGAAACACAAACAAAGTTCTCCGCAGCTCCCGGCACGCCTTTCCCAGCCCCGCGTGTTCGCTGCCTCCGGCTCAGCGCGCAGCCCTGGAGCCGCACTGCCGCTACCCCTAATTAGGAGCGTCTGTGCTTGGCTTTAATTTCCCCCAAAAAGGGAAAACTGCCCCAAACCCCTGTGGATGAGTGGGAGAGGGGAGAGATTTCTGGCAGAAAACTCCAAAAACTCAGAGCAGGATAATGAGAAGTAAATAAAGACCCTTCAAACCAGCTTTCCACTCGCCTCCCTCCTTCCAGCTTCACCTCCTACCCCGGCAGTGCAGGGTTGGAGAAACGACGCTCACTTTGTAAAATTTTAAAGGTTTATTAAATCTTAGCAAAAAAAAATACACCAAAAGACTTGAATAAAGAGAAAAATCGGCGCTGGGAGCACAGGACTAAAGCAGCAGACCCGGGTGTGATTTGGGGGCCCAGGGGGGTCCCCGGGCCGCCCCCCCCGATCTCGGCCAACGGGTGCGAGCGGCGCGGCCCCGCTGCTGAGCACTGACCCCGTCCCGGGGGCCGCCGGGACCCCCCCGGAAAAAACCCGCACCTGCACCCCCCCTTCAGTCCCTCCGACCTTCCCATCCCTAAGGGGGAAAGGGGAGGACCTGGGGCGGGATCACCCGGAGACCCCCGGGGTGAGGAGCAGGAGGGGAGGGGGGGTTTGGCTCGCGCTGAGTGCGGGGTCCCGCGCGAGGATTTCGGGGAGTTCGCTCGAGGAATTTTGGGGGTCCTCGTGCGACGGATCCTCGTGCAAAGGGCTCCTCTCGTGCCACCGTCTCCTCGTGTCACCCAGACCAGTCTGGGGAGCTCTTTGTGTCACCCAGAGGAATTTGGGGCTCTTCGTGTCACTGAGAGCCCCGCGAGAGTCACACCGAGAGCCCTGTGTCACCGGGTGCCCCCAGCTTCTTGTGCCACCCGGATCCCCTGAGTGTCACCAGCCCCGTGCCAGGGTCCCCAGTGTCACCGGGGTCTCTCTCTGTGTCACACACCAGGAACCGATCCCCCCTCCGAGCACCAGCACCCCCGAATTTAACCGTCCTCGTGCACCGGGATCCCCTCAGGACCCTCGAGTTTCCTCTCTCCCCTCCTCGTGCACCGGCATCACCGGACCGCCCCCCCTTTCCCGAGGAATCGCCGGAGACTCCCTCCATCAATCACCGGGCACCGGGACCACCAGAGGACCTCCCCCATCAATCAGCACCTTCACCGTGCACCGGGACTCCCCCCCACCATCGAGCAGTGACACCCCCTCATCGTGCACCGGGACCGCCGGACCCCCCCTTAAACATCACCAGCCTCAGGCATCGAGATCACCGGAGACCCCTCCATGAGTCACCGGGACCCCCCCGTCATGCACCAGGACCACCGGAGACCTCCCCAGGAATCACCGGACAGCCCCTCACGAATCACCGGGCACCGGGACGCCCCCTCGGGCAGCGGGACTGGACCCCCCCCCCTCGTGTACCGACCACCCTCCGGTGCACAGGGCCCGGACCCCCCTTTGTGCCCCCCCTGCCCATCCCGGGGATTCCGCCCCTCCCCTCCCCTTTGACTTCCCCCGGGAACAGGAGTGGGAATGGGGGGGGGGGGGGGCGTGCTCTGGGGGGGCACCGGGGTGTCCCCAGCACCGGGGGGCGTCCCTTGGGGCTCGCTCCTTTCCCTCCCCTTCCTCCTCCGGTTATCACCAGGGCCCCCCCCAATTTACCGGGGTTCCCCCTATTCACTGTCCCCCCGTTCACCGAATGCCCCAAAGCGCAGGGAACCCCCCGGATACTTGGGACCACCCCAGTGCGCCAGGACCCCCCCCTCACTCACCGCCCCTCCCCCTTCCATGAGACTCCCCCCACTCACCGCTCCCCCCCCCGTCACCAGGACCCCAAAATCCATGGGACTCCCCCCACACTCATCAAGACCCCCCCCAAATCCATGGGATCCCTCCCTCCCCCCCACTCCCCAACCCCTTCTCAGCACTCCCCGGGCCCTCCCCATTGATCGAACGCCCCCATGGCCCCCCCAGCCCCTCGCCCTCGCATTGGGCCCCCCCGGGGCCGAGGCAGAGCCCTCCCTGAGGGACACCCCTCATCCCCGGCCTGCAGCCGCCCATGGAGCCGCTGACCACAACTCCCTGCCTGCGTCCATCCGGCCAATTCCTCTGGCCCCGCACAGCCCAGCCTGCAAAGCCAGGCCTGGCACTGTGGGGCTCGGGGGGGTCTGTCCTGGGCCACTGGGCCTCACAGGCCTCTGGGCACAGCAGCGGTGTCACACACTGAAATGTTATGGGCAATGGCTTAAACGCTGCCAGGAAGGAGATTTGCACATTATGGCGAAACTGAATAAAGAGGCTGAGACCAGCCCAGCCCAGCCCTCCTTCACCTGACTGCAGCTTTGGCCTGGGACTTGAGCGGCCTGACAGCACCTGAGGTACCATCAAGGTGACATCATTGATCAATTGCCTCTGGTCTAGGGACAAGGACACGAGACTGAGGCAGGAGAATGTATCCAAAGAAAGCCAAAGCCAGCAGCTGTCCTGAAAATCAGCTTGGGCCAGGCTGGGGCTGGGGGAGGCCGTAGCCCACAGGCTCATCTGCTGAGGCCACCTTTGCACACACTGCCCACAGCCAGCCAGGGAGGACGAGAGTTCTGGGGCTGTGGGGGAACCTCTGCTCACAGGCACTCAACACCCATCCTCCCTCACACAAACTGGCTCCGCTGGAAAATGCCCAGCCCGGGAAGGCCACATCCACGGCACATTGCCGTGAGGGGCAGCTGAGGAGGGGCCAGAATCCATCCAAGAGCCCCAAAGCGCTGCCCAGACTCACTGCTGAGGCCTTGCAGCAGAGCACTGCTCCTGATGCAAAGGGATGCAGCAGAGCCAGAGGCTGCTGCCAGAGCCTGTGTCAGACTTGTCCCTGCCAGGGGAGGAACCTGGGCCTTCCCACCTGCCCCCAGTGTGTATGGACCCCCTGAACTCCGTGTTTGTGGGGGACCCTGAGCACGAAGGAAATGGAGATATAGAGCATCCACAGGAAGCCACTGGGATCCACAGACTGGAGAGGTTTTCTACTTAATCTGGCTCTGTCACTCTCTTTCTCTCCCCCCACCTCTATTCCATTTCTATTTTTCTCTCTTTGTCATTGTCTTCGTTTTGAGTTGCCAATTTAAATAAACTTATTTTTCCTGTTGTGAGACAGAACCAGCAGCAAAAGAGCAAGGCAGGCCTAAAACTTGAGAGAGTATAAAAGAAAATTTATTAACTACATAAACAAAGAGAAAGGAAAAAAAATTCAGAATAAGATTTTTTCAGATCACTCCTTCCCACCCTCTCCTAATCTTCATAACAACAAAGCAAACATACAGCAAATACTTTGGTCAGTGCCCAATTTAGTCTTTCTCACTTCACTTCTGGAGAGAGAAGCCTCTTTTTATTGAAGTTGTAGGGATTTTTCCCAGAGGAAGGAAAAAGACAGTTCTCTTGTGGTTTTATCTTTCACGATTTGCATCCGCCCGGGAACCTGCAACCGTGACGCTCCTCCCAACTCTACAGCCGTCCCAAAACTGTAGATGTGGGCCATGTTTGTCTCATGGGGTATTACTTTTAAGAATGAAATGTTCGAACAGCAAAGATTCTCTCTGTCTCCTTTCTCTCTGCTCAGGCTTCATTTTCAGAAAACCGAAGTCCCCTTCATTTCTCAGGACAGAAATTCTCAACACCGGTGCTCTTTGGTCAAATCCTCTATTAAATGGAACATTTCTATCCCCCCATGTCTCTTTACATGGTTTATAGGAATATTCAGTACATCAGTTCATCCCTACAATTTTACAAAAAGATTTTCAGCCATTTCAGCATCTTCTCATTCTCCTTCCATCTCAAAAACTTAGCTCTTACGTCACTGACTTCAGAAATCTTTTTATTCCCTTTCATATTCAAAGGAAAGGCTGGAGGCTTTGCAAATCTTATATAAGCACTAAAGAGTTAAAGTTTAACACAACTACTAAAGTTGGGCCAGGCTCAGGCCGTGCTGGGGGGGCAGCTGAGGTGTCAATCAGCCTTTCTGGGGCTGGGCTGCAGCCCCACACTGCTCATGGCCACCCGGGCAGGCCCGGCCCGTCCGGCAGCAGCAAGAGTCGGCCTCCCCCCCACGCCAGAGCCGCAGGCCCGTGGAGGAGGAAGCCGTGAAGGTCTTATCACAAAACATTTTCTCCCCCCGGCCATCGGGTCCCCCTCGTTGGCAAACGGGGCCCAAGCGGCCTCCCGAGCCTCCCCCCCGCATGGGGGAGGGGGAAGCTCGGGTTGATGTTACCTGCTCAGCCACCGGAAAGACAAAGAGACTCAGTTCTGGATTACCTCCTTCAAAATGTGTGTTCCCGGAGCGAACTAACTTTCTTTAATTGGCTGTTGCAGGTATCCCAACCCCCACAGAAAAAATTCCCTTAGGAGGAACCTCTTCTGAGTTTCTTCTTCCTAAGTCAACCTATCACAGTGACACAGAGAACCTTCCAAGCGTTCTTTTCGTGAGCTGCTGCTGTGATGTCACAGGAGCGTTGCCACATCCCAGCGGTGCTCCCGTTGCTGTGGGACACAGAGGCCTCAGTGCCCAGAGGCTCTGGGTGCCTGCTGACTGCCGGAGGATCCTCCTGCCCGAGGCATTCTCGGCAGCCAGCCCAGCCCTGACCCGTGTCCGTGTGTGCCTGCAGGGGTGCAGCCTGCAGACGTGTGCAGCGCAGCCACAATGATCCAGCAAGTGGTTGCTGCAGTTTGCACTCTGTACTCTGTGGCTTATTCGGGGTATTTTTTAACCCACTTGGCAAGTAAGTTGAGGTTTTCTCTCGGTGCAGCATCTGTGGCTTTGGGCTTGCTGTGTGCTTTCTGTTCTTCCTCTGGACCTTTGAGTTGACTTTGTAACCAAATTGTCATGAAGACACCGTTGGTTTGGCAGAGCTCCTGCCAGCAGCTGCAGCTCAAAAAGGGGGTGTCTGCAGCCAGCGAGGCGTTTGCAATGAGGCCTGGGGGGGTTCTGTTCCCTCGAGCAGGGCGTCTGTGGCAGTGGAGCCTGGAACTCCCTTTGTTTGCTGGTCCAGCCAAGAACTGACACAGCCCAGGATTTTGTGCTGTTCTCTTGCTTGCTCTGTGAAGGGACTGTGGCTCCTGGAGGGATGCTGTGAAAGCAAAATGTTCTCTTGGGGTTACCTTGCTCCGTGGCATTTCCCACCACAGGCAATTTTTTTCCTACCAGCATCTGGTTCATGTTCCCTCTCCCATTGCAGGGCACCTCATGCGTGGATCCCAAGCAGCTCCTCCTTCGGTGAGTGGGAAGAAACCTCTGGTGTTCAGAATTGTGCAGCAAATTGTGAGCTCTGTGTGTGGCAGCCGAGTGCCATCCTGGGAGGCCGAAGGAAAGTCCCTGTCAGGGTCTTTGCAGCAGCAGCAGCAGCAGCAAAGGGATCCCTGGCAGTTTTCTCCTTTTCTGCTGAAGAGTTTTAGAAGAGCTGCAGGTCTGGTTTTGCAGGCAGAGGATTTGCCTTAGCCATGGTGAAATACCGAATTCCCAACAATAAGTGGCAATGTCACTTTTAGCCCATTGTTAGTTTGTACAACTCTGAACTCTGTTTGTGCTTCGTGCAGCTGGATGTGTAGCTGAGGATAAATAAGGTGACAACTGAGATAGAACTTCCTGTCCCTCACGCTACTGTCTGTCCTCAGGGCACCAAAGCTGCATCAGCACCTCCTCTGGCTGCCTCTGCTTCCAAAGAGGAAGAAGACAGCAGTGAGATTCCCGCTGTTCTGGGGGACGATGGTGAACACCCCGTGGTTTGGGAATACGACAGCAAGGCTCCCGCAGTGTGGGACAAGGACAGTGGACATCTCCCGGCATGGGAGGAGGATGGTGGATATCCCCTGGCATGGGACAAGGATAGAAAAGCTCCCATGGCGTGGGATGAGGGCGACGGACATCTCCCGGTGTGGGATGAGGACAGAGGACATCCTGTGGCTCGGGAAGAGGAGGGTGAACATATCCCAGCACGGGATGTGGATGGTGAGCGTCTCGCGGCTTGGAAAGATGATGGAGAACCTGCCTCTGCTTGGGAAGAGGATGGAGAACCTGCAGCATTTTGGGAAGAGGATGGAGAACCTGCAGCATTTTGGGAAGAGGACGAGGAACCTCCTTCTGCTTGGGAAGAGCACACTGAACCTCCCTCCGCTGTGGGATCCTGGGCTGAACATTCTGACAGCAGCACAGCCCTGCAGCCAGAGGGGACAGGGGAGCGGTGCCTGATGCAGCTGAGTACGTCTGTTCTGTTCCTGTGTGCCAGAGCAGGGTGCTGTGTGTGTGTCTCAGCATGAGCTGCACCCAGTGCTGCTCTGCAGCTGAATGTCACCGAGTCATTCATTGTCCTTCCCCAGCTGACACCAAGGGGCTCATGGCCCCAGGGAGTGGGGCTGCATTCTGGCTCTGCTGCAAGGCGGGGTCTCCATCTGGGAGGGAGCATCTTCCACGTGGTTTCTTTCAGGGAACATCGTGAGCGTGGGGGAGCCTGCTGAGAAATACCTGGGACTGGAGCAGATTGGCCAAGGGTAAGTGCATGGCAGTTCCTTCTGCACAAGCAGGGCCCAGGTATTTTGCTGGAGTCAGGAGAGCTCCAAACACCTTCCGACACTGGGGTATGATCCTGCTGTCTCTCAGTTTTGATCAGAATTGATAACTGTGGTCAGAAGGCACAGTCAAAGGCCTCTGAGGCTGGCAGTGTCCTGCCTGCAGCAAGGAGCAGGACCTGGAAGGTCTTCTGTGCCTGGAATTTGATTGCCCTAAAGAGCAACTCACCATCTGGTGACTCTCAGAAAACAGTTCTCAAGAAGAACTAAGAAGTGCTTTTTTCAGCACAGGTAATAAACTCCATGCATTCAGTAACAGACACAGAGCTGCTGCACTCGAGGGGAAAATGCATCACCTGCCTGATGGCAGGGCCCTTGTGGATCCTGCAAGTCTTAGGCAGGAAATGCAAAAGGATGAAATACATTCTTTTCCACTTCTTTAGACACCAACTCCCACCTCAGGTTTTGAACTAAAGGAATTCAGTGTGGACATTCGCTCCAGCCCTTTTCCTTCGTGTTGGGCTCAGTTTTCTCTTGCACACCTTGCATGGCAGACGGCTGGTGGCTGCTGCACTGCTGTTTGAAGGGTCGATGCACGCAGGTGTTTTGTGAATGCTGCAGGCAGCAGAGATCTCCTGTCTGGGCTGCCTTTCACTCCCAGAGCCTAAAGCTCTGCTTCTTTCTTCTCTGCTGTTTTGTCTCCAGGGCTTTTGGAACTGTTTATAAAGGACTCGACAGGGCCACTGGAGGAGAGGTCAGTGCCACCACGTCCAGCACGTCTGGCAGCTCCCGAGGGCTTTCCCCTCTGCTGGGAGCTGTGGCTGCAGCTTTGGGGGCCCAGCAGAGCTTTCCTGCACAGGCTGCTCCTCTGAAGGCAGAGCAGTGTCAGCCTTCAGAACACAGCTGGGACAGACTTGGTGCTTCTGAAGTGCCCAGAGGAATGCAAGGAGGGCAGTGGTGTCTGTCAGAGCTGGACACCATGGCTTGGTCTTCATATCTAAAACCATGAATGCATCAGCAGGTGGAGACTGAGGCCCAATTTATCTTCATCCCAGCCTTGGACAGGAACACTATTTAGCAGTTTTTCCATCCTGCTTTTCATCTTCAAAGGCCTAATTAGGCCTAATTAGGGAGAGATCCTGCTTGGGCTCAGTTTGGGGTTTTAGTCCTACTGCAGCTGTTCACAGAGAGAGAGGGAGAGAAATGAGAAGATGGATGTCCAGAGCAAAGCTCTCTCCTCAACGCTGCAGTTGAAACACAACTGGGTCTGGTGTCAGTGACACCCTGTGACAATGGATGTCTGTGTTTGCTTTATTGTGCAATCCCAAACAGAGCAGTGGCATTTGAAATCATGACCAAGTCCCATAGAATTGCTAAAGGGTTCTGGGCTGTTTTGCTCTGTTTCACAGCATCAGAATTACCTCCTGCTTGCAAAATGTGTTTAAATAATAACGATGATGATGATGATCATCATCACCGGAGTGGTGATAAACTAAGGCCATTTGAGAAGATGCAGATTCTGTAGGTGCAGAAAATGTCGTTAGAGCTTTGAGGCTGACAGCTGAGGGACCATTTCTGCAGAGCTTACAAGGCCAAATGTCTCTGGCCACGTGTCCTGTAAGCAGCCCCCAGCCAGCAGAGAAATGGGCTGTGGGAATGGCACTTGCTGAGCTCTGGTGTCCCATGCCAAGGCAGTTTGGCACAGCCTGGCTCTGTCGCTCCAAAAAGATTCACTCCATGCTTGCTGTGGTCTCCTGCCACAGACCCCTCCAGCTAAAGGTCTGCAATGTCACTTCAGGTGGCCATAAAGAAAATGAGTCTCAGAGAGCAGAACAGGGAACGAGCTGTGAATGAGATCCTGCTCCTGAAAGGCAAGAACCACCCCAACATTGTCATCTTTTTGGACAGGTGAGTGCTTCAGGTCTTATCCTGTGCAAGGGCCCTGTGTTAATCTTTCATTCGTAGTCAGTAGCCTCTTCTGAAAAAGCCTGACCTGGCCATATCTTCAACAACAGCCTGGCAGTTCACTCCCTCCATGCTTTTATTTGGTTTTTTTCTTCAAGCTGGACCCCTTTGCTGTGCCTTATGACAAGTGCTGAAAAACCATGGCAGAAATTATTTCCCTTGGCTTCTTCTTCCCAACTCTTTTCCATTGCTGCAGATGCCAGGAAGTCCAGGTTTCCAGCAATGCCTCATTTGCCCATTTTTCAATGGCCTTGCCTGTTTCTGAAGGGACTTTGTGTAAGGTTTTCCAAAGAGTTGATAACTTTTGTCCCAAGTGCTGTACGGCCTCCTTGCCTGGATAACTCTGGAAGTTGCATTGCCTTGTTCTGGAGGGAATGGTGGAACTGATGAGTTCAGATGCTGAACCAGCTGGGGGCAAGTGTTGTGGTTCCACACTGATCTGGGCTGTTGCTAAACTGTGTTTTTCACTTGCTTGCCATCTAAGGCATCTCCTTTCTCACAGGTGTCTCCTTCTCCTTCAGACTGTGCAGATTCCAAGGTCTGTGCAGGAATGTCTCTCCATCTGATCGTGTTCTCATTGACAATTGACCTGGAAACAAAACTCCACTCGAGGCTTTTCCATGGGGAAATTGAGCAGTGCACATTCATCTCCATGCTGTTGTTTTCCTCTTCCAGCTTCCTTGTTGACGAAGATCTCTGGCTGGTGATGGAATACGTGGATGGAGGAACTTTGCAGGACGTTGTCAGACAGACACGCATGGCTGAAGGAGAGATGGCAGCTGTCAGTCGGGAGGTGAGGGATCCTGCTTGTGCTTCCCATGGCTTGGACACGATGGTCCTTCCAAACAGGCTGTGAGAGCAGGAGGGGCTCCATGCTCAGGGCTTTGTTTCTGTGTTGTTTTTATGAATTGGAGAAGAAAGAGCCTCTGAAGTCAGTGGCCTGCCTGTATCACTACACTTCTACTCTGTTCTTGTCCTCTTTCCTGCTGCTGTGGTACTCTCTCTGTCTTTCTTTGATTTGATTTGATTTGCTGTTCTCAGCTTTGCCTTGAACCATTTGCCTGGACTGTCTCCTGGCCTGTCACAGCAAAGTTGCTGCTGGGAGAATTCCAAACTGTCCTTTCTTGTGTGATGTGTTGTGACAATTGATTTTTATTCTTGTGTTTCTTCTTGTCTCTCAGTGTCTGCAGGGCCTGGATTTCCTCCATTCCAACCGGGTGATCCACAGAGATCTGAAGAGCTCCAACATCCTTCTGGGAATGGCTGGCTCTGTCAAGCTGGGTGGGTGTTCGTGGCCAGGCACGGTGCTCCCGGGGTGTGAGTGTGAGGCTGTTTCCAGTGATGGTCAGAGCCCCACAAGTGCTGCTGCTGGCACTGCCCGGCCCCTGCTGCCAGCTGAGAGCGGCTGCCCCGTGCAGAGAGCTCAGGAGAGGAGCAGAGTGTCAGGAGTGGCTTTGCTCTGGGCATGGCCCTTCCAGAGGGACGGGAGTTGGAATCTAAACTGCAAGGGAATCAGTAAAAGCCACTGCATGAACGCTGAGGGTTTATTTAAGGGTCCAGTTCCATCATTCCTTGGCCACAGCCCTGAGGACTTTTCCAGCTGACTTCACTACTGCATTCTCACCTTGAGAGTGGGGAATCTTTGTGCTTGGTTTCCTCATTGCAGCTGTCTTTGACAGTGTTTGTTTCTGTCCTCAGCTGATTTTGGCCTCTGTGCTCAGCTCAGCCCTGAGCAGGACCAGTGCAGCTCCATGGTGGGCACTGCTCACTGGATGGCCCCAGAAGTTGTGACCAGGTCTCCTTATGGCCCCAAGGTGGACATTTGGTCCTTCGGCATTGTGGCCATCGAGATGGTGGAAGGAGAACCTCCTTACTTCAAGGAAACAGGGGCTATGGTAAGAGGCAAATTCTCCAGTGTTTGCAGAGGCCTGTGAGCACAGGCTGACCCTGCACTGGGAGGAGCTGCTGGAGGTTTCTGCATATTGGGAAGGGAATTCCCAGGAGACTCGAGCCTGAACGCAGATGAATATTCTGCAGTCTCCAGCAACAATTGGCTTTGGGTTTCAAATTGTTGCAGCTCTTCTGTCAGTGAGGATGACCTGAAAATGTGAAGCCAGTGTATCAGCTCTAATGTTATCTTGGAAAAAAACCACAAACCAACCCCAAAACCCATCCCCAAACCCAACAAGTTTTCTGAAGGAGTTTCTAAAAGAGGTTTTTAAGAGAGGTTTAAGTTGAACTCCCCCCTGATTTTTCTCACTGGGAAGCTTGTCTAAAACATGAAGATGATTGCTTAACATCCCTGTAGTCCAACCTATTTCCTTCCTAGTCCAAGCTACTTTTCTGTCATCAAGCCTGAGCTTTCAGCAACCCCAACCTCCTGTTCCTTGCCTGGCAATTTCTGGGATGGGGCATCAGGAATTCATTTACTTCAGTGTCAGTGGCACTGCAGACATGTGTTTGATGCAATTTAAAATAACACACGCAGACCACACTGACTCTTGAAAATGGCCTGTAAAGCTGGTGTCCGTATTTGGAGAAGCAAAATGTGCTGTTTCTGATGGAGGTTCCTACTAACAAAGTCAGACAACTAAATGGCCTCTCAAGCAAGATCATTTGGGTGTTGCAATGGCTGTGGCTGCATCAGGGTTTGGGGTTATTGGTTGGCATAGAAAAATGAGCCGTGAGCAGCATCTCTGCCAGGGAGGAAACTGCCCCCGGAGCTGGGGCTGAGTTACCGGGGTCGATGTGAGCAGCTGTGGGTGTGAAGGAAGCTGGCACAGCGCTGCCTTTGCTTTTCCTGCAGGCTCGGGCTCTGATCCGGCAGAACGGGACCCCGCAGCTGCAGGAGCCGCGGCGCCTGTCGGCTCTGCTGCGGGACTTCCTCGAGTGCAGCCTGGACTCGGACGACGAGCGGCGCTTCTCTGCCCAGGAGCTGCTGCAGGTGAGCGCGAAGCGGCTGCAGGGGAAACAGCAGCGCCAGGGAGGGGTTTTCTTGGGGGGCCCCTCCGATAATCTCCAGCCTCGCTGCTTTTCACACGCAAAGCAAGCAGAATCCTCGCCTGGTTGGGGTTGTCTGGGTCCGTTCGAGGTCATCTGGACCTGGTGACCCACAACGAGCAGGGACATCTTCAAGTGGCTCAGAGCCCTGCCTGACCTGAGCTTGGATGCTTCCAGGGAGGAGGCACCTCCCACATCTCCGGGCACCCTCTGTCAGTGTTTCCCCTGGTAAAAAAATTCCTCCTTAGACCTAATCTGAGCTTGCTTCCGTCTCTGGAGTTTCAAACCATTCCCCTTCGTCCAGGAACTTGACTCTGGAAAGTAATGGTCCATTTCTTTCTTTTTTATCCTTTGGTCAGCACCCATTTTTATCATCAGCCAAGCCTCTCTCCAGCCTGAGCCCTCTGATCGCTGCAGCAAAGCAACCACGGGTGCAGCAGAGGAGATGAAGCACTTGAGAACAGCTTTTTGTTACAGTAGTTAGGACTAGTTAGTTATGGTAGTTAGCACTGCTAGTTAGTTAGGGTCGTTCGGACTGTTTGTTATGGAAGTTTTTTGAATAAAAACTCTCTTAAAACCTCAACACCCTTGTGTGCCTGCCTTCTCCCCCTGTGACTCAGCTGCCCCGAGCAATGCGAGGGGAGAGCGAGCCCAGCCTCGCCCAGAGCTGAGCCCTGGCAGAGCCCAGAGCAGCCTCGGCATCTGCAGAGTCAGCCTGGAAGGAGGCGCTTGGAGCCTCCTCGGCTGCAGCCGCCTCTTGGTTACAAACTGTGCGTGGTGGAAAATGCCACTGGTTCTGCAAGAGGGCAGAAGGGGCCCGGGGAAGGCCCAAGTGCTCCATGCAAGGGAAAAACCCACCCAGTGCTGGAGAAAAAACACTCCTTTATCCCCTCCAAAAATTTAATCCTAAATCAAGTGGAACAGGGGAAAGGGAGGAACCCCGGACCTTCGGGCCCTGCAAACCAAAGCGTCCTGCGGGTGTTGGTTTCTGCCGGGCTCGCTGCCCCCAGCCCAGCTCAGCTCAGCCCAGCCCAGCCCAGCCCAGCTCGGCCCAGCTCAGCCCGGCCCGGCCCGGCCCAGCTCAGCTCGGCCCAGCTCAGCTCAGCCCAGCCCAGCCCAGCCCAGCCCAGCCCAGCCCAGCTCAGCCCAGCCCGGCCCAGCCCAGCTCAGCCCAGCCCAGCCCAGCCCGGCCCAGCCCGGCCCAGCCCAGATCAGCCCAGCCCAGCCCGGCTCAGCTCAGCCCAGCCCGGCCCAGCTCAGCCCAGCCCAGCCCAGCCCAGCCCAGCCCAGCCCGCGGGCAGGGACACGCGTTTGGAGGAACCTGCGAGGGTGAGCAGGTGAGGAGGCTCCGGCAGTGACGGGTGAAAGGAACAGGGTGAATGTGACTTAAACAAACCCTGGGAATCTGCTTGGAAACAGGGCCAGGGACTTGTAGGTAAGAAGGAACGAAAGAGATTGTCACTTCTAGAAAACGGTGCTAATTGACATGGACTGTTGTTCAGCCAAGGCTGTGTTAAATTCTTGAACTAGGGAAGAACAAAGACTTAAGAGAATTATGAATATTGTTTTGTTTTACTAAAAAAAAAAAAAAAAAAAAAGCAAAAAAGCGTGTGTGTGTGCATATTGGAGGGGGAGATGGAGTGGACAGATCGAGAAGTCTGAACCTTCCAAGGTACAGTCCCGGGGACAGGGCAGCCACCTCTGTACTGCAGACAGGAACCGGGAACAGTGACACGATCTGACTGTGACCCCCATCCCCTGTGTGGGGACAGGGGAGGGAATGGAGAATAACAGGAAATCCGGGAAGGAGGGAAGGGTGAGGGGAAGATGTTTTCGTAGGAATTATTTTCTCATTCTCTTGCTCTGACTTGTTTGATAATGTTATGAATGATGTTCTATTTTTCCAGTTTATCAAGCAACGAGATTAAATTAATAGTAACAATTATAAATGGATACAATTAAAGTATTGGAGATGAATACAATCAAAATGCATATATTTGAGAATATAATTTAGTATAATTGAGGTTCATATAAAGCATAAGCAAAACCGACCGGGGATATGGGGAGTGGCTCGCCATTCCTCACGTACCAAAGCATCAAGGCCAAAAATCCTATTTATATACTATATGCTACAGAAGTTTCTAGAGAACTCCTAGTTTCTATTCCTAAAATCTACATCACTATGTTGTATGGCACATGCTCTACTAATGGGTTAGGGGATCTCTCATCCTTTTGAGGGTCTTATTTCCAATGAAGGCTCGTCTTCTTCATCAGTGTCCGCTGTGTGACCTGCAGGTAGTGCATGCCCACTATGTGACTGAGCAGATGTTTTCCATAACAAGATGTGTTGGTTTGAAAGTAAAACCAGTGCGAGACTCCAAGTCAGTAATACAATTTAATAGGAGAAAAGAGAAAAAATAAAATACATGCAATAATATAAAAGAAACAACCACCAACACAGTCAGAAATACAACCTGACACCCTGTCAGTCAGGGTGTTGGTAGCAGTCCCGTTAAATGGTGGCTGAATCCTCCTGGATGACAGATGTGGTTCAGTTGAAGCAGTGCTCCTGTAGAAGGTGCAGTTTTCCTCCGAAGATCCAGCGATGATGTGGAAAAGGTCCAACTTTCCTCTGGGATCCAGTGGAAAGGTCTGCCCTCGGGTCCCAAACCCCAGTTTTTTATCTAGGTAGGAAAGGCTTGGCTCCTGCCCCTGGTTGGGGCATCTCCCAATGGGATGATGTAATCTTATCAGTCACACAATAGGACTTAATGGTCCATTAACAGAATATATCTTCTGGAGGAAGGATGGGTTGTGGAAAGATAACGATGATCATCCCCCTGATCTTATCAGATGGCACATCAGCAGAGGATATCTCCCACAGAGGTAAGGATCACCACCCCTCCCACATTTTAACAGATGGTGATAGAATACACATTTTTGCATTGTACCCCAGGACATAATCCACCCCTTATTCTATTACCATCTACATCACACCCAAACCAATACCCTCTTACAGATATATAATACAAAATGAAACCTTACATACAGTTCTCACTAAAAATTAGGTCTCCTTGCGGTACACAACGGGTTTCCCCATCTTTCTGCATTACCCACCAAGTGCAACCAGGTCCTTGAGCAAAAACAATCCCACGGATTGGTTTGCCTTTGCCTGTGGTGGGATTAATCCAAACAGTCTTTCCTAAAATACCTTTCATGTGTACCACAGGGACTTTGACCCCATCCACTGTGTGTAGGGGTTCAGAGTGGGCAGGACCGGCTCGATTGATGGACCCTCGGGTGTTAACCATCCAGGTGGCTTTGGCCAAGTTCATTTCCCAATTTCTGAAGGTTCCACCACCAAGTGCTTTCAAAGTAGTCTTAAGGAGTCCATTACACCGTTCAACTTTCCTGGCAGCTGGCGCATGGTAAGGGATATGATATATCCATTCAATGCCATGTTCTCTGGCCCAGGTGTTGATAAGGCCGTTCTTGTAACGGGTTCCGTTGTCTGACTCAATTCTGTCAGGGGTACCATGCCTCCAAATGACTTGTTTTTCTAGGCTCAGGATGGTGTTCCAGGCAGTGGCATGAGGCACAGGGTAGGTCTCTAACCATCCAGTAGTTGCTTCCACCATGGTCAGTACGTAGTGTTTGCCCTGGCGGGTTTGGGGAAGGGTGATGTAGTCAATATCCCAGGCTTCCCCATACCTGTACTTCGACCATCGTCCACCGTACCACAGAGGCTTCACCCGCTTGGCCTGTTTGATCGCGGCACAGGTCTCGCAGTCGTGGATGACCTGTGAGATGCTGTCCATGGTAAGGTCCACCCCTCAGTCACGGGCCCATCGGTATGTTGCATCTCTCCCCTGATGATCAGAGGCATCATGGGCCCAACGAGCTAGGAATTATTCTCCCTTGTGCTGCCAGTCTAGATCCACCTGTGATACTTTCACTTTGGCAGCTCGGTCCACCTGCTCATTGTTGTGATGTTCTTCATTAGCCCGGCTTTTGGGTACATGTGCATCCACGTGTCGAACCTTTATGGTCAATTTCTCTACTCGGGCAGCAATGTCCTGCCAAATCTCAGCTGCCCAGATTGGTTTCCCTCTGTGCTGCCAGTTGGCCTTTTTCCAGCGATCCAGCCATCCCCACAGAGCATTAGCTACCATCCATGAGTCAGTGTAGAGATAGAGCCTTGGCCACTTCTCTCCTTCAGCAATATCCAAAGCCAACTGGGTGGCTTTTAGCTCTGCGACCTAACTCGGTCCAACTTGTCCCTCAGTAGCTTGTGCAACTTGTCGTGTGGGGCTCCATACTGCAGCTTTCCATTTCCGGTTAGTGCCTACAATTCGGCAGGAGCCATCAGTGAAGAGGGCATATCGTCTTTCAGTCTCTGGTAGCTCATTATATGGTGGGGCTTCCTCAGCACGTGCCACTTGCTCCTCTTCTTCTTCAGAAGACAATCCAAAAGTCTCACCTTCAGGCCAGTTTGTAATTATTTCCAGAATCCCAGGGCGATTTAGATTCCCAATACGGGCGTGCTGAGTGATGAGGGCAATCCACTTGCTCCGTGTGGTGTCAGTGGCGTGATGTGTGGAAGGCACCTCTCCCTTGAACATCCAGCCCAGCACTGGTATTTAGGGTGCCAGGAGGAGGTGTGTTTCTGTGCCAATCACCTCTGAGGCAGCTTGAACTCCTTCATAGGCAGCCAAGATCTCCTTCTCTGTGGGAGTGTAGTTGGCTTCAGATCCTTTGTAGCTTCGACTCCAGAATCCCAGTGGTCGACCCCGAGTCTCACCAGGCACCTTCTGCCACAGGCTCCAGGACAGACCATGGTTCCCAGCTGCAGAGTAGAGCACGTTCTTCACATCTGGTCCCGTCCTGACTGGGCCAAGGGCTACTGCATGAGCAATCTCCTGCTTGATCTGGGCGAAGGCTTGCTGCTGCTCAGGGCCCCAGTGGAAATCGTTCCTCTTGCGGGTAACCAGGTAGAGAGCGCTCACAATCTGACTGTACTCAGGAATGTGCATTCTCCAAAAGCCTATGGCACCTAGGAAAGCTTGTGTTTCCTTCTTGTTGGTAGGTGGAGACATAGCAGTGATCTTATTAATTCCCCCTGTTGGGATCTGACGACGTCCATCTTGCCACTTGACTCCTAGAAACTGAATTTCCTGAGCCGGTCCCTTAACTTTACTTCGCTTAATGGCAAAACCAGCTTTCAGCAGAATCTGGATAATCTTCTCTCCTTTCTCGAAGACTTCCCCTGCTGTGCTGCCCCATACAATGATGTCATCGATATACTGTAGATGTTCGGGGGCCTCACCCTTCTCCAGTGTAGCCTGGATCAGTCCATGACAGATGGTGGGACTGTGCTTCCACCCCTGGGGCAGACGATTCCAGGTGTACTGCACGCCCCTCCAGGTGAAAGCAAACTGAGGCCTGCATTCTGCTGCCAGAGGAATGGAGAAAAATGCATTGGCGATATCGATAGTGGCGTACCACTTTGCTGTCTTGGACTCCAGCTCGTACTGCAGTTCCAGCATGTCCGGCACAGCAGCCTCAGCAGTGGAGTCACCTCATTCAATGCACAATAGTCTACGGTCAATCTCCATTCTCCTTCAGATTTAGGCACAGGCCAGATGGGGCTGTTGAAGGGTGAGTGGGTTTTGCTGACCACCCCTTGGCTCCCCAGCTCTCGAATCATTTTATGGATGGGAATCACTGAGTCTCTGTCAGTACGGTATTGCCGATGGTGTACTGTTGTTCTGGGGATTGGTACCTGTTGCTCTTCAACTCTCAGTAGTCCCACAGCAGAGGGGTCATCTGCAAGACCAGGCAAGGTGCTCAGTTTTCTAATGCCGTCTGTCTCTACAGCAGCTATCCCGAAAGCCCAGCGATATCCTTTTGGGTCTTTGAAGTATCCATTTCTAAGATAGTCTATGCCAAGGATGCATGGGGCCTCTGGGCCAGTCACGATGGGGTGTTTCTGCCACCTGTTCACAGTTAAACTCACTTCGGCCTCCACTACAGTCAGCTGCTGGGATCCTCCTGTTACCCCAGAAATAGAGTTGGATTCTTCTCCTACATACTTTGATGGCATCAGAGTACATTGGGCGCCGGTGTCAACCAAAGCCTTATGTTTTTGTGGGTCGGATGTGCCAGGCCATCGGATCCACACAGTCCAATAGATCCGATTATCCCTCTCCTCTACCTGGCTAGAGGCAGGGCTCCTCTATTCCTGATCTTGGTACATGTTGGTCTCTTCCTGTAAATAGGTTCTTGAGGTTCCTTCAAGAGGATCAGTCATATCATCATTCTGATACTGTCTGGAGTTCTGTACATGAGAGACTGGAGCAGCATTGACTCTAGATGAGCTTCTTGTGTTAGGTGTCCCTCTTTTCAGCTCACGTACCTGTGCTGCTAAGGAGGAGGTGGGTTTTCCATCCCACTTCCTCATGTCTTCTCCATGCTCCTGAAGGAAAAACCAGAGGTTACCTCGTGGAGTGTGTCCTCTCTCCCTGCCTGAGGAACACCAGCTCCTAATGGCAGAAACTCTTGTTGGTTCTGGAGAGATCTGGCAGTTGTTTTCCTTAAGTTCTGTTTTTTGGTTTCTGATGGTCCTCTTCAATCAAGCTTCGGACTTGCTCCACCAGCCTTGTTTCCACGGATGAGACACGGGTACGAAATGGGGCTGTGACAGTGTCCTCATAAATTCTTAGTTTATTGGCCAAGATGCCTACCATGTCCCCACCTTCCCTCCACTGCAGCATTGCCAGGTAACGGGAATACATCTCTGGTCCAAGCTGTGCGAATCTCAAGCACATTTGTGACGTGCACCGGACACAGTCTGGGCTCTTAGGAAATCTCTCATCTTCTGAGAAAGTGATCTCCAGCACGGCCAATTCCCTCAGGCATCGGATACCTTGTTCTATTGTGCTCCATTTTCCTTGGTGCACCTGGAGATCTTCTTTACAAAGGTACCTGTCCTTCACATTTGTCAGCAGTCGCCGCCAGAGGCTGAGAGTTTCTTGGGTTCTCCCAATCCCCTGGTCAATGACCACATCCCGGGACAGAGATCCCAGTTGCCTGGCCTCACATCCATCCAGAATGGTGTCATTGGCTGCAGCGTCCCAGATGCGGAGCAGCCAGGTCAAGATGGACTCATTTGTCTGGCGGGTGAATTCCCTCCACAGGTCACGCAGCTCACCCAGGGACAGAGAGCGAGTGATGATTTCTGGCTCTGTCACTTCTGCTGGGTGCGAAGGTCCTGCCACGTCCCCGTCAGTCACTATGCGAACTGATTTGCTCTTTGATTTCTTCTTCTGAACGGGGGCACCTGCTACTGGTCTAGGCTGTTCTGGCTCGGTGATGGTTTGTGTGGAGATGCTGATGGTACTTCTGGTTTTTTCTCCTCTCTGGCTGGCTGTGTAGACACGGACACTGTTGCATTGCTTATGGCTTTTTTCTCCTCTGTGGCAGTCTTCATAGACACGGACACTGTTGCTTTGTGTTTGGCTCTTCTCCTCTTTGTGACATTCTGTGCAGACGTGGACAAAGTTGATTTGTTTGTTTTTTCCTCTTCCTCAAGAATACGCTGCAGTACACCATATAATGTTTTGTTTCTAAGCATGTTGGAGGCTGTGCAGAGGAGACAAAGCAGAACTAACAACAATATTATGCTGTCCTTAGCATCCAGCGGGAACTCAACATTTCCAAAAACTACTGTATCAGGCCGGAAATATTGGAAAAAAACATCCTTTACCCCTCCCCCCAAGGGCTGGGTGTGATTGTTAAAACCCCGGATGTAGCGACCTAGACTAGGACAAGCAAACAAAGTCGGGTATATATTCCGAATTATGTTCATTGCCTCAGAGGTTATAATGCAGTAGACATAATAGGCTAATAAAGCAATTTTTATACCATATCCTGGTCTACACAGCAGCATTACAGCTGGCAGATAGTTCCCCATGTGTGGAAAAATATAGAGAGCAAGATATAAAACCCATGTAAGCATGTTGAGAATCATGGAGAAAAAAAAATTGTAATACTGACTTTTCTCAGTACCCTTCTTGCTCCACGTTGGGCGCCAATAAATGTGTTGGTTTGAAAGTAAAACCAGTGCGAGACTCCAAGTCAGTAATACAATTTAATAGGAGAAAAGAGAAAAAATAAAATACATTCAATAATATAAAAGAAACAACCACCAAGACAGTCAGAAATACAACCTGACACCCTGTCAGTCAGGGTGTTGGTAGCAGTCCCGTTAAATGGTGGCTGCATCCTCCTGGATGACAGATGTGGTTCAGTTGAAGCAGTGCTCCTGTAGAAGGTGCAGTTTTCCTTCAAAGATTCAGCGATGATGTGAAATGATCCGACTTTCCTCTGGGATCCAGTGGAAAGGGCTGCCTTCATGTCTCAAACCCCAGTTTTTATCTAGGTAGGAAAGGCTTGGCTCCTGCCCCTGGCTGGGGCATCTCCCAATGGGATGATGTAATCTTACCAGTCACACAATAGGACTTAATGGCCCATTAACAGAAGATACCTTCTGGAGGAAGGATGGGTTGTGGAAAGATAACGATGATCATCCCCCGATCTTATCAGATGTCACATCAGCAGAGGATATCTCCCACAGAGATAAGGATCACCACCCCTCCCACATTTTAACAGATGGTGATAGAATACACATTTTTGTACTGTACCCCAGGACATCCTCACACAACATCTTCTTACATTATCTGTCTCTTGCACGACTGCATGTCCCTTACCTCCTCACAGCACAGCCAGCAGACTCCATCCCAAACTGCAGCAGACTCTGGGTCAGCCAGCTAACCCACTCTTTTAGAACAACCCAACTCCTTGGGCAGGCACAGATGTTTCCACTCCTCAGTCATCAGTACAGCTGTAATTCATTGGGAGAGATTGCCTTCTGTACTATCCTTTCAATCTGTCTTCCCACTCTGGGGCTCTGTGCTTTCCTTCCTATGGAAAAGAACTGTCATTCTCCTCCAGGTGCCCATGGCCAAAATTGGGATTCCTGCTCCAAATTTCCTTAGATGCAAGGATTGTTCCCAGGTGAAATCTGCCAGGACAGACAGATCTGACTGCCTTGGCCACCCAGAGGCCACCTCTCATCTGCCTTTGAAACAGTGGGATCGTGTGGTTTTCTTTCCTATGGGAAAAAAAGCACCTTTCATGTCCAGGCGCCCATAGCCAAAATTGAGTGTCCACATCCAGAATTCTCTATATCCAAGGACAGCTTGCAGACAAAAGCTGCCATCGTTGTCAAGTCTGGCTGGCCTTGGCTTCCTAAAGACTGCCTTTCATTTGCCTTTGAAACACTGGGGCTCTGTGCTTTCCTTCCTAATGAGAACAACTCTTCTTCCAATCCTGGCATCCACAACCAAAATTGAGATTCCACCTTTAAAAATCCCTATGTCCAAGGATAGCTCCCAGATGAAAGGTACCAGGAGAGACAAGTCAGGCTGGCTAGGCCTAAGGGTGGCCACCTCTCATCTTCTTGCAAAATACGTGGGCTTCTCACTTTCCTTTGCTATGGTGAAACCATCCACCTCGACCACGCAGCCGTGGCTGAAATTGGGATTCCACCTCCAAAACTCTGTACATCCAAGGATTTCTCCCAAGTGAAAGCTGCCAGGACAGACAGGTCTGGCTGCCCTTTGTCTCTTGGGGACTGCCTCATACCTGCTTTTGGAACACTGGGGTTCAATGCTTTTTTTCCAATGGCAAAAACCATCCTTCTTATAAATGCAGAAATAGCCAAAATTAGGATTCCATCTCTGAAATTCCCTATATCCAAGGATTGCTTTCAGACTAAAGCTGCCAGAACAGAGAGGTCTGCCTGGACTGGGTCTGTGATGGTCGCCATTCATCTGCCCCTTAAACACTGGTGGTCCATACTTTCCTTCCTATGGAAAAGAGCCATCATTTTCCTCCAGATGTCCATGTCAATACTGAAATTGGTATTGTACCTCTAAAATTCTGCATATCCAGGTATTACTCCCAGACAAATCTGCAAATACCATCAAGTCTGGCTGTCCTTGGCCTCTGGTGACTGCCCCACATCTGCCTCTGCAACACTGGGGCTCAGTTGTTTCCTTCCTGTGGAGACCATTGTGACACCTTGGGGACCCCGTGGATCCAAGGGGCCATTGTGACACTGTGGGGCCTCGTGGCACCAAGGACATCATTGTGGCCCTGCTGGGCTGCATGGTCCCAAGGCACCAGTGTGAAGCAGCAGGGCTTTGTGGAACCAAGAGGCCATTGTTGCATTCCAGGGCCTGGTGCAGCCCAAGGGCCCTTGTGATCCTGCAGGGCACCGTGGATCCATGGAGACCATTGTGGCATTGCAAGGCCCCATGGAAGCATGGAGACCATTGTGACACTGTGGGGCCCATGGAACCAAAGGGCCATTGTGACCCTGCAGGGCCTCATGGAAGCAAGGGGCCATTGTGACACCTCAGGAGCAAGGAGAACATTGTGACATTACAGGGCCTTGTGGAACCAAGGGGACATGGAATGGGTCTGGATGGTTTGGCATCCTGGGGGCCACAAGGCAGGTCTGGCTGACCCTGGCATGTCAAGGGCTGCCTCTCATCAGCCTCTGGAGCACTGGGGCTCTGTGCTTTCCTTCCTAGGGAAATAAACCATCCCTCTTTCCTGCTGCCCAAGGCTGAAATTGCTACTCCACCTAAAATGTTCTCTATCTGCAAGGGTTCTTCAAGCCAAAATCTGCCAGGAGAGACAGCTCTGGCTGGCCTTGGCCTCCTGCAGGCAGTCTCTCATCTACCACCAAACATGGGGCTCTGTGTTTTCCTTCCAGTGGAAAACTGCCCTTCTCACCGAGGTGTCAATGGCCAAAATTGGGATTTTACATCTAAAATTCCATCTATCCGAGGACAGCACCCAGAAAAAAGTAGCCAGGACAGACAGGTCCTGTCTTGTCTTCTGGTGATTTGCTTAGACTATGAGCAGAATGTTCTCATTTGCCAAGATCTTGGAGAGGGCCCAGAGATCTCCCCAGGTGGGTTTTGGAAGCTGCAAGCATATGAACACTGTGTAGGGGCAAAGGAGCTCTGTGCTCAATGCAGTGGAGACTGAGGAGAGCAAAGGAGAGCCCTGGGAGGGGCTGAAGGTCAGTTTCAGAGATGGTGGATCCTTTAGATATAGCAGAAAACAGCCTGAGAATTAATTAATGCAATGGGAAATTGATGAGGGCCAGACTGGATATAAAGAGACAAGAATTTCTCTCCCAGGGTACAGCTGTGGTGCAACACATCACCCAGAAGGAGTTTGGGCCAGCCCAAGGCTTTGTGTGTCCAGGCAGAGGCAGGCAGGAGGCAGAGCTGTCAGCAAAGGAAGGGGCCAGCGAGGTGGGGCAGCCGGGGGATGACGACAGCCTGCAGGGACAGAGGCGCAGGGCATGGACACCGTAGGACAGCCTGGGCTGCAGAGGGCACAGGGATGGGCAGCAGCTGAAAGGCCCTGACACAGCCAACTCCTGCAGCACTTGGGCCATGCACGCTGGCCCTGGGCCTGAGGCCAGCAGGGGACAAGTGAGCCTTGCTGTGCTGGGGCCTCATTGCCTCCTTGTCCCTGCTCAGCAGCCTGGCAGGGGCCGCCCCATGGTGCTGCCCTTGGCATTGCACATGCCCAGAGCCCAGTGGCCCGGGAAGAGCCCTGAGCAATGAGGGAGGGACAGGATCTGCCTTGCCAGGGGCTGGGGCTCAGCCCTTGGCCCTTTGCATTCCTGAAACACATCCAGGTTTGCTCAGCATCACAGACACCTTTCCCTTGTTTGTCCCCCCTGTCATCACTGCCTCCAGTGTTCTGCTCGAACTGTGTGATAAATGTGATTCGTGGTAATTGAATTATAACTATATTTACAAAATTTTATTTAGATCAAAAGAAGACATTTTTTACAGAATGAGTGGGGAGATGGGTGAGACAGGTCAAAGGACATCTTCCAGATGTTGGGAGTTGAACGAGGATGTTGGAATGGAATAGTAGAAGGACAAAGGTCTGATAAGTACCATCTAGAAATAGAGTTTCAACCTTGAAATGGGCCAAGATGAGACGATTCCAGGCATGGGATTTAATTAGAGTCTTATGGAAAACATCTGTTCAGTCACATAGTGAGCATGCACTACCTGCAGGTCACAGCTCGGTCATTGATGAAGACGACGAGCCTTCATCAGAAATAAAACCCTCAAAAGGATGAGAGACCCCCTAACCCATCAGTAGAGCATGCTCCGTACACACAGTGACGTAGACTTTAGGAATAGAAACTAGGAGGAGTTTTCCAGACACTTGTGTAGCATATAGTATATAAGGGGGATTGTTAGCCTTGATGCTTTGGTACGTGAGGAGGGGCGAGTCCCTCCCCGGATCCCCGGTTGGGGGGCCCCTCCCTGGTCGGTTTTGCTCATGCTTTATATGAACCTCAATTATACTAAATTACTTACTGCCAAATTTTACTTATCCTAAAATATATGGATTCAATACTTCGATTGTATTGATCTCCAATACTTTAATTGTGTACATTTATCATTGTTACTATTAAAAATTTGCTGCTGCATTTAATCTTGCTGCTTGATAAATTGGAAAAATAAAAAAACATTCATAACAATAGGGACCCCAAAATAATTTTAGGGCAACGTCTAAAATTACACTTGAGGACCCCAAAATTTCAAAACTTCCCAATAGGGACCTAAATAGTCCCATGTTTGGACCCAAAATTAAAACAAAATCCCGGTGGAGACCCCACAATTCTCACAATTCTCATTATGCACCGAAAAACTCCAAACAACTACAAAACTACAACTCCAACACTACAAAATTCCCTTTAATTACATCAACGTTTCCTTATGGGGAACCCAAAGTTCCCAAGAGACCGCCACATTTTCTTTAAGGACTCCAAAATTCCCAAAAATCCTCAATAGGAGCCACAGAATTCCCTACAGGAACCCCAGTAACTCCCTGGACAGAGCACAAAATTCCCAAGAACTCCCTTTAAGAATCCTAAAATTCCCCTAGAGAGCCTGAAACCCACCTGGACCCTTTAGATCCACTCTAGACCTCCCAGACCCCTTTTAGGAACCTCACAGAGTCCCCCAAATCCCCTAGAGACAAACACAAATCCCATATACAGATCCCCAGTTCCCTACAGCTCCCCTGTAGACCTCCCAGACCCCATTTAGGGAGCCCCAGAGCAGCCCAAATCCCCTATAAAGTCCCCCAGAATCCCCCCAGGACCGTAAAACCTTCACCAACAGTCTATAGATGCCGGATAGACCTATCAATCACCCATAAGGGACCCCCAGAGACCCCAAATCCTCTATTACCAAGCCCAAATCCTCTATAGAAATCCTCAGACCCCCCCCAGTCCCCAATAGATCCCCTATGGATCCCCCCAGCCCCACCGTAGCTCTCGGACATGCTGAAGCCGGGCAGGCAGACAGGGAGCAAAGATGGCGGCGCCCGGAAGGCACCTCCGAGTGTTCTGAGCATGCGCGAGAGGAACGCGCCCTGAGATGGGCGGGGCTTGGAGGGGAAAGGGGCGTGGTGAACACAGGGGCTCGGTCGGAAAGAAAGGGGCGGGGCTAAAGATAGACGGGGCTGTGACTAGAAAGGGGCGGGGCCAAGGAAAGGGCGGGGACTGTGAGGGAATAGGGGCGGGGCCAAGGAAAGGGCAGGAACTGTGAGGGAAAGGGGCGGGGCCAAGGAAAGGGCAGGAACTGTGAGGGAAAGGGGCGGGGCCAAGGAAAGGGCGGGAACTGTGATGGGAAGGATCGAGGCCAAAGGGCCACGCAGTCCCAAAAGGCTCTGGTTTGGCTTAAAATCTCCAAGAAAAGATCAGAAATCCAGCCTAAATCTACCAGGTTTGGGCTAAAATCAGCCAAACAGGCCTCAACTCCACACAAAGGCGATCTAAAATCATACACATGAGCCTTGCAGAGTCCAAAAGTGGCCTAAAATCCAGCCTAAACCTGCCCAGTTTGGTATAAAATCACCCAAATAGGCCTAAAATCTTTGGGACCAAGACTGGTACAAGAAATGGCACCAGCACCAAGAATGAGACCAAAATCAGAATGGACACCGAGACCAAGAGTGAGAACAGATCCAACACCGGAACTGAGACCAGAACCACTCCAGAACTGGAACTAGGACTAGGACCAAGACCGAGACTGTGACCACCACCAGAACTGGCACTGGAACCAAAATTGAGGCCCACCCTGACACAGGAACCGGCACTGGGAGGGCTCCAGAACGGCTCTGGTACCAGCACTGGCACTGTGAGAACTCTGGGACTGAGACAGAGTGGGACCAGAACAAGCACAGAGACTGACATCGGCACCAACACCGAGACTGGCACCTCTCTGGGACCGGGCCTGAGGCTGAGATTGGCACTGGGAGCACAACAGGATCAACACCAGCACCAACACTGGGACCGAGACCACTCCACAAATTAGACCAAGACCAAGAGTGAAACAAGAACCGGCACTGGCACTGAGACTGGCACCGCTGTAGGACTGAGAATGAGACCCAGACCAGCACCGGGACAGAGACCGACACCGGCAGCGCTCTGGGATCTCCGCGTTCACTCCGGGGAGTTTTGGCTGCGCCCCCGCACGGGACTGGGCAGGACTGGGAGGGACCCCTGGGTGGGGCGGGACAGCCTCGGTTCCCATCGTTCTGGTGCAGCCATCCCGGTCCATATGGTCCCAGTCCACGTGATCCCAGTCTGTACAATCCCAGCCCATGTGATCCCAGTTTGTACAATCCCAGCCCATGTGATCCCAGTTTGTACAATCCCAGTCCACGTGATCCCAGTCTGTACAATCCCAGTCCATGTGATCCCAGTTTGTACAATCCCAGTCCATGTGATCCCAGTTTGTACAATCCCAGTCCATGTGATCCCAGTTTGTACAATCCCAGCCCATGTGATCCCAGTCTGTACAATCCCAGTGCATGTGATCCCAGTCTGTACAATCCCAGTCTGTTTGGCCCTGATCCAACTGGTCCCAGTCTGTGCAGTCCCAGTCTGGAGGATCCCAGTCCATGTCATCCCAGCCCCCATGATCCCAGTCTGGATGCTCCTGCATGGCTCACACTGCCAGGGTCTGGAATTCCAGTTCCCAGCCACAAAAAGATGTTCCTGCCCTTGAAGGCAAAGCTCTTCAGAAGGGGCCAAAAGCCAAGTGCAGCAAGATCTTACAGGGACATTTCACTGCCAGCCTTCCTAACTTCACCCATGGCTGTTGGAGCTCCTGCACGGGGAATTAAATCAGGGGAGGGTCTTTGGTGGGAGCTGCCCTGGGTCAAGGGAGACCCTGAGACAGAAACAGAGCAGGCAGAGAGAGACGGGAGAGAAAGGAGGACACAAACACAATCAGATGAGAAGGTGCCACTGAAACAGAACTGCAACTGACTGGAAGGGAATGGGACAGAAATCAGGAATTGTGAAACTTTTATTTACTATCAAATCCATACCTTGGCAGCCAGCCCCACACAATCCCAATCCCAGCGCTCCAAATTTGGATCCCACTTCTCCCAGTCTCCTTCCAACCCCTTCTCACCCTGGTGGCTGTGGAATCCAGTAAGGTTCCTGGGGGATTGATTTGTTTTGAGGATCCACTTTGCAGTTGGATTGAGCCATTTTGGATTAAAATTGAGGTACTTTCAGAGGGATTTAAGAGGTTTTTAGGTGACCTAAATCCTCTTGGCTTTTGGTGTGAAAAGAAATGGAGAAGAGAGAAAAACTAAGGCCAAAACAAAAGGATAACCAGCCAGGTGTCTTCCCCAGATGGATCCCAGGGAATGTGGGTCACCAGGGCTCAGCTCAACATGAGTTCTGCAGTGGGGGATGGAGTTGGAGCAGCACACAAGTTGTTCTTGCACTAGGGGGATTTACAGGGATTGCATTAATGCTGCCTCTGTTGGTGTGTGTTCAAAGCTGAGCTCTGAGAGAAGTTCGTCCCACACTCAGGATACTCAAAGGGGCTCTCCCTGGTGTGGATCTTTCGGTGGCACATCAGGTTGGAACGCTGCCTGAATCCCCAAAACTTTATGGCCTTTTCCCAGTATGGATTTTCTGGTGGCAGATTAATTTGTCACACACAATGAAGATCTTCCCACTCTCCTCACACTCGTGGAGCCTCTCCCCAATGTGGATGCGCCGGTGTCTGGTGAGGTGGGAGTTTCGCCTGAAGCCCTTCCCGCAATCAGAGCACTGGAAAGGCCTCTCCTCCCTGTGTGTCTGGAAGTGCCAGAGGAGATGGGAGCTGGAGTAAAACCTCTTCCCACACTTGGAACACTCGTAGGGTCTCTCCCCAGTGTGCATCTTTTGGTGGCAGATTAGATGGGAATGCTGCCTGAAGGCCTTCCCACACTCCCCACACTGGTATGGCCTTTTCCCAGTGTGGATGTTCTGGTGGTGGATCAACGTGTTGCGCTCAGTGAAGCTCTTCCCACACTGCTCACACTTGTAGGGCCTCTCCCCAGTGTGGGTCCTCTGGTGGCGGATCAGGGTGGAGCTGTCCCTGAAGCTCTTCCCACACTCCTCACACTCGTGGGGCTTTTCCCCGGTGTGCAAGTGCTGGTGCGTGACAAGAGTGGCGTTGTGCCTGAATCCCTTCCCGCAGTTGGGACAGCGGAAGAGCCTCTCATCTGTGTGAATCCGCTGGTGCTGGAGAAGATTGGAGCTGGTGGGAAACCTCTTCCCACATTCAGAACACTCATAGGGCCTCTCCCCAGTGTGGACACTTTGGTGGCTGATCAGGTGGGAACGCTGCCTGAAGCCCTTCCCACACTCCTCACACTTGTATGGTCTTTTCCCAGTGTGGATGTTCTGGTGGCAGATCAATGTGTTGCGCTCAGTGAAGCTCTTCCCACACTGCCCACACTCATAGGGCCTCTCCCCAGTGTGGATCTTCTGGTGGCGGATCAGGCTGTTCCTCCATCTGAAGCTGATCCCACACTCCGAGTACTTGTGGGGCTTCTCCCCATCACCAATCTGCTCATGGACCACCAGCTCCAAGCTCTGGCTCCATCTCCAGCTGCCCCCCCGGCCCAGGCTGGGGCTTTCCTCCTCAGATCCCCGCCATCTGCGTTTGCAGCCCCTCCTCGTGTGGAATCTCCACGGCTTTTCCTCCCCGTTGCATTCCTGTGCCGTGGAGCCGCTCCAAACGGCCTCTTCCACGAGGTTCTGCCGCGGGGATTTGTCCTCCCTGCTCTCCGTGCTCAGCTCCTTGTCTGGGGCAGGAAGGACAAGCAGAGGATGGGATTTGCCTCCGTGCCAGAGGGAAGGGGAAGGAGATCCCCCCAGCGCGTCCCCAGCAGGACGGTGTCAGCAGCGGGGTTGTCCTGCAGCCGGGGGCCGTGCTGGGCTGGGAGATGGAGCAGGACAGAGGGGGAAAGGGGCACTGACTTCCTCCTCACCTGCCTGCGGCTCCCAGGCCATCTTCATCTTCCTCGCAGCCTCCTCCTTCTCCATCGGGCCAAGGGTTGGGAATGGGAAATCCTGGTTTGGGGAAAAACAAGGGATGTGTGCGTTGTGTTGCGGGTTCCTCCTGCCCAACTCCATCTCTACAAGTCCCCGAGCATCTCGGGTCCATAAAACCTCCCAAACACCAACATTCAGCCCTGAAAATGCCTCCCAGGGGTTCCTGGGAATGGTCCCTCCCCTTTGGTGTTTGGGGGTTCCCCCCTGTCTCAGCTACTGGGGGTCACGCTTGTATTGGGGGTCCCCCATCTACTCGGTCCCCGCCCTCCCCAGGCTGCTGGGAGTCCCAGCAATCCAAAAAGTTCCCCCCTCTTCCCTCTCCCCATTTAGGGATGCTGGGTGTTTTTGGGGTCCCTTCTCCCCTTATTTTCTGCTTTGGGGTGCAGGGGGTCCAGGGAGTCCCCCCTGCCCCTCTCCAGGCTGTTGAGGGTTCCAAAATCCCGGCGCTCCCCCCTCTCTGGGCTCCCCACTTTGGGGTCCTGGGGGACACAGGGCTCTGCTCCTCCAGATTCCCGGGGGTCCCTGATGTCCTGGTATTGCCCCTCTCCACTCTCCCCACTCTGGGGGTCCCCAGGTTCCCCCCTCTGGCTCTCCCTCGGGGTCCCGCAGCCCCTGGCTCTGGGCTGGAGGTGACGGTGCCCAACTAGGGCAGACACAACCCCCACTGCAGGGGAGACCCCTCATCCCCCTGCTCTCTACCAGGGCTCTGCTGCCACAGCCACAAGAACACCCCAAAAACACCTCCTGGGGACCCCCCAGTGTCCCCTCAAGGGGCATTTTCTGCTCAGCTTTGCAGTTCTGCATTCTCCAAACATCCCTTCAAAATAAACCCAACCCAGGGACCCCCTGGGATATCTGGGCCGAGCTCCCCCTCCCCGGTCACCTGTGGGGGCGATGGTCCCAAGGATGGGGGACCTATGAATTCAGGGAGCGCTCGACCTCCTTCCTCCTCCTCCTTTTCTTGATCCTCCTTTGTCTTTCCTCTTCCATCCCTCCTCCTCCTCCTCCCTAACTCTCCCTCCTTCCCCTGCTTCCATCCCTTCTCGCTCTCCTCCTTCATCCCTCCTCTTCCATCCCTCCTCCTCCTCCCCCAGGAGTACCGACACCCTCGGGGCCGTTCCCGAAGCCCTCGCAGCCCGCGGGAGGAGCGGGGATGGAGCCGGGACAGGTCGGGATGGGCAGCGCGGGGCTCTCGGCTGCTCCCACCCGCTGGGGCTGGGGGAAACCTTACTGGGGACACTGGGAGCCACTGGGAATGACTACGAGCATGCTGAGAGCAACTGGGATATACTGGCAGTGTCTGTCACCTTACTGGAGTGACTGGAACCACAATGGGAAAAACCAGGACCATGCTGGGAGAACTTGTAACACACTGAGGGATACTGGGGAGTCAGTGGGAGCTACTACTCTATACTGGGGGCAACTGAGCATGACTGGGATCATGCTGGGAGGGACTGGGATCCTCTATCGAGTGACTGGGACTATGCTAGGGGCACCTATGATCGCACTGGAACTGGGAGCAACTGGAACCATGCTGCGGGAGACTGGCATCTTACTGGATCATACTGGCAGACACTGGGACTGCACTGAGGGTGACTGGGAGAGGCTGTGAGCAACCGGGATCAGTCTGGAAGCAGCTGAGGACAACTGGGAGTGATTGGGAACGTGCTGGCGGCAACTGGGATACACTGGGAGAGACTGAAACCACAGTGAGGGGAAATGAGAGTAACTGGAACTAGCTGGAATCATACTGGGAGTGACTGGAATAGTACTGGGAATATGCGAGAATGACTGGGATCATACTGCAAGCAGACTGGGAGTGACAGGAAAAGTGCTGGCCACAACTGGAACCATATTGGGAGTAACTGGGAGCAACTGGGCCCACAATGGGAGTGACAGAGAGTCACTCTGGGCATGACTGGAATAATACTGGGAGGATCTGCGAGTGACTGTGGTCATACTGGAGATAACTGGAACCATATTGGGGGGGGACTGGGTACAGCAGATTGTACTGGGAGAGACTGGAACCATACTGGGAGTGACTGGGTGCAATTGGGCCCAGACTGGGAGTGACAGGGAGCATGGACAACTGAGAGAAACTGGGATCAGGCTGGAGACAATTGTCAGTAACTGGGAAAGACTGGAATCATTCTGAGCGAACTGGAACCTTACTGGGGCAACTGGGATATAATGAGAGTGTCTGTAACCGTACTGGGGGAACTGGAATCACACTGGGTATAGCTGGGACAAAGCTGGGGACAGCTGGTGCCATACTGGGGAGACTGGAACCACACTGGGGGACACTGGCAGAAAGTGAGACATTGCTGAGAGAGACTGGGGCTATTCTAGAGATTATCCTGGTAAGAACTGGGAGAAACTGGAACTGTTCTGGCAGCAACTGGGATCATACTGGGATCAAAGTGAGAGCACCTGGGTACATGCTGGCTGAGACTGGGATCACTTCAAGGGTGACTGGAATCATACTGGGATGGACTGGCAGTGGCTGTGAACAACTGGAATCCTGCTGAAAGCAGCTGGGAAGAAGTGAGAGTGACTGGCACCATGCTGGGGGTGACTGGGATATACTGGGAGAGACAGGCAGGCACAGGGATTATACTGGAGGCTACTGGGGTCATGCTGGCATTGACAGGGAGCAACTGGGACCACACTGGGGACCACTGGCATCAGACTGGGAGTAACTGGAATTAGACTGCAAGTGATGGGGATCATACTGGGATCATACTGGGAGTGTCTACAGTCATACTGGGATTAGAGTGGATGTGGCTGGACCCTGACTCTGGGTTACTGGGAGCTACCCGGCCCATGCTGGGAGCACATTGCACACACACTGGGAGCAACTGGGAATCAAACTGGGGGCAAGTGATCCATGCTGAGGGAACTGGGAGTGCCTGGGAAGGACTACAAGATTGTTCAGGGCAACTGGGATATACTGGGAGAGTCTGAAATATAGGGGTGGTGACTCGGACCTAAGTGGGAGCGACTGGGAATGTCCTGGGGGAAAAACTGGGACCGTGCTGGGGCAACTGGGGGAAGTGTCAGTCACTGGGACCCTGCTGGCAGAGACTGGCATCATAATGGACTCATACTGGGATTGTACTGGGAGTGACTGGGACTGTGCTAGGGGAAACTCGGAGAACTGGGAACACACTGGAGCAAAATGGGAGCAATTGGGACCGAGCTGGGGGCAATTGCATCATAATAGGAAATGACTGGGAGTGACTGGGCTCATACTGGGACTTCCGAGGAAACTGGAACCACACCGGGGGAGCAACTGGGCTCATACTGGGAGCAACTGGGCTGATACTGGGAGCGACTGGGCTCATACTGGGAGCAGCCACTCCCGGCTCCCGCACCCCCGAACCCCTTTCCCGGCCATGCCGCCCCTCCAGCCCCAGCACCCCCCGCCGGGGTCCCGGCAATCCCAGGGGTCCCCCCCTCTCGGGCTCCCCGCTTTGCCCTTCTGGGGCTCTCCTGTCTCTGGGCTCCCGCTCAGGGAAGCCGCGGCTCTCCCGGGGCTCCCCCAAACCGGTGTCCCCCCGCCGATCCCGCCGCTCCCGCGCGCTCCCCACCTGGCCCCGGCACAGCTCGCAGGGCCCGGCCCGGGAAGCCCAACCCCCACCGCGGGGGGACCCGCATCCCCCCGGGCCCCGCCGGGGCTCTGCCGGCACCCACCGGGACCCCCAAAAACACCTCCCGGGGACCCCCCGATGTCCCCCCGAGGGCCATCTGCGCCTCTGCAGCCCTGCAACATCCAAACATCCCCCCCAAAAATAACACCAAACCCAGGGACATCCCCGGGATATTCGGGGCGAGCTCCCCCTCCCCGGGCACCTGCGGGATGGGGGGCGATGGTCCCGGGGGGGGCTGCGAGTTCAGGGAGCTCCAGGGTCGCGCGCTTGATTCGCTTCTTCTCTGCTCCTGCTTCCTGCTGCCGCTCCGCCTCTTCCTCCGTCCCTCCTCCTCCTCTCCCGTTCCGAGCCCCGAACTGGGAGGGGATGGGGCAAGGAAAGGGCGGGAACTGTGAGGGGAAAGGGGCGGGGTCAAGGAAAGGGCGGGAACTGTGAGGGGAAAGGGGCGGGGTCAAGGAAAGGGCGGGAACTGTGAGGGGAAAGGGGCGGGGTCAAGGAAAGGGCGGGAACTGTGAGGGGAAAAGGGCCGGGGTCAAGGAAAGGGCGGGAACTGTGAGGGGAAAGGGGCGGGGTCAAGGAAAGGGCGGGAACTGTGAAGGGAAAGGGGCGGGGTCAAGGAAAGGGCGGGAACTGTGAGGGGAAAGGGGCGGGGTCAAGGAAAGGGCGGGAACTGTGAGGGGAAAGGGGCGGGGCCAAGCAAAGGGCGGTCAATTCTGACAGACAGAGGCCACATGGAACTCAAGGGCCACAGAAATATTGCCAGGCATTCTAGAAACAAGACACCTCTGTGGCAGACAAAGGCCTCATGGGGTCTAGGAGATCTCTGTGTCACAAAGGAATCTCATGGAAGCCACAGGCAGTTGTGACATGGCATGGCCTCATGGAACCCTTTTGCCATTGGGACATTGCCAGCTCTTGTGGAATCCAGTGCCCATTGTGACACAGCACAGCCTCATGGAAACATGGGCACCATTGTGACACAATGGAATCTCATGGCAGCAAGTGTCAGTTGTCAACACAGCACAGCCTGATGGAACCCAGGGGCAAGGGGGACCCTGCCATGGCTCGTGGAAGCAAGGGGCCATTGAGACACAGCGAGGCCTCTTGGAACCCAGGAGAACATTGTGGGGCAATGAAATCTCACAGAAGCAAGGTCCAATTTTGACAGTGTGTCCTAACAATGATCTCCTGGCTTCCATGAGGCCCCGCTGTGTTTACAATGGACACTTGGCTCCCCAGGATCCCATGGTGTCACTGTGCTCTCCTGTGATTCACGAGGCTGTGCTGTGTCACAATGGACACTTGCTTCCTCCGAGGCTGGAGATGTCCCAGAGGCACCGGGTTTCCATCAGGCCATGCTTTGGCACAATGGGGCCCTGGTTCCCTGAGAACCCATTGCAGACTTGGGCCTATTCAGGATGTAGATATGGGAAATTCTAAACCACGTCCTGAATTTTTAAGTGAAGAATCCCTTTAAAACAAAATAATCCAGAAAGGATAGACATACTTCAGGAAAATTTCTTGAAGGCAAAGGAGCAGACTGACTCTATGTGCCAAAACATAAGCCAGCAAGGACAATAACTGGCCTGGTTGCACATGGAGCTTTTGCAGGAACTCAGGGGGAAAAAGGGGCTACATCAACTTTGGATAGAGGGGCAGGAAACTCAGGAAGTGTTTAAGGATGTCGCTAGGTCATGCAGGAAGAAAATCAGAGAGGTGAAAGATTAATTAGGACCTAACCTGGCCACTTCTGTGAAGGACAATAAAGATGCTTTTATAAATACATGAATGGCAAAAGCAGATACAAGGAAAACCTCAACTTCTACTTGGGTGGATATGGTTACCAGAGATGAGGAAAAGGCTGAGATACTTAAGCCCTTCTTTCCCTCAGTCTTCAACAAGAAGACAGCTTGTCCTTACAAGTGTAATCCTTTGGTGACAGATGGGGACAGGGAGCAGAAGAGACCCCCTGTAATCCTGGAGGAAGCAGCTGGGGACCTGCTGAGCCACTCAGATGCTCACAGGTGTCTGTGGGAGCAGATGGGACCCATCCCAGGGGGATGAGGGAGCTGCTGGATGAGCTCCCCAAGCTGCTCTCCATCATTTCTCATCAGTGCTGGCTCAGCAGGGAGGTGCCAGAGGACTGGAGGTGCCAATGTGAGCCCATGCCCAAGAAGGGCTGGAAGGAGGATGTGGGGAACTGCAGGCCTGTCAGCCTGACCTGGGTGCCTGGTGAGGTGATGGAACAGATCACCTTGAGTGCCATCACAGGGCACCTCCAGGCTGGCTGAGGGATCAGAGGCAGCCAGCGTGGATTTCAATATCTGCATTGATGATCTGGATGAGGGCATTGAGTGCAGCATCAGCGAATGTGCAGATGGCACCAAGCTGGGTGTGAGTGTGGATGTGCTGGAGGGCAGGAGGGCTCTGCAGAGGGGCCTGGACAGGCTGGATCCAGGGCCCAAATCCAGCAAGGTGAGGTTTAACAAGACCAAGTGCTGGGTCCTGCACTTTGGCCACAACAAGCCCAGCAGTGCTCCAGGCTGGGGACAGAGTGGCTGGACAGCAGCCAGGCAGAAAGGGACCTGGGGGCACTGATGGACAGCAGGCTGGACATGAGCCAGCAGTGTGCCCAGGTGGCCAAGAAGGCCAGTGGCTCCTGGCCTGGATCAGGAATGGTGTGTCCAGCAGAACCAGGGCAGTGATTCTTCCTCTGTGCTCAGCTCTGGTTGGGCAGCACCTCGAGTGCTGTGTCCAGTTCTGGGGACCCAATTTAGGAAGGACATGGAGGGGCTGGAGCATGTCCAGAGAAGGGCAACAAGGGGTCTGGAAAACAGGTCCTATGAGGAGTGGTTGAGGGAGCTGCGGTTGTTTATCCTGGAGAAGAGGAGGCTCAGAGAGACAAAGTGGTGTCAGGGCACAGGCTGGGCTTGATGATCTCCAAGGTCTTTTCCAACCTTGCTGATTCTGTGATTCTCTGAAACCACCCCTGGAGCAGTTGCAGGATGAGCCCTGGGCCTCCTCTTCACAAGGTCCAGCAGCTCAGGTCCCTCAGCTCCTCCACCCCAGCCCCAAAGCCCATCCTGTCAGTCCTGCAGAGCCTCCCCAGCCCCTCCTCATTGCCCACAATAGGGAGCCCCACACCCAGACACAGCAGCCCAGATGTGCCCCCCTGGCCTGTGGTGCCTCTGGCAAGGGAGCAGCACCTGACACTGCAGGACCCTGCAGACAATTCCTGCAGCACTTGTAGGATGATCCTGCTCCCCAAGAGATGTTCCCATGGTGCCAGCTCAGGAACTGAAATGGGGAGTGGGGCCAGAGAAGAAGGGACAAACAAGGAGGGGCTGTTTGAATGGGAGTGCACAGGGGTGGGCAAGAAGAAGCAATCTGGATCAGGAAAGAGGAAAGAAAGCAAAAGTGAATCAAAGGAAATGCTCAGGGCAGTTTGGGGGTGGCTGCCAGGCAGCCCTGGCTCTAAGCAACAACATCTGCAGTAGGACAGGAAACTCACAGCTCATGGGAACAAACTTTCTGGCTGACTCCAGAGGCCATGACAAATCTGAGTGGTTTCCCTGCCGTCCCCCAGCCCTTGTTGGCCCCAGGGGCTGATGGCATTTGTGCTCACTCGGCTCCATGTCCCCACAGCAGCACCATGGGGATGCTGAGCCTGCTGTGTGCAATGCAAACAGGGGCTCCTGAGCCAGTGCTGCCGTGTGTGTGCCTGCAAGGATGCGGCTCCTGTGTGAGCTGGGGGAGAGGCCAGGGCTGCAGAGGGGGGATGTTGTTGGCAGGTGCATGAGGACGCTCTGGGACGCTGCCCTGGGGTGTCCAGCGCAGTGGGGATGGATCAGCCCCTGCTCTGCTGCTCCTTGCCAGGGTGTCCCCCTTGCAGGGAGCTTGCAGAGCACCAGCCATGCTGTTTGCCCCCAGCCTGCCCACGGCCAGCCTGGGGCTGCTCCCGGGGCTTTTCTCTGCTCAGCATTGGGCTGGACAAGTGTTGTGGAGAGAGCCTGGCCAAGGAGCCTGGAGCCCCCAGGCCCTGCCCTGAGGCGTCAGCTCTGCCCCAGCAGTGCCCATGGCCTGTCCCTGCTGCAGCCCTGGCACTGCCACCCCCAGGGCTGTGCCCGGCCCCCAGAGCACTCAGGCCCTGCAGCAACACGAGGGCCAGGAGGGCAGCGGGGCAGTGGCACGGGAGCAGCACTGGCAGCACCAAGTGCTGCTGCTGCTGGGCACAGCTGCTGTGCCAGCACTGATCTGCCCCCAGCTCTGCACACAGACATTGCTGCTGCAGCTCCAGAGAAGGGAACAGAAGGGGCATCTCTGGAGAAAACTTTGCTGGGAGATCCTTAATTCATTAAAGCCACCGAGGCCACAGCTCCTCATTAACAGTCTCTGGCTACAGGGAATATGGAGAGAACCAAAATGAGAAATGGCACAATGATGTTTATTTGTGGACAATATTTCACCAGTAAAACAAAGGGAAAAAAACCGCGCCAGCAAATCAACAAGAAGTATCAAAAATTACTTTTATTAGAAGTGATTTGCATAATTTTGCCAACAGTTCAGTGCTCCTGAAAGCATCCAATCATCAGTGTCCACACTGCAGCCTTGAGCTCCTGATTCCTCAGGCTGTAGATGAAGAGGTTCAGGGCTGGAGGCACCACTGAGTACAGAACTGACAGTGCCAGGTCCAGGGATGGGGAGGAGATTGAGGGGAGCTTCAGGTAGGCAAATGAAGCAGTGCTGAAAAACAGAGAGACCATGGCCAGCTGAGGGAGGCAGGTGGAAAAGGCTTTGTGCTGTCCCTGCTCAGAAGGGATCCTCAGCACAGCCCTGAAGATCTGCACATAGGAGAAAACAATGAACACAAAGCGTCCAGAAGCTAAACAGACACTAACAGCAAGAAGCCCAAGTTCCCTGAGATAGGATTTGGAGCAGCAGAGTTTGAGGATCTCAGGGATTTCACAGAAGAACTGGCCCAGGGCATTGCCCTGGCACAGGGGCAGGGAAAATGTATTGTCCATGTGCAGCAGTGAATAGAGAAAGGCACTGGCCCAGGCAGCTGCTGCCATGTGGGCACAAGCTCTGCTGCCCAGGAGGGTCCCGTAGTGCAGGGGTTTGCAGATGGACACGTAGCGGTCGTAGCACATGATGGTCAGGAGGGAAAACTCTGCTGACATGAAGAACGTAAAGAAAAACACTTGTAAAGCACATCCTGCATAGGAGATGTTGCTGGTGTCCCAGAGGGAATTGTGCATGGCTTTGGGGACAGTGGTGCAGATGGAGCCCAGGTCAGTGAGGGCCAGGTTGAGCAGGAAGAAGAACATGGGGGTGTGCAGGTGGTGGCCGCAGGCTACGGCGCTGATGATGAGGCCGTTGGCCAGGAGGGCAGCCAGGGAGATGGCCAGGAAGAGGCAGAAGTGCAGGAGCTGCAGCTTCCACGTGTCTGCCAATGCCAGCAGGAGGAAGTGGCTGATGGAGCTGCTGTTGGACATTTCTGCACTCTAGGCATCGGGGACTGTTGAAAGAAGGTATTGATAAAATTGGGACCAACTTGTTTTAGCCAATCCTATAAAATGTTCAGTGGAATCCCTTCAAACTTACTTCTCTTACTTTGGGCAGTCATTTGCTAAACTGTTCTATTTTTGAGTTCATGTTTTTGCTGCTGAGTTTGTGCCTCATCTTCAGCATTGCTCTCAGCCTGAACACTGGGGAACCCAGAGGGAAAACAGGGCTCCCTGTGCCCCAGTGCAGTCCCACCTACTGGTCCCACACAGTTGCCCTTTGCTTATTAAACGTCCCTCTAATTCGGGGTGATCAGACTTAAAATGTGCTGGAAAAATAAAGTGGCGTTTTTGGACGGTCCAGTTTCAAAGTCAGTCTCTGTAAACTCTTCTCTCTTGCCCTGTGTAGCTGAACAGGAAGGGATACCAAGAGTTGGTCTGGCTCTCTGCTACCTACTGAGAGCTGTTTGTGTGTATCCAAGGCTTGTCCCTGTCACTGCTCCCAGAGCCCAGCCCTGCCCTGGGGGCTCAGCTCTGCCCTGCAGAGCCCTCCCAGCACAGGGCACTGCCCAGGGACATCTCCCTGGCAGCAGGGCCTTAAGGGCAGCTCACACAAACAGAGATGCTGCAAGACAAGGAGCTGCTGCTGCTGTCTGTAGGCAGAGGAGGGTGAGGAGGCACTTTGTGAGGGAAATCTGAGGTAGATCTGCTGATGCCCAGTGGGACAGGACAGGAGGCTCAGTGACACAGACACAGCTGACAGCCCCTTTGCCTTGCCTTGAGGAGAAAGCTGAGAGCAGCCCTGGCCAAGCAGCACCATCTCCACAGCAGGAGGAATCTGCCCTGATGGGGATGGCTCCTTCCACCTCCAACTTCTCCCCACAGTCCATGGGGAGCTCCCAGGCAGGCTGAGAGCTGTCCCTGGCAGGTGGCACATGGCCTGGGCTGGCCAAGAGCCCTGAGAGCTGCAGGAGCTGCTGTGCAGGACAGCCCTGGGCAGCCCTGGCTGCAGCCCCAGCTTCAGCCCCTGCAGCCGTCCCTGGCAGCAGGAGCCGTCCTGCCCTGTCCCTCTGACGGTGCCCAGGGCAGCCCCGCTCTGCAGCACATCCTCCTCTTCCTCCTCTGCCTCTATCTCAGAGAAACGGGGAGAGTCCTCCTGACACATCCCCCAGGCTGTGGGCTGTGCTGGCTCCAGGAGATCCCTCCAGGAGCACAGGGGACATTGCCCTGCACCCACACACTCACCATGTCCAGGGCTGTGAAGATGTTTCCCCAAGTGCAGTCTCAGCTCAATGTCTTCCCAGTCCTGATTGCCTTGAGCCTGTCTGTGCCTGGCTCCTGTGCCCTCAGTGCCTGCAGGCAGTGCCCTCAGCCCTGCTGGGCTGGCAGAGGAGCTGCTCCTCAGCACAAATGTCTTTTTGAAGATCTTCTTGGTTGAGCATGGGAGCTTCCTCTGTGCCAGGAGCCTGGCCCAGCTCAGCAGCACAGACAAAGCACAAGGACTTGAATGAAATTCTCAGGTATTTGGTGCTGTTTACATCAGACTCAGTCCCTGAGATAGTGTTCAAAAAGTCTTCTTAATAACTCAAATTTAAATTGAAGCACTGAAGTTTCTTGAAATTTCAATAGGTCCCACTGAGGGACACGACTGAGATTGTGTCCCCAGGTTCCTATTAGAGCAGAACACTGGAGGCAGTGATGACAGGGGGGACAAACAAGGGAAAGGTGTCTGTGATGCTGAGCAAACCTGGATGTGTTTCAGGAATGCAAAGGGCCAAGGGCTGAGCCCCAGCCCCTGGCAAGGCAGATCCTGTCCCTCCCTCATTGCTCAGGGCTCTTCCCGGCCCACTGGGCTCTGGGCATGTGCAATGCCAAGGGCAGCACCATAGGGCGGCCCCTGCCAGGCTGCTGAGCAGGGACAAGGAGGCAATGAGGCCCCAGCACAGCAAGGCTCACTTGTCCCCTGCTGGCCTCAGGCCCAGGGCCAGCGTGCATGGCCCAAGTGCTGCAGGAGTTGGCTGTGTCAGGGCCTTTCAGCTGCTGCCCATCCCTGTGCCCTCTGCAGCCCAGGCTGTCCTACGGTGTCCATGCCCTGCGCCTCTGTCCCTGCAGGCTGTCGTCATCCCCCAGCTGCCCCACCTCGCTGGCCCCTTCCTTTGCTGACAGCTCTGCCTCCTGCCTGCCTCTGCCTGGACACACAAAGCCTTGGGCTGGCCCACACTCCTTCTGGGGAACGTGTTTCACCACAGCCCTTCCCTGGGTGAGAAATTCCTTTCTCCTTGTGTCCAGTCTGGCCCTCATCAATTTCCCTTGGCATTAATTAATTCATTCTCAGGCTGTTTTCTGCTATATCAAAAGGATCCACCATCTCTGAAACTGACCTTCAGCCCCTCCCAGGGCTCTCCTTTGCTCTCCTCAGTCTCCACTCCACTGAGCACAGAGTTCCTTTGCCCCTACACAGTGCTCATATGCTTGCAGCCTCCAAACCCCACCTGGGGAGATCTCTGGGCCCTCTCCAAGGTCTTGGCAAAAGAGAACATTCTGCTCATAGTCTAAGAAAATCACCAGACAACAAGGCAGGACCTGTCTGTCCTGGCTACTTTTTTCTGGGTGCAGTCCTCGGATAGATGTAATTTTAGCTGTAGAATCCCAGTTTTGGCCATTGACACCTCGGTGAGAAGGGCAGTTCTTTTCCACTGGAAGGAAAATGCAGAGCCCCATGTTTGGTGGTAGATGAGAGACTGCCTGCAGGAGGCCAAGGCCAGCCAGAGCTGTCTCTCCTGGCAGATTTCACCTGGGAACAATCCTTGCATCAAAGGAAATTTGGAGCAGGAATCCAAATTTTGGCCATGGGCACCTGGAGGAGAATGACAGTTCTTTTCCATAGGAAGGAAAGCACAGAGCCCCAGAGTGGGAAGACAGATTGAAAGGATAGTACAGAAGGCAATCTCTCCCAATGAATTACAGCTGTACTGATGACTGAGGAGTGGAAACATCTGTGCCTGCCCAAGGAGTTGGGGTGTTCTAAAAGAGTGGGTTAGCTGGCTGACCCAGAGTCTGCTGCAGTTTGGGATGGAGTCTGCTGGCTGTGCTGTGAGGAGGTAAGGGACATGCAGTCGTGCAAGAGACAGATAAGGTAAGAAGATGTTGTGTGAGGATGTCCTGGGGTACAGTACAAAAATGTGTATTCTATCACCATCTGTTGAGATGTAGGAGGGCTGGTGATCCTTATCTCTGTGGGAGATATCCTCTGCTGATGTGACATCTGATAAGATCAGGGGATGATCATCGTTATCTTTTCACAACCCATCCTTCCTCCAGAAGATATATTCTGTTAATGGGCCATTAAGTCCTATTGTGTGACTGATAAGATTACATCATCCCATTGGGAGATGCCCCAGCCAGGGGCAGGAGCCAAGCCTTTCCTACCTAGATAAAAAACTGAGGTTTGGGACCCGAGGGCAGACCTTTCTACTGGATCCCAGAGGAAAGTCGGAACTTTTCCACATCATCGCTGGATCTTCGGAGGAAAACTGCACCTTCTACAGGAGCACTGCTTCAACTGAACCACATCTGTCATCCAGGAGGACTGCAGCCACCATTCAATCAGACTGCTACCAACACCCTGACTGACAGGGTGTCAGGTTGTATTTCTGACTGTGTTGGTGGTTGTTTTCTTTTATATTATTGCATGTATTTTATTTTTTCTCTTTTCTCCTATTAAATTGTATTACTGACTTGGAGTCTCGCACTGGTTTTACTTTCAAACCAACACATCTTGTTATGGAAAACATCTGCTCAGTCACATAGTGGGCATGCACTACCTGCAGGTCACACAGCGGACACTGATGAAGACGACGAGCCTTCATCGGAAATAAGACCCTCAAAAGGATGAGAGATCCCCTAACCCATTAGTAGAGCATGTGCCATACAACATAGTGATGTACATTTTAGGAATAGAAACTAGGAGGAGTTCTCTAGAAACTTCTGTAGCATATAGTATATAAATAGGATTTTTGGCCTTGATGCTTTGGTACGTGAGGAATGGCGAGCCACTCCCCATATCCCCGGTCAGTTTTGCTTATGCTTTATATGAACCTCAATTATACTAAATTATATTCTCAAATATATGCATTTTGATTGTATTCATCTCCAATACTTTAATGGTATCCATTTATAATTGTTACTATTAATTTAATTTAATCTCGTTGCTTGATAAACTGGAAAAATAGAACGTCATTCATAACATTATCAAACAAGTCAGAGCAAGAGAATGAGAAAATAATTCCTACGAAAACATCTTCCCCTCACCCTTCCCTCCTTCCCGGATTTCCTGTTATTCTCCATTCCCTCCCCTGTCCCCACACAGGGGATGGGGGTCACAGTCAGATCGTGTCACTGTTCCCGGTTCCTGTCTGCAGTTACAGAGGTGGCTGCCCTGTCCCCAGGACTGTACCTTGGAAGGTTCAGACTTCTCGATCTGTCCACTCCATCTCCCCCTCCAATATGCACACACACACGCTTTTTTCTTTTTTTTTTTTTCTTTTTTTAGTAAAACAAAACAATATTCATAATTCTCTTAAGGCTTTGTTTTTCCCTAGTTCAAGAATTTAACACAGCCTTGGCTGAACAACAGTCCATGTCAATTAGCACCGTTTTCTAGAAGTGACAATCTCTTTCGTTCCTTCCTACCTACAAGTCTCTGGCCCTGTTTCCAAGCAGATTCCCAGGGTTTGTTTAAGTCACATTCACCCTGTTCCTTTCACCCGTCACTGCCGGAGCCCCCTCACCTGCTCACCCTCGCAGGTTCCTCCAAACGCGTGTCCCTGCCCGCGGGCTGGGCTGGGCTGGGCTGGGCCGGGCTGGGCTGAGCTGGACTGGGCTGGGCTGGGCTGAGCTGGGCTGGGCCGGGCTGGGCTGAGCTGAGCTGAGCCGGGCTGGGGGCAGCGAGCCCGGCAGAAACCAACACCCGCGGGACGCTTTGGTTCGCAGGGCCCGAAGGTCCGGGGTTCCTCCCTTTCCCCTGTTCCACTTGATTTAGGATTAAATTTTTGGAGGGGATAAAGGCGTGTTTTTTCTCCAGCACTGGGTGGGTTTTTCCCTTGCATGGAGCACTTGGGCCTTCCCCGGGCCCCTTCTGCCCTCTTGCAGAACCAGTGGCATTTTCCACCACGCACAGTTTGTAACCAAGAGGCGGCTGCAGCCGAGGAGGCTCCAAGCGCCTCCTTCCAGGCTGACTCTGCAGATGCCGAGGCTGCTCTGGGCTCTGCCAGGGCTCAGCTCTGGGCGAGGCTGGGCTCGCTCTCCCCTCGCATTGCTCGGGGCACCTGAGTCACAGGGGGAGAAGGCAGGGACACAAGGGTGTTGAGGTTTTAAGAGAGTTTTTATTCAAAAAACTTCCATAACAAACAGTCCGAACGACCCTAACTAACTAGCAGTGCTAACTACCATAACTAACTAGTCCTAACTACTGTAACAAAAAACTGTTCTCAAGTGCTTCATCTCCTCTGCTGCACCCGTGGTTGCTTTGCTGCAGCGATCAGAGGGCTCAGGCTGGAGAGAGGCTTGGCTGATGATAAAAATGGGTGCTGACCAAAGGATAAAAAAGAAAGAAATGGACCATTACTTTCCAGAGTCAAGTTCCTGGACGAAGGGGAATGGTTTGAAACTCCAGAGACGGAAGCAAGCTCAGATTAGGTCTAAGAGGAATTTTTTTACCAGGGGAAACACTGACAGAGGGTGCCCGGAGATGTGGGAGGTGCCTCCTCCCTGGAAGCATCCAAGCTCAGGTCAGGCAGGGCTCTGAGCCACTTGAGGATGTCCCTGCTCGTTGTGGGTCACCAGGTCCAGATGACCTCGAACGGACCCAGACAACCCCAACCAGGCGAGGATTCTGCTTGCTTTGCGTGTGAAAAGCAGCGAGGCTGGAGATTATCGGAGGGGGGCCCCCCAAGAAAACCCCTCCCTGGCGCTGCTGTTTCCCCTGCAGCCGCTTCGTGCTCACCTGCAGCAGCTCCTGGGCAGAGAAGCGCCGCTCGTCGTCCGAGTCCAGGCTGCACTCGAGGAAGTCCCGCAGCAGAGCCGACAGGCGCCGCGGCTCCTGCAGCTGCGGGGTCCCGTTCTGCCGGATCAGAGCCCGAGCCTGCAGGAAAAGCAAAGGCAGCGCTGTGCCAGCTTCCTTCACACCCACAGCTGCTCACATCGACCCCGGTAACTCAGCCCCAGCTCCGGGGGCAGTTTCCTCCCTGGCAGAGATGCTGCTCACGGCTCATTTTTCTGTGCCAACCAATAACCCCAAACCCTGATGCAGCCACAGCCATTGCAACACCCAAATGATCTTGCTTGAGAGGCCATTTAGTTGTCTGACTTTGTTAGTAGGAACCTCCATCAGAAACAGCACATTTTGCTTCTCCAAATACGGACACCAGCTTTACAGGCCATTTTCAAGAGTCAGTGTGGTCTGCGTGTGTTATTTTAAATTGCATCAAACACATGTCTGCAGTGCCACTGACACTGAAGTAAATGAATTCCTGATGCCCCATCCCAGAAATTGCCAGGCAAGGAACAGGAGGTTGGGGTTGCTGAAAGCTCAGGCTTGATGACAGAAAAGTAGCTTGGACTAGGAAGGAAATAGGTTGGACTACAGGGATGTTGAGCAATCATCTTCATGTTTTAGACAAGCTTCCCAGTGAGAAAAATCAGGGGGGAGTTCAACTTAAACCTCTCTTAAAAACCTCTTTTAGAAACTCCTTCAGAAAACTTGTTGGGTTTGGGGATGGGTTTTGGGGTTGGTTTGTGTTTTTTTTCCAAGATAACATTAGAGCTGATACACTGGCTTCACATTTTCAGGTCATCCTCACTGACAGAAGAGCTGCAACAATTTGAAACCCAAAGCCAATTGTTGCTGGAGACTGCAGAATATTCATCTGCGTTCAGGCTCGAGTCTCCTGGGAATTCCCTTCCCAATATGCAGAAACCTCCAGCAGCTCCTCCCAGTGCAGGGTCAGCCTGTGCTCACAGGCCTCTGCAAACACTGGAGAATTTGCCTCTTACCATAGCCCCTGTTTCCTTGAAGTAAGGAGGTTCTCCTTCCACCATCTCGATGGCCACAATGCCGAAGGACCAAATGTCCACCTTGGGGCCATAAGGAGACCTGGTCACAACTTCTGGGGCCATCCAGTGAGCAGTGCCCACCATGGAGCTGCACTGGTCCTGCTCAGGGCTGAGCTGAGCACAGAGGCCAAAATCAGCTGAGGACAGAAACAAACACTGTCAAAGACAGCTGCAATGAGGAAACCAAGCACAAAGATTCCCCACTCCCAAGGTGAGAATGCAGTAGTGAAGTCAGCTGGAAAAGTCCTCAGGGCTGTGGCCAAGGAATGATGGAACTCGACCCTTAAATAAACCCTCAGCGTTCATGCAGTGGCTTTTACTGATTCCCTTGCAGTTTAGATTCCAACTCCCGTCCCTCTGGAAGGGCCATGCCCAGAGCAAAGCCACTCCTGACACTCTGCTCCTCTCCTGAGCTCTCTGCACGGGGCAGCCGCTCTCAGCTGGCAGCAGGGGCCGGGCAGTGCCAGCAGCAGCACTTGTGGGGCTCTGACCATCACTGGAAACAGCCTCACACTCACACCCCGGGAGCACCGTGCCTGGCCACGAACACCCACCCAGCTTGACAGAGCCAGCCATTCCCAGAAGGATGTTGGAGCTCTTCACATCTCTGTGGATCACCCGGTTGGAATGGAGGAAATCCAGGCCCTGCAGACACTGAGAGACAACAAGAAACACAAGAATAAAAATCAATTGTCACAACACATCACACAAGAAAGGACAGTTTGGAATTCTCCCAGCAGCAACTTTGCTGTGACAGGCCAGGAGACAGTCCAGGCAAATGGTTCAAGGCAAAGCTGAGAACAGCAAATCAAATCAAATCAAAGAAAGACAGAGAGAGTACCACAGCAGCAGGAAAGAGGACAAGAACAGAGTAGAAGAGTAGTGATACTGGCAGGCCACTGACTCCAGAGGCTCTTCCTTCTCCAATTCATAAAAAGAACACAGAAACAAAGCCCTGAGCATGGAGCCCCTCCTGCTCTCACAGCCTGTTTGGAAGGACCATCGTGTCCAAGCCATGGGAAGCACAAGCAGGATCCCTCACCTCCCGACTGACAGCTGCCATCTCTCCTTCAGCCATGCGTGTCTGTCTGACAACGTCCTGCAAAGTTCCTCCATCCACGTATTCCATCACCAGCCAGAGATCTTCGTCAACAAGGAAGCTGGAAGAGGAAAACAACAGCATGGAGATGAATGTGCATTGCTCAATTTCCCCATGGAAAAGCCTCGAGTGGAGTTTTGTTTCCAGGTCAATTGTCAATGAGAACACGATCAGATGGAGAGACATTCCTGCACAGACCTTGGAATCTGCACAGTCTGAAGGAGAAGGAGACACCTGTGAGAAAGGAGATGCCTTAGATGGCAAGCAAGTGAAAAACACAGTTTAGCAACAGCCCAGATCAGTGTGGAACCACAACACTTGCCCCCAGCTGGTTCAGCATCTGAACTCATCAGTTCCACCATTCCCTCCAGAACAAGGCAATGCAACTTCCAGAGTTATCCAGGCAAGGAGGCCGTACAGCACTTGGGACAAAAGTTATCAACTCTTTGGAAAACCTTACACAAAGTCCCTTCAGAAACAGGCAAGGCCATTGAAAAATGGGCAAATGAGGCATTTCTGGAAACCTGGACTTCCTGGCATCTGCAGCAATGGAAAAGAGTTGGGAAGAAGAAGCCAAGGGAAATAATTTCTGCCATGGTTTTTCAGCACTTGTCATAAGGCACAGCAAAGGGGTTCAGCTTGAAGAAAAAAACCAAACAAAAGCATGGAGGGAGTGAACTGCCAGGCTGTTGTTGAAGATATGGCCAGGTCAGGCTTTTTCAGAAGAGGCTACTGACTACGAATGAAAGATTAACACAGGGCCCTTGCACAGGATAAGACCTGAAGCACTCACCTGTCCAAAAAGATGACAATGTTGGGGTGGTTCTTGCCTTTCAGGAGCAGGATCTCATTCACAGCTCGTTCCCTGTTCTGCTCTCTGAGACTCATTTTCTTTATGGCCACCTGAAGTGACATTGCAGACCTTTAGCTGGAGGGGTCTGTGGCAGGAGACCACAGCAAGCATGGAGTGAATCTTTTTGGAGCGACAGAGCCAGGCTGTGCCAAACTGCCTTGGCATGGGACACCAGAGCTCAGCAAGTGCCATTCCCACAGCCCATTTCTCTGCTGGCTGGGGGCTGCTTACAGGACACGTGGCCAGAGACATTTGGCCTTGTAAGCTCTGCAGAAATGGTCCCTCAGCTGTCAGCCTCAAAGCTCTAACAACATTTTCTGCACCTACAGAATCTGCATCTTCTCAAATGGCCTTAGTTTATCACCACTCCGGTGATGATGATCATCATCATCATCGTTATTATTTAAACACATTTTGCAAGCAGGAGGTAATTCTGATGCTGTGAAACAGAGCAAAACAGCCCAGAACCCTTTAGCAATTCTATGGGACTTGGTCATGATTTCAAATGCCACTGCTCTGTTTGGGATTGCACAATAAAGCAGACACAGACATCCATTGTCACAGGGTGTCACTGACACCAGACCCAGTTGTGTTTCAACTGCAGCGTTGAGGAGAGAGCTTTGCTCTGGACATCCATCTTCTCATTTCTCTCCCTCTCTCTCTGTGAACAGCTGCAGTAGGACTAAAACCCCAAACTGAGCCCAAGCAGGATCTCTCCCTAATTAGGCCTAATTAGGCTTTGAAGATGAAAAGCAGGATGGAAAAACTGCTAAATAGTGTTCCTGTCCAAGGCTGGGATGAAGATAAATTGGGCCTCAGTCTCCACCTGCTGATGCATTCATGGTTTTAGATATGAAGACCAAGCCATGGTGTCCAGCTCTGACAGACACCACTGCCCTCCTTGCATTCCTCTGGGCACTTCAGAAGCACCAAGGCTGTCCCAGCTGTGTTCTGAAGGCTGACACTGCTCTGCCTTCAGAGGAGCAGCCTGTGCAGGAAAGCTCTGCTGGGCCCCCAAAGCTGCAGCCACAGCTCCCAGCAGAGGGGAAAGCCCTCGAGAGCTGCCAGACGTGCTGGACGTGGTGGCACTGACCTCTCCTCCAGTGGCCCTGTCGAGTCCTTTATAAACAGTTCCAAAAGCCCTGGAGACAAAACAGCAGAGAAGAAAGAAGCAGAGCTTTAGGCTCTGGGAGTGAAAGGCAGCCCAGACAGGAGATCTCTGCTGCCTGCAGCATTCACAAAACACCTGCGTGCATCGACCCTTCAAACAGCAGTGCAGCAGCCACCAGCCGTCTGCCATGCAAGGTGTGCAAGAGAAAACTGAGCCCAACACGAAGGAAAAGGGCTGGAGCGAATGTCCACACTGAATTCCTTTAGTTCAAAACCTGAGGTGGGAGTTGGTGTCTAAAGAAGTGGAAAAGAATGTATTTCATCCTTTTGCATTTCCTGCCTAAGACTTGCAGGATCCACAAGGGCCCTGCCATCAGGCAGGTGATGCATTTTCCCCTCGAGTGCAGCAGCTCTGTGTCTGTTACTGAATGCATGGAGTTTATTACCTGTGCTGAAAAAAGCACTTCTTAGTTCTTCTTGAGAACTGTTTTCTGAGAGTCACCAGATGGTGAGTTGCTCTTTAGGGCAATCAAATTCCAGGCACAGAAGACCTTCCAGGTCCTGCTCCTTGCTGCAGGCAGGACACTGCCAGCCTCAGAGGCCTTTGACTGTGCCTTCTGACCACAGTTATCAATTCTGATCAAAACTGAGAGACAGCAGGATCATACCCCAGTGTCGGAGGGTGTTTGGAGCTCTCCTGACTCCAGCAAAATACCTGGGCCCTGCTTGTGCAGAAGGAACTGCCATGCACTTACCCTTGGCCAATCTGCTCCAGTCCCAGGTATTTCTCAGCAGGCTCCCCCACGCTCACGATGTTCCCTGAAAGAAACCACGTGGAAGATGCTCCCTCCCAGATGGAGACCCCGCCTTGCAGCAGAGCCAGAATGCAGCCCCACTCCCTGGGGCCATGAGCCCCTTGGTGTCAGCTGGGGAAGGACAATGAATGACTCGGTGACATTCAGCTGCAGAGCAGCACTGGGTGCAGCTCATGCTGAGACACACACACAGCACCCTGCTCTGGCACACAGGAACAGAACAGACGTACTCAGCTGCATCAGGCACCGCTCCCCTGTCCCCTCTGGCTGCAGGGCTGTGCTGCTGTCAGAATGTTCAGCCCAGGATCCCACAGCGGAGGGAGGTTCAGTGTGCTCTTCCCAAGCAGAAGGAGGTTCCTCGTCCTCTTCCCAAAATGCTGCAGGTTCTCCATCCTCTTCCCAAGCAGAGGCAGGTTCTCCATCATCTTTCCAAGCCGCGAGACGTTCACCATCCACATCCCGTGCTGGGATATGTTCACCCTCCTCTTCCCGAGCCACAGGATGTCCTCTGTCCTCATCCCACACCGGGAGATGTCCGTCGCCCTCATCCCACGCCATGGGAGCTTTTCTATCCTCGTCCCATGCCAGGGGATATCCACCATCCTCCTCCCATGCCGGGAGATGTCCACTGTCCTTGTCCCACACTGCGGGAGCCTTGCTGTTGTATTCCCAAACCACGGGGTGTTCACCATCGTCCCCCAGAACAGCGGGAATCTCACTGCTGTCTTCTTCCTCTTTGGAAGCAGAGGGAGCCAGAGGAGGTGCTGATGCAGCTTTGGTGCCCTGAGGACAGACAGTAGCGTGAGGGACAGGAAGTTCGATCTCAGTTGTCACCTTATTTATCCTCAGCTACACATCCAGCTGCACGAAGCAGAAACAGAGGTCAGAGTTGTACAAACTAACAATGGGCTAAAAGTGACATTGCCACTTATTGTTGGGAATTCGGTATTTCACCATGGCTAAGGCAAATCCTCTGCCTGCAAAACCAGACCTGCAGCTCTTCTAAAACTCTTCAGCAGAAAAGGAGAAAACTGCCAGGGATCCCTTTGCTGCTGCTGCTGCTGCTGCAAAGACCCTGACAGGGACTTTCCTTCGGCCTCCCAGGATGGCACTCGGCTGCCACACACAGAGCTCACAATTTGCTGCACAATTCTGAACACCAGAGGTTTCTTCCCACTCACCGAAGGAGGAGCTGCTTGGGATCCACGCATGAGGTGCCCTGCAATGGGAGAGGGAACATGAACCAGATGCTGGTAGGAAAAAAATTGCCCGTGGTGGGAAATGCCACGGAGCAAGGTAACCCCAAGAGAACATTTTGCTTTCACAGCATCCCTCCAGGAGCCACAGTCCCTTCACAGAGCAAGCAAGAGAACAGCACAAAATCCTGGGCTGTGTCAGTTCTTGGCTGGACCAGCAAACAAAGGGAGTTCCAGGCTCCACTGCCACAGACGCCCTGCTCGAGGGAACAGAACCCCCCCAGGCCTCATTGCAAACGCCTCGCTGGCTGCAGACACCCCCTTTTTGAGCTGCAGCTGCTGGCAGGAGCTCTCCCAAACCAACGGTGTCTTCATGGCAATTTGGTTACAAAGTCAACTCAAAGGTCCAGAGGAAGAACAGAAAGCACACAGCAAGCCCAAAGCCACAGATGCTGCACCGAGAGAAAACCTCAACTTACTTGCCAAGTGGGTTAAAAAATACCCCGAATAAGCCACAGAGTAGAGAGTGCAAACTGCAGCAACCACTTGCTGGATCATTGTGGCTGCGCTGCACACGTCTGCAGGCTGCACCCCTGCAGGCACACACGGACACGGGTCAGGGCTGGGCTGGCTGCCGAGAATGCCTCGGGCAGGAGGATCCTCCGGCAGTCAGCAGGCACCCAGAGCCTCTGGGCACTGAGGCCTCTGTGTCCCACAGCAACGGGAGCACCGCTGGGATGTGGCAACGCTCCTGTGACATCACAGCAGCAGCTCACGAAAAGAACGCTTGGAAGGTTCTCTGGGTCACTGTGATAGGTTGACTTAGGAAGAAGAAACTCAGAAGAGGTTCCTCCTAAGGGAATTTTTCCTCTGGGGGTTGGGATACCTGCAACAGCCAATTAGAGAAAGTTAGTTCGCTCCGGGAACACACATTTTGAAGGAGGTAATCCAGAACTGAGTCTCTTTGTCTTTCCGGTGGCTGAGCAGGTAACATCAACCTGAGCTTCCCCCTCCCCCATGCGGGGGGGAGGCTCGGGAGGCCGCTTGGGCCCCGTTTGCCAACGAGGGGGACCCGATGGCCGGGGGGAGAAAATGTTTTGTGATAAGACCTTCACGGCTTCCTCCTCCACGGGCCTGCGGCTCTGGCGTGGGGGGGAGGCCGACTCTTGCTGCTGCCGGACGGGCCGGGCCTGCCCGGGTGGCCATGAGCAGTGTGGGGCTGCAGCCCAGCCCCAGAAAGGCTGATTGACACCTCAGCTGCCCCCCCAGCACGGCCTGAGCCTGGCCCAACTTCAGTAGTTGTGTTAAACTTTAACTCTTTAGTGCTCAGATAAGATTTGGAAAGCCTCCAGCCTTTCCTTTGAATATGAAAGGGAATAAAAAGATTTCTGAAGTCAGTGATGTAAGAGCTAAGTTTTTGAGATGGAAGGAGAATGAGAAGATGCTGAAATGGCTGAAAATCTTTTTGTGAAATTGTAGGGATGAACTGATGTACTGAATATTCCTATAAACCATGGAAAGAGACATGAAGATTGGGAGAGGGCGGGAAGGAGTGATCTGAAAAATCTTATTCTGAATTTTTTTTTCTCTCTCTTTTTGTTTGTGTAGTTAATAAATTTTCTTTTATACTCTCTCAAGTTTTAGGCCTGCCTTGCTCTTTTGCTCCTGGTTCTGTCTCACAACAGAAAAAATAAGTTTATTTAAATTGGCAACTCAAACCGAAGACAGATGGTCATGTCAGGATCACAGCTGAGTCATCGTCATGGTCATCTCATGGTCATGTGTAGCAATGAGGAACAAAGACACACAGATTTGATTGCTTGCTCCGAAGAAGATCGTTTATTGTAACCAACTGAGCCTTTTTATACTCGAAACTTAACCCAAACTTAGCCTAAACTTTACTGAAACAAGCCCGCATTGGCTGCCTGTCACTGCGGTGTCGCTGTTGGCGTGTCCCTTTACCCAGTCAGCTCTCTGATCATGTGGTGTCCACGCATCTCCCCAGCCCATCACTGCCTCACACACGAGGTGACCACCAAGCCACTCTCCGGCCATCTGAGCCGCAGCTGAGCCCTTCCCAGAGTGCCCGCACCCGCAGGGAGCGCAGGGCTGGATTTGGCCGCCACAGAGTTGGTGACCCTCGTGAGATCCTCGGTGCATTTAGTTCCTACAGGAGTGTGGGCACCGCTGGGAAATGATCTGCATGCCTTGTTAATTGGATGTTCTTCCACCGCTAGCCTGGGGCAGGATCTCTCCCGGTCCTCCTCTCAACTCCCGGGCCTCTCCTCAGCCAATCAGAGAAGGCACCAAAATAATTGAGCCAATCAGAGCGCGCGGCGCTGATGACTCCTCAGGCAGTCCCAGAGCGCCCAGAGCTCCTCACCTGGACTCCACCCGCGCCCCGCCCCCAGCGCCCCCCGCCAGGAGAATTTGGGGAGGGGGTATCGCGTTTTATCTTCTTTTTTCTTTTTCTAGAGTCGAGATTAAATGCTCTAGACACGGAATTTCGTGTTCAGACTCAGATATTTATTAATTCTTATCTATATTACAGTGAGTTCTACAACACTTCTAGGTAACAGGCTAAAAATGGACACGTATCTCTCTCTACAAGGCCTTTTAAGGACCAATGAGTCCAATTAAAAAAAGACACCATAATAGCCCAAGAACCAATCACCCGTGACCTGAAATGCGGAATTTTCTAATTACAGAAGTACCACCTTGACCCATGAAGAAAGTGAAGAAGAAAGAAACCTCCGCCCTAAAATCTCCATCTTGTTTAATATATATTACTATATTCTAAAATCACAAATTCTAAATTTTCCACTATGTGACACTGCACATTTCTATTCCAACAACACACCAGTGATCCCAGATCTATCACTCAATTCTGGAAACCTTCTTCAGAGCCTCAGGTCAAAAGCAGTGTTTTCCTGGGGGTCAGTGCCTGTCAGCACAGAAAGCCCAAACCCCTCAGTTTCCAGGGTTCCAACAGGGGAGAGGTGTCAGACCCTGCCCGGCGCTGGCCATGGGGCGTGTGGGGCAGCTGGGGCCCTACTGGTGCCACTGGGAGCCCCCCGGGCTGGGGGCGCGGAGCTCTCGGGTGAGCGGGAGGGGCGGGAAGGGAAGTGGTGGGAACGGTGGGAACAGTGGTGAGAGAAAGGGAAATGGGGAGGTGGGACCCCCAAACAGATGTTGCGGGGGGCAGGCGACTGGGGAGTGTTGGGAAAGGGGGAGGAAAAGACAAAGAAGGGTGGAAAAGAGGAACTGGGACAGCGGGAAGAAGGGTCCCATGGCGGCCGCGGGGCACTGGGGCTGAGGAGCCGGGGTTGCCCCGGAGCTCTTGGCTACTGTGGGCTGCTGGGGGGACACCCCCGGACCTGTGTCCTGCACACACAGCGCTGTTCCAGGAGATGGTTTAGTCCGAGTGTCACTTCATTCACGGCACCGACCGGCTGAGGTTCGTGGAGAGGAACATCTCCAACCGGGAGCAGTTCCTGCACTTGGGCAGCGATGTGGGGCTGCACGTGGGGACACCTCCTTTGGGGACAAGGCTGCCAGGCACTGGAACAGCGACCCGCAATGGATGGAGTACAGACGGGCTGCGGTGGACAGGCACTGCCGGCACAACTACGAGTTGTCCAGCCCGTTCCTTGTGGAGCGCAGAGGTGAGCGTGGGGCACAGCGTGTCCCCTCGGGCCCTGCCCTGGGAATGACCCTGGAGCCCCCCAAAACCTCCCTGGGAATCACCCGAGACACGTCAGCCCTTCTTGTGCCCATCCCCGGGGCCTCCTGCCCCTCACCCCAAGTGACTACAGTGGCTCTCCCAGTCCATCCCAGTCTCTCCCAGTCCATCCCAGTCTGTCCCGGCGTCCTCATGGTCCCTCCCAGTTTCACCAGAGTCCCTCCAAATTCCTCTCAGTCCACAGCCATTCCATTCCCTGTCCACTCCCAGCGTTTCCAATTCCAATCCGGGACCTCCACCGTCTCTCCCAGTGCCTTCCCAGGCACTTCCAGTCTGTTCCAAGTCCTTTTCAGTCCAATTCCAGACCGCTACCCTCTCTCTCATTATTCCAATCCACTCCACTCTCTCCAATTTTATTCCCAGTCTTTCAAAGTACCACACCAGCCCTCCTTCACATATCCCAGTTCCCCCAAGCTGATCCCAGTGTGTCCCCACTCTCTCCCAGCGCCCCCCAGTGTCCCCATCTCACTGCGGCCCTCGAGCTCCCAGCCCGGGCCCCGGCTGCCTGCCCTGCTCCCTCATGGATTTCTACCCTGCCGACATCCAGCTGAGCTGGTTCCAGGGCCAGCAGGAGCTCTCGGGACACGTGGTGGCCACTGACCTGGTCCCCAATGGGGACTGGATTTCTACCAGCTCCTGGTGCTGCTGGAAACCCCTCCTGGCACGGGGTCAGCTCCAGCTCCAGGTGGAGACGTCAGCCTGGAGCACCCCCTGAGCCGGCACTGGGGCACGGCCCGGACCCCACAGTGTGGGGGGAGTGGGAGAGGAACCGGGAGAGCTGGAAGACGGATTAGGGTGTGCTGGGAGTAACTGGGGGAGAGTTTCAGAGAGTCTACTTGAAATTGGGAGTACGGCTCAGGGGTTTAGAAGGTCTGAGAAGGAGTTTGAAGAATGCTGGGGAGGGCGGGATGGGGTGTAGGGGTCCTGGTGGGCACTGGGAGGGAGTTTGGGGGTACTGGGTGTTACTGGGAGGAATTTGAGGGAGTCTGGAGGGGATGGAAAATGATCAGGAATTGGAAAGCAGTTGGAATGAGGCTGGTTGTGATGGGAAGAGACTGGGATGGTGTAGGTGAATCCTGGTGGGACTGGGAAGGGACTGGGAGAGGGTTTGGGGGTTCTTGGGCAGTGGGGGGCAATTGGGAGGGGGCTGTGGGATCCTGAAAGGGACAGGAGGTGCTTTGGTGGGTCCTGGGGTGGCTGGGAAGAGTTTAGGAGGAGGTTTCAGGGGGCCCTGTGTGGGCTGGGGACGATTGGGAAGGTGCTTGCAGGGGCTTGGGGTGTCTGAGAGGTTTTGGGGGTCCTGACCCCTTTGGACACCCAGAGATGCCGCCGGACTCCGCCAGCAGCAAGGTGCCAATGGGGATCGAGGGTTCCGTGTTTGGCTTCGGCTTCCTGGCCCAGGGGCTCGGCTCTACCTGCGAAAGAAGGTGAGGGGGGTCCTAGGGAGTCATATGCCCCCTATCCTGGAGCGTGTGTGCTCCCCCTGGGGCCCCCACCCAGGGTCACCCACTCTTCTCTGCCCACAGAGCTCCTGAGCCAGCAGCAGTAGCCTTCCACCAGCTGGGACCCCCAGATCCATCCACCCGCTGATTTTGGAGGCACCGTGTGACCCCCCAGCACAGCTGCTCCCATTGTTCCCAGTAAAGTTTCCCAGTTCGCCCCGGTCCCGTTTATTGTGGGGCGGGACTGGGGAGGAACTGGGGGGACCCCGTGGGGGGATCGTGACTGGGCGGGGAGGGCGGGTCCAGGTGGGGAACACTGGGTGCTGCGGGTCTGCCCGGCAACCGGTGAGTCATCACAGCTGCTCTCTCTGATTGGCTGAATCTTCTTCATCGCATTCTCTGATTGGCTGAGGAGAGGCCCGGCAGTTGACAGAAGGAACAGGAGAGATCCCGCCCCGAGCACCGGCACGGGAACAACAGAGCCAGCCTGGGCACAGCGAGGGAATTTATTACCAACCAAATCACAGCAAAACAAGGAGAAGGGAAAGAAATCTCTCCAACCCCTTCCCCCCACCCAACGGGGATAACCAGTCCCACGGATCACCAGGGCTCTGCCCAACGGGGGTCACTGGGGATCATCCAACACCGATCCTCCCACGGGGGATGGAGCTGGAGCAGAGCACGAAGCTCTTCCCACACTCAGGCACTCACAGGGCTTCCCTTAGTGGTGCCTCCGTTGGTGTCGGGTCAAGTGAGAGCTCTGTGAGAAGCTCTTCCCACACTCAGGACACTCGTAGGGCCTCTCCCCAGTGTGGATGCGCCGGTGGACAGTGAGGGTGTCGTTGCGGTTGAATCTCTTCCCGCAGTCAGGGCAGCGGAAGGGCCTCTCCTCTGTGTGAATCCGCTCATGTAGGAGGAGACTGGAGCTGGTCTGAAACCTCTTCCCACACTCAGGACACTTGTAGGGCCTCTCCCCAGTGTGGATGCGCTGGTGGCTTCTCAGGGCAGTGCTCCACGCAAAACTCTTCCCACATTCCAAGCAGGTGTAGGGCCGTTCCCCTGTGTGGATCACCTGGTGCTGCATCAGATAAGAAATAGTCCTGAAGCTCTTCCTGCATTTCCCACACTCGTAGGGCTTCTCCCCAGTGTGGATCATCTGGTGTTGGATCAGCTTGGAGCTGTAGCTGAAACCCTTCCCACATTCCAAGCACTTGTGGGGCTTCTCCCCTCCATGAGGCTTCTCCACCAGCTCTGAGCTCTGCCTGGATCTCCGGCCGCCTTCCCGGCTCAGGGAGGGTCTTTCCTCCTCGCAGATCCCTGGGCTGGGTTTGCAGCCCCTCTTCCTGTGGGATCTCTGGGGTATTTCCTCCTCCTCCATCCACCGACACCTTTGGAATGACAAATCCTGGTTTGGGGGAAAACACAAGAGAGCACCTTGGGCTGGGGGTTTCTCCTTCCAAAGTGCAATTCAGGAAGTCATTGGGCATCTTGCGTCTCTAAGAACCTCCAAAACACAACGATTCAGCACAAAAATTATCCAAACATCAAGACATAGATCAAAAACTCCCCAAAAAGCAAGTTTCAGCCCAAATCCCTTCCAAAATATAAAGATTCAGCCGCTGCAAAAAACCAAAGCACCAACATTTAGCCCAATAAAGCTCACAAACACCAAGATTCACCCCTGTGGAAATCATGGATGGTCCTCTTCAGTCACCTGCTGCATGTGGGGGGAGCAACGCTCCTGGGGCTGGGGCAGAGGCTGCAGATACAGGGAGGAGTGGAACATTGTGCTGCTTCCCATTTCTGACCCTCTTGCGGTGTCCCTACTCTTCCTCACACTCCTCATCCTCCATTACTCTTCTTTCTCCTGCACAATCCCACCTGCTCCTCCCACGTGCATCCTTTGACCATTTTGTTCTTCAACCCTGCTTCTCCTTCCCTTCTCCTGCTGCCCCCAGGCCCAGCACCCACTGCCGGCTCCCTCTTCCCCCCAAACCCACAGCATCCCAGCGCAGGGGCAGCGATGGAGCTGGGGCAGCTCGGGCTGGGGCAGCGCTGGGCTCTCGGCCGCTCCCGCCCGCACTCGCTCCCCACTGCAGCCGCTGCCGCCACCACAGCGCGGGGGGGCCCGGCCTTGGCGCTCCCCGCTCCCACCTCCCCAAATTCCCCTGCCGGGGGGCGCTGGGACCCGGAGACAGACGAGTGACAGATCAGGGGGGCTGGGAAGAGTCGGCAGCCAGACAGCACTGAAAATCTCAGCAGGGACTACAGTGGGATCTTCGGGGACTAAACATGGCAGGGCACCCATGGAGGGTAAAAAGGGAAAGCCACGAAGGGATCCCAGCAAAAGAGATGATGATCCCAAAATATCTCTGAAGGGTCCCTTGGGAGCATGTTGAGGTAGTTTGTACATTATTCCAGAGGTAATCAAGGATATGGACACCCAGAGGGGCAATAAGGGAAGTCCAGAAGAGATTTAGACAGCAAGAGATGGATGGTGTTGGTGTGCTGGGAAGGGATTGGGTGAAGGGGAGTGTGCAGGAATATGGTTCAGGAAAGAAGCAGAAGGAGGAATCTCTGTGGGAAGAAAAAGGGTGATGGAAAAGATGAGGAAGAGAAAAATTCTGAGGATGTTTTCCAGCAGGATTTGATCCTCAGAAGTTGCCAGCTGCTGCAGATCGTTTGTATCCCCGGTTGCCAGGACAGGCACACAAGGAGGTGAGGATTGCAGGGGGTTTCTCTGTGCTGGGCAGCGGCAGGAGCGGGCGCAGAGGGGCGGCACCGGGAGCACGGGCTGGGGGCCTGTGGGGAGCTGCGGGGCCGGGCCGGGGCTGTGGGGCAGCCGGGGCTCAGCGCCGGGCGCTGCCTGAGCCCAGCACCCCCCGGCAATTGCAGGCCCGGCAGTGGCCCCCGGCCCCCAGGAGGCTGCGGGACGCCCCGGCCGCTGCCCGGCCCCGTGGAGCTGCCGGCCCTGCCCGCCGGGGGGGCCGCGTTTGGACACTGCGGCAGGACAGGCACCGGCTCTGGGATACGGGCTGGCCACGGCAGCCACAGCACAAGGAGCAGCACGAAGGAACAGCTGCGAAATGGGCATTGGACGGGCAAGCATCCAGATTAGCTTTTAAGGACTTTCTCTGGGTCACTGCAGAAAGGAATGATTTAGCAGAAAGCTCAGCAGCTGTCAGAGGATGAGCACCCCCAGGCACTGAGGGGGCTGCAGGAGGGGCAGAAGAAGCCCCTGGAGCACTTGGTCACAAAGGCACAGCAGGGAATGCAAGAAGGGATGAGGAAAAGGCCAAGGTGAAGGCAAAGGCCATGGCAGAGTTTCTACAGCCCCTGAGGGATGAACCCCAGGGCCCAAGGGGGCCCCAGCACCCACGGGCTCTCACATCCTTACACCATCCTGAACCAGGTGCCCTCCTCACACTGCCACCATTCAGTCCTTGATGGCAAAGATGCTTTCTGGGGATGCCCAATTACACAGGATGGTAAACTGGATTTTGCCTTTGAGTGGGAACAAGAGGTAGAAGGGAAAATGGGAAAGACATGGACGGTCCTTCTGCAGGGATGCACGGAAGCACCAGCCTTATTGGGGCAAGCCTTGCAGAAAATATCACAAGAATTTACCCAGGGATTGCGTTAATGCAGGATGTGGATGACTTGCTGCAATCAGGAGGACAAGAAGTGGCAGAAGAAGCCTCTGTGAAATGGCTGAATGTTCAGGCTAAAAATAATTTTTGAGTATTTGAAATAAAAGAGGAAATGATGGAGAATAGTGTTAAATATTCAGGATGTATTTTGAATGAAGGTTGGTGGTGTATTGACCCAGAGAGGATCTGGGGAATCTCAGAAGTAATCCAGGACTGAAAAGGACGTGCAAGAATTGTGAGCATTAATAGGAAATTGCAGGACCTGGATTGAGGATTCCCGGTTCTAGCCAGAATATTGTATGACTTTTTAAACCCCAATAGCTTCAATGTTGTGGTATGGACAAGAGAAAAGAAACAAAAGCTGAGAAAATGAAAAATAACAAAACAACTGGTGACCTAGCTATGGCACTTCAAGTCTCAGAAAAGAAATTTGAATTGTATGTGTGTTTTAAGTACGTATTATATTACATTACTGGCTTTTTGTAAATATTAAAATGAATATTCTATGTTGAAAAACTTTGCTGCGTGAATATAGTTTTAGTTCTGTGATTAACAGAACTTATAAGTAGTAGTGATAAATATAATTCTTTGGACTATAATGTTTTGATGTAAAAAGCTTTTGTTCATGTAAATAACTCAGAGAATCCTAAAAAAGATAATCAGAAAATTATTCACAGTCCTGGATTATGGAACACCAGAGAAGGAAAAAGAATTATTTACAGGTCAAGGAGAATGATTCTGAATAATGCATGAAGGTCTACGAATATGCAACATGTTGCTGCATTTAGGAAGTGTTTTCTGAATCAGTGTGTGCCCTTGGCTGAAGGCCAAGCATCCGGCCATTATAACCTTTGGCCAGAGCCAGGGCAGATATTCAATTCTCTCCCGTGGAATTGATCTTTGCAATTCCTTACCCTGGTAATTCTCCACCTAGTGCAGGCTGGAGATAAGGGATGTATATTTCATGCAGTCTGTGGCCAGAATCCTGTCTCTTGTGAAATCTCTGCCACAGGAAGCTGGGCTGGCACAGAGCCTGCCTTGGCACTTTGCTGTTCACAGCATCCACCCAGGACTCTGCCTCTCAATTACACTCACACACTGGGCTGCCTGCGATTCCATTGCTGGAAAGTATACCAAATTTAATTTTTTTTACATTTCATTTTACTAGTCAAGCTTGCTTTATATTTGTCCCAGGAAAGAGATTTTAAAAGCTTTTTTAAAAAGGAATTTTAGACCACTCAACAGAAATAACCACTGCAACAACCTGGGAATAGCCCAAAAGATACCCACAAAGAGAACGACATTCAACACAACATCAAGGAAACGTCAGCAAACATCAAGGAACACCCACCCCAGACACTGCCCCTGGCCCAGATGGAGACACCTGGTCTGGAAAAGGCTGAGAAGGAAATCCAGGAATGTGGATCTAATTAACATCAGAAGAGGATAAATCCGTGTGCAATAGGAAACCAAACACTAAGAACTACACAACTTGGAAGCAATGAACACTAAACCAATGGATTTCAATGGGTTCAGACAGTAAAAAGTTTAGGGAAAATCCCGTAAAATTCACATCTCATGGAATGATTTTCTCTGCACACCCGGGCTATGTGTGGATGAAATTATTTCTGTTGCTCATCCTGACCAGGATCAAGTAATGCCTTGACTCTCTAACATTAACATATTGTTGGAGAGTTTTTGTTTTTCCTGCAGTTTCAGTGACAAGATTACACCATTAGAAAAATTTTTCATAGTAATCCTACTTTTATATTCTGAGTTGGGTTTGGACCAGGGGTGTGAGAATCAATTTTTACTTTTAGGAGAAGAAATAGAAAAATCTAGATTGCATTGGAATTTCTTTGTGTGTATTTGTGGGTGGCTCTTAATGATGGCAGAATTTCAGAAAGAGTTTTTCGATGCTCACCTTTATGGTGCATTTTGCAAAACTAGAAGAGTATTAATGGTGAGGCTTCAACACATAAACAGTTTGTACAAAATTGTTTAAAAAAAAAGAGAAAAGAAAAAAAAACAGATTGTGGGGGTGCACATGTGGATCACCTAATGGCTGCTCTGGAATAGAAGCACTGGATCCAGGCACAGCCACGAGAGGAGCTTTAGAAATGCAAATTAACACTGCTAGGGCAATGTGTGCACAATGAACCAGGATCTTCATGCCTGGGGGAGGAATTTCGGTGACAGCCTCTGTCTCTCACCCCAAGCTCTGCCTGCTTGCACAGATGGAATTTGCACAGCTAAAGGCAGAGCCCATAGTGAGGATATCTGACTGCAACAGAAATTGGTTAAGCTGCAAAGGGAATCAGCAAACGGAGAATGTTGGGAAAGCTTTACTAAAAAATGTGGGGGGGAATCATCCCTCTCCCTGCTCCAACCTGTGCTGTCACTGTCCAGGTTATATAGGGTGTATTGGGGCACTGGGGTGGTTTTGGGGCCACAAGTTCAGGGAAATGAGTTGGAAATCCAAGTATGTGGTGATTTAATTCGAGAAAAGTGGTCAATTGATGCAGCCCTGGATGGAGGGAGCACCCAAAAACGCAAAAAAGATGAACAGACACCAGAGCCAATCCACTGAAATAAGGAAGGAGACATTTCCCATGGGATAGGATCAGATTATCTATTAACAGAAGGAGGAGGAGTTTACGCAAAATTAAATGACTCAAACTGTTGTTCGCAAATAGATGATAACTGAAAAGTGGTGAAAGAGATAACAAACGAAATAAGAAAATAGCTCGTATTCCAGAGAAAGGATGGGAATGGGACACGTTTTCGGGGTTCCCTGGCAGACCATGGCTTAAACGAATGCTGCTCCTCCTCTGACGTGCTGCAGCAACTCTCAGCTTTTTACCATGCACGACACCTTGCTCCAAAGAGGACGCAGGAAAAGAGATTGAGTCAATGGAAATTAAAAGTTTGTTTTAGCGCTATTCTTGAGAAAATGAGAAAAGGAGGGATTGAAAGCAGTAAGATTAATATCGTAGTAGGAGTGCATATTAACGAGGACATGCAGTAGGTGGATCGGGAAGTCTGAACCTTCCAAGTACCTCAGCCAGAGGGGACGGAGATGGGGGCGGGAAAATGAGGATAAAAAGGAGGCGACGCTTTAGAGACCGCATGGCAAATGCCGCATGGCCTCTCTCTTTGTTCATCAATAAAGTCACTTCTGAAGGACTCCTCTGTCTCCTGCGGGCACAAAAACCTCTGGCCACGGGAATTTTCCCGCACAGCCCCAGGCACAGGGCAGACACCTCTGTGCCACCCACAAGAACCGGGACGAGCCAGCGCTGCTCCGGCACCGGCTCCTGCCGAGGCCCCAGCGGGAAGGAGACCGCGGGCAGCCGCTCCCGCAGCGCCCTCAGCCCAGCGCCAACACGGGCCCGCACCGGCACAACCAACCCGCCAGAGCCCCCTGCCGCCCCCTCGGCCCGCAGCGAGCCCCGAGCCCCCGCACAACCGAGCGCGGCTCCCACCTGCGCTGGGGCCGCCTCCGAGCTCCGCCGCCGCCTCCCCGGGCTCCGGCCGCTGCCGCCGCTGCCGGGCCCGCACAGACGCTGCCACAATGGCGCCTTTGCTGCTCTGCCCAATCAGCGCGCGACAACCAGGAGTGACATTGGCACAATCAGCCAATGGCAGCGAGGGGCGGGCTCTGCACACGGCCCAGCCTCGGCCCGCGCTCTCACTGCCCCCCGGGCTGTGGGAGGGCAAAGGCGGAGATGAGGAACAGCCCTGGAACGGGCCCGGGCCTGAGCCGCCATTGGCCTGGGAACACAAACAAAGTTCTCCGCAGCTCCCGGCACGCCTTTCCCAGCCCCGCGTGTTCGCTGCCTCCGGCTCAGCTCGCAGCCCTGGAGCTGCACTGCCGCTACCCCTAATTAGGAGCGTCTGTGCTTGGCTTTAATTTCCCCCAAAAAGGGAAAACTGCCCCAAACCCCTGTGGATGAGTGGGAGAGGGGAGAGATTTCAGGCAGAAAACTCCAAAAACTCAGAGCAGGATAATGAGAAGTAAATGAAGACCCTTCAAACCAGCTTTCCACTCGCCTCCCTCCTTCCAGCTTCACCTCCTACCCCGGCAGCGCAGGGTTGGAGAAACGACGCTCACTTTGTAAAATTTTAAAGGTTTATTAAATCTTAGCAAAAAAAAATACACCAAAAGACTTGAATAAAGAGAAAAATCGGCGCTGGGAGCACAGGACTAAAGCAGCAGAACCGGGTGTGATTTGGGGGCCCAGAGGGGTCCCCGGGCCGCCCCCGCCCCCCTCGATCTCGGCCAACGGGTGCGAGCGGCGCGGCCCCGCTGCTGAGCACTGACCCCGTCCCGGGGGCCGCCGGGACCCCCCCGGAAAAAACCCGCACCTGCACCCCCCCTTCAGTCCCTCCGACCTTCCCATCCCTAAGGGGAAAAGGGAGAAAGGGGAGGACCTGGGGCGGGATCACCCGGAGACCCCCCGGGGTGAGGAGCAGGAGGGGAGGGGGGGTTTGGCTCGTGCTGAGTGGGGGGTCCCGCGCGAGGATTTCGGGGAGTTCGCTCGAGGAATTTTGGGGGTCCTCGTGCGACGGATCCTCGTGCAAAGGGCTCCTCTCGTGCCACCGTCTCCTCGTGTCACCCAGACCAGTTTGGGCAGCTCTTTGTGTCACCCAGAGGAATTTGGGGCTCTTCGTGTCACTGAGAGCCCCGCGAGAGTCACACCGAGAGCCCTGTGTCACCAGGTGCCCCCAGCTTCTTGTGCCACCCGGATCCCCTGAGTGTCACCAGCCCCATGCCAGGGTCCCCAGTGTGACCGGGGTCTCTCTCTGTGTCACACACCAGGAACCAACCCCCCCTCCGAGCACCAGCACCCCCGAATTTAACCGTCCTCGTGCACCGGGACCCCCTCAGGACCCTCGAGTTTCCTCTCTCCCCTCCTCGTGCACCGGCATCACCGGACCGCCCCCCCTTTCCCGAGGAATCGCCGGAGACCCCCTCCATCAATCACCGGGCACCGGGACCACCAGAGGACCTCCCCCATCAATCAGCACCGTCACCGTGCACCGGGACTCCCCCCCCAATCGAGCAGTGACACCCCCTCATCGTGCACCGGGACCGCCGGACCCCCCCTCAAACATCGCCAGCCTCGGGCACCGAGATCACCGGAGACCCCTCCATGAGTCACCGGGACCCCCCCGTCATGCACCAGGACCACCGGAGACCTCCCCAGGAATCACCGGACAGCCCCTCACGAATCACCGGGCACCGGGACGCCCCCTCGGGCACCGGGACTGGACCCCCCCCCTCGTGTACCGACCACCCTCCGGTGCACAGGGCCCGGACCCCCCTTTGTGCCCCCCCTGCCCATCCCGGGGATTCCGCCCCTCCCCTCCCCTTTGACTTTCCCCGGGAACAGGAGCGGGAATGGGGGGGGGGGGGGGCGTGCGCTGGGGGGGCACCGGGGTGTCCCCAGCACCGGGGGGAGTCCCTTGGGGCTCGCTCCTTTCCCCCCCCTCCTCCGGTTATCACCAGGGCCCCTCCCAATTTACCGGGGCTCCCCCTATTCACTGCGCCCCCGTTCACCGACCCCCCCAAAGCGCTGGGACCCCCCCTCACTCACAGCCCCTCCCCCATCCATGGGACCCCCCCACTCACCGCTCCCCCCCGTCACCAGGACCCCAAAATCCATGGGACTCCCCCCACACTCATCAAGACCCCCCCCAAATCCATGGGACCCCTCCCTCCCCCCCACTCCCCACCCCCTTCTCAGCACTCCCCGGGCCCTCCCCATTGATCGAACGCCCCCATGGCCCCCCCAGCCCCTCGCCCTCGCATTGGGCCCCCCCGGGGCCGAGGCAGAGCCCTCCCTGAGGGACACCCCTCATCCCCGGCCTGCAGCCGCCCATGGAGCCGCTGACCACAACTCCCTGCCTGCGTCCATCCGGCCAATTCCTCTGGCCCCGCACAGCCCAGCCTGCAAAGCCAGGCCTGGCACTGTGGGGCTCGGGGGGTCTGTCCTGGGCCACTGGGCCTCACAGGCTTCTGGGCACAGCAGCGGTGTCACACACTGAAATGTTATGGGCAATGGCTTAAATGCTGCCAGGAAGGAGATTTGCACATTATGGCGAAACTGAATAAAGAGGCTGAGACCAGCCCAGCCCAGCCCTCCTTCACCTGACTGCAGCTTTGGCCTGGGACTTGAGCGGCCTAACAGCACCTGAGGTACCATCAAGGTGACACCATTGATCAATTGCCTCTGGTCTAGGGACAAGGACACGAGACTGAGGCAGGAGAATGTATCCAAAGAAAGCCAAAGCCAGCAGCTGTCCTGAAAATCAGCTTGGGCCAGGCTGGGGCTGGGGGAGGCCGTAGCCCACAGGCTCATCTGCTGAGGCCACGTTTGCACACACTGCCCACAGCCAGCCAGGGAGGACGAGAGTTCTGGGGCTGTGGGGGAACCTCTGCTCACAGGCACTCAACACCCATCCTCCCTCACACAAACTGGCTCCGCTGGAAAATGCCCAGCCCGGGAAGGCCACATCCACGGCACATTGCCGTGAGGGGCAGCTGAGGAGGTGCCAGAATCCATCCAAGAGCCCCAAAGCGCTGCCCAGACTCACTGCTGAGGCCTTGCAGCAGAGCACTGCTCCTGATGCAAAGGGATGCAGCAGAGCCAGAGGCTGCTGCCAGAGCCTGTGTCAGACTTGTCCCTGCCAGGGGAGGAACCTGGGCCTTCCCACCTGCCCCAAGTGTGTATGGACCCCCTGAACTCCGTGTTTGTGGGGGACCCTGAGCACCAAGAAGATAGAGATGTAGAGCATCCACAGGAAGCCACTGGGATCCACAGACTGGAGAGGTTTTCTACTTAATCTGGCTCTGTCACTTTCTTTCTCTCCCCCCACCTCTATTCCATTTCTATTATTCTCTCTTTGTCATTGTCTTCGTTTTGAGTTGCCAATTTAAATAAACTTATTTTTCCTGTTGTGAGACAGAACCAGCAGCAAAAGAGCAAGGCAGGCCTAAAACTTGAGAGAGTATAAAAGAAAATTTATTAACTACATAAACAAAGAGAAAGGAAAAAAAATTCAGAATAAGATTTTTTCAGATCACTCCTTCCCACCCTCTCCTAATCTTCATAACAACAAAGCAAACATACAGCAAATACTTTGGTCAGTGCCCAATTTAGTCTTTCTCTGTTCACTTCTGGAGAGAGAAGCCTCTTTTTATTGAAGTTGTAGGGATTTTTCCCAGAGGAAGGAAAAAGACAGTTCTCTTGTGGTTTTATCTTTCACGATTTGCATCCGCCCGAGAACCTGCAACCGTGACGCTCCTCCCAACTCTACAGCCGTCCCAAAGCTGTAGATGTGGGCCATGTTTGTCTCATGGGGTATTACTTTTAAGAATGAAATGTTCGACAGCAAAGATTCTCTCTGTCTCCTTTCTCTCTGCTCAGGCTTTATCTTCAGAAAACCGAAATCCCCTTCTTTTCTCAGGGAAGAAATTCTCAACACCGGTGCTCTTTGGTCAAATCATCTATTAAATGGAACATTTCCATCCCCCCATGTCTCTTTCCATGGTTTATAGGAATATTCAGTACATCAGTTCATCCCTACAATTTTACAAAAATATTTTCAGACATTTCAGCATCTTCTCATTCTCCTTCCATCTCAAAAACTTATCTCTTACATCACTGACTTCAGAAATCTTTTTATTCCCTTTCATATTCAAAGGAAAGGCTGAAGGCTTTGCAAACCTTATCTGAGCACTAAAGAGTTAAAGTTTAACACAACTACTAAAGTTGGGCCAGGCTCAGGCCGTGCTGGGGGGGCAGCTGAGGTGTCAATCAGCCTTTCTGGGGCTGGGCTGCAGCCCCACACTGCTCATGGCCACCCGGGCAGGCCCGGCCCGTCCGGCAGCAGCAAGAGTCGGCCTCCCCCCCACGCCAGAGCCGCAGGCCCGTGGAGGAGGAAGCCGTGAAGGTCTTATCACAAAACATTTTCTCCCCCCAGGCCATCGGGTCCCCCTCGTTGGCAAACGGGGCCCAAGCGGCCTCCCGAGCCTCCCCCCCGCATGGGGGAAGGGGGAAGCTCGGGTTGGTGTTACCTGCTCAGCCACCGGAAAGACAAAGAGACTCAGTTCTGGATTACCTCCTTCAAAATGTGTGTTCCCGGAGCGAACTAACTTTCTCTAATTGGCTGTTGCAGGTATCCCAACCCCCACAGAAAAAATTCCCTTAGGAAGAACCTCTTCTGAGTTTCTTCTTCCTAAGTCAACCTATCACAGTGACACAGAGAACCTTCCAAGCGTTCTTTTCGTGAGCTGCTGCTGTGATGTCACAGGAGCGTTGCCACATCCCAGCGGTGCTCCCGTTGCTGTGGGACACAGAGGCCTCAGTGCCCAGAGGCTCTGGGTGCCTGCTGACTGCCGGAGGATCCTCCTGCCCGAGGCATTCTCGGCAGCCAGCCCAGCCCTGACCCGTGTCCGTGTGTGCCTGCAGGGGTGCAGCCTGCAGACGTGTGCAGCGCAGCCACAATGATCCAGCAAGTGGTTGCTGCAGTTTGCACTCTGTACTCTGTGGCTTATTCGGGGTATTTTTTAACCCACTTGGCAAGTAAGTTGAGGTTTTCTCTCGGTGCAGCATCTGTGGCTTTGGGCTTGCTGTGTGCTTTCTGTTCTTCCTCTGGACCTTTGAGTTGACTTTGTAACCAAATTGCCATGAAGACACCGTTGGTTTGGGAGAGCTCCTGCCAGCAGCTGCAGCTCAAAAAGGGGGTGTCTGCAGCCAGCGAGGCGTTTGCAATGAGGCCTGGGGGGGTTCTGTTCCCTCGAGCAGGGCGTCTGTGGCAGTGGAGCCTGGAACTCCCTTTGTTTGCTGGTCCAGCCAAGAACTGACACAGCCCAGGATTTTGTGCTGTTCTCTTGCTTGCTCTGTGAAGGGACTGTGGCTCCTGGAGGGATGCTGTGAAAGCAAAATGTTCTCTTGGGGTTACCTTGCTCCGTGGCATTTCCCACCACGGGCAATTTTTTTCCTACCAGCATCTGGTTCATGTTCCCTCTCCCATTGCAGGGCACCTCATGCGTGGATCCCAAGCAGCTCCTCCTTCGGTGAGTGGGAAGAAACCTCTGGTGTTCAGAATTGTGCAGCAAATTGTGAGCTCTGTGTGTGGCAGCCGAGTGCCATCCTGGGAGGCCGAAGGAAAGTCCCTGTCAGGGTCTTTGCAGCAGCAGCAGCAGCAGCAAAGGGATCCCTGGCAGTTTTCTCCTTTTCTGCTGAAGAGTTTTAGAAGAGCTGCAGGTCTGGTTTTGCAGGCAGAGGATTTGCCTTAGCCATGGTGAAATACCGAATTCCCAACAATAAGTGGCAATGTCACTTTTAGCCCATTGTTAGTTTGTACAACTCTGACCTCTGTTTCTGCTTCGTGCAGCTGGATGTGTAGCTGAGGATAAATAAGGTGACAACTGAGATCGAACTTCCTGTCCCTCACGCTACTGTCTGTCCTCAGGGCACCAAAGCTGCATCAGCACCTCCTCTGGCTCCCTCTGCTTCCAAAGAGGAAGAAGACAGCAGTGAGATTCCCGCTGTTCTGGGGGACGATGGTGAACACCCCGTGGTTTGGGAATACAACAGCAAGGCTCCCGCAGTGTGGGACAAGGACAGTGGACATCTCCCGGCATGGGAGGAGGATGGTGGATATCCCCTGGCATGGGACGAGGATAGAAAAGCTCCCATGGCGTGGGATGAGGGCGACGGACATCTCCCGGTGTGGGATGAGGACAGAGGACATCCTGTGGCTCGGGAAGAGGAGGGTGAACATATCCCAGCACGGGATGTGGATGGTGAACGTCTCGCGGCTTGGAAAGATGATGGAGAACCTGCCTCTGCTTGGGAAGAGGATGGAGAACCTGCAGCATTTTGGGAAGAGGACGAGGAACCTCCTTCTGCTTGGGAAGAGCACACTGAACCTCCCTCCGCTGTGGGATCCTGGGCTGAACATTCTGACAGCAGCACAGCCCTGCAGCCAGAGGGGACAGGGGAGCGGTGCCTGATGCAGCTGAGTACGTCTGTTCTGTTCCTGTGTGCCAGAGCAGGGTGCTGTGTGTGTGTCTCAGCATGAGCTGCACCCAGTGCTGCTCTGCAGCTGAATGTCACCGAGTCATTCATTGTCCTTCCCCAGCTGACACCAAGGGGCTCATGGCCCCAGGGAGTGGGGCTGCATTCTGGCTCTGCTGCAAGGCGGGGTCTCCATCTGGGAGGGAGCATCTTCCACGTGGTTTCTTTCAGGGAACATCGTGAGCGTGGGGGAGCCTGCTGAGAAATACCTGGGACTGGAGCAGATTGGCCAAGGGTAAGTGCATGGCAGTTCCTTCTGCACAAGCAGGGCCCAGGTATTTTGCTGGAGTCAGGAGAGCTCCAAACACCCTCCGACACTGGGGTATGATCCTGCTGTCTCTCAGTTTTGATCAGAATTGATAACTGTGGTCAGAAGGCACAGTCAAAGGCCTCTGAGGCTGGCAGTGTCCTGCCTGCAGCAAGGAGCAGGACCTGGAAGGTCTTCTGTGCCTGGAATTTGATTGCCCTAAAGAGCAACTCACCATCTGGTGACTCTCAGAAAACAGTTCTCAAGAAGAACTAAGAAGTGCTTTTTTCAGCACAGGTAATAAACTCCATGCATTCAGTAACAGACACAGAGCTGCTGCACTCGAGGGGAAAATGCATCACCTGCCTGATGGCAGGGCCCTTGTGGATCCTGCAAGTCTTAGGCAGGAAATGCAAAAGGATGAAATACATTCTTTTCCACTTCTTTAGACACCAACTCCCACCTCAGGTTTTGAACTAAAAGAATTCAGTGTGGACATTCGCTCCAGCCCTTTTCCTTCGTGTTGGGCTCAGTTTTCTCTTGCACACCTTGCATGGCAGACGGCTGGTGGCTGCTGCACTGCTGTTTGAAGGGTCGATGCACGCAGGTGTTTTGTGAATGCTGCAGGCAGCAGAGATCTCCTGTCTGGGCTGCCTTTCACTGCCAGAGCCTAAAGCTCTGCTTCTTTCTTCTCTGCTGTTTTGTCTCCAGGGCTTTTGGAACTGTTTATAAAGGACTCGACAGGGCCACTGGAGGAGAGGTCAGTGCCACCACGTCCAGCACGTCTGGCAGCTCTCGAGGGCTTTCCCCTCTGCTGGGAGCTGTGGCTGCAGCTTTGGGGGCCCAGCAGAGCTTTCCTGCACAGGCTGCTCCTCTGAAGGCAGAGCAGTGTCAGCCTTCAGAACACAGCTGGGACAGACTTGGTGCTTCTGAAGTGCCCAGAGGAATGCAAGGAGGGCAGTGGTGTCTGTCAGAGCTGGACACCATGGCTTGGTCTTCATATCTAAAACCATGAATGCATCAGCAGGTGGAGACTGAGGCCCAATTTATCTTCATCCCAGCCTTGGACAGGAACACTATTTAGCAGTTTTTCCATCCTGCTTTTCATCTTCAAAGGCCTAATTAGGCCTAATTAGGGAGAGATCCTGCTTGGGCTCAGTTTGGGGTTTTAGTCCTACTGCAGCTGTTCACAGAGAGAGAGGGAGAGAAATGAGAAGATGGATGTCCAGAGCAAAGCTCTCTCCTAAACGCTGCAGTTGAAACACAACTGGGTCTGGTGTCAGTGACACCCTGTGACAATGGATGTCTGTGTTGGCTTTGTTGTGCAATCCCAAACAGAGCAGTGGCATTTGAAATCATGACCAAGTCCCATAGAATTGCTAAAGGGTTCTGGGCTGTTTTGCTCTGTTTCACAGCATCAGAATTACCTCCTGCTTGCAAAATGTGTTTAAATAATAACGATGATGATGATGATCATCATCACCGGAGTGGTGATAAACTAAGGCCATTTGAGAAGATGCAGATTCTGTAGGTGCAGAAAATGTTGTTAGAGCTTTGAGGCTGACAGCTGAGGGACCATTTCTGCAGAGCTTACAAGGCCAAATGTCTCTGGCCACGTGTCCTGTAAGCAGCCCCCAGCCAGCAGAGAAATGGGCTGTGGGAATGGCACTTGCTGAGCTCTGGTGTCCCATGCCAAGGCAGTTTGGCACAGCCTGGCTCTGTCGCTCCAAAAAGATTCACTCCATGCTTGCTGTGGTCTCCTGCCACAGACCCCTCCAGCTAAAGGTCTGCAATGTTACTTCAGGTGGCCATAAAGAAAATGAGTCTCAGAGAGCAGAACAGGGAACGAGCTGTGAATGAGATCCTGCTCCTGAAAGGCAAGAACCACCCCAACATTGTCATCTTTTTGGACAGGTGAGTGCTTCAGGTCTTATCCTGTGCAAGGGCCCTGTGTTAATCTTTCATTCGTAGTCAGTAGCCTCTTCTGAAAAAGCCTGACCTGGCCATATCTTCAACAACAGCCTGGCAGTTCACTCCCTCCATGCTTTTGTTTGGTTTTTTTCTTCAAGCTGAACCCCTTTGCTGTGCCTTATGACAAGTGCTGAAAAACCATGGCAGAAATTATTTCCCTTGGCTTCTTCTTCCCAACTCTTTTCCATTGCTGCAGATGCCAGGAAGTCCAGGTTTCCAGAAATGCCTCATTTGCCCATTTTTCAATGGCCTTGCCTGTTTCTGAAGGGACTTTGTGTAAGGTTTTCCAAAGAGTTGATAACTTTTGTCCCAAGTGCTGTACGGCCTCCTTGCCTGGATAACTCTGGAAGTTGCATTGCCTTGTTCTGGAGGGAATGGTGGAACTGATGAGTTCAGATGCTGAACCAGCTGGGGGCAAGTGTTGTGGTTCCACACTGATCTGGGCTGTTGCTAAACTGTGTTTTTCACTTGCTTGCCATCTAAGGCATCTCCTTTCTCACAGGTGTCTCCTTCTCCTTCAGACTGTGCAGATTCCAAGGTCTGTGCAGGAATGTCTCTCCATCTGATCGTGTTCTCATTGACAAGTGACCTGGAAACAAAACTCCACTCGAGGCTTTTCCATGGGGGAATTGAGCAGTGCACATTCATCTCCATGCTGTTGTTTTCCTCTTCCAGCTTCCTTGTTGACAAAGATCTCTGGCTGGTGATGGAATACATGGATGGAGGAACTTTGCAGGACGTTGTCAGACAGACACGCATGGCTGAAGGAGAGATGGCAGCTGTCAGTCGGGAGGTGAGGGATCCTGCTTGTGCTTCCCATGGCTTGGACACGATGGTCCTTCCAAACAGGCTGGGAGAGCAGGAGGGGCTCCATGCTCAGGGCTTTGTTTCTGTGTTCTTTTTATGAATTGGAGAAGGAAGAGCCTCTGGAGTCAGTGGCCTGCCAGTATCACTACACTTCTACTCTGTTCTTGTCCTCTTTCCTGCTGCTGTGGTACTCTCTCTGTCTTTCTTTGATTTGATTTGATTTGATTTGATTTGATTTGATTTGATTTGATTTGCTGTTCTCAGCTTTGCCTTGAACCATTTGCCTGGACTGTCTCCTGGCCTGTCACAGCAAAGTTGCTGCTGGGAGAATTCCAAACTGTCCTTTCTTGTGTGATGTGTTGTGACAATTGATTTTTATTCTTGTGTTTCTTGTTGTCTCTCAGTGTCTGCAGGGCCTGGATTTCCTCCATTCCAACCGGGTGATCCAAAGAGATCTGAAGAGCTCCAACATCCTTCTGGGAATGGCTGGCTCTGTCAAGCTGGGTGGGTGTTCGTGGCCAGGCACGGTGCTCCCGGGGTGTGAGTGTGAGCTGTTTCCAGGGATGGTCAGAGCCCCACAAGTGCTGCTGCTGGCACTGCCCGGCCCCTGCTGCCAGCTGAGAGCGGCTGCCCCGTGCAGAGAGCTCAGGAGAGGAGCAGAGTGTCAGGAGTGGCTTTGCTCTGGGCATGGCCCTTCCAGAGGGACGGGAGTTGGAATCTAAACTGCAAGGGAATCAGTAAAAGCCACTGCATGAACGCTGAGGGTTTATTTAAGGGTCCAGTTCCATCATTCCTTGGCCACAGCCCTGAGGACTTTTCCAGCTGACTTCACTACTGCATTCTCACCTTGGGAGTGGGGAATCTTTGTGCTTGGTTTCCTCATTGCAGCTGTCTTTGACAGTGTTTGTTTCTGTCCTCAGCTGATTTTGGCCTCTGTGCTCAGCTCAGCCCTGAGCAGGACCAGTGCAGCTCCATGGTGGGCACTGCTCACTGGATGGCCCCAGAAGTTGTGACCAGGTCTCCTTATGGCCCCAAGGTGGACATTTGGTCCTTCGGCATTGTGGCCATCGAGATGGTGGAAGGAGAACCTCCTTACTTCAAGGAAACAGGGGCTATGGTAAGAGGCAAATTCTCCAGTGTTTGCAGAGGCCTGTGAGCACAGGCTGACCCTGCACTGGGAGGAGCTGCTGGAGGTTTCTGCATATTGGGAAGGGAATTCCCAGAAGACTCGAGCCTGAACGCAGATGAATATTCTGCAGTCTCCAGCAACAATTTGCTTTGGGTTTCAAATTGTTGCAGCTCGTCTGTCAGTGAGGATGACCTGAAAATGTGAAGCCAGTGTATCAGCTCTAATGTTATCTTGGAAAAAAACCACAAACCAACCCCAAAACCCATCCCCAAACCCAACAAGTTTTCTGAAGGAGTTTCTAAAAGAGGTTTTTAAGAGAGGTTTAAGTTGAACTCCCCCCTGATTTTTCTCACTGGGAAGCTTGTCTAAAACATGAAGATGATTGCTTAACATCCCTGTAGTCCAACCTATTTCCTTCCTAGTCCAAGCTACTTTTCTGTCATCAAGCCTGAGCTTTCAGCAACCCCAACCTCCTGTTCCTTGCCTGGCAATTTCTGGGATGGGGCATCAGGAATTCATTTACTTCAGTGTCAGTGGCACTGCAGACATGCGTTTGATGCAATTTAAAATAACACACGCAGACCACACTGACTCTTGAAAATGGCCTGTAAAGCTGGTGTCCGTATTTGGAGAAGCAAAATGTGCTGTTTCTGATGGAGGTTCCTACTAACAAAGTCAGACAACTAAATGGCCTCTCAAGCAAGATTATTTGGGTGTTGCAATGGCTGTGGCTGCATCAGGGTTTGGGGTTATTGGTTGGCACAGAAAAATGAGCCGTGAGCAGCATCTCTGCCAGGGAGGAAACTGCCCCCGGAGCTGGGGCTGAGTTACCGGGGTCGATGTGAGCAGCTGTGGGTGTGAAGGAAGCTGGCACAGCGCTGCCTTTGCTTTTCCTGCAGGCTCGGGCTCTGATCCGGCAGAACGGGACCCCGCAGCTGCAGGAGCCGCGGCGCCTGTCGGCTCTGCTGCGGGACTTCCTCGAGTGCAGCCTGGACTCGGACGACGAGCGGCGCTTCTCTGCCCAGGAGCTGCTGCAGGTGAGCGCGAAGCGGCTGCAGGGGAAACAGCAGCGCCAGGGAGGGGTTTTCTTGGGGGGCCCCCCTCCGATAATCTCCAGCCTCGCTGCTTTTCACACGCAAAGCAAGCAGAATCCTCGCCTGGTTGGGGTTGGCTGGGTCCGTTCGAGGTCATCTGGACCTGGTGACCCACAACGAGCAGGGACATCTTCAAGTGGCTCAGAGCCCTGCTTGACCTGAGCTTGGATGCTTCCAGGGAGGAGGCACCTCCCACATCTCCGGGCACCCTCTGTCAGTGTTTCCCCTGGTAAAAAAATTCCTCCTTAGACCTAATCTGAGCTTGCTTCCGTCTCTGGAGTTTCAAACCATTCCCCTTCGTCCAGGAACTTGACTCTAGAAAGTAATGGTCCATTTCTTTCTTTTTTATCCTTTGGTCAGCACCCATTTTTATCATCAGCCAAGCCTCTCTCCAGCCTGACCCCTCTGATCGCTGCAGCAAAGCAACCACGGGTGCAGCAGAGGAGATGAAGCACTTGAGAACAGCTTTTTGTTACAGTAGTTAGGACTAGTTAGTTATGGTAGTTAGCACTGCTAGTTAGTTAGGGTCGTTAGGACTGTTTGTTATGGAAGTTTTATGAATAAAAACTCTCTTAAAACCTCAACACCCTTGTGTCCCTGCCTTCTCCCCCTGTGACTCAGCTGCCCCGAGCAATGCGAGGGGAGAGCGAGCCCAGCCTCGCCCAGAGCTGAGCCCTGGCAGAGCCCAGAGCAGCCTCGGCATCTGCAGAGTCAGCCTGGAAGGAGGCGCTTGGAGCCTCCTCGGCTGCAGCCGCCTCTTGGTTACAAACTGTGCGTGGTGGAAAATGCCACTGGTTCTGCAAGAGGGCAGAAGGGGCCCGGGGAAGGCCCAAGTGCTCCATGCAAGGGAAAAACCCACCCAGTGCTGGAGAAAAAACACGCCTTTATCCCCTCCAAAAATTTAATCCTAAATCAAGTGGAACAGGGGAAAGGGAGGAACCCCGGACCTTCGGGCCCTGCGAACCAAAGCGTCCCGCGGGTGTTGGTTTCTGCCAGGCTCGCTGCCCCCAGCCCAGCTCAGCTCAGCTCAGCTCAGCCCAGCCCAGCCCAGCCCAGCCCGGCCCGGCCCAGCTCGGCCCAGCCCAGCCCGGCCCAGCCCAGCCCGGCCCAGCCCAGCCCGGCCCGGCCCGGCCCAGCCCAGCCCAGCCCAGCCCAGCCCGCGGGCAGGGACACGCGTTTGGAGGAACCTGCGAGGGTGAGCAGGTGAGGGGGCTCCGGCAGTGACGGGTGAAAGGAACAGGGTGAATGTGACTTAAACAAACCCTGGGAATCTGCTTGGAAACAGGGCCAGGGACTTGTAGGTAAGAAGGAACGAAAGAGATTGTCACTTCTAGAAAACGGTGCTAATTGACATGGACTGTTGTTCAGCCAAGGCTGTGTTAAATTCTTGAACTAGGGAAAAACAAAGACTTAAGAGAATTATGAATATTGTTTTGTTTTACTAAAAAAAAAAAAAAAAAAAAAAAAAAAAAAGCAAAAAAGCGTGTGTGTGTGCATATTGGAGGGGGAGATGGAGTGGACAGATCGAGAAGTCTGAACCTTCCAAGGTACAGTCCCGGGGACAGGGCAGCCACCTCTGTAACTGCAGACAGGAACCGGGAACAGTGACACGATCTGACTGTGACCCCCATCCCCTGTGTGGGGACAGGGGAGGGAATGGAGAATAACAGGAAATCCGGGAAGGAGGGAAGGGTGAGGGGAAGATGTTTTCGTAGGAATTATTTTCTCATTCTCTTGCTCTGACTTGTTTGATAATGTTATGAATGACGTTCTATTTTTCCAGTTTATCAAGCAACGAGATTAAATTAATAGTAACAATTATAAATGGATACAATTAAAGTATTGGAGATGAATACAATCAAAATGCATATATTTGAGAATATAATTTAGTATAATTGAGGTTCATATAAAGCATAAGCAAAACCAACCGGGGATATGGGGAGTGGCTCGCCATTCCTCACGTACCAAAGCATCAAGGCCAAAAATCCTATTTATATACTATATGCTACAGAAGTTTCTAGAGAACTCCTCCTAGTTTCTATTCCTAAAATCTACATCACTATGTTGTATGGCACATGCTCTCCTAATGGGTTAGGGGATCTCTCATCCTTTTGAGGGTCTTATTTCCAATGAAGGCTCGTCGTCTTCATCAGTGTCCGCTGTGTGACCTGCAGGTAGTGCATGCCCACTATGTGACTGAGCAGATGTTTTCCATAACAAGATGTGTTGGTTTGAAAGTAAAACCAGTGCGAGACTCCAAGTCAGTAATACAATTTAATAGGAGAAAAGAGAAAAAAATAAAATACATGCAATAATATAAAAGAAAACAACCACCAACACAGTCAGAAATACAACCTGACACCCTGTGAGTCAGGGTGTTGGTAGCAGTCCCATTAAATGGTGGCTGCAGTCCTCCTGGATGACAGATGTGGTTCAGTTGAAGCAGTGCTCCTGTAGAAGGTGCAGTTTTCCTCCGAAGATTCAGCGATTATGTGGAAATGATCTGACTTTCCTCTGGGATCCAGTAGAAAGGTCTGCCCTCGGGTCCCAAACCCCAGTTTTTTATCTAGGTAGGAAAGGCTTGGCTCCTGCCTCTGGATGGAGCATCTCCCAATGGGATGATGTAATCTTATCAGTCACACAATAGGACTTAATGGCCCATTAACAGAATATATCTTCTGGAGGAAGGATGGGTTGTGAAAAGATAACGATGATCATCCCCCTGATCTTATCAGATGTCACATCAGCAGAGGATATCTCCCACAGAGATAAGGATCACCACCCCTCCCACATTTTAACAGATGGTGATAGAATACACATTTTTGTACTGTACCCCAGGACATCCTCACACAACATCTTCTGACCTTATCTGTCTCTTGCACGACTGCATGTCCCTTACCTCCTCACAGCACAGCCAGCAGACTCCATCCCAAACTGCAGCAGACTCTGGGTCAGCCAGCTTACCCACTCTTTTAGAACACCCCAACTCCTTGGGCAGGCACAGATGTTTCCACTCCTCAGTCATCAGTACAGCTGTAATTCATTGGGAGAGATTGCCTTCTGTACTAGCCTTTCAATCTGTCTTCCCACACTGGGGCTCTGTGCTTTCCTTCCTATGGAAAAGAACTGTCATTCTCCTCCAGGTGCCCATGGCCACAATTGGGATTCCTGCTCCAAATTTCCTTAGATACAAGGATTGTTCCCAGGTGAAATCTGCCAGGACAGACAGATCTGGCTGTCTTGGCCACCCAGGGGCCACCTCTCATCTGCCTTTGAAACACTGGGACCGTGTGGTTTTCTTTCCTATGGGAAAAAAAGCACCTTTCATGTCCAGGCGCTCATAGCCAAAATTGGGAGTCCACATCCAGAATTCCCTATATCCAAGGACAGCTCCCAGACAAAAGCTGCCATCGTTGTCAGGTCTGGCTGGCCTTGGCTTCCTAAAGGCTGCCTTTCATTTGCCTTTGAAACACTGGGGCTCTGTGCTTTCCTTCCTAATGAGGACAACTCTTCTTCCAATCCTGGCATCCACAACCAAAATTGAGATTCCACCTTTAAAAATCCCTATGTCCAAAGATAGATCCCAGATGAAAGGTACCAGGAGAGACAAGTCAGGCTGGCTAGGCCTAAGGGTGGCAACCTCTCATCTTCTTGCAAAACACGTGGGCTTCTCACTTTCCTTTGCTATGGTGAAACCATCCACCTCGACCACGCAGCCGTGGCTGAAATTGGATTCCACCTCCAAAACTCTGTACATCCAAGGATTTCTCCCAAGTGAAATCTGCCAGGACAGACAGGTCTGGCTGCCCTTTGTCTCTTGGGGACTGCCTCATACCTGCTTTTGGAACACTGGGGCTCAGTGCTTTTTTTCCAATGGCAAAAACCATCCCTCTTATCAATGCAGAAATAGCCAAAATTAGGATTCCATCTCTGAAATTCCCTATATCCAAGGATTGCTTTCAGACTAAAGCTGCCAGAACTGAGAGGTCTGCCTGGACTGGGTCTGTGATGGTCGCCATTCATCTGCCCCTTAAACACTGGTGGTCCATGATTTCCTTCCTATGGAAAAGAGCCATCCTTTTCCTCCAGATGTCCATGTCAATACTGAAATTGGTATTCTACCTCTAAAATTCTGCATATCCAGGTATTACTCACAGACAAATCTGCAAATACCATCAAGTCTGGCTGTCCTTGGCCTCTGGTGACTGCCCCACATCTGCCCCTGCAACACTGGGGCTTGGTTGTTTCCTTCCTGTGGAGACCATTGTGACACCTTGGGGACTCCGTGGATCCAAGGGGCCATGGTGACACTGTGGGGCCTCGTGGCACCAAGGACATCACTGTGGCCCTGCTGGGCTGCATGGTCCAAAGGGGCCAGTGTGAAGCAGCAGGGCTTTGTGGAACCAAGAGGCCATTGTTGCATTCCAGGGCCTCGTGCAGCCCAAGGGCCCTTGTGATCCTGCAGGGCACCGTGGATCCATGGAGATCATTGTGGCATTGCAAGGCCCCATGGAAGCAGGGAGACCATTGTGACACTGTGGGGAACCAAAGGGCCATTGTGACCCTGCAGGGCCTCATGGAAGCCAGGGGCCATTGTGACACCTCAGGAGCAAGGAGAACATTGTGACATTACAGGGCCTCATGGAACCAAGGGGACATGGAATGGGTCTGGATGGTTTGGCCTCCTGGGGGCCACAAGGCACGTCTGGCTGACCCTGGCATGTCGAAGGCTGCCTCTCATCAACCTCTGGAGCACTGGGGCTCTGTGCTTTCCTTCCTAGGGAAATAAACCATCCCTCTTTCCTGCTGCCCAAGGCTGAAATTGCTACTCCCCCTAAAATGTTCTCTATCTGCAAGGGTTCTTCAAGCCAAAATCTGCCAGGACAGACAGCTCTGGCTGGCCTTGGCCTCCTGCAGGCAGTCTCTCATCTAACACCAAACATGGGGCTCTGCATTTTCCTTCCTGTGGAAAAGAACTGCCCTTCTCACTGAGGTGTCAATGGCCAAAATTGGGATTCTACAGCTAAAATTCCATCTATCCGAGGACTGCACCCAGAAAAATGTAGCCAGGACAGACAGGTCCTGCCTTGTTGTCTGGTGATTTTCTTACACTATAAGCAGAATATTCTCATTTGCCAAGACCTTGGAGAGGGCCCAGAGGTCTCCCCAGGTGGGGTTTGGAAGCTGCAAGCATAGGAGCACTGTGTAGGGGCAAAGGAGCTCAGTGCTCAGTGGAGTGGAGACTGAGGAGAGCAAAGCAGAGCCCTGGGAGGGGCTGAAGGTTAGTTTCAGAGATGGTGGATCCTTTTGATATAGCAGAAAACAGCCTGAGAATTAATTAATTAATGCCAAGGGAAATTGATGTGGACCAGACTGGACACAAGGAGAAAGGAATTTCTCTCCCAGGGAAGGGCTGTGGTGAAACACATCCCCCAGAAGGAGTCTGGGCCAGCCCAAGGCTTTGTGTGTCCAGGCAGAGGCAGGCAGGAGGCAGAGCTGTCAGCAAAGGAAGGGGCCAGCGAGGTGGGGCAGCCGGGGGATGACGACAGCCTGCAGGGACAGAGGCGCAGAGCATGGACACCGTAGGACAGCCTGGGCTGCAGAGGGCACAGGGATGGGCAGCAGCTGAAAGGCCCTGACACAGCCAACTCCTGCAGCACTTGGGCCATGCACGCTGGCCCTGGGCCTGAGGCCAGCAGGGGACAAGTGAGCCTTGCTGTGCTGGGGCCTCATTGCCTCCTTGTCCCTGCTCAGCAGCCTGGCAGGGGCCGCCCCATGGTGCTGCCCTTGGCATTGCACATGCCCAGAGCCCAGTGGGCCGGGAAGAGCCCCGAGCAATGAGGGAGGGACAGGATGTGTCTTGCCAGGGGCTGGGGCTCAGCCCTTGGCCCTTTGCATTCCTGAAACACATCCAGGTTTGCTCAGCATCACAGATACCTTTCCCTTGTTTGTCCCCCCTGTCATCACTGCCTCCAGTGTTCTGCTCGAACTGTGTGATAAATGTGATTCGTGCTAAATAAATTGTAACTATATTTACAAAATTTTATTTAGATCAAAAGAAGACATTTTTTACAGAATGAGTGGGGAGATGGGTGAGACAGGTCAAAGGACATCTTCCAGATGTTGGGAGTTGTAGAAGGATGCTGGAAGGGAATCGTAGAACGACAAAGGTCTGATAAGTACCATCAAGAAATAGAGTTTCAACCTTGAAATGGGCCAAGATGAGACGATTCCAGGCATGGGATTTAATTAGAGTCTTATGGAAAACATCTGCTCAGTCACACAGTGAGCATGCACTACCTGCAGGTCACGGCTCGGTCATTGATGAAGACAACGAGCCTTCATCAGAAATAAAACCCTCAAAAGGATGAGAGACCCCCTAACCCATCAGTAGAGCATGCTCCGTACACACAGTGACGTAGACTTTAGGAATAGAAACTAGGAGGAGTTTTCCAGACACTTGTGTAGCATATAGTATATAAGGGGGATTGTTAGCCTGGATGCTTTGGTACGTGAGGAGGGGCGAGTCCCTCCCCGTATCCCCGGCTGGGGGGGCCCTCCCTGGTCGGTTTTGCTCATGCTTTATATGAACCTCAATTATACTAAATTACTTACTGCCAAATTTTACTTATCCTAAAATATATGGATTCAATACTTCGATTGTATTGATCTCCAATACTTTGATTGTATACATTTATCATTGTTACTATTAAAAATTTGCTGCTGCATTTAATCTTGCTGCTTGATAAATTGGAAAAATAAAATAACATTCATAACAATAGGGACCCCAAAATAATTTTAGGGCAACGTCTAAAATTACACTTGAGGACCCCAAAATTTCAAAACTTCCCAATAGGGACCTAAATAGTCCCATGTTTGGACCCAAAATGAAAACAAAATCCCGGTGGAGACCCCACAATTCTCACAATTCTCAATATGCACCGAAAAACTCCAAACAACTACAAAACTACAACTCCAACACTACAAAATTCCCTTTAATTACACCAACGTTTCCTTATGGGAGCCCAAAGTTCCCAAGAGACCACCACATTTTCTTTAAGGGCTCCAAAATTCCCAAAAATCCTCAATAGGAGCCACAGAATTCCCTACAGGAACCCCAGTAATTCCCTGGACAGAGCACAAAATTCCCAAGAACTCCCTTTAAGAATCCTAAAATTCCCCTAGAGAGCCTGAAACCCACCTGGACCCTTTAGATCCACTCTAGACCTCCCAGACCCCTTTTAGGAACCTCCCAGAGTCCCCCAAATCCCCTAGAGACAAACACAAATCCCATATACAGATCCCCAGTTCCCTACAGCTCCCCTGTAGACCTCCCAGACCCCATTTAGGGAGCCCCAGAGCAGCCCAAATCCCCTATAAAGTCCCCCAGAATCCCCCCAGGGCTGTAAAACCTCCACCAGTGGTCTATAGATGTCGTACAGACCTATCAATCACCCATAAGGGACCCCCAGAGACCCCAAATCCTCTATTACCAAGCCCAAATCCTCTATAGAAATCCTCAGACCCCCCCTCAGTCCCCAATAGATCCCCTATGGAACCCCCCAGCCCCACCGTAGCTCTCGGACATGCTGAAGCCGGGCAGGCAGACAGGGAGCAAAGATGGCGGCGCCCGGAAGGCACCTCCGAGTGTTCTGAGCATGCGCGAGAGGAACGCGCCCTGAGATGGGCGGGGCTTGGAGGGGAAAGGGGCGTGGTGAACACAGGGGCTCGGTCGGAAAGAAAGGGGCGGGGCTAAAGATAGACGGGGCTGTGACTAGAAAGGGGCGGGGCCAAGGAAAGGGCGGGAACTGTGAGGGAAAAGGGGCGGGGCCAAGGAAAGGGCAGGGACTCTGAGGGAAAGGGGCGGGGCCAAGGAAAGGGCGGGAACTGTGATGGGAAGGATCCAGGCCAAAGGGCCACGCAGTCCCAAAAGGCTCTGGTTTGGCTTAAAATCTCCAAGAAAAGATCAGAAATCCAGCCTAAATCTACCAGGTTTGGGCTAAAATCAGCCAAACGGGCCTCAACTCCACACAAATGCGATCTAAAACCATACACATGAGCCTTGCAGAGTCCAAAAGTGGCCTAAAATCCAGCCTAAACCTGCCCAGTTTGGTATAAAATCACCCAAATAGGCCTAAAATCTTTGGGACCAAGACTGTCACAAGAAATGGCATCAGCACCAAGAATGAGACCAAAATCAGAATGGACACCGAGACCAAGAGTGAGAACAGATCCAACACCGGAACTGAGACCAGCACCACTCCAGAACTGGAACTAGGACTAGGACCAAGACCGAGACTGAGAGTGTGACCAGCACCAGAACTGGCACTGAGACCAAAACTGAGGCCCACACTGACACAGGAACCGGCACTGGGAGGGCTCCAGAACGGCTCTGGTACCAGCACTGGCACTGTGAGAACTCTGGGACTGAGACAGAGTGGGACCAGAACAAGCACAGAGACTGACATTGGCACCAACACCGAGACTGGCACCTCTCTGGGACCGGGCCTGAGGCTGAGATTGGCACTGGGAGCACAACAGGATCAACACCAGCACCAGCACCAACACTGGGACCGAGACCACTCCACGAATTAGACCGAGACCAAGACTGAAAAAAGAACCGGCACTGGCACTGAGACTGGCACCGCTGTAGGACTGAGAATGAGACCCAGACCAGCACCAGGACAGAGACCGACACCGGCAGCGCTCCGGGATCTCCGCGTTCACTCCGGGGAGTTTTGGCTGCGCCCCCGCACGGGACTGGGCAGGACCGGGAGGGACCCCTGGGTGGGGCGGGACAGCCTCGGTTCCCATCGTTCTGGTGCAGCCATCCCAGTCCATATGGTCCCAGCCCACGTGATCCCAGTTTGTACAATCCCAGTCCATGTGATCCCAGTCTGTACAATCCCAGTCCATGTGATCCCAGTTTGTACAATCCCAGTCCATGTGATCCCAGTTTGTACAATCCCAGGCTGGATGGCCCTGATCCAACTGGTCCCAGTCTGTGCAGTCCCAGTCTGGAGGATCCCAGTCCATGTCATCCCAGCCCCCATGATCCCAGTCTGGATGCTCCTGCATGGCTCACACTGCCAGGGTCTGGAATTCCAGTTCCCAGCCAGGAAAAGATGTTCCTGCCCTTGAAGGCAAAGCTCTTCAGAAGGGGCCAAAAGCCAAGTGCAGCAAGACCTTACAGGGACATTTCACTGCCAGCCTTCCTAACTTCACCCATGGCTGTTGGAGCTCCTGCACGGGGAATTAAATCAGGGGAGGGTCTTTGGTGGGAGCTGCCCTGGATCAAGGGAGACCCTGAGACAGAAACAGAGCAGGCAGGGAGAGACAGGAGAGAAAGGAGGACACAAACACAATCAGATGAGAAGGTGCCACTGAAAACAGAACTGCAACTGACTGGAAGTGAATGGGACAGAAGTCAGGAATTGTGAAGCTTTTATTTACTATCAAATCCATCCCTTGGCAGCCAGCCCCACACAATCTCAATCCCAGCACTCCCAATTTGGATCTCACTTCTCCCAATCTTCTTCCAACTCCTTCTCACCCTGGTGGCTGTGGAATCCAGTAAGGTTCACGTGGGATTGAGTTGTCTTGAGGATCCACTTTGCAGTTGGATTGAGCCATTTTGGATTAAAACTGAGGTGCTTTCAGAGGGATTTGAGAGGTTTTTAGGTGACCTAAATCCTCTTGGCTTTTGGTGTGAAAAGAAATGGAGAAGAGAGAAAAACTAAGGCCAAAACAAAAGGATAACCAGCCAGGTGTCTTCCCCAGATGGATCCCAGGGAATGTGGGTCACCAGGGCTCTGCTCAACATGAGTTCTGCAGTGGGGGATGGAGTTGGAGCAGCACACAAGATTTTCTTGCACTAGGGGGATTTACAGGGATTGCATTAATGCTGCCTCTGTTGGTGTGTGTTCAAAGCTGAGCTCTGAGAGAAGTTCGTCCCACACTCAGGATACTCAAAGGGGCTCTCCCTGGTGTGGATCTTTCAGTGGCAGATCAGGTTGGAACGCTGCCTGAATCCCCAAAACTTTATGGCCTTTTCCCAGTATGGATTTTCTGGTGGCAGATTAATTTGTCACACACAATGAAGATCTTCCCACTCTCCTCACACTCGTGGAGCCTCTCCCCAGTGTGGATGCGCTGGTGTCTGGTGAGGTGGGAGTTTCGCCTGAAGCCCTTCCCGCAATCAGAGCACTGGAAAGGCCTCTCCTCCCTGTGTGTCTGGAAGTGCCTGAGGAGATGGGAGCTGGAGTAAAACCTCTTCCCACACTTGGAACACTCGTAGGGCCTCTCCCCAGTGTGCATCTTTTGGTGGCAGATTAGATGGGAACGCTGCCTGAAGGCCTTCCCACACTCCTCACACTTGTAGGGCCTCTCCCCAGTGTGGGTCCTCTGGTGGCGGATCAGGGTGGAGCTGTCCCTGAAGCTCTTCCCACACTCCTCACACTCGTGGCGCTTTTCCCCGGTGTGCAAGCGCTGGTGCGTGACAAGAGTGGCGTTGTGCCTGAATCCCTTCCCGCAGTTGGGACAGCGGAAGGGCCTCTCATCTGTGTGAATCCGCTGGTGCTGGAGAAGATTGGAGCTGGTGGGAAACCTCTTCCCACATTCAGAACACTCATAGGGCCTCTCCCCAGTGTGGACACTTTGGTGGCTGATCAGGTGGGAACGCTGCCTGAAGGCCTTCCCACACTCCTCACACTGGTATGGTCTTTTCCCAGTGTGGATGTTCTGGTGGCAGATCAATGTGTTGCGCTCAGTGAAGCTCTTCCCACACTCTCCACACTCGTAGGGCCTCTCCCCAGTGTGGATCCTCTGGTGGCGGATCAGGCTGTTCCTCCACCTGAAGCTCATCCCACACGCTGAGCACTTGTGGGGCTTCTCCCCATTACAAAGCTGCTCATGGACCACCAGCTCCGAGCTCTGGCTCCATCTCTGGCCACCCCCCTGGCCCAGGCTGGGGCTTTCCTCCTCAGATCCCCGCCATCTGCATTTGCAGCCCCTCCTCGTGCGGGATCTCCGCGGCTTTTCCTCCCCGTTGCATTCCTGTGCCGTGGAGCCGCTCCAAACGGCCTCTTCCACGAGGTTCTGCCGCGGGGATTTGTCCTCCCTGCTCTCCGTGCTCAGCTCCTTGTCTGGGGCAGGAAGGACAAGCAGAGGATGGGATTTGCCTCCGTGCCAGAGGGAAGGGGAAGGAGATCCTCCCCGCACGTCCCCGGCAGGACGGCGTCGGCAGCGGGGTTGTCCTGCAGCCGGGGGCCGTGCTGGGCTGGGAGATGGAGCAGGACAGAGGGGGAAAGGGGCACTGACTTCCTCCTCACCTGCCTGCGGCTCCCGGGCCATCTTCCTCTTCCTCGCAGCCTCCTCCTTCTCCATCGGGCCAAGGGTTTGGGAATGGGAAATCCTGGTTTGGGGAAAAACAAGGGATGTGTACGTTGTGTTGCAGGTTCCTGCTGCCCAACTCCATCTCTAGAAGTCCCCGAGCATCTCGGGTCCATAAAAACTTCCCAAACACCAACATTCAGCCCTGAAAATGCCTCCCAGGGGTTCCTGGGAATGGTCCCTCCCCTTTGGTGTTTGGGGCTTCCCCCCTGTCTCAGCTGCCGGGGGTCACGCTTGTATTGGGGGTCCCCCATCTACTCGGTCCCCGCCCTCCCCAGGCTGCTGGGAGTCCCAGCAATCCAAAAAGTTCCCCCCTCTTCTGTCTCCCCATTTAGGGATGGTGGGTGTTTTTGCAGTCCCTTCTCCCTTTATTCTCTGCTTTGGGGTGCAGGGGGTCCAGGGAGTCCCCCCTGCCCCTCTCCAGGCTGTTGAGGGTTCCAAAATCCCGGCGCTCCCCCCTCTCTGGGCTCCCCACTTTGGGGGCCTGGGGGACACAGGGCTCTGCTCCTCCAGGGTGCCTCTGCCGGCAGCCGCCACCGGGACCCCCCAATGTCCCCCGTGGAGCATTTTCTGATCAGATTTGGAGCTCTGCATTCTCCAAACATCCCCCCTGCCAAAAAAAATACACAAAGCACCCTGAGAGACGCTGGGAGTATTCTAGAGAAAACTGGGTGCAACTGGGATCAAACTGGGGGCAGGTGAACCATGCTGAGGTAACTGGGAGTGGCTGGGAAGGACTATGAGATTGTTCAGGGCAACTGGGATGTGGTTACTACGCTGCAAAGAGAGAGAAAAGACAGCAACACACACGGACCTCTTTTGGGGAAAAAAGGCCAACTTTATTGTACGGACATCCCGTATTTAAAGTGTGTTACGTGCAGTTAGGACAGGACAGTAGTTCATTGGACAATTGGGAAAAATATCCCTGGGACAGCATGTCCGGATGTCCCATGGGAAAGACACCAGGTGTTAATCTTTATTATGAATTCCCTTCTGTTTTTCACCAAGTTATCGCTCTGGGAGACTGCGTCCCTAACTGAAGCTGTAGTCAGCTTGTCAGCCTGGGAATGGACCTGAGAGACAGGAGAAATCCAGGCCTGAAAAGAATTGGCAAGCTGCAATTTCCTAGCTCTCTAAATGTGAGTGTCCACACTGGGATATTCTGGGAATGTCTGAGACCATAGGGCTGGTGACTGGGACCTAACTGGGAGCGACTGGGAATCTCCTGAAGGAAAAATGGGACCATGCTGGGGCAACTGGGGGAAGTGTGAGTGACTGGGGCCCTGCTGGAAGAGACTGGCATCATACTGGACTCATACTGGGATCTTACTGGCAGTTGCAGGGGCTATGCTAGGGGCAACTGGGAGAACTGGGAACGCATTGGACACAAGTGGTGTTGGAAATCGTATCCTTGCAAAAATCTTTGCATAACCTTAGTCGAGGGGATTAATTTGCCCTACAAAAAGACTTCTTTGTTTCTTTCCAGGGCATTGCTTCACCAGGTGGGTCTGATGAACACAACACATCAACAGACTGGGAGCAGCTTAAAGATCAAGGGCCATCAGCGGCCATTAACAGAACATCAGCGGCCACCCAGGAACATCTACCCCAGACTCTGCCTCTGGCAGAATTGCAGACATCTCCTCTGAAAAGACTGATAAGAAAATCAGGGAATCAAGACGGAATTAACAGCAGAAGCGAAGAAACCCAGATCCAAAAGGAGGCCAAATATTAGGAACTGAATATTTGCACCTTGAGACCAAAGAACACTAACTCAATTCATTTCCATGAGCATTGACTGTATAAAAGATCTGAAAATTTTCCTGAAAAGGGAGTGTCATGGAATGATTGTCTCTGCACAGCTGGGTTATGTCTGGATGAGATTTCTGTGGTACACCCGGGCCACAACATCGTGGCCAGAAAATACAGAAATGCCTTGACTCTCTCAATTTAAAATTGTTGTTAAAAGTATTTTTGTTTCTCTTTTAGTTTCCGTTATCATGGGAGGAAGTGGGCGAAACTGGGACCGTGCTGGGGTAAATTACATCATGATACGGAATCACTGGGACTGCCTGGGCTGCTACTGGGAGCAACAGGATCATACTGGGAGCGACTGGGCTCATACTGGGAGCAGCCACTCCCGGCTCCCGCACCCCCGAACCCCTTTCCCGGCCATGCCGCCCCTCCAGCCCCAGCACCCCCCGCCGGGGTCCCGGCAATCCCAGGGGTCCCCCCCTCTCGGGCTCCCCGCTTTGCCCTTCTGGGGCTCTCCTGTCTCTGGGCTCCCGCTCAGGGAAGCCGCGGCTCTCCCGGGGCTCCCCCAAACCGGTGTCCCCCCGCCGATCCCGCCGCTCCCGCGCGCTCCCCACCTGGCCCCGGCACAGCTCGCAGGGCCCGGCCCGGGAAGCCCAACCCCCACCGCGGGGGGACCCGCATCCCCCCGGGCCCCGCCGGGGCTCTGCCGCCACCCACCGGGACCCCCAAAAACACCTCCCGGGGACCCCCCGATGTCCCCCCGAGGGCCATCTGCGCCTCTGTAGCCCTGCAACATCCAAACATTCCCCCCCAAAAAACCCCAAACCCAGGGATACCCCGGGATATTTGGGGCGAGCTCCCCCTCCCCGGGCACCTGCGGGATGGGTGGCGATGGTCCCGGGGGGCTGCGAGTTCAGGGAGCTCCGGGGTCGCGCGCTTGATTCGCTCCTTCTCTGCTCCTGTTTCCTGCTGCCGCTCCGCCTCTTCCTCCCTCCCTCCTCCTCCTCCCCCGTTCCAAGCCCCGAACTGGGAGGGAATGGGGCAAGGAAAGGGCGGGAACTGTGAGGGGAAAGGGGCGGGGTCAAGGAAAGGGCGGGAACTGTGAGGGGAAAGGGGCGGGGTCAAGGGGCCGCGCGGTTCTCAAAGGTTCTGGTTTGGCCTAAAATCAGCCAGAAAGCACCTAAAATGCAGCATAAACCCACCAGGTATGGCATAAATCAGCTAAACGGGCCTCAAATCCGCACAAAGGGTTCTAAAATTATCGAAATGAGCCTTGCATTGTCTGACAGGGCCTAGAATCCAAACCTAATCTTCCCAGGTTGGTATAAAATCACCTAAATGGACCAGAAATCTTTGGGACCAAGACCAAGACCTGGCACTAGAACTGGGACCAGCTCCAAGAATGAGACAAAAATCAGAATGGAGACCGAGATCAAGACTAAGAACAGAACTGACACCATAACTGAGACCAGCACCCCTCCAGAACTGGAACTAGGACTGGCACCAAGACTGAGAACCGAAACAGAAACCAAAAGCTGAACTGGCACTGGGACCAAGACTGAGACCACCACCAACACTGGGACTGACACCAGGAGCGCTCCAGGACTGCTCTGGGACCAGCACCAGCCGGGACTGAGACTGAGAGCAGCACCAGAACCAGCACCGAGACTGGCACCGCTGTGGGACGGGACCTGAGTCTGGGATTGGCACTGGGAGCACTCCAGGACCAACACCAGCACCGCTACCAGCACTGGACCGGAACTGCTCCGAGACTGAGACCAAGACCAGTGCTAGAACTGACACCAGCCCCTAGAATGAGACCTAAAGCAGAATGGAGAGCAAGACCAAGACTGGGAATGGAACCGACACCAGAACTGAGACCAGTGGTGCTGCAGAACTGGAAATAATACTGGGACTAAGACTGAGACCAGTCCTAGAACTGGCACTGGGACCAAAACTGAGACCAACACCGCCACTGGAATCAGCACCAGGAGCGCTCCAGGACTGCTCTGCGACTGCCACTGGCACTGGGAGAACTCCAGGATTGAGACTGAGAGCAGCACCAGAACCAGTACCAAGACTGGCACCGGTACCAGAATGGAGACTGGGATTGGCACTGGGAGCACTCCGGGACCAACAATGGCACCAGTACCAACACTGCGACCAGAACCACTTCGAGACTGAGACCAAGACCAAACCTGTGACCAAGACTGAGACTGAAACCAGAACCAGCACTGGCACCAGGACTGGAACCGCTGTAGGACCAAGACTGAGACCCAGACCAGCACCGGGACAGAGACCGACACCGGCAGCGCTCTGGGATCTCCGCGTTCACTCCGGGGAGTTTTGGCTGCGCCCCCGCACAGGACAGGGCAGGACTGGGAGGGACCCCTGGGTGGGGCGGGACAGCCTCGGTTCCCATCGTTCTGGTGCAGCCATCCTGGTCCATATGGTCCCAGTCCATGAGATCCCAGTTTGTACAATCCCAGTCCATGTGATCCCAGTCTGTACAATCCCACTGTGTTTGGCCCGGTCCAACTGGTCCCAGTCTGTGCAGTCCCAGTCTGGAGGATCCCAGTCCATGTCATCCCAGCCCCATGATCCCAGTCTGGATGCTCCTGCATGGCTCACACTGCCAGGGTCTGGAATTCCAGTTCCCAGCCAGGAAAAGATGTTCCTGCCCTTGAAGGCAAAGCTCTTCAGAAGGGGCCAAAAGCCAAGTGCAGCAAGATCTTACAGGGACATTTCACTGCCAGCCTTCCTAACTTCACCCATGGCTGTTGGAGCTCCTGCACTGGGAATTAAATCAGGGGAGGGTCTTTGGTGGGAGCTGCCCTGGGTCAGGGGAGACCCTGAGACAGAAACAGAGCAGGCAGGGAGAGACAGGAGAGAAAGGAGGACACAAACACAATCAGATGAGAAGGTGCCACTGAAAACAGAACTGCAACTGACTGGAAGTGAATGGGACAGAAGTCAGGAATTGTGAAACTTTTATTTACTATCAAATCCATCCCTTGGCAGCCAGCCCCACACAATCCCAATCCCAGCGCTCCAAATTTGGATCCCACTTCTCCCAATCTCCTTCCAACTCCTTCTCACCCTGGTGGCTGTGGAATCCAGTAAGGTTCACGTGGGATTGAGTTGTCTTGAGGATCCACTTTGCAGTTGGATTGAGCCATTTTGGATTAAAACTGAGGTGCTTTCAGAGGGATTTGAGAGGTTTTTAGGTGACCTAAATCCTCTTGGCTTTTGGTGTGAAAAGAAATGGAGAAGAGAGAAAAACTAAGGCCAAAACAAAAGGATAACCAGCCAGGTGTCTTCCCCAGATGGATGCCAGAGAATGTGGGTCACCAGGGCTCTGCTCAGCATGAGTTCTGCAGTGGGGGATGGAGTTGGAGCAGCACACAAGTTGTTCTTCCACTAGGGGGATTTACAGGGATTGCATTAATGCTGCCTCTGTTGGTGTCTGTTCAAAGCTGAGCTCTGAGAGAAGTTTGTCCCACACTCAGGATACTCGTAGGGCCTCCCCCCAGTGTGGACACTTTGGTGGCAGATCAGGCTGGAACGCTGCCTGAAGGCCTTCCCACAATCCCCACATTTGTATGGCCTTTTCCCAGTGTGGATGTTCTGGTGGCGGATCAATGTGCTGCGTTCACTGAAGCTCTTCCCACACTGCTCACATTTGTGAGGCTTTTCCCCAGTGTGGATGCGCCGGTGTCTGGTGAGGTGGGAGTTTCGCCTGAAGCCCTTCCCGCAATCAGAGCACTGGAAAGGCCTCTCCTCCCTGTGTGTCTGGAAGTGCCTGAGGAGATGGGAGCTGGTGGTAAGCCTCTTCCCACACCTGGAACACTCGTAGGGCCTCTCCCCAGTGTGGACACTTTGGTGGCGGATCAGGTGGGAACACTGCCTGAAGGCCTTCCCACACTCCTCACACTGGTATGGTCTTTTCCCAGTGTGGATGTTCTGGTGGCAGATCAATGTGTTGCGCTCAGTGAAACTCTTCCCACACTCCCCACACTCGTAGGGCCTCTCCCCAGTGTGTATCTTCTGGTGGCGGATCATGCTGTTCCTCCACCTCAAGCTCATCCCACACGCTGAGCACTTGTGGGGCTTCTCCCCATTACAAAGCTGCTCATGGACCACCAGCTCCAAGCTCTGGCTCCATCTCTGGTCGTCCCCCCGGCTCAGGCTGGGGCTTTCCTCCTCAGATCCCCGCCATCTGCGTTTGCAGCCCCTCCTCGTGCGGGATCTCCACGGCTTTTCCTCCCCGTTGCATTCCTGTGCCGTGGAGCCGCTCCAAACGGCCTCTTCCACGAGGTTCTGCCGCGGGGATTTGTCCTCCCTGCTCTCCGTGCTCAGCTCCTTGTCTGGGGCAGGAAGGACAAGCAGAGGATGGGATTTGCCTCCGTGCCAGAGGGAAGGGGAAGGAGATCCTCCCCGCACGTCCCCGGCAGGACGGCGTCGGCAGCGGGGTTGTCCTGCAGCCGGGGGCCGTGCTGGGCTGGGAGATGGAGCAGGACAGAGGGGGAAAGGGGCACTGACTTCCTCGTCACCTGCCTGCAGCTCCCGGGCCATCTTCCTCTTCCTCGCAGCCTCCTCCTTCTCCATCGGGCCAAGGGTTTGGGAATGGGAAATCCTGGTTTGGGGAAAAACAAGGGATGTGTACGTTGTGTTGCAGGTTCCTGCTGCCCAACTCCATCTCTAGAAGTCCCCGAGCATCTCGGGTCCATAAAAACTTCCCAAACACCAACATTCAGCCCTGAAAATGCCTCCCAGGGGTTCCTGGGAATGGTCCCTCCCCTTTGGTGTTTGGGGCTTCCCCCCTGTCTCAGCTGCCGGGGGTCACGCTTGTATTGGGGGTCCCCCATCTACTCGGTCCCCGCCCTCCCCAGGCCGCTGGGAGTCCCAGCAATCCAAAAAGTTCCCCCCTCTTCTGTCTCCCCATTTAGGGATGGTGGGTGTTTTTGCAGTCCCTTCTCCCCTTATTCTCTGCTTTGGGGTGCAGGGGGTCCAGGGAGTCCCCCCTGCCCCTCTCCAGGCTGTTGAGGGTTCCAAAATCCCGGCGCTCCCCCCTCTCTGGGCTCCCCACTTTGGGGGCCTGGGGGACACAGGGCTCTGCTCCTCCAGGGTGCCTCTGCCGGCAGCCGCCACCGGGACCCCCCAATGTCCCCCGTGGAGCATTTTCTGATCAGATTTGGAGCTCTGCATTCTCCAAACATCCCCCCTGCCAAAAAAAATACACAAAGCACCCTGAGAGACGCTGGGAGTATTCTAGAGAAAACTGGGTGCAACTGGGATCAAACTGGGGGCAGGTGAACCATGCTGAGGTAACTGGGAGTGGCTGGGAAGGACTATGAGATTGTTCAGGGCAACTGGGATGTGGTTACTACGCTGCAAAGAGAGAGAAAAGACAGCAACACACACGGACCTCTTTTGGGGAAAAAAGGCCAACTTTATTGTACGGACATCCTGTATTTAAAGTGTGTTACGTGCAGTTAGGACAGGACAGTAGTTCATTGCAGAATTGGGAAAAATATCCCTGGGACAGCATGTCCGGATGTCCCATGGGAAAGACACCAGGTGTTAATCTTTATTATGAATTCCCTTCTGTTTTTCACCAAGTTATCGCTCTGGGAGACTGCGTCCCTAACTGAAGCTGTAGTCAGCTTGTCAGCCTGGGAATGGACCTGAGAGACAGGAGAAATCCAGGCCTGAAAAGAATTGCCAAGCTGCAATTTCCTAGCTCTCTAAATGTGTGTGTCCACACTGGGATATTCTGGGAATGTCTGAGACCATAGGGCTGGTGACTGGGACCTAACTGGGAGCGACTGGGAATCTCCTGAAGGAAAAATGGGACCATGCTGGGGCAACTGGGGGAAGTGTGAGTGACTGGGGCCCTGCTGGAAGAGACTGGCATCATACTGGACTCATACTGGGATCTTACTGGCAGTTGCAGGGGCTATGCTAGGGGCAACTGGGAGAACTGGGAACGCATTGGACACAAGTGGTGTTGGAAATCGTATCCTTGCAAAAATCTTTGCATAACCTTAGTCGAGGGGATTAATTTGCCCTACAAAAAGACTTCTTTGTTTCTTTCCAGGGCATTGCTTCACCAGGTGGGTCTGATGAACACAACACATCAACAGACTGGGAGCAGCTTAAAGATCAAGGGCCATCAGCGGCCATTAACAGAACATCAGCGGCCACCCAGGAACATCTACCCCAGACTCTGCCTCTGGCAGAATTGCAGACATCTCCTCTGAAAAGACTGATAAGAAAATCAGGGAATCAAGACGGAATTAACAGCAGAAGCGAAGAAACCCAGATCCAAAAGGAGGCCAAATATTAGGAACTGAATATTTGCACCTTGAGACCAAAGAACACTAACTCAATTCATTTCCATGAGCATTGACTGTATAAAAGATCTGAAAATTTTCCTGAAAAGGGAGTGTCATGGAATGATTGTCTCTGCACAGCTGGGTTATGTCTGGATGAGATTTCTGTGGTACACCCGGGCCACAACATCGTGGCCAGAAAATACAGAAATGCCTTGACTCTCTCAATTTAAAATTGTTGTTAAAAGTATTTTTGTTTCTCTTTTAGTTTCCGTTATCATGGGAGGAAGTGGGCGAAACTGGGACCGTGCTGGGGTAAATTACATCATGATACGGAATCACTGGGACTGCCTGGGCTGCTACTGGGAGCAACAGGATCATACTGGGAGCGACTGGGCTCATACTGGGAGCAGCCACTCCCGGCTCCCGCACCCCCGAACCCCTTTCCCGGCCATGCCGCCCCTCCAGCCCCAGCACCCCCCGCCGGGGTCCCGGCAATCCCAGGGGTCCCCCCCTCTCGGGCTCCCCGCTTTGCCCTTCTGGGGCTCTCCTGTCTCTGGGCTCCCGCTCAGGGAAGCCGCGGCTCTCCCGGGGCTCCCCCAAACCGGTGTCCCCCCGCCGATCCCGCCGCTCCCGCGCGCTCCCCACCTGGCCCCGGCACAGCTCGCAGGGCCCGGCCCGGGAAGCCCAACCCCCACCGCGGGGGGACCCGCATCCCCCCGGGCCCCGCCGGGGCTCTGCCGCCACCCACCGGGACCCCCAAAAACACCTCCCGGGGACCCCCCGATGTCCCCCCGAGGGCCATCTGCGCCTCTGTAGCCCTGCAACATCCAAACATTCCCCCCCAAAAAACCCCAAACCCAGGGATACCCCGGGATATTTGGGGCGAGCTCCCCCTCCCCGGGCACCTGCGGGATGGGTGGCGATGGTCCCGGGGGGCTGCGAGTTCAGGGAGCTCCGGGGTCGCGCGCTTGATTCGCTCCTTCTCTGCTCCTGTTTCCTGCTGCCGCTCCGCCTCTTCCTCCCTCCCTCCTCCTCCTCCCCCGTTCCAAGCCCCGAACTGGGAGGGAATGGGGCAAGGAAAGGGCGGGAACTGTGAGGGGAAAGGGGCGGGGTCAAGGAAAGGGCGGGAACTGTGAGGGGAAAGGGGCGGGGTCAAGGGGCCGCGCGGTTCTCAAAGGTTCTGGTTTGGCCTAAAATCAGCCAGAAAGCACCTAAAATGCAGCATAAACCCACCAGGTATGGCATAAATCAGCTAAACGGGCCTCAAATCCGCACAAAGGGTTCTAAAATTATCGAAATGAGCCTTGCATTGTCTGACAGGGCCTAGAATCCAAACCTAATCTTCCCAGGTTGGTATAAAATCACCTAAATGGACCAGAAATCTTTGGGACCAAGACCAAGACCTGGCACTAGAACTGGGACCAGCTCCAAGAATGAGACAAAAATCAGAATGGAGACCGAGATCAAGACTAAGAACAGAACTGACACCATAACTGAGACCAGCACCCCTCCAGAACTGGAACTAGGACTGGCACCAAGACTGAGAACCGAAACAGAAACCAAAAGCTGAACTGGCACTGGGACCAAGACTGAGACCACCACCAACACTGGGACTGACACCAGGAGCGCTCCAGGACTGCTCTGGGACCAGCACCAGCCGGGACTGAGACTGAGAGCAGCACCAGAACCAGCACCGAGACTGGCACCGCTGTGGGACGGGACCTGAGTCTGGGATTGGCACTGGGAGCACTCCAGGACCAACACCAGCACCGCTACCAGCACTGGACCGGAACTGCTCCGAGACTGAGACCAAGACCAGTGCTAGAACTGACACCAGCCCCTAGAATGAGACCTAAAGCAGAATGGAGAGCAAGACCAAGACTGGGAATGGAACCGACACCAGAACTGAGACCAGTGGTGCTGCAGAACTGGAAATAATACTGGGACTAAGACTGAGACCAGTCCTAGAACTGGCACTGGGACCAAAACTGAGACCAACACCGCCACTGGAATCAGCACCAGGAGCGCTCCAGGACTGCTCTGCGACTGCCACTGGCACTGGGAGAACTCCAGGATTGAGACTGAGAGCAGCACCAGAACCAGTACCAAGACTGGCACCGGTACCAGAATGGAGACTGGGATTGGCACTGGGAGCACTCCGGGACCAACAATGGCACCAGTACCAACACTGCGACCAGAACCACTTCGAGACTGAGACCAAGACCAAACCTGTGACCAAGACTGAGACTGAAACCAGAACCAGCACTGGCACCAGGACTGGAACCGCTGTAGGACCAAGACTGAGACCCAGACCAGCACCGGGACAGAGACCGACACCGGCAGCGCTCTGGGATCTCCGCGTTCACTCCGGGGAGTTTTGGCTGCGCCCCCGCACAGGACAGGGCAGGACTGGGAGGGACCCCTGGGTGGGGCGGGACAGCCTCGGTTCCCATCGTTCTGGTGCAGCCATCCTGGTCCATATGGTCCCAGTCCATGAGATCCCAGTTTGTACAATCCCAGTCCATGTGATCCCAGTCTGTACAATCCCACTGTGTTTGGCCCTGATCCAACTGGTCCCAGTCCGTGCAGTCCCAGTCTGGAGGATCCCAGTCCATGTCATCCCAGCCCCATGATCCCAGTCTGGATGCTCCTGCATGGCTCACACTGCCAGGGTCTGGAATTCCAGTTCCCAGCCAGGAAAAGATGTTCCTGCCCTTGAAGGCAAAGCTCTTCAGAAGGGGCCAAAAGCCAAGTGCAGCAAGATCTTACAGGGACATTTCACTGCCAGCCTTCCTAACTTCACCCATGGCTGTTGGAGCTCCTGCACTGGGAATTAAATCAGGGGAGGGTCTTTGGTGGGAGCTGCCCTGGGTCAGGGGAGACCCTGAGACAGAAACAGAGCAGGCAGGGAGAGACAGGAGAGAAAGGAGGACACAAACACAATCAGATGAGAAGGTGCCACTGAAAACAGAACTGCAACTGACTGGAAGTGAATGGGACAGAAGTCAGGAATTGTGAAGCTTTTATTTACTATCAAATCCATCCCTTGGCAGCCAGCCCCACACAATCCCAATCCCAGCGCTCCAAATTTGGATCCCACTTCTCCCAATCTCCTTCCAACTCCTTCTCACCCTGGTGGCTGTGGAATCCAGTAAGGTTCACGTGGGATTGAGTTGTCTTGAGGATCCACTTTGCAGTTGGATTGAGCCATTTTGGATTAAAACTGAGGTGCTTTCAGAGGGATTTGAGAGGTTTTTAGGTGACCTAAATCCTCTTGGCTTTTGGTGTGAAAAGAAATGGAGAAGAGAGAAAAACTAAGGCCAAAACAAAAGGATAACCAGCCAGGTGTCTTCCCCAGATGGATGCCAGAGAATGTGGGTCACCAGGGCTCTGCTCAGCATGAGTTCTGCAGTGGGGGATGGAGTTGGAGCAGCACACAAGTTGTTCTTGCACTAGGGGGATTTACAGGGATTGCATTAATGCTGCCTCTGTTGGTGTCTGTTCAAAGCTGAGCTCTGAGAGAAGTTTGTCCCACACTCAGGATACTCGTAGGGCCTCCCCCCAGTGTGGACACTTTGGTGGCAGATCAGGCTGGAACGCTGCCTGAAGGCCTTCCCACAATCCCCACATTTGTATGGCCTTTTCCCAGTGTGGATGTTCTGGTGGCGGATCAATGTGCTGCGTTCACTGAAGCTCTTCCCACACTGCTCACATTTGTGAGGCTTTTCCCCAGTGTGGATGCGCCGGTGTCTGGTGAGGTGGGAGTTTCGCCTGAAGCCCTTCCCGCAATCAGAGCACTGGAAAGGCCTCTCCTCCCTGTGTGTCTGGAAGTGCCTGAGGAGATGGGAGCTGGTGGTAAGCCTCTTCCCACACCTGGAACACTCGTAGGGCCTCTCCCCAGTGTGGACACTTTGGTGGCGGATCAGGTGGGAACACTGCCTGAAGGCCTTCCCACACTCCTCACACTGGTATGGTCTTTTCCCAGTGTGGATGTTCTGGTGGCAGATCAATGTGTTGCGCTCAGTGAAACTCTTCCCACACTCCCCACACTCGTAGGGCCTCTCCCCAGTGTGTATCTTCTGGTGGCGGATCATGCTGTTCCTCCACCTCAAGCTCATCCCACACGCTGAGCACTTGTGGGGCTTCTCCCCATTACAAAGCTGCTCATGGACCACCAGCTCCAAGCTCTGGCTCCATCTCTGGTCGTCCCCCCGGCTCAGGCTGGGGCTTTCCTCCTCAGATCCCCGCCATCTGCGTTTGCAGCCCCTCCTCGTGCGGGATCTCCACGGCTTTTCCTCCCCGTTGCATTCCTGTGCCGTGGAGCCGCTCCAAACGGCCTCTTCCACGAGGTTCTGCCGCGGGGATTTGTCCTCCCTGCTCTCCGTGCTCAGCTCCTTGTCTGGGGCAGGAAGGACAAGCAGAGGATGGGATTTGCCTCCGTGCCAGAGGGAAGGGGAAGGAGATCCTCCCCGCACGTCCCCGGCAGGACGGCGTCGGCAGCGGGGTTGTCCTGCAGCCGGGGGCCGTGCTGGGCTGGGAGATGGAGCAGGACAGAGGGGGAAAGGGGTACTGAGTTCCTCCTCACCTGCCTGCGGCTCCTGGGGCATCTTCCTCTTCCTCGCAGCCTCCTCCTTCTCCATCGGGCCAAGGGTTTGGGAATGGGAAATCCTGGTTTGGGGAAAAACAAGGGATGTGTACGTTGTGTTGCAGGTTCCTGCTGCCCAACTCCATCTCTAGAAGTCCCCGAGCATCTCGGGTCCATAAAAACTTCCCAAACACCAACATTCAGCCCTGAAAATGCCTCCCAGGGGTTCCTGGGAATGGTCCCTCCCCTTTGGTGTTTGGGGCTTCCCCCCTGTCTCAGCTGCCGGGGGTCACGCTTGTATTGGGGGTCCCCCATCTACTCGGTCCCCGCCCTCCCCAGGCCGCTGGGAGTCCCAGCAATCCAAAAAGTTCCCCCCTCTTCTGTCTCCCCATTTAGGGATGGTGGGTGTTTTTGCAGTCCCTTCTCCCCTTATTCTCTGCTTTGGGGTGCAGGGGGTCCAGGGAGTCCCCCCTGCCCCTCTCCAGGCTGTTGAGGGTTCCAAAATCCCGGCGCTCCCCCCTCTCTGGGCTCCCCACTTTGGGGGCCTGGGGGACACAGGGCTCTGCTCCTCCAGGGTGCCTCTGCCGGCAGCCGCCACCGGGACCCCCCAATGTCCCCCGTGGAGCATTTTCTGATCAGATTTGGAGCTCTGCATTCTCCAAACATCCCCCCTGCCAAAAAAAATACACAAAGCACCCTGAGAGACGCTGGGAGTATTCTAGAGAAAACTGGGTGCAACTGGGATCAAACTGGGGGCAGGTGAACCATGCTGAGGTAACTGGGAGTGGCTGGGAAGGACTATGAGATTGTTCAGGGCAACTGGGATGTGGTTACTACGCTGCAAAGAGAGAGAAAAGACAGCAACACACACGGACCTCTTTTGGGGAAAAAAGGCCAACTTTATTGTACGGACATCCTGTATTTAAAGTGTGTTACGTGCAGTTAGGACAGGACAGTAGTTCATTGCAGAATTGGGAAAAATATCCCTGGGACAGCATGTCCGGATGTCCCATGGGAAAGACACCAGGTGTTAATCTTTATTATGAATTCCCTTCTGTTTTTCACCAAGTTATCGCTCTGGGAGACTGCGTCCCTAACTGAAGCTGTAGTCAGCTTGTCAGCCTGGGAATGGACCTGAGAGACAGGAGAAATCCAGGCCTGAAAAGAATTGCCAAGCTGCAATTTCCTAGCTCTCTAAATGTGTGTGTCCACACTGGGATATTCTGGGAATGTCTGAGACCATAGGGCTGGTGACTGGGACCTAACTGGGAGCGACTGGGAATCTCCTGAAGGAAAAATGGGACCATGCTGGGGCAACTGGGGGAAGTGTGAGTGACTGGGGCCCTGCTGGAAGAGACTGGCATCATACTGGACTCATACTGGGATCTTACTGGCAGTTGCAGGGGCTATGCTAGGGGCAACTGGGAGAACTGGGAACGCATTGGACACAAGTGGTGTTGGAAATCGTATCCTTGCAAAAATCTTTGCATAACCTTAGTCGAGGGGATTAATTTGCCCTACAAAAAGACTTCTTTGTTTCTTTCCAGGGCATTGCTTCACCAGGTGGGTCTGATGAACACAACACATCAACAGACTGGGAGCAGCTTAAAGATCAAGGGCCATCAGCGGCCATTAACAGAACATCAGCGGCCACCCAGGAACATCTACCCCAGACTCTGCCTCTGGCAGAATTGCAGACATCTCCTCTGAAAAGACTGATAAGAAAATCAGGGAATCAAGACGGAATTAACAGCAGAAGGGAAGAAATCCAGATCCAAAAGAAGGCCAAATATTAGGAACTGACTATTTGCACCTTGAGACCAAAGAACACTAACTCAATTCATTTCCATGAGCATTGACTGTATAAAAGATCTGAAAATTTTCCTGAAAAGGGAGTGTCATGGAATGATTGTCTCTGCACAGCTGGGTTATGTCTGGATGAGATTTCTGTGGTACACCCGGGCCACAACATCGTGGCCAGAAAATACAGAAATGCCTTGACTCTCTCAATTTAAAATTGTTGTTAAAAGTATTTTTGTTTCTCTTTTAGTTTCCGTTATCATGGGAGGAAGTGGGCGAAACTGGGACCGTGCTGGGGTAAATTACATCATGATACGGAATCACTGGGACTGCCTGGGCTGCTACTGGGAGCAACAGGATCATACTGGGAGCGACTGGGCTCATACTGGGAGCAGCCACTCCCGGCTCCCGCACCCCCGAACCCCTTTCCCGGCCATGCCGCCCCTCCAGCCCCAGCACCCCCCGCCGGGGTCCCGGCAATCCCAGGGGTCCCCCCCTCTCGGGCTCCCCGCTTTGCCCTTCTGGGGCTCTCCTGTCTCTGGGCTCCCGCTCAGGGAAGCCGCGGCTCTCCCGGGGCTCCCCCAAACCGGTGTCCCCCCGCCGATCCCGCCGCTCCCGCGCGCTCCCCACCTGGCCCCGGCACAGCTCGCAGGGCCCGGCCCGGGAAGCCCAACCCCCACAGCGGGGGGACCCGCATCCCCCCGGGCCCCGCCGGGGCTCTGCCGCCACCCACCGGGACCCCCAAAAACACCTCCCGGGGACCCCCCGATGTCCCCCCGAGGGCCATCTGCGCCTCTGTAGCCCTGCAACATCCAAACATTCCCCCCCAAAAAACCCCAAACCCAGGGATACCCCGGGATATTTGGGGCGAGCTCCCCCTCCCCGGGCACCTGCGGGATGGGTGGCGATGGTCCCGGGGGGCTGCGAGTTCAGGGAGCTCCGGGGTCGCGCGCTTGATTCGCTCCTTCTCTGCTCCTGTTTCCTGCTGCCGCTCCGCCTCTTCCTCCCTCCCTCCTCCTCCTCCCCCGTTCCGAGCCCCGAACTGGGAGGGAATGGGGCAAGGAAAGGGCGGGAACTGTGAGGGGAAAGGGGCGGGGTCAAGGAAAGGGCGGGAACTGTGAGGGGAAAGGGGCGGGGCCAAGGAAAAGGCGGGAACTGTGAGGGGAAAGGGGCGGGGCCAAGGGGCCGCGCGGTTCTCAAAGGTTCTGGTTTGGCCTAAAATCAGCCAGAAAGCACCTAAAATGCAGCATAAACCCACCAGGTATGGCATAAATCAGCTAAACGGGCCTCAAATCCGCACAAAGGGTTCTAAAATTATCGAAATGAGCCTTGCATTGTCTGACAGGGCCTAGAATCCAAACCTAATCTTCCCAGGTTGGTATAAAATCACCTAAATGGACCAGAAATCTTTGGGACCAAGACCAAGACCTGGCACTAGAACTGGGACCAGCTCCAAGAATGAGACAAAAATCAGAATGGAGACCGAGATCAAGACTAAGAACAGAACTGACACCAGAACTGAGACCAGCACCCCTCCAGAACTGGAACTAGGACTGGCACCAAGACTGAGAACCGAAACAGAAACCAAAAGCTGAACTGGCACTGGGACCAAGACTGAGACCACCACCAACACTGGGACTGACACCAGGAGCGCTCCAGGACTGCTCTGGGACCAGCACCAGCCGGGACTGAGACTGAGAGCAGCACCAGAACCAGCACCGAGACTGGCACCGCTGTGGGACAGGACCTGAGTCTGGGATTGGCACTGGGAGCACTCCAGGACCAACACCAGCACCGCTACCAGCACTGGACCGGAACTGCTCCGAGACTGAGACCAAGACCAGTGCTAGAACTGACACCAGCCCCTAGAATGAGACCTAAAGCAGAATGGAGAGCAAGACCAAGACTGGGAATGGAACCGACACCAGAACTGAGACCAGTGGTGCTGCAGAACTGGAAATAATACTGGGACTAAGACTGAGACCAGTCCTAGAACTGGCACTGGGACCAAAACTGAGACCAACACCGCCACTGGAATCAGCACCAGGAGCGCTCCAGGACTGCTCTGCGACTGCCACTGGCACTGGGAGAACTCCAGGATTGAGACTGAGAGCAGCACCAGAACCAGCACCAAGAATGGCACCGGTACCAGAACGGAGACTGGGATTGGCACTGGGAGCACTCCAGGACCAACAATGGCACCAGTACCAACACTGCGACCAGAACCACTTCGAGACTGAGACCAAGACCAAACCTGTGACCAAGACTGAGACTGAAACCAGAACCAGCACTGGCACCAGGACTGGAACCGCTGTAGGACCAAGACTGAGACCCAGACCAGCACCGGGACAGAGACCGACACCGGCAGCGCTCTGGGATCTCCGCGTTCACTCCGGGGAGTTTTGGCTGCGCCCCCGCACAGGACAGGGCAGGACTGGGAGGGACCCCTGGGTGGGGCGGGACAGCCTCGGTTCCCATCGTTCTGGTGCAGCCATCCTGGTCCATATGGTCCCAGTCCATGAGATCCCAGTTTGTACAATCCCAGTCCATGTGATCCCAGTCTGTACAATCCCACTGTGTTTGGCCCGGTCCAACTGGTCCCAGTCTGTGCAGTCCCAGTCTGGAGGATCCCAGTCCATGTCATCCCAGCCCCATGATCCCAGTCTGGATGCTCCTGCATGGCTCACACTGCCAGGGTCTGGAATTCCAGTTCCCAGCCAGGAAAAGATGTTCCTGCCCTTGAAGGCAAAGCTCTTCAGAAGGGGCCAAAAGCCAAGTGCAGCAAGATCTTACAGGGACATTTCACTGCCAGCCTTCCTAACTTCACCCATGGCTGTTGGAGCTCCTGCACTGGGAATTAAATCAGGGGAGGGTCTTTGGTGGGAGCTGCCCTGGGTCAGGGGAGACCCTGAGACAGAAACAGAGCAGGCAGGGAGAGACAGGAGAGAAAGGAGGACACAAACACAATCAGATGAGAAGGTGCCACTGAAAACAGAACTGCAACTGACTGGAAGTGAATGGGACAGAAGTCAGGAATTGTGAAGCTTTTATTTACTATCAAATCCATCCCTTGGCAGCCAGCCCCACACAATCCCAATCCCAGCGCTCCAAATTTGGATCCCACTTCTCCCAATCTCCTTCCAACTCCTTCTCACCCTGGTGGCTGTGGAATCCAGTAAGGTTCACGTGGGATTGAGTTGTCTTGAGGATCCACTTTGCAGTTGGATTGAGCCATTTTGGATTAAAACTGAGGTGCTTTCAGAGGGATTTGAGAGGTTTTTAGGTGACCTAAATCCTCTTGGCTTTTGGTGTGAAAAGAAATGGAGAAGAGAGAAAAACTAAGGCCAAAACAAAAGGATAACCAGCCAGGTGTCTTCCCCAGATGGATCCCAGAGAATGTGGGTCACCAGGGCTCTGCTCAGCATGAGTTCTGCAGTGGGGGATGGAGTTGGAGCAGCACACAAGTTGTTCTTCCACTAGGGGGATTTACAGGGATTGCATTAATGCTGCCTCTGTTGGTGTCTGTTCAAAGCTGAGCTCTGAGAGAAGTTTGTCCCACACTCAGGATACTCGTAGGGCCTCCCCCCAGTGTGGACACTTTGGTGGCAGATCAGGCTGGAACGCTGCCTGAAGGCCTTCCCACAATCCCCACATTTGTATGGCCTTTTCCCAGTGTGGATGTTCTGGTGGCGGATCAATGTGCTGCGTTCACTGAAGCTCTTCCCACACTGCTCACATTTGTGAGGCTTTTCCCCAGTGTGGATGCGCCGGTGTCTGGTGAGGTGGGAGTTTCGCCTGAAGCCCTTCCCGCAATCAGAGCACTGGAAAGGCCTCTCCTCCCTGTGTGTCTGGAAGTGCCTGAGGAGATGGGAGCTGGTGGTAAGCCTCTTCCCACACCTGGAACACTCGTAGGGCCTCTCCCCAGTGTGGACACTTTGGTGGCGGATCAGGTGGGAACACTGCCTGAAGGCCTTCCCACACTCCTCACACTGGTATGGTCTTTTCCCAGTGTGGATGTTCTGGTGGCAGATCAATGTGTTGCGCTCAGTGAAACTCTTCCCACACTCCCCACACTCGTAGGGCCTCTCCCCAGTGTGTATCTTCTGGTGGCGGATCATGCTGTTCCTCCACCTCAAGCTCATCCCACACGCTGAGCACTTGTGGGGCTTCTCCCCATTACAAAGCTGCTCATGGACCACCAGCTCCAAGCTCTGGCTCCATCTCTGACAGCCCCCCCGGCCCAGGCTGGGGCTTTCCTCCTCAGATCCCCGCCATCTGCGTTTGCAGCCCCTCCTCGTGCGGGATCTCCACGGCTTTTCCTCCCCGTTGCATTCCTGTGCCGTGGAGCCGCTCCAAACGGCCTCTTCCACGAGGTTCTGCCGCGGGGATTTGTCCTCCCTGCTCTCCGTGCTCAGCTCCTTGTCTGGGGCAGGAAGGACAAGCAGAGGATGGGATTTGCCTCCGTGCCAGAGGGAAGGGGAAGGAGATCCTCCCCGCACGTCCCCGGCAGGACGGCGTCGGCAGCGGGGTTGTCCTGCAGCCGGGGACCGTGCTGGGCTGGGAGATGGAGCAGGACAGAGGGGGAAAGGGGCACTGACTTCCTCCTCACCTGCCTGCGGCTCCTGGGGCATCTTCGTCTTCCTCGCAGCCTCCTCCTTCTCCATCGGGCCAAGGGTTGGGAATGGGAAATCCTGGTTTGGGGAAAAACAAGGGATGAGCGCGTTGTGTTGTGGGTTCCTCCTGCCCAACTCCATCCCTACAAGTCCCCGAGCATCTCGGGTCCATAAAACCTCCCAAACACCAACATTCAGCCCTGAAAATGCCTCCCACGAGTTCCTGGGAATGGTCCCTCCCCTTTGGTGTTTGGGGCTTCCCCCCTGTCTCAGCTGCTGGGGGTCACGCTTGTATTGGGGGTCCCCCATCTACTCGGTCCCCGCCCTCCCCAGGCTGCTGGGAGTCCCAGCAATCCAAAAAGCTCCCCCCTCTTCTGTCTCTCCATTTAGGGATGGTGGGTGTTTTTGCAGTCCCTTCTCCCCTTATTCTCTGCTTTGGGGTGCAGGGGGTCCAGGGAGTCCCCCCTGCCGCTCTCCAGGCTGTTGAGGGTTCCAAAATCCCGGCGCTCCCCCCTCTCTGGGCTCCCCACTTTGGGGGCCTGGGGGACACAGGGCTCTGCTCCTCCAGGGTGCCTCTGCCGGCAGCCGCCACCGGGACCCCCCAATGTCCCCCGTGGAGCATTTTCTGATCAGATTTGGAGCTCTGCATTCTCCAAACATCCCCCCTGCCCAAAAAAATACACAAAGCACCCTGAGAGACGCTGGGAGTATTCTAGAGAAAACTGGGTGCAACTGGGATCAAACTGGGGGCAGGTGAACCATGCTGAGGTAACTGGGAGTGGCCGGGAAGGACTATGAGATTGTTCAGGGCAACTGGGATGTGGTTACTACGCTGCAAAGAGAGAGAAAAGACAGCAACACACACGGACCTCTTTTGGGGAAAAAAGGCCAACTTTATTGTACGGACATCCTGTATTTAAAGTGTGTTACGTGCAGTTAGGACAGGACAGTAGTTCATTGCACAATTGGGAAAAATATCCCTGGGACAGCATGTCCGGATGTCCCATGGGAAAGACACCAGGTGTTAATCTTTATTATGAATTCCCTTCTGTTTTTCACCAAGTTATCGCTCTGGGAGACTGCGTCCCTAACTGAAGCTGTAGTCAGCTTGTCAGCCTGGGAATGGACCTGAGAGACAGGAGAAATCCAGGCCTGAAAAGAATTGGCAAGCTGCAATTTCCTAGCTCTCTAAATGTGAGTGTCCACACTGGGATATTCTGGGAATGTCTGAGACCATAGGGCTGGTGACTGGGACCTAACTGGGAGCGACTGGGAATCTCCTGAAGGAAAAATGGGACCATGCTGGGGCAACTGGGGGAAGTGTGAGTGACTGGGGCCCTGCTGGAAGAGACTGGCATCATACTGGACTCATACTGGGATCTTACTGGCAGTTGCAGGGGCTATGCTAGGGGCAACTGGGAGAACTGGGAACGCATTGGACACAAGTGGTGTTGGAAATCGTATCCTTGCAAAAATCTTTGCATAACTTTAGTCGAGGGGATTAATTTGCCCTACAAAAAGACTTCTTTGTTTCTTTCCAGGGCATTGCTTCACCAGGTGGGTCTGATGAACACAACACATCAACAGACTGGGAGCAGCTTAAAGATCAAGGGCCATCAGCGGCCATTAACAGAACATCAGCGGCCACCCAGGAACATCTACCCCAGACTCTGCCTCTGGCAGAATTGCAGACATCTCCTCTGAAAAGACTGATAAGAAAATCAGGGAATCAAGACGGAATTAACAGCAGAAGGGAAGAAATCCAGATCCAAAAGAAGGCCAAATATTAGGAATTGAATATTTGCACCTTGAGACCAAAGAACACTAACTCAATTCATTTCCATGAGCATTGACTGTATAAAAGATCTGAAAATTTTCCTGAAAAGGGAGTGTCATGGAATGATTGTCTCTGCACAGCTGGGTTATGTCTGGATGAGATTTCTGTGGTACACCCGGGCCACAACATCGTGGCCAGAAAATACAGAAATGCCTTGACTCTCTCAATTTAAAATTGTTGTTAAAAGTATTTTTGTTTCTCTTTTAGTTTCCGTTATCATGGGAGGAAGTGGGCGAAACTGGGACCGTGCTGGGGTAAATTACATCATGATACGGAATCACTGGGACTGCCTGGGCTGCTACTGGGAGCAACAGGATCATACTGGGAGCGACTGGGCTCATACTGGGAGCAGCCACTCCCGGCTCCCGCACCCCCGAACCCCTTTCCCGGCCATGCCGCCCCTCCAGCCCCAGCACCCCCTGCCGGGGTCCCGGCAATCCCAGGGGTCCCCCCCTCTCGGGCTCCCCGCTTTGCCCTTCTGGGGCTCTCCTGTCTCTGGGCTCCCGCTCAGGGAAGCCGCGGCTCTCCCGGGGCTCCCCCAAACCGGTGTCCCCCCGCCGATCCCGCCGCTCCCGCGCGCTCCCCACCTGGCCCCGGCACAGCTCGCAGGGCCCGGCCCGGGAAGCCCAACCCCCACCGCGGGGGGACCCGCATCCCCCCGGGCCCCGCCGGGGCTCTGCCGGCACCCACCGGGACCCCCAAAAACACCTCCCGGGGACCCCCCGATGTCCCCCCGAGGGCCATCTGCGCCTCTGCAGCCCTGCAACATCCAAACATTCCCCCCCAAAAAACCCCAAACCCAGGGATACCCCGGGATATTTGGGGCGAGCTCCCCCTCCCCGGGCACCTGCGGGATGGGTGGCGATGGTCCCGGGGGGCTGCGAGTTCAGGGAGCTCCGGGGTCGCGCGCTTGATTCGCTCCTTCTCTGCTCCTGCTTCCTGCTGCCGCTCCGCCTCTTCCTCCCTCCCTCCTCCTCCTCCCCCGTTCCGAGCCCCGAACTGGGAGGGGATGGGGCAAGGAAAGGGCGGGAACTGTGAGGGGAAAGGGGCGGGGTCAAAGAAAGGGCGGGAACTGTGAGGGGAAAGGGGCGGGGTCAAGGAAAGGGCGGGAACTGTGAGGGGAAAGGGGCGGGGCCACGAAAAAGGCGGGAACTGTGAGGAGAAAGGGGCGGGGTCAAGGGGCCGCGCGGTTCTCAAAGGTTCTGGTTTGGCCTAAAATCAGCCAGAAAGCACCTGAAATGCAGCATAAACCCACCAGGTATGGCATAAATCAGCTAAAGGGGCCTCAAATCCGCACAAAGGGTTGTAAAATTATCGAAATGAGCTTTGCATTGTCTAACAGGGCCTAGAATCCAAACCTAATCTTCCCAGGTTGGTATAAAATCACCTAAATGGACCTGAAATCTTTGGGACCAAGACCAAGACCTGGCACTAGAACTGGCACCAGCTCCAAGAATGAGACCGAAATCAGAATGGAGACCGAAATCAAGACTAAGAACAGAACTGACACCAGAACTGAGACCAGCACCCCTCCAGAACTGGAACTAGGACTGGCACCAAGACTGAGAACCGAAACAGAAACCAAAAGCTGAACTGGCACTGGGACCAAGACTGAGACCACCACCAACACTGGGACTGACACCAGGAGCGCTCCAGGACTGCTCTGGGACCAGCACCAGCCGGGACTGAGACTGAGAGCAGCACCAGAACCAGCACCGAGACTGGCACCGCTGTGGGACGGGACCTGAGTCTGGGATTGGCACTGGGAGCACTCCAGGACCAACACCAGCACCGCTACCAGCACTGGACCGGAACTGCTCCGAGACTGAGACCAAGACCAGTGCTAGAACTGACACCAGCCCCTAGAATGAGACCTAAAGCAGAATGGAGAGCAAGACCAAGACTGGGAATGGAACCGACACCAGAACTGAGACCAGTGGTGCTGCAGAACTGGAAATAATACTGGGACTAAGACTGAGACCAGTCCTAGAACTGGCACTGGGACCAAAACTGAGACCAACACCGCCACTGGAATCAGCACCAGGAGCGCTCCAGGACTGCTCTGCGACTGCCACTGGCACTGGGAGAACTCCAGGACTGAGACTGAGAGCAGCACCAGAACCAGTACCAAGACTGGCACCGGTACCAGAACGGAGACTGGGACTGGCACTGGGAGCACTCCGGGACCAACAATGGCACCAGTACCAACACTGGGACCAGAACCACTTCGAGACTGAGACCGAGACCAAACCTGTGACCAAGACTGAGAATGAAACCAGAACCAGCACTGGCACCAGGACTGGAACCGCTGTAGGACCAAGACTGAGACCCAGACCAGCACCGGGACAGAGACCGACACCGGCAGCGCTCTGGGATCTCCGCGTTCACTCCGGGGAGTTTTGGCTGCGCCCCCGCACAGGACAGGGCAGGACTGGGAGGGACCCCTGGGTGGGGCGGGACAGCCTCGGTTCCCATCGTTCTGGTGCAGCCATCCCAGTCCATATGGTCCCAGTCCATGTGATCCCAGTCTGTACAATCCCAGTGCATGTGATCCCAGTCTGTACAATCCCAGTCCACGTAATCCCAGTCTGTACAATCCCAGCCCATGTGATCCCAGTCTGTACAATCCCAGCCCATGTGATCCCAGTCTGTACAATCCCAGTCCATGTGATCCCAGTCTGTACAATCCCACTGTGTTTGGCCCTGATCCAACTGGTCCCAGTCTGTGCAGTCCCAGTCTGGAGGATCCCAGTCCATGTCATCCCAGCCCCCATGATCCCAGTCTGCATCGTCCTGCATGGCTCACACTGCCAGGGTCTGGAATTCCAATTCCCAGCCAGGAAAAGATGTTCCTCACTCTACTGGTTTTGGTTCATGAATTTGAGATTTCCCAGCCAGCACACCCATTTATTTCACATCTTTATCATCCCGACCCTGTTCCCCTTCCCTTTCCCGATCCCATTCCTGTTCCCAATCCCAATCTCAATCTCATTTCTGTTCCCATTCCCATTCCTGATCCCTTTCCCAGTCATGTTCCCTTTCCCCTTCCCATTCCCATTCCCAAACCTGATCCCATTCCCAATCCTAATCCTGTTCCCATTCCTGATCCCCTTCCTGATCATGTTCCCATTCACAATCCTGTTCCTGATCCCATTGCCAGTCCCATTCCCAATCCTAATCCCAATCCCATTCCTGTTCCCAATCTCATTCCCATTCTGAGTCCTGCTCCCATTCCCAAATCCTGTTCCTGTTCCCCTTCTCATTCCCATTCCTGATCTCGTTCCCCTTCCTGATCCCGTTCCCAGTCCCATTCCTGATCCCATTCCCATTCCCAATCCCAATCCAGTTCCCCTTCCCATTCCTGATCCCATTCCCATTCCCTTTCCCAATCCCTACCTTGTTCCCAATCCCGTTCCCGACCCCGCCACTGTTTCCAGGGAATTGTTTTGATCTCAACCTCCACCCCAAACCCTGGGGTGTCAAACCCCCCCAAATCCCAAATCCCGGCATCAAAACCCCCAATTCCCAAATCCTGGGGTGTCAAAAAACCCCCTGATCCCCAAATCCTGAGATGCAAAACACCCCTGACCCCAAATTTTAGGATCAAACCCCCCCAGATCCCAAACTTTGGCATCAAACCCCCCAATCCCCAAACTCTTGAGTTGGAAATATTTGGGGTGTCCAATCCCTCGATTCCAAAATTTGGGGTTCAAACCCCCTGATCCCCAAATTCTGGGGTCAAAAACCCCCAAATTCCAAACCCTGAGGTGTCAAACCCTCCAAAATCCCACATTTTAGGGTCAAACCTTCCCCACCCCCAAACTTTGGGGTCAAATCCCCCCAGACCCCCAAATCCCCCCAAAAAACACTGGGGACAGACCCCCCCAGCCCCCCCTCACCATCCTTCTTGATCTTCTCGTTGAGGTTGTTGATGTAGATGGTGTGGTTGGGGCAGGGCTCCTGCACCGCCATGGCCGCGACCTCTGTGGGGACAGGGACCCTCTGTGGGGACAGGGACCCTCTGTGGGGACGGGGGGAATAGGGACAGGGACCCTCTGTGGGGACAGGGAGGATGAGGGGGGGGTTAGGGGGAGCTGGGACCCCTCTCTGGGGACAGGGGGCGTTTAGGGGGGGATTTAGGGAGTCTGGGATCCCTTCACCCCCTGGGACCCCCTCTCTATGTGCCCCTGACCACCAAATCCACCCCAGACCCCCTAAACTCTCCCAGTCACCCTCAATTCCCCTCAGACCCCCCATTCCCACCTCAGATATCCCCATTTCCGCCACAGTCTCCCCAAACGCACCCCAGATCCGTCAATTCCCCTCAGACCTCCCCCAGATTTCCCCATTTTCCCCCGGCCCCACCTTAGCTCTCCCCAAAGCCTCCCCACACGCACCTCAGACCCCTCAATTCCCCTCAGATTCCCCCCAAACCCCCTCATTTTCCCCATTCCCCCTCCTCAGCCGCCCCAAACGCACCTGAGACCCCTCAATTCCTCTCAAACCCCTCAATTCCCTTCAGATTCTCCCCTAAATTCCCCAAATTCCCCCATTTCCCCACCTCAGTGCCCTCCTCCGCTCTCCCCTCACCCTCTCCTGCTGCCGCCTCCGCCGCGTGGGCGGGCCCGTCCCAGCCAATAGCAGCGCGCCTCTCCCCGAACCAACCAATCAGAGTGCGTCTCCCCTCATGAACGCCCGCCTCCCACTGGCCTCTCCCAGCCAATAGCAGCGCTCCTCTCCCCTAACCAACCAATCAGAGTGCGGCTCCCCTCATGAACGCCCGCCTCCCACTGGCGTCTCCCAGCCAATAGCAGCGCGCCTCACCCCCAACCAACCAATCAGAGCACGGTTTCCCTCAGCAATGCCCGCCTCCCCCGCGCCGCTCCAGCCAATCAGAGGCCAGGCGGGAGTGGCGCCCTCTGACCCCGGGGCCGAGCATGGAGGGGGCCTGGGGGATTTTTGGGGGGTCTAAGGGGTCCTGGGTGGGGTCTGGGGGGTTTTCAGGGGGTCTGGGGGTCCTGGGTGGGGTCTGGGGGGGGGTCTGGAGGGTCCTAAGAGGGGTCTTGGGGGGGTCAGGGAAGGATCTGGGGGGTCCTGGATGGGGTCCTGGGGAGGTTTTGAGAGGGGTCGAGGGGTCTGAGAGTCCTAAAAGGGGGAGACTGGGGGTCCTAAGAGGGATTTTGGGGGGCTTGGGGGTTCTGGGGGGGGTTTGGGGAGGGGTCTTAGGGGGTGAGTTCTCAGAGGGTTTGGGGAGGGGTCTGGGGGGGCTTGGGGGGGTCTGGGGGTCTCCGAGGGGGTCCCCGGGAATGGGAAAGGGCTCAGAGACACCAAAATTGCTTTAAAAACGCCCTAAAATTCCAATAAAAACCCCCAAAATCCCAATTGAACCGTGCAAAATCTTCTTTAAACGCTGTAAAATCCCAATAAAACGCTCTGAAATCCCAGTAAAAAGCCAGGAAATTCCAGTAAAATGCCCTAAAATCCCAATAAAAACCTAGAAAATCCACTTAGATCCCCCAAATCCCAACCAACCCCCCCAAAGTCCCAATGAAACCCCACAAATCCCCCCAAAAATGCCTGAAGATCCCCCAAACCCAATAAAGTCCCCCAAAAATTCCCTCAAAACCCCAAAATCCTCCCCAAACCCAGAAAAATTCCCTCAAAAATTCCCCGAAATCGCCCAAATCCCAAAAATCTCCCAGAAATTCCCTCAAAACCCCAAAAATCTCCCCCCAAATCCCCCCAGGAATTCCGTGAAAACCCCAAAATTCCCCAAATCCCCCCAGATCACCCCATAATTCCCCGAAAAACCCAAAATCTCCTCAAAATCTTCCCCCAAAATCCCCCAGGAATTCCCTCAAAACCCCAAAATTTCCCCCAAAATTCCCCCAAATCTCCCCAAAATTCCCAAAATCTCCTCAAAATCTTCCCCCAAAATCCCCTGAAATCCCCTGAAAACCCCAAAATCCTCCCAAAATTCCCGAAATCCCCCCAAATCTCTCCAAAATTCCCCCCAAGCTCCCCGAATCTCCCCAAAATCCTCCCATAATTCCCTGAAAAACCCAAAATCTCCTCAAAATCTTCCCCCTAAATGCCCCCAAATCCCCTGAAAACCCCAAAATCCCTCCAATCCCCCCAAAATCCTCCTATAATTCCCTGAAAAACCCCAAATCTCAAAATCTTCCCCCAAAATCCCCCAAATACCCCCAGGAATTTCCTCAAAACCCCTAAATCCCCCCAAAATCCCCCCAAAATTCCCCAAATCCCCCCAAATCCCCCTAAATCCCCCCAAATCTCTCCCAAATCCTCCCATAATTCCCTGAAAAACCCAAAATCTTCCCCCAAAATCCCCCCGAAATCCCCTGAAATTCCCAAAATCTCCCCGAAATCCCCCCCTAAATGCCCCCAAATACCCCCAGGAATCCCTCAAAACCCCAAAATCCCCCCAGAATTCCCCAAAATCCCCCCAAATCTCCCCCCAGGTGCGGGCTGGTGGCTCTGGCCATGGCCGGGGCTCTGCTGGGACCCCCCCGGCCCCAATTGGGTCTGGGGTCTCTGCTGGACACGGCCCGGGCCAGCGGAGACGTTCTCATGTGGGGAGGGGTCCTGGGAGGGGATTTTGGGGGAATTTGGGGGGTTTTAGGGGATTTTTGGGGGGTCCTGGAGGGATTTGGGGGGATTTTGGGGTCCTGGGGGGATTTGGGGGATTTGGGGGATTTGTGGGGATTTTGGGGTCGTGCTGCTGAACCCCCTGCAGACCCCTCCTCAATAACCCCCCCCTCCTGCGGACCCCTCCCCAATAAAAACCCCGCTGGATTTTGGGGGGATTTTGTTGTTTTGGGGGTTTTTTTGTGGTTTTTGGGGGCATTTGGGCTGGATTCGGGAGGGAAATTGGGGAGATTTTGGGGGGGGGTTGGGATGGTGTCCTGGGGTACAATGCAAAAATGTGTATTCTATCACCATCTGTTAAAATGTGGGAGGGGTGGTGATCCTTATCTCTGTGGGAGATATCCTCTGCTGATGTGACATCTGATAAGATGGGGGGATGATCATCGTTATCTATTCACAACCCATCCCTCCTCCAGAAGATATATTCTGTTAATGGGCCATTAAGTCCTATTGTGTGACTGATAAGATTACATCATCCCATTGGGAGATGCCCCAACCAGGGGCAGGAGCCAAGCCTTTCCTACCTAGATAAAAAAACTGGGGTTTGGGACCTGAGGGCAGACCTTTCTACTGGATCCCAGAGGAAAGTCAGACCTTTTTCCACATCATTGCTGGATCTTCGGAGGAAAACTGCACCTTCTACAGGAGCACTGCTTCAACTGAACCACATCTGTCCTCCAGGAGGACTGCAGCCACCATTTATACGGACTGCTACCAACACCCTGACTGACAGGGTGTCAGGTTGTATTTCTGACTGTGTTGGTGGTTGTTTCTTTTATATTATTGCATGTATTTTATTTTTTTCTCTTTTCTCCTATTAAATTGTATTACTGACTTGGAGTCTCGCACTGGTTTTACTTTCAAACCAACACATTAATTGGCGCCCAACGTGGGGCACGAAGGGTACTGAGGAAAGTCAGTATTACAATTTTGTTTTCACCATGATTCTCAACATGCTTACATGGGTTTTATATCTTGCTCTCTATATTTTTCCACACATGGGGAACTATCTGCCAGCTGTAATGCTGCTGTGTAGACCAGGATATGGTATAAAAATTGCTTTACTGGCCTATTATGTCTACTGCATGATAACCTCTGAGGCAATGAACATAATCCGGAATATATACTCGACTTTGTTTGCTTGTCCTAGTCTAGGTTGCTACATCCGGGGTTTTAACAATCACACCCAGCCCTTGGGGGGAGGGGTAAAGGATGATTTTTTCCAATCTTTCCGGCCTGATACAGTAGTTTTTGGAAATGTTGAGTTCCCACTGGATGCTAAGGACAGCATAATATTGTTGTTAGTTCTGCTTTGTCTCCTCTGCACAGCCTTTACAGCCTACAACATGCTTAGAAACAGAACACTACATGGCGTATTGATGCGTATTCTTGAGGAAGAGGAAAAAAGAAACAAATCAACTTCGTCCACGACTGCACAGAATGTCACAAAGAGGAGAAGAACCAAACAAAAAGCAACAGTGCCCGTGTCTATGCAGACTGCCACAAAGGAGGAAAAAGCCAAAAGCAAAGCAACAGTGTCCGTGTCTACGCAGACTGCCACAGAGGAGGAAAAAGCCAAAAGCAAAGCAACAGTGTCCGTGTCTATGCAGTCTGCCACAGAGGAGAAAAAAGACAGAAGCACCATCAGCATCTCCACACAAACCATCACTGAGCCAGAACAGCCTAGACCAGTAGCAGTTGTGCCCGTTCAGAAGAAGAAATCAAAGAGCAAATCAGTTCGCATAGTGAGTGACGAGGACGTGGCAGGACCTTCGCACCCAGCAGAAGTGACAGAGCCAGAAATCATCACTCGCTCTCTATCCCTGGGTGAGCTGCGTGACCTGCGGAGGGAATTCACCCGCCAGACAAATGAGTCCATCTTGACCTGGCTGCTCCGCATCTGGGACGCTGCAGCCAATGACACCATTCTGGATGGATGTGAGGCCAGGCAACTGGGATCTCTGTCCCGGGATGTGGTCATTGACCAGGGGATTGGGAGAACCCAAGAAACTCTCAGCCTCTGGCGGCGACTGCTGACAAGTGTGAAGGACAGATACCTTTGTAAAGAAGATCTTCAGGTGCACCAAGGAAAATGGAGCACAATAGAACAAGGTATCCGATGCCTGAGGGAATTGGCCGTGCTGGAGATAATTTTCTCAGAAGATGAGAGATTTCCTAAGAGCCCAGACTGTGTCCGGTGCACGTCACAGATGTGGTTGAGATTTGCACGACTTGGACCAGAGATGTATTCCCGTTACCTGGCAACGCTGCAGTGGAGGGAAGGTGAGGACATGGTAGGCGTCTTGGCCAATAAACTAAGGATTTATGAGGACACTGTCACAGCCCCATTTCGTACCCATGTCTCATCCGTGGAAACAAGGCTGGTGGAGCAAGTCCGAAGCCTGATTGAAGAGGGCCATCAGAAACTAAAAAAAGAACTTAAGGAAAACAACTACCAGATCTCTCCTGAACCAACAAGAGTTTCTGCCATTAGGAGCCGGCGTTCCTCAGGCAGGGAGAGAGGACACACTCCACGAGGTAACCTCTGGTTTTTCCTTCAGGAGCATGGAGAAGACATGAGGAAGTGGGATGGAAAACCCACCTCCTCCTTAGCAGCCCGGGTACGTGAGCTGAAAAGAGGGACACCTACCCCAAGAAGTTCATCTAGAGTCAATGCTGCTCCAGTCTCTCGTGTACAGAACTCCAGACAGTATCAGAATGATGATATGACTGATCCTCTTGAAGGAACCTCAAGAACCTATTTACAGGGAGAGAGCAACGTGTACCAGGATCAGGAATAGAGGAGCCCTGCCTCTAGCCAGGTAGAGGAGAGGGATAATCGGATCTATTGGACTGTGTGGATCCGATGGCCTGGCACATCCGACCCACAAAAACATAAGGCTTTGGTTGACACCGGCGCCCAGTGTACTCTGATGCCATCAAAGTATGTAGGAGAAGAATCCATCTCTATTTCTGGGGTAACAGGAGGATCCCAGCAGCTGACTGTAGTGGAGGCCGAAGTGAGTTTAACTGGGAACAGGTGGCAGAAACACCCCATCGTGACTGGCCCAGAGGCCCCATGCATCCTTGGCATAGACTATCTTAGAAATGGATACTTCAAAGACCCAAAAGGATATCGCTGGGCTTTCAGGATAGCTGCTGTAGAGACAGACGGCATTAGAAAACTGAGCACCTTGCCTGGTCTTGCAGATGACCCCTCTGCTGTGGGACTACTGAGAGTTGAAGGGCAACAGGTACCAATCGCCAGAACAACAGTACACCGCCGGCAATACCGTACTGACAGAGACTCAGTGATTCCCATCCATGAAATGATCCGTAAACTGGAGAGCCAAGGGGTGGTCAGCAAAACCCACTCACCCTTCAACAGCCCCATCTGGCCTGTGCGTAAATCTGAAGGAGAATGGAGATTGACCGTAGACTATCGTGCATTGAATGAGGTGACTCCACCGCTGAGCGCTGCTGTGCCAGACATGCTGGAACTCCAGTACGAGCTGGAGTCCAAGGCAGCAAAGTGGTACGCCACTATCGATATCGCCAATGCATTTTTCTCCATTCCTCTGGCAGCAGAATGCAGGCCTCAGTTTGCTTTCACCTGGAGGGGCGTGCAGTACACCTGGAATCGTCTGCCCCAGGGGTGGAAGCACAGTCCCACCATCTGTCATGGACTGATCCAGGCTGCACTGGAAAAGGGTGAGGCCCCCGAACATCTACAGTATATCGATGACATCATTGTATGGGGCAGCACAGCAGGGGAAGTCTTTGAGAAAGGAGAGAAGATTATCCAGATTCTGCTGAAAGCTGGTTTTGCCATTAAGCGAAGTAAAGTTAAGGGACCAGCTCAGGAAATTCAGTTTCTAGGAGTCAAGTGGCAAGATGGACGTCGTCAGATCCCAACAGAGGTAATTAATAAGATCACTGCTATGTCTCCACCTACCAACAAGAAGGAAACACAAGCTTTCCTAGGTGCCATAGGCTTTTGGAGGATGCACATTCCTGAGTACAGTCAGATCGTGAGCCCTCTTTACCTGGTTACCCGCAAGAAGAACGATTTCCACTGGGGCCCTGAGCAGCAGCAAGCCTTCGCCCAGATCAAGCAGGAGATTGCTCATGCAGTAGCCCTTGGCCCAGTCAGGACGGGACCAGATGTGAAGAACGTGCTCTACTCTGCAGCCGGGAACCATGGTTTGTCTTGGAGCCTGTGGCAGAAGGTGCCTGGTGAGACTCGGGGTCGACCACTGGGATTCTGGAGCAGAAGCTACAAAGGATCTGAAGCCAACTACACTCCCACAGAGAAGGAGATCTTGGCCGCCTATGAAGGAGTTCAAGCTGCCTCAGAGGTGATTGGCACAGAAACACAACTCCTCCTGGCACCCCGACTACCAGTGCTGGGCTGGATGTTCAAGGGAAAGGTGCCTTCCACACATCACGCCACTGACACCACATGGAGCAAGTGGATTGCCCTCATCACTCAGCACGCCCGTATTGGGAATCCAAATCGCCCTGGGATTCTGGAAATAATTACAAACTGGCCTGAAGGTGAGACTTTTGGATTGTCTTCTGAAGAAGAAGAGGAGCAAGTGGCACGTGCTGAGGAAGCCCCACCATATAATGAGCTACCAGAGACTGAAAGACGATATGCCCTCTTCACTGATGGTTCCTGCCGAATTGTAGGCACTAACCGGAAATGGAAAGCTGCAGTATGGAGCCCCACACGACAAGTTGCACAAGCTACTGAGGGACAAGGTGGATCGAGTCAGGTCGCAGAGCTAAAAGCCATCCAGTTGGCTTTGGATATTGCTGAACGAGAGAAGTGGCCAAGGCTCTATCTCTACACTGACTCATGGATGGTAGCTAATGCTCTGTGGGGTTGGCTGGATCGCTGGAAAAAGGCCAACTGGCAGCACAGAGGGAAACCCATATGGGCAGCTGAGATTTGGCAGGACATTGCTGCCCGAGTAGAGAAACTGACCATAAAGGTTCGACACGTGGATGCACATGTACCCAAAAGCCGGGCTAATGAAGAACATCACAACAACGAGCAGGTGGACCGAGCTGCCAAAGTGAAAGTATCACAGGTGGATCTAGACTGGCAGCACAAGGGAGAATCATTCCTAGCTCGTTGGGCCCATGATGCCTCTGGTCATCAGGGGAGAGATGCGACGTACCGATGGGCCCGTGACCGAGGGGTGGACCTTACCATTGACAGCATCTCACAGGTCATCCACGACTGCGAGACCTGTGCCGCAATCAAACAGGCCAAGCGGGTGAAGCCTCTGTGGTATGGTGGACGATGGTCAAAGTACAGGTATGGGGAAGCCTGGCAAATTGACTACATCACCCTTCCCCAAACCCGCCAGGGCAAACGCTACGTACTGACCATGGTAGAAGCAACCACAGGATGGTTAGAGACCTACCCTGTGCCTCATGCCACTGCCCGGAACACCATCTTGGGCCTAGAAAAACAAGTCCTTTGGAGGCATGGTACCCCTGAGAGAATTGAATCAGACAACGGAACCCATTTCAAGAACGGCCTTATCAACACGTGGGCCAAAGAACATGGCATTGAATGGATATATCATATTCCTTACCATGCGCCAGCTGCCGGGAAAGTTGAACGGTGTAATGGACTCCTTAAGACTACTTTGAAAGCACTTGGTGGTGGAACCTTCAGAAATTGGGAAATGAACTTGGCCAAAGCCACCTGGATGGTTAACACCCGAGGGTCCATCAATCGAGCCGGTCCTGCCCACTCTGAACCCCTACACACAGTGGATGGGGACAAGGTCCCAGTGGTACACATGAAAGGTATTTTAGGAAAGACTGTTTGGATTAATCCCACCACAGGCAAAGGCAAACCAATCCGTGGGATTGTTTTTGCTCAAGGACCTGGTTGCACTTGGTGGGTAATGCAGAAAGATGGGGAAACCCGTTGTGTACCGCAAAGAGACCTAATTTTTAGTGAGAACTGTATGTAAGGTTTCATTTTGTATTATATATCTGTAAGAGGGTATTGGTTTGGGTGTGATGTAGATGGTAATAGAATAAGGGGTGGATTATGTCCTGGGGTACAATGCAAAAATGTGTATTCTATCACCATCTGTTAAAATGTGGGAGGGGTGGTGATCCTTATCTCTGTGGGAGATATCCTCTGCTGATGTGCCATCTGATAAGATCGGGGGATGATCATCGTTATCTATTCACAACCCATCCCTCCTCCAGAAGATATATTCTGTTAATGGGCCATTAAGTCCTATTGTGTGACTGATAAGATTACATCATCCCATTGGGAGATGCCCCAGCCAGGGGCAGGAGCCAAGCCTTTCCTACCTAGATAAAAAAACTGGGGTTTGGGACCTGAGGGCAGACCTTTCTACTGGATCCCAGAGGAAAGTCAGACCTTTTTCCACATCATTGCTGGATCTTCGGAGGAAAACTGCACCTTCTACAGGAGCACTGCTTCAACAGAACCACATCTGTCATCCAGGAGGACTGCAGCCACCATTTATACGGACTGCTACCAACACCCTGACTGACAGGGTGTCAGGTTGTATTTCTGACTGTGTTGGTGGTTGTTTCTTTTATATTATTGCATGTATTTTATTTTTTTCTCTTTTCTCCTATTAAATTGTATTACTGACTTGGAGTCTCGCACTGGTTTTACTTTCAAACCAACACAGATGGCCGGGCTGCTGAACCCCCTGCAGACCCCTCCCCAATAAAAACCCCGCTGGATTTTGGGGGCATTTTGTTATTTTGGGGGTTTTTTTGTGGTTTTGGGGGGGTTTTTTTGTGGTTTTTTGGTGAATTTTGGGGGCATGTGGGCTGATTTTGGGGGGAAATTGGGGAGATTTTGGGGGGGCTGGGAGGGATTTGGGGGGGTTGGGGCGGTCCCGGGCGGGTTTTAGGGGGGTTCTGGGGGAGTTTTGGATGATTTGGGGGGGTCCAGGCTCCCCCATTTTGGGGAGGGGTCCCGGCGGTTCCCCCCGGATCCGCCAGGGGGCGCTGTCCGGCTCCCGCGTGGGCGTGGCCTGTGCTCGGTTCTCGTCTCTGATTGGCTCCCGACTGGAGGGGGCGGGGCCTTCAAACCCGGAAGCGGCGCAAGGGCACGCGGGGAGCGCGGGAACGGAGCCGGGCGGGGACCCCCGAGACCCCAAAAAATCCCCCCAAAACCCCCCTGGGACCCCCCTAAACCACCCCGAGACCCCCCCTGAGCCCCCCAAACTCCCCCTGAGCCCTCCCCGAGACTCCCCCCCCAAAATATCCCCACAAACCTCCGCGAGACCCCCCCCAAAAATCCCCCCCGTGACCCCCGAAAATCCCCCCAAAAAGCCTCCTGAACTTTTTCGAGCCCCCCAATTCCCCCCCAATTCCCGACCCCAATTCCTGACCCCCCAATTCCTCCCCAATTTCTGACCCCCCCCAATTCCTGACCCTCCAAATCCTGACCTCCCCAATTCCCGACCCCCCCAATTTCAGCCCCCCGATTCCTGACCCCCCCCCCAATTTCTGGCCCCCCCAATTCCCGATCCCCCCAATTCCCGACCCCCCAATTCCCGATCCCCCCAATTCCTGACCCCCGAACTTCAGCCCCCCCCAATTTCTGACCCCCCCAATTCCCGACCCCCCCAATTCCCGACCCCCCCAATTCCCCCCAATTCCCGACCCCCCAATTTCAGCCCCCCAATTCCGCCCAATCTCAGCCCCCCCAATTTCAGCCCCCCCAATTTCAGCCCCCCCAATTCCCGACCCCCCCCAATCCCTCTCATTCCCAAATTTCCCCTCCCCCTCTCCCGATGCTGTTCCGGGCTCTCTCCCGGGGGTCGCTCGGGGGGGGCCCTGGGAGGGGGCTCGGCCAGGACCCCCCCCAAAAACGGGCCAGGACCCCCCCAGAGCCGGGACCCCCCCCAAAAACGGGCCAGGACCCCCCCCAGAGCCGGGACCACCCCCCAAAAACGGTCCAGGACCCCCCCCAGAGCCGGGACCACCCCCAAAAACGGGCCAGGACCCCCCCGGGACCAGATCAGTGATTTGGGGGGGGTCCCGGTTTTTTTGGGGGGGGTCTCGGTATTTGGGGGGGTCTCGTTATATTTTTGGGGGAGTCCCGGTATTTTTTGGGGGGGTCCCAGCTCTATTTGGGGGTCCCAGATTTGGGGGGGTCCCGGTATTTTTGGGGGATCCGTTAGTTTTTTGGTGGTCCAGTATTTTTTTGTGGGGGTCCCGGTATTTTTCGGGGGGTCCCAGCTGTTTTTGGGGGGTCCCTGTGTTTGAGGGGATCCCGGCATTTATTTGGGGGGTCCCAGCTCTTTTTGGAGGGGTTTCGGCTGTTTTTGGGGGGGGTCCCGATACTTGGGGGGGGGGGTGCAATATTTAGGGAGGTCCCGGCTGTTTTTGGGGGTGTCCCGGTATTTTTGGGGTGTCCCGGTAATTTTGGGGGTGTCTCGTAATTTTTAGGGGCTCCCGGTAATTTTGGGGGGTATCCCGTTATAATTTTGGGGGGTCCCTTTATTTTTTGGGGGGTCCCGGTATTTTTGGGGGGTCCCGGTATTTTTGGGGGGTTCCCGGTATTTTTGGGGGGGCGGGTCCCGGTATTTTTGGGGGGGGTCCCGGTATTTTTGGGGGGGGGGGGTGTCTCGGTATTTTTGGGGGGTCCCTGGTATTTTTGGGGGGGGTCCCGGTATTTTTGGGGGGGGTCCCGGTATTTTTGGGGTCCCCTCACTCTGTGCCCCCCCAGGGGGGCGGGAGGGGCCGGGCCACGGCCATGGGAGAGACTGGGGAAACTGGGAGAGACTGGGAGTGAGAAATGGGGGAACTGGGAGAGACTGGGAATGGGAAATGGGGAAACTGGGAGAGACTGGGAGTGACTGGGAGAGACTGGGAGAGACTGGGGAAACTGGGAGAGACTGGGAGAGACTGGGAGAGACTGGGGAAACTGGGAGAGACTGGGAGAGACTGGGAATGGGAAATGGGGAAACTGGGAGCGACTGGGGAAACTGGGAATGGGAAATGGGGGAACTGGAAGGAACTGGGAGTGACTGGGAATGGGAAATAGGGGAACTGGGAGGGACTGGGAGCAACTGGGAATGGGAAATGGGGGAACTGGGAGGGACTGGGTGTGACTGGGAATGGGAAATGGGGGAACTGGGAGGGACTGGGTGTGACTGGGAATGAGAAATGGGGGAACTGGGAGGGACTGGGTGTCTCGGTTTGAAAGACAGGTGTTTGCCAAGGAAAGGTGAGAGCTCCTTTCCTGAGATGCAGAGAGCAGCCCCCTCCCTGTTAATTGTTTTAGTTCAAACCAGAGGCCTTCAGGCAGGAGGTGTGGGGATAGCAATAACAGTTCTTTACTGGTACCCAACAAGGCAGAAAACAACAACAGAACAGCTCAGCTCAGCTCAGCTCAGCTCAGCTCCAGCCCCTTCCTGGCCTGGGCCGTGCTCCTCTCACTCCACGAGCCCCCCCAGACCCCTCTGCCACCTTTTCCTTTCCTGGTCTCCCCACACCCCCCGTGAGAGAACATTACCTGTCCTTTCAAGGTGTAGCCACAATCACTTAGCACAACAATGGGAGAAAATTCCACTGAAAGAAAAGGGAATAATCCAACCCCCAACATTATCCACCCCTGAATTTCTCCCATACTAATATGCTATATCAAATTAAACTGTTCCATTATATATCCATACATGCAGTTAGAGACATAGGCACAGCACTATAGGTATTTCACCCTAAAACAAGGTCTCCTTGGGGTAGGCATCTGGTCTCTCCATCCTTTTCCATCACCCACCAGGTGCAACCTGGTCCTTGAGCGAATACAACTCCATGGATGGGATTGTCTTTGCTGGAGGCAGGATTCACCCAAACAGTTTTTCCTAGCATACCTCTCATGTGTACCACTGGAACCTTATCTCCATCTGATATTCCCAAGGGCTCAGATTGGGCAGGGCCTGCTCGGTTGGTGGAACCTCGGGTGTTCACTAACCAGGTGGCCTTTGGTAGATTAATCTCCCAGTTCTTGAAAGTTCCCCCACCCAGTGCCTTCAAGGTGGTTTTAAGCAGGCCATTGCACCGTTCAACTTTCCCTGCAGCTGGTGCGTGGTAGGGGATATGGTACACCCACTCAATGCCGTGTTCTCTAGCCCAGGTGTTTATAAGGCTGTTCTTGAAATGAGTCCCATTGTCTGACTCAATTCTCTCAGGGGTACCATGCCTCCAAAGAACTTGTTTTTCCAGGCCCAGGATGGTGTTCTGAGCAGTGGCATGAGGCACAGGGTAGGTCTCCAACCATCCAGTGGTGGCTTCCACCATGGTCAGTACATAGCGCTTGCCCTGGCGGGTTTGAGGCAGTGTGATGTAGTCAATCTGCCAGGCCTCTCCATACTTGTACTTGGACCATTGCCCCCCATACCAGAGGGGCTTCACCCGCTTGGCCTGCTTGATGGCAGCGCACGTCTCACAGTCATGGATAACTTGAGAAATACTGTCCATGGTTAGATCCACCCCTCGGTCTCGTGCCCACTTATAGGTGGCATCTCTACCCTGGTGGCCTGAGGCATCATGGGCCCATCGTGCTAGGAACAACTCTCCCTTGTGTTCCCAATCAAGGTCTATCTTTGACACCCCTATCTTTGCAGCCTGATCTACCTGCTGATTGTTTTGCTGCTCTTCATTAGCCCTACTTCTGGGAACATGGGCATCTACATGGTCAACCTTCACAGGTAGCCTCTCTAACTGGGTAGCGATATCTTTCCACTCTTCAGCAGCCCAAATTGGTTTTCCTCTACGCTGCCAGTTAGCCTCTTTCCATCTCTCCAGCCATCCCCACAGAGCACTGGCTACCATCCATTAATCAGTGTAAAGTTTTGGCCACTTCTCTCTTTCTGCAATGTCTAAGGCCAGTTGAACCGCTTTGAGTTCAGCAAGTTGACTGGATCCACCCTCTCCTTCAGTGGCCTCTGCTACCCGTCGTGTGGGGCTCCATACGGCTGCTTTCCACCTCCGATTCATCCCCACAATGCGACAGGAACCGTCAGTGAATAGAGCATAGCGTGTTTCCTCTGCTGGCAGTTGGTTATATGGTGGGGCTTCTTCGGCCCGTGTAACTGGTTCTTGTTCCTCACCTGTGACACCAAAACTTTCACCTTTGGGCCAAATCCCAGGGCGATTCAGTTTTCCAATCTGGGCGTGCTGAGTGATGAGGGCAATCCACTTGCTCCATGTGGTGTCAGTGGCGTGATGTGTGGAAGGCACCTCTCCCTTGAACATCCAGCCCAGCACTGGTAGTCGGGGTGCCAGGAGGAGTTGTGTTTCTGTGCCAATCACCTCTGAGGCAGCTTGAACTCCTTCATAGGCGGCCAAGATCTCCTTCTCTGTGGGAGTGTAGTTGGCTTCAGATCCTTTGTAGCTTCTGCTCCAGAATCCCAGTGGTCGACCCCGAGTCTCACCAGGCACCTTCTGCCACAGGCTCCAGGACAGACCATGGTTCCCGGCTGCAGAGTAGAGCACGTTCTTCACATCTGGTCCCGTCCTGACTGGGCCAAGGGCTACTGCATGAGCAATCTCCTGCTTGATCTGGGCAAAGGCTTGCTGCTGCTCAGGGCCCCAGTGGAAATCGTTCCTCTTGCGGGTAACCAGGTAGAGAGGGCTCACAATCTGACTGTACTCAGGAATGTGCATTCTCCAAAAGCCTATGGCACCTAGGAAAGCTTGTGTTTCCTTCTTGTTGGTAGGTGGAGAGATAGAGGTGATCTTATTAATTCCCCCTGTTGGGATCTGACGACGTCCATCTTGCCACTTGACTCCTAGAAACTGAATTTCCTGAGCTGGTCCCTTAACTTTACTTCGCTTAATGGCAAAACCAGCTTTCAGCAGAATCTGGATAATCTTCTCTCCTTTCTCGAAGACTTCCCCTGCTGTGCTGCCCCATACAATGATGTCATCGATACACTGTAGATGTTCGGGGGCCTCACCCTTCTCCAGTGCAGCCTGGATCAGTCCATGACAGATGGTGGGACTGTGCTTCCACCCCTGGGGCAGACGATTCCAGGTGTACTGCACGCCCCTCCAGGTGAAAGCGAACTGAGGCCTGCATTCTGCTGCCAGAGGAATGGAGAAAAATGCATTGGCGATATCGATAGTGGCGTACCACTTTGCTGCCTTGGACTCCAGCTCGTACTGCAGTTCCAGCATGTCTGGCACTGCAGCACTCAGTGGTGGAGTCACCTCATTCAATGCACGATAGTCTACAGTCAATCTCCATTCTCCTTCTGATTTAAGCACAGGCCAGATGGGGCTGTTGAAGGGTGAGTGGGTTTTGCTGACCACCCCTTGGCTCTCCAGTTTATGGATCATTTCATGGATGGGAATCACCGAGTCTCTGTCAGTACAGTATTGCCGATGGTGTACTGTTGTTCTGGCAATTGGTACCTGTTGCTCTTCAACTCTCAGTAGTCCCACAGCAGAGGGGTCATCTGCAAGACCAGGCAAGGTGCTCAGTTTTCTAATGTTGTCTGTCTCTACAGCAGCTGTCCCAAAAGCCCAGCGATATCCTTTTGGGTCTTTGAAATATCCATTTCTAAGACAGTTTATGCCAAGGATGCATGGGGCCTCTGGGCCAGTCACGATGGGGTGTTTCTGCCACCTGTTCCCAGTTAAACTCACTTCGGCCTCCACTACAGTCAGCTGCTGGGATCCTCCTGTTACCCCAGAAATAGAGTTGGATTCTCATCCTACATACCTTGAAGGCATCAGAGTACACTGGGCGCCGGTGTCAACCAAAGCCTTATGTTTTTGTGGGTCGGATGTGCCAGGCCATCGGATCCACACAGTCCAATAGATCTGATTATCCCTCTCCTCTACCTGGCTAGAGGCAGGGCTCCTCTATTCCTGATCTTGGTACATGTTGCTCTCTTCCTGTATATAGATTCTTGAGGTTCCTTCAAGAGGATCAGTCATATCATCATTCTGATACTGTCTGGAGTTCTGTACATGAGAGACTGGAGCAGCATTGACTCTAGATGAGCTTCTTGGGGTAGGTGTCCCTCTTTTCAGCTCACGTACCTGTGCTGCTAAGGAGGAGGTGGGTTTTCCATCCCACTTCCTCATGTCTTCTCCATGTTTCTGAAGGAAAAACCAGAGGTTACCTCGTGGAGTGTGTCCTCTCTCCCTGCCTGAGGAACGTCAGCTCCTAATGGCAGAAACTCTTGTTGGTTCTGGAGAGATCTGGTAGTTGTTTTCCTTAAGTTCTTTTTTTAGTTTCTGATGGCCCTCTTCAATCAAGCTTTGGAGTTTCTCCACCAGCCTTGTTTCCACGGATGAGACATGGGTACAAAATGGGGCAGTGACATTGTCCTCATAAATTCTTAGTTTATTGGCCAAGACACCTGCCATGTCCTCACCTTCCCTCCACTGCAGCGTTGCCAGGTAACGGGAATACATCTCTGGTCCAAGCTGTGCGAATCTCAACCACATTTGTGACGTGCACCGGACACAGTCTGGGCTCTTAGGAAATCTCTCATCTTCTGAGAAAATGATCTCCAGTACGGCCAATTCCCTCAGGCATCGGATACCTTGTTCTATTGTGCTCCATTTTCCTTGGTGCACCTGGAGATCTTCTTTACAAAGGTACCTGTCCTTCACACTTGTCAGCAGTCGCCGCCAGAGGCTGAGAGTTTCTTGGGTTCTCCCAATCCCCTGGTCAATGACCACATCCCGGGACAGAGATCCCAGTTGCCTGGCCTCACATCCATCCAGAATGGTGTCATTGGCTGCAGCGTCCCAGATGCGGAGCAGCCAGGTCAAGATGGACTCATTTGTCTGGCGGGTGAATTCCCTCCACAGGTCACACAGCTCACCCAGGGATAGAGAGCGAGTGATGATTTCTGGCTCTGTCTCTTCTGCTGGGTGCAAAGGTCCTGCCACGTCCTCGTCAGTCACTATGCGAACTGATTTGCTCTTTGATTTCTTCTTCTGAATGGGGGCACCTGCTACTGGTCTAGGCTGTTCTGGCTCAGTGATGGTTTGTGTGGAGATGCTGATGGTGCGTCTGGCTTTTTTCTCCTCTGTGGCAGTCTGCATAGACACGGACACTGTTGCTTTGTGTTTGGTTCTTCTCCTCTTTGTGACATTCTGTGCAGACGTGGACAAAGTTGATTTGTTTGTTTTTTCTTCTTCCTCAAGAATACGCGGCAGTACACCATGTAGAGTTTTGTTTCTAAGCATGTTGGAGGCTGTGCAGAGGAGACAAAGCAGAACTAACAACAATATTATGCTGTCCTTAGCATCCAGCGGGAACTCAACATTTCCAAAAACTACTTTATCAGGCCAGAAAGATTGGAAAAAAATCATCCTTTACCCCTCCCCCCAAGGGCTGGGTGTGATTGCTAAAACCCCGGATGTAGCAACCTAGACTAGGACAAGCAAACAAAGTCGAGTATATATTCCGAATTATGTTCATTGCCTCAGAGGTTATCATGCAGTAGACATAATAGGCTAATAAAGCAATTTTTATACCATATCCTGGTCTACACAGCAGCATTACAGCTGGCAGATAGTTCCCCATGTGTGGAAAAATATAGAGAGCAAGATATAAAACCCATGTAAGCATGTTGAGAATCATGGAGAAAACAAAATTGTAATACTGACTTTTCTCAGTACCCTTCTTGCTCCACATTGGGCGCCAATAAATGTGTTGGTTTGAAAGTAAAACCAGTGCGAGACTCCAAGTCAGTAATACAATTTAATAGGAGAAAAGAGAAAAAATAAAATACACGCAATAATATGAAAGAAACAACCACCGACACAGTCAGAAATACAACCTGACACCCTGTCAGTCAGGGTGTTGGCAGCAGTCCCTATAAATGGTGGCTGCAGTCCTCCTGGATGACGGATGTGGTTCAGTTGAAGCAGTGCTCCTGTAGAAGGTGCAGTTTTCCTTCGAAGATTCAGCGATGATGTGAAATGGTCTGACTTTCCTCTGGGATCCAGAAGAAAGGTCTGCCCTCGGGTCCCAAACCCCAGATTTTTATCTAGGTAGGAAAGGCTTGGCTCCTGCCCCTGGCTGGGGCATCTCCCAATGGGATGATGTAATCTTATTAGTCACACAATAGGACTTAACGGCCCATTAACAGAATATATCTTCTGGAGGAAGGATGGGTTGTGAAAAGATAACGATGATCATCCCCCGATCTTATCAGATGTCACATCAGCAGAGGATATCTCCCACAGAGATAAGGATCACCACCGCTCCTACATTTTAAGAGATGGTGATAGAATACACATTTTTGTACTGTACCCCAGGACATCCTCACACAACATCTTCTGACCTTATCTGTCTCTTGCACGACTGCATGTCCCTTACCTCCTCACAGCACAGCCAGCAGACTCCATCCCAAACTGCAGCAGACTCTGGGTCAGCCAGCTAACCCACTCTTTTAGAACAACCCAACTCCTTGGGCAGGCACAGATGTTTCCACTCCTCAGTCATCAGTACAGCTGTAATTCATTGGGAGAGATTGCCTTCTGTACTATCCTTTCAATCTGTCTTCCCACTCTGGGGCTCTGTGCTTTCCTTCCTATGGAAAAGAACTGTCATTCTCCTCCAGGTGCCCATGGCCAAAACTGGGATTCCTGCTCCAAATTTCCTTAGATACAAGGATTGTTCCCAGGTGAAATCTACCAGGACAGACAGATCTGACTGCCTTGGCCACCCAGAGGCCACCTCTCATCTGACTTTGAAACACTGGGACTGTGTGGTTTTCTTTCCTATGGGAAAAAAAGCACCTTTCATGTCCAGGCGCCCATAGCCAAAATTGGGAATCCACATCCAGAATTCCAGATATCCAAGGACAGCTTGCAGACAAAAGCTGCCATCGTTGTCAAGTCTGGCTGGCCTTGGCTTCCTAAAGACTGCCTTTCATTTGCCTTTGAAACACTGGGGCTCTGTGCTTTCCTTCCTAATGAGGACAACTCTTCTTCCAATCCTGGCATCCACAACCAAAATTGAGATTCCACCTTTAACAATCCCTATGTCCAAGGATAGCTCCCAGATGAAAGGTACCAGGAGAGAAAAGTCAGGCTGGCTAGGCCTAAGGGTGGCCACCTCTCATCTTCTTCCAAAACACTTGGGCTTCTCACTTACCTTTGCTATGGTGAAACCATCCACCTCGACCATGCAGCCGTGGCTGAAATTGGGATTCCAGCTCCAAAACTCTGTACATCCAAGGATTTCTCCCAAGTGAAAGCTGCCAGGACAGACAGGTCTGGCTGCCCTTTGTCTCTTGGGGACTGCCTCATACCTGCTTTTGGAACACTGGGGCTCAGTGCTTTCCTTCCAATGGCAAAAACCATCCTTCTTATAAATGCAGAAATAGCCAAAATTAGGATTCCATCTCTGAAATTCCCTATATCCAAGGATTGCTTTCAGACTAAAGCTGCCAGAACAGAGAGGTCTGCCTGGACTGGGTCTGTGATGGTCGCCATTCATCTGCCCCTTAAACACTGGTGGTCCATACTTTCCTTCCTATGGAAAAGAGCTGTCCTTTTCCTCCAGATGTCCATGTCAATACTGAAATTGGTATTCTACCTCTAAAATTCTGCATATCCAGGTATTACTCCCAGACAAATCTGCAAATACCATCAAGTCTGGCTGTCCTTGGCCTCTGGTGACTGCCCCACATCTGCCCCTGTAACACTGGGGCTCGGTTGTTTCCTTCCTGTGGAGACCATTGTGACACCTTGGGGACTCCGTGGATCCAAGGGGCCATTGTGACACTGTGGGGCCTCATGGCACCAAGGACATCACTGTGGCCCTGCTGGGCCACATGGTCCCAAGGGGCCAGTGTGAAGCAGCAGGGCTTTGTGGAACCAAGAGGCCATTGTTGCATTCCAGGGCCCGGTGCAGCCCAAGGGCCCTTGTGATCCTGCAGGGCACCGTGGATCCATGGATACCATTGTGGCATTGCAAGGCCCCATGGAAGCAGGGAGACCATTGTGACACTGTGGGGAACCAAAGGGCCAGTGTGACCCTGCAGGGCCTCATGGAAGCCAGGGGCCATTGTGACACCTCAGGAGCAAGGAGAACCTTGTGACATTACAGGGCCTTGTGGAACCAAGGGGACATGGAATGGGTCTGGATGGTTTGGCCTCCTGGGGGCTACAAGGCAGGTCTGGCTGATCCTGGCATGTGAGGGCTTCCTCTCATCAGCCTCTGGAGCACTGGGGCTCTGTGCTTTCCTTCCTAGGGAAATAAACCATCCCTCTTTCCTGCTGCCCAAGGCTGAAATTGCTACTCCACCTAAAAAGTTCTCTATCTGCAAGAGTTCTCCAAGCAAAATCTGCCAGGAGAGACAGCTCTGGCTGGCCTTGGCCTCCTGCAGGCAGTCTCTCATCTACCACCAAACATGGGGCTCTGCATTTTCCTTCCTGTGGAAAAGAACTGCCCTTCTCACCGAGGTGTCAATGGCCAAAACTGGGATTCTACAGCTAAAATTCCATCTATCCGAGGAGTGCACCCAGAAAAAAGTAGCCAGGACAGACAGGTCCTGCCTTGTTGTCTGGTGATTTTCTTAGACTATGAGCAGAATGGTCTCTTTTGCCAAGACCTTGGAGAGGGCCCAGAGATCTCCCCAGGTGGGGTTTGGAAGCTGCAAGCATATGAGCACTGTGTAGGGGCAAAGGAACTCAGTGCTCAGTGGAGTGGAGACTGAGGAGAGCAAAGGAGAGCCCTGGGAGGGGCTGAAGGTCAGTTTCAGAGATGGTGGATCCTTTAGATATAGCAGAAAACAGCCTGAGAATTAATTAATTAATGCCAAGAGAAAATTGATGAGGGCCAGACTGGACACAAGGAGAAAGGAATTTCTCTCCCAGGGAAGGGCTGTGGTGAAACACGTTCCCCAGAAGGAGTGTGGGCCAGCCCAAGGCTTTGTGTGTCCAGGCAGAGGCAGGCAGGAGGCAGAGCTGTCAGCAAAGGAAGGGGCCAGCGAGGTGGGGCAGCCGGGGGATGACGACAGCCTGCAGGGACAGAGGCGCAGGGCATGGACACCGTAGGACAGCCTGGGCTGCAGAGGGCACAGGGATGGGCAGCAGCTGAAAGGCCCTGACACAGCCAACTCCTGCAGCACTTGGGCCATGCACGCTGGCCCTGGGCCTGAGGCCAGCAGGGGACAAGTGAGCCTTGCTGTGCTGGGGCCTCATTGCCTCCTTGTCCCTGCTCAGCAGCCTGGCAGGGGCCGCCCCATGGTGCTGCCCTTGGCATTGCACATGCCCAGAGCCCAGTGGCCCGGGAAGAGCCCTGAGCAATGAGGGAGGGACAGGATCTGCCTTGCCAGGGGCTGGGGCTCAGCCCTTGGCCCTTTGCATTCCTGAAACACATCCAGGTTTGCTCAGCATCACAGACACCTTTCCCTTGTTTGTCCCCCCTGTCATCACTGCCTCCAGTGTTCTGCTCGAACTGTGTGATAAATGTGATTCGTGCTAAATAAATTGTAACTATATTTACAAAATTTTATTTAGATCAAAAGAAGACATTTTTTACAGAATGAGTGGGGAGATGGGTGAGACAGGTCAAAGGACATCTTCCAGATGTTGGGAGTTGAGCAAGGATTTTGGAAGGGAATCGTAGAAGGACAAAGGTCTGATAAGTACCATCTAGAAATAGAGTTTCAACCTTGAAATGGGCCAAAATGAGACGATTCCAGGCATGGGATTTAATTAGAGTCTTATGGAAAACATCTGCTCAGTCACATAGTGAGCATGCACTACCTGCAGGTCACAGCTCGGTCATTGATGAAGACGACGAGCCTTCATCAGAAATAAAACCCTCAAAAGGATGAGAGACCCCCTAACCCATCAGTAGAGCATGCTCCGTACACACAGTGACGTAGACTTTAGGAATAGAAACTAGGAGGAGTTTTCCAGACACTTGTGTAGCATATAGTATATAAGGGGGATTGTTAGCCTTGATGCTTTGGTACGTGAGGAGGGGCGAGTCCCTCCCCGGATCCCCGGTTGGGGGGGCCCTCCCTGGTCGGTTTTGCTCATGCTTTATATGAACCTCAATTATACTAAATTACTTACTGCCAAATTTTACTTATCCTAAAATATATGGATTCAATACTTCGATTGTATTGATCTCCAATACTTTAATTCTGTACATTTATCATTGTTACTATTAAAAATTTGCTGCTGCATTTAATCTTGCTGCTTGATAAATTGGAAAAATAAAAAAACATTCATAACAATAGGGACCCCAAAATAATTTTAGGGCAACGTCTAAAATTACACTTGAGGACCCCATAATTTCAAAACTTCCCAATAGGGACCTAAATAGTCCCATGTTTGGACCCAAAATGAAAACAAAATCCCGGTGGAGACCCCACAATTCTCACAATTCTCACAATTCTCAATATGCACCGAAAAACTCCAAACAACTACAAACCTACAACTCCAACACTACAAAATTCCCTTTAATTACACCAACGTTTCCTTATGGGAGCCCAAAGTTCCCAAGAGACCGCCACATTTTCTTTAAGGGCTCCAAAATTCCCAAAAATCCTCAATAGGAGCCACAGAATTCCCTACAGGAACCCCAGTAATTCCCTGGACAGAGCACAAAATTCCCAAGAACTCCCTTTAAGAATCGTAAAATTCCCCTAGAGAGCCTGAAACCCACCTGGACCCTTTAGATCCACTATAGACCTCCCAGACCCCTTTTAGGAACCTCCCAGAGTCCCCCAAATCCCCTAGAGACAAACACAAATCCCATATACAGATCCCCAGTTCCCTACAGCTCCCCTGTAGACCTCCCAGACCCCATTTACGGAGCCCCAGAGCAGCCCAAATCCCCTATCAAGTCCCCCAGAATCCCCCCAGGGCTGTAAAACCTCCACCAGTGGTCTATAGATGCCGTACAGACCTATCAATCACCCATAAGGGACCCCCAGAGACCCCAAATCCTCTATTAGCAAGCCCAAATCCTCTATAGAAATCCTCAGACCCCCCCTCAGTCCCCAATAGATCCCCTATAGATCCCCCCAGCCCCACCGTAGCTCTCGGACATGCTGAAGCCGGGCAGGCAGACAGGGAGCAAAGATGGCGGCGCCCGGAAGGCACCTCCGAGTGTTCTGAGCATGCGCGAGAGGAACGCGCCCTGAGATGGGCGGGGCTTGGAGGGGAAAGGGGCGTGGTGAACACAGGGGCTCGGTCGGAAAGAAAGGGGCGGGGCTAAAGATAGACGGGGCTGTGACTAGAAAGGGCGGGGCCAAGGAAAGGGCGGGGACTGTGAGGGAAAAGGGGTGGGGCCAAGGAAAGGGCAGGGACTGTGAGGGAAAGGGGCGGGGCCAAGGAAAGGGCGGGGACTGTGAGGGAAAAGGGGCGGGGCCAAGGAAAGGGCGGGAACTGTGAGGGGAAGGATCGAGGCCAAAGGGCCACGCAGTCCCAAAAGGCTCTGGTTTGGCTTAAAATCTCCAAGAAAAGATCAGAAATCCAGCCTAAATCTACCAGGTTTGGGCTAAAATCAGCCAAACGGGCCTCAACTCCACACAAAGGTGATCTAAAACCATACACATGAGCCCTGCAGAGTCCAAAAGTGGCCTAAAATCCAGCCTAAACCTGCCCAGTTTGGTATAAAATCACCCAAATAGGCCTAAAATCTTTGGGACCAAGACTGTCACAAGAAATGGCATCAGCACCAAGAATGAGACCAAAATCAGAATGGACACCGAGACCAAGAATGAGAACAGATCCAACACCGGAACTGAGACCAGCACCACTCCAGAACTGGAACTAGGACTAGGACCAAGACCGAGACTGAGAGTGTGACCAGCACCAGAACTGGCACTGAGACCAAAACTGAGGCCCACACTGACACAGGAACCGGCACTGGGAGGGCTCCAGAACGGCTCTGGTACCAGCACTGGCACTGTGAGAACTCTGGGACTGAGACAGAGTGGGACCAGAACAAGCACAGAGACTGACATTGGCACCAACACCAAGACTGGCACCTCTCTGGGACCGGGCCTGAGGCTGAGATTGGCACTGGGAGCACAACAGGATCAACACCAGCACCAGCACCAACACTGGGACCGAGACCACTCCACGAATTAGACCGAGACCACTCCACAAATTAGACCAAGACCAAGACTGAAACAAGAACCGGCACTGGCACTGAGACTGGCACCGCTGTAGGACTGAGAATGAGACCCAGACCAGCACCGGGACAGAGACCGACACCGGCAGCGCTCTGGGATCTCCGCGTTCACTCCGGGGAGTTTTGGCTGCGCCCCCGCACGGGACTGGGCAGGACCGGGAGGGACCCCTGGGTGGGGCGGGACAGCCTCGGTTCCCATCGTTCTGGTGCAGCCATCCCAGTCCATATGGTCCCAGTCCACGTGATCCCAGTTTGTACAATCCCAGTCCATGTGATCCCAGTCTGTACAATCCCAGTCCATGTGATCCCAGTCTGTACAATCACAGGCTGAATGGCCCTGATCCATCTGGTCCCAGTCTGTGCAGTCCCAGTCTGGAGGATCCCAGTCCATGTCATCCCAGCCCCCATGATCCCAGTCTGGATGCTCCTGCATGGCTCACACTGCCAGGGTCTGGAATTCCAGTTCCCAGCCAGGAAAAGATGTTCCTGCCCTTGAAGGCAAAGCTCTTCAGAAGGGGCCAAAAGCCAAGTGCAGCAAGATCTTACAGGGACATTTCACTGCCAGCCTTCCTAACTTCACCCATGGCTGTTGGAGCTCCTGCACGGGCAATTAAATCAGGGGAGGGTCTTTGGTGGGAGCTGCCCTGGGTCAAGGGAGACCCTGAGACAGAAACAGAGCAGGCAGGGAGAGACAGGAGAGAAAGGAGGACACAAACACAATCAGATGAGAAGGTGCCACTGAAAACAGAACTGCAACTGACTGGAAGTGAATGGGACAGAAGTCAGGAATTGTGAAGCTTTTATTTACTATCAAATCCATCCCTTGGCAGCCAGCCCCACACAATCTCAATCCCAGCACTCCCAATTTGGATCCCACTTCTCCCAATCTTCTTCCAACTCCTTCTCACCCTGGTGGCTGTGGAATCCAGTAAGGTTCACGTGGGATTGAGTTGTCTTGAGGATCCACTTTGCAGTTGGATTGAGCCATTTTGGATTAAAACTGAGGTGCTTTCAGAGGGATTTGAGAGGTTTTTAGGTGACCTAAATCCTCTTGGCTTTTGGTGTGAAAAGAAATGGAGAAGAGAGAAAAACTAAGGCCAAAACAAAAGGATAACCAGCCAGGTGTCTTCCCCAGATGGATCCCAGAGAATGTGGGTCACCAGGGCTCTGCTCAACATGAGTTCTGCAGTGGGGGATGGAGTTGGAGCAGCACACAAGATTTTCTTGCACTAGGGGGATTTACAGGGATTGCATTAATGCTGCCTCTGTTGGTGTCTGTTCAAAGCTGAGCTCTGAGAGAAGTTTGTCCCACACTCAGGATACTCGTAGGGCCTCCCCCCAGTGTGGACACTTTGGTGGCAGATCAGGCTGGAACGCTGCCTGAAGGCCTTCCCACAATCCCCACATTTGTATGGCCTTTTCCCAGTGTGGATGTTCTGGTGGCGGATCAATGTGCTGCGTTCACTGAAGCTCTTCCCACACTGCTCACATTTGTGAGGCTTTTCCCCAGTATGGATGCGCCGGTGTCTGGTGAGGTGGGAGTTTCGCCTGAAGCCCTTCCCACAGTCGGAGCACTGGAAAGGCCTCTCCTCCCTGTGTGTCTGGAAGTGCCTGAGGAGATGGGAGCTGGTGGTAAGCCTCTTCCCACACTTGGAACACTCGTAGGGCCTCTCCCCAGTGTGGACACTTTGGTGGCGGATCAGGTGGGAACGCTGCCTGAAGGCCTTCCCACACTCCTCACACTGGTATGGTCTTTTCCCAGTGTGGATGTTCTGGTGGCAGATCAATGTGTTGCGCTCAGTGAAGCTCTTCCCACACTGCTCACACTCGTAGGGCTTCTCCCCAGTGTGGATCCTCTGGTGGCGGATCAGGCTGTTCCTCCAGCTGAAGCTCATCCCACACTCTGAGCACTTGTGGGGCTTCTCCCCATTACAAAGCTGCTCATGGACCACCAGCTCCAAGCTCTGGCTCCATCTCTGGTCGTCCCCCCGGCCCAGGCTGGGGCTTTCCTCCTCAGATCCCCGCCATCTGCGTTTGCAGCCCCTCCTCGTGCGGGATCTCCGCGGCTTTTCCTCCCCGTTGCATTCCTGCGCCGTGGAGCCGCTCCAAACGGCCTCTTCCACGAGGTTCTGCCGCGGGGATTTGTCCTCCCTGCTCTCCGTGCTCAGCTCCTTGTCTGGGGCAGGAAGGACAAGCAGAGGATGGGATTTGCCTTCGTGCCAGAGGGAAGGGGAAGGAGATCCCCCCAGCGCGTCCCCGGCAGGACGGCGTCAGCAGCGGGGTTGTCCTGCAGCCGGGGGCGTGCTGGGCTGGGAGATGGAGCAGGACAGAGGGGGAAAGGGGCACTGACTTCCTCCTCACCTGCCTGGGGCTCCCAGGCCATCTTCCTCTTCCTCGCAGCCTCCTCCTTCTCCATCGGGCCAAGTGTTGGGAATGGGATATCCTGGTTTGGGGAAAAACAAGGGATGTGCGCGTTGTGTTGCAGGTTCCTGCTGCCCAACTCCATCTCTACAAGTCCCCGAGCATCTCGGGTCCATAAAAACTTGCCAAACACCAACATTCAGCCCTGAAAATGCTTCCCAGGGGTTCCTGGGAATGGTCCCTCCCCTTTGGTGTTTGGGGGTTCCCCCCCTGTCTCAGCTGCTGGGGGTCACGCTTGTATTGGGGGTCCCCCATCTACTCGGTCCCCGCCCTCCCCAGGCTGCTGGGAGTCCCAGCAATCCAAAAAGCTCCCCCCTCTTCTGTCTCCCCATTTAGGGATTCTGGGGGATTTTGGGGTCTCTTCTCCCCTTATTCTCTGCTTTGGGGTGCAGGGGGTCCAGGGAGTCCCCCCTGCCCCTCTCCAGGCTGTTGAGGGTTCCAAAATCCCGGCGCTCCCCCCTCTCTGGGCTCCCCACTTTGGGGGCCTGGGGGACACAGGGCTCTGCTCCTCCAGGGTGCCTCTTCCAGCAGCCGCCACCGGGACCCCCCAATGTCCCCCGTGGAGCATTTTCTGATCAGATTTGGAGCTCTGCATTCTCCAAACATCCCCCCCGCCCCAAAAAAATACACAAAGCACCCTGAGAGACACTGGGAGTATTCTAGAGAAAACTGGGTGCAACTGGGATCAAACTGGGGGCAGGTGAACCATGCTGAGGTAACTGGGAGTGGCTGGGAAGGACTATGGGATTGTTCAGGGCAACTGGGATGTGGTTACTACGCTGCAAAGAGAGAGAAAAGACAGCAACACACACGGACCTCTTTTGGGGAAAAAAGGCCAACTTTATTGTACGGACATCCCGTATTTAAAGTGTGTTACGTGCAGTTAGGACAGGACAGTAGTTCATTGGACAATTGGGAAAAATATCCCTGGGACAGCATGTCCGGATGTCCCATGGGAAAGACACCAGGTGTTAATCTTTATTTATTAATTCCCTTCTGTTTTTCACCAAGTTATCGCTCTGGGAGACTGCGTCCCTAACTGAAGCTGTAGTCAGCTTGTCAGCCAGGGAATGGACCTGAGAGACAGGAGAAATCCAGGCCTGAAAAGAATTGGCAAGCTGCAATTTCCTAGCTCTCTAAATGTGAGTGTCCACACTGGGATATTCTGGGAATGTCTGAGACCATAGGGCTGGTGACTGGGACCTAACTGGGAGCGACTGGGAATGTCCTGGAGGAAAAATGGGACCATGCTGGGGCAACTGGGGGAAGTGTGAGTGACTGGGGCCCTGCTGGAAGAGACTGGCATCATACTGGACTCATACTGGGATCTTACTGGCAGTTGCAGGGGCTAGGGGCAACTAAGAGAACTGGGAAGGCATTGGACACAAGTGGTGTTGGAAATCGTATCCTTGCAAAAATCTTTGCATAACTTTAGTCGAGGGGATTAATTTGCCCTACAAAAAGACTTCTTTGTTTCTTTCCAGGGCATTGCTGCACCAGGTGGGGTCTGATGAACACAACACATCAACAGACTGGGAGCAGCTTAAAGATCAAGGGCCATCAGCGGCCATTAACAGAACATCAGCGGCCACCCAGGAACATCTACCCCAGACTCTGCCTCTGGCAGAATTGCAGACATCTCCTCTGGAAACACTGATAAGAAAATCAGGGAATCAAGACGGAATTAACAGTAGAAGCGAAGAAACCCAGATCCAAAAGGAGGCCAAATATTAGGAACTGAATATTTGCACCTTGAGACCAAAGAACACTAACTCAATTCATTTCCATGAGCATTGACTGTATAAAAGATCTGAAAATTTTCCTGAAAAGGGAGTGTCATGGAATGATTGTCTCTGCACAGCTGGGTTATGTCTGGATGAGATTTCTGTGGTACACCCGGGCCACAACATCGTGGCCAGAAAATACAGAAATGCCTTGACTCTCTCAATTTAAAATTGTTGTTAAAAGTATTTTTGTTTCTCTTTTAGTTTCCGTTATCATGGGAGGAAGTTGGCGAAACTGGGACCGTGCTGGGGTAAATTACGTCATAATACGGAATCACTGGGACTGCCTGGGCTGCTACTGGGAGCAACAGGATCATACTGGGAGCGACTGGGCTCGTACTGGGAGCAGCCACTCCTGGCACCGGGACCCCCGAACCCCTTTCCCGGCCATGCCGCCCCTCCAGCCCCAGCATCCCCCGCCGGGGTCCCGGCAATCCCAGGGGTCCCCCCCTCTCGGGCTCCCCGCTTTGCCCTTCTGGGGCTCTCCTGTCTCTGGGCTCCCGCTCAGGGAAGCCGCGGCTCTCCCGGGGCTCCCCCAAACCGGTGTCCCCCCGCCGATCCCGCCGCTCCCGCGCGCTCCCCACCTGGCCCCGGCACAGCTCGCAGGGCCCGGCCCGGGAAGCCCAACCCCCACCGCGGGGGGACCCGCATCCCCCCGGGCCCCGCCGGGGCTCTGCCGCCACCCACCGGGACCCCCAAAAACACCTCCCGGGGACCCCCCGATGTCCCCCCGAGGGCCATCTGCGCCTCTGCAGCCCTGCAACATCCAAACATCCCCCCCAGAAAAACCCCAAACCCAGGGATACCCCGGGATATTTGGGACGAGCTCCCCCTCCCCGGGCACCTGCGGGATGGGGGGCGATGGTCCCGGGGGGCTTCGAGTTCAGGGAGCTCCGGGGTCGCGCGCTTGATTCGCTCCTTCTCTGCTCCTGCTTCCTGCTGCCGCTCCGCCTCTTCCTCCCTCCCTCCTCCTCCTCCCCGGTTCCGAGCCCCGAACTGGGAGGGGATGGGGCAAGGAAAGGGCGGGAACTGTGAGGGGAAAGGGGCGGGGTCAAGGAAAGGGCGGGAACTGTGAGGGAAATGGGGCGGGGTCAAGGAAAGGGCGGGAACTGTGAGGGGAAAGGGGCGGGGTCAAGGAAAGGGCGGGAACTGTGAGGGGAAAGGGGCGGGGTCAAGGAAAGGGCGGGAACTGTGAGGGGGAAGGGGCGGGGTCAAGGAAAGGGCGGGAACTGTGAGGGGAAAGGGGCGGGGTCAAGGAAAGGGCGGGAACTGTGAGGGGAAAGGGGCGGGGTCAAGGAAAGGGCGGGAACTGTGAGGGGAAAGGGGCGGGGCCAAGGAAAGGGCGGTCAATTCTGACAGACAGAGGCCACATGGAACTCAAGGGCCCCAGAAATATTGCCAGGCATTCTAGAAACAAGACAGCACTGTCGGAGACAAAGGCCTCATGGGGTCTAGGAGATCTCTGTGTCACAAAGGAATCTCATGGAAGCCACAGGCAGTTGTGACATGGCATGGCCTCATGGAACCCTTTTGCCATTGGGACATTGCCAGCTCTTGTGGAATCCAGTGCCCATTGTGACACAGCACAGCCTCATGGAAACATGGGCACCATTGTGACACAATGGAATCTCATGGCAGCAAGTGTCAGTTGTCAACACAGCACAGCCTGATGGAACCCAGGGGCAAGGGGGACCCTGCCATGGCTCGTGGAAGCAAGGGGCCATTGAGACACAGCGAGGCCTCTTGGAACCCAGGAGAACATTGTGGGGCAATGAAATCTCACAGAAGCAAGGTCCAATTTTGACAGTGTGTCCTAACAATGATCTCCTGGCTTCCATGAGGCCCCACTGTGTTTACAATGGACACTTGGCTCCCCAGGATCCCATGGTGTCACTGTGCTCTCCTGTGATTCACGAGGCTGTGCTGTGTCACAATGGACACTTGCTTCCTCCGAGGATGGAGATGTCCCAGAGGCACCGGGTTTCCATCAGGCCATGCTTTGTCACAATGGGGCCCTGGTTCCCTGAGAACCCATTGCAGACTTGGGCCTATTCAGGGTGTAGATATGGGAAATTCTAAACCAGGTCCTGAATTTTTAAGTGAAGAATCCCTTTAAAACAAAATAATCCATAAAGGATGGACATACTTCAAGAAAATTTCTTGAAGACAAAGGAGCAGACTGACCCTATGTGCCAAAAATAAGCCAGCAAGGACAATAACTGGCCTGGTTGCACATGGAGCTTTTGCAGGAACTCAGGGGAAAAATGGGGCTACATCCACTTTGGACAGAGGGCCAGGAAACTGAGGAAGTGTTCAAGTATGTCGCTAGGTCATGCAGGAAGAAAATCAGAGAGGTGAAAGATTAATTAGGACCTAACCTGGCCACTTCTGTGAAGGACAATAAAGATGCTTTTATAAATACATGAATGGCAAAAGCAGATACAAGGAAAACCTCAACTTCTACTTGGGAGGATATGGTTACCAGAGATGAGGAAAAGGCTGAGATACTCAAGCCCTTCTTTCCCTCAGTCTTCAACAAGAAGACAGCTTGTCCTTACAAGTGTAATCCTTTGGTGACAGATGGGGACAGGGAGCAGAAGAGACCCCCTGTAATCCTGGAGGAAGAAGCTGGGGACCTGCTGAGCCACTCAGATGCTCACAGGTGTCTGTGGGAGCAGATGGGACCCATCCCAGGGGGATGAGGGAGCTGCTGGATGAGCTCCCCAAGCTGCTCTCCATCATTTCTCATCAGTGCTGGCTCAGCAGGGAGGTGCCAGAGGACTGGAGGTGCCAATGTGAGCCCATCCCCAAGAAGGGCTGGAAGGAGGATGTGGGGAGCTGCAGGCCTGTCAGCCTGACCTGGGTGCCTGGTGAGGTGATGGAACAGATCACCTTGAGTGCCATCACAGGGCACCTCCAGGCTGGCTGAGGGATCAGAGCCAGCCAGCGTGGATTTCAATATCTGCATTGATGATCTGGATGAGGGCATTGAGTGCAGCATCAGCAAATGTGCAGATGGCACCAAGCTGGGTGTGAGTGTGGCTGTGCTGGAGGGCAGGAGGGCTCTGCAGAGGGGCCTGGACAGGCTGGATCCAGGGCCCAAATCCAGCAAGGTGAGGTTTAACAAGACCAAGTGCTGGGTCCTGCACTTTGGCCACAACAAGCCCAGCAGTGCTCCAGGCTGGGGACAGAGTGGCTGGACAGCAGCCAGGCAGAAAGGGACCTGGGGGCACTGATGGACAGCAGGCTGGACATGAGCCAGCAGTGTGCCCAGGTGGCCAAGAAGGCCAGTGGCTCCTGGCCTGGATCAGGAATGGTGTGGCCAGCAGAACCAGGGCAGTGATTCTTCCTCTGTGCTCAGCCCTGGATGGGCAGCACCTCGAGTGCTGTGTCCAGTTCTGGGGACCCAATTTAGGAAGGACATGGAGGGGCTGGAGCGTGTCCAGAGAAGGGCAACAAGGGGTCTGGAAAACAGGTCCTGTGAGGAGTGGTTGAGGGAGCTGGGGTTGTTTATCCTGGAGAAGAGGAGGCTCAGAGAGACAAAGTGGTGTCAGGGCACAGGCTGGGCTTGATGATCTCCAAGGTCTTTTCCAACCTTGCTGATTCTGTGATTCTCTGAAACCAACCCTGGAGCACTTGCAGGATGAGCCCTGGGCCTCCTCTTCACAAGGTCCAGCAGCTCAGGTCCCTCAGCTCCTCCACCCCAGCCCCAAAGCCCATCCTGTCAGTCCTGCAGAGCCTCCCCAGCCCCTCCTCATTGCCCACAACAGGGAGCCCCACACCCAGACACAGCAGCCCAGATGTGCCCCCCTGGCCTGTGGTGCCTCTGGCAAGGGAGCAGCACAAGGCACTGCAAGACCCTGGAGACAATTCCTGCAGCACTTGTAGGATGATCCTGCTCCCCAAGAGATGTTCCCATGGTGCCAGCTCAGGAACTGAAATGGGGAGTGGGGTCAGAGAGGAAAGGGCAAACAGAGATGGGCTGTATGTAGGGGAAGGAGATAGGGGTGGGAGAGGAAGAAATCTGGGGCAGGAAAGATTAAAGAAAGCAAAACTGAATCAAAGGAAATGCTCAGGTGTGGTTACTGCGCTGCAAAGAGAGAGAAAAGACAGCAACACACACGGACCTCTTTTGGGGAAAAAAGGCCAACTTTATTGTACGGACATCCCGTATTTAAAGTGTGTCACGTGCAGTTAGGACAGGACAGTAGTTCATTGCACAATTGGGAAAAATATCCCTGGGACAGCATGTCCGGATGTCCCATGGGAAAGACACCAGGTGTTAATCTTTATTATGAATTCCCTTCTGTTTTTCACCAAGTTATCGCTCTGGGAGACTGCGTCCCTAACTGAAGCTGTAGTCAGCTTGTCAGCCAGGGAATGGACCTGAGAGACAGGAGAAATCCAGGCCTGAAAAGAATTGCCAAGCCGTAATTCTTTAGCTCTCTAAATGTGAGTGTCCACACTCAGGGCAGTTTGGGGGTGGCTGCCAGGCAGCCCTGGCTCTGAGCAACAACGTCTGCAGTGGGACAGGAAACTCACAGCTCATGGGAACAAACTTTCTGGCTGACTCCAGAGGCCACGACAAATCTGAGTGGTTTCCCTGCCGTCCCCCAGCCCTTGCTGGCCCCAGGGGCTGATGGCATTTGGGCTCACTCAGCTCCATGTCCCCACAGCAGCCCCATGGGGGTGCTGACCCTGCTGTGTGCAATGCAAACAGGGGCTCCTGAGCCAGTGCTGCCGTGTGTGTGCCTGCAAGGATGCGGCTCCTGTGAGAGCTGGGGGAGAGGCCAGGGCTGCAGAGGGGGGATGTTGTTGGCAGGTGCATGAGGACGCTCTGGGACGCTGCCCTGGGGTGTCCAGCGCAGTGGGGATGGATCAGCCCCTGCTCTGCTGCTCCTTGCCAGGGTGTCCCCCTTGCAGGGAGCTTGCAGAGCACCAGCCATGCTGTTTGCCCCCAGCCTGCCCACGGCCAGCCTGGGGCTGCTCCCGGGGCTTTTCTCTGCTCAGCATTGGGCTGGCCAAGTGTTGTGGAGAGAGCCTGGCCAAGGAGCCTGGAGCCCCCAGGCCCTGCCCTGAGGCGTCAGCTCTGCCCCAGCAGTGCCCATGGCCTGTCCCTGCTGCAGCCCCAGCACTGCCACCCCCAGGGCTGTGCCCGGCCCCCAGAGCACTCAGGCCCTGCAGCAACACGAGGGCCAGGAGGGCAGAGGGGCAGTGGCACGGGAGCAGCACTGGCAGCACCAAGTGCTGCTGCTGCTGGGCACAGCTGCTGTGCCAGCACTGATCTGCCCCCAGCTCTGCACACAGACATTGCTGCTGCAGCTCCAGAGAAGGGAACAGAAGGGGCATCTCTGGAGAAAACTTTGCTGGGAGATCCTTAATTCATTAAAGCCACCGAGGCCACAGCTCCTCATTAACAGTCTGTGGCTACAGGGAATATGGAGAGAACCAAAATGAGAAATGGCACAATGACGTTTCTTTGTGGACAGTATTTCACCAGTAAAACAAAGAGAACAAAACACACAAGCAAACCAACAAGAACTATCAAAAATTACTTTTATTAGAAGTGATTTGCATAAATTTGCCAACAGTTTAATGCTCCTGAAAGCATCCAGTCATCAGTGTCCACACTGCAGCCTTGAGCTCCTGATTCCTCAGGCTGTAGATGAAGAGGTTCAGGGCTGGAGGCACCACTGAGTACAGAACTGACAGTGCCAGGTCCAGGGATGGGGAGGAGATTGAGGGGAGCTTCAGGTAGGCAAATGAAGCAGTGCTGAAAAACAGAGAGACCATGGCCAGGTGAGGGAGGCAGGTGGAAAAGGCTTTGTGCCGTCCCTGCTCAGAGGGGATCCTCAGCACAGCCCTGAAGATCTGCACGTAGGAGAAAACAATGAACACAAAGCATCCAGAAGCTAAACAGACACTAACAGCAAGAAGCCCAAGTTCCCTGAGATAGGATTTGGAGCAGCAGAGTTTGAGGATCTCAGGGATTTCACAGAAGAACTGGCCCAGGGCATTGCCCTGGCACAGGGGCAGGGAAAATGTATTGTCCGTGTGCAGCAGTGAATGGAGAAAGGCACTGGCCCAGGCAGCTGCTGCCATGTGGGCACAAGCTCTGCTGCCCAGGAGGGTCCCGTAGTGCAGGGGTTTGCAGATGGACACGTAGCGGTCGTAGCACATGATGGTCAGGAGGGAAAACTCTGCTGACATGAAGAACGTAAAGAAAAACACTTGTAAAGCACATCCTGCAGAGGAGATGTTGCTGGTGTTCCAGAGGGAATTGTGCATGGCTTTGGGGACAGTGGTGCAGATGGAGCCCAGGTCGAGGAGGGCCAGGTTGAGCAGGAAGAAGAACATGGGGGTGTGCAGGTGGTGGCCGCAGGCTACGGCGCTGATGATGAGGCCGTTGGCCAGGAGGGCAGCCAGGGAGATGGCCAGGAAGAGGCAGAAGTGCAGGAGCTGCAGCTTCCACGTGTCTGCCAATGCCAGCAGGAGGAAGTGGCTGATGGAGCTGCTGTTGGACATTTCTGCACTCTAGGCATCGGAGACTGTTGAAAGAAGGTATTGATAAAACTGGGACCAACTTGTTTTAGCCAATCCTATAAAATGTTCCTTGGAATCCCTTCAAACTTACTTCTCTTACTTTGGGCAGTCATTTGCTAAACTGTTCTATTTTTGAGTTCATGTTTTTGCTGCTGAGTTTGTGCCTCATCTTCAGCATTGCTCTCAGCCTGAACACTGGGGAACCCAGAGGGAAAACAGGGCTCCCTGTGCCCCAGTGCAGTCCCACCTACTGGTCCCACACAGTTGCCCTTTGCTTATTACACCTCCCTCTAGTTCAGGGTAATCAGACTTAAAATGTGCTGGAAAAATAAAGTGGCGGTTTTGGACGGTCCAGTTTCAAAGTCAGTCTCTGTAAACTCTTCTCTCTTGCCCTGTGTAGCTGAACAGGAAGGGATACCAAGAGTTGGTCTGGCTCTCTGCTACCTACTGAGAGCTGTTTGTGTGTATCCAAGGCTTGTCCCTGTCACTGCTCCCAGAGCCCAGCCCAGCCCTGGGGGCTCAGCTCTGCCCTGCAGAGCCCTCCCAGCACAGGGCACTGCCCAGGGGCATCTCCCTGGCAGCAGGGCCTTAAGGGCAGCTCACACAAACAGAGATGCTGCAAGACAAGGAGCTGCTGCTGCTGTCTGTAGGCAGAGGAGGGTGAGGAGGCACTTTGTGAGGGAAATCTGAGGTAGATCTGCTGATGCCCAGTGGGACAGGAAAGGAGGCTCAGTGACACAGACACAGCTGACAGCCCCTTTGCCTTGCCTTGAGGAGAAAGCTGAGAGCAGCCCTGGCCATGCAGCACCATCTCCACAGCAGGAGGAATCTGCCCTGATGGGGGTGGCTTCTTCCACCTCCAACTTCTCCCCACAGTCCTTGGAGAGCTCCCAGGCAGGCTGAGAGCTGTCCCTGGCAGGTGGCACATGGCCTGGGCTGGCCAAGAGCCCTGAGGGCTGCAGGAGCTGCTCTGCAGGACAGCCCTGGGCAGCCCTGGCTGCAGCCCCAGCTTCAGCCCCTGCAGCCGTCCCTGGCAGCAGGAGCCGTCCTGCCCTGTCCCTCTGACGGTGCCCAGGGCAGCCCCGCTCTGCAGCACATCCTCCTCTTCCTCCTCTGCCTCTATCTCAGAGAAACGGGGAGAGTCCTCCTGACACATCCCCCAGGCTGTGGGCTGTGCTGGCTCCAGGAGATCCCTCCAGGAGCACAGGGGACATTGCCCTGCACCCACACACTCACCATGTCCAGGGCTGTGAAGATGTTTCCCCAAGTGCAGTCTCAGCTCAATGTCTTCCCAGTCCTGATTGCCTTGAGCCTGTCTGTGCCTGGCTCCTGTGCCCTCAGTGCCTGCAGGCAGTGCCCTCAGCCCTGCTGGGCTGGCAGAGGAGCTGCTCCTCAGCACAAATGTCTTTTGGAAGATCTTCTTGGTTGAGCATGGGAGCTTCCTCTGTGCCAGGAGCCTGGCCCAGCTCAGCAGCACAGACACAGCACAAGGACTTGAATGAAATCTTAAGGGATTTGGTGCTGTTTACATCAGACTCAGTCCCTGAGAGAGTGTTCAAAAAATTTTCTCAATAACTCAATTTAAAGTTGAAACATTAAAGTTTCTTGAAATTTTAATAGGTCCCACTGAGGGACACGACTGAGATTGTGTCCCCAGGTTCCTATTAGAGCAGAACACTAGAGGCAGTGATGACAGGGGGGACAAACAAGGGAAAGGTGTCTGTGATGCTGAGCAAACCTGGATGTGTTTCAGGAATGCAAAGGGCCAAGGGCTGAGCCCCAGCCCCTGGCAAGGCACATCCTGTCCCTCCCTCATTGCTCAGGGCTCTTCCCGGGCCACTGGGCTCTGGGCATGTGCAATGCCAAGGGCAGCACCATGGGGCGGCCCCTGCCAGGCTGCTGAGCAGGGACAAGGAGGCAATGAGGCCCCAGCACAGCAAGGCTCACTTGTCCCCTGCTGGCCTCAGGCCCAGGGCCAGCGTGCATGGCCCAAGTGCTGCAGGAGTTGGCTGTGTCAGGGCCTTTCAGCTGCTGCCCATCCCTGTGCCCTCTGCAGCCCAGGCTGTCCTACGGTGTCCATGCCCTGCGCCTCTGTCCCTGCAGGCTGTCGTCATCCCCCGGCTGCCCCACCTCGCTGGCCCCTTCCTTTGCTGACAGCTCTGCCTCCTGCCTGCCTCTGCCTGCCCACACAAAGCCTTGGGCTGGCCCAGACTCCTTCTGGGGGACGGGTTGCACCACAGCCCTTCCCTGGGAGAGAAATTCCTTTCTCCTTGTGTCCAGTCTGGCCCTCATCAATTTCCCTTGGCATTAATTAATTAATTCTCAGGCTGTTTTCTGCTATATCAAAAGGATCCACCATCTCTGAAACTGACCTTCAACCCCTCCCAGGGCTCTCCTTTGCTCTCCTCAGTCTCCACTCCACTGAGCACAGAGCTCCTTTGCCCCTACACAGTGTTCATATGCTTGCAGCCTCCAAACCCCACCTGGGGAGATCATTGGGCTCTCTCCAAAGTTTTGGCAAATGAGATTATTCTGGTCATAGTCGAAGAAAATCACCAGACAACAAGGCAGGACCTGTCTGTCCTGGCTACTTTTTTCTGGGTGCAGTCCTCAGATAGATGGAATTTTAGCTGTAGAATCCCAATTTTGGCCATTGACACCTCGGTGAGAAGGGCAGTTCTTTTCCACAGGAAGGAAAACGCAGAGCCCCATGTTCGGTGGTAGATGAGAGACTGCCTGCAGGAGGCCAAGGCCTTGCAGTGCCACAATGGTCTCCATGGATCCACGGTGCCCTGCAGGATCACAAGGGCCCTTGGGCTGCACGAGGCCCTGGAATGCAACAATGGCCTCTTGGTTCCACAAAGCCCTGCTGCTTCACACTGGGCCCTTGGGACCATGCAGCCCAGCAGGGCCACAGTGATGTCCTTGGTGCCACGAGGCCCCACAGTGTCACAATGGCCCCTTGGATCCACGGGGTCCCCAAGGTGTCACAATGGTCTCCACAGGAAGGAAACAACCGAGCCCCAGTGTTGCAGGGGCAGATGTGGGGCAGTCACCAGAGGCCAAGGACAGCCAGACTTGATGGTATTTGCAGATTTTGTCTGGGAGTAATCCCTGGATATGCAGAATTGTAGAGGTAGAATAGCAATTTCAGTATTGACATGGACATCTGGAGGAAAAGGATGGCTCTTTTCCATAGGAAGGAAATCATGGACCACCAGTGTTTCAGGGACAGATGAATGGCGACCATCACAGACCCAGTCCAGGCAGACCTCTCTGTTCTGGCAGCTTTAGTCTGAAAGCAATCCTTGGATATAGGGAATTTCAGAGATGGAATCCTAATTTTGGCTATTTCTGTATTGATAAGAGGGATGGTTTTTGCCATTGGAAGGAAAGCACTGAACCCCAGTGTTCCAAAAGCAGGTATGAGGCAGTCCCCAAGAGACAAAGGGCAGCCAGACCTGTCTGTCCTGGCAGATTTCACTTGGGAGAAATCCTTGGATGTACAGAGTTTTGGAGGTGGAATCCCAATTTCAACCACAGCTGCCTGGTCGAGGTGGATGGTTTCACCATAGCAAAGGTAAGTGAGAAGCCCAAGTGTTTTGGAAGAAGATGAGAGGTGGCCACCCTTAGGCCAAGCCAGCCTGACTTGTCTCACCTGGTACCTTTCATCTGGGAGCTATCCTTGGACATAGGGATTTTTAAAGGTGGAATCTCAATTTTGGTTGTGGATGCCAGGATTGGAAGAAGAGTTGTTCTCATTAGGAAGGAAAGCACAGAGCCCCAGTGTTTCAAAGGCAAATGAAAGGCAGCCTTTAGAAAGCCAAGGCCAGCCAGACCTGACAACGATGGCAGCTTTTGTCTGGGAGCTGTCCTTGGATATAGAGAATTCTGGATGTGGACTCCCAATTTTGGCTATGGGCGCCTGGACATGAAAGGTGCTTTTTTTCCCATAGGAAAGAAAACCACACGATCCCAGTGTTTCAAAGGCAGATGAGAGGTGGCCTCTGGGTGGCCAAGGCAGTCAGATCTGTCTGTCCTGGCAGATTTCACCTGGGAGCACTCCTTGCATCTAAGGAAATTTGGAGTAGGAATCCAAATTTTGGCCATGGGCACCTGGAGGAGAATGACAGTTCTTTTCCATAGGAAGGAAAGCACAGAGCCCCAGAGTGGGAAGACAGATTGAAAGGATAGTACAGAAAGCAATCTCTCCCAATGAATTACAGCTGTACTGATGACTGAGGAGTGGAAACATCTGTGCCTGCCCAAGGAGTTGGGGTGTTCTAAAAGAGTGGGTTAGCTGGCTGACCCAGAGTCTGCTGCAGTTTGGGATGGAGTCTGCTGGCTGTGCTGTGAGGAGGTAAGGGACATGCAGTCGTGCAAGAGACAGATAAGGTAAGAAGATGTTGTGTGAGGGACAGTCAGGGTAAGGTGGCCGGGAAAGGGACAGGGTGGGGTTTAGGCAGTTGTGAAGAGAGGAGAGAAGGAGTCAGAGCTGTGTGGAGCTGCCTGTAAGAAAAGGAGTCATTACTGTGTGGAGCTGCCTATGAGGGAAGGAGCTGTTGGAAAGAAGTACACTGAAAGAGGGTATGAAAAGTTTTCTAATAAAGGACTGGTGGTGATGCCAGTCCAGTCTGTCTCAACGTAGTTGCAACACACGAACAGCCTTAGCAAGTTCTGCAATTTGTGGTGATCCTTCCACAGTCTCTTGATGCCAGATTCCCAGTTACCATTGTTAGAATTTTTCCTTGTGATCACTGATTTGTGGGATTTTCTGGAGCCTTCTGTAAAAATGGTGAGAGCATTAAGAGGAGTATGTCTGCTTAAGGGATTTTTGATAAAATTAAAAAAGAGGTGTAATTGTTTGTGTTTTGGAAAATGAACTGACGTTTGTTGTGGAAAGCTTGTTAATGCAATTTGCAATATCTCAGATGGTTGTATAAGCCATTCTAAATAAAGTGAAATAACAGGTATAAACATAATAGAAAAATCTTTCCCCAAATGAGATAAACTTTGGAATCAGGGTTTTGTTATCAATTCTGAAAGAATTTCAGGACAAGTAGTTATAGTTTTAGACATTTGCTAGGATAAGAAAACCCATTCTAAGTTGAATAAAGGATCTAACAGAATTTTGTTCCATTGAAAAATTAGACCATAATGATGTGGATTTTCTCCCAAGATTTCAAATTTTAAAAGGTAACTATGGGTCACATCTGTGAGCTTGACAGGTTTGTAAAGCAGCAGACACTTTCCTCAGAATGGTTTTTGCTTCCTGGGTCAGTTTTCTAGGAGAGTTTAGATCTGTGTCTCCTTTTAATAAATCAAATAGGGGGCCATGTCCTGGTTGGTTATTCCTAAGAGAGTTTGAACCCAATTGATCGATCTGCTAAGTTTCTGAAGGTCATGCAGTGTCACTGGATCTTCTTGTAGCTGTAGAGCCTGTGGAGTAACTGTACATTCTGGGAGTTGATAGCCTAGGTACTTCCAAGGAGAAGACTGTTGTGTTTTGTCTTCTGCTACTTGTAATTCAGCCTTACGTATTCCAATAATTACATCAGTGACAACCGTTTCCAAGGATCCATTATCCTTCATGGTGATTGGAATGTCATCCATACAGTGGAGTATTATGGGTTGAGGAAATATCTCACGAATGAGTGATAAGATTTTCACCACACACCTTTTGATTGAGGATACAGAGAAGGTGAACCTCAGAGCATCATCTGGGTGTAAGGGGGTACTGAACAAATGGTCTTTTAAATCAATAATCATTAACATCCAATCATTAGGCATCATGTTAGGCAATGGTAATCCTGGTTGTAAAGATCCCATTTCCTCAATAATTTCTTTTCTTTTTCTTAGGTCTTGGAGCAGTATCCATTTATCAGTCTTGTGATTTTTTTTTTTTATAACAAATATGGTAGTGTTGCAGGGACTGTTTGTGAGGACAATGTTCCCTTTAGTTAATTGTTCATTTACTGAGGGCTCTAGTGCAGTCAATTTTTCAACAGGGAGGGGCCACTGATCAACCCAGACAGGCTTGTCTGATATCCAGGTGAGTTTTATTGCACTGTGCTCGTCAGTGGCCCCAATTAAAGACTTATCTCCAGACTTAGTCCCCATTGGGATAGGATGTGTCTTCCCCAAACAAGTACTTTCTCTTTCTTCATGATAAATGGTTTGGTAGTTGCTACACAGTTTTCAGGTTCTTTAAAGGAGACTGGGTTTAAACTCTGCATGGTATTGCTGTGTGTGGGTTATTTCTCCAATGCTCTAGGCGCCCTTTGTTGGGTTGTGGTTGTTTTCTTTAAAAAGCCAAGCAGCTAATAGTTGCTATAAAGTTGTTTATTGCAAAGGCACATCAGTCTAGAAAGGCAAAGAGTCACAAGTGTTCAAGTCCATGCTAAAGCTTTGGTGTCAAGTCCCCAGTAGAAGCAGAAGCTGCTCCTGGTGGTCCCAGCAGGGCTGATGTTGCTGCAACAGCTTCTATTGTCTTCTTGGGTGTTGATGATGGCATTGAGGAAAGAGCAGGAGCAAGAGCAACTGGCAAAAAGCAAAGCTCTCCCCAGTGCACAGATTATTATTGAGAAACTTCCCAACAAGCTAAAGACACAAACTCAGACCAATACTTCTTAACCTATTAGAATTCTAGTTTCTAAGCACACCAGGTTATATATAAAGTACACATGGGGTCTATCTTGTCCTATCTGAAAAATGTTTGCAATAGTCTTACTATAGTTTTATTGCGTCTAAAACTGTGTTCCTGGAGCCTCCATGGAAACATTAGTATCTAGGACTATGTTTTTCAACCTTCACTAGAACTCTCACTTCTTACTCTGGTATCTGAGACCTTTATTCACTACAAGCACTTAAAACTTACTCTTAATTACTTACTTGCTTGCTTCTTCTAAAACTTTAACTTAGACCTCTACTTTATGTGTGAATGGCTTAATACACTTCAATCCATCCAAAGGTTTTAATTCAATCCCTGCACTCTGACTTTTCTCTGAAGAATTGAGACTCTTGACTTACAGACTCCAACAACTGTGTCTTCCAACTGCTACCAAAGTGTCCAAGTAATTTTGATTTTTCCTGGGCCAACTCATCTAGTTCAAGCGATGCAGGGCTCATCAGGAACGTCATTGTCTACTTCAGGTAGTGAGAAAGCTTGGTCAAAAACCAATCCTTTAGGTAAAAAGAAGGAGGGTTAGGATAGCAAGCTAAAACAGTAACTTCCTGGCTTGAAGTGACTATTAAAACTGCAGGTGACTCATAAGAGCCGTCTGTATTACGTCTGTCCACTCCTATTATTAAAAAGTCTCGTGGTGGTGGTTCTGGTCCTAGAAGACCTGTGGAAATGGCATAATCAAAATCTGTGATCATTACTGACTGGGCAGTTGACAACTCCAGTCGGGTGTTTGCTGATACTGAAGTGGGAAGGTCTCCAATGAGATGCTGTAGTTGTTCACCTGATGATCTCCAATGCTTTGTACAGCAGGTGACAGGGAGCCTTGTGTCATCGCACGCTGCTGTCTTACACTCTGCATGAGGTTTCCTGACTAGCAGCAACAATGAGCCTGTATTTCATTGTACTGGTTAGCATTTTGTCTATTTTTGCCACAGTCACATTGTGTTTGGAAAGTTCCCTTTTTTGGCTTATTACAGTTTCTTTTTGTCCACAATTATAGCGGTGTCCAGGTTTTCGATTCTGCTCTTTTTGAGTTTTTCTGAAAGTTATTTAAAGCATTGGTCAATATTTGTGCCTGGATGGCAGCAGTGTGTTCCAGGGTGGCCAATTTATTGCATGCTTCCACCATTTGAGGGATGGTGGGTTCCGGCTCTGATGGCAAGGCATGTACCAATTTCTTACATTCCTAGTTAGTATTAACCACAGCCAATTTATTTAATAACCTTTCTCATACCTGGCCCTCGGTGACTTGTTTATCTATGTTCAATTTAAGTTGGTCCAAAAAAGTCATGTAAGGCTCAGTGAGGCCTTGTCTGATGTCCACAAAATCTAGTTGCGGCTTGTTTGCTTCCAGAATATGCGTTAGGGCTTTCCTGGCTGCATCCTTAATGTCATCAAAGACAGGTCTTGGATGGTTTGTAGCCAGCTGGTCTGGGTGTAAAAAAGCCCCTTCTCCTCCCAATTAGACTATGGTAATGTACTGGTTTGAAAGCAAACCAGTGAGAGACTCCAAGTCAGAAAAACATTCACTTGGAAAAAAGTGAAAAAATAAAATACATGAGGTAGCACAAAAGAAAAAAACACTGACATGGTCAGAATACAACCGGACATCCCGTCAGGGTGTTGGTAGCAGTCCCATTAAATGGTGGCTGCAGTCCTCCTGGATGACAGATGTGGTTCAGTTGAAGTAGTGGTCCAGTGGAAGGTGCAGTTTTCTTCTGAAGGTCCAGTGATAATGTGGAAAGGTGCAATTTTCCTCTGGGATACAGTGGAAAAAGGCTGCTGTGGTGTTCCAAATCTGTTTTATCTAGGTAGGAAAGGCTTGGTTCCTCCCCCTGGGTGGAGCATCTCCCAATGGGATGATGTAATTTTATCAGTCATGCAGTGGGACTCAATGGCCCATTAACAGAAGATATCCTTCTGGAGGAAGGATGGATTGTGGAAAAGATAAGGATGACTGCCCCACCTGATTTTAACTGGTGGCCCATTAGCAGAGAATATCTGCCACAGAGATAAGGATCACTGTCCCAGCTGGTTTCAACAGATGGTGATAGAATACACATCTCGGGTCACATCCTGCATTGCAACCTAAGACAGCTTCCATAACCCTCTGTCAAGTCACAGTGGAACCTTGGTGCTATGTTGTTCCATGGCCTCCCAGTGCTGTCCTGGCTTCCATGAGGTCCCTCTGTGACACACGGCAGCCTTGGCTCCATGAGGCTCTCCTGGCTTCCATCATGCTCCACTATGTCCCAGGAGGCATCTGTAGCTTGACTTTGGAGCCCTGCAAGATCCAAAGATTCCCTCCAAACAAACACCAGCCCAGACATGCCCAGGATATTTGGGCTGAGCTGCCACTCCCCAGGCACCTGCAGGGAACCCAAGTGACCACTGTGACTCCGTGGAATCTCATGGAACAAAGTGTCACTTGTAACCCAGCAGGGTGTCATGGAACACAGGTGCCACTGGGACATTGCCATTGCTCATGGAACCAAGTGTCCATTGTGACACAGCCAGACCTAATGGAATCTCCCAATGGAATCTCATGGAACCAAGGGTCGCTTGTTGAGCTTCTCATGAAACCAGGAACATTGTGGCACAGTGGAATCTCATGTAACCAAGGCTTTATTTTGACGAAGTGGGGCAGAAGAGGAGTGTCTTCGGTTGCAATACAGGATGTGACCAAAAGTATTCTATCACCATCTGTTGAAAACAGCTGGGGCAGTGATCCTTCTCTCTGTGGGAGATATTCTCTGCTAATGGGCCGCCTGATAGAACTAGGTCGAGCAGTCATCTTTATCCTTTCCACAACCCATCCTTCCTCCAGGAAGATATCGTCTGTTAACAGACCATTGAGTCCCACTGAATGGCTAATAAAATTGCTTTATCCCATGGGGAGATAGATGCCCCAGCCAGGGAGAGGAGCCAAGCCTTTCCTACATAAATAAAAACTGAAATTTGGAACTCAAGGCAGCCTTTTTCCACTGGATTCCAAAGGAAAACCGGAGCCTTCCACATCATCACTGGACCTTCGGAGGAAAACTGCACCCTTCCACAGGACCACTGCTTTAATGGAACCACATCTGTCACTCCAGGAGGACTGCAGCCACCATTTAATGGGAGTGCTACCAACACCCTGAGAGGATGTCAGGTCGTATTCAGACTCTGTGAGTGTTTGTGGGTTTGTTTTTTGTAATACTGTATTTCTATTTTAAATTTCCTAGTAAAAAATTTTTATTCTTATTCCCATATCTTTGCCTGAGAGACACTTCATTTCAGAATTAGAATTATTTGTAAGGAGGGGTTTACATTCTCCTTTTTAAAAAAAGAGGCTCATACTTTTCTTCACAAACACCTGTCTTTCAAACCAAGACAACAAGACAGGTGCCATTGGGACATTGCCAGCTCTTGTGGAATCCAGTGTCCATTGAGACACAGGGCAGGTCATGGAAACATGGGGATTGTTGTGGCACAATGGAACCAAGGGTCAATTCTGACAGAAAGGGGCCACATGGAACACAAGGGCCACAGAAATATTGCCAGGCCTAGGAGAAACAAGGTTCCATTATTGCACAGCAAGGCCTCATGGGCCCTGGGAGAGCACTGTGACACGATGGAATCTCATGGAATTAAGTGTCCATGTGACATGGCAGGGTCTCATGGAACCCATGTGCCCCTGGGACATTGCCAAGGCTCGTGCAAGCAAGGTTCCACTGTGACCAAGGAAAGTCTCATGGCACCCAGGAAACACCACTGTGGGGCAATGGATTCTCATGGAACCTAGGCCCCATTGTGACAGTGTGACCTGATGGAAACTGGTGCCACTGGGACATCTCCATCCTCGGAGGAAGCAAGTGTCCATTGTGACACAGCACAGCCTCGTGAATCACAGGAGAGCACAGTGACACCATGGGATCCTGGGGAGCCAAGTGTCCATTGTAAACACAGCGGGGCCTCATGGAAGCCAGGAGATCATTGTGACGCAATAGAATGGAACCAAATCTGAATTGTTACAAAGATGGGCCTCAGGAGAGCAGTGTGACACTGTGGAATGTTGTGGAACCAAGTGTCCACTGTTTCACACTGCAGCCTCCTAGAGTGCTGGAGATCATTGTGTCACAATGGGAATAGAGTGTGCTGTGACATCACAGGACGGGTTGTGACATCACAGAGCTGGCTGTGACATCATAAAGTGCACTGTGAGGTCATTGCAGGTGCTGCCATCATGGAAGGTGGCTCTGTTACATCAGAGAGCAGCTCTGTGATGTCTCAGAGAAGGCTGTGTGGCATCACCGAGGGGGTTGTGATATGAGAGCGCTGACATCACAGTGAAGGCTGTGGTGCAAACACAGAGCTGGCTGTGACATCATAGTGCAGCTGTATGACGTCAGAGAGAGGGCTGTGTGACATCACAGGGTCGTTGTGTGACATCACAGGGGGCTGTGTGACATCACAGGGCTGTGTGGTATCACAGGGTCTGTGTGAGGTCACTCTTCCATGGCCTCCCCTCACAGCTCCCCCCAGAGAAGTCCAACACTGCTCGTGCACAGTGGGGTCCCCTGTCCCCCCAGGTCCCCCCGCCCCCAGCCCTGTAACCTCCCCCAGAGGATTTTCCATGAGATCGACCCCAGAGCCTGACACGGGGACAGGGGGCTGGGGCCGTGGGGGGTGGGACAGGGGGGCAGGGATACCCCTGGCAGTGTCCCCATGTCCCCCAGGGCCAGGGCCTGGGCCAGGCCTCCTTCACCCTGTTATGAACCAGGGGTTGAGAGCACTTAAAAAATCCCAGGCAAGGGATCATCAAAAACCAGATATAATATTAAGTGACAGCATGACAAAGTTCCTTGGCAAGAGTCACTCTGCTCCTGATGGAGGACTTGAGGAACAGCAAGGAAACAGAGCAACAACAAAACCAAACAAAATGCAGTCAACCAAACCAGAAATGAGAGAACAGGGACCAGAACTGTCCCTGTGTGAGTGTGTCTGGGGTGGGGTGGGGCGGGGTTCAGATAAAAGGACAGTGAGGACAAGGATAAATGGATCACGGCCTAAGAGCTTCACAGAGCTCAAACTTCACAGGACTTAATTTATACCCTAACCTTGACTTCACTGTTTAGAAAAAGAATAGCACTTAACAGTATTTAACCTAACTTATAACCATCGACTCAGCAATTTAACAGAGGAATAACACTTAACAGTGTTTAACTTAGCTTATAACTTGGATTAAACATAACAACACAGCAAAAGAACAACTCCCAGCAGCATTTAACTTAGCTTATACCTCATGACTGGACCTTACTTACAGCCTGACTGACTCAGCTATCCAAGGCACTCGAAGCCTCAGAGAGCAGCATTTCTGCCACATTTGCCAGGGCACAGGCACTCGTGTGTGCACACAGACAGAGAGAGTCAGTGCCAGGGGCCTGTGAGGAATTCCCCTGGAGGGCAGGGAAATGCTCCCTCCGGATGCTCTGGCATCTCCAGCAGGTGAAGGGCTGAGCCTGGAGGAGTGGGGGATTGGCCCAGGCTCCGTGGTTGTTCGGGGATGCCCCGAGTGCAGCAAACAGGAGAGTTCCCGGCTCGGAGAGGCCCCGCTCAGAGGGAGGTGCTGGCCCAGGAGAGCTCCAAGGGGCTCCTTGTGGAGCGCTGCTTGTAGGGCCCCAAGAGAGGGGCTTTGGGCACAGCAATGTTTCATCCTGGCCGCACTTGGCATCCACAGCTTTCTTTGGAAGGGTGAGAACAGGGATGTTGTGCCACTGAGGGCACAAAAACAGTTCCAGGGCTGCTCCTGTGTGGTCCCAGTCACTCCCAGTATTTCCCTGTCCCTGCTCCAAGAGCTGCTCCCAGCCCTGATTTGTGGGATTGGGAATGTCCTGCTCCCTTCCCGGGGCAGGGTCACACCTGAGCCAGGTGTGCAGGGCAGGACCTTGCCCTGAGCCCAAGCACTGTCCACCTGCAGGATCTGCTTCCCTTGGGCCTCTTCCTCCTGCAGGCCCCAAGCCCAGCTTGGTGCTGAACAAAGGGGCCCCCTTTGGGCACCCCCTCTGCCCCCTCCCCAAATTCCCTCCTGGGGACAGCAGGAGCTGGGGCAGGAGCCCTGAGGGGAGGGAAAAGGGGGTGACACCGGGATGGGGGTCATACATGCTCTGGGGGGACACACACGGCCCCTGGGGACACCCCCTCACCTTCTCCTGCAGCATCAGGAGGATGAACCCCAACATGGAGCCCCCAAACATTGGCAGCATCTTGGGAGGTGGGGTCTGGTGGCAGCTTTGTGAATCTGGGGGGGTCATGACCACCCCAAAACCCCATCTCAGCCCCACAGGCACTCCCAGACCCCTCAAACCACCCTACAGCCCCAAGCCATGACAAACTCTCAGCAACCCTCTGCAGCATAAATGGCCCCAAAAAACCCCAAAACCTCCTTCCCAGCTGTCATGATCCGCTATTAATGCAGAGCGGGGGTCGTGATGGTTCTTTTGATCTCAAAGGTGCAAAAAGGCAAAATGCAGGGGACAAAATCAGTTTATTCAACAGCAGAAAATCAGTTTATTCCACAACAGCAATGCATTTCATCAAATGCTAACAATTCAGTTACGATAGAGGGCTGAGGTATAGGAAACAAAGCATAGGGAGAGGGGAAGAAAAGAAGGGGATGGGAGAATAGCTACCAACAGACGAGACGGGCGTCCTCGCGGGTCATCCGATAGACGAGTCTTTGTCCCTGGGGAGATCTCAGGGGTCTTCTCCAGGGGGTAGACAAGTCTTCAACAGTGGAGAGATCTCAAAGGGTCTTTTCCAGAGGGTCGCTCTTTTATAGTCCTTCTCCAAAGCGAGTGGCCTCTGGCCAAGAGGTGGGGAGATTTATGGACCATTGTGTGGTGCTGCAGGAGACAGGTACGGTCATGCAGTCCTCAGTTGGTACAACACAACCTCTGGTTGGTGCCACAACAGCACAGTCCAGTGAACACAATACACCAGCACACAGTCACGAGCATCCACCTTGGCCAGGCCAGTAAACCATTGTCCAGAGTCAGCCTGGGTGGGGGTCCTCGAGGTCTCCTTGTGACGGTCGGGAGGCAAAATCGAGGGGAACTTCGGACCGACCCTTACACCACCCAGTGACTCACGATCATCATCAAGAGCAACCCTTTGTAGAGTTGTGGTGAAGTCTTCAGTTGTGGTGTCTTCAGGACTCGTCCAATCCCGGAAAACAGAGATAGGAAAGTAGGAAAAAGTTAAGGGAAAGGATAAGGAAAAGGGGAAAAATGGAAAACAAAGCAAATCAATTATATTCAATTTTTTTGATTGCTAACAATTTTAAACAATTTGTTCAATTCTTTAATTTTCAATTTTTTAAAATTAAAAATAAATCAATTTTACATTATGAAGAAAGCAAATTTTTGATTAAACAATTTTAATTGCAATTGAAAGATAATAAATTTTAGTTAAAAATCATGTTTTATCCTATTAGAATCTTGTGTCAATAACCCTAGGGATGTCAAGAGTGACCAATCTGGATACAGACGCCAATTGTGCTAACTGTTTAGTTATTCTCCAACTCATAATGTATAGGATTGCTGATAAAACAAAATCAATTAAAACCAAAATGAAGAGAACAATGGTGGCATGACACAATTTGTTCAGACACCTGTAGCAGTAGGTGACCACCCAAATACAGTATCCCACCACCTCTGTTCAGCATTTGTCTTTACCCTTTCCAAAACACGATGTATTTTTTCCACATTGTAATGAACAGCTATTAGAGTTTTCTGTCCGTTTTTCTTGATCCTCTCCAAAATTTTGATCAGATCTTGGTGGAGCAACAATTACTTCACCAGAGAGGGGTTCATTCCAATTGGAGTGGGCAATAGATGGTGGATCAGTGTGCAATTTGACTGCAAAAGATGGTAAGAAGTAACTGGGGCTACATAGGAAAAATCACATCCTGAAATCCTAGTAAAGTTACAGACACAAAAGTTTGAATGATTTTTAGTATTCACTACCAAATTTTCTATAAAAACACTATCACAAGCAGTTCTAAAGCATGCACATCCATTGACTATATATACCAGTACTGTTTCAAAAATCTCATTTGGATGAATTTCAAAGTTACAAATATTCTGTTCTGTGTCCAAGCAGATATCTTGAGCTCTGATTGCATTACTTTCACAGATAAACCCTTGTTGTTCCCGGACAATGCAAGTTTCCAAATTGACAGTTTGCCACCTCCCACCAATTTGACAGGCCCATCCCCAATGCTCGAAAGGATAGAGAATAGCTCCATCATGGTTCAACCCTAATGCAATGATGGGGAATATTGAATGCATTGAAGCATTACGAATTGTCAGCACAAAGGCTGTGGCTGTGTTTGTGCTGGGCTCATAGGTAAAATTTACTAAGTTCCACCAGGACTGGAATTCTCTTATCAATTATCAAAATCAGTGGCACTGTCCCAGACTATTTTTCGAATTTCAGTGGGAAAAGTGCCTTCCTCATCTTCTCTTATAATTGAAGCAGGAACCAACTGAATCCACAACTGGGCCTGGATACAGCTGAGAGCCAGAGAAATGTTATTTTGTGGAGCACCAAGTGCATAGTTTATCAATTTGTGGTCATTTACATTCACCTTTTCCCAGCTTGGTAATATGTTTGATAACAACCACTGTTGGGTTCCCAAAGCTGTTAAGGATGATTGCAGGGGCTGTTGTAATTTGGTTACATCTCCAGCTGTGGTAGCCAATTTATTCATTAATATTTCTGAATCAGTACTATTCAAAATTCCCAATCCTGTTTCCACAACACCGGTTATGTCTCTTGCCAATTGTTTCTTAGAAGGATTCCATTTTTGCAACCAGGTTGTCCATCCCTCAAAAGAAGTCTGCAGAAAGGGTGAACAAGCTGGCTGAACTTCTGGGACATTATTTTGCATCAGCAATTTGATTTGTTTGAGAGACCATGCCGGATTAAACAATATTTGTTGTTGGCCAGTTTTTCTAATTACATATGGCCCAAATTGAAAAATCGTAGGACTCAACACAACCGGTGGTTGGGTGGCAGGTGTTAAAACATTAACATCAAGTTCCCCCCAGTATTTTGTATTGTTTTTTCCACACATGATTTTATAGGAAAATTGTACAGCAGTTAAGTTTAGCCAACAGTCTTGATTTTGGATTCTACAATATGAGGTACAGCCATAAGGTCCTGTGCCATAACTGTATGCAGGTTCCATGAGGGATCCAGTTGCTAATTTACAACTTATTGTGACATCATCACCTTGTGTCACCATGAAAGGAGGAAAAACCTTGTTTCTGTCATCCAACACTAAGGGGGGTGCTTCTTCATGTCCCTCGGTGCTCTTCTGTGAAAAGTAAACACAAACAGAGTCTGCCTCCAGGAGGCAGGAGATTAAAATGATGGAACTATCCAGTGTGTAGCGTGGACTGGAATTCTGTTGACTTCCCAATCATTTTGCTGCTGAAAAGGAGGCCACTCTGTACCGCCTTTAAACACAGCATAGGAGTCAGTGTAAATACAAACAAGAGAGGTATTCTGTACCTCAAGTTGGGAAACACTCCAAACAACTGTCAGCTCACTGGCCTGAGAGCTGCCTTCTCCCTCAGTAATAAATCATTCACCAGCAGAAGTGGGGAGGGCTACTGCCCTGTATTTCCCCACCTTTCCCTCTCGTTTGGCAGAAGCATCAGTGAATCAAAAATTTGCTGATTGTTCAGGGGAGAAAGGAATGGCTACTTTAATTACCAAGGCAGGTTTAGCATGGCTAATTAGCCAAGCTCTCAGTTTCTTGTATTGCCAGATTTTTTACAGCTCTTTCTATCACTGAGAAGATGTTACAGTCATGTTCTATCTGAGCATACCACTTCCCAACTGAGGATCTCTGGGCCACCCCGTCAGGGGGAGGGGTCTCAATAGTGACTGTGATGTGTTTTCTCCAGAACACTAATAATTCTAGAGCCTGTTGGAGCTCTTTCCTGGATTCAGGCAATTTAATTTGATCCAGGGAGGTTAGAGTATCAGGTGGAATACATGTCATATTTCCTTTCCACCAAATTCCCAAAAACTTCACCTCCTGAGAAGGTTTTTGAATTTTCTATGAGGAAATTTGCAAATCAGGGTTTTCCAAATGAGAGATTATTTTTTGTTGGGTATCCCCCACTACTTTTATTTCATCCCCTCCCACCAGAATATCATCAATGTATTGACAGACAGCTGTATTGTCAGGTTTGGGTATCTTTTCTAATTCCTGGGCTAAAGTGTGGTGGGCCGAAGTGGGGGAATGTTCATACCCTTGGGAAAGCCCAGTGCAGGTGAACTGCTTTGGCTCAACTCCCAGAGCCTGTGGAGGAGATTGATTTGGTTCATTGTTCAGAACTTGTGGAGAAGTTTGCTCTGGTACACTGCCCAGAACCTGTGGAGAAGGTTGCTCAGGGGGTGCATCACTGATATAATCATATTCTATTTTAATCACAGATTTCAAGTTGGGGCAGCAGTGTTCCCCACAATTTTTCATCAAAGTTAGGTCTTTTTGAGAGTATATTGGATTAATGTGAATAGCTTCCTTCTCCTGTGTTCCTTTTGGTGAATCAGCATGCTTTGAATTTTCGTCCCATTCTTCTCTGAACGCAGCTTTTAACAAATTATTTTCATCTTGCAACAAATGTTTCTCATTCCTTTCTTGATCTAATTGTTTTTGCAAAATTTGAACAAGATTTTGTAGAGAGTCTATAATTGTTCTTTCCTCATTTCTGCGCTCAGAGCGAGTTTCTATAGCTGCCGTAAGACAAGCTCCTAAAACCGAGCAGAGTATGGTTTTATCTTTGCCCAGTTTGAACTTTGACTCATGTTGCAGAGAATATATTCTATCAATCACATTCTCCAGATTAAACCAATTATTGTTCGCCCATTCCTCCCCACCTTGGGATAGTCTGGCGTTATACTTAGCTAATAGAGCATAAAATGCAGCTTTATCTGTTACAGTGGAATTCTCAGTCGTTTTGTGAAGGGATAAGTAAAAACCACAACAGGGAGGTCTCTTGCTTAAGTTACCACACACAACGAAACAGCTTTCGCTGTGTGCCCCCCTTCGCTTCCCTGTGCGGGTGAAGAGACCAAACTGCTTGGGAGGCACTCCTTAGTTACAAAACACCAGGTTGTCTCTTCACTGCACCAAGTAGTCAAACATCATAAAATAACAACAACAGTGTCCTGCCTTTTGCACCAGTAGATCTTTTGTGAAATTCTGACGACAGAGCCCTCAAGCGAGTCTGGGGATGCTCCACACCAAGGTGTCTGCAGTCTGCGGGAAATCAGAAAAACCCCCCTTGCTTTCTAGACAGGCTCACCCTTTCAAGGTGGCCAGCTAGGTGTGGCTGGAGTAAGACTTCCTTCCCCTGATACAGACTACAGACAACCTTGCATCCCTTCTGTCTGCCAGAAAATCCTGTCCGTGACGCCAATTTAATGTCACGATCCGCTATTAATGCAGAGCGGGGGTCGTGATGGTTCGTTTGATCTCAGAGGTGCAAACAGGCAAAATGCAGGGGACAAAATCAGTTTATTCAACAACAGAAAATCAGTTTAATCAACAACAGCAATGCATTTCATCAAATGCCAACAATTCAGTTACGGTAAAGGGGAGAGGTATAGGATAGGGAAAGGGGAAGGAAAGGAAGGGATGGGAGAATAGCTACCAACAGACGAGACGGGCGTCCTCGCGGGTCATCCGATAGACGAGTCCTCGTCCGTGGGGAGATCTCAGGGGTCTTCTCCAGGGGTTCTTCATCCGTGGGGAGATCTCAAAGGGTCTTTTCCAGAGGGTTGCTCTTTTATAGTCCTTCTCCAAAGCGAGTGGCTTCTGGCCAAAAGGTGGGAAGATTTATGGACCATTGTGTGGTGCTGCAGGAGACAGGTACGGTCATGCAGTCCTCAGTTGATACAACACAGTCTCTGGTTGGTGCCACGACAGCACGGTCCAGTGAACACAATACACCAGCACACAGTCACGAGCATCCACCTTGGCCAGGCCAGGAAACCATTGTCCAGAGTCAGCCTGGGTGGGGGTCCTCGAGGTCTCCTTGCGGACGGTCGGGAGGCAAAATCGAGGGGAACTTCGGACTGACCCTTACACCGTGACACTGCCCCGCTGCCCTCCTGGCCCTCGTGTTGCTGCAGGGCCTGAGTGCTCTGGGGGCCAGGCACAGCCCTGGGGGTGGCAGTGCCGGGGCTGCAGCAGGGACAGGCCATGGGCACTGCTGGGGCAGAGCTGACGCCTCAGGGCAGGGCCTGGGGGCTCCAGGCTCCTTGGCCAGGCTCTCTCCACAACACTTGGCCAGCCCAATGCTGAGCACAGAAAAGCCCCGGGAGCAGCCCCAGGCTGGCCGTGGGCAGGCTGGGGGCAAACAGCATGGCTGGTGCTCTGCAAGCTCCCTGCAAGGGGGACACCCTGGCAAGGAGCAGCAGAGCAGGGGCTGATCCATCCCCACTGCGCTGGACACCCCAGGGCAGTGTCCCAGAGCGTCCTCATGCACCTGCCAACAACATCCCCCCTCTGCAGCCCTGGCCTCTCCCCCAGCTCTCACAGGAGCCCCATCCTTGCAGGCACACACACGGCAGCACTGGCTCAGGAGCCCCTGTTTGCATTGCACACAGCAGGGTCAGCACCCCCATGGTGCTGCTGTGGGGACATGGAGCCGAGTGAGCACAAATGCCATCAGCCCCTGGGGCCAACAAGGGCTGGGGGACGGCAGGGACACCACTCAGATTTGTCGTGGCCTCTGGAGTCAGCCAGAAAGTTTGTTCCCATGAGCTGTGAGTTTCCTGTCCCACTGCAGACGTTGCTGCTCAGAGCCAGGGCTGCCTGGCAGCCACCCCCAAACTGCCCTGAGTGTGGACACTCACATTTAGAGAGCTAAAGAATTACAGCTTGGCAATTCTTTTCAGGCCTGGATTTCTCCTGTCTCTCAGGTCCATTCCCTGGCTGACAAGCTGACTACAGCTTCAGTTAGGGACGCAGTCTCCCAGAGCGATAACTTGGTGAAAAACAGAAGGGAATACATAATAAAGATTAACACCTGGTGTCTTTCCCATGGGACATCCGGACATGCTGTCCCAGGGATATTTTTCCCAATTGTCCAATGAACTACTGTCCTGTCCTAACTGCACGTAACACACTTTAAATACGGGATGTCCGTACAATAAAGTTGACCTTTTTTCCCCAAAAGAGGTCCGTGTGTGTTGCTGTCTTTTCTCTCTCTTTGCAGCGCAGTAACCACACCTGAGCATTTCCTTTGATTCACTTTTGCTTTCTTTCCTCTTTCCTGCCCCAGATTTCTTCCTCTCCCACCCCTATCTCCTTCCCCTACATACAGCCCATCTCTGTTTGCCCTTTCCTCTCTGACCCCACTCCCCATTTCAGTTCCTGAGCTGGCACCATGGGAACATCTCTTGGGGAGCAGGATCATCCTACAAGTGCTGCAGGAATTGTCTCCAGGGTCCTGCAGTGCCTTGTGCTGCTCCCTTGCCAGAGGCACCACAGGCCAGGGGGGCACATCTGGGCTGCTGTGTCTGGGTGTGGGGCTCCCTGTTGTGGGCAATGAGGAGGGGCTGGAGAGGCTCTGCAAGACTGATAGGATGGGCTTTGGGGCTGGGGTGGAGGAGCTGAGGGACCTGAGCTGCTGGACCTTGTGAAGAGGAGGCCCAGGGCTCATCCTGCATCTGCTCCAAGGGTGGTTTCAGAGAATCACAGAATCAGCAAGGTTGGAAAAGACCTTGGAGATCATCAAGCCCAGCCTGTGCCCTGACACCACTTTGTCTCTCTGAGCCTCCTCTTCTCCAGGATAAACAACCCCAGCTCCCTCAGCCACTCCTCATAGGACCTGTTTTCCAGACCCCTTGTTGCCCTTCTCTGGACACGCTCCAGCCCCTCCATGTCCTTCCTAAATTGGGTCCCCAGAACTGGACACAGCACTCGAGGTGCTGCCCATCCAGGGCTGAGCACAGAGGAAGAATCACTGCCCTGGTTCTGCTGGCCACACCATTCCTGATCCAGGCCAGGAGCCACTGGCCTTCTTGGCCACCTGGGCACACTGCTGGCTCATGTCCAGCCTGCTGTCCATCAGTGCCCCCAGGTCCCTTTCTGCCTGGCTGCTGTCCAGCCACTCTGTCCCCAGCCTGCAGCACTGCAGGGATTGTTGTGGCCAAAGTGCAGGACCCAGCACTTGGTCTTGTTAAACCTCACCTTGCTGGATTTGGGCCCTGGATCCAGCCTGTCCAGAGCAGAGCCCTCCTGCCCTCCAGCACATCCACACTCACACCCAGCTTGGTGCCATCTGCACATTCGCTGATGCTGCACTCAATGCCCTCATCCAGATCATCAATGCAGATATTGAAATCCACGCTGGCTGGCTCTGATCCCTCAGCCAGCCTGGAGGTGCCCTGTGATGGCACTCAAGGTGATCTGTTCCATCACCTCACCAAGCACCCAGGTCAGGCTGACAGGCCTGCAGTTCCCCACATCCTCCTTCCAGCCCTTCTTGGGCATGGGCTCACATTGGCACCTCCAGTCCTCTGGCACCTCCCTGCTGAGCCAGCACTGATGAGAAATGATGGAGAGCAGCTTGGGGAGCTCATCCAGCAGCTCCCTCATCCCCCTGGGATGGGTCCCATCTGCTCCCACAGACACCTGTGAGCATCTGAGTGGCTCAGCAGGTCCCCAGCTGCTTCCTCCAGGATTACAGGGGGTCTCTTCTGCTCCCTGTCCCCATCTGTCACCAAAGGATTACACTTGTAAGGACAAGCTGTCTTCTTGTTGAAGACTGAGGGAAAGAAGGGCTTGAGTATCTCAGCCTTTTCCTCATCTCTGGTAACCATATCCTCCCAATTAGAAGTTGAGGTTTTCCTTGTATCTGCTTTTGCCATTCATGTATTTATAAAAGCATCTTTATTGTCCTTCACAGAAGTGGCCAGTTACGTCCTAATTAATCTTTCACGTCTCTGATTTTCTTCCTGCATGACCTAGCGACATACTTGAACACTTCCTGAGTTTCCTGCCCCTCTGTCCAAAGTGGATGTAGCCCCTTTTTCCCCCTGAGTTCCTGCAAAAGCTCCATGTGCAACCAGGCCAGTTATTGTCCTTGCTGGCTTATTTTTGGCACATAGGGTCAGTCTGCTCCTTTGTCTTCAAGAAATTTTCTTGAAGTATGTCCATCCTTTATGGATTATTTTGTTTTAAAGGGATTCTTCACTTAAAAATTCAGGACCTGGTTTAGAATTTCCCATATCTACACCCTGAATAGGCCCAAGTCTGCAATGGGTTCTCAGGGAACCAGGGCCCCATTGTGACAAAGCATGGCCTGATGGAAACCCGGTGCCTCTGGGACATCTCCATCCTCGGAGGAAGCAAGTGTCCATTGTGACACAGCACAGCCTCGTGAATCACAGGAGAGCACAGTGACACCATGGGATCCTGGGGAGCCAAGTGTCCATTGTAAACACAGCGGGGCCTCATGGAAGCCAGGAGATCATTGTTACGACACACTGTCAAAATTGGACCTTGCTTCTGTGAGATTTCATTGCCCCACAATGTTCTCCTGGGTTCCAAGAGGCCTCGCTGTGTCTCAATGGCCCCTTGCTTCCACGAGCCATGGCAGGGTCCCCCTTGCCCCTGGGTTCCATCAGGCTGTGCTGTGTTGACAACTGACACTTGCTGCCATGAGATTCCATTGTGTCACAATGGTGCCCATGTTTCCATGAGGCTGTGCTGTGTCACAATGGGCACTGGATTCCACAAGAGCTGACAATGTCCCAATGGCAAAAGGCTTCCATGAGGCCATGCCATGTCACAACTGCCTGTGGCTTCCATGAGATTCCTTTGTGACACAGAGATCTCCTAGACCCCATGAGGCCTTTGTCTGCCACAGAGGTGTCTTGTTTCTAGAATGCCTGGCAATATTTCTGGGGCCCTTGAGTTCCATGTGGCCTCTGTCTGTCAGAATTGACCGCCCTTTGCTTGGCCCCGCCCCTTTCCCTCACAGTTCCCGCCCTTTCCTTGACCCCGCCCCTTTCCCCTCACAGTTCCCGCCCTTTCCTTGACCCCGCCCCTTCCCCTCACAGTTCCCGCCCTTTCCTTGACCCCGCCCCATTTCCCTCACAGTTCCCGCCCTTTCCTTGACCCCGCCCCTTTCCCCTCACAGTTCCCGCCCTTTCCTTGACCCCGCCCCATTTCCCTAACAGTTCCCGCCCTTTCCTTGACCCCGCCCCTTTCCCATCACAGTTCCCGCCCTTTCCTTGACCCCGCCCCTTTCCCCTCACAGTTCCCGCCCTTTGCTTGGCCCCGCCCCTTTCCCCTCACAGTTCCCGCCCTTTCCTTGACCCCGCCCCTTTCCCCTCACAGTTCCCGCCCTTTCCTTGCCCCATCCCCTCCCAGTTCGGGGCTCGGAACGGGGGAGGAGGAGGAGGGAGGGAGGAAGAGGCGGAGCGGCAGCAGGAAGCAGGAGCAGAGAAGGAGCGAATCAAGCGCGGGACCCCGGAGCTCCCTGAACTCGCAGCCCCCCGGGACCATCGCCCCCCATCCCGCAGGTGCCCGGGGAGGGGGAGCTCGCCCCGAATATCCCGGAGTATCCCTGGGTTTGGGGTTTTTTGGGGGGGGATGTTTGGATGTTGCAGGGCTGCAGAGGCGCAGATGGCCCTCGGGGGAACATCGGGGGGTCCCCGGGAGGTGTTTTTGGGCGTCCCGGTGGGTGGCGGCAGAGCCCCGGCGGGGCCCGGGGGGATGCGGGTCCCCCCGCGGTGGGGGTTGGGCTTCCCGGGCCGGGCCCTGCGAGCTGTGCCGGGGCCAGGTGGGGAGCGCGCGGGAGCGGCGGGATCGGCGGGGGGACACCGGTTTGGGGGAGCCCCGGGAGAGCCGCGGCTTCCCTGAGCGGGAGCCCAGAGACAGGAGAGCCCCAGAAGGGCAAAGCGGGGAGCCCGAGAGGGGGGGACCCCTGGGATTGCCGGGACCCCGGCGGGGGGTGCTGGGGCTGGAGGGGCGGCATGGCCGGGAAAGGGGTTCGGGGGTGCGGGAGCCGGGAGTGGCTGCTCCCAGTATGAGCCCAGTCGCTCCCAGTATGAGCCCAGTCACTCCCAGTATGATCCTGTTGCTCCCGGCAAGAGCCCAGACAGTCCCAGTCATTCCCTATTATAATGCAATTTGCCCCAGCACGGTCCCAGTTTCGCCCACTTCCTCCCATGATAACGGAAACTAAAAGACAAACAAAAATACTTTTAACAAGAATTTTAAATGTAGAGAGTCAAGGCATTTCTGTATTTTCTGGCCACGATGTTGTGGCCAGGATGTTGCACAGAAATCTCATCCACACATTACCGGGCTGTGCAGAGAGAATCATTTCGTGACACTCCCTTTTTAGCAGATTTTTCAGATCTTTTATACAGTCAATGCTCATAGAAATGAATTGGGTCAGTGTTCATTGGTCTCAAGCTGCAAATATTCAGTTCCTAATATTTGGCCTCCTTTTGGATCTGGATTTCTTCCCTTCTGCTGTTAATTCCGTCTTGATTCCCTGATTTTCTTATCAGTGTTTTCAGAGGAGATGTCTGCAATTCTGCCAGAGGCAGAATCTGGGGTAGATGTTCCTGGGTGGCCGCTGATGTTCTGTTAATGGCCGCTGATGGCCCTTGATCTTTAAGCTGCTCCCAGTCTGTTGATGTGTTGTGTTCATCAGACCCCACCTGGTGCAGCAATGCCCTGGAAAGAAACAAAGAAGTCTTTTTGTAGGGCAAATTAATCCCCTCGACTAAGGTTATGCAAAGATTTTTGCAAGGATACGATTTCCAACACCACTTGTGTCCAATGCGTTCCCAGTTCTCCCAGTTGCCCCTAGCATAGCCCCTGCAACTGCCAGTAAGATCCCAGTATGAGTCCAGTATGATGCCAGTCTCTTCCAGCAGGGCCCCAGTCACTCACATTTGCCCCCAGTTGCCCCAGCATGATCCCAGTTTTTCCACCAGCACATTCCCATTCGCTCCCAGTTAGGTCCCAGTCACCAGCCCTGTGGTCTCAGACATTCCCAGTATATCCCAGTTGCCCTGAACAACCTCGTAGTCCTTGCCAAGCACTCCCACTTACCTCAGCATGGTTTACCTGATCCTAGTTTGATCCCAGTTCCACCCAGTAGCTCCTAGAATACTCTGAGCTTCTCTCAGCGTGCTTTGTGTATTTTTTGGGGCGGGGGGGATGTTTGGAGACTACACAGCTGCAAATCTGATCAGAAAATGCCCCTTGAGGGGAAATTAGGGGGTCCGGGTGGTGTCTGCTGGCAGAGGCAGCGTGGAGGAGCACAGCCCTGTGTCCCCCAGGACCCCAAAGTGGGGAGCCCAGAGAGGGGGGAGTGCCGGGATTTTGGGACCCTCAACAGCCTGGAGAGGGGCAGGGGGGACTCCTTGGAACCCCTGCACCCCAAAATAGAGAATAAGGGGAGAAGACACCCCAAAATACCCCAGCATCCCTCAATGGGGAGGTGAAAGACGGGGGACCTTTTGGATTGCTGGGACTCCCAGCAGCCTGGGGAGGGCGGGGACCGAGTAGATGGGGGACCCCCAATACAAGCGTGACCCCCAGCAGCTGGGACAGGGGGGGAACCCCCAAACACCAAAGGAGAGGGACCATTCCCAGGGACTCCTGGGAGGCATTTTCAGGGCTGAATGTTGGTGTTTGGGAGGTTTTCATGGACCCGAGATGCTCGGGGACTTGTAGAGATGGAGTTGGGCAGGAGGAACCCACAACACAACGCGCTTATCCCTTGTTTTCCCCAAACCAGGATTTCCCATTCCCAACCCTTGGCCCGATGGAGGAGGAGGAGGCTGCGAGGAAGACGAAGATGCCCCAGGAGCCGCAGGCAGGTGAGGAGGAAGTCAGTGCCCCTTTCCCCCTCTGTCCTGCTCCATCTCCCAGCCCAGCACGGCCCCCAGCTGCAGGACAACCCCGCTGCTGACGCCGTCCTGCCGGGGACGTGCTGGGGGGATCTCCTTCCCCTTCCCTCTTGCACGGAGGCAAATCCCATCCTCTGCTTGTCCTTCCTGCCCCAGACAAGGAGCTGAGCACGGAGAGCAGGGAGGACAAATCCCCGCGGCAGAACCTCGTGGAAGAGGCCGTTTGGAGCGGCTCCACGGCACAGGAATGCAACGGGGAGGAAAAGCCGCGGAGATCCCGCACGAGGAGGGGCTGCAAACGCAGATGGCGGGGATCTGAGGAGGAAAGCCCCAGCCTGGGCCGGGGGGACGACCAGAGATGGAGCCAGAGCTCGGAGCTGGTGGTCCATGAGCAGCTTTGTAATGGGGAGAAGCCCCACAAGTGCTCAGGGTGTGGGATGAGCTTCAGATGGAGGAACAAACTGATTCAACACCAGAGGATCCATACTGGGAAGAGGCCCTACAAGTGTGGGCAGTGTGGTAAGAGGTTTCCCACCAGCTCCAGTCTCCTCCTTCACCAGCGGATTCACAGGGATGAGAGGCCCTTCCGCTGCCCTGACTGTGGGAAAGGCTTCAAGGAAAACGGCCATCTTGTCAGGCACAAGCGCATCCACACCGGGGAAAAGCCTCACGAGTGTGAGGAGTGTGGGAAGAGCTTCAGGGACAGCTCCAGCCTGATCCGCCACCAGAGGACCCACACTGGGGAGAGGCCCTACAAGTGTGAGGAGTGTGGGAAGAGCTTCAGTGAACGCACCACATTGATTTACCACCAGAACATCCACACTGGGGAAAGGCCATACAAGTGTGAGGAGTGTGGGAAGGCCTTCAGGCACCGTTCCAGCGTTACCTGCCACCAAAAGATGCACACTGGGGAGAGGCCCTACGAGTGTTCCAAGTGTGGGAAGAGGTTTCTCTCCAGCTCACTACTCCACCAGCACTACCAAACACACACAGAGGAGAGGCCTTTCCAGTGCTTTGACTGCGGGAAGGGCTTCAGGCGAAACTCCCAGCTCATCATCCACCAGCGCATCCACACTGGGGAGAGGCCCCACGAGTGTCCTGACTGCGGGAAGGGCTTCAAGCACAAATCTACCCTCGTCACCCACCTGCGCATCCACACTGGGGAGAGGCCCTACAAGTGTGGGGAGTGTGGGAAGAATTTCACCCAGAGCTCAGCCTTGACCAAACACCAACGGAGGCACCGCTAAGGGAAGCCCTGTGAGTGCCCCGAGTGCGGGAAGAGCTTCGTGCCCTGCTCCAGCTCCATCCCCCACTGGAGGACCCACGTTGGGCAGAGCCCTGGTGACTCACATTGCCTGGGATCCATGATAGGAAATACCTGCTGGTTATCCTTTTGTTTTGGCCTGCATTTTTATGTGTTCTCTATCTCTTTTCACTGCAAAAGCCAAGAGGGATCAATCTGTCACCTGAAAAACACTCAAATCTCACTGAAAGCCCCTTAATTTTAACCCAAAAGGGATCAATCCCACCTCCAAGTGCCTTGTTCCCTCCTCAAAACAACTCAGTCCCACGGGAACCTTACTGGATTCCACAGCCGGCAGGGTGAGAAGGGGTTGGAAGGAGATTGGGAGAAGTGGGATCCAAATTTGGAGCGCTGGGATTGGGATTGTGTGGGGCTGGCTGCCAAGGGATTGATTTGATAGTAAATAAAAGTTTCACAATTCCTGATTTCTGTCCCATTCACTTCCAGTCAGTTGCAGTTCTGTTTCCAGTGGCACCTTCTCATCTGATTGTGTTTGTGTCCTCCTTTCTCTCCTGCCTCTCTCTGCCTGCTCTGTTTCTGTCTCAGGGTCTCCCTTGATCCAGGGCAGCTCCCACCAAAGACCCTCCCCTGATTTAATTCCCAGTGCAGGAGCTCCAACAGCCATGGGTGAAGTTAGGAAGGCTGGCAGTGAAATGTCCCTGTAAGATCTTGCTGCACTTGGCTTTTGGCCCCTTCTGAAGAGCTTTGCCTTCAAGGGCAGGAACATCTTTTCCTGGCTGGGAACTGGAATTCCAGACCCTGGCAGTGTGAGCCATGCAGGAGCATCCAGACTGGGATCATGGGGGCTGGGATGACATGGACTGGGATCCTCCAGACTGGGACTGCACAGACTGGGACCAGATGAATCAGGTCCAAACAGACTGGGATTGTACAGACTGGGATCACATGCACTGGGATTGTACAGACTGGGATCACGTGGACTGGGATTGTACAGACTGGGATCACATGGACTGGGACCATATGGACCGGGATGGCTGCACCAGAACGATGGGAACCGAGGCTGTCCCGCCCCACCCAGGGGTCCCTCCCAGTCCTGCCCAGTCCCGTGTGGGGGCGCAGCCAAAACTCCCCGGAGTGAACGCGGAGATCCCGGAGCGCTGCCGGTGTCGGTCTCTGTCCCGGTGCTGGTCTGGGTTTCAGTCTTGTAACAGTCCTGGAGTGCTCCTGGTGCTGATTCCAGTCCTGGTCTCAAACTTGATCCCAGAGCGGTGCTGGTCTCGGTCTCATTCTCAGTCCTATAGCGGTGCCAGTGCTGGTTCTGTTTTCAGTCTTGGTCTTGGCCTAATTCTCAGAGTGGTCTTGGTCCCAGTGTTGGTACTGGTGCTGGTGTTGGCCCTAGAGTGATGCCAGTGCCAATCTCAGCCTCAGGCCCAGTCCCGGAGCGGTTCCAGTCTCGGTGTTGGTGCCGATGCCGCTCTGATTCTCAGTCCCAGAGTTCTCACAGTGCCAGTGCCGGTCCCAGAGCAGTCCTGGAGCCCTCCCGGTGCCGGTTCCTGTGTCAGTGTGGGCCTCAGTTTTGGTCCCAGTGCCAGTTCTGGTCACACTCTCAGTCTCGGTCTTGGTCCTAGTCCTAGTTCCAGTTCTGAAGTGGTTCTGGTCTCAGTTCCGGTGTCGGATCTGTTCCCACTCTTGGTCTCAGTGTCCATTTTGATTTCAGTCTCTGTCCTGGTTTAGGGCAAATTTGGGGGAAATCCTTCGGAAGGAGCCCCCAGACAGCAAACCCCCACAACTCTTCCCCCCCCCCCCCCACCACCGGTTTCAGGAAGAATTTCCTCAGAGAAGAGTGGAAAAAAACCCCCGTGTTTATTTAACATGCGAAACACTCCCCAGTACAGAAAAAACAACACCAGCTGACAAAAAAACTCTTTCACCGTTCTGAAGGGATGACAAACTCAGAGAGTCTCTCCAGCGAGTGGTCGCCCAGTTATCAGTCTCTGGCGCTGGGGAATGGCTGCTGCAGGTGACAGAATGCAGACTCCTGGTGTTTCTTGGTGTTTCCCAGGTCCCCGTCCGGAACAGGTTCAGATGGTATCCAGGAGAGGGCGGGAACGGGGTGGAAAAGAAAACAGTCCAGGGAAAAAGTTGGACTGCCTAGCTGAACTAAATAATAAGTAAAAGCAAGGGCAAAGCAAAGGAAAGAAAAAGAGGCAGAAGCGAGCAAGCAGGCAAGCAAGCAAGCAAGAGCTAAACCTCTCCTAAACACAGACCATGGGGGAGGTGAGCCGGCTGATAACAAGACAAAACAAAGCTTCACTTTCAGAGTCAGTCCTGAAAGCACAGGGCATAATACCAAACATAATCAGAACACACGATTGGAGATACAAACACCATAACATCACCCTAGGATAGTCTCATTCTTTTTTCTGATGCCATTTCTTGTGACAGTCTTGGTCCCAAAGATTTTAGGCCCATTTGGGTGATTTTATACCAAACTGGGCAGTTTTAGGCTGGATTTTAGGCCACTTTTGGACTCTGTTAGGCTCATGTGTATGATTTTAGACTCCCTTTGTGTGGAGTTGAGGCCCCTTTGGGTGATTTCAGGCCAAACCTGGTGGATTTAAGCTGGACTTGTAGCCCTTTTTTGTGTGATTTTAGGCTAAACCAGGCCCTTTTAGGACCCCGTGGCACTTTGGTCCGGATCATTCCCCTCACAGTTCCCGCCCTTTGTTTGACCCCGCCCCTTTCCCCTCACAGTTCCCGCCCTTTCCTTGGCCCCGCCCATTTCCCCTCACAGTTCCCGCCATTTCCTTGACCCCGCCCCTTTCCAGTCGCAGCCCCGTCTATCTTTAGCCCCTCCCCTTTCTTTCCGACCAAGCCCCTGTGTTCACCACGCCCCTTTCCCCTCCAAGCCCCGCCCATCTCAGGGCGCGTTCCTCTCGCGCATGCTCAGAACACTCGGAGGTGCCTTCCGGGCGCCGCCATCTTTGCTCCCTGTCTGCCTGCCCGGCTTCAGCATGTCCGAGAGCTACGGTGGGGCTGGGGGGATCCATAGGGGATCTATTGGGGACTGAGGGGGGGTCTGAGGATTTCTATAGAGGATTTGGGCTTGCTAATAGAGGATTTGGGGTCTCTGGGGGGTCCCTTATGGGTGATTGATAGGTCTATACGACATTTATAGACTGCTGGTGGAGGTTTTACAGCCCTGGGGGGTTCTGGGGGATTTGATAGGGGATTTGGGCTTGTCTATAGGGGATTTGGGATGCTCTGAGGGGTCCCTAAAGGGGGTCTGGGAGGTCTATAGGGGATCTGTAGGGGACTGGGGGGTCTGAGGTTCTCTATAGATGATTTATGTTTGTCTATAGGGGATTTGTGGGGTCCCTAACGGGGGACTGGGAGGTCTATAGGGGATCTATAGGGAACCGGGGTGGCTTTACAGCCCTGCGGGTTTCTGGGGGTCTGTATAAGGGATTTGGGCTTGTCTGTGGGGGATTTGAGGAGCTCTGGGGCTCCCTAAATGGGGTCTGGGAGGTCTATAGGGGATCTGTAGGGAACTGGAGATCAGTATATGGGATTTATGTTTGTCTATAGGGGATTTGGGGGACTCTGGGAGGTTCCTAAAAGGGGTCTGGGAGGTCTATAGGGGATCTATAGGGTCCAGGAAGGTTTCAGGGTCTCTACAGGGAATTTTGGGGTTCTTAAAGGGAATTCTTGAGAATTTTGTGCTCTGTCCAGGGAATTCTTGGGGTTCCTGTAGGGAATTCTGTGGCTCCTATTGAGAATTTTTGGGAATTTTGGGGTCCTTAAAGAAAATGTGTCGGTCTCTTGGGAACTTTGGGCTCCCCATAAGGAAACGTTGGGGTAATTAAAGGGAATTTTGTAGTGTCTGTTGGGAATTTTTGGGCCTATTTTGAGAACTGTGGGGTCTCCTCCGGGATTTTTGTTTAATTTTGGGTCCAAACATAGGACTTTTTAGGTCCCTATTGGGATGTCTTGAAATTATGGGGTCCTCCAATGGAATTTTGGAGGTTTCCCTAGAATTTTTTTGGGTTCCCTATTGTTATGAATGATATTCTATTTTTCCAATTTATCAAGTAGCAAGATTAAACGTAGCAGTAAATTTTTAATAGTAACAATGATAAATGTATACAACTAAAGTATTGGAGATCAATACAATCAGAGTATTGAATACATATATTTTAGGATAAGTAAAATTTGGCAGTAAGTAATTTAGTATAATTGAGGTTCATATAAAGCATGAGCAAAACCGACCAGGGAGGGCCCCCCCAACCGGGGATCCGGGGAGGGACTCGCCCCTCCTCACGTACCAAAGCATCAAGGCTAACAATCCCCCTTATATACTATGTGCTACACAAGTGTCTGGAAAACTCCTCCTAGTTTCTATTCCTAAAGTCTACGTCACTGTGTGTACGGAGCATGCTCTACTGATGGGTTAGGGGGTCTCTCATCCTTTTGAGGGTTTTATTTCTGATGAAGGCTCGTCGTCTTCATCAGTGACCGAGCTGTGACCTGCAGGTAGTGCATGCTCACTATGTGACTGAACAGATGTTTTCCATAAGACTCTAATTAAATCCCATGCCTGGAATCGTCTCATCTTGGCCCATTTCAAGGTTGAAACTCTATTTCTAGATGGTACTTAGCAGACCTTTGTCCTTCTACTATTCCATTCCAACATCCTTGTTCAACTCCCAACATCTGGAAGATGTCCTTTGACCTGTCTCACCCATCTCCCCACTCATTCTGTAAAAAATGTCTTCTTTTGATCTAAATAAAATTTTGTAAATATAGTTACAATTCAATTACCACGAATCACATTTATCACACGGTTCGAGCAGAACACTGGAGGCAGTGATGACAGGGGGGACAAACAAGGGAAAGGTGTCTGTGATGCTGAGCAAACCTGGATGTGTTTCAGGAATGCAAAGGGCCAACGGCTGAGCCCCAGCCCCTGGCAAGGCAGATCCTGTCCCTCCCTCATTGCTCAGGGCTCTTCCCGGGCCACTGGGCTCTGGGCATGTGCAATGCCAAAGGCAGCACCATGGGGCGGCCCCTGCCAGGCTGCTGAGCAGGGACAAGGAGGCAATGAGGCCCCAGCACAGCAAGGCTCACTTGTCCCCTGCTGGCCTCAGGCCCAGGGCCAGCGTGCATGGCCCAAGTGCTGCAGGAGTTGGCTGTGTCAGGGCCTTTCAGCTGCTGCCCATCCCTGTGCCCTCTGCAGCCCAGGCTGTCCTACGGTGTCCATGCCCTGCGCCTCTGTCCCTGCAGGCTGTCGTCATCCCCCAGCTGCCCCACCTCGCTGGCCCCTTCCTTTGCTGACAGCTCTGCCTCCTGCCTGCCTCTGCCTGCACACACAAAGCCTTGGGCTGCCCCAGACTCCTTCTGGGGGATGTGTTGCACCACAGCTGTACCCTGGGAGAGAAATTCTTGTCTCTTTATATCCAGTCTGGCCCTCATCAGTTTCCTATTGCATTAATTAATTCTCAGGCTGTTTTCTGCTATATCAAAAGGATCCACCATCTCTGAAACTGACCTTCAGCCCCTCCCAGGGCTCTCCTTTGCTCTCCTCAGTCTCCACTGCATTGAGCACAGAGCTCCTTTGCCCCTACACAGTGTTCATATGCTTGCAGCTTCCAAACCCCACCTGGGGAGATCTCTGGGCCCTCTCCAAGATCTTGGCAAATGAGAACATTCTGCTCATAGTCTAAGCAAATCACCAGAAGACAAGACAGGACCTGTCTGTCCTGGCTACTTTTTTCTGGGTGCAGTCCTCGGATAGATGGAATTTTAGATGTAAAATCCCAATTTTGGCCATTGACACCTCGGTGAAAAGGGCAGTTTTCCACTGGAAGGAAAACACAGAGCCCCATGTTTGGTGGTAGATGAGAGACTGCCTGCAGGAGGCCAAGGCCAGCCAGAGCTGTCTGTCCTGGCAGATTTTGGCTTGAAGAACCCTTGCAGATAGAGAACATTTTAGGTGGAGTAGCAATTTCAGCCTTGGGCAGCAGGAAAGAGGGATGGTTTATTTCCCTAGGAAGGAAAGCACAGAGCCCCAGTGCTCCAGAGGCTGATGAGAGGCAGCCCTCGACATGCCAGGGTCAGCCAGACCTGCCTTGTGGCCTCCAGGAGGCCAAACCATCCAGACCCATTCCATGTCCCCTTGGTTCCATGAGGCCCTGTAATGTCACAATGTTCTCCTTGCTTCTGAGGTGTCACAATGGCCCCTGGCTTCCATGAGGCCCTGCAGGGTCACAATGGCCCTTTGGTTCCCCACAGTGTCACAATGGTCTCCATGATTCCATGGGGCCTTGCAGTGCCACAATGGTCTCCATGGATCCACTGTGCCCTGCAGGATCACAAGGGCCCTTTGGCTGCACCAGGCCCTGGAATGCAACAATGGCCTCTTGGTTCCACAAAGCCCTGCTGCTTCACACTGGGCCCTTGGGACCATGCGGCCCAGCAGGGCCACAGTGATGTCCTTGGTGCCATGAGGCCCCACAGTGTCACAATGGCCCCTTGGATCCACGGAGTCCCCAAGGTGTCACAATGGTCTCCACAGGAAGGAAACAACCAAGCCCCAGTGTTGCAGAGGCAGATGTGGGGCAGTCACCAGAGGCCAAGGACAGCCAGACTTGATGGTATTTGCAGATTTGTCTGGGAGTAATCCCTGGATATACAGAATTTTAGAGGTACAATACCAATTTCAGTATTGACATGGACATCTGGAGGAAAAGGATGGCTCTTTTCCATAGGAAGGAAATCATGGACCACCAGTGTTTAAGGGGCAGATGAATGGCGACCATCACAGACCCAGTCCAGGCAGACCTCTCTGTTCTGGCAGCTTTAGTCTGAAAGCAATCCTTGGATATAGGGAATTTCAGAGATGGAATCCTAATTTTGGGCATTTCTGCATTGATAAGAGGGATGGTTTTTGCCATTGGAAAAAAAGCACTGAGCCCCAGTGTTCCAAAAGCAGGTATGAGGCAGTCCCCAAGAGACAAAGGGCAGCCAGACCTGTCTGTCCTGGCAGCTTTCACTTGGGAGAAATCCTTGGATGTACAGAGTTTTGGAGGTGGAATCCCAATTTCAGCCACGGCTGCGTGGTCGAGGTGGATGGTTTCACCATAGCAAAGGAAAGTGAGAAGCCCAAGTGTTTTGGAAGAAGATGAGAGGTGGCCACCCTTAGGCCTAGCCAGCCTGACTTGTCTCTCCTGGTACCTTTCATCTGGGAGCTATCCTTGGACATAGGGATTTTTAAAGGTGGAATCTCAATTTTGGTTGTGGATGCCAGGATTGGAAGAAGAGTTGTTCTCATTAGGAAGGAAAGCACAGAGCCCCAATGTTTCAAAGGCAAATGAAAGGCAGTCTTTAGGAAGCCAAGGCCAGCCAGACTTGACAACGATGGCAGCTTTTGTCTGCAAGCTGTCCTTGGATATAGAGAATTCTGGATGTGGACACTCAATTTTGGCTATGGGCGCCTGGACATGAAAGGTACTTTTTTTCCCGTAGGAAAGAAAACCACACGATCCCAGTGTTTCAAAGGCAGATGAGAGGTGGCCTCTGGGTGGCCAAGGCAGTCAGATCTGTCTGTCCTGGCAGATTTCACCTGGGAACAATCCTTGCATCTAAGGAAATTTGGAGCAGGAATCCCAATTTTGGCCATGGGCACCTGGAGGAGAATGACAGTCCTTTTCCATAGGAAGGAAAGCACAGAGCCCCAGAGTGGGAAGACAGATTGAAAGGATAGTACAGAAGGCAATCTCTCCCAATGAATTACAGCTGTACTGATGACTGAGGAGTGGAAACATCTGTGCCTGCCCAAGGAGTTGTGGTGTTCTAAAAGAGTGGGTTAGCTGGCTGACCCAGAGTCTGCTGCAGTTTGGGATGGAGTCTGCTGGCTGTGCTGTGAGGAGGTAAGGGACATGCAGTCGTGCAAGAGACAGATAATGTAAGAAGATGTTGTGTGAGGATGTCCTGGGGTACAGTACAAAAATGTGTATTCTATCACCATCTCTTAAAATGTAGGAGGGGTGGTGATCCTTATCTCTGTGGGAGATATCCTCTGCTGATGTGCCCTCTGATAAGATCGGGGGATGATCATCGTTATCTTTTCACAACCCATCCTTCCTCCAGAAGATATATTCTGTTAATGGGCCATTAAGTCCTATTGTGTGACTGATAAGATTACATCATCCCATTGGGAGATGCCCCAGCCCAGAGCTGGAGCCAAGCCTTTCCTACCTAGATAAAATACTGGGGTTTGGGACCCGAGGGCAGCCCTTTCCACTGGATCCCAGAGGAAAGTCGGACCATTTCACATCATCGCTGAATCTTTGAAGGAAAACTGCACCTTCTACAGGAGCACTGCTTCAACTGAACCACATCTGTCATCCAGGAGGACTGCAGCCACCATTTAACGGGACTGCTACCAACACCCTGACTGACAGGGTGTCAGGTTGTATTTCTGACTGTGTTGGTGGTTGTTTCTTTTATATTATTGCATGTATTTTATTTTTTCTCTTTTCTCCTATTAAATTGTATTACTGACTTGGAGTCTCGCACTGGTTTTACTTTCAAACCAACACATTTATTGGCGCCCAACGTGGAGCAAGAAGGGTACTGAGAAAAGTCAGTATTACAATTTCTTTTTCTCCATGATTCTCAACATGCTTACATGGGTTTTATATCTTGCTCTCTATATTTTTCCACACATGGGGAACTATCTGCCAGCTGTAATGCTGCTGTGTAGACCAGGATATGGTATAAAAATTGCTTTATTAGCCTATTATGTCTACTGCATGATAACCTCTGAGGCAATGAACATAATTCGGAATATATACCCGACTTTGTTTGCTTGTCCTATTCTAGGTTGCTACATCCGGGGTTTTAACAATCACACCCAGCCCTTGGGGGGAGGGGTAAAGGATGTTTTTTTCCAGTATTTCCGGCCTGATAAAGTAGTTTTTGGAAATGTTGAGTTCCCGCTGGATGCTAAGGACAGCATAATATTGTTGTTAGTTCTGCTTTGTCTCCTCTGCACAGCCTCCAACATGCTTAGAAACAAAACATTACATGGTGTACTGCAGCGTATTCTTGAGGAAGAGGAAAAAACAAACAAATCAACTTTGTCCACGTCTGCACAGAATGTCACAAAGAGGAGAAGAACCAAACACAAAGCAACAGTGTCCGTGTCTATGAAGACTGCCACAGAGGAGAAAAAAGCCAGAAGCAATGCAACAGTGTCCGTGTCTACACAGCCAGCCAGAGAGGAGAAAAAAGCCAGAAGCACCATCAGCATCTCCACAAAAACCATCACCGAACCAGAACAGCCTAGACCAGTAGCAGTTGCCCCCGTTCAGAAGAAGAAATCAAAGAGCAAATCTGTTCGCATAGTGACTGACGAGGACGTGGCAGGACCTTTGCACCCAGCAGAAGAGACAGAGCCAGAAATCATCACTCGCTCTCTGTCCCTGGGTGAGCTGCGTGACCTGCGGAGGGAATTCACCCGTCAGACAAATGAGTCCATCTTGACCTGGCTGCTCCGCATCTGGGATGCTGCAGCCAATGACACCATTCTGGATGGATGTGAGGCCAGGCAACTGGGATCTCTGTCCCGGGATGTGGTCATTGACCAGGGGATTGGGAGAACCCAAGAAACTCTCAGCCTCTGGCGGCGACTGCTGACAAATGTGAAGGACAGGTACCTTTGTAAAGAAGATCTCCAGGTGCACCAAGGAAAATGGAGCACAATAGAACAAGGTATCCGATGCCTGAGGGAATTGGCCGTGCTGGAGATCATTTTCTCAGAAGATGAGAGATTTCCTAAAAGCCCAGACTGTGTCCGGTGCACGTCACAAATGTGGTTTGAGATTCACATGGCTTGGACCAGAGATGTATTCCCGTTACCTGGCAACGCTGCAGTGGAGGGAAGGTGAGGACATGGTAGGCGTCTTGGCCAATAAACTAAGAATTTATGAGGACACTGTCACAGCCCCATTTCGTACCCATGTCTCATCCGTGGAAACAAGGCTGGTGGAGCAAGTCCGAAGCTTGATTGAAGAGGACCATCAGAAACTAAAAAAAAAGAACTTAAGGAAAACAACTACCAGATCTCTCCAGAACCAACAAGAGTTTCTGCCATTAGGAGCTGGTGTTCCTCAGGCAGGGAGAGAGGACGCACTCCACGAGGTAACCTCTGGTTTTTCCTTCAGGAGCATGGAGAAGACATGAGGAAGTGGGATGGAAAACCCACCTCCTTCTTAGCAGCCCGGGTACGTGAGCTGAAAAGAGGGACACCTACCCCAAAAAGCTCATCTAGAGTCAATGCTGCTCCAGTCTCTCATGTACAGAACTCTAGACAGTATCAGAATGATGATATGACTGATCCTCTTGAAGGAACCTCAAGAACCTATTTACAGGGAGAGACCAACATGTACCAAGATCAGGAATAGAGGAGCCCTGCCTCTAGCCAGGTAGAGGAGAGGGATAATCGGATCTATTGGACTGTGTGGATCCGATGGCTTGGCACATCTGACCCACAAAAACATAAGGCTTTGGTTGACACCGGCGCCCAATGTACTCTGATGCCATCAAAGTATGTAGGAGAAGAATCCATCTCTATTTCTGGGGTAACAGGAGGATCCCAGCAGCTGACTGTAGTGGAGGCTGAAGTGAGTTTAACTGGGAACAGGTGGCAGAAACACCCCATCGTGACTGGCCCAGAGGCCCCATGCATCCTTGGCATAGACTATCTTAGAAATGGATACTTCAAAGACCCAAAAGGATATCGCTGGGCTTTCGGGATAGCTGCTGTAGAGACAGACAACATTAGAAAACTGAGCACCTTGCCTGGTCTTGCAGATGACCCCTCTGCTGTGGGACTACTGAGAGTTGAAGAGCAACAGGTACCAATCGCCAGAACAACAGTACACCGCCGGCAATACCGTACTGACAGAGACTCAGTGATTCCCATCCATGAAATGATTCGAGAGCTGGGGAGCCAAGGGGTGGTCAGCAAAACCCACTCACCCTTCAACAGCCCCATCTGGCCTGTGCGTAAATCAGAAGGAGAATGGAGATTGACCGTAGACTATCGTGCATTGAATGAGGTGACTCCACTGCTGAGCGCTGCTGTGCTGGACATGCTGGAACTGCAGTACGAGCTGGAGTCCAAGGCAGCAAAGTGGTACGCCACTATCGATATCGCCAATGCATTTTTCTCCATTCCTCTGGCAGCAGAATGCAGGCCTCAGTTTGCTTTCACCTGGAGGGGCGTGCAGTACACCTGGAATCGTCTGCCCCAGGGGTGGAAGCACAGTCCCACCATCTGTCATGGACTGATCCAGGCTGCACTGGAAAAGGGTGAGGCCCCCGAACATCTACAGTATATCGATGACATCATTGTATGGGGCAGCACAGCAGGGGAAGTCTTTGAGAAAGGAGAGAAGATTATCCAGATTCTGCTGAAAGCTGGTTTTGCCATTAAGCGAAGTAAAGTTAAGGGACCGGCTCAGGAAATTCAGTTTCTAGGAGTCAAGTGGCAAGATGGACGTCGTCAGATCCCAACAGGGGGAATTAATAAGATCACCGCTATGTCTCCACCTACCAACAAGAAGGAAACACAAGCTTTCCTAGGTGCCATAGGCTTTTGGAGAATGCACATTCCTGAGTACAGTCAGATTGTGAGCGCTCTCTACCTGGTTACCCGCAAGAGGAACGATTTCCACTGGGGCCCTGAGCAGCAGCAAGCCTTTGCCCAGATCAAGCAGGAGATTGCTCATGCAGTAGCCCTTGGCCCAGTCAGGACGGGACCAGATGTGAAGAACGTGCTCTACTCTGCAGCCGGGAACCATGGTCTGTCCTGGAGCCTGTGGCAGAAGGTGCCTGGTGAGACTCGGGGTCGACCACTGGGATTCTGGAGTCGAAGCTACAAAGGATCTGAAGCCAACTACACTCCCACAGAGAAGGAGATCTTGGCTGCCTATGAAGGAGTTCAAGCTGCCTCAGAGGTGGTTGGCACAGAAACACACCTCCTCCTGGCACCCTAAATACCAGTGCTGGGCTGGATGTTCAAGGGAGAGGTGCCTTCCACACATCACGCCACTGACACCACACGGAGCAAGTGGATTGCCCTCATCACTCAGCACGCCCGTATTGGGAATCTAAATCGCCCTGGGATTCTGGAAATAATTACAAACTGGCCTGAAGGTGAGACTTTTGGATTGTCTTCTGAAGAAGAAGAGGAGCAAGTGGCACGTGCTGAGGAAGCCCCACCATATAATGAGCTACCGGAGGCTGAAAGACGATATGCCCTCTTCACTGATGGCTCCTGCCGAATTGTAGGCACTAACCGGAAATGGAAAGCTGCAGTATGGAGCCCCACACGACAAGTTGCACAAGCTACTGAGGGACAAGTTGGACCGAGTTAGGTCGCAGAGCTAAAAGCCGTCCAGTTGGCTTTGGATATTGCTGAATGAGAGAAGTGGCCAAGGCTCTATCTCTACACTGACTCATGGATGGTAGCTAATGCTCTGTGGGGATGGCTGGATCGCTGGAAAAAGGCCAACTGGCAGCACAGAGGGAAACCAATCTGGGCAGCTGAGATTTGGCAGGACATTGCTGCCCGAGTAGAGAAATTGACCATAAAGGTTCGACACGTGGATGCACATGTACCCAAAAGCCGGGCTAATGAAGAACATCACAACAACGAGCAGGTGGACCGAGCTGCCAAAGTGAAAGTATCACAGGTGGATCTAGACTGGCAGCACAAGGGAGAATCATTCCTAGCTCGTTGGGCCCATGATGCCTCTGATCATCAGGGGAGAGATGCAACGTACCGATGGGCCCGTGACTGAGGGGTGGACCTTACCATGGACAGTATCTCCCAGGTCATCCACGACTGCGAGACCTGTGCCGCAATCAAACAGGCCAAGTGGGTGAAGCCTTTGTGGTACGGTGGACGATGGTCGAAGTAAAGGTATGGGGAAGCCTGGGATATTGACTACATCACCCTTCCCCAAACCCGCCAGGGCAAACGCTACGTACTGACCATGGTGGAAGCAACTACAGGATGGTTAGAGACCTACCCTGTGCCTCATGCCACTGCCCGGAACACCATCTTGGGCCTAGAAAAACAAGTCCTTTGGAGGCATGGTACCCCTGACAGAATTGAGTCAGACAACGGAACCCATTACAAGAACGGCCTTATCAACACCTGGGCCAAAGAACATGGCCAGCTGCCAGGAAAGTTGAATGGTGTAATGGACTCCTTAAGACTACTTTGAAAGCACTTGGTGGTGGAACCTTCAGAAATTGGGAAATGAACTTGGCCAAAGCCACCTGGATGGTTAACACCCGAGGGTCCATCAATCGAGCCAGTCCTGCCCACTCTGAACCCCTGCACACAGTGGATGGGGTCAAAGTCCCTGTGGTACACATGAAAGGTATTTTAGGAAAGACTGTTTGGATTAATCCCACCACAGGCAAAGGCAAACCAATCCGTGGGATTGTTTTTGCTCAAGGACCTGGTTGCACTTGGTGGGTAATGCAGAAAGATGGGGAAACCCGTTGTGTACCGCAAGGAGACCTAATTTTTAGTGAGAACTGTATGTAAGGTTTCATTTTGTATTATATATCTGTAAGAGGGTATTGGTTTGGGTGTGATGTAGATGGTAATAGAATAAGGGGTGGATTATGTCCTGGGGTACAATGCAAAAATGTGTATTCTATCACCATCTGTTAAAATGTGGGAGGGGTGGTGATCCTTATCTCTGTGGGAGATATCCTCTGCTGATGTGCCCTCTGATAAGATCGGGGGATGATCATCGTTATCTTTCCACAACCCATCCTTCCTCCAGAAGATATATTCTGTTAATGGACCATTAAGTCCTATTGTGTGACTGATAAGATTACATCATTCCATTGGGAGATGCCCCAACCAGGGGCAGGAACCAAGCCTTTCCTACCTAGATAAAAAACTGGGGTTTGGGACCCGAGGGCATGATACCGAAATAATGAGAAAAAGGACTAATGTAGATATAGTAGTAGTCATGCTAAGGCTTAGAAAACTGCAGTTCTCAGACAGGCCCTGGGAACCAGCCCTGGGAATGAGCTGGGGACTGTGGAAACAATAATTAAAGATTATTAAAGAATTTAGTGGAGCATATAAGAACATCTAGAAACTTTCAGGATAAGGCTGAAGTATAATAATAAATAAAGGGTTCTGGTGATGGGAAAACATGCAAGGGGGAATTAAAGGGGGGTAGCCTATAGTTTTGAATAGACAAGCATGCAAAATTTATAACTTTTAGGAATGATATCTACAAGATTTATGTATCTGTATTGTCTTGAAGAATGTGTACCTCTGCACGTGGACTGCTTTGTAAAAAGGTATAAAAAACTTGACGAAAAAGGGAACTGTGGGATCCTGACTTTGGACGCTAGTCCGCAGGTTCCCCGGGCCCTGAATAAAGCACCACATAAACTGACACTCTGTTAGTTTGTGTTCTGTTTGGGGCATCGGGCAGCAGGCAGACCTTTCTACTGGATCCCAGAGGAAAGTTGGACCTTTTCCACATCATCGCTGGATCTTCAGAGGAAAACTGCACCTTCTACAGGAGCACTGCTTCAACTGAACCACATCTGTCATCCAGGAGGATTCAGCCACCATTTATACGGACTGCTACCAACACCCTGACTGACAGGGTGTCAGGTTGTATTTTTGACTGTGTCGGTGGTTGTTTCTTTTATATTATTGCATGTATTTTATTTTTTCTCTTTTCTCCTATTAAATTGTATTACTGACTTGGAGTCTCGCACTGGTTTTACTTTCAAACCAACACATCTTGTTATGGAAAACATCTGCTCAGTCACATAGTGGGCATGCGCTACCTGCAGGTCACACAGCGGACACTGATGAAGACGACGAGCCTTCATCGGAAATAAGACCCTCAAAAGGATGAGAGATCCCCTAACCCATTAGGAGAGCATGTGCCATACAACATAGTGATGTAGATTTTAGGAATAGAAACTAGGAGGAGTTCTCTAGAAACTTCTGTAGCATATAGTATATAAATAGGATTTTTGGCCTTGATGCTTTGGTACGTGAGGAATGGCGAGCCACTCCCCATATCCCCGGTCAGTTTTGCTCATGCTTTATATGAACCTCAATTATACTAAATTATATTCTCAAATATATGCATTTTGATTGTATTCATCTCCAATACTTTAATTGTATCCATTTATAATTGTTACTATTAATTTAATTTAATCTCGTTGCTTGATAAACTGGAAAAATAGAACGTCATTCATAACATTATCAAACAAGTCAGAGCAAGAGAATGAGAAAATAATTCCTACGAAAACATCTTCCCCTCACCCTTCCCTCCTTCCCGGATTTCCTGTTATTCTCCATTCCCTCCCCTGTCCCCACACAGGGGATGGGGGTCACAGTCAGATCGTGTCACTGTTCCCGGTTCCTGTCTGCAGTACAGAGGTGGCTGCCCTGTCCCCGGGACTGTACCTTGGAAGCTTCAGACTTCTCGATCTGTCCACTCCATCTCCCCCTCCAATATGCTTTTTTGCTTTTTTTTTTTTTTTTTTTTTTTTTTTCTTTTTTTAGTAAAACAAAACAATATTCATAATTCTCTTAAGTCTTTGTTTTTCCCTAGTTCAAGAATTTAACACAGCCTTGGCTGAACAACAGTCCATGTCAATTAGCACCGTTTTCTAGAAGTGACAATCTCTTTCGTTCCTTCTTACCTACAAGTCCCTGGCCCTGTTTCCAAGCAGATTCCCAGGGTTTGTTTAAGTCACATTCACCCTGTTCCTTTCACCCGTCACTGCCGGAGCCCCCTCACCTGCTCACCCTCGCAGGTTCCTCCAAACGCGTGTCCCTGCCCGCGGGCTGGGCTGGGCTGAGCTGAGCTGAGTTGAGCTGAGCTGAGCCGGGCTGGGCTGGGCTGGGCTGAGCTGAGCTGAGCTGAGCTGAGCTGAGCTGGGCTGGGCTGGGCTGGGCTGGGCCGGGCTGGGCTGGGCCGGGCTGGGCTGGGCTGAGCTGAGCTGGGCTGGGGGCAGCGAGCCCGGCAGAAACCAACACCCGCGGGACGCTTTGGTTCGCAGGGCCCGAAGGTCCGGGGTTCCTCCCTTTCCCCTGTTCCACTTGATTTAGGATTAAATTTTTGGAGGGGATAAAGGCGTGTTTTTTCTCCAGCACTGGGTGGGTTTTTCCCTTGCATGGAGCACTTGGGCCTTCCCCGGGCCCCTTCTGCCCTCTTGCAGAACCAGTGGCATTTTCCACCACGCACAGTTTGTAACCAAGAGGCGGCTGCAGCCGAGGAGGCTCCAAGCGCCTCCTTCCAGGCTGACTCTGCAGATGCCGAGGCTGCTCTGGGCTCTGCCAGGGCTCAGCTCTGGGCGAGGCTGGGCTCGCTCTCCCCTCGCATTGCTCGGGGCAGCTGAGTCACAGGGGGAGAAGGCAGGGACACAAGGGTGTTGAGGTTTTAAGAGAGTTTTTATTCAAAAAACTTCCATAACAAACAGTCCTAACGACCCTAACTAACTAGCAGTGCTAACTACCATACCTAACTAGTCCTAACTACTGTAACAAAAAGCTGTTCTCAAGTGCTTCATCTCCTCTGCTGCACCCGTGGTTGCTTTGCTGCAGCGATCAGAGGGGTCAGGCTGGAGAGAGGCTTGGCTGATGATAAAAATGGGTGCTGACCAAAGGATAAAAAAGAAAGAAATGAACCATTACTTTCCAGAGTCAAGTTCCTGGACGAAGGGGAATGGTTTGAAACTCCAGAGACGGAAGCAAGCTCAGATTAGGTCTAAGGAGGAATTTTTTTACCAGGGGAAACACTGACAGAGGGTGCCCGGAGATGTGGGAGGTGCCTCCTCCCTGGAAGCATCCAAGCTCAGGTCAGGCAGGGCTCTGAGCCACTTGAAGATGTCCCTGCTCGTTGTGGGTCAGCAGGTCCAGATGACCTCGAACGGACCCAGACAACCCCAACCAGGCGAGGATTCTGCTTGCTTTGCGTGTGAAAAGCAGCGAGGCTGGAGATTATCGGAGGGGGGTCCCCCAAGAAAACCCCTCCCTGGCGCTGCTGTTTCCCCTGCAGCCGCTTCGCGCTCACCTGCAGCAGCTCCTGGGCAGAGAAGCGCCGCTCGTCGTCCGAGTCCAGGCTGCACTCGAGGAAGTCCCGCAGCAGAGCCGACAGGCGCCGCGGCTCCTGCAGCTGCGGGGTCCCGTTCTGCCGGATCAGAGCCCGAGCCTGCAGGAAAAGCAAAGGCAGCGCTGTGCCAGCTTCCTTCACACCCACAGCTGCTCACATCGACCCCGGTAACTCAGCCCCAGCTCCGGGGGCAGTTTCCTCCCTGGCAGAGATGCTGCTCACGGCTCATTTTTCTGTGCCAACCAATAACCCCAAACCCTGATGCAGCCACAGCCATTGCAACACCCAAATGATCTTGCTTGAGAGGCCATTTAGTTGTCTGACTTTGTTAGTAGGAACCTCCATCAGAAACAGCACATTTTGCTTCTCCAAATACGGACACCAGCTTTACAGGCCATTTTCAAGAGTCAGTGTGGTCTGCGTGTGTTATTTTAAATTGCATCAAACACATGTCTGCAGTGCCACTGACACTGAAGTAAATGAATTCCTGATGCCCCATCCCAGAAATTGCCAGGCAAGGAACAGGAGGTTGGGGTTGCTGAAAGCTCAGGCTTGATGACAGAAAAGTAGCTTGGACTAGGAAGGAAATAGGTTGGACTACAGGGATGTTAAGCAATCATCTTCATGTTTTAGACAAGCTTCCCAGTGAGAAAAATCAGGGGGGAGTTCAACTTAAACCTCTCTTAAAAACCTCTTTTAGAAACTCCTTCAGAGAACTTGTTGGGTTTGGGGATGGGTTTTGGGGTTGGTTTGTGTTTTTTTTCCAAGATAACATTAGAGCTGATACACTGGCTTCACATTTTCAGGTCATCCTCACTGACAGAAGAGCTGCAACAATTTGAAACCCAAAGCAAATTGTTGCTGGAGACTGCAGAATATTCATCTGCGTTCAGGCTCGAGTCTCCTGGGAATTCCCTTCCCAATATGCAGAAACCTCCAGCAGCTCCTCCCAGTGCAGGGTCAGCCTGTGCTCACAGGCCTCTGCAAACACTGGAGAATTTGCCTCTTACCATAGCCCCTGTTTCCTTGAAGTAAGGAGGTTCTCCTTCCACCATCTCGATGGCCACAATGCCGAAGGACCAAATGTCCACCTTGGGGCCATAAGGAGACCTGGTCACAACTTCTGGGGCCATCCAGTGAGCAGTGCCCACCATGGAGCTGCACTGGTCCTGCTCAGGGCTGAGCTGAGCACAGAGGCCAAAATCAGCTGAGGACAGAAACAAACACTGTCAAAGACAGCTGCAATGAGGAAACCAAGCACAAAGATTCCCCACTCTCAAGGTGAGAATGCAGTAGTGAAGTCAGCTGGAAAAGTCCTCAGGGCTGTGGCCAAGGAATGATGGAACTGGACCCTTAAATAAACCCTCAGCGTTCATGCAGTGGCTTTTACTGATTCCCTTGCAGTTTAGATTCCAACTCCCGTCCCTCTGGAAGGGCCATGCCCAGAGCAAAGCCACTCCTGACACTCTGCTCCTCTCCTGAGCTCTCTGCACGGGGCAGCCGCTCTCAGCTGGCAGCAGGGGCCGGGCAGTGCCAGCAGCAGCACTTGTGGGGCTCTGACCATCACTGGAAACAGCCTCACACTCACACCCCGGGAGCACCGTGCCTGGCCACGAACACCCACCCAGCTTGACAGAGCCAGCCATTCCCAGAAGGATGTTGGAGCTCTTCAGATCTCTGTGGATCACCCGCTTGGAATGGAGGAAATCCAGGCCCTGCAGACACTGAGAGACAACAAGAAACACAAGAATAAAAATCAATTGTCACAACACATCACACAAGAAAGGACAGTTTGGAATTCTCCCAGCAGCAACTTTGCTGTGACAGGCCAGGAGACAGTCCAGGCAAATGGTTCAAGGCAAAGCTGAGAACAGCAAATCAAATCAAATCAAAGAAAGACAGAGAGAGTACCACAGCAGCAGGAAAGAGGACAAGAACAGAGTAGAAGTGTAGTGATACTGGCAGGCCACTGACTTCAGAGGCTCTTTCTTCTCCAATTCATAAAAACAACACAGAAACAAAGCCCTGAGCATGGAGCCCCTCCTGCTCTCACAGCCTGTTTGGAAGGACCATCGTGTCCAAGCCATGGGAAGCACAAGCAGGATCCCTCACCTCCCGACTGACAGCTGCCATCTCTCCTTCAGCCATGCGTGTCTGTCTGACAACGTCCTGCAAAGTTGCTCCATCCACGTATTCCATCACCAGCCAGAGATCTTCGTCAACAAGGAAGCTGGAAGAGGAAAACAACAGCATGGAGATGAATGTGCACTGCTCAATTCCCCCATGGAAAAGCCTCGAGTGGAGTTTTGTTTCCAGGTCACTTGTCAATGAGAACACGATCAGATGGAGAGACATTCCTGCACAGACCTTGGAATCTGCACAGTCTGAAGGAGAAGGAGACACCTGTGAGAAAGGAGATGCCTTAGATGGCAAGCAAGTGAAAAACGCAGTTTAGCAACAGCCCAGATCAGTGTGGAACCACAACACTTGCCCCCAGCTGGTTCAGCATCTGAACTCATCAGTTCCACCATTCCCTCCAGAACAAGGCAATGCAACTTCCAGAGTTATCCAGGCAAGGAGGCCGTACAGCACTTGGGACAAAAGTTATCAACTCTTTGGAAAACCTTACACAAAGTCCCTTCAGAAACAGGCAAGGCCATTGAAAAATGGGCAAATGAGGCATTTCTGGAAACCTGGACTTCCTGGCATCTGCAGCAATGGAAAAGAGTTGGGAAGAAGAAGCCAAGGGAAATAATTTCTGCCATGGTTTTTCAGCACTTGTCATAAGGCACAGCAAAGGGGTTCAGCTTGAAGAAAAAAACCAAACAAAAGCATGGAGGGAGTGAACTGCCAGGCTGTTGTTGAAGATATGGCCAGGTCAGGCTTTTTCAGAAGAGGCTACTGACTACGAATGAAAGATTAACACAGGGCCCTTGCACAGGATAAGACCTGAAGCACTCACCTGTCCAAAAAGATGACAATGTTGGGGTGGTTCTTGCCTTTCAGGAGCAGGATCTCATTCACAGCTCGTTCCCTGTTCTGCTCTCTGAGACTCATTTTCTTTATGGCCACCTGAAGTGACATTGCAGACCTTTAGCTGGAGGGGTCTGTGGCAGGAGACCACAGCAAGCATGGAGTGAATCTTTTTGGAGCGACAGAGCCAGGCTGTGCCAAACTGCCTTGGCATGGGACACCAGAGCTCAGCAAGTGCCATGCCCACAGCCCATTTCTCTGCTGGCTGGGGGCTGCTTACAGGACACGTGGCCAGAGACATTTGGCCTTGTAAGCTCTGCAGAAATGGTCCCTCAGCTGTCAGCCTCAAAGCTCTAACAACATTTTCTGCACCTACAGAATCTGCATCTTCTCAAATGGCCTTAGTTTATCACCACTCCGGTGATGATCATCATCATCATCATCGTTATTATTTAAACACATTTTGCAAGCAGGAGGTAATTCTGATGCTGTGAAACAGAGCAAAACAGCCCAGAACCCTTTAGCAATTCTATGGGACTTGGTCATGATTTCAAATGCCACTGCTCTGTTTGGGATTGCACAATAAAGCAGACACAGACATCCATTGTCACTGACACCAGACCCAGTTGTGTTTCAACTGCAGCGTTTAGGAGAGAGCTTTGCTCTGGACATCCATCTTCTCATTTCTCTCCCTCTCTCTCTGTGAACAGCTGCAGTAGGACTAAAACCCCAAACTGAGCCCAAGCAGGATCTCTCCCTAATTAGGCCTTTGAAGATGAAAAGCAGGATGGAAAAACTGCTAAATAGTGTTCCTGTCCAAGGCTGGGATGAAGATAAATTGGGCCTCAGTCTCCACCTGCTGATGCATTCATGGTTTTAGATATGAAGACCAAGCCATGGTGTCCGGCTCTGACAGATACCACTGCCCTCCTTGCATTCCTCTGGGCACTTCAGAAGCACCAAGGCTGTCCCAGATGTGTTCTGAAGGCTGACACTGCTCTGCCTTCAGAGGAGCAGCCTGTGCAGGAAAGCTCTGCTGGGCCCCCAAAGCTGCAGCCACAGCTCCCAGCAGAGGGGAAAGCCCTCGGGAGCTGCCAGACGTGCTGGACGTGGTGGCACTGACCTCTCCTCCAGTGGCCCTGTCGAGTCCTTTATAAACAGTTCCAAAAGCCCTGGAGACAAAACAGCAGAGAAGAAAGAAGCAGAGCTTTAGGCTCTGGGAGTGAAAGGCAGCCCAGACAGGAGATCTCTGCTGCCTGCAGCATTCACAAAACACCTGCGTGCATCGACCCTTCAAACAGCAGTGCAGCAGCCACCAGCCGTCTGCCATGCAAGGTGTGCAAGAGAAAACTGAGCCCAACACGAAGGAAAAGGGCTGGAGCGAATGTCCACACTGAATTCCTTTAGTTCAAAACCTGAGGTGGGAGTTGGTGTCTAAAGAAGTGGAAAAGAATGTATTTCATCCTTTTGCATTTCCTGCCTAAGACTTGCAGGATCCACAAGGGCCCTGCCATCAGGCAGGTGATGCATTTTCCCCTCGAGTGCAGCAGCTCTGTGTCTGTTACTGAATGCATGGAGTTTATTACCTGTGCTGAAAAAAGCACTTCTTAGTTCTTCTTGAGAACTGTTTTCTGAGAGTCACCAGATGGTGAGTTGCTCTTTAGGGCAATCAAATTCCAGGCACAGAAGACCTTCCAGGTCCTGCTCCTTGCTGCAGGCAGGACACTGCCAGCCTCAGAGGCCTTTGACTGTGCCTTCTGACCACAGTTATCAATTCTGATCAAAACTGAGAGACAGCAGGATCATACCCCAGTGTCGGAGGGTGTTTGGAGCTCTCCTGACTCCAGCAAAATACCTGGGCCCTGCTTGTGCAGAAGGAACTGCCATGCACTTACCCTTGGCCAATCTGCTCCAGTCCCAGGTATTTCTCAGCAGGCTCCCCCACGCTCACGATGTTCCCTGAAAGAAACCACGTGGAAGATGCTCCCTCCCAGATGGAGACCCCGCCTTGCAGCAGAGCCAGAATGCAGCCCCACTCCCTGGGGCCATGAGCCCCTTGGTGTCAGCTGGGGAAGGACAATGAATGACTCGGTGACATTCAGCTGCAGAGCAGCACTGGGTGCAGCTCATGCTGAGACACACACACAGCACCCTGCTCTGGCACACAGGAACAGAACAGACGTACTCAGCTGCATCAGGCACCGCTCCCCTGTCCCCTCTGGCTGCAGGGCTGTGCTGCTGTCAGAATGTTCAGCCCAGGATCCCACAGCGGAGGGAGGTTCAGTGTGCTCTTCCCAAGCAGAAGGAGGTTCCTCGTCCTCTTCCCAAAATGCTGCAGGTTCTCCATCCTCTTCCCAAGCAGAGGCAGGTTCTCCATCATCTTTCCAAGCCGCGAGACGTTCACCATCCACATCCCGTGCTGGGATATGTTCACCCTCCTCTTCCCGAGCCACAGGATGTCCTCTGTCCTCATCCCACACCGGGAGATGTCCGTCGCCCTCATCCCACGCCATGGGAGCTTTTCTATCCTTGTCCCATGCCAGGGGATATCCACCATCCTCCTCCCATGCCGGGAGATGTCCACTGTCCTTGTCCCACACTGCGGGAGCCTTGCTGTTGTATTCCCAAACCACGGGGTGTTCACCATCGTCCCCCAGAACAGCGGGAATCTCACTGCTGTCTTCTTCCTCTTTGGAAGCAGAGGCAGCCAGAGGAGGTGCTGATGCAGCTTTGGTGCCCTGAGGACAGACAGTAGCGTGAGGGACAGGAAGTTCGATCTCAGTTCTCACCTTATTTATCCTCAGCTACACATCCAGCTGCACGAAGCACAAACAGAGTTCAGAGTTGTACAAACTAACAATGGGCTAAAAGTGACATTGCCACTTATTGTTGGGAATTCGGTATTTCACCATGGCTAAGGCAAATCCTCTGCCTGCAAAACCAGACCTGCAGCTCTTCTAAAACTCTTCAGCAGAAAAGGAGAAAACTGCCAGGGATCCCTTTGCTGCTGCTGCTGCTGCTGCAAAGACCCTGACAGGGACTTTCCTTCGGCCTCCCAGGATGGCACTCGGCTGCCACACACAGAGCTCACAATTTGCTGCACAATTCTGAACACCAGAGGTTTCTTCCCACTCACCGAAGGAGGAGCTGCTTGGGATCCACGCATGAGGTGCCCTGCAATGGGAGAGGGAACATGAACCAGATGCTGGTAGGAAAAAAATTGCCCGTGGTGGGAAATGCCACGGAGCAAGGTAACCCCAAGAGAACATTTTGCTTTCACAGCATCCCTCCAGGAGCCACAGTCCCTTCACAGAGCAAGCAAGAGAACAGCACAAAATCCTGGGCTGTGTCAGTTCTTGGCTGGACCAGCAAACAAAGGGAGTTCCAGGCTCCACTGCCACAGACGCCCTGCTCGAGGGAACAGAACCCCCCCAGGCCTCATTGCAAACGCCTCGCTGGCTGCAGACACCCCCTTTTTGAGCTGCAGCTGCTGGCAGGAGCTCTCCCAAACCAACGGTGTCCTCATGGCAATTTGGTTACAAAGTCAACTCAAAGGTCCAGAGGAAGAACAGAAAGCACACAGCAAGCCCAAAGCCACAGATGCTGCACCGAGAGAAAACCTCAACTTACTTGCCAAGTGGGTTAAAAAATACCCCGAATAAGCCACAGAGTACAGAGTGCAAACTGCAGCAACCACTTGCTGGATCATTGTGGCTGCGCTGCACACGTCTGCAGGCTGCACCCCTGCAGGCACACACGGACACGGGTCAGGGCTGGGCTGGCTGCCGAGAATGCCTCGGGCAGGAGGATCCTCCGGCAGTCAGCAGGCACCCAGAGCCTCTGGGCACTGAGGCCTCTGTGTCCCACAGCAACGGGAGCACCGCTGGGATGTGGCAACGCTCCTGTGACATCACAGCAGCAGCTCACGAAAAGAACGCTTGGAAGGTTCTCTGTGTCACTGTGATAGGTTGACTTAGGAAGAAGAAACTCAGAAGAGGTTCTTCCTAAGGGAATTTTTTCTGTGGGGGTTGGGATACCTGCAACAGCCAATTAAAGAAAGTTAGTTCGCTCCGGGAACACACATTTTGAAGGAGGTAATCCAGAACTGAGTCTCTTTGTCTTTCCGGTGGCTGAGCAGGTAACATCAACCCGAGCTTCCCCTTCCCCCATGCGGGGGGGAGGCTCGGGAGGCCACTTGGGCCCCGTTTGCCAACGAGGGGGACCCGATGGCCGGGGGGAGAAAATGTTTTGTGATAAGACCTTCACGGCTTCCTCCTCCACGGGCCTGCGGCTCTGGCGTGGGGGGGAGGCCGACTCTTGCTGCTGCCGGACGGGCCGGGCCTGCCCAGGTGGCCATGAGCAGTGTGGGGCTGCAGCCCAGCCCCAGAAAGGCTGATTGACACCTCAGCTGCCCCCCAGCACGGCCTGAGCCTGGCCCAACTTTAGTAGTTGTGTTAAACTTTAACTCTTTAGTGTTCAGATAAGATTTGCAAAGCCTCCAGCCTTTCCTTTAAATATGAAGGAATAAGAAGATTTCTGAAGTCAGTGATGTAAGAGCTAAGTTTTTAAGATGGAAGGAGAATGAGAAGATGCTGAAATGGCTGAAAATCTTTTTGTGAAATTGTAGGAATGAACTGATGTACTGAATATTCCTATAAACCATAGAAAGAGACATGAAGATTGGGAGAGGGCGGGAAGGAGTGATCTGAAAAATCTTATTCTGAATTTTTTTTTCTCTCTCTTTTTGTTTGTGTAGTTAATAAATTTTCTTTTATACTCTCTCAAGTTTTAGGCCTGCCTTACTCTTTTGCTCCTGGTTCTGTCTCACAACAGAAAAAATAAGTTTATTTAAATTGGCAACTCAAACCGAAGACAGATGGTCATGTCAGGATCACAGCTGAGTCATCGTCATGGTCATCTCATGGTCATGTGTAGCAATGAGGAACAAAGACACACAGATTTGATTGCTTGCTCCGAAGAAGATCGTTTATTGTAACCAACTGAGCCTTTTTATACTCGAAACTTAACCCAAACTTAGCCCAAACTTTACTGAAACAAGCCCGCATTGTCTGCCTGTCACTGCGGTGTCGCTGTTGGCGTGTCCCTTTACCCAGTCAGCTCTCTGATCATGTGGTGTCCACGCATCTCCCCAGCCCATCACTGCCTCACACACGAGGTGACCACCAAGCCACTCTCCGGCCATCTGAGCCGCAGCTGAGCCCTTCCCAGAGTGCCCGCACCCGCAGGGAGCGCAGGGCTGGATTTGGCCGCCACAGAGTTGGTGACCCTCGTGAGATCCTCGGTGCATTTAGTTCCTACAGGAGTGTGGGCACCGCTGGGAAATGATCTGCATGCCTTGTTAATTGGATGTTCTTCCACCGCTAGCCTGGGGCAGGATCTCTCCCGGTCCTCCTCTCAACTCCCGGGCCTCTCCTCAGCCAATCAGAGAAGGCACCAAAATAATTGAGCCAATCAGAGCGCGCGGCGCTGATGACTCCTCAGGCAGTCCCAGAGCGCCCAGAGCTCCTCACCTGGACTCCACCCGCGCCCCGCCCCCAGCGCCCCCCGCCAGGAGAATTTGGGGAGGGGGTATCGCGTTTTATCTTCTTTTTTCTTTTTCTAGAGTCGAGATTAAATGCTCTAGACACGGAATTTCGTGTTCAGACTCAGATATTTATTAATTCTTATCTATATTACAGTGAGTTCTACAACACTTCTAGGTAACAGGCTAAAAATGGACACGTATCTCTCTCTACAAGGCCTTTTAAGGACCAATGAGTCCAATTAAAAAAAGACACCATAATAGCCCAAGAACCAATCACCCGTGACCTGAAATGCGGAATTTTCTAATTACAGAAGTACCACCCTGACCCATGAAGAAAGTGAAGAAGAAAGAAACCTCCGCCCTAAAATCTCCATCTTGTTTAATATATATTACTATATTCTAAAATCACAAATTCTAAATTTTCCAATATGTGACACTGCACATTTCTATTCCAACAACACACCAGTGATCCCAGATCTATCACTCAATTCTGGAAACCTTCTTCAGAGCCTCAGGTCAAAAGCAGTGTTTTCCTGGGGGTCAGTGCCTGTCAGCAGAGAAAGCCCAAACCCCTCAGTTTCCAGGGTTCCAACAGGGGAGAGGTGTCAGACCCTGCCCGGCGCTGGCCATGGGGCGTGTGGGGCAGCTGGGGCCCTACTGGTGCCACTGGGAGCCCCCCGGGCTGGGGGCGCGGAGCTCTCGGGTGAGCGGGAGGGGCGGGAAGGGAAGTGGTGGGAACGGTGGGAACAGTGGTGAGAGAAAGGGAAATGGGGAGGTGGGACCCCCAAACAGATGTTGCGGGGGGCAGGCGACTGGGGAGTGTTGGGAAAGGGGGAGGAAAAGACAAAGAAGGGTGGAAAAGAGGAACTGGGACAGCGGGAAGAAGGGTCCCATGGCGGCCGCGGGGCACTGGGGCTGCGGAGCCGGGGTTGCCCCGGAGCTCTTGGCTACTCTGGGCTGCTGGGGGGACACCCCCGGACCTGTGTCCTGCACACACAGCGCTGTTCCAGGAGATGGTTTAGTCCGAGTGTCACTTCATTCACGGCACCGACCGGCTGAGGTTCGTGGAGAGGAACATCTCCAACCGGGAGCAGTTCCTGCACTTGGGCAGCGATGTGGGGCTGCACGTGGGGACACCTCCTTTGGGGACAAGGCTGCCAGGCACTGGAACAGCGACCCGCAATGGATGGAGTACAGACGGGCTGCGGTGGACAGGCACTGCCGGCACAACTACGAGTTGTCCAGCCCATTCCTCGTGGAGCGCAGAGGTGAGCGTGGGGCAGAGCGTGTCCCCTCGGGCCCTGCCCTGGGAATGACCCTGGAGCCCCCCAAAACCTCCCTGGGAATCACCCGAGACACGTCAGCCCTTCTTGTGCCCATCCCCGGGGCCTCCTGCCCCTCACCCCAAGTGACTACAGTGGCTCTCCCTGTCCATCCCAGTCTCTCCCAGTCCATCCCAGTCTGTCCCGGCGTCCTCATGGTCCTTCCGAGTGTCACCAGAGTCCCTCCAAATTCCTCTCAGTCCACAGCCATTCCATTCCCTGTCCACTCCCAGTGTTTCTAATTCCAATCCGGGACCTCCACCGTCTCTCCCAGTGCCTTCCCAGGCACTTCCAGTCTGTTCCAAGTCCTTTTCAGTCCAATTCCAGACCGCTACCCTCTCTCCCATTATTCCAATCCACTCCACTCTCTCCAATTTTATTCCCAGTCTTTCAAAGTACCACACCAGCCCTCCTTCACAGATCCCAGTTCTCCCAAGCTGATCCCAGTGTGTCCCCACTCTCTCCCAGCGCCCCCCAGTGTCCCCATCTCACTGCGGCCCTCGAGCTCCCAGCCCGGCCCCGGCTGCCTGCTCTGCTCCCTGATGGATTTCTACCCTGCCGACATCCAGCTGAGCTGGTTCCAGGGCCAGCAGGAGCTCTCGGGACACGTGGTGGCCACTGACCTGGTCCCCAATGGGGACTGGATTTCTACCAGCTCCTGGTGCGGCTGGAAACCCCTCCTGGCACGGGCTCAGCTCCAGCTCCAGGTGGAGACGTCAGCCTGGAGCACCCCCTGAGCCGGCACTGGGGCACGGCCCAGACCCCACAGTGTGGGGGGAGTGGGAGAGGAACCGGGAGAGCTGGAAGACGGATTAGGGTGTGCTGGGAGTAACTGGGGGAGAGTTTCAGAGAGTCTACTTGAAATTGGGAGTACGGCTCAGGGGTTTAGAAGGTCTGAGAAGGAGTTTGAAGAATGCTGGGGAGGGCGGGATGGGGTTGTAGGGGTCCTGGTGGGCACTGGGAGGGAGTTTGGGGGTACTGGGTGTTACTGGGAGGAATTTGAGGGAGTCTGGAGGGGATGGAAAATGATCAGGAATTGGAAAGCAGTTGGAATGAGGCTGGTTGTGATGGGAAAAGACTGGGATGGTGTAGGTGAATCCTGGTGGGACTGGGAAGGGACTGGGAGAGGGTCTGGGGGTTCTTGGGCAGTGGGGGGCAATTGGGAGGGGGCTGTGGGATCCTGAAAGGGACAGGAGGTGCTTTGGTGGGTCCTGGGGTGGCTGGGAAGAGTTTAGGAGGAGGTTTCAGTGGGTCCTGGGTGGGCTGCAGGCGATTGGGAAGGTGCTTGTAGGGGCTTGGGGTGTCTGAGAGGTTTTGGGGGTCCTGACCCCTTTGGACACCCAGAGATGCCGCCGGACTCCGCCAGCAGCAAGGTGCCAATGGGGATCGAGGGTTCCATGTTTGGCTTCGGCTTCCTGGCCCAGGGGCTCGGCTCTACCTGCGAAAGAAGGTGAGGGGGGTCCTAGGGAGTCATATGCCCCCTATCCTGGAGCGTGTGTGCTCCCCCTGGGGCCCCCACCCAGGGTCACCCACTCTTCTCTGCCCACAGAGCTCCTGAGCCAGCAGCAGTGGCCTTCCACCAGCTGGGACCCCCAGATCCATCCACCCGCTGATTTTGGAGGCACCGTGTGACCCCCCAGCACAGCTGCTCCCATTGTTCCCAGTAAAGTTTCCCAGTTCGCCCCGGTCCCGTTTATTGTGGGGCGGGACTGGGGAGGAACTGGGGGGACCCCGCGGGGGGATCGTGACTGGGCGGGGAGGGCGGGTCCAGGTGGGGAACACTGGGTGCTGCGGGTCTGCCCGGCAACCGGTGAGTCATCACAGCTGCTCTCTCTGATTGGCTGAATCTTCTTCATCGCATTCTCTGATTGGCTGAGGAGAGGCCCGGCAGTTGACAGAAGGAACAGGAGAGATCCCGCCCCGAGCACCGGCACGGGAACAACAGAGCCAGCCTGGGCACAGCGAGGGAATTTATTACCAACCAAATCACAGCAGCACAAGGAGAAGGGAAAGAAATCTCTCCAACCCCTTCCCCCCACCCAACGGGGATAACCAGTCCCACGGATCACCAGGGCTCTGCCCAACGGGGGTCACTGGGGATCATCCAACACCGATCCTCCCACGGGGGATGGAGCTGGAGCAGAGCACGAAGCTCTTCCCACACTCGGGGCACTCACAGGGCTTCCCTTAGTGGTGCCTCCGTTGGTGTCGGTTCAAGTGAGAGCTGTGTGAGAAGCTCTTCCCACACTCAGGACACTCGTAGGGCCTCTCCCCAGTGTGGATGCGCCGGTGGACAGTGAGGGTGTCGTTGCGGTTGAATCTCTTCCCGCAGTCGGGGCAGCGGAAGGGCCTCTCCTCTGTGTGAATCCGCTCATGTAGGAGGAGACTGGAGCTGGTCTGAAACCTCTTCCCACACTCAGGACACTTGTAGGGCCTCTCCCCAGTGTGGATGCGCTGGTGGCTTCTCAGGGCAGTGCTCCACGCAAAACTCTTCCCACATTCCAAGCAGCTGTAGGGCCGTTCCCCTGTGTGGATCACCTGGTGCTGCATCAGATAAGAAATAGTCCTGAAGCTCTTCCTGCATTTCCCACACTCGTAGGGCTTCTCCCCAGTGTGGATCATCTGGTGTTGGATCAGCTTGGAGCTGTAGCTGAAACCCTTCCCACATTCCAAGCACTTGTGGGGCTTCTCCCCTCCATGAGGCTTCTCCACCAGCTCTGAGCTCTGCCTGGATCTCCGGCCGCCTTCCCGGCTCAGGGAGGGTCTTTCCTCCTCGCAGATCCCTGGGCTGGGTTTGCAGCCCCTCTTCCTGTGGGATCTCTGGGGTATTTCCTCCTCCTCCATCCACCGACGCCTTTGGAATGACAAATCCTGGTTTGGGGGAAAACACAAGAGAGCACCTCGGGCTGGGGGTTTCTCCTTCCAAAGTGCAATTCAGGAAGTCATTGGGCATCTTGTGTCTCTAAGAACCTCCAAAACACAACGATTCAGCACAAAAATTATCCAAACATCAAGACATAGATCAAAAACTCCCCAAAAAGCAAGTTTCAGCCCAAATCCCTTCCAAAATATAAAGATTCAGCCGCTGCAAAAAACCAAAGCACCAACATTTAGCCCAATAAAGCTCACAAACACCAAGATTCACCCCTGTGAAAATCATGGATGGTCCTCTTCAGTCACCTGCTGCATGTGGGGGGAGCAACGCTCCTGGGGCTGAGGCAGAGGCTGCAGATACAGGGAGGAGTGGAACATTGTGCTGCTTCCCATTTCTGACCCTCTTGCGGTGTCCCTACTCTTCCTCACACTCCTCTTCCTCCATTACTCTTCTTTCTCCTGCACAATCCCACCTGCTCCTCCCACGTGCATCCTTTGACCATTTTGTTCTTCAACCCTGCTTCTCCTTCCCTTCTCCTGCTGCCCCCAGGCCCAGCACCCACTGCCGGCTCCCTCTTCCCCCCAAACCCACAGCATCCCAGCGCAGGGGCAGCGATGGAGCTGGGGCAGCTCGGGCTGGGGCAGCGCTGGGCTCTCGGCCGCTCCCGCCCGCACTCGCTCCCCACTGCAGCCGCTGCCGCCACCACAGCGCGGGGGGGCCCGGCCTTGGCGCTCCCCGCTCCCACCTCCCCAAATTCCCCTGGCGGGGGGCGCTGGGGCCGGGAGACCGACGAGTGACAGATCAGGGGGGCTGGGAAGAGTCGGCAGCCAGACAGCACTGAAAATCTCAGCAGTGACTACAGTGGGATCTTCGGGGACTAAACATGGCAGGGCACCCATGGAGGGTAAAAAGGGAAAGCCACGAAGGGATCCCAGCAAAAGAGATGATGATCCCAAAATATCTCTGAAGGGTTCCTTGGGAGCATGTTGAGGGAGTTTGTACATTATTCCAGAGGTAATCAAGGATATGGACACCCAGAGGGGCAATAAGGGAAGTCCAGAAGAGATTTAGACAGCAAGGGATGGATGGTGTTGGTGTACTGGGAAGGGATTGGGTGAAGGGGAGTGTGCAGGAATATGGTTCAGGAAAGAAGCAGCAGGAGGAATCTCTGTGGGAAGAAAAAGGGTGATGGAAAAGAGGAGGAAGAGAAAAATTCTGAGGATGTTTTTCAGTAGGCTCTTATCCTCAGAAGTTGCCAGCTGCTGCAGATCCTTTGTATCCGCGGTTCCCAGGACAGGCACACAAGGAGGTGAGGATTGCAGGGGGTTTCTCTGTGCTGGGCAGCGGCAGGAGCGGGCGCAGAGGGGCGGCACCGGGAGCACGGGCTGGGGGCCTGTGGGGAGCTGCGGGGCCGGGCCGGGGCTCAGCGCCGGGCGCTGCCTGAGCCCAGCACCCCCCGGCAATTGCAGGCCCGGCAGTGGCCCCCGGCCCCCAGGAGGCTGCGGGACGCCCCGGCCGCTGCCCGGCCCCGTGGAGCTGCCGGCCCTGCCCGCCGGGGGGGCCGCGTTTGGACACTGCGGCAGGACAGGCACCGGCTCTGGGATACGGGCTGGCCACGGCAGCCACAGCACAAGGAGCAGCAGGAAGGAACAGCTGCGAAATGGGCATTGGACGTGCAAGCATCCAGATTAGCTTTTAAGGACTTTCTCTGGGTCACTGCAGAAAGGAATGATTTAGCAGAAAGCTCAGCAGCTGTCAGAGGATGAGCACCCCCAGGCACTGAGGGGGCTGCAGGAGGGGCAGAAGAAGCCCCTGGAGCAGTTGGTCACAAAGGCACAGCAGGGGAATGCAAGAAGGGATGAGGAAAAGGCCAAGGCGAAGGCAAAGGCCATGGCAGAGTTTCTACAACCCCTGAGGGATGAACCCCAGGGCCCAAGGGGGCCCCAGCACCCACGGGCTCTCACATCCTTACACCATCCTGAACCAGGTGCCCTCCTCACACTGCCACCATTCAGTCCTTGATGGCAAAGATGCTTTCTGGGGATGCCCACTCACACAGGATGGTAAACTGGATTTTGCCTTTGAGTGGGAACAAGAGGTAGAAGGGAAAATGGGAAAGACATGGATGGTCCTTCTAAAGGGATGCACGGAAGCACCAGCCTTATTGGGGCAAGCCTTGCAGAAAATATCACAAGAATTTACCCCAACCCCAGGGATTGGGTTAATGCAGGATGTGGATGACTTGCTGCAATCAGGAGGACAAGAAGTGGCAGAAGAAGCCTCTATGAAATGGCTGAATGTTCAGGCTAAAAATAATTTTTGAGTATTTGAAATAAAAGAGGAAATGATGGAGAATAGTGTTAAATATTCAGGACGTATTTGAAATGAAGGTTTGTGGTGTATTGACCCAGAGAGGATCTGGGGAATCTCAGAAGTAATCCAGGACTGAAAAGGATGTGCAAGAATTCTGAGGATTAATAGGAAATTGCAGGACCTGGATTGAGGATTCCCGGTTCTAGCCAGAATATTGTATGACTTTTTAAACCCCAATAGCTTCAATGTTGTGGTATGGACAAGAGAAAAGAAACAAAAGCTGAGAAAATGAAAAATAACAAAACAACTGGTGACCTAGCTATGGCACTTCAAGTCTCAGAAAAGAAATTTGAATTGTATGTGTGTTTTAAGTACGTATTATATTACATTACTGGCTTTTTGTAAATATTAAAATGAATATTCTATGTTGAAAAACTTTGCTGCGTGAATATAGTTTTAGTTCTGTGATTAACAGAACTTATAAGTAGTAGTGATAAATATAATTCTTTGGACTATAATATTTTAATGTAAAAAGCTTTTGTTCATGTAACTAACTCAGAGAATCCTAAAAAAGATAATCAGAAAATTATTCACAGTCCTGGATTATGGAACACCAGAGAAGGAAAAAGAATTATTTACAGGTCAAGGAGAATGATTCTGAATAATGCATGAAGGTCTATGAATATGCAACATGTTGCTGCATTTAGGAAGTGTTTTCTGAGTCAGTGTGTGCCCTTGGCTGAAGGCCAAGCATCCGGCCATTATAACCTTTGGCCAGAGCCAGGGCAGATATTCAATTCTCTCCCGTGGAATTGATCTTTGCAATTCCTTACCCTGGTAATTCTCCACCTAGTGCGGGCTGGAGATAAGGGATGTATATTTCATGCAGTCTGTGGCCAGAATCCTGTCTCTTGTGAAATCTCTGCCACAGGAAGCTGGGCTGGCACAGAGCCTGCCTTGGCACTTTGCTGTTCACAGCATCCACCCAGGACTCTCAATTACACTCACACACTGGGCTGCCTGCGATTCCATTGCTGGAAAGTATACCAAATTTAATTTTTTTTACATTTCATTTTACTAGTCAAGCTTGCTTTATATTTGTCCCAGGAAAGAGATTTTAAAAGCTTTTTTGAAAAGGAATTTTAGACCACTCAACAGAAATAACCACTGCAACAACCTGGGAATAGCCCAAAAGATACCCACAAAGAGAACGACATTCAACAAAACATCAAGGAAACATCAGCAAACATCAAGGAACACCCACCCCAGACACTGCCCCTGGCTCAGATGGAGACACCTGGTCTGGAAAAGACTGAGAAGGAAATCCAGGAATGTGGATCTAATTAACATCAGAAGAGGAGAAATCCGTGTGCAATAGGAAACCAAACACTAAGAACTACACAGCTTGGAAACAATGAACACTAAACCAATGGATTTCAATGGGTTCAGACAGTAAAAAGTTTAGGGAAAATCCCGTAAAATTCACATCTCATGGAATGAATTTCTCTGCACACCCGGGCTATGTGTGGATGAAATGATTTCTGTTGCTCATCCTGACCAGGATCAAGTACTGCCTTGACTCTCTAACATTAACATACTGTTGGAGAGTTTTTGTTTTTCCTGCACTTTCAGTGACAAGATTACACCATTAGGAAAATTTGTCATAGTAATCCTACTTTTATATTCTGAGTTGGGTTTGGACCAAGGGTATGAGAATCAATTTGTACTCCTAGGAGAAGAAACAGAAAAATCTAGATTGCATTGGAATTTCTTTGTGTGTATTTGTGGGTGGCTCTTAATGATGGCACAATTTCAGAAAGAGTTTTTCGATGCTCACCTTTATGTTGCATTTTGCAAAACTACAAGAGTATTAATACTGAGGCTTCAACACATAAACAGTTAGTAAAATATCCTTAAAAAAAAAGAGAAAAGAAAAAAAAACAGATTGTGGGGGTGCACATGTGGATCACCTAATGGCTGCTCTGTAATAGAAGCACTGGATCCAGGCACAGCCAGGACAGGAGCTTTAGAAATGCAAATTAACACTGCTAGGGCAATGTGTGCACAATGAACCAGGATCTTCATGCCTGGGGGAGGAATTTCGGTGATTGTTTCTGTCCCCCACTCCAAGCTCTGCCTGCTTGCACAGATGGAATTTGCACAACTAAAGGCAGAGCCCATAGTGAGGATATCTGACTGCAACAGAAATTGGTTAAGCTGCAAAGGGAATCAGCAAACGGAGAATGTTGGGAAAGCTTTACTAAAAATAGTGGGGGAGAATCATCCCTCTCCCTGCTCCAACCTGTGCTGTCACTGTCCAGGTTATATAGGGTGTATTGGGGCACTGGGGTGGTTTTGGTGCCACAAGTTCGGGGAAATGAGTTGGAAATCCAAGTATGTGGTGATTTAATTCGAGAAAAGTGGTCAATTGATGCAGCCCTGGATGGAGGGAGCACCCAAAAACACAAAAAAGATGAACAGACACCAGAGCCAATCCTACACCATGGACCAGCCCCTGGGAACCCTAACGAATTCATACCAGGACACAGAAAATCCATCCATAATTTGAGTGGCAGAATTAGGATAAAAAGAATCCTGGAAATAATAACCAACCAGACAGCTCCAGCTCCTGACCTTCCTGACGACCAATCCACTGAAATAAGGAAGGAGACATTTCCCATGGGATAGGATCAGATTATCTATTAACAGAAGGAGGAGGAGTTTACGCAAAATTACATGACTCAAACTGCTGTTCGCAAATAGATGATAACTGAAAAGTGGTGAAACAGATAACAAAGGAAATAAGAAATTAGCTCAGGTACCAGTCCAAACAGGGAAAGGATGGGAATGGGACACGTTTTCGGGGTTCCCTGGAATACCATGGCTTTAACGAATGCTGCTCCTCCTCTGACGTGCTGCAGCAACTCTCAGCTTTTTACCATGCACGACACCTTGCGCCAAAGAGGACGCAGGAAAAGAGATTGAGTCAATGGAAATTAAAAGTTTGTAAAGGCAATTCTTGAGAAAATAAGAAAATGAGGGATTGAAAGCAGTAAGATTAATATCGTAGTAGGAGTGCATATTAACGAGGACATGCAGTAGGTGGATCGGGAAGTCTGAACCTTCCAAGTACCTCAGCCAGAGGGGACGGAGATGGGGGCGGGAAAATGAGGATAAAAAGGAGGCGACGCTTTAGAGACCGCATGGCAAATGCCGCATGGCCTCTCTTTGTTCATCAATAAAGTCACTTCTGAAGGACTCCTCTGTCTCCTGCGGGCACAAAAACCTCTGCCCACGGGAATTTTCCCGCACAGCCCCGGGCACAGGGCAGACACCTCTGTGCCACCCACACGAACCGGGACGAGCCAGCGCTGCTCCGGCACCGGCTCCTGCCGAGGCCCCAGCGGGAAGGAGACCGCGGGCAGCCGCTCCCGCAGCGCCCTCAGCCCAGCGCCAACACGGGCCGGCACCGGCACAACCAACCCGCCAGAGCCCCCTGCCGCCCCCTCGGCCCGCAGCGAGCCCCGAGCCCCCGCAGAACCCAGCGCGGCTCCCACCTGCGCTGGGGCCGCCTCCGAGCTCCGCCGCCGCCTCCCCGGGCTCCGGCCGCTGCCGCCGCTGCCGGGCCCGCACAGACGCTGCCACAATGGCGCCTTTGCTGCTCTGCCCAATCAGCGCGCGACAACCAGGAGTGACATTGGCACAATCAGCCAATGGCAGCGAGGGGCGGGCTCTGCACACGGCCCAGCCTCGGCCCGCGCTCTCAGGGCCCCCCGGGCTGTGGGAGGGCAAAGGCGGAGATGAGGAACAGCCCTGGAACGGGCCCGGGCCCGAGCCGCCATTGGCCTGGAAACACAAACAAAGTTCTCCGCAGCGGCCGGCACGCCTTTCCCAGCCCCGCGTGTTCGCTGCCTCCGGCTCAGTGCGCAGCCCTGGAGCCGCACTGCCGCTACCCCTAATTAGGAGCGTCTGTGCTTGGCTTTAATTTCCCCCAAAAAGGGAAAACTGCCCCAAACCCCTGTGGATGAGTGGGAGAGGGGAGAGATTTCTGGCAGAAAACTCCAAAAACTCAGAGCAGGATAATGAGAAGTAAATGAAGACCCTTCAAACCAGCTTTCCACTCGCCTCCCTCCTTCCAACTGCACCTCCTACCGCGGCAGTGCAGGGTTGGAGAAACGACGCTCACTTTGTAAAATTTTAAAGGTTTATTAAATCTTAGCAAAAAAAATACACCAAAAGACTGAATAAAGAGAAAAATCAGCGCTGGGAGCACAGGACTAAAGCAGCAGAACCGGGTGTGATTTGGGGGCCCAGGGGGGTCCCCGGACCGCCCCCGCCTCCTCCGATCTCGGCCAACGGGTGCGAGCGGCGCGGCCCCGCTGCTGAGCACTGACCCCGTCCCGGGGGCCGCCGGGACCCCCCCGGAAAAAACCCGCACCTGCACCCCCCCTTCAGTCCCTCCGACCTTCTCATCCCTAAGGGGAAAAGGGGGAAAGGGGAGGACCTGGGGCGAGATCACCCGGAGACCCCCGGGGTGAGGAGCAGGGGGGGCTGGGGTTTAGCTCGCGCTGAGTGGGGGGTCCCGCGCGAGGATTTCGGGGGATTTCGCTCGAGGAATTTTGGGGGTCCTCGTGCGACGGATCCTCGTGTCACCCAGACCAATCTGGGGAGCTCTTTGTGTCACCCAGAGGAATTTAGGGGGGCCCTCGTGTCACTGAGAGGAATTTTGGCGCTCCTGGTGCTACCGAGAGCCCCGCGAATGTCACCAAGAGCTCCTCAAGTGCCCCCAGCTCTTTGTGCCACAAGGAGCCCCTAGAGTGCCACCAGCTCCTCGTATCACTGAGAGCCCCTCGTGCCACCAGGACCTCGTGCCAGAGAATTTGGGCAGAGTCTCTGTGCCACCGGGAGCCCCTGAGTGTCACCAGCCCCGTGCCAGGGTCCCCAGTGTCACCGGGGTCTCTCTCTGTGCCACACACCAGGAACCAACCCCCCCTCCGAGCACCAGGACCCCCGAATTTAACCGTCCTCGTGCACCGGGATCCCCTCAGGACCCTCGAGTTTCCTCTCTCCCCTCCTCGTGCACCGGCATCACCGGACCGCCCCCCCTTTCCCGAGGAATCGCCGGAGACCCCCTCCATCAATCACCGGGCACCGGGACCACCAGAGGACCTCCCCCATCAATCAGCACCGTCACCGTGCACCGGGACTCCCCGCCCCCCATCGAGCAGTGACACCCCCTCATCGTGCACCGGGACCGCCGGACCCCCCCTCAAACATCGCCAGCCTCGGGCACCGAGATCACCGGAGACCCCTCCATGAGTCACCGGGACCCCCCCGTCATGCACCAGGACCACCGGAGACCTCCCCAGGAATCACCGGACAGCCCCTCACGAATCACCGGGCACCGGGACGCCCCCTCGGGCACCGGGACTGGACCCCCCCCCTCGTGTACCGACCACCCTCCGGTGCACAGGGCCCGGACCCCACTTTGTGCCCCCCCTGCCCATCCCGGGGATTCCGCCCCTCCCCTCCCCTTTGACTTCCCCCGGGAACAGGAGTGGGAATGGGGGGGGGGCGTGCTCTGGGGGGGCACCGGGGTGTCCCCAGCACCGGGGGGCGTCCCTTGGGGCTCGCTCCTTTCCCTCCCCTTCCTCCTCCGGTTATCACCAGGGCCCCCCCCAATTTACCGGGGTTCCCCCTATTCACTGTCCCCCCGTTCACCGAATGCCCCAAAGCGCAGGGAACCCCCCGGATACTTGGGACCACCCCAGCGCGCCAGGACCCCCCCCTCACTCACCGCCCCTCCCCCTTCCATGAGACTCCCCCCACTCACCGCTCCCCCCCCCGTCACCAGGACCCCAAAATCCATGGGACTCCCCCCACACTCATCAAGACCCCCCCCAAATCCATGGGACCCCTCCCTCCCCCCCACTCCCCACCCCCTTCTCAGCACTCCCCGGGCCCTCCCCATTGATCGAACGCCCCCATGGCCCCCCCAGCCCCTCGCCCTCGCATTGGGCCCCCCCGGGGCCGAGGCAGAGCCCTCCCTGAGGGACACCCCTCATCCCCGGCCTGCAGCCGCCCATGGAGCCTCTGACCACAACTCCCTGCCTGCGTCCATCCGGCCAATTCCTCTGGCCCCGCACAGCCCAGCCTGCAAAGCCAGGCCTGGCACTGTGGGGCTCGGGGGGTCTGTCCTGGGCCACTGGGCCTCACAGGGCTCGGGGCACAGCAGCGGTGTCACACACTGAAATGTTATGGGCAATGGCTTAAACGCTGCCAGGAAGGAGATTTGCACATTATGGCGAAACTGAATAAAGAGGCTGAGACCACCCCAGCCCAGCCCTCCTTCACCTGACTGCAGCTTTGGCCTGGGACTTGAGCGGCCTGACAGCACCTGAGGTACCATCAAGGTGACACCATTGATCAATTGCCTCTGGTCTAGGGACAAGGACACGAGACTGAGGCAGGAGAATGTATCCAAAGAAAGGCAAAGCTAGCAGCTGTCCTGAAAATCAGCTTGGGCCAGGCTGGGGCTGGGGGAGGCCGTAGCCCACAGGCTCATCTGCTGAGGCCACGTTTGCACACACTGCCCACAGCCAGCCAGGGAGGACGAGAGTTCTGGGGCTGTGGGAGAACCTCTGCTCACAGGCACTCAACACCCATCCTCCCTCACACAAACTGGCTCCGCTGGAAAATGCCCAGCCCGGGAAGGCCACATCCACGGCACATTGCCGTGAGGGGCAGCTGAGGAGGTGCCAGAATCCATCCAAGAGCCCCAAAGCGCTGCCCAGACTCACTGCTGAGGCCTTGCAGCAGAGCACTGCTCCTGATGCAAAGGGATGCAGCAGAGCCCGAGGCTGCTGCCAGAGCCTGTGTCAGACTTGTCCCTGCCAGGGGAGGAACCTGGGCCTTCCCACCTGCCCCAAGTGTGTATGGACCCCCTGAACTCCGTGTTTGTGGGGGACCCTGAGCACCAAGAAGACAGAGATGTAGAGCATCCACAGGAAGCCACTGGGATCCACAGACTGGAGAGGTTTTCTACTTAATCTGGCTCTGTCACTCTCTTTCCCTCCTCCCACCTCGATTCCATTTCTATTTTTCTCTCTTTGTCATTGTCTTCGTTTTGAGTTGCCAATTTAAATAAACTTATTTTTCCTGTTGTGAGACAGAACCAGCAGCAAAAGAGCAAGGCAGGCCTAAAACTTGAGAGAGTATAAAAGAAAATTTATTAACTACATAAACAAAGAGAAAGGAAAAAAAAATTCAGAATAAGATTTTTTCAGATCACTCCTTCCCGCCCTCTCCTAATCTTCATAACAACAAAACAAACATATAACAAATACTTCGGTCAGTCCCCAGTTTAGTCTTTCTCAGTTCACTTCTGGAGAGAGAAGCCTCTTTTTATTGAAGTTGTAGGGATTTTTCCCACAAGAAGGAAAAAGACAGTTCTCTTGTGGTTTTATCTTTCACGATTTGCATCCGCCCGGGAACCTGCAACCGTGACGCTCCTCCCAACTCTACAGCCGTCCAAAAGCTGTAGATGTGGGCCACGTCTGTCTCATGGGGTATTACTTTTAAGAATGAAATGTTCGACAGCAAAGATTCTCTCTGTCTCCTTTCTCTCTGCTCAGGCTTCATCTTCAGAAAACCAAAATCCCCTTCTTTTCTCAGGGCAGAAATTCTCAACACAGGTGCTCTTTGGTCAAATCCTCTATTACATGGAACAATTCCATCCCCCCATGTCTCTTTCCATGGTTTATAGGAATATTCAGTACATCAGTTCATCCCTACAATTTTAAAAAATATTTTCAGCCATTTCAGCATCTTCTCATTCTCCTTCCATCTCAAAAACTTAGCTCTTACATCATTGACTTCAGAAATCTTTTTATTCCCTTTCATATTCAAAGGAAAGGCTGGAGGCTTTGCAAATCTTATCTGAACACTAAAGAGTTAAAGTTTAACACAACTACTAAAGTTGGGCCAGGCTCAGGCCGTGCTGGGGGGGCAGCTGAGGTGTCAATCAGCCTTTCTGGGGCTGGGCTGCAGCCCCACACTGCTCATGGCCACCCGGGCAGGCCCGGCCCGTCCGGCAGCAGCAAGAGTCGGCCTCCCCCCCACGCCAGAGCCGCAGGCCTGTGGAGGAGGAAGCCGTGAAGGTCTTATCACAAAACATTTTCTCCCCCCGGCCATCGGGTCCCCCTCGTTGGCAAACGGGGCCCAAGCGGCCTCCCGAGCCTCCCCCCCGCATGGGGGAGGGGGAAGCTCGGGTTGATGTTACCTGCTCAGCCACCGGAAAGACAAAGAGACTCAGTTCTGGATTACCTCCTTCAAAATGTGTGTTCCCGGAGCGAACTAACTTTCTTTAATTGGCTGTTGCAGGTATCCCAACCCCCACAGAAAAAATTCCCTTAGGAAGAACCTCTTCTGAGTTTCTTCTTCCTAAGTCAACCTATCACAGTGACACCGAGAACCTTCCAAGCGTTCTTTTCGTGAGCTGCTGCTGTGATGTCACAGGAGCGTTGCCACATCCCAGCGGTGCTCCCGTTGCTGTGGGACACAGAGGCCTCAGTGCCCAGAGGCTCTGGGTGCCTGCTGACTGCCGGAGGATCCTCCTGCCCGAGGCATTCTCGGCAGCCAGCCCAGCCCTGACCCGTGTCCGTGTGTGCCTGCAGGGGTGCAGCCTGCAGACGTGTGCAGCGCAGCCACAATGATCCAGCAAGTGGTTGCTGCAGTTTGCACTCTGTACTCTGTGGCTTATTCGGGGTATTTTTTAACCCACTTGGCAAGTAAGTTGAGGTTTTCTCTCGGTGCAGCATCTGTGGCTTTGGGCTTGCTGTGTGCTTTCTGTTCTTCCTCTGGACCTTTGAGTTGACTTTGTAACCAAATTGCCATGAAGACACCGTTGGTTTGGGAGAGCTCCTGCCAGCAGCTGCAGCTCAAAAAGGGGGTGTCTGCAGCCAGCGAGGCGTTTGCAATGAGGCCTGGGGGGGTTCTGTTCCCTCGAGCAGGGCGTCTGTGGCAGTGGAGCCTGGAACTCCCTTTGTTTGCTGGTCCAGCCAAGAACTGACACAGCCCAGGATTTTGTGCTGTTCTCTTGCTTGCTCTGTGAAGGGACTGTGGCTCCTGGAGGGATGCTGTGAAAGCAAAATGTTCTCTTGGGGTTACCTTGCTCCGTGGCATTTCCCACCACGGGCAATTTTTTTCCTACCAGCATCTGGTTCATGTTCCCTCTCCCATTGCAGGGCACCTCATGCGTGGATCCCAAGCAGCTCCTCCTTCGGTGAGTGGGAAGAAACCTCTGGTGTTCAGAATTGTGCAGCAAATTGTGAGCTCTGTGTGTGGCAGCCGAGTGCCATCCTGGGAGGCCGAAGGAAAGTCCCTGTCAGGGTCTTTGCAGCAGCAGCAGCAGCAGCAAAGGGATCCCTGGCAGTTTTCTCCTTTTCTGCTGAAGAGTTTTAGAAGAGCTGCAGGTCTGGTTTTGCAGGCAGAGGATTTGCCTTAGCCATGGTGAAATACCGAATTCCCAACAATAAGTGGCAATGTCACTTTTAGCCCATTGTTAGTTTGTACAACTCTGAACTCTGTTTGTGCTTCGTGCAGCTGGATGTGTAGCTGAGGATAAATAAGGTGAGAACTGAGATCGAACTTCCTGTCCCTCACGCTACTGTCTGTCCTCAGGGCACCAAAGCTGCATCAGCACCTCCTCTGGCTGCCTCTGCTTCCAAAGAGGAAGAAGACAGCAGTGAGATTCCCGCTGTTCTGGGGGACGATGGTGAACACCCCGTGGTTTGGGAATACAACAGCAAGGCTCCCGCAGTGTGGGACAAGGACAGTGGACATCTCCCGGCATGGGAGGAGGATGGTGGATATCCCCTGGCATGGGACAAGGATAGAAAAGCTCCCATGGCGTGGGATGAGGGCGACGGACATCTCCCGGTGTGGGATGAGGACAGAGGACATCCTGTGGCTCGGGAAGAGGAGGGTGAACATATCCCAGCACGGGATGTGGATGGTGAACGTCTCGCGGCTTGGAAAGATGATGGAGAACCTGCCTCTGCTTGGGAAGAGGATGGAGAACCTGCAGCATTTTGGGAAGAGGACGAGGAACCTCCTTCTGCTTGGGAAGAGCACACTGAACCTCCCTCCGCTGTGGGATCCTGGGCTGAACATTCTGACAGCAGCACAGCCCTGCAGCCAGAGGGGACAGGGGAGCGGTGCCTGATGCAGCTGAGTACGTCTGTTCTGTTCCTGTGTGCCAGAGCAGGGTGCTGTGTGTGTGTCTCAGCATGAGCTGCACCCAGTGCTGCTCTGCAGCTGAATGTCACCGAGTCATTCATTGTCCTTCCCCAGCTGACACCAAGGGGCTCATGGCCCCAGGGAGTGGGGCTGCATTCTGGCTCTGCTGCAAGGCGGGGTCTCCATCTGGGAGGGAGCATCTTCCACGTGGTTTCTTTCAGGGAACATCGTGAGCGTGGGGGAGCCTGCTGAGAAATACCTGGGACTGGAGCAGATTGGCCAAGGGTAAGTGCATGGCAGTTCCTTCTGCACAAGCAGGGCCCAGGTATTTTGCTGGAGTCAGGAGAGCTCCAAACACCCTCCGACACTGGGGTATGATCCTGCTGTCTCTCAGTTTTGATCAGAATTGATAACTGTGGTCAGAAGGCACAGTCAAAGGCCTCTGAGGCTGGCAGTGTCCTGCCTGCAGCAAGGAGCAGGACCTGGAAGGTCTTCTGTGCCTGGAATTTGATTGCCCTAAAGAGCAACTCACCATCTGGTGACTCTCAGAAAACAGTTCTCAAGAAGAACTAAGAAGTGCTTTTTTCAGCACAGGTAATAAACTCCATGCATTCAGTAACAGACACAGAGCTGCTGCACTCGAGGGGAAAATGCATCACCTGCCTGATGGCAGGGCCCTTGTGGATCCTGCAAGTCTTAGGCAGGAAATGCAAAAGGATGAAATACATTCTTTTCCACTTCTTTAGACACCAACTCCCACCTCAGGTTTTGAACTAAAGGAATTCAGTGTGGACATTCGCTCCAGCCCTTTTCCTTCGTGTTGGGCTCAGTTTTCTCTTGCACACCTTGCATGGCAGACGGCTGGTGGCTGCTGCACTGCTGTTTGAAGGGTCGATGCACGCAGGTGTTTTGTGAATGCTGCAGGCAGCAGAGATCTCCTGTCTGGGCTGCCTTTCACTCCCAGAGCCTAAAGCTCTGCTTCTTTCTTCTCTGCTGTTTTGTCTCCAGGGCTTTTGGAACTGTTTATAAAGGACTCGACAGGGCCACTGGAGGAGAGGTCAGTGCCACCACGTCCAGCACGTCTGGCAGCTCCCGAGGGCTTTCCCCTCTGCTGGGAGCTGTGGCTGCAGCTTTGGGGGCCCAGCAGAGCTTTCCTGCACAGGCTGCTCCTCTGAAGGCAGAGCAGTGTCAGCCTTCAGAACACAGCTGGGACAGACTTGGTGCTTCTGAAGTGCCCAGAGGAATGCAAGGAGGGCAGTGGTGTCTGTCAGAGCTGGACACCATGGCTTGGTCTTCATATCTAAAACCATGAATGCATCAGCAGGTGGAGACTGAGGCCCAATTTATCTTCATCCCAGCCTTGGACAGGAACACTATTTAGCAGTTTTTCCATCCTGCTTTTCATCTTCAAAGGCCTAATTAGGCCTAATTAGGGAGAGATCCTGCTTGGGCTCAGTTTGGGGTTTTAGTCCTACTGCAGCTGTTCACAGAGAGAGAGGGAGAGAAATGAGAAGATGGATGTCCAGAGCAAAGCTCTCTCCTAAACGCTGCAGTTGAAACACAACTGGGTCTGGTGTCAGTGACACCCTGTGACAATGGATGTCTGTGTCTGCTTTATTGTGCAATCCCAAACAGAGCAGTGGCATTTGAAATCATGACCAAGTCCCGTAGAATTGCTAAAGGGTTCTGGGCTGTTTTGCTCTGTTTCACAGCATCAGAATTACCTCCTGCTTGCAAAATGTGTTTAAATAATAACGATGATGATGATCATCATCATCACCGGAGTGGTGATAAACTAAGGCCATTTGAGAAGATGCAGATTCTGTAGGTGCAGAAAATGTTGTTAGAGCTTTGAGGCTGACAGCTGAGGGACCATTTCTGCAGAGCTTACAAGGCCAAATGTCTCTGGCCACGTGTCCTGTAAGCAGCCCCCAGCCAGCAGAGAAATGGGCTGTGGGCATGGCACTTGCTGAGCTCTGGTGTCCCATGCCAAGGCAGTTTGGCACAGCCTGGCTCTGTCGCTCCAAAAAGATTCACTCCATGCTTGCTGTGGTCTCCTGCCACAGACCCCTCCAGCTAAAGGTCTGCAATGTCACTTCAGGTGGCCATAAAGAAAATGAGTCTCAGAGAGCAGAACAGGGAACGAGCTGTGAATGAGATCCTGCTCCTGAAAGGCAAGAACCACCCCAACATTGTCATCTTTTTGGACAGGTGAGTGCTTCAGGTCTTATCCTGTGCAAGGGCCCTGTGTTAATCTTTCATTCGTAGTCAGTAGCCTCTTCTGAAAAAGCCTGACCTGGCCATATCTTCAACAACAGCCTGGCAGTTCACTCCCTCCATGCTTTTGTTTGGTTTTTCCTTCAAGCTGGACCCCTTTGCTGTGCCTTATGACAAGTGCTGAAAAACCATGGCAGAAATTATTTCCCTTGGCTTCTTCTTCCCAACTCTTTTCCATTGCTGCAGATGCCAGGAAGTCCAGGTTTCCAGAAATGCCTCATTTGCCCATTTTTCAATGGCCTTGCCTGTTTCTGAAGGGACTTTGTGTAAGGTTTTCCAAAGAGTTGATAACTTTTGTCCCAAGTGCTGTACGGCCTCCTTGCCTGGATAACTCTGGAAGTTGCATTGCCTTGTTCTGGAGGGAATGGTGGAACTGATGAGTTCAGATGCTGAACCAGCTGGGGGCAAGTGTTGTGGTTCCACACTGATCTGGGCTGTTGCTAAACTGCGTTTTTCACTTGCTTGCCATCTAAGGCATCTCCTTTCTCACAGGTGTCTCCTTCTCCTTCAGACTGTGCAGATTCCAAGGCCTGTGCAGGAATGTCTCTCCATCTGATCGTGTTCTCATTGACAATTGACCTGGAAACAAAACTCCACTCGAGGCTTTTCCATGGGGAAATTGAGCAGTGCACATTCATCTCCATGCTGTTGTTTTCCTCTTCCAGCTTCCTTGTTGACGAAGATCTCTGGCTGGTGATGGAATACGTGGATGGAGCAACTTTGCAGGACGTTGTCAGACAGACACGCATGGCTGAAGGAGAGATGGCAGCTGTCAGTCGGGAGGTGAGGGATCCTGCTTGTGCTTCCCATGGCTTGGACACGATGGTCCTTCCAAACAGGCTGTGAGAGCAGGAGGGGCTCCATGCTCAGGGCTTTGTTTCTGTGTTGTTTTTATTACTTGGAGAAGGAAGAGCCTCTGGAGTCAGTGGCCTGCCAGTATCACTACACTTCTACTCTGTTCTTGTCCTCTTTCCTGCTACTGTGGTACTCTCTCTGTCTTTCTTTGATTTGATTTGATTTGATTTGCTGTTCTCAGCTTTGCCTTGAACCATTTGCCTGGACTGTCTCCTGGCCTGTCACAGCAAAGTTGCTGCTGGGAGAATTCCAAACTGTCCTTTCTTGTGTGATGTGTTGTGACAATTGATTTTTATTCTTGTGTTTCTTCTTGTCTCTCAGTGTCTGCAGGGCCTGGATTTCCTCCATTCCAAGCGGGTGATCCACAGAGATCTGAAGAGCTCCAACATCCTTCTGGGAATGGCTGGCTCTGTCAAGCTGGGTGGGTGTTCGTGGCCAGGCACGGTGCTCCCGGGGTGTGAGTGTGAGGCTGTTTCCAGTGATGGTCAGAGCCCCACAAGTGCTGCTGCTGGCACTGCCCGGCCCCTGCTGCCAGCTGAGAGCGGCTGCCCCGTGCAGAGAGCTCAGGAGAGGAGCAGAGTGTCAGGAGTGGCTTTGCTCTGGGCATGGCCCTTCCAGAGGGACGGGAGTTGGAATCTAAACTGCAAGGGAATCAGTAAAAGCCACTGCATGAACGCTGAGGGTTTATTTAAGGGTCCAGTTCCATCATTCCTTGGCCACAGCCCTGAGGACTTTTCCAGCTGACTTCACTACTGCATTCTCACCTTGAGAGTGGGGAATCTTTGTGCTTGGTTTCCTCATTGCAGCTGTCTTTGACAGTGTTTGTTTCTGTCCTCAGCTGATTTTGGCCTCTGTGCTCAGCTCAGCCCTGAGCAGGACCAGTGCAGCTCCATGGTGGGCACTGCTCACTGGATGGCCCCAGAAGTTGTGACCAGGTCTCCTTATGGCCCCAAGGTGGACATTTGGTCCTTCGGCATTGTGGCCATCGAGATGGTGGAAGGAGAACCTCCTTACTTCAAGGAAACAGGGGCTATGGTAAGAGGCAAATTCTCCAGTGTTTGCAGAGGCCTGTGAGCACAGGCTGACCCTGCACTGGGAGGAGCTGCTGGAGGTTTCTGCATATTGGGAAGGGAATTCCCAGGAGACTCGAGCCTGAACGCAGATGAATATTCTGCAGTCTCCAGCAACAATTTGCTTTGGGTTTCAAATTGTTGCAGCTCTTCTGTCAGTGAGGATGACCTGAAAATGTGAAGCCAGTGTATCAGCTCTAATGTTATCTTGGAAAAAAAACACAAACCAACCCCAAAACCCATCCCCAAACCCAACAAGTTCTCTGAAGGAGTTTCTAAAAGAGGTTTTTAAGAGAGGTTTAAGTTGAACTCCCCCCTGATTTTTCTCACTGGGAAGCTTGTCTAAAACATGAAGATGATTGCTTAACATCCCTGTAGTCCAACCTATTTCCTTCCTAGTCCAAGCTACTTTTCTGTCATCAAGCCTGAGCTTTCAGCAACCCCAACCTCCTGTTCCTTGCCTGGCAATTTCTGGGATGGGGCATCAGGAATTCATTTACTTCAGTGTCAGTGGCACTGCAGACATGTGTTTGATGCAATTTAAAATAACACACGCAGACCACACTGACTCTTGAAAATGGCCTGTAAAGCTGGTGTCCGTATTTGGAGAAGCAAAATGTGCTGTTTCTGATGGAGGTTCCTACTAACAAAGTCAGACAACTAAATGGCCTCTCAAGCAAGATCATTTGGGTGTTGCAATGGCTGTGGCTGCATCAGGGTTTGGGGTTATTGGTTGGCATAGAAAAATGAGCCGTGAGCAGCATCTCTGCCAGGGAGGAAACTGCCCCCGGAGCTGGGGCTGAGTTACCGGGGTCGATGTGAGCAGCTGTGGGTGTGAAGGAAGCTGGCACAGCGCTGCCTTTGCTTTTCCTGCAGGCTCGGGCTCTGATCCGGCAGAACGGGACCCCGCAGCTGCAGGAGCCGCGGCGCCTGTCGGCTCTGCTGCGGGACTTCCTCGAGTGCAGCCTGGACTCGGACGACGAGCGGCGCTTCTCTGCCCAGGAGCTGCTGCAGGTGAGCGCGAAGCGGCTGCAGGGGAAACAGCAGCGCCAGGGAGGGGTTTTCTTGGGGGGCCCCCCTCCGATAATCTCCAGCCTCGCTGCTTTTCACACGCAAAGCAAGCAGAATCCTCGCCTGGTTGGGGTTGTTTGGGTCCGTTCGAGGTCATCTGGACCTGGTGACCCACAACGAGCAGGGACATCTTCAAGTGGCTCAGAGCCCTGCCTGACCTGAGCTTGGATGCTTCCAGGGAGGAGGCACCTCCCACATCTCCGGGCACCCTCTGTCAGTGTTTCCCCTGGTAAAAAAATTCCTCCTTAGACCTAATCTGAGCTTGCTTCCGTCTCTGGAGTTTCAAACCATTCCCCTTCGTCCAGGAACTTGACTCTGGAAAGTAATGGTCCATTTCTTTCTTTTTTATCCTTTGGTCAGCACCCATTTTTATCATCAGCCAAGCCTCTCTCCAGCCTGAGCCCTCTGATCGCTGCAGCAAAGCAACCACGGGTGCAGCAGAGGAGATGAAGCACTTGAGAACAGCTTTTTGTTACAGTAGTTAGGACTAGTTAGTTATGGTAGTTAGCACTGCTAGTTAGTTAGGGTCGTTAGGACTGTTTGTTATGGAAGTTTTTTGAATAAAAACTCTCTTAAAACCTCAACACCCTTGTGTGCCTGCCTTCTCCCCCTGTGACTGAGCTGCCCCGAGCAATGCGAGGGCAGAGCGAGCCCAGCCTCGCCCAGAGCTGAGCCCTGGCAGAGCCCAGAGCAGCCTCGGCATCTGCAGAGTCAGCCTGGAAGGAGGCGCTTGGAGCCTCCTCGGCTGCAGCCGCCTCTTGGTTACAAACTGTGCGTGGTGGAAAATGCCACTGGTTCTGCAAGAGGGCAGAAGGGGCCCGGGGAAGGCCCAAGTGCTCCATGCAAGGGAAAAACCCACCCAGTGCTGGAGAAAAAACACGCCTTTATCCCCTCCAAAAATTTAATCCTAAATCAAGTGGAACAGGGGAAAGGGAGGAACCCCGGACCTTCGGGCCCTGCGAACCAAAGCGTCCCGCGGGTGTTGGTTTCTGCCGGGCTCGCTGCCCCCAGCCCAGCTCAGCCCAGCCCAGCCCAGCCCAGCTCAGCCCAGCCCAGCCCAGCCCGGCCCAGCCCAGCCCAGCCCAGCCCAGCCCAGCGCAGCTCGGCCCAGCTCAGCCCAGCTCGGCCCAGCTCAGCCCAGCTCAGCTCAGCCCAGCCCGGCCCAGCCCGGCCCAGCCCAGCCCAGCTCAGCTCAGCTCAGCTCAGCTCAGCTCAGCTCAGCTCAGCTCAGCCCAGCCCAGCCCGGCCCAGCCCAGCCCAGCCCAGCCCAGCCCAGCCCAGCCCAGTTCGGCCCAGCTCGGCCCAGCTCAGCCCAGCTCAGCCCAGCCCAGCCCAGCCCGCGGGCAGGGACACGCGTTTGGAGGAACCTGCGAGGGTGAGCAGGTGAGGGGGCTCCGGCAGTGACGGGTGAAAGGAACAGGGTGAATGTGACTTAAACAAACCCTGGGAATCTGCTTGGAAACAGGGCCAGGGACTTGTAGGTAAGAAGGAACGAAAGAGATTGTCACTTCTAGAAAACGGTGCTAATTGACATGGACTGTTGTTCAGCCAAGGCTGTGTTAAATTCTTGAACTAGGGAAAAACAAAGACTTAAGAGAATTATGAATATTGTTTTGTTTTACTAAAAAAAAAAAAAAAAAAAAAAAAAAAAGCAAAAAAGCGTGTGTGTGTGCATATTGGAGGGGGAGATGGAGTGGACAGATCGAGAAGTCTGAACCTTCCAAGGTACAGTCCCGAGGACAGGGCAGCCACCTCTGTACCGCAGACAGGAACCGGGAACAGTGACACGATCTGACTGTGACCCCCATCCCCTGTGTGGGGACAGGGGAGGGAATGGAGAATAACAGGAAATCCGGGAAGGAGGGAAGGGTGAGGGGAAGATGTTTTCGTAGGAATTATTTTCTCATTCTCTTGCTCTGACTTGTTTGATAATGTTATGAATGACGTTCTATTTTTCCAGTTTATCAAGGAACGAGATTAAATTAAATTAATAGTAACAATTATAAATGGATACAATTAAAGTATTGGAGATGAATACAATCAAAATGCATATATTTGAGAATATAATTTAGTATAATTGAGGTTCATATAAAGCATAAGCAAAACCAACCGGGGATATGGGGAGTGGCTCGCCATTCCTCACGTACCAAAGCATCAAGGCCAAAAATCCTATTTATATACTATATGCTACAGAAGTTTCTAGAGAACTCCTCCTAGTTTCTATTCCTAAAATCTACATCACTATGTTGTATGGCACATGCTCTACTAATGGGTTAGGGGGTCTCTCATCCTTTTGAGGGTCTTATTTCTGATGAAGGCTCGTCGTCTTCATCAGTGTCCGCTGTGTGACCTGCAGGTAGTGCATGCCCACTATGTGACTGAGCAGATGTTTTCCATAACAAGATGTGTTGGTTTGAAAGTAAAACCAGTGCGAGTCAGTAATACAATTTAATAGGAGAAAAGAGAAAAAATAAAATACATGCAATAATATAAAAGAAACAACCACCAACACAGTCAGAAATACAACCTGACACCCTGTCAGTCAGGGTGTTGGTAGCAGTCCGTATAAATGGTGGCTGCAGTCCTCCTGGATGACAAATGTGGTTCCATTGAAGCAGTGCTCCTGTAGAAGGTGCAGTATTCCTCCGAAGATCCAGCGATGATGTGGAAAAGGTCCAACTTTCCTCTGGGATCCAGTAGAAAGGTCTGCCCTCGGGTCCCAAACCCCAGTTTTTTATCTAGGAGGAAAGGCTTGGCTCCTGCCCCTGGTTGGGGCATCTCCCAATGGGATGATGTAATCTCATCAGTCACACAATAGGACTTAATGGCCCATTAACGGAGTATATCTTCTGGAGGAAAGATGGGTTGTGAAAAGAAAACGATGATCATCCCCTGATCTTATCAGATGGCACATCAGCAGAGGATATCTCCCACAGAGATAAGGATCACCACCCCTCCCACATTTTAACAGATGGTGATAGAATACACATTTTTGCATTGTACCCCAGGACATAATCCACCCCTTATTCTATTACCATCTACATCACACCCAAACCAATACCCTCTTACAGATATATAATACAAAATGAAACCTTACATACAGTTCTCACTAAAAATTAGGTTTCCTTGCGGTACACAACGGGTTTCCCCATCTTTCTGCATTACCCACCAAGTGCAACCAGGTCCTTGAGCAAAAACAATCCCACGGATTGGTTTGCCTTTGCCTGTGGTGGGATTAATCCAAACAGTCTTTCCTAAAATACCTTTCATGTGTACCACAGGGACCTTGTCCCCATCCACTGTGTGCAGGGGTTCAGAGTGGGCAGGACCGGCTCGATTGATGGACCCTTGGATGTTAACCATCCAGGTGGCTTTGGCCAAGTTCATTTCCCAATTTCTGAAGGTTCCATCACCAAGTGCTTTCAAAGTAGTCTTAAGGAGTCCATTACACCGTTCAGCTTTCCCGGCAGCTGGCGCATGGTAAGGGATATGATATATCCATTCAATAGGTGTTGATAAGGCCGTTCTTGAAATGGGTTCCGTTGTCTGATTCAATTATCTCAGGGGTACCATGCCTCCAAAGGACTTGTTTTTCTAGGCCCAAGATGGTGTTCCGGGCAGTGGCATGAGGCACAGGGTAGGTCTCTAACCATCCTGTAGTTGCTTCCACCATGGTCAGTACATAGCGTTTGCCCTGGCGGGTTTGGGGAAGGGTGATGTAGTCAATTTGCCAGGCTTCCCCATACCTGTACTTTGACCATCGTCCACCGTACCACAGAGGCTTCACCCGCTTGGCCTGTTTGATTGTGGCACAGGTCTCGCAGTCGTGGATGACCTGTGAGATGCTGTCCATGGTGAGGTCCACCCCTCGGTCACGGGCCCATCGGTACGTTGCATCTTTCCCCTGATGATCAGAGGCATCATGGGCCCAACGAGCTAGGAATGATTCTCCCTTGTGCTGCCAGTCTAGATCCACCTGTGATACTTTCACTTTGGCAGCTCGGTCCACCTGCTTGTTGTTGTGATATTCTTCATTAGCCCGGCTTTTGGGTACATGTGCATCCACGTGTTGAACCTTTATGGTCAATTTCTCTACTCGGGCAGCAATGTCCTGCCAAATCTCAGCTGCCCAGATGGGTTTCCCTCTGTGCTGCCAGTTGGCCTTTTTCCAGCGATCCAGCCATCCCCACAGAGCATTAGCTACCATCCATGAGTCAGTGGAGAGATAAAGCCTTGGCCACTTCTCTAATTCAGCAATATCCAAAGCCAACTGGATGGCTTTTAGCTCTGCGACCTGACTCGATCCACCTTGTCCCTCAGTAGCTTGTGCAACTTGTCGTGTGGGGCTCCATACTGCAGCTTTCCATTTCCGGTTAGTGCCTACAATTCGGCAGGAGCCATCAGTGAAGAGGGCATATCGTCTTTCAGTCTCCGGTAGCTCATTATATGGTGGGGCTTCCTCAGCACGTGCCACTTGCTCCTCTTCTTCTTCAGAAGACAATCCAAAAGTCTCACCTTCAGGCCAGTTTGTAATTATTTCCAGAATCCCAGGACGATTTGGATTCCCAATACGGGCGTGCTGAGTGATGAGGGCAATCCACTTGCTCCATGTGGTGTCAGTGGCGTGATGTGTGGAAGGCACCTCTCCTTTGAACATCCAACCCAGCACTGGTAGTCGGAGTGCCAGGAGGAGTTGTGTTTCTGTGCCAATCACCTCTGAGGCTGCTTGAACTCCTTCATAGGCGGCCAAGATCTCCTTCTCTGTGGGAGTGTAGTTGGCTTCAGATCCTTTGTAGCTTCGACTCCAGAATCCCAGCGGTCAAACCCGAATCTCACCAGGCACCTTCTGCCACAGACTCCAGGACAGACCATGGTTCCCGGCTGCAGAGTAGAGCACGTTCTTCACATCTGGTCCCGTCCTGACTGGGCCAAGGGCTGCTGCATGAGCAATCTCCTGCTTGATCTGGGCGAAGGCTTGCTGCTGCTCAGGGCCCCAGTGGAAATTGTTCTTCTTGCGGGTAACCAGGTAGAGAGGGCTCACAATCTGACTGTACTCAGGAATGTGCATTCTCCAAAAGCCTATGGCACCTAGGAAGGCTTGTGTTTCCTTCTTGTTGGTAGGTGGAGACATAGCGGTGATCTTATTAATTCCCCCTGTTGGGATCTGACGACGTCCATCTTGCCACTTGACTCCTAGAAACTGAATTTCCTGAGCCGGTCCCTTAACTTTACTTCGCTTAATGGCAAAACCAGCTTTCAGCAGAATCTGGATAATCTTCTCTCCTTTCTCGAAGACTTCCCCTGCTGTGCTGCCCCATACAATGATGTCATCAGTATACTGTAGATGTTCGGGGGCCTCACCCTTTTCCAGTGCAGCCTGGATCAGTCCATGACAGATGGTGGGACTGTGCTTCCACCCCTGGGGCAGTCGATTCCAGGTGTACTGCACGCCCCTCCAGGTGAAAGCAAACTGAGGCCTGCATTCTGCTGCCAGAGGAATGGAGAAAAATGCATTGGCGATATCGATAGTGGCGTACCACTTTGCTGCCTTGGACTCCAGCTCGTACTGCAGTTCCAGCATGTCTGGCACAGCAGTGCTCAGCGGTGGAGTCACTTCATTCAATGCACGATAGTCTACGGTCAATCTCCATTCTCCTTCAGATTTAGGCACAGTCCAGATGGGGCTGTTGAAGGGTGAGTGGGTTTTGCTGACCACCCCTTGGCTCTCCAGTTTACGGATCATTTCATGGATGGGAATCACTGAGTCTCTGTCAGTACGGTATTGCCGGCGGTGTACTGTTGTTCTGGCGATTGGTACCTGTTGCTCTTCAACTCTCAGTAGTCCCACAGCAGAGGGGTCATCTGCAAGACCAGGCAAGGTGCTCAGTTTTCTAATGCCGTCTGTCTCTACAGCAGCTATCCCGAAAGCCCAGCGATATCCTTTTGGGTCTTTGAAGTATCCATTTCTAAGACAGTTTATGCCAAGGATGCATGGGGCCTCTGGGCCAGTCACAATGGGGTGTTTCTGCCACCTGTTCCCAGTTAAACTCACTTCAGCCTGCACTACAGTCGGTTGCTGGGATCCTCCTGTTACCCCAGAAATAGAGATGGATTCTTCTCCTACATACTTTGATGGCATCAGAGTACACTGGATACCGGTGTCAACCAAAGCCTTATGTTTTTGTGGGTCGGATGTGCCAAGCCATCGGATCCACACAGTCCAATAGATCCGATTATCCCTCTCCTCTACCTGGCTAGAGGCAGGGCTCCTCTATTCCTGATCTTGGTACATGTTGCTCTCTCCCTGTAAATAGGTTCTTGAGGTTCCTTCAAGAGGATCAGTCATATCATCATTCTGATACTGTCTGGAGTTCTGTACACGAGAGACTGGAGCAGCATTGACTCTAGATGAACTTCTTGGGGTAGGTGTCCCTCTTTTCAGCTCACGTACCCGGGCTGCTAAGGAGGAGGTGGGTTTTCCATCCCACTTCCTCATGTCTTCTCCATGCTCCTGAAGGAAAAACCAGAGGTTACCTCGTGGAGTGTGTCCTCTCTCCCTGCCTGAGGAACACCGGCTCCTAATGGCAGAAACTCTTGTTGGTTCTGGTGAGATCTGGTAGTTGTTTTCCTTAAGTTCTTTTTTTAGTTTCTGATGGTCCTCTTCAATCAAGCTTCGGACTTGCTCCACCAGCCTTGTTTCCATGGATGAGACATGGGTACGAAATGGGGCAGTGACATTGTCCTCATAAATTCTTAGTTTATTGGCCAAGACACCTGCCATGTCCCCACCTTCCCTCCACTGCAGCATTGCCAGGTAACAGGAATACATCTCTGGTCCAAGCCGTGCAAATCTCAACCACATCTGTGACGTGCACCGGACACAGTCTGGGCTCTTAGGAAATCTCTCATCTTCTGAGAAAATGATCTCCAGCACGGCCAATTCCCTCAGGCATTGGATACCTTGTTCTATTGTGCTCCATTTTCCTTGGTGCACCTGGAGATCTTCTTTACAAAGGTATCTGTCCTTCACATTTGTCAGCAGTCGCCGCCAGAGGCTGAGAGTTTCTTGGGTTCTCCCAATCCCCTGGTCAATGATCACATCCCGGGACAGAGATCCCAGTTGCCTGGCCTCACTTCCATCCGGAATGGTGTCATTGGCTGCAGCATCCCAGATGCGGAGCAGCCAGGTCAAGATGGACTCATTTGTCTGGCGGGTGAATTCCCTCCGCAGGTCACACAGCTCACCCAGGGACAGAGAGCGAGTGATGATTTCTGGCTCTGTCACTTCTGCTGGGTGCGAAGGTCCTGCCACGTCCTCGTCAGTCACTATGCGAAATGATTTGCTCTTTGATTTCTTCTTCTGAACGGGGGCACCTGCTACTGGTCTAGGCTGTTCTGGCTCAGTGATGGTTTGTGTGGAGATGCTGATGGCGCTTCTGGCTTTTCTCTCCTCTGTGGCAGTCTGCATAGACACGGACACTGTTGCTTTGTGTTTGGTTCTTCTCCTCTTTGTGCCATTCTGTGCAGACGTGGACGAAGTTGATTTGTTTGTTATTTCCTCTTCCTCAAGAAGACGCTGCAGTACACCATGTAGTGTTTTGTTTCTAAGCATGTTGGAGGCTGTGCAGAGGAGACAAAGCAGAAACTAACAACAATATTATGCTGTCCTTAGCATCCAGCGGGAACTCAACATTTCCAAAAACTACTGTATCAGGCCGGAAAGATTGGAAAAAATCATCCTTTCCCCCTCCCCCCAAGGGCTGGGTGTGATTGTTAAAACCCCGGATGTAGCAACCTAGACTAGGACAAGCAAACAAAGTCGAGTATATATTCCGGATTATGTTCATTGCCTCAGAGGTTATCATGCAGTAGACATAATAGGCCAATAAAGCAATTTTTATACCATATCCTGGTCTACACAGCAGCATTACAGCTGGCAGATAGTTCCCCATGTGTGGAAAAATATAGAGAGCAAGATATAAAACCCATGTAAGCATGTTGAGAATCATGGAGAAAACAAAATTGTAATACTGACTTTTCTCAGTACCCTTCTTGCCCCACGTTGGACACCAATAAATGTGTTGGTTTGAAAGTAAAACCAGTGCGAGACTCCAAGTCAGTAATACAATTTAATAGGAGAAAAGAGAAAAAATAAAATACATGCAATAATATAAAAGAAACAACCACCAAGACAGTCAAAAATACAACCTGACACCCTGTCAGTCAGGGTGTTGGTAGCAGTCCCGTTAAATGGTGGCTGCAGTCCTCCTGGATGACAGATGTGGTTCAGTTGAAGCAATGCTCCTGTAGAAGGTGCAGTTTTCCTTCGAAGATTCAGCGATGATGTGAAATGGTCCGACTTTCCTCTGGGATCCAGTGGAAAGGGCTGACTTCGCATCTCAAACCCCAGTTTTTTATCTAGGTAGGAAAGGCTTGGCTCCAGCTCCGGGCTGGGACATCTCCCAATGCGATGATGTAATCTTATCAGTCACACAATAGGACTTAATGGCCCATTAACGGAATATATCTTCTGGAGGAGGGATGGGTTGTGAAAAGATAACGATGATCATCCCCCGATCTTATCAGATGGCACATCAGCAGAGGATATCTCCCACAGAGATAAGGATCACCACCGCTCCTACATTTTAAGAGATGGTGATAGAATACACATTTTTGTACTGTACCCCAGGACACCCTCACACAACATCTTCTTACCTTATCTGTCTCTTGCACGACTGCATGTCCCTTACCTCCTCACAGCACAGCCAGCAGACTCCATCCCAAACTGCAGCAGACTCTGGGTCAGCCAGCTAACCCACTCTTTTAGAACAACCCAACTCCTTGGGCAGGCACAGATGTTTCCACTCCTCAGTCATCAGTACAGCTGTAATTCATTGGGAGAGATTGCCTTCTGTACTATCCTTTCAATCTGTCTTCCCACACTGGGGCTCTGTGCTTTCCTTCCTATGGAAAAGAACTGTCATTCTCCTCCAGGTGCCCATGGCCAAAATTTGGATTCCTGCTCCAAATTTCCTTAGATGCAAGGATTGTTCCCAGGTGAAATCTGCCAGGACAGACAGATCTGACTGCCTTGGCCACCCAGAGGCCACCTCTCATCTGCCTTTGAAACAGTGGGATCGTGTGGTTTTCTTTCCTACGGGAAAAAAAGCACCTTTCATGTCCAGGCGCCCATAGCCAAAATTGAGTGTCCACATCCAGAATTCTCTATATCCAAGGACAGCTCCCAGACAAAAGCTGCCATCGTTGTCAAGTCTGGCTGGCCTTGGCTTCCTAAAGGCTGCCTTTCATTTGCCTTTCAAACACTGGGGCTCTGTGCTTTCCTTCCTCATGAGAACAACTCTTCTTCCAATCCTGGCATCCACAACCAAAATTGAGATTCCACCTTTAAAAATCCCTATGTCCAAGGATAGCTCCCAGATGAAAGGTACCAGGAGAGACAAGTCAGGCTGGCTAGGCCTAAGGGTGGCCACCTCTCATCTTCTTGCAAAACACTTGGGCTTCTCACTTTCCTTTGCTATGGTGAAACCATCCACCTCGACCAGGCAGCCGTGGCTGAAATTGGGATTCGACCTCCAAAACTCTGTACATCCAAGGATTTCTCCCAAGTGAAATCTGCCAGGACAGACAGGTCTGGCTGCCCTTTGTCTCTTGGGGACTGCCTCATACCTGCTTTTGGAACAATGGGGCTCAGTGCTTTCCTTCCAATGGCAAAAACCATCCCTCTTATCAACGCAGAAATAGCCAAAATTAGGATTCCATCTCTGAAATTCCCTATATCCAAGGATTGCTTTCAGACTAAAGCTGCCAGAACAGAGAGGTCTGCCTGGACTGGGTCTGTGATGGCTGGCTTTCATCTGCCCCTTAAACACTGGTGGTCCATACTTTCCTTCCTATGGAAAAGAGCTGTCCTTTTCCTCCAGATGTCCATGTCAATACTGAAATTGGTATTCTACCTCTAAAATTCTGTATATCCAGGGATTACTCCCAGACAAAATCTGCAAATACCATCAAGTCTGGCTGTCCTTGGCCTCTGGTGACTGCCCCACATCTGCCTCTGCAACACTGGGGCTCGGTTGTTTCCTTCCTGTGGAGACCATTGTGACACCTTGGGGACCCCGTGGATCCAAGGGGCCATTGTGACACTGTGGGGCCTCGTGGCACCAAGGACATCACTATAGCCCTGCTGGGCTGCATGGTCCCAAGGCACCAGTGTGAAGCAGCAGGGCTTTGTGGAACCAAGAGGCCATTGTTGCATTCCAGGGCCTGGTGCAGCCCAAGGGCCCTTGTGATCCTGCAGGGCACCGTGGATCCATGGAGATCATTGTGGCACTGCAAGGCCCCATGGAATCATGGAGACCATTGTGACACTGTGGGGAACCAAAGGGTCATTGTGACCCTGCAGGGCCTCATGGAAGCAAGGGGCCATTGTGACACCTCAGAAGCAAGGAGAACATTGTGACATTACAGGGTCTCATGGAACCAAGGGGACATGGAATGGGTCTGGATGGTTTGGCCTCCTGGGGGCCACAAGGCAGGTCTGGCTGACCCTGGCATGTCGAGGGCTGGCTCTCATCAGCCTCTGGAGCACTGGGGCTCTGTGCTTTCCTTGCTAGGGAAATAAACCATCCCTCTTTCCTGCTGCCCAAGGCTGAAATTGCTACTCCACCTAAAATGTTCTCTATCTGCAAGGGTTCTTCAAGCCAAAATCTGCCAGGAGAGACAGCTCTGGCTGGCCTTGGCCTCCTGCAGGCAGTCTCTCATCTAACACCAAACATGGGGCTCTGCATTTTCCTTCCTGTGGAAAAGAACTGCCCTTCTCACCGAGGTGTCAATGGCCAAAATTGGGATTCTACAGCTAAAATTCCATCTATCCGAGGACTGCACCCAGAAAAATGTAGCCAGGACAGACAGGTCCTGCCTTGTTGTCTGGTGATTTTCTTAGACTATGAGCAGAATGTTCTCTTTTGCCAAGACCTTGAAGAGGGCCCAGAGATATCCCCAGGTGGGGTTTGGAAGCTGCAAGCATATGAGCACTGTGTAGGGGCAAAGGAGCTCTGTGCTCAGTGGAGTGGAAACTGAGGAGAGCAAAGGAGAGCCCTGGGAGGGGCTGAAGGTCAGTTTCAGAGATGGTGGATCCTTTAGATATAGCAGAAAACAGCCTGAGAATTAATTAATTAATGCCAAGGGAAATTGATGAGGGCCAGACTGGACACAAGGAGAAAGGAATTTCTCTCCCAGGGAGGGCTGTGTTGCAACCCGTCCCCCAGAAGGAGTGTGGGCCAGCCCAAGGCTTTGTGTGGGCAGGCAGAGGCAGGCAGGAGGCAGAGCTGTCAGCAAAGGAAGGGGCCAGCGAGGTGGGGCAGCCGGGGGATGACGACAGCCTGCAGGGACAGAGGCGCAGGGCATGGACACCGTAGGACAGCCTGGGCTGCAGAGGGCACAGGGATGGGCAGCAGCTGAAAGGCCCTGACACAGCCAACTCCTGCAGCACTTGGGCCATGCACGCTGGCCCTGGGCCTGAGGCCAGCAGGGGACAAGTGAGCCTTGCTGTGCTGGGGCCTCATTGCCTCCTTGTCCCTGCTCAGCAGCCTGGCAGGGGCCACCCCATGGTGCTGCCCTGGGCATTGCACATGCCCAGAGCCCAGTGGCCCGGGAAGAGCACTGAGCAATGAGGGAGGGACAGGATCTGCCTTGCCAGGGGCTGGGGCTCAGCCCTTGGTCCTTTGCATTCCTGAAACACATCCAGGTTTGCTCAGCATCACAGACACCTTTCCCTTGTTTGTCCCCCCTGTCATCACTGCCTCCAGTGTTCTGCTTGAACCGAGTGATAAATGTGATTCGTGCTATTTAAATTGTAACTATATCAACAAAATTTTATTTAGATGAATAGCATTGTTACAGAGTGAGAGGGGGGGAGATGGGTGAGACAGGGCAAAGGACATCTTCCAGATATTGGGAGTTGAACAAGGATGTTGGAAGGGAATAGTAGAACGACAAAGGTCTGATAAGTACCATCTAGAAATAGAGTTTCAACCTTGAAATGGGCCAAGATGAGACGATTCCAGGCATGGGATTTAATTAGAGTCTTATGGAAAACATCTGCTCAGTCACATAGTGAGCATGCACTACCTGCAGGTCACAGCTCGGTCATTGATGAAGACAACGAGCCTTCATCAGAAATAAAACCCTCAAAAGGATGAGAGACCCCCTAACCCATCAGTAGAGCATGCTCCGTACACACAGTGACGTAGACTTTAGGAATAGAAACTAGGAGGAGTTTTCCAGACACTTGTGTAGCATATAGTATATAAGGGGGATTGTTAGCCTTGATGCTTTGGTACGTGAGGAGGGGCGAGTCCCTCCCCGTATCCCCGGTTGGGGGGGCCCTCCCTGGTCGGTTTTGCTCATGCTTTATATGAACCTCAATTATACTAAAATACTTACTGCCAAATTTTACTTATCCTAAAATATACGGATTCAATACTTTGATTGTATTGATCTCCAATACTTTGATTGTATACATTTATAATTGTTACTATTAAAAATTTGCTGCTACATTTAATCTTGCTACTTGATAAGCTGGAAAAATAGAATATCATTCATAACAATAGGGAACCCAAAAAAATTCTAGGGAAACCTCCAAAATTACATTTGAGGAGTCCATAATTTCAAAACTTCCCAATAGGGACCTAAATAGTCCTATGTTTGGACCCAAAATTCTAAAGAAATCCCGGTGGAGACACCACAATTCTCAATATAGGCCCAAAAATTCCCAACAAACACTACAAAATTCCCTTTAATTACCCCAACGTTTCCTTATGGGGAGCCCAAAGTACCCAAGAGACTGCTACATTTTCTTTAAGGACCCCAAAATTCCCAAAAATTCTCAATAGGAGCCACAGAATTCCCTACAGGAACCCCAAGAATTCCCAGGACAGAGCACAAAATTCCCAAGAATTCCCTTTAAGAACCCCAAAATTCCCCTACAGAGACCCTGAAATGCCCCTGGACACTATAGATCCCCTACAGACCTCCCAGACCCCTTTTAAGAATCTCCCAGACTCCCCAAAATCCCCTATAGACAAACACAAATCCCCTATAGAGATCCCCAGTCCCCTACAGATCCCCTATAAACCTCCCAGACCTTATTTAAGGATGCCCCAGAGCTCCTCAAATCCCCTACAGACAAGCTCAAATCCCTTATACAGACCCCCAGAAGACCCCCAGCGCCGTAAAGCCACCCCGGTTCCCTATAGATCCCCTATAGACCACCGAAACCCCCGTTAGGGACCCTGCAGAGCATCCCAAATCCCCTACAGACAAGGCCAAATCCCCTATAAAGTCCGTATAAGTCCCCCAGAACCTCCCCAGGACCGTAAAATCCCAAGTAGTGTATAGATGCCGTATAGATCTATCAATCACCCATAAGAGACCCCCCAGAGACCCCAAATCCTCTATTAGCAAGCCCAAATCCTCTATAGAAATCCTCAGACCCCCCCCAGTCCCCTATGGATCCCCTATGGATCCCCCCAGCCCCACCGTAGCTCTCGGACATGCTGAAGCCGGGCAGGCAGACAGGGAGCAAAGATGGCGGCGCCCGGAAGGCACCTCCGAGTGTTCTGAGCATGCGCGAGAGGAACGCGCCCTGAGATGGGCGGGGCTTGGAGGGGAAAGGGGCGTGGTGAACACAGGGGCTTGGTCGGAAAGAAAGGGGCGGGGCTAAAGATAGACGGGGCTGTGACTAGAAAGGGGCGGGGCCAAGGAAAGGGCAGGAACTGTGAGGGAAAGGGGCGGGGCCAAGGAAAGGGCGGGAACTGTGAGGGGAAGGATCGAGGCCAAAGGGCCACGCAGTCCCAAAAGGCTCTGGTTTGGCTTAAAATCTCCAAGAAAAGATCAGAAATCCAGCCTAAATCTACCAGGTTTGGGCTAAAATCAGCCAAACGGGCCTCAACTCCACACAAAGGCGATCTAAAATCATACACATGAGCCTTGCAGAGTCCAAAAGTGGCCTAAAATCCAGCCTAAACCTGCCCAGTTTGGTATAAAATCACCCAAATAGGCCTAAAATCTTTGGGACCAAGACTGTCACAAGAAATGGCATCAGCACCAAGAATGAGACCAAAATCAGAATGGACACCGAGACCAAGAATGAGAACAGATCCAACACCGGAACTGAGACCAGCATCACTCTAGCACTGGAACTAGGACTAGGACCAAGACTGAGACTGTGACCAGCACCAGAACTGGCACTGGAACCAAAATTGAGGCCCACCCTGACACAGGAACCGGCACTGGGAGGGCTCCAGAACGGCTCTGGTACCAGCACTGGCACTGTGAGAACTCTGGGACTGAGACAGAGTGGGACCAGAACAAGCACAGAGACTGACATCGGCACCAACACCGAGACTGGCACCTCTCTGGGACCGGGCCTGAGGCTGAGATTGTGTCCTGGGGTACAATGCAAAAATGTGTATTCTATCACCATCTGTTAAAATGTGGGAGGGGTGGTGATCCTTATCTCTGTGGGAGATATCCTCTGCTGATGTGCCATCTGATAAAATCAGGGGGATGATCATCGTTATCTTTTCACAACCCATCCCTCCTCCAGAAGATATATTCTGTTAATGGGCCATTAAGTCCTATTGTGTGACTGATAAGATTACATCATCCCATTGGGAGATGCCCCAACCAGGGGCAGGAGCCAAGCCTTTCCTACCTAGATAAAAAAACTGGGGTTTGGGACCCGAGGGCAGACCTTTCTACTGGATCCCAGAGGAAAGTTGGACCTTTTCCACATCATCGCTGAATCTTCAAAGGAAAACTGCACCTTCTACAGGAGCACTGCTTCAACTGAACCACATCTGTCATCCAGGAGGACTGCAGCCACCATTTAACGGGACTGCTACCAACACCCTGACTGACAGGGTGTCAGGTTGTATTTCTGACTGTCTTGGTGGTTGTTTCTTTTATATTATTGCATGTATTTTATTTTCTTTCTCTTTTATCCTATTCAATTGTATTACTGACTTGGAGTCTCGCACTGGTTTTACTTTCAAACCAACACATTTATTGGCGCCCAACGTGGGGCAAGAAGGGTACTGAGGAAAGTCAGTATTACAATTTTGTTTTCTCCATGATTCTCAACATGCTTACATGGGTTTTATATCTTGCTCTCTATATTTTTCCACACATGGGGAACTATCTGCCAGCTGTAATGCTCCTGTGTAGACCAGGATATGGTATAAAAATTGCTTTATTGGCCTATTATGTCTACTGCATGATAACCTCTGAGGCAATGAACATAATCCGGAATATATACTCGACTTTGTTTGCTTGTCCTAGTCTAGGTTGCTACATCCGGGGTTTTAACAATCACACCCAGCCCTTGGGGGGAGGGGGAAAGGATGATTTTTTCCAATCTTTCCGGCCTGATACAGTAGGTTTTGGAAATGTTGAGTTGCCGCTGGATGCTAAGGACAGCATAATATTGTTGTTAGTTCTGCTTTGTCTCCTCTGCACAGCCTTTACAGCCTACAACATGTTTAGAAACAGAAAACTACATGGCGTATTGATGCGTATTCTTGAGAAAGAGGAAAAAAGAAACAAATCAACTTCGTCCACGACTGCACAGAATGTCACAAAGAGGAGAAGAACCAAACAAAAAGCAACAGTGCCCGTGTCTATGCAGACTGCCACAAAGGAGGAAAAAGCCAAAAGCAAAGCAACAGTGTCCGTGTCTATGCAGACTGCCACAGAGGAGAAAAAAGACAGAAGCACCATCAGCATCTCCACACAAACCATCACTGAGCCAGAACAGCCTAGACCAGTAGCAGTTGTGCCCGTTCAGAAGAAGAAATCAAAGAGCAAATCAGTTCGCATAGTGACTGACGAGGACGTGGCAGGACCTTCGCACCCAGCAGAAGTGACAGAGCCAGAAATCATCACTCGCTCTCTATCCCTGGGTGAGCTGTGTGACCTGCGGAGGGAATTCACCCGCCAGACAAATGAGTCCATCTTGACCTGGCTGCTCCGCATCTGGGACGCTGCAGCCAATGACACCATTCCGGATGGAAGTGAGGCCAGGCAACTGGGATCTCTGTCCCGGGATGTGATCATTGACCAGGGGATTGAGAGAACCCAAGAAACTCTCAGCCTCTGGCAGCGACTGCTGACAAGTGTGAAGGACAGATACCTTTGTAAAGAAGATCTCCAGGTGCACCAAGGAAAATGGAGCACAATAGAACAAGGTATCCGATGCCTGAGGGAATTGGCTGTGCTGGAGATCATTTTCTCAGAAGATGAGAGATTTCCTAAGAGCCCAGACTGTGTCCGGTGCACGTCACAAATGTGGTTGAGATTTGCACAGCTTGGACCAGAGATGTATTCCCGTTACCTGGCAATGCTGCAGTGGAGGGAAGGTGTGGACATGGTAGGCGTCTTGGCCAATAAACTAAGAATTTATGAGGACACTGTCACTGCCCCATTTTGTACCCATGTCTCATCCGTGGAAACAAGGCTGGTGGAGCAAGTCCTAAGCCTGATTGAAGAGGGCCATCAGAAACTAAAAAAAGAACTTAAGGAAAACAACTACCAGATCTCTCCTGAACCAACAAGAGTTTCTGCCATTAGGAGCCGGCGTTCCTCAGGCAGGGAGAGAGGACACACTCCACGAGGTAACCTCTGGTTTTTCCTTCAGGAGCATGGAGAAGACATGAGGAAGTGGGATGGAAAACCCACCTCCTCCTTAGCAGCCCGGGTACGTGAGCTGAAAAGAGGGACACCTACCCCAAGAAGTTCATCTAGAGTCAATGCTGCTCCAGTCTCTCGTGTACAGAACTCCAGACAGTATCAGAATGATGATATGACTGATCCTCTTGAAGGAACCTCAAGAACCTATTTACAGGGAGAGAGCAACATGTACCAGGATCAGGAATAGAGGAGCCCTGCCTCTAGCCAGGTAGAGGAGAGGGATAATCGGATCTATTGGACTGTGTGGATCCGATGGCCTGGCACATCCGACCCACAAAAACATAAGGCTTTGGTTGACACCGGCGCCCAGTGTACTCTGATGCCATCAAAGTATGTAGGAGAAGAATCCGTCTCTATTTCTGGGGTAACAGGAGGATCCCAGCAGCTGACTGTAGTAGAGGCCGAAGTGAGTTTAACTGGGAACAGGTGGCAGAAACAGCCCATCGTGACTGGCCCAGAGGCCCCATGCATCCTTGGCATAGACTGTCTTAGAAATGGATATTTCAAAGACCCAAAAGGATATCGCTGGGCTTTCGGGATAGCTGCTGTAGAGACAGATGACATTAGAAAACTGAGCACCTTGCCTGGTCTTGCGGATGACCCCTCTGCTGTGGGACTACTGAGAGTTGAAGGGCAACAGGTACCAATCGCCAGAACAACAGTACACCGTCGGCAATACCGTACTGACAGAGACTCAGTGATTCCCATCCATGAAATGATCCGTAAACTGGAGAGCCAAGGGGTGGTCAGCAAAACCCACTCACCCTTCGACAGCCCCCTCTGGCCTGTGCCTAAATCTGAAGGAGAATGGAGATTGACCGTAGACTATCGTGCATTGAATGAGGTGACTCCACCACTGAGTGCTGCTGTGCCGGACATGCTGGAACTGCAGTACGAGCTGGAGTCCAAGGCAGCAAAGTGGTACGCCACTATCGATATCGCCAATGCATTTTTCTCCATTCCTCTGGCAGCAGAATGCAGGCCTCAGTTTGCTTTCACCTGGAGGGGCGTGCAGTACACCTGGAATTGACTGCCCCAGGGGTGGAAGCACAGTCCCACCATCTGTCATGGACTGATCCAGGCTGCACTGGAAAAGGGTGAGGCCCCCGAACATCTACAGTATATCGATGACATCATTGTATGGGGCAGCACAGCAGGGGAAGTCTTTGAGAAAGGAGAGAAGATTATCCAGATTCTGCTGAAAGCTGGTTTTGCCATTAAGCGAAGTAAAGTTAAGGGACCGGCTCAGGAAATTCAATTTCTAGGAGTCAAGTGGCAAGATGGACGTCGTCAGATCCCAACAGGGGGAATTAATAAGATCACTGCTATGTCTCCACCAACCAGCAAGAAGGAAACACAAGCCTTCCTAGGTGCCATAGGCTTTTGGAGGATGCACATTCCTGAGTACAGCCAGATTGTGAGCCCTCTTTACCTGGTCACCCGCAAGAGGAACGATTTCCACTGGGGCCCTGAGCAGCAGCAAGCCTTTGCCCAGATCAAGCAGGAGATTGCTCATGCAGTAGCCCTTGGCCCAGTCAGGACGGGACCAGATGTGAAGAACGTGCTCTACTCTGCAGCCGGGAACCATGGTCTGTCCTGGAGCCTGTGGCAGAAGGTGCCTGGTGAGACACGAGGCCGACCACTGGGGTTCTGGAGCCGAAGCTACAGAGGGTCGGAGGCCAACTACACTCCCACAGAGAAGGAGATCTTGGCCGCCTATGAAGGAGTCCAAGCTGCCTCAGAGGTGGTTGGCACGGAAACACAACTCCTTCTGGCACCCCGACTGCCAGTGCTGGGGTGGATGTTTAAAGGAAAGGTTCCCTCAACCCACCATGCCACTGACGCCACATGGAGTAAATGGATTGCCCTCATCACACAACGCGCCCGTATTGGAAACCCGAATCGCCCTGGGATTTTGGAGATAATTACCAACTGGCCGGAAGGGGAAGACTTTGGCCTTGCCGACGAAGAGGAACAGGAACAGGTGACCGGGGCCGAAGAAGCCCCACCATATAACCAACTGCCAGCAGAGGAAACACGCTATGCTCTTTTCACTGATGGTTCCTGCTGTATTGTGGGGATGAACCGCAAGTGGAAAGCAGCCGTATGGAGCCCCACACGACAGGTCGCACAAGCTACTGAAGGAGAAGTTGGATCGAGTCAACTTGCTGAACTCAAAGCTGTTCAGCTGGCCCTGGACATTGCTGAAAGAGAGAAGTGGCCAAAGCTCTACCTTTACACTGATTCATGGATGGTAGCCAATGCTCTGTGGGGATGGCTGGAAAGGTGGAAAAAGGCTAACTGGCAATGTAGGGGAAAACCAATCTGGGCTGCCAATGAATGGAAAGACATTGCCACCCGGGTAGAGAAACTGCCTGTGAAAGTCCGTCATGTAGATGCCCATGTCCCCAAGAGTCGGGCTAATGAGGAACACCAACACAATGAGCAGGTAGATCAGGCTGCACAGATAGAGGTGTCGCAGATAGATTTAGATTGGCAGCACAAGGGAGAGTTGTTCCTGGCTCGATGGGCCCATGATGCCTCAGGCCACCAGGGCAGAGATGCCACCTATAAGTGGGCACGAGACCGAGGGGTGGATCTAACCATGGACAGTATTTCTCAAGTTATCCATGACTGTGAGACGTGCGCTGCCATCAAGCAAGCCAAGCGGGTGAAGCCCCTCTGGTATGGGGGGCGGTGGTCCAAGTACAAGTATGGAGAGGCCTGGCAGATTGACTACATCACACTGCCTCAAACCCGCCAGGGCAAGCACTATGTACTGACCATGGTGGAAGCCACCACTGGATGGTTGGAGACCTACCCTGTGCCTCATGCCACTGCTTGGAACACCATCCTGGGCCTGGAAAAACAAGTTCTTTGGAGGCATGGTACCCCTGAGAGAATTGAGTCAGACAATGGGACTCATTTCAAGAACAGCCTTATAAACACCTGGGCTAGAGAACACGGCATTGAGTGGGTGTACCATATCCCCTACCATGCAGCAGCTGCAGGGAAAGTTGAACGGTGCAATGGCCTGCTTAAAACCACCTTGAAGGCACTGGGTGGGGGAACTTTCAAGAACTGGGAGATTAATCTACCAAAGGCCACCTGGTTAGTGAACACCCGAGGTTCCACTAACCGAGCAGGCCCTGCCCAATCTGAGCCCTTGGGAATATCAGATGGAGATAAGGTTCCAGTGGTACACATGAGAGGTATGCTAGGAAAAACTGTTTGGGTGAATCCTGCCTCCAGCAAAGACAATCCCATCCATGGAGTTGTATTCGCTCAAGGACCAGGTTGCACCTGGTGGGTGATGGAAAAGAATGGAGAGACCAGATGCATACCCCAAGGAGACCTTGTTTTAGGGTGAAATACCTATAGTGCTGTGCCTATGTCTCTAACTGCATGTATGGATATATAATGGAACAGTTTAATTTGATATAGCATATTAGTATGGGAGAAATTCAGGGGTGGATAATGTTGGGGGTTGGATTATTCCCTTTTCTTTCAGTGGAATTTTCTCCCATTGTTGTGCTAAGTGATTGTGGCTACACCTTGAAAGGACAGGTAATGTTCTCTCACAGGGGGGTGTGGGGAGACCAGGAAAGGAAAAGGTGGCAGAGGGGTCTGGGGGGGCTCGTGGAGTGAGAGGAGCACGGCCCAGGCCAGGAAGGGGCTGGAGCTGAGCTGAGCTGAGCTGAGCTGAGCTGAGCTGTTCTGTTGTTGTTTTTCTGCCTTGTTGGGTACCAGTAAAGAACTGTTATTGCTATCCCCACACCTCCTGCCTGAAGGCCTCTGGTTTGAACTAAAACAATTAACAGGGAGGGGGCTGCTCTCTGCATCTCAGGAAAGGAGCTCTCACCTTTCCTTGGCAAACACCTGTCTTTCAAACCGAGACACCCAGTCCCTCCCAGTTCCCCCATTTCCCATTCCCAGTCACACCCAGTCCCTCCCAGTTCCCCCATTTCCCATTCCCAGTCACTCCCAGTCCCTCCCAGTTCCCCCATTTCCCATTCCCAGTCCCCCCCAGTTCCCCCATTTCTCATTCCCAGTCCCTCCCAGTTCCCCCATTTCCCATTCCCAGTCACTCCCAGTCCCTTCCAGTTCCCCCATTTCCCATTCCCAGTCACTCCCAGTCCCTCCCAGTTTCCCCACTTCCCATTCCCAGTCTCTCCCAGTCTCTCCCAGTCTCTCCCAGTTTCCCCATTTCCCATTCCCAGTTTCCCCAGTCTGTCTCAGTTTCCCCATTTCTCATTCCCAGTCACTCCAGTCTCTCCCAGTTCCCCCATTTCCCATTCCCAGTTTCCCCAGTCACTCCCAGTCTCTCCCAGTTCCCCCATTTCCCATTCCCAGTTTCCCCAGTCACTCCCAGTCTCTCCCAGTTCCCCCATTTCCCATTCCCAGTTTCCCCAGTCTCTCCCAGTTCCCCCATTTCCCATTCCCAGTCTCTCCCAGTCTCTCCCAGTTCCCCCATTTCCCATTCCCAGTCTCTCCCAGTCTCTCCCAGTCTCTCCCAGTCTCTCCCAGTTCCCCCAGTCTCTCCCATGGCCGTGGCCCGGCCCATTCTGCTCACGGGCAGGGGGCGCTGCCGGCCCCTCCCGCCCCCCTGGGGGGGCACAGAGTGAGGGGACCCCAAAAGTACCGGGACCCCCCCAAAAATACCGGGACCCCCCCCAAAAATACCGGAACCCCCCCAAAAATACCGGGACCCCCCCAAAAATACCGGGACCCCCCCCAAAAATACCGGGACCCCCCAAAAATACCGGGACCCCCCCAAAAATACCGGGACCCCCCCCCCCCCCCAAAAATACCGAGACCCCCCCAGAAATACCGGGACCCCCCCCCAAAAATACCGGGACCCCCCCCAAAAATACCGGGAACCCCCCAAAAATACCGGGACACCCCCCAAAAATACCGGGAACCCCCCCAAAAATACCGTGGGACCCCCCCAAAAATACCGGGACCCCTAAAAAAATACCAGGGACCCCCCCAAAAATACCGAGACCCCCCACCCCAAAAATACCGGGACCCCCCCCAAAACAGCCGGGAACCCCCCAAATAATAACGGGACCCCCCAAAATTATAACGGGATACCCCCCAAAATTACCGGGACCCCCCTAAAAATTACGAGACACCCCCAAAATTACCGGGACACCCCCCAAAACAGCCGGGACCACCCTAAATATTGCACCCCCCCCCCCCCAAGTATCGGGACCCCCCCAAAAACAGCCGAGACCCCTCCAAAAAGAGCTGGGACCCCCCAAATAAATGGCGGGATCCCCTCAAACACAGGGACCCCCCAAAAAAATAGAGGGACCCCCCCCCCCAAAAAATACCGGGACCCCCACAAAAAAATACTGGACCACCAAAAAACTAACGGAATCCCCCAAACACCGGGAGCCCCCCAAATCTGGGACCCCCAAATAGAGCCGGGACCCCCCCAAAAAATACCGGGACCCCCCCAAAAAATCCGGGACCCCCCCCCAAATCACTGATCTGGTCCCGGGGGGGTCCTGGCCCGTTTTTGGGGGGTGGTCCCGGCTCTGGGGGGGGGGTCCTGGCCCGTTTTTGGGGGGGTCCCGGCTCTGGGGGGGTCCTGGCCCGTTTTGGAGGGGGGGGGTCAGGCCGAGCCCCCCCAGGGCCCCCCCCGAGCGACCCCCGGGAGAGAGCCCGGAACAGCATCGGGAGAGGGGGAGGGGAAATTTGGGAATGGGGGGGGATTGGGGGGGGTCGGGAATTGGGGGGGCTGAAATTGGGGGGGCTGAGATTGGGCGGAATTGGGGGGCTGAAATTGGGGGGTCGGGAATTGGGGGGAATTGGGGGGGTCAGGAATTGGGGGGGGCTGAAGTTCGGGGGTCAGGAATTGGGGGGATCGGGAATTGGGGGGTCGGGAATTGGGGGGATCGGGAATTGGGGGGGCCAGAAATTGGGGGGGGTCAGGAATCGGGGGGCTGAAATTGGGGGGGTCGGGAATTGGGGAGGTCAGGATTTGGAGGGTCAGGAATTGGGGGGGGTCAGAAATTGGGGAGGAATTGGAGGGTCAGGAATTGGGGTCGGGAATTGGGGGGGAATTGGGGGGCTCGAGGAAGTTCGGGAGGCTTTTTGGGGGGATTTTCGGAGGTCACGGGGGGGATTTTTGGGGGGGGTCTCGCGGAGGTTTGTGGGGATATTTTGGGGGGGGAGTCTCGGGGAGGGCTCAGGGGGAGTTTGGGGGGCTCAGAGGGGGTCTCGGGGTGGTTTAGGGGGGTCCCAGGGGGGTTTTTAGGGGGATTTTTTGGGGTCTCGGGGGTCCCCGCCCGGCTCCGTTCCCGCGCTCCCCGCGTGCCCTTGCGCCGCTTCCGGGTTTGAAGGCCCCGCCCCCTCCAGTCGGGAGCCAATCAGAGACGAGAACCGAGCACAGGCCACGCCCACGCGGGAGCCGGACAGCGCCCCCTGGCGGATCCGGAACGGGACAGCGCCCCCTGGCGGATCCGGGGGGAACCGCCGGGACCCCTCCCCAAAATGGGGGAGCCTGGACCCCCCCAAATCATCCAAAACTCCCCCAGAACCCCCCTAAAACCCGCCCGGGACCGCCCCAACCCCCCCAAATCCCTCCCAGCCCCCCCAAAATCTCCCCAATTTCCCCCCAAAATCAGCCCACATGCCCCCAAAATTCACCAAAAAACCACAAAAAAACCCCAAAACCACAAAAAAAAAACCCCAAACAACAAAATCCCCCCAAAATCCAGCGGGGTTTTTATTGGGGAGGGGTCTGCAGGGGGTTCAGCAGCCCGGCCATCCCAACCCCCCCCCAAAATCTCCCCAATTTCCCTCCCAAATCCAGCCCAAATGCCCCCAAAAACCACAAAAAAACCCCCAAAACAACAAAATCCCCCCAAAATCCAGCGGGGTTTTTATTGGGGAGGGGTCCGCAGGAGGGGGGGGTTATTGAGGAGGGGTCTGCAGGGGGTTCAGCAGCACGACCCCAAAATCCCCCCAAATCCCCCAAATCCCCCCAAATCCCCCCAGGACCCCAAAATCCCCCCAAATCCCTCCAGGACCCCCCAAAAATCCCCTAAAACCCCCCAAATTCCCCCAAAATCCCCTCCCAGGACCCCTCCCCACATGAGAACGTCTCCGCTGGCCCGGGCCGTGTCCAGCAGAGACCCCAGACCCAAAACACCCAAATCCCCCCCAAATCCTCCCCAAATCGCCCCAGGACCCCCCAAAAATCCCCTAAAAATCCCAAAATCCTCCAAAAATCCCCCTCAATTCCCCCAAAATCCCCCCCCAGTACCCCTCCCCATCTGAGAACATCTCCCCTGCTCAGGGCCGTGTCCAGCTGAGACCCCAGACCCAAAACACCCCAAAATCCCCAAAATCCCCCAAAATCCCCTTAAAAACCCCAAAAGCCCCCAAAATCCCCCTCAGACATCCCAAAACCCCCCAAAATCCCCCCCAAATCCCCTCCCAGGACCCCTCCCCACCTGAGAACATCTCCCCTGGCCCGGGCCGTGTCCAGCAGAGCCCCCAGACCCAATTGGGGCCGAGGGGGTCCCAGCAGAGCCCCGGCCATGGCCAGTGCCACCAGCCCGCACCTGGGGGGAGATTTGGGGGGATTTGGGGAATTCTGGGGGGATTTTGGGGGGATTTTGGGAATTCTGGGGGGATTTTGGGGTTTTGAGGGAATTCCTGGGGGTATTTGGGGGCATCTAGGGGGGAATTTCAGGGAGATTTTGGGGTTTTCAGAGGATTTTGGGCGATTTAGGGGGAAGATTTTGGGTTTTTCAGGGAATTATGGGGGGATTTTGGGGAGATTTGGGGGGATTTTTGGGAATTCTGGGGGGATTTTGGGGTTTTGAGGGATTCCTGGGGGTATTTGGGGGCATTTAGGGGGGGGATTTCGGGGAGATTTTGGGTTTTTCAGGGGATTTTGGGCGATGTAGGGGGGAGATTTTGGGTTTTTCAGGGAATTATGGGAGGATTTGGGAGAGATTTGGGGGGATTTAGGGGGATTTGGGGGGATTTGGGGAATTTTGGGGGGATTTTGGGGGGATTTAGGGGTTTTGAGGAAATTCCTGGGGGTATCTGGGGGATTTTGGGGGAAGATTTTGAGATTTGGGGTTTTTCAGGGAATTATAGGAGGATTTTGGGGGGAGATTTCGGGAGATTTTTGGGTTTTCAGGGGATTTTGGGGCATTTTGGGGCAAGATTTTGAGGAGATTTTGGGGTTTTTCAGGGAATTATGGGAGGATTTGGGGGGATTTGGGGGGATTTTGGGGGGATTTGGGGAATTTCGGGGGGATTTTGGGGATTTCAGGGGATTTGGGGGCATTTTGGAGGAAGATTTTGAGGAGATTTTGGGAATTTTGGGGAGATTTGGGGGAATTTTGGGGGGATTTTGGGGTTTTGAGGGAATTCCTGGGGGATTTGGGGGGAAGATTTTGAGGAAATTTTTGTTTTTTCGGGGAATAATGGGGGGATTTTGGGGTGATCTGGGGGGAATTGGGGAATTTTGGGGTTTTCACGGAATTTCTGGGGGGATTTGGGGGGAGATTTGGGGGTTTTGAGGGAATTCTTGGGGGATTTTTGGGATTTGGGCGATTTCGGGGAATTTTTGAGGGAATTTTTCTGGGTTTGGGGAGGATTTTGGGGTTTTGAGGGAATTTTTGGGGGACTTTATTGGGTTTGGGGGATCTTCAGGCATTTTTGGGGGGATTTGTGGGGTTTCATTGGGACTTTGGGGGGGGGTTGGTTGGGATTTGGGGGATCTAAGTGGATTTTCTAGGTTTTTATTGGGATTTTAGGGCATTTTACTGGAATTTCCTGGCTTTTTACTGGGATTTCAGAGCGTTTTATTGGGATTTTACAGCGTTTAAAGAAGATTTTGCACGGTTTAATTGGGATTTTGGGGGTTTTTATTGGAATTTTAGGGCGTTTTTAAAGCAATTTTGGTGTCTCTGAGCCCTTTCCCATTCCCGGGGACCCCCTCGGAGACCCCCAGACCCCCCCCAAAACCCCCCAGACCCCTCCCCAAACCCTCTGAGAACTCACCCCCTAAGACCCCTCCCCAAAACCCCCCCCCAGGACCCCCAAATTCCCTCTTAGGACCCCCAGTCTCCCCCTTTTAGGACTCCCAGACCCCCAGGACCCCTCCCAAAACCCCCCCCAGACCCCCTCGACCCCTCTCAAAACCTCCCCAGGACCCCATTCAGGACCCCCCAGATCCTTTCCTGACGCCCCCACGACACCTCTTAGGACCCCCCAGACCCCCCCCAAAATCCCCCAGACCCCACCCAGGACCCCCAGAACCCCCCCAGAATCCCCCAGACCCCCTCCAGGACCCCTTAGACCCCCTCAAAGCCCCCCAGACCCCCTCCAGGACCCCCCAGACCCCCCCAAAACCCCCAAGACCCCCTCCAGACCCCACCCAGGAGCCCCTAGACCCCCCCAAATCCCCCCAAACCCCCTCCAGGACCCCCCCAGACTCCACCCAGGACCCCCTAGACCCCCTGAAAACCCCCCAGACCCCACCCAGGACCCCTTAGACCCCCCCAAAATCCCCCAGGCCCCCTCCATGCACGGCCCCGGGGTCAGAGGGCGCCACTCCCGCCTGGCCTCTGATTGGCTGGAGCGGCGCTGGGGAGGCGGGCATTGCTGAGGGGAGCCGCGCTCTGATTGGTTGGTTGGGGGAGAGGCGCGCTGCTATTGGCTGGGAGAGGCCAGCGGGAGGCGGGCGTTCATGTGGGGAGACGCGCTCTGATTGGTTGGCTGGGGGAGAGGCGCGCTGCTATTGGCTGGGAGACGCCAGTGGGAGGCGGGCGTTCATGAGGGGGAGACGCGCTCTGATTGGTTGGTTTGGGGAGAGGCGCGCTGCTATTGGCTGGGGCGGGCCCGCCCACGCGGCGGAGGCGGCGGCGGGAGAGGGTGAGGGGAGAGCGGAGGAGGGCACTGAGGTGGGGAAATGGGGGAATTTGGGGAATTTAGGGGAGAATCTGAAGGGAATTGAGGGGTTTGAGAGGAATTGAGGGGTCTCAGGTGCGTTTGGGGCGGCTGAGGAGGGGGAATGGGGAAAATGAGGGAGTTTGGGGGGAATCTGAGGGGAATTGAGGGGTCTGAGGTGCGTGTGGGGAGGCTTTGGGGAGAGCTGAGGTGGGGCCGGGGGAAAATGGGGAAATCTGGGGGAGGTCTGAGGGGAATTGACGGATCTGGGGTGCGTTTGGGTAGACTGTGGCGGAAATGGGGATATCTGAGGTGGGAATGGGGGGTCTGAGGGGAATTGAGGGTGACTGGGAGAGTTTAGGGGGTCTGGGGTGGATTTGGTGGTCAGGGGCACATAGAGAGGGGGTCCCAGGGGGTGAAGGGATCCCAGACTCCCTAAATCCCCCCCTAAACGCCCCCTGTCCCCAGAGAGGGGTCCCAGCTCCCCCTAAACCCCCCCTCATCCTCCCTGTCCCCACAGAGGGTCCCTGTCCCTATTCCCCCCGTCCCCACAGAGGGTCCCTGTCCCCACAGAGGTCGCGGCCATGGCGGTGCAGGAGCCCTGCCCCAACCACACCATCTACATCAACAACCTCAACGAGAAGATCAAGAAGGATGGTGAGGGGGGGCTGGGGGGGTCTGTCCCCAGTGTTTTTTGGGGGGGATTTTGGGGTCTGGGGGGGTTTGACCCCAAAGTTTGGGGATGGGGAAGGTTTGACCCTAAAATGTGGGATTTTGGAGGGTTTGACACCTCAGGGTTTGGAATTTGGGGGTTTTTGACCCCAGAATTTGGGGATCAGGGGGTTTGAACCCCAAATTTTGGAATCGAGGGATTGGACACCCCAAATATTTCCAACTCAAGAGTTTGGGGATTGGGGGGTTTGATGCCAAAGTTTGGGATCTGGGGGGGTTTGATCCTAAAATTTGGGGTCAGGGGTGTTTTGCATCTCAGGATTTGGGGATCAGGGGGTTTTTTGACACCCCAGGATTTGGGAATTGGGGGTTTTGATGCCGGGATTTGGGATTTGGGGGGGTTTGACACCCCAGGGTTTGGGGTGGAGGTTGAGATCAAAACAATTCCCTGGAAACAGTGGCGGGGTCGGGAACGGGATTGGGAACAAGGTAGGGATTGGGAAAGGGAATGGGAATGGGATCAGGAATGGGAAGGGGAACTGGATTGGGATTGGGAATGGGATCAGGAATGGGACTGGGAACGGGATCAGGATTGGGAACGAGATCAGGAATGGGAATGAGAAGGAGAACAGGAACAGGATTTGGGAATGGGAGCAGGACTCAGAATGGGAATGAGATTGGGAACAGGAATGGGATTGGGATTAGGATTGGGAATGGGACTGGCAATGGGATCAGGAATGGGAACGAGATTGGGATTGGGAATGGGATCGGGAAGGGGATCAGGAAAAGGAACAGGATTGGGAATGGGAATGGAATTGAAAAGGGGAACAGGAACAGGATTGGGAATGGGAACATGAACAGGAATGGGAACAGGAATGGGAACAGGATTAGGATTGGGAATGGGATCAGGTTTGGGAATGGGAATGGGAAGGGGAAAGGGAAAGGGAAAAGGGAACATGACTGGGAAAGGGATCAGGAATGGGAATGGGAACAGAAATGAGATTGAGATTGAGATTGAGATTAGGAACAGGAATGGGACCGGGAAAGGGAAGGGGAACAGGGTTGGGATGATAAAGATGTGAAATAAATGGGTGTGCTGGCTGGGAAATCTCAAATTCATGAACCAAAACCAGTAGAGTGAGGAACATCTTTGCTTGACTGGGAATTGGAATTCCAGACCCTGGCAGTGTGAGCCTTGCAGGAGCATCCAGACTGGGATCATGGGGGCTGGGATGACATGGACTGGGATCCTTCAGACTGGGACTGCACAGACTGGGACCAGATGGATCAGGGCCAAACACAGTGGGATTGTACAAACTGGGATCATGTGGACTGGGATTGTACAGACTGGGATCACATGGGCTGGGATTGTACAAACTGGGATCACGTGGGCTGGGATTGTACAAACTGGGATCACATGGACTGGGATTGTACAAACTGGGATCACATGGACTGGCATTGTACAGACTGGGATCACATGGACTGGGATTGTACAGACTGGGATCACGTGGACTGGGACCATATGGACCGGGATGGCTGCACCAGAACGATGGGAACCGAGGCTGTCCTGCCCCACCCAGGGGTCCCTCCCAGTCCTGCCCAGTCCCGTGCGGGGCGCAGCCAAAACTCCCCGGAGTGAACACGGAGATCCCGGAGCGCTGCCGGTGTCGGTCTCTGTCCCGGTGCTGGTCTGGGTCTCAGTCTTGGTCCTACAGCGGTTCCAGTCCTGGTGCCAGTGCTGGTTCTGGTTTCAGTCTCAGTCTTGGTCACAGGTTTGGTCTCGGTCTCAGTCTCGAAGTGGTTCTGGTCGCAGTGTTGGTACTGGTGCCATTGTTGGTCCTGGAGTGCTCCCAGTGCCAATCCCAGTCTCCGTTCTGGTACCGGTGCCATTCTTGGTGCTGGTTCTGGTGCTGCTCTCAGTCTCAATCCTGGAGTTCTCCCAGTGCCAGTGGCAGTCGCAGAGCAGTCCTGGAGCGCTCCTGGTGCTGATTCCAGTGGCGGTGTTGGTCTCAGTTTTGGTCCCAGTGCCAGTTCTAGGACTGGTCTCAGTCTTAGTCCCAGTATTATTTCCAGTTCTGCAGCACCACTGGTCTCAGTTCTGGTGTCGGTTCCATTCCCAGTCTTGGTCTTGCTCTCCATTCTGCTTTAGGTCTCATTCTAGGGGCTGGTGTCAGTTCTAGCACTGGTCTTGGTCTCAGTCTCGGAGCAGTTCCGGTCCAGTGCTGGTAGCGGTGCTGGTGTTGGTCCTGGAGTGCTCCCAGTGCCAATCCCAGACTCAGGTCCCGTCCCACAGCGGTGCCAGTCTCGGTGCTGGTTCTGGTGCTGCTCTCAGTCTCAGTCCCGGCTGGTGCTGGTCCCAGAGCAGTCCTGGAGCGCTCCTGGTGTCAGTCCCAGTGTTGGTGGTGGTCTCAGTCTTGGTCCCAGTGCCAGTTCAGCTTTTGGTTTCTGTTTCGGTTCTCAGTCTTGGTGCCAGTCCTAGTTCCAGTTCTGGAGGGGTGCTGGTCTCAGTTATGGTGTCAGTTCTGTTCTTAGTCTTGATCTCGGTCTCCATTCTGATTTTGGTCTCATTCTTGGATCTGGTGCCAGTTCTAGTGCCAGGTCTTCGTCTTGGTCCCAAAGATTTCAGGTCCATTTAGGTGATTTTATACCAACCTGGGAAGATTAGGTTTGGATTCTAGGCCCTGTTAGACAATGCAAAGCTCATTTCGATAATTTTACAACCTTTTGTGTGGATTTGAGTCCCCTTTAGCTGATTTATGCCGTACCTGGTGGGTTTAGGCTGCATTTCAGGCGCTTTCTGGCTGATTTTAGGCCAAACCAGAACCTTTGAGAACCGTGCGGCCCCTTGGCCCCGCCCCTTTCCCCCTCACAGTTCCCGCCCTTCCCTTGACCCCGCCCCTTTCCCCTCACAGTTCCCGCCTTTTTCGTGGCCCCGCCCCTTTCTCCTCACAGTTCCCGCCCTTTCCTTGACCCCGCCCCTTTCCCCTCACAGTTCCCGCCCTTTCCTTGCCCCATCCCCTCCCAGTTTGGGGCTCGGAACGGGGGAGGAGGAGGAGGGAGGGAGGAAGAGGCGGAGCGGCAGCAGGAAGCAGGAGCAGAGAAGGAGCGAATCAAGCGCGGGACCCCGGAGCTCCCTGAACTCGCAGCCCCCCCGGGACCATCGCCCCCCATCCCGCAGGTGCCCGGGGACGGGGAGCTCGCCCCGAATATCCCGGGGGGTGTCCCTGGGTTTGGGGTTTTTTTGGGGGGGGGAAGTTTGGATGTTGCAGGGCTGCAGAGGCGCAGATGGCCCTCGGGGGGACATCGGGGGGTCCCCGGGAGGTGTTTTTGGGGGTCCCGGTGGGTGCCGGCAGAGCCCCGGCGGGGCCCGGGGGGATGCGGGTCCCCCCGCGGTGGGGGTTGGGCTTCCCGGGCCGGGCCCTGCGAGCTGTGCCGGGGCCAGGTGGGGAGCGCGCGGGAGCGGCGGGATCGGCGGGGGGACACCGGTTTGGGGGAGCCCCGGGAGAGCCGCGGCTTCCCTGAGCGGGAGCCCAGAGACAGGAGAGCCCCAGAAGGGCAAAGCGGGGAGCCCGAGAGGGGGGGACCCCTGGGATTGCCGGGACCCCGGCGGGGGGTGCTGGGGCTGGAGGGGCGGCATGGCCGGGAAAGGGGTTCGGGGGTGCGGGAGCCGGGAGTGGCTGCTCCCAGTATCAGCCCAGTTGCTCCCCCCGTGTGGTTCCAGTTTCCTCGGCACTCCCAGGATGGGCTCAGTCACTCCCAGGCATTCCTGATTATGATAGAATTTGCCCCCAGCACGGTCCCTGTTGCTCCCTGTCCCTCCCACTTTCCACCACTGTGTTCCCAGTTCTCCCAGTTTCCCCTAGCACAGTCTCTGCCACTCCTGTTTTTATCCCAGTATGAGTCCAGTATGATGCCAGTCTCAGACAGCAGGGTCCCAGTCACTCACACTTCCCCCAGTTGCCCCAGCATGATCCCAGTTTTCCCCCAGCACATTCTCAGTCGCTCCCAGTTAGGTCCCAGTCACCAGCCCTATGGTTTCAGACATTCCCAGTATATCCCAGTTGCCCTGAACAATCTCGTAGTCCTTCCCAGACACTCCCAGTTACCTCAGTGTGGTTCACTTGCCCCAAGTTTGTTCCCAGTTACTACTAGAATACTCCCAGTTCCTCTCAGGGTGCTTTGTGTATTTTTTGGGGCAGGGGGGATGTTTGGAGAATGCAGAGCTTTAAATCTGATCAGAAAATGCTCCTTGTTGGGACATTGGGGGGTCCCGGTGGCGGCTGCCGGCAGAGGCAGCCTGGAGGAGCAGAGCCCTGTGTCCCCCAGGACCCCAAAGTGGGGAGCCCAGAGAGGGGGGAGCGCCAGGATTTTGGAACCCTCAACAGCCTGGAGAGGGGCAGGGGGGACTCCTTGGACCCCCTGCACCCCAGAGCAGAGAATAAGGGGAGAAGGGACCCCAAAAACCCCCAGCATCCCTAAATGGGGAAATGGAAGAGGGGGGAGCTTTTTGGATTGCTGGGACTCCCAGCAGCCTGGGGAGGGCGGGGACCGAGTAGATGGGGGACCCCCAATACAAGCGTGACCCCCAGCAGCTGAGACAGGGGGGAAGCCCCAAACACCAAAGGAGAGTGACCATTCCCAGGAACCACTGGGAGGCATTTTCAGGGCTGAATGTTGGTGTTTGGGAAGTTTTTATGGACCCGAGATGCTCGGGGACTTGTAGAGATGGAGTTGGGCAGGAGGAACCTGCAACACAACGTGCTCATCCCTTGTTTTTCCCCAAACCAGGATTTCCCATTCCCAACCCTTGGCCCGATGGAGAAGGAGGAGGCTGCGAGGAAGAGGAAGATGTCCCAGGAGCCGCAGGCAGGTGAGGAGGAAGTCAGTGCCCCTTTCCCCCTCTGTCCTGCTCCATCTCCCAGCCCAGCACGGCCCCCGGCTGCAGGACAACCCCGCTGCCGACACCGTCCTGCCGGGGACGCGCTGGGGGGATCTCCTTCCCCTTCCCTCTGGCACGGAGGCAAATCCCATCCTCTGCTTGTCCTTCCTGCCCCAGACAAGGAGCTGAGCACGGAGAGCAGGGAGGACAAATCCCCGCGGCAGAACCTCGTGGAAGAGGCCGTTTGGAGCGGCTCCACGGCGCAGGAATGCAACAGGGAGGAAAAGCCGCGGAGATCCCGCACGAGGAGGGGCTGCAAACGCAGATGGCGGGGATCTGAGGAGGAAAGCCCCAGCCTGGGCCGGGGGGACGACCAGAGATGGAGCCAGAGCTCGGAGCTGGTGGTCCATGAGCAGATTGGTGATGGGGAGGAGCCCCACAAGTGCTCAGAGTGTGGGATGAGCTTCAGAAGGAGGAGCCGCCTGATCTACCACCAGAGGATCCACACTGGGGAACGACCCTACGAGTGTGGGGAGTGTGGGCATAGATTCAGCCTGAGATCTCACCTGACCCAGCACCAGAGGATACACACTGGGGAGAGGCCCTATGAGTGTGGGGAGTGTGGGAAGGAATTCAGACTCAACTCCCTACTGATCTTGCACATGAGGATCCACACTGGGGAACGACCCTACGAGTGTGGGGACTGTGGGAAGGGGTTCAGCGTCAGAGCCAGCCTGCTCCGGCACAAGATGATCCACACTGGAGAACGCCCCTACAAGTGTGGGGAGTGTGGGAAGGGATTCACAGTCAGCTCTGAATTGCTCCGGCACCAGACGATCCACACTGGGGAGAAGCCTCACAAATGTGAGGAGTGTGGGATCAGCTTCAGCCGGACCTCCAGCCTGATCCGCCACCACAGGACCCACACTGGGGAGAGGCCCTACAAGTGTGAGGAGTGTGGGAAGAGCTTCACTGAGCGTGCCAAATTGATCTGCCACCAGAACATCCACACTGGGGAAAGGCCATACCAGTGTGGGGAGTGTGGGAAGGGCTTCAGGCAGCGTTCCCACCTGATCAGCCACCAAAGTGTCCACACTGGGGAGAGGCCCTACGAGTGTTCCAAGTGTGGGAAGAGGTTTCACTCCAGCTCACAACTCCACAAGCACTACCAGACACACACGGAGGAGAGGCCTTTCCAGTGCTTTGACTGCGGGAAGGGCTTCAGGCAAAACTCCCAGCTCATCATCCACCAGCGCATCCACACTGGGGAGAGGCCCCACGAGTGTCCTGACTGCGGGAAGGGCTTCAGGGACAAATCCACCCTCGTCACCCACCAGCGAATCCACACTGGGGAGAGGCCCTACAAGTGTGAGGAGTGTGGGAAGGGCTTCTGCCAGAGCTCAGCCTTGACCAAACACCAACGGAGGCACCGCTAAGGGAAGCCCTGTGAGTGCCCCGAGTGCGGGAAGAGCTTCGTGCCCTGCTCCAGCTCCATCCCCCACTGGAGGAGCCACATTGGGCAGAGGCCTGGTGACCCACCTTCCCTGGGATCCACACTGGGAAGACACCTGGCTGGTTATCCTTTTGTTCTGGCCTTCATTTTTGTCTCTTCTCTATGTCTTTCCACTCCAAAAGCCAAGAGGGATCAATCTGTCACCTCTAAACTTCTCAAATCCCATTGCAAACACCTCAGTTTTAACCCAAAAGGGCTCAATCCTGCCTCCAAGTGCCTTGTTCTCTTCTAAAAACAACTCAGTCCCACAGGAACCTTACTTGATTCCACAGCCACCAGGGTGAGAAGGGGTTGGAAGGAGATTGGGAGAAGTGGGATCCAAATTTGGAGCACTGGGGTTGGGATTGTGTTGGGCTGGCTGCCAAGGGATGGATTTCATAGTAAATAAAAGTTTCACAATTCCTGATTTCTGTCCCGTTCACTTCCAGTCAGTTGCAGTTCTGTTTTCAGTGGCACCTTCTCATCTGATTGTGTTTGTGTCCTCCTTTCTCTCCTGTCTCTCTCTGCCTGCTCTGTTTCTGTCTCAGGGTCTCCCTTGACCCAGGGCAGCTCCCACCAAAGACCCTCCCCTGATTTAATTCCCAGTGCAGGAGCTCCAACAGCCATGGGTGAAGTTAGGAAGGCTGGCAGTGAAATGTCCCTGTAAGGTCTTGCTGCACTTGGCTTTTGGCCCCTTCTGAAGAGCTTTGCCTTCAAGGGCAGGAACATCTTTTCCTGGCTGGGAACTGGAATTCCAGACCCTGGCAGTGTGAGCCATGCAGGAGCATCCAGACTGGGATCATGGGGCTGGGATGACATGGACTGGGATCCTCCAGACTGGGACTGCACAGACTGGGACCAGTTGGATCAGGGCCAAACACAGTGGGATTGTACAGACTGGGATCACATGGGCTGGGATTGTACAGACTGGGATCACATGGACTGGGATTGTACAAACTGGGATCACATGGGCTGGGATTGTACAAACTGGGATCACATGCACTGGGACCATATGGACTGGGATGGCTGCACCAGAACGATGGGAACCGAGGCTGTCCCGCCCCACCCAGGGGTCCCTCCCAGTCCTGCCCAGTCCCGTGCGGGGGCGCAGCCAAAACTCCCCGGAGTGAACGCGGAGATCCCGGAGCGCTGCCGGTGTCGGTCTCTGTCCCGGTGCTGGTCTGGGTCTCAGTCTTGGAGCAGTCCTGGAGTGCTCCTGGTGCTGATTCTGGTCCTGGTCTCAATCTTGATCCCACAGTGGTGCTGGTCTCGGTCTCATTCTCAGTCCTATAGCGGTGCCAGTGCTGGTTCTGGTGTCAGTCTTGGTCTTGGTCTCAGTTTTGGTTTTGGTCTTGGCCTAATTCTCAGAGTGGTCTTGGTCCCAGTGTTGGTACTGGTGCTGGTGTTGGCCCTAGAGTGATCCCAGTGCCAATCTCAGCCTCAGGCCCAGTCCCAGAGCAGTTCCAGTCTCGGTGTTGGTGCCGATGCCGCTCTGATTCTCAGTCCCAGAGTTCTCACAGTGCCAGTGCTGGTCCCAGAGCAGTCCTGGAGCCCTCCCGGTGCCGGTTCCTGTGTCAGTGTGGGCCTCAGTTTTGGTCCCAGTGCCAGTTCTGGTCACACTCTCAGTCTCGGTCTTGGTCCTAGTCCTAGTTCCAGTTCTGGAGTGGTGCTGGTCTCAGTTCCGGTGTCGGATCTGTTCCCACTCTTGGTCTCAGTGTCCATTTTGATTTCAGTCTCTGTCCTGGTTTAGGGCAAATTTGGGGGAAATCCTTCGGAAGGAGCCCCCAGACAGCAAACCCCCACAACTCCTCCCCCCCCCCCCCCCCACCGGGTTCAGGAAGAATTTCCTCAGAGAAGAGTGGAAAAAAAAAAATCCCCGTGTTTATTTAACACGCGAAACACTCCCCAGTACAGAAAAAACAACACCAGCTGACAAAAAAACTCTTTCACCGTTCAGAAGGGATGACAAACTCAGAGAGTCTCTCCGGCGAGTGGTCGCCCAGTTATCAGTCTCTGGCGCTGGGGAATGGCTGCTGCAGGTGACAGAATGCAGACTCCTGGTGTTTCTTGGTGTTTCCCAGGTCCCCGTCTGGAACAGGTTCAGATGGTATCCGGGGGGAGTGGGGAAAAAAAACAGTCCAGGGAAAAGGTTGGACTGCCTAGCTGAACTAACTAATAAGCAAAAGCAAGGGCAAAGCAAAGGAAAGAAAAAGAGGCAGAAGCGAGCAAGCAGGCAAGCAAGAGCTAAACCTCTCCTAAACACAGACCATGGGGGAGGTGAGCCGGCTGATAACAAGACAAAACAAAGCTTCACTTTCAGAGTCAGTCCTGGAAGCGCAGGACATAATACCAAACATAATCAGAACACACGATTGGAGATACAAACACCATAACATCACCCTAGGACATTCCACCCCTTATCTCCATATCGTGAACAACTAAACAGCATGTAATAACTTCATCAATTCTTTCACTTAGTCAAACACATTTCCTTCTATCTCACTTGCTGAGACCTCTGACACTTGCACATTTCCTTCTGTCTCATGCTGCCTCACCCCACAATCAGATCTCCCTGAGGCACACATCGTGTTGTTCCATCTCTCTGCATTATCTACCATGTACAACCTGGTCCTTGAGCAAAGACAATCCCACGAATGGGTTTGTCTGTACTCGGGGCAGAATTGATCCAAACTGCCTTCCCTAACAAACCTCTGATATGTGCCACTGGGACTTTGTCTCCATCTACTATATTCAGGGACTCAGACTGGGCAGGGCCTGCTTGGTTGGTGGAACCTCGGGTGTTAACTAACCAAGTGGCCTTTGCTAAATGCTGCTCCCAGTTTTTGAATGATCCCCCACCCAATGCTCTCAAGGTGGTTTTTAACAGTCCATTGTACCTTTCCACTTTCCCTGCAGCTGGTGCATGGTAGGGGATATGGTACACCCACTCAATGCCGTGTTCCCTAGCCCAGGTGTTGATAAGGCTGTTCTTGAAATGAGTCCCATTGTCTGACTCAATCCTCTCAGGGGTGCCATGCCTCCAAAGGACCTGCTTTTCCAGGCCCAGGATGGTGTTACAGGCTGTAGCGTGAGACACAGGGTAGGTTTCCAACCATCCAGTGGTGGCTTCCACCATGGTCAGTACATAGCGCTTGCCCTGGCGGGTTTGAGGCAGTGTGATGTAGTCAATCTGCCAGGCCTCCCCATACTTGTACTTGGACCACCGCCCCCCATACCAGAGGGGCTTCACCCGCTTGGCTTGCTTGATGGCAGCGCACGTCTCACAGTCATGGATAACTTGAGAAATACTGTCCATGGTTAGATCCACCCCTCGGTCTCGTGCCCACTTATAGGTGGCATCTCTGCCCTGATGACCTGAGGCATCATGGGCCCATCGAGCCAGGAACAACTCTCCCTTGTGTTCCCAATCAAGGTCTATCTTTGACACCCCTATCTTTGCAGCCTGATCTACCTGCTGATTGTTTTGCTACTCTTCATTAGCCCTACTTCTGGGAACATGGGCATCTACATGGCCAACCTTCACAGGTAGCCTCTCTAACCGGGTAGCGATATCTTTCCACTCTTCGGCAGCCCAAATTGGTTTTCCTCTACGCTGCCAGTTAGCCTCTTTCCATCTCTCCAGCCATCCCCACAGAGCATTGGCTACCATCCATGAATCGGTATAAAGGTAAAGCTTTGGCCACTTCTCTCTTTCTGCAATGTCTAAGGCCAGTTGAACCGCTTTGAGTTCAGCAAGTTGACTGGATCCACCCTCTCCTTCAGTGGCCTCTGCTACCCGTCGTGTGGGGCTCCATACGGCTGCTTTCCACCTCCGATTCATCCCCACGATGCGACAGGAACCGTCAGTGAATAGAGCATAGCGTGTTTCCTCTGCTGGCAGTTGGTTATATGGTGGAGCTTCTTCAGCCCGTGTCACTGGTTCTTGTTCCTCACCTGTGACACCAAAACTTTCACCTTTGGGCCAATTTGTAATTACTTCCAAAATCCCAAGGCGATTCAGTTTTCCAATCCGGGTGCGCTGTGTAATGAGGGCAATCCACTTGCTCCATGTAGCACTGGTGGCATGGTGGGTTGAGGGAACCTTTCCTCTGAACATCCAACCCAGCACTGGTAGTCGGGGTGCCAGAAGGAGTTGTGCTTCTGTGCCAATCACCTCTGAGGCAGCTTGGACTCCTTCATAGGCGGCCAAGATCTCCTTCTCTGTTGGGGTGTAGTTAGCTTCAGACCCTCTGTAGCTCCGACTCCAGAATCCCAGTGGTCGGCCTCGAGTCTCACCAGGCACCTTCTGCCACAGGCTCCAGGACAGACCATGGTTCCCGGCTGCAGAGTAGAGCACGTTCTTCACATCTGGTCCCGTCCTGACTGGGCCAAGGGCTACTGCATGAGCAATCTCCTGCTTGATCTGGGCAAAGGCTTGCTGCTGCTCAGGGCCCCGGTGGAAATCGTTCCTCTTGCGGGTGACCAGGTAAAGAGGGCTCACAATCTGGCTGTACTCAGGAATGTGCATTCTCCAAAAGCCTATGGCACCTAGGAAAGCTTGTGTCTCTTTCTTGTTGGTTGGTGGGGACATAGCTGTGATTTTGTTGATGACATCAGTAGGAATCTGACGCCGTCCATCTTGCCACTTCACTCCCAGGAACTGGATCTCTCGAGCAGGTCCCTTAACTTTACTCTTCTTGATGGCAAAGCCGGCTTCCAGGAGGATTCGGATGATTTTCTCTCCTTTCTCAAACACTTCTGCTGCTGTGTTCCCCCACACAATGATATCATCAATATATTGTAAATGTTCTGGAGCCTCACCTTTTTCTAGTGTAGTCTGGATCAGTCCATGGCAGATAGTAGGACTGTGCTTCCACCCCTGGGGCAGTCGATTCCAGGTGTACTGCACGCCCCTCCATGTGAAAGCAAACTGAGGCCTGCATTCTGCTGCCAGAGGAATGGAGAAAAATGCATTGGCAATATCGATAGTGGCGTACCACTTTGCTGCCTTGGACTCCAGCTCGTACTGCAGTTCCAGCATGTCCGGCACGGCAGCGCTCAGTGGTGGAGTCACTTCATTCAATGCATGGTAGTCCACTGTCAGTCTCCATTCTCCTTCAGATTTACGTACAGGCCAGATGGGGCTGTTGAAGGGTGAGTGGGTTTTGCTGATCACCCCTTGGCTCTCCAGCTCTCGAATCATTTTATGGATGGGAACCACAGCATCTCGAGTCGTTCTGTATTGTCGGCGATGCACTATGGAAGTGGCAACTGGTACCTTTTGCTCTACTCTTTTCAGAAGTCCTACAGTACTTGGATTCTCAGACAGTCCAGACAAGGTGTTCAATTGCTAGATGCCCTCTGTCACCACAGCTGCTATCCCAAATGCCCAACTGAATCTTTTTGGATCTTTAAAATACCCCCTTCAGAGGTAATCTATGCCCAAAATGCATGGGGCCTCTGGGCCAGTCACAATAGGATGTTTTTTCCATTCATGTCCAGTCAAGCTCACATCAGCTTCCACCAAGGTAAAGTCCTGTGATCCACCTGTCACACCAGCAATAGAGACAGATTCTGCCCCCACATATCTTGATGGGACTAATGTGCATTGGGCACCAGTATCAACCAAAGCTTTATACTTTTGTGATTCCGATGTGCCAGGCCAATGAATCCACACAGTCCAGAAAACACGATTTTCCCTCGCCTCTCCCTGGCTAGAGGCAGGGCCCCTCTAAGCCTGTTTATCCTTCTTTCCTTGGGCATATGTCTTAGAGGTTCCTTCAAGGGGATCAGACATATCATCATCATACTTGGCAGCTTGGCTACGGGCAACTGGAGCTGCTCTCCTTTTGGTGGAACTTCCTCTTTGAGTCTTGCCTTCCTTCAATTCACGCACCCGTTGTGCCAGAGCAGCAGTAGATTTTCCATCCCATCTCCTCATGTTTTCTCCGCAATCACGTAGGAAGAACCACAGCTCAGCTCGTGGGGTGTACCTCCTCTCCCCATCAGGGGAACGTCTGCGTTGGATACCAGGGCCTCTAATTTGTACTGCTGAGATTTGGAGAAGGTCCTCTTTAATCTCCTCCCTGAGTCTTTTATGATTCTCCTCTATCTTGTTTTCTAATTTCTGCAGACGTGTTTCCACAGCTGCTATCCTGGCATGTGTTGGGCCATGCACAGCATCTGCATATGCTCGGAGCTTCTTTGCCATATCAAGCACGGTCTCATCCCTCTCGTCCCGCTTCATTATTGCTAAAGCAGAAGCGTATTCATGGGGCCCAAGTCGTACAAGTTTTCGCCACATCACAGATGTACACGGTACCAAGTCCGGATTCTTAGTTGTTATGTCATCTGAGAAGATAATCTCTGCCACTGCCATTTCTCTCAGGCGTTGGATCCCTTGTTCTATCGTCTTCCACTGGGTCTGCTGCATATAAAGATCGTCTGCACACAGGTATCTTTGTGCTACACTGTCCAGGACCCGTGCCCAGAGGCTGTGAGGGTTAGGCCCTCTCATCATTCCTTGGTTGATGACAGGATCATGTGACAGGGATCCCAAATGCCTGGCTTCAGTGCCATCCAGAATTGTAGCCTCACTTGCAGCATCTCAAAGACGGACCAACCAACTAATTATAGACTCATCAGGTCGTCGGGTGTAATCCTTTCTTAGGCCACGGAGGTCCTTTAGGGAAAAAGACTCAATATTGGCCTCTGATCTTTTACCAGTTGCTTTGACTCCTGGTTTTATGTCAGGAGGCATCGAGGGTCCTTCTCCTGCATCATCATCATCATCATCATCATCATCATCGTCATCCACTGGTCGATCGGTCTTGTCTGTGCACTTTCCACTTCTCGTGCTGGTAGCAACAGCCATTGGTTGAGGCTTACTGACAGGTTTAGCTGCTGGCTTAGGCTCACTGTCTGGTGTAGTTGTTGGCCTTGAGCCTGGGGTGTTGGCTGCAGCCTGAGTGACTGGGATAGTGGCTGATTTATCTGCCTGTCCCCCTTCCTCTCTCTGCTGCCCTACAGTATCTAGCAGGGTACGATAAGCATATGCCAGGGCCCAGCTCATTGCAATGATCTTCTTCTCCTTAGAATTATCATGGTACTTTTTTTCAGGTACTTTGCCACCTCAGCTGGGTTCTGAATTTGTTCACATGGAAAATCCCAGGATGTAGGGTCAGAAAATTCCTTTAAGATTTGGCCCATATCCTCCCATTTCCCACACCACTCAGGATTTCTCATGCCTGGCTCTACTCCGGGGTCAGGGGTCTCATCAGCCCCTCTAGAAATCTCAGCTCTCATTCTAGAGAAACTGCAGACTGTATAGAGAAAGCTTACCAGATTAAACACTAGAAAGATGGTCTCTTTAACACTCAGGGGAAACTGAACATTCTCTAATAGGGATGTAACAAATTCAGAGGAGAAGAAGGGAAACAAAGGCTGAAAAGCCTCATCCCCTGCTTCTCCTCTAACAAACTGAGTGCACAACCATAACCAAGAACCATACATTCCTGGAACAGACTCCAGCACCTTTATAAATCTCCTGCAGGCCATTACAACCAAGACCAGCCCGATGGATATTCTGGTCAGTGCCCCTCTGCTGCAGAAACTACGCATTAGGGACAATACCGGAGCTATTTCTGGAGAAGAAAATAAACCTAGGGACCACAGAGGTATTAAGACCTCAAAAAACCCTAGGGACCAAAATCCCATGCAGGCCTCCACCTCAAAAGACATGAATACAAACAACATAGCCAATAACTGCTCTGTACCAACACAAAGTAATTTAAACCAAATTATTATTAGAACAGGTTTTTTTTCCACTTTCCCAAGCCCCACATTGGGCGCCAATATATTTGTCCTGGTTTAGGGCAAATTTGGGGGAAAACCTCCAGAAGGAGCCCCCAGACAGCAAACCCCCACGACTCCTCCTCCCCACCACCAGGTTCGGGAAGAATTTCCTCAGAGAAGAGTGGGAAAAAACCTGTTTATTTAACAAGCAAAACACTCCCCAGCACAAAAAACACCAGCTGACAAAAAACTCTTTCACCGCTCTGAAAGGATGACAAACTCAGAGAGTCTCTCCAGTGAATGGTCGCCCAGTTATCAGTCTCTGGCGCTGGGGATGACTGCTGCAGGTCACAGAAAGCAAACTTTTGGTGTTTCCCAGGTCCCCGTCTAGAACGGGTTCAGATGGTATCCAGGAAAGGGAGAGGGGAAAAAAAAAACAGCCCAGGGAAAAAACTTGGACTGCCTAGATAAACTAACTAATAAGCAAAAGCAAGGGAAAAGCAAAGCAAAGAAAAAAAAGAGGCAAAAGTGAGCAAAGCTAAGATAGCAGCAAGCAGAGCTAAGCCTCTCCTAAACACAGACCATGGGGGAGGTGACCGGCTGATAACAAGACAAAACAAAGCTTCACTCTCAGAGTCAGTCCTGAAAGCACAGGACATAATACCAAACATAAACAGAACACACGATTGGAGATACAAACACCATAACATCACCCTAGGACAAGGGGACACAGGGGGACTCCCAGGAATCCCCATGGGAGGATGAGGGGAAACCGAGGAGGAGTTTGGGGGTCCTGGGTGGATCTGCACAGGTGCCCGGGAAGAGGGACCTTGCCACGAATATCCGGGGCATTTTTTTTAAATGAGGGAGGGATATTTGGAGCTCACATGAAATATATTTGGGGCCCCCTGTTCCTTTCTTTATTTTGAGGACGCACTGGGGCATCTCCTTCCCCTTCCCTCTTGCACGGAGGCAAATCCCATCCTCTGCTTGTCCTTCCTGCCCCAGACAAGGAGCTGAGCACGGAGAGCAGGGAGGACAAATCCCCGCAGCAGAACCTCGTGGAAGAGGCCGTTTGGAGCGGCTCCACGGCACAGGAATGCAACGGGGAGGAAAAGCCGCGGAGATCCCGCACGAGGAGGGGCTGCAAACGCAGATGGCGGGGATCTGAGGAGGAAAGCCCCAGCCTGGGCCGGGGGGACGACCAGAGATGGAGCCAGAGCTTGGAGCTGGTGGTCCATGAGCAAATTGGTGATGGGGAGAAGCCCCACAAGTGCTCGGAGTGTGGGATGAGCTTTACCTGGAGGTCCCACCTGATCTCCCACCAAGGGATCCACACTGTAGAATGGCCCTACGAGTGTAGGGAGTGTGGGAAGAGATTCACAGTCAGCTCCAACCTGATCTGACATCAAAAGATCCACACTGGGGAGAGGCCCTAAGAGAGTTCTTGAGTGTGGGAAGAGGTTTACTGTTGGAGAAGATGAAAATAGAAAACCTTATAAATATGATTGCCTGGGAAATGATTTTGAGAATATGGTAACTATAAGCGAGATTGAAATGAAAGCCATCTTTGAGATACCAAACCTTAGTTAGTGAACAACTAGAAAACAATAGTATGGCCAGCTGAAAGTAATCCCCTCTTGATTGAACAATTCCCTCTGCTTGCAGAGAGGTCCAAGGGTCAGAGAAGACCCTACTAGCTTAGCAGAAGGAGTCCAAAGAGTAGTTTTTAGGGTTTAAAGTGTGGCACAGTATGGTAATGTAATGATTCTTATAGGCTGCCTATAAAAGCAATAAGATTTGTATCTTGTATTAGATTGGTTAGTGAAAATTAGAATATTCAACACAAAAGAAGATTTATTGTATTGTAACGGGAACCTCACTCTCTCTTTTTACCTCTTACCTCTCTTAGCTCTCTTCTCTTACGCCTTGCTTTCTTACCCCTTGCTCCCTTACCTCTCTCTCTACTCTTCATACTCTTGCCCTTCTGCTTTTCCAGGCCTGGTTGGAGCTGTGACTGGCAGCTCCAAGCAGGGCCTTCCTCCCCGCACCCTTTGCAATAAACCACAAGTTCCAACACTTGGCTTTAGAGATCTCTCCGTCAGTCCTGACCGTCCTGACCTCCACCACTCCTACAGTTTACCACCACCAGCAATGTTCTCCTGCACCAGCGGATTCACACGGATGAGAGACTCTTCTGCTGCTCTGACTGCGGGAAGCGCTTCAAGCAGAACTCCACCCTCATCATCCACCAGTGCATCCACACCAGGGAGACACCCCACGAGTGTGAGGAGTGTGGGAAGAGCTTCAGCCAGAGCTCCCACCTGGCCCTCCACCAGAGGACTCGCACTGGTGAAAGGTCCTACGAGAGTGGGGAGTGTGGGAAGAGGTTTCACACCAGCTCCAATCTTCTCCTGCAGCAGCGGATTCACACGGAGGAGAGGCCCTTCCGCTGCCCCGACTACAGGAAGGGCTTCAAGCACAACTCCCATCTTGTCACCCACTGGCACATCCGTGTCGTGGCAGAGCGCTGGTGGGAGTTCCACGACCTTCCAGAGAAGCGTCCTGAAAAGGACGTCCTGGCAGGGGCCCGTCCGCGCTTCCAGGCGAGGTGATTTCAGCTCTCCTGTGAATCTGCTTTGAGCGACGCTGGAGAGGACAGGAGCCTCGTGTGCTGTTCCACAGAGAAGTTTCTTGATCTTCTGCCACAAAGGGTACCCGGGACGAAAACAGCTCAGGAAGGTCTGAGGGAGCAGGGTTTATATAGGGAAAGTAGGGGCTGGATAGAGCAACAGACAAATCCGATGAAGGCTCGGGGTGGAGCAAAGAGGGAAGGACCAGTGGGGTACAAGCAATTTGCCTGGGGCAGGGAGGCAGGTCAGGAGGAATTTTTCTGCCCATGATAAGGGTGCTTAGTGCCTGAGGGCATTCCCTCCAGGGAAGGGTGCCTTGCTGTTTCTTAGTTGGCCCATTGGGCTCCACACATCCATAGTGGGGAGAGGCCCTACAAGTGTTCCGAGTGTGGGAAGAGCTTCTCCCAGAGCTCAGCCTTGACCCAACACCAACGGAGGCACCGCTAAGGGAAGCCCTGTGAGTGCCCCAAGTGTGGGAAGAGCTTCGTGCTCTGCTCCAGCTCCATCCCCCACTGGAGGAGCCACATTGGGCAGAGCCCTGGTGACCCACATTCCCTGGGATCCACATTGGGAAGACACCTGGCTGGAGGTCTCCACATCCTCCTGGATCACCATAGGCACCTGGATGAACACAGGGGCAGGGACTTCCATTGGGACCCTGCCATTTTTGACATCAGAAATTCAGTGAGAAGAGCTGATTTTTAACTTTGCACCCTAAAAATTCTCATCTGCTCTTTCCAATTGTTTCTTCTGGTGACTTCAAGCAACACGGGATGATCTTGCAGAACATTTCCTGCCTGAATAATTTCCATCTTTATCCCATCAAACCACCCAAAATTGGCATAAAAATAAAGGAATTACACAGAGATGTGAAGCTGAATCATTTTACTGGGATTTGAGGGTGAATTTGAGGTTCAGGGGAATATTCAGGAGAATTTATGTGTTCTGGGACCACCCAAACCAAAGAACAATTCTAGTCCTCTGTCCCAGTCCCTGGCCGGGATCTCCTCATCTGGGGTTTCCCCCCCAAAAGTGTCCAAATTGCTGCTGGAGTGCCCAAGCTGCTCCGGGCTGTGGATGTTCCTGTCCACCAACATCTGCTGGTCAGTGCCATGGGGGGCTGGGAGGGGTTTTAGGGGATCCTGGGGGGACCGGGAGAAGCTTTGATGGCTCTTGGGGGCATTTGTGGTGCTGGGAGGGGCTTTGGGGGCCTTCTGAGGGAGTAGTGAAGGAGTTTTGGGGTTCTGGCAGGGTTGTGTGGCTTGGAGGAAATTTGGGTGAGTTTTGGGAGAGATAGGAAGGAGGTTTTGGTGGTTTTTGGGGCCATTGATGCTGCAGAGGGTTGCTGAGAGTTTGTTATGGCTTGGGGCTGTAGGGTGATTTGAGGGGTCTGGGAGTGCCTGTGGGGCTGAGATGGGGTTTTGGGGCGGTCATGACCCCCCAGATTCAAAAAGCTGCCACCAGACCCCACCTCCCAAGATGCTGCCAATGTTTGGGGGCTCCATGTTGGGGTTCATCCTCCTGATGCTGCAGGAGAAGGTGAGGGGGTGTCCCCAGGGGCCGTGTGTCTCCCCCCAGAGCATGTATGACCCCCATCCCGGTGTCACCCCCTTTTCCCTCCCCTCAGGGCTCCTGCCCCAGCTCCTGCTGTCCCCAGGAGGGAATTTGGGGAGGGGGCAGAGGGGGTGCCCAAATGGGGCCCCTTTGTTCAGCACCAAGCTGGGCTTGGGGCCTGCAGGAGGAAGAGGCCCAAGGGAAGCAGATCCTGCAGGTGGACAGTGCTTGGGCTCAGGGCAAGGTCCTGCCCTGCACACCTGGCTCAGGTGTGACCCTGCCCCGGGAAGGGAGCAGGACATTCCCAATCCCACAAATCAGGGCTGGGAGCAGCACTTGGAGCAGGGGGACGGAAATACTGGGAGTGACTGGGACCACACTGAAGGGTGAGTTATCCCCCCCACACCTTTCCAGACCACCCTGCCAGCTGAGAAATGCTCGTTGGGCCTCGGCCTTGGCCAACAGCCCCTGGGCTCAGCTGCTCTGGAGCTCAGCACAAACACTGTCTGCTCCCAGGCACTGCTGCTGCCCCACGAGCTCCTGGTTTCTTTAGGAGCAGCCCTGGAACTGTTTTTGTGCCCTCAGTGGCACAACATCCCTGTTCTCACCCTTCCAAAGAAAGCTGTGGATGCCAAGTGCGGCCAGGATGAAACATTGCTGTACCCAAAGCCCCTCTCTTGGGGCCCTACAAGCAGCGCTCCACAAGGAGCCCCTTGGAGCTCTCCTGGGCCAGCACCTCCCTCTGAGCGGGGCCTCTCCGAGCCGGGAACTCTCCTGTTTGCTGCACTCGGGGCATCCCCGAACAACCACGGAGCCTGGGCCAATCCCCCACTCCTCCAGGCTCAGCCCTTCACCTGCTGGAGATGCCAAAGCATCCGGAGGGAGCATTTCCCTGCCCTCCAGGGGAATTCCTCACAGGCCCCTGGCACTGACTCTCTCTGTCTGTGTGCACACACGAGTGCCTGTGCCCTGGCAAATGTGGCAGAAATGCTGCTCTCTGAGGCTTCGAGTGCCTTGGATAGCTGAGTCAGTCAGGCTGTAAGTAAGGTCAAGTCATGAGGTATAAGCTAAGTTAATGCTGCTGGGAGTTGTTCTTTTGCTGTGTTGTTATGTTTAATCCAAGTTATAAGCTAAGTTAAACACTGTTAAGTGTTATTCCTCTGTTAAATTGCTGAGTCGATGGTTATAAGTTAGGTTAAATACTGTTAAGTGCTATTCTTTTTCTAAACAGTGAAGTCAAGGTTAGGGTATAAATTAAGTCCTGTGAAGTTTGAGCTCTGTGAAGCTCTTAGGCCGTGATCCATTTATCCTTGTCCTCACTGTCCTTTTATCTGAACCCCGCCCCACCCCAGACACACTCACACAGGGACAATTCTGGTCCCTGTTCTCTCATTTCTGGTTTGGTTGACTGCATTTTGTTTGGTTTTGTTGTTGCTCTGTTTCCTTGCTGTTCCTCAAGTCCTCAGTCAGGAGCAGAGTGACTCTTGCCAAGGAACTTTGTCGTGCTGTCACTTAATATTATATCTGGTTTTTGCTGATCCCTTGCCTGGGATTTTTTAAGTGCTCTCCACCCCTGGTTCATAACAGGGTGAAGGAGGCCTGGCCCAGGCCCTGGCCCTGGGGGACATGGGGACGCTGCCAGGGGTGTCCCTGCCCCCCTGTCCCACCCCCCAGGGCCCCAGCCCCCTGTCCCCGTGTCAGGCTCTGGGGTCGATCTCATGGAAAATCCTCTGGGGGAGGTTACAGGGCTGGGGGCGGGGGGACCTGGGGGGACAGGGGACCCCACTGTGCACGAGCAGTGTTGGACTTCTCTGGGGGGAGCTGTGAGGGGAGGCCATGGAAGAGTGACCTCACACAGCCCCTGTGATACCACACAGCCCTGTGATGTCACACAGCCCCCTGTGATGTCACACAACGACCCTGTGATGTCACACAGCCCTCTCTCTGACATCATACAGCTGCACTATGATGTCACAGCCAGCTCTGTGTTTGCACCACAGCCTTCACTGTGATGTCAGCGCTCTCATATCACAACCCGCTCGGTGATGCCACACAGCCTTCTCTGAGACATCACAGAGCTGCTCTCTGATGTAACAGAGCCACCTTCCATGATGGCAGCACCTGCAATGACCTCACAGTGCACTTTATGATGTCACAGCCAGCTCTATGATGTCACAAGCCACTCTGTGATGTCATACAGCACCCACTGTGATGTCACAGCACACTCTGTTCCCATTGTGACACAATGATCTCCAGCACTCTAGGAGGCTGCAGTGTGGAACAGTGGACACTTGGTTCCACAGCATTCCACAGTGTCACACTGCTCTCCTGAGGCCCATCTTTGTAGCAATTCAGATTTGGTTCCATTCTATTGCGTCACAATGATCTCCTGGCTTCCATGAGCCCCCGCTGTGTTTACAATGGACACTTGGCTCCCCAGGATCCCATGGTGTCACTGTGCTCTCCTGTGATTCACGAGGCTGTGCTGTGTCACAATGGACACTTGCTTCCTCTGAGGATGGAGATGTCCCAGTGGCACCAGTTTCCATCAGGTCACACTGTCACAATGGGGCCTTGGTTCCATGAGAATCCATTGCCCCACAGTGGTCTCTCCTGGGTGCCATGAGACTTTCCTTGGTCACAGTGGAACCTTGCTTGCACGAGCCTTGGCAATGTCCCAGTGGCACATGGGTTCCATGAGACCCTGCCATGTCACATGGACACTTAATTCCATGAGATTCCATCATGTCACAGTGCTCTCCCAGGGCCCATGAGGCCTTGCTGTGCAATAATGGAGCCTTGTTTCTCCTAGGCCTGGCAATATTTCTGTGGCCCTTGTGTTCCATGTGGCCCCTTTCTGTCAGAATTGACCCTTGGTTCCATTGTGCCACAACACTCCCCATGTTTCCATGACCTGCCCTGTGTCTCAATGGACACTGGATTCCACAAGAGCTGGCAACATCCCAATGGCACCTGTCTTGTTGTCTTGGTTTGAAAGACAGGTGTTTGTGAAGAAAAGTATGAGCCTCTTTTTTTAAAAAGGAGAATGTAAACCCCTCCTTACAAATAATTCTAATTCTGAAATGAAGTGCCTCTCAGGCAAAGATATGGGAATAAGAATAAAAATTTTTTACTAGGAAATTTAAAATAAAAATACAGTATTACAAAAAACAAACCCACAAACACTGACAGAGTCAGAATACAACCTGACATCCTCTCAGGGTGTTGGTAGCAGTCCCATTAAATGGTGGCTGCAGTCCTCCTGGAGTGACAGATGTGGTTCCATTAAAGCAGTGGTCCTGTGGAAGGGTGCAGTTTTCCTCCGAAGGTCCAGTGATGATGTGGAAGGCTCCGGTTTTCCTTTGGAATCCAGTGGAAAAAGGCTGCCTTGAGTTCCAAATTTCAGTTTTTATTTATGTAGGAAAGGCTTGGCTCCTCTCCCTGGCTGGGGCATCTATCTCCCCATGGGATAAAGCAATTTTATTAGCCATTCAGTGGGACTCAATGGCCTGTTAACAGACGATATCTTCCTGGAGGAAGGATGGGTTGTGGAAAGGATAAAGATGACTGCTCGACCTAGTTCTATCAGGCGGCCCATTAGCAGAGAATATCTCCCACAGAGAGAAGGATCACTGCCCCAGCTGTTTTCAACAGATGGTGATAGAATACTTTTGGTCACATCCTGTATTGCAACCGAAGACACTCCTCTTCTGCCCCACTTCGTCAAAATAAAGCCTTGGTTACATGAGATTCCACTGTGCCACAATGTTCCTGGTTTCATGAGAAGCTCAACAAGCGACCCTTGGTTCCATGAGATTCCATTGGGAGATTCCATTAGGTCTGGCTGTGTCACAATGGACACTTGGTTCCATGAGCAGTGGCAATGTCCCAGTGGCACCTGTGTTCCATGACACCCTGCTGGGTTACAAGTGACACTTTGTTCCATGAGATTCCACGGAGTCACAATGGTCACTTGGGTTCCATGCAGGTGCCTGGGGAGTGGCAGCTCAGCCCAAATATCCTGGGCATGTCTGGGCTGGTGTTTGTTTGGAGGGAATCTTTGGATCTTGCAGGGCTCCAAAGTCAAGCTACAGATGCCTCCTGGGACATAGTGGAGCATGATGGAAGCCAGGAGAGCCTCATGGAGCCAAGGCTGCCGTGTGTCACAGAGGGACCTCATGGAAGCCAGGACAGCACTGGGAGGCCATGGAACAACATGGCACCAAGGTTCCACTGTGACTTGACAGAGGGTTATGGAAGCTGTCATAGGTTACAATGCAGGATGTGACCCGAGGTGTGTATTCTATCACCATCTGTTGAAACCAGCTGGGACAGTGATCCTTATCTCTGTGGAAGATATTCTCTGCTAATGGGCCACCAGTTAAAATCAGGTGGGGCAGTCATCCTTATCTTTTGCACAACCCATCCTTCCTCCAGAAGGATATCTTCTGTTAATGGGCCATTGAGTCCCACTGCATGACTGATAAAATTACATCATCCCATTGGGAGATGCTGCACCCAGGGGGAGGAACCAAGCCTTTCCTACCTAGATAAAACAGATTTGGAACACCACAGCAGCCTTTTTCCACTGTATCCCAGAGGAAAATTGCACCTTTCCACATTATCACTGGACCTTCAGAAGAAAACTTCACCTTCCACAGGACCACTACTTCAACTGAACCACATCTGTCATCCAGGAGGACTGCAGCCACCATTTAATGGGACTGCTACCAACACCCTGACGGGATGTCCGGTTGTATTCTGACCCTGTCGGTGTTTTTTTCTTTTGTGCTACCTCAGGTATTTTATTTTTTCACTTTTTTACAACTAAATGTTTTTCTGACTTGGAGTCTCTCACTGGTTTTGCTTTCAAACCAGTACATTACCATAGTCTAATTGGGAGGAGAAGGGGCTTTTGTAGACCCAGACCAGCAGGCTGCAAACCATCCAAGCCCTGTCTTTGATGACATTAAGGATGCAGCCAGGAAAGCCATAACGCATATTCTGGAAGCAAACAAGCCGCAACTAGATTTTGTGGACATCAGACAAGGCCTCACTGAGCCTTACATGACTTTTTTGGACCAACTTAAATTGAACATAGATAAACAAGTCACCGAGGGCCAGGTATGAGAAAGGTTATTAAATAAATTGGCTGTGGTTAATACTAACTAGGAATGTAAGAAATTGGTACATGCCTTGCCATCAGAGCCGGAACCCACCATCCCTCAAATGGTGGAAGCATGCAATAAATTGGCCACCCTGGAACACACTGCTGCCATCCAGGCACAAATATTGACCAATGCTTTAAATAACTTGCAGGAAAACTCAAAAAGAGCAGAATCGAAAACCTGGACACGGCTATAATTGTGGACAAAAAGAAACTGTAATAAGCCAAAAAAGGGAACTTTCCAAACACAATGTGACTGTGGCAAAAATAGACAAAATGCTAACCAGTACAATGAAGTACAGGCTCATTGTTGCTGCTAGTCAGGAAACCTCATGCAGAGTGTAAGACAGCAGCGTGCGATGACACAAGGCTCCCTGTCACCTGCTGTACAAAGCATTGGAGATCATCAGGCCAACAACTACAGCAACTCATCGGAGACCTTCCCACTTCAGTATCAGCAAACACCCGACTGGAGTTGTCAACTGCCCAGTCAGTAATGATCACAGATTTTGATTATGCCATTTCCACAGGTCTTCTAGGACCAGAACCACCTCCACGAGACTTTTTAATAATAGGAGTGGACAGACGTAATACAGATGGCTCTTATGAGTCACCTGCAGTTTTAACAGTCACTTCAAGCCAGGAAGTTACTGTTTTAGCTTGCTATCCTAACCCTCCTTCTTTTTACCTAAAGGATTGGTTTTCGACCAAGCTTTCTCACTACCTGAAGTAGACAATGACGTTCCTGATGAGCCCTGCATCGCTTGAACTAGATGAGTTGGCCCAGGAAAAATCAAAATTACTTGGACACTTTGGTAGCAGTTGGAAGACACAGTTGTTGGAGTCTGTAAGTCAAGAGTCTCAATTCTTCAGAGAAAAGTCAGAGTGCAGGGATTGAATTAAAACCTTTGGATGGATTGAAGTGTATTAAGCCATTCACACATAAAGTAGAGGTCTAAGTTAAAGTTTTAGAAGAAGCAAGCAAGTAAGTAATTAAGAGTAAGTTTTAAGTGCTTGTAGTGAATAAAGGTCTCAGATACCAGAGTAAGAAGTGAGAGTTCTAGTGAAGGTTGAAAAACATAGTCCTAGATACTAATGTTTCCATGGAGGCTCCAGGAACACAGTTTTAGACGCAATAAAACTATAGTAAGACTATTGCAAACATTTTTCAGATAGGACAAGATAGACCCCATGTGTACTTTATATATAACCTGGTGTGCTTAGAAACTAGAATTCTAATAGGTTAAGAAGTATTGGTCTGAGTTTGTGTCTTTAGCTTGTTGGGAAGTTTCTCAATAATAATCTGTGCACTGGGGAGAGCTTTGCTTTTTGCCAGTTGCTCTTGCTCCTGCTCTTTCCTCAATGCCATCATCAACACCCAAGAAGACAATAGAAGCTGTCGCAGCAATATCAGCCCTGCCGGGACCACCAGGAGCAGCTTCTGCTTCTACTGGGGACTTGACACCAAAGCTTTAGCATGGACTTGAACACTTGTGACTCTTTGCCTTTCTAGACTGATGTGCCTTTGCAATAAACAACTTTATAGCAACTATTAGCTGCTTGGCTTTTTAAAGAAAACAACCACAACCCAACAAAGGGCGCCTAGAGCATTGGAGAAATAACCCACACACAGCAATACCATGCAGAGTTTAAACCCAGTCTCCTTTAAAGAACCTCAAAACTGTGTAGCAACTACCAAACCATTTATCATGAAGAAAGAGAAAGTACTTGTTTGGGGAAGACACATCCTATCCCAGTGGGGACTAAGTCTGGAGATAAGTCTTTAATGAGGGCCACTGACGAGCACAGTGCAATAAAACTCACCTGGATATCAGACAAGCCTGTCTGGGTTGATCAGTGGCCCCTCCCTGTTGAAAAATTGACTGTGCTAGAGCCCTCAGTAAATGAACAATTAACTAAAGGGAACATTGTCCTCACAAACAGTCCCTGCAACACTACCATATTTGTTATAAAAAAAAATCACAGGAGTGATAAATGGATACTGCTCCAAGATCTAAGAAAAAGAAAAGAAATTATTGAGGAAATGGGATCTTTACAACCAGGATTACCATTGCCTAACATGATGCCTAATGATTGGATGTTAATGCTTATTGATTTAAAAGACCATTTGTTCAGTACCCCCTTACACCCAGATGATGCTCTGAGGTTCACCTTCTCTGTACCCTCAATCAAAAGGTGTGTGGTGAAAATCTTATCACTCATTCGTGAGATATTTCCTCAATCCATAATACTCCACTGTATGGATGACATTCCAATCACCATGAAGGATAATGGATCCTTGGAAACGGTTGTCACGGATGTAATTATTGGAATATGTAAGGCTGAATTACAAGTAGCAGAAGACAAAACACAACAGTCTTCTCCTTGGAAGTACCTAGGCTATCAACTCCCAGAATGTACAGTTACTCCAAAGGCTCTACAGCTACAAGAAGATCCAGTGACACTGCATGACCTTCAGAAACTTAGCAGATCGATCAATTGGGTTCAAACTCTCTTAGGAAAAACCAGTCAGGACTTGGTCCCCTATTCGATTTATTAAAAGGAGACACAGATCTAAACTCTCCTAGAAAACTGACCCAGGAAGCAAAAACTGTTCTGAGGAAAGTGTCTGCTGCTCTACAAACCTGTCAAGCTCACAGATGTGACCCAGAGATACCTTTTTAAATTTGAAATATTGGGAGAAAATCCACATCATTATGGTCTAATCTTTCAAGGGAACAAAATTCTGTTAGATCCTTTATTCAACTTAGAATGGGTTTTCTTATCCTAGCAAATGTCTGAAACTATAACTACTTGTCCTGAAATTCTCTCACAATTGAAAATGAAACCTGATCCCAAATTTTATCTCATTTGGGCAAAGATTTTTCTATTATGTGTATACCTGTTATTTCACTTTATTTAGAATGGCTTATAGAACAATCTGAGATACTGCAAATTGCATTAACAAGCTTTCCACAACAAACGTCAGTTCATTTTCCAAAACACAAACAATTAGGCCTCTTTTTAATTTTATCAAAAATCCCTTAAGCAGACATACTCCTCTTAATGCTCTCACCATTTTTACAGAAGGCTCCAGAAAATCACACAAATCAGCAATCACAAGGGAAAATTCTAACAACGGTAACTGGGAATCTGGCATCAAGAGACTGTGGAAGGATCACCACAAATTGCAGAACTTGCTGAGGCTGTTCATGTGTTACAATGACGTTGAGACAGACTGGACTGGCATCACCACCAGTCCTTTATTAGAAAACTTTTCATACCCTCTTTCAGTGTACTTCTTTCCAACAACTCCTTCCCTCATAGGCAGCTCCACACAGTAATGACTCCTTTTCTTACAGGCAGCTCCACACAGCTCTGACTCATTCTCTCCTCTCTTCACGACTGCCTAAAACCCAACCTGTCCCTTTCCCGGCCACCTTACCCTGACTGTCCCTCACACAACATCTTCTTACCTTATCTGTCTCTTGCACGACTGCATGTCCCTTACCTCCTCACAGCACAGCCAGCAGACTCCATCCCAAACTGCAGCAGACTCCGGGTCAGCCAGCTAACCCACTCTTTTAGAACACCCCAACTCCTTGGGCAGGCACAGATGTTTCCACTCCTCAGACATCAGTACAGCTGTAATTCATTGGGAGAGATTGCCTTCTGTACTATCCTTTCAATCTGTCTTCCCACTCTGGGGCACTGTGCTTTCCTTCCTATGGAAAAGAACTGTCATTCTCCTCCAGGTGCCCATGGCCAAAATTTGGATTCCTGCTCCAAATTTCCTTAGATGCAAGGATTGTTCCCAGGTGAAATCTGCCAGGACAGACAGATCTGACTGCCTTGGCCACACAGGGGCCACCTCTCATCTGCTTTTGAAACACTGGGACCGTGTGGTTTTCTTTCCTACGGGAAAAAAGCACCTTTCATGTCCAGGCGCCCATAGCCAAAATTGGGAGTCCACATCCAGAATTCCCTATATCCAAGGACAGCTTGCAGACAAAAGCTGCCATCGTTGTCAAGTCTGGCTGGCCTTGGCTTCCTAAAGGCTGCCTTTCATTTGCCTTTGAAACACTGGGGCTCTGTGCTTTCCTTGCTAATGAGAACCACTCTTCTTCCAATCCTGGCATCCGCAACCAAAATTGAGATTCCACCTTTAAAAATCCCTATGTCCAAGGATAGATCCCAGATGAAAGGTACCAGGAGAGACAAGTCAGGCTGGCTTGGCCTAAGGGTGGCCACCTCTCATCTTCTTGCAAAACACTTGGGCTTCTCACTTTTCTTTGCTATGGTGAAACCATCCACCTCGACCACGCAGCCGTGGCTGAAATTGGGATTCCACCTCCAAAACTCTGTACATCCAAGGATTTCTCCCAAGTGAAATCTGCCAGGACAGACAGGTCTGGCTGCCCTTTGTCTCTTGGGGACTGCCTCATACCTGCTTTTGGAACACTGGGGATCAGTGATTTTTTTCCAATGGAAAAAAACATCCCTCTTATCAATGCAGAAATAGCCAAAATTAGGATTCCATCTCTGAAATTCCCTATATCCAAGGATTGCTTTCAGACTAAAGCTGCCAGAACAGAGAGGTCTGTCTGGACTGGGTCTGTGATGGTTGGCTTTCATCTGTCCCTTAAACACTGGTGGTCCATACTTTCCTTTCTATGGAAAAGAGCCATCCTTTTCCTCCAGATGTCCATGTCAATACTGAAATTGGTATTGTACCTCTAAAATTCTGTATATCCAGGGATTACTCCCAGTCAAACTCTGCAAATACCATCAAGTCTGGCTGTCCTTGGCCTCTGGTGACTGCCCCACATCTGCCCCTGCAACACTGGGGCTCGGTTGTTTCCTTCCTGTGGAGACCATTGTGACACCTTGGGGACCCCGTGGATCCAAGGGGCCATTGTGACACTGTGGGGCCTCGTGGCACCAAGGACATCACTGTGGCCCTGCTGGGCCACATGGTCCCAAGGGGCCAGTGTGAAGCAGCAGGGCTTTGTGGAACCAAGAGGCCATTGTTGCATTCCAGGGCCTCGTGCAGCCCAAGGGCCCTTGTGATCCTGCAGGGCACCGTGGATCCATGGAGACCATTGTGGCATTGCAAGGCCCCATGGAAGCATGGAGACCATTGTGACACTGTGGGGCCCACGGATCCAAAGGGCCATTGTGACCCTGCAGGGCCTCATGGTAGCAAGGGGCCATTGTGACACCTCAGGAGCAAGGAGAACATTGTGACATTACAGGGCCTTGTGGAACCAAGGGGACATGGAATGGGTCTGGATGGTTTGGCCTCCTGGGGGCTACAAGGCAGGTCTGGCTGACCCTGGCATGTCGAGGGCTGTCTCTCATCAGCCTCTGGAGCACTGGGGCTCTGTGCTTTCCTTGCTAGGGAAATAAACCATCCCTCTTTCCTGCTGCCCAAGGCTAAAATTGCTACTCCCCCTAAAATGTTCTCTATCTGCAAGGGTTCTTCAAGCCAAAATCTGCCAGGAGAGACAGCTCTGGCTGGCCTTGGCCTCCTGCAGGGAGTCTCTCATCTACCACCAAACATGGGGCTCTGCGTTTTCCTTCCAGTGGAAAAGAACTGCCCTTCTCACCGAGGTGTCAATGGCCAAAACTGGGATTCTACAGCTAAAATTCCATCTATCCGAGGACTGCACCCAGAAAAATGTAGCCAGGACAGACAGGTCCTGCCTTGTTGTCTGGTGATTTTCTTTGACTATGAGCAGAATGTTCTCTTTTGCCAAGACCTTGAAGAGGGCCCAGAGATCTCCCCAGGTGGGGTTTGGAGGCTGCAAGCATATGAGCACTGTGTAGGGGCAAAGGAACTCAGTGCTCAATGGAGTAGAGACTGAGGAGAGCAAAGGAGAGCCCTGGGAGGGGCTGAAGGTCAGTTTCAGAGATGGTGGATCCTTTTGATATAGCAGAAAACAGCCTGAGAATGAATTAATTAATGCCAAGGGAAATTGATATGGGCCAGACTGGACACAAGGAGAAAGGAATTTCTCACCCAGGGCAGGGCTGTGGTGCAACCCGTCCCCCAGAAGGAGTCTGGGGCAGCCCAAGGCTTTGTGTGTCCAGGCAGAGGCAGGCAGGAGGCAGAGCTGTCAGCAAAGGAAGGGGCCAGCGAGGTGGGGCAGCCGGGGGATGACGACAGCCTGCAGGGACAGAGGCGCAGGGCATGGACACCGTAGGACAGCCTGGGCTGCAGAGGGCACAGGGATGGGCAGCAGCTGAAAGGCCCTGACACAGCCAACTCCTGCAGCACTTGGGCCATGCACGCTGGCCCTGGGCCTGAGGCCAGCAGGGGACAAGTGAGCCTTGCTGTGCTGGGGCCTCATTGCCTCCTTGTCCCTGCTCAGCAGCCTGGCAGGGGCCGCCCCATGGTGCTGCCCTGGGCATTGCACATGCCCAGAGCCCAGTGGCCCGGGAAGAGCCCTGAGCAATGAGGGAGGGACAGGATGTGCCTTGCCAGGGGCTGGGGCTCAGCCCTTGGCCCTTTGCATTCCTGAAACACATCCAGGTTTGCTCAGCATCACAGACACCTTTCCCTTGTTTGTCCCCCCTGTCATCACTGCCTCCAGTGTTCTGCTCAAACCCTGTGATAAATGTGATTCGTGCTAAATAAATTGTAACTATATTTACAAAATTTTATTTAGATCAAAAGAAGACATTTTTTACAGAATGAGTGGGGAGATGGGTGAGACAGGTCAAAGGACATCTTCCAGATGTTGGGAGTTGAACAAGGATGTTGGAAGGGAATCGTAGAAGGACAAAGGTCTGATAAGTACCATCTAGAAATAGAGTTTCAACCTTGAAATGGGCCAAAATGAGACGATTCCAGGCATGGGATTTAATTAGAGTCTTATGGAAAACATCTGTTCAGTCACATAGTGAGCATGCACTACCTGCAGGTCACAGCTCGGTCATTGATGAAGACGACGAGCCTTCATCAGAAATAAAACCCTCAAAAGGATGAGAGACCCCCTAACCCATCAGTAGAGCATGCTCCGTACACATAGTGACGTAGACTTTAGGAATAGAAACTAGGAGGAGTTTTCCAGACACTTGTGTAGCATATAGTATATAAGGGGGATTGTTAGCCTTGATGCTTTGGTACGTGAGGAGGGGCGAGTCCCTCCCCGTATCCCCGGCTGGGGGGGCCCTCCCTGGTCGGTTTTGCTCATGCTTTATATGAACCTCAATTATACTAAATTACTCACTGCCAAATTTTACTTATCCTAAAATATATGGATTCAATACTTCGATTGTATTGATCTCCAATACTTTGATTGTATACATTTATCATTGTTACTATTAAAAATTTGCTGCTGCATTTAATCTTGCTGGTTGATAAATTGGAAAAATAAAAAAACATTCATAACAATAGGGACCCCAAAATAATTTTAGGGCAACGTCTAAAATTACACTTGAGGACCCCAAAATTTCAAAACTTCCCAATAGGGACCTAAATAGTCCCATGTTTGGACCCAAAATTAAAACAAAATCCCGGTGGAGACCCCACAATTCTCACAATTCTCAATATGCGCCGAAAAACTCCAAACAACTACAAAACTACAACTCCAACACTACAAAATTCCCTTTAATTACACCAACGTTTCCTTATGGGGAACCCAAAGTTCCCAAGTGACCGCCACATTTTCTTTAAGGACTCCAAAATTCCCAAAAATCCTCAATAGGAGCCACAGAATTCCCTACAGGAACCCCAGTAATTCCCTGGACAGAGCACAAAATTCCCAAGAACTCCCTTTAAGAATCCTAAAAATCCCCTAGAGAGCCTGAAACCCACCTGGACCCAATAGATCCACTCTAGACCTCCCAGACCCCTTTTAGGAACCTCCCAGAGTCCCCCAAATCCCCTAGAGACAAACACAAATCCCATATACAGATCCCCAGTTCCCTACAGCTCCCCTGTAGACCTCCCAGACCCCATTTAGGGAGCCCCAGAGCATCCCAAATCCCCTATAGACAAGCCCAAATCCCCTATAAAGTCCCCCAGAATCCCCCCAGGGCTGTAAAACCTCCACCAGCAGTCTATAGATGCCGTATAGATCTATCAATCACCCATAACAGACCCCCCAGAGACCCCAAATCCTCTATTAGCAAGCACAAATCCTCTATAGAAATCCTCAGACCCCCCCTCAGTCCCCAATAGATCCCCTATAGATCCCCTATAGATCCCCCCAGCCCCACCGTAGCTCTCGGACATGCTGAAGCCGGGCAGGCAGACAGGGAGCAAAGATGGCGGCGCCCGGAAGGCACCTCCGAGTGTTCTGAGCATGCGCGAGAGGAACGCGCCCTGAGATGGGCGGGGCTTGGAGGGGAAAGGGGCGTGGTGAACACAGGGGCTGGGTCGGAAAGAAAGGGGCGGGGCTAAAGATAGACGGGGCTGTGACTAAAAGGGGCGGGGCCAAGGAAAGGGCAGGGACTGTGAGGGAAAGGGGCGGGGCCAAGGAAAGGGCAGGAACTGTGAGGGGAAGGATCGAGGCCAAAGGGCCACGCAGTCCTAAAAGGTTCTGGTTTGGCTTAAAATCTCGAAGAAAAGATCAGAAATCCAGCCTAAATCTACCAGGTTTGGGCTAAAATCAGCCAAACGGGCCTCAACTCCACACAAAGGCGATCTAAAATCATACACATGAGCCCTGCAGAGTCCAAAAGTGGCCTAAAATCCAGCCTAAACCTGCCCAGTTTGGTATAAAATCACCCAAATAGGCCTAAAATCTTTGGGACCAAGACTGTCACAAGAAATGGCACCAGCACCAAGAATGAGACCAAAATCAGAATGGACACCGAGACCAAGAATGAGAACAGATCCAACACCGGAACTGAGACCAGCATCACTCTAGCACTGGAACCAGGACTAGGACCAAGACTGAGACTGTGACCAGCACCAGAACTGGCACTGGAACCAAAATTGAGGCCCACACTGACACAGGAACCGGCACTGGGAGGGCTCCAGAACGGCTCTGGTACCAGCACTGGCACTGTGAGAACTCTGGGACTGAGACAGAGTGGGACCAGAACAAGCACAGAGACTGACATCGGCACCAACACCGAGACTGGCACCTCTCTGGGACCGGGCCTGAGGCTGAGATTGGCACTGGGAGCACAACAGGATCAACACCAGCACCAACACCAACACTGGGACCGAGACCACTCCACGAATTAGACCAAGACCAAGACTGAAACAAGAACCGGCACTGGCACTGAGACTGGCACCGCTGTAGGACCAAGACTGAGACCCAGACCAGCACTGGGACAGAGACCGGCACCGGCAGCGCTCTGGGATCTCCGCGTTCACTCCGGGGAGTTTTGGCTGCGCCCCCGCACGGGACTGGGCAGGACGGGGAGGGACCCCTGGGTGGGGCGGGACAGCCTCGGTTCCCATCGTTCTGGTGCAGCCATCCCGGTCCATATGGTCCCAGTCCACGTGATCCCAGTCTGTACAATCCCAGTCCATGTGATCCCAGTCTGTACAATCCCAGTGCATGTGATCCCAGTCTGTACAATCCCAGTCCACATGATCCCAGTTTGTACAATCCCAGTCTGTTTGGCCCTGATCCATCTGGTCCCAGTCTGTGCAGTCCCAGTCTGGAGGATCCCAGTCCATGTCATCCCAGCCCCCATGATCCCAGTCTGGATGCTCCTGCATGGCTCACACTGCCAGGGTCTGGAATTCCAGTTCCCAGCCACAAAAAGATGTTCCTGCCCTTGAAGGCAAAGCTCTTCAGAAGGGGCCAAAAGCAAAGTGCAGCAAGATCTTACAGGGACATTTCACTGCCAGCCTTCCTAACTTCACCCATGGCTGTTGGAGCTCCTGCACTGGGAATTAAATCAGGGGAGGGTCTTTGGTGGGAGCTGCCCTGGGTCAAGGGAGACCCTGAGACAGAAACAGAGCAGGCAGAGAGAGACAGGAGAGAAAGGAGGACACAAACACAATCAGGTGAGAAGGTGCCACTGAAAACAGAACTGCAACTGACTGGAAGGGAATGGGACAGAAATCAGGAATTGTGAAACTTTTATTTACTATCAAATCCATCCCTTGGCAGCCAGCCCCACACAATCCCAATCCCAGCGCTCCAAATTTGGATCCCACTTCTCCCAATCTCCTTCCAACCCCTTCTCACCCTGCCGGCTGTGGAATCCAGTAAGGTTCCTGGGGGATTGATTTGTTTTGAGGATCCACTTTGCAGTTGGATTGAGCCATTTTGGATTAAAACTGAGGTACTTTCAAAGGGATTTGAGAGGTTTTTAGGTGACCTAAATCCTCTTGGCTTTTGGTGTGGAAAGAAATGGAGAAGAGAGAAAAACTAAGGCCAAAACAAAAGGATAACCAGCCAGGTGTCTTCCCCAGATGGATCCCAGGGAATGTGGGTCACCAGGGCTCAGCTCAACATGAGTTCTGCAGTGGGGGATGGAGTTGGAGCAGCACACAAGATTTTCTTGCACTAGGGGTATTTACAGGGATTGCATTAATGCTGCCTCTGTTGGTGTCTGTTCAAAGCTGAGCTCTGAGAGAAGTTCGTCACACACTCAGGATACTCAAAGGGGCTCTCCCTGGTGTGGATCTTTCAGTGGCAGATCAGGTTGGAACGCTGCCTGAATCCCCAAAACTTTATGGCCTTTTTACCAGTATGGATTTTTTGGTGGCAGCTTAATTTGTCACACACAATGAAGATCTTCCCACTCTCCTCACACTCGTGGAGCCTCTCCCCAGTGTGGATGTGCCGGTGTCTGGTGAGGTGGGAGTTTCGCCTGAAGCCCTTCCCGCAATCAGAGCACTGGAAAGGCCTCTCCTCTGTGTGTGTCTGGAAGTGCCAGAGCAGATGGGAGCTGGTGGTAAGCCTCTTCCCACACTTGGAACACTCGTAGGGCCTCTCCCCAGTGTGCATCTTTTGGTGGCAGATTAGATGGGAACGCTGCCTGAAGCTCTTCCCACACTCCTCACACTTGTAGGGCCTCTCCCCAGTGTGGGTCCTCTGGTGGCGGATCAGGGTGGAGCTCTGGCTGAAGCTCTTCCCACACTCCTCACACTCGTGAGGCTTTTCCCCGGTGTGCAAGCGCTGGTGCGTGACAAGAGTGGCGTTGTGCCTGAATCCCTTCCCGCAGTTCGGACAGCGGAAGGGCCTCTCATCCGTGTGAAGGACAAGCAGAGGATGGGATTTGCCTCCGTGCCAGAGGGAAGGGGAAGGAGATCCCCCCAGCGCGTCCCCGGCAGGACGGCGTCAGCAGCGGGGTTGTCCTGCAGCCGGGGGCCGTGCTGGGCTGGGAGATGGAGCAGGACAGAGGGGGAAAGGGGCACTGACTTCCTCCTCACCTGCCTGCGGCTCCTGGGACATCTTCATCTTCCTCGCAGCCTCCTCCTTCTCCATCGGGCCAAGGGTTGGGAATGGGAAATCCTGGTTTGGGGAAAAACAAGGGATGTGTGCGTTGTGTTGCGGGTTCCTCCTGCCCAACTCCATCTCTACAAGTCCCCGAACATCTGGGGTCCATAAAACCTCCCAAACACCAACATTCAGCCCTGAAAATGCCTCCCAGGGGTTCCTGGGAATGGTCCCTCCCATTTGGTGTTTGGGGGTTCCCCCCAGTCCCAGCTGCTGGGGGTCACGCTTGTATTGGGGGTCCCCCATCTACTCGGTCCCCGCCCTCCCCAGGCTGCTGGGAGTCCCAGCAATCCAAAAAGCTCCCCCCTCTTCCACCTCCCCATTTAGGGATGCTGAGTGTTTAGGGGTCCCTTCTCCCCTTATTCTCTGCTTTGGGGTGCAGGGGGTCCAGGGAGTCCCCCCTGCCCCTCTCCAGGCTGTTGAGGGTGCCAAAATCCCGGCACTCCCCCCTCTCTGGGCTCCCCACTTTGGGGGCCTGGGGGACACAGGGCTCTGCTCCTCCAGACTCCCGGGGTTCCCTGATGTCCTGGTATTGCCCCTCTCCACTCTCCCCACTCTGGGGGTCCCCAGGTTCCCCCCTCTGGCTCTCCCTTGGGGTCCCGCAGCCCCTGGCTCTGGGCTGGAGGTGACGGTGCCCGACTAGCGCAGACACAACCCCCACTGCAGGGGAGACCCCACATCCCCCTGCTCTCTACCAGGGCTCTGCTGCCACAGCCACAAGAACACCCCAAAAACACCTCCTGGGGACCCACCAGTGTCCCCTCAAGGGGCATTTTCTGCTCAGCTTTGCAGTTCTGCATTCTCCAAACATCCCTTCAAAATAAACCCAACCCAGGGACCCCCTGGGATATCTGGGCCGAGCTCCCCCTCCCCAGTCACCTGTGGGGGCGATGGTCCCAAGGATGGGGGACCTATGAATTCAGGGAGCGCTCGACCTCCTTCCTCCTCCTCCTTTTCTTGATCCTCCTTTGTTTTTCCTCTTCCATCCCTCCTCCTCCTCCTCCCTAACTCTCCCTCCTTCCCCTGCTTCCATCCCTTCTCGCTCTCCTCCTTCATCCCTCCTCTTCCATCCCTCCTCCTCCTCCCCCAGGAGCAGCGACACCCTCGGGGCCGTTCCCGAAGCCCTCGCAGCCCGCGGGAGGAGCGGGGATGGAGCCGGGACAGGTCGGGATGGGCAGCGCGGGGCTCTCGGCTGCTCCCACCCGCTGGGGCCGGGGGGAACCTTACTGGGGACACTGGGAGCCACTGGGAATGACTACGAGCATGCTGAGAGCAACTGGGATATACTGGGAGTGTCTGTGACCTTACTGGAGTGACTGGAACCACAATGGGAAAAACCAGGACCATGCTGGGAGAACTTGTAACACACTGAGGGATACTGGGGAGTCAGTGGGAGCTACTACTCTATACTGGGGGCAACTGAGCATGACTGGGATCATGCTAGGAGGGACTGGGATCATCTATCGAGTGACTGGGACTATGCTAGGGGCACCTAGGATCGCACTGGAACTGGGAGCAACTGGAACCATGCTGCGGGAGACTGGCATCTTACTGGATCATAATGGCAGACACTGGGACTGCACTGAGGGTGACTGGGAGAGGCTGTGAGCAACTGGGATCAGTCTGGAAGCAGCTGAGGACAACTGGGAGTGATTGGGAACGTGCTGGCGGCAACTGGGATACACTGGGAGAGACTGAAACCACAGTGAGGGGAAATGAGAGTAACTGGAACTAGCTGGAATCATACTGGGAGTGACTGGAATAGTACTGGGAATATCCCAGAATGACTGGGATCATACTGCAAGCAGACTGGGAGTGACAGGAAAAGTGCTGGCCACAACTGGAACCATATTGGGAGTAACTGGGAGCAACTGGGCCCACAATGGGAGTGACAGAGAGTCACTCTGGGCATGACTGGAATAATACTGGGAGGATCTGCGAGTGACTGTGGTCATACTGGAGATAACTGGAACCATATTGGGGGGGGACTGGGTACAGCAGATTGTACTGGGAGAGACTGGAACCATACTGGGAGTGACTGAGTGCAATTGGGCCCAGACTGGGAGTGACAGGGAGCATGGACAACTGAGAGAAACTGGGATCAGGCTGGATACAATTGTCAGTAACTGGGAAAGACTGGAATCCTTCTGAGCTAACTGGAACCTTACTGGGGCAACTGGGATATAATGAGAGTGTCTGTAACCGTACTGGGGGAACTGGAATCACACTGGGAACAGCTGGGACAAAGCTGGGGGCAGCTGGTGCCATACTGGGGAGACTGGAACCACACTGGGGGACACTGGCAGAAAGTGAGACATTGCTGAGAGAGACTGGGGCTATTCTAGAGATCATCCTGGTAAGAACTGGGAGCAACTGGAACTGTTCTGGCAGCAACTGGGATCATACTGGGATCACAGTGACAGCACCTGGGTACATGCTGGCTGAGACTGGGATCACTTCAAGGGTGACTGGAATCATACTGGGATGGACTGGCAGTGGCTGTGAACAACTGGAATCCTGCTGAAAGCAGCTGGGAAGAAGTGAGAGTGACTGGCACCATGCTGGGGGTGACTGGGATATACTGGGAGAGACAGGCAGGCACAGGGATTATACTGGAGGCTACTGGGGTCATGCTGGCATTGACAGGGAGCAACTGGGATCACAGTGGGGACCACTGGCATCAGACTGGGAGTAACTGGAATTAGACTGCAAGTGATGGGGACCATACTGGGATCATACTGGGAGTGTCTACAGTCATACTGGGATTAGAGTGGGTGTGACTGGACCCTGACTGGCGGTTACTGGGAGCTACTGGGCCCATGCTGGGAGCACACTGCACACACACTGGGAGCAACTGGGAATCAAACTGGGGGCAAGTGATCCATGCTGAGGGAACTGGGAGTGCCTGGGAAGGACTACAAGATTGTTCAGGGCAACTGGGATATACTGGGAGAGTCTGAAATATAGGGGTGGTGACTCGGACCTAAGTGGGAGCGACTGGGAATGTGCTGGGGGAAAAACTGGGACCGTGCTGGGGCAACTGGGGGAAGTGTGAGTGACTGGGACCCTGCAGGCAGAGACTGGCATCATAATGGACTCATACTGGCATTGTACTGGGAGTGACTGGGACTGTGCTAGGGGAAACTGGGAGAACTGGGAACACACTGGAGCAAAATGGGAGCAATTGGGACCGAGCTGGGGGCAATTGCATCATAATAGGAAATGACTGGGAGTGACTGGGCTCATACTGGGACTTCCGAGGAAACTGGAACCACACGGGGGGAGCAACTGGGCTCACACTGGGAGCAACTGGGCTCATAGTGGGAGCGACTGGGCTCATACTGGGAGCAGCCACTCCCGGCTCCCGCACCCCCGAACCCCTTTCCCGGCCATGCCGCCCCTCCAGCCCCAGCACCCCCCGCCGGGGTCCCGGCAATCCCAGGGGTCCCCCCCTCTCGGGCTCCCCGCTTTGCCCTTCTGGGCCTCTCCTGTCTCTGGGCTCCCGCTCAGGGAAGCCGCGGCTCTCCCGGGGCTCCCCCAAACCGGTGTCCCCCCGCCGATCCCGCCGCTCCCGCGCGCTCCCCACCTGGCCCCGGCACAGCTCGCAGGGCCCGGCCCGGGAAGCCCAACCCCCACCGCGGGGGGACCCGCATCCCCCCGGGCCCCGCCGGGGCTCTGCCGGCACCCACCGGGACCCCCAAAAACACCTCCCGGGGACCCCCCGATGTCCCCCCGAGGGCCATCTGCGCCTCTGCAGCCCTGCAACATCCAAACATCCCCCCCAAAAATAACACCAAACCCAGGGACAACCCCGGGATATTCGGGGCGAGCTCCCCCTCCCCGGGCACCTGCGGGATGGGGGGCGATGGTCCCGGGGGGGCTGCGAGTTCAGGGAGCTCCGGGGCCGCGCGCTTGATTCGCTTCTTCTCTGCTCCTGCTTCCTGCTGCCGCTCCGCCTCTTCCTCCCTCCCTCCTCCTCCTCTCCCGTTCAGAGCCCCGAACTGGGAGGGGATGGGGCAAGGAAAGGGCGGGAACTGTGAGGGGAAAGGGGCGGGGTCAAGGAAAGGGCGGGAACTGTGAGGGGAAAGGGGCGGGGTCAAGGAAAGGGCGGGAAGTGTGAGGGGAATGGGGCGGGGTCAAGGAAAGGGCAGGAACTGTGAGGGGAAAGGGGCGGGGCCAAGGAAAGGGCGGGGACTGTGAGGGGAAAGGGGCGGGGTCAAGGAAAGGGCGGGAACTGTGAGGGGAAAGGGGCGGGGTCAAGGAAAGGGCGGGAACTGTGAGGGGAAAGGGGCGGGGTCAAGCAAAGGGCGGTCAATTCTGACAGACAGAGGCCACATGGAACTCAAGGGCCCCAGAAATATTGCCAGGCATTCTAGAAACAAGACACCACTGTGGCAGACAAAGGCCTCATGGGGTCTAGGAGATCTCTGTGTCACAAAGGAATCTCATGGAAGCCACAGGCAGTTGTGACATGGCATGGCCTCATGGAACCCTTTTGCCATTGGGACATTGCCAGCTCTTGTGGAATCCAGTGCCCATTGTGACACAGCACAGCCTCATGGAAACATGGGCACCATTGTGACACAATGGAATCTCATGGCAGCAAGTGTCAGTTGTCAACACAGCACAGCCTGATGGAACCCAGGGGCAAGGGGGACCCTGCCATGGCTCGTGGAAGCAAGGGGCCATTGAGACACAGCGAGGCCTCTTGGAACCCAGGAGAACATTGTGGGGCAATGAAATCTCACAGAAGCAAGGTCCAATTTTGACCGTGTGTCGTAACAATGATCTCCTGGCTTCCATGAGGCCCCGCTGTGTTTACAATGGACACTTGGCTCCCCAGGATCCCATGGTGTCACTGTGCTCTCCTGTGATTCACGAGGCTGTGCTGTGTCACAATGGACACTTGCTTCCTCCGAGGCTGGAGATGTCCCAGAGGCACCGGGTTTCCATCAGGCCATGCTTTGTCACAATGGGGCCCTGGTTCCCTGAGAACCCATTGCAGACTTGGGCCTATTCAGGGTGTAGATATGGGAAATTCTAAACCAGGTCCTGAATTTTTAAGTGAAGAATCCCTTTAAAACAAAATAATCCATAAAGGATGGACATACTTCAAGAAAATTTCTTGAAGACAAAGGAGCAGACTGACCCTATGTGCCAAAAATAAGCCAGCAAGGACAATAACTGGCCTGGTTGCACATGGAGCTTTTGCAGGAACTCAGGGGAAAAATGGGGCTACATCAACTTTGGACAGAGGGCCAGGAAACTGAGGAAGTGTTCAAGTATGTCGCTAGGTCATGCAGGAAGAAAATCAGAGAGGTGAAAGATTAATTAGGACCTAACCTGGCCACTTCTGTGAAGGACAATAAAGATGCTTTTATAAATACATGAATGGCAAAAGCAGATACAAGGAAAACCTCAACTTCTACTTGGGAGGATATGGTTACCAGAGATGAGGAAAAGGCTGAGATACTCAAGCCCTTCTTTCCCTCAGTCTTCAACAAGAAGACAGCTTGTCCTTACAAGTGTAATCCTTTGGTGACAGATGGGGACAGGGAGCAGAAGAGACCCCCTGTAATCCTGGAGGAAGCAGCTGGGGACCTGCTGAGCCACTCAGATGCTCACAGGTGTCTGTGGGAGCAGATGGGACCCATCCCAGGGGGATGAGGGAGCTGCTGGATGAGCTCCCCAAGCTGCTCTCCATCATTTCTCATCAGTGCTGGCTCAGCAGGGAGGTGCCAGAGGACTGGAGGTGCCAATGTGAGCCCATGCCCAAGAAGGGCTGGAAGGAGGATGTGGGGAACTGCAGGCCTGTCAGCCTGACCTGGGTGCCTGGTGAGGTGATGGAACAGATCACCTTGAGTGCCATCACAGGGCACCTCCAGGCTGGCTGAGGGATCAGAGGCAGCCAGCGTGGATTTCAATATCTGCATTGATGATCTGGATGAGGGCATTGAGTGCAGCATCAGCAAATGTGCAGATGGCACCAAGCTGGGTGTGAGTGTGGATGTGCTGGAGGGCAGGAGGGCTCTGCAGAGGGGCCTGGACAGGCTGGATCCAGGGCCCAAATCCAGCAAGGTGAGGTTTAACAAGACCAAGTGCTGGGTCCTGCACTTTGGCCACAACAAGCCCAGCAGTGCTCCAGGCTGGGGACAGGCTGGACAGCAGCCAGGCAGAAAGGGACCTGGGGGCACTGATGGACAGCAGGCTGGACATGAGCCAGCAGTGTGCCCAGGTGGCCAAGAAGGCCAGTGGCTCCTGGCCTGGATCAGGAATGGTGTGGCCAGCAGAACCAGGGCAGTGATTCTTCCTCTGTGCTCAGCCCTGGATGGGCAGCACCTCGAGTGCTGTGTCCAGTTCTGGGGACACAATTTAGGAAGGACATGGAGGGGCTGGAGTGTGTCCAGAGAAGGGCAACAAGGGGTCTGGAAAACAGGTCCTGTGAGGAGTGGTTGAGGGAGCTGGGGTTGTTTATCCTGGAGAAGAGGAGGCTCAGAGAGACAAAGTGGTGTCAGGGCACAGGCTGGGCTTGATGATCTCCAAGGTCTTTTCCAACCTTGCTGATTCTGTGATTCTCTGAAACCACCCTTGGAGCACTTGCAGGATGAGCCCTGGGCCTCCTCTTCACAAGGTCCAGCAGCTTAGGTCCCTCAGCTTCTCCACCCCAGCCCCAAAGCCCATCCTGTCAGTCCTGCAGAGCCTCCCCAGCCCCTCCTCATTGCCCACAACAGGGAGCCCCACACCCAGACACAGCAGCCCAGATGTGCCCCCCTGGCCTGTGGTGCCTCTGGCAAGGGAGCAGCACAAGGCACTGCAAGACCCTGGAGACAATTCCTGCAGCACTTGTAGGATGATCCTGCTCCCCAAGAGATGTTCCCATGGTGCCAGCTCAGGAACTGAAATGGGGAGTGGAGTCAGACAGGAAAGGGCAAACAGAGATGGGCTGTATGTAGGGGAAGGAGATAGGGGTGGGAGAGGAAGAAATCTGGGGCAGGAAAGATTAAAGAAAGCAAAACTGAATCAAAGGAAATGCTCAGGTGTGGTTACTGCGCTGCAAAGAGAGAGAAAAGACAGCAACACACACGGACCTCTTTTGGGGAAAAAAGGCCAACTTTATTGTACGGACATCCCGTATTTAAAGTGTGTCACGTGCAGTTAGGACAGGACAGTAGTTCATTGCACAATTGGGAAAAATATCCCTGGGACAGCATGTCCGGATGTCCCATGGGAAAGACACCAGGTGTTAATCTTTATTATGAATTCCCTTCTGTTTTTCACCAAGTTATCACTCTGGGAGACTGCGTCCCTAACTGAAGCTGTAGTCAGCTTGTCAGCCTGGGAATGGACCTGAGAGACAGGAGAAATCCAGGCCTGAAAAGAATTGCCAAGCTGTAATTCTTTAGCTCTCTAAATGTGTGTGTCCACACTCAGGGCAGTTTGGGGGTGGCTGCCAGGCAGCCCTGGCTCTGAGCAACAACGTCTGCAGTGGGACAGGAAACTCACAGCTCATGGGAACAAACTTTCTGGCTGACTCCAGAGGCCATGACAAAGCTGAGTGGTTTCCCTGCCGTCCCCCAGCCCTTGCTGGCCCCAGGGGCTGATGGCATTTGTGCTCACTCAGCTCCATGTCCCCACAGCAGCCCCATGGGGGTGCAGACCCTGCTGTGTGCAATGCAAACAGGGGCTCCTGAGCCAGTGCTGCCGTGTGTGTGCCTGCAAGGATGCGGCTCCTGTGAGAGCTGGGGGAGAGGCCAGGGCTGCAGAGGGGGGATGTTGTTGGCAGGTGCATGAGGACGCTCTGGGACACTGCCCTGGGGTGTCCAGCGCAGTGGGGATGGATCAGCCCCTGCTCTGCTGCTCCTTGCCAGGGTGTCCCCCTTGCAGGGAGCTTGCAGAGCACCAGCCATGCTGTTTGCCCCCAGCCTGCCCACGGCCAGCCTGGGGCTGCTCCCGGGGCTTTTCTCTGCTCAGCATTGGGCTGGCCAAGTGTTGTGGAGAGAGCCTGGCCAAGGAGCCTGGAGCCCCCAGGCCCTGCCCTGAGGCGTCAGCTCTGCCCCAGCAGTGCCCATGGCCTGTCCCTGCTGCAGCCCCAGCACTGCCACCCCCAGGGCTGTGCCCGGCCCCCAGAGCACTCAGGCCCTGCAGCAACACGAGGGCCAGGAGGGCAGAGGGGCAGTGGCACGGGAGCAGCACTGGCAGCACCAAGTGCTGCTGCTGCTGGGCACAGCTGCTGTGCCAGCACTGATCTGCCCCCAGCTCTGCACACAGACATTGCTGCTGCAGCTCCAGAGAAGGGAACAGAAGGGGCATCTCTGGAGAAAACTTTGCTGGGAGATCCTTAATTCATTAAAGCCACCGAGGCCACAGCTCCTCATTAACAGTCTGTGGCTACAGGGAATATGGAGAGAACCAAAATGAGAAATGGCACAATGACGTTTCTTTGTGGACAATATTTCACCAGTAAAACAAAGAGAACAAAACACACAAGCAAACCAACAAGAAGTATCAAAAATTACTTTTATTAGAAGTGATTTGCATAAATTTGCCAACAGTTTAATGCTCCTGAAAGCATCCAGTCATCAGTGTCCACACTGCAGCCTTGAGCTCCTGATTCCTCAGGCTGTAGATGAAGAGGTTCAGGGCTGGAGGCACCACTGAGTACAGAACTGACAGTGCCAGGTCCAGGGATGGGGAAGAGATTGAGGGGAGCTTCAGGTAGGCAAATGAAGCAGTGCTGAAAAACAGAGAGACCACAGCCAGGTGAGGGAGGCAGGTGGAAAAGGCTTTGTGCCGTCCCTGCTCAGAGGGGATCCTCAGCACAGCCCTGAAGATCTGCACATAGGAGAAAACAATGAACACAAAGCATCCAGAAGCTAAACAGACACTAACAGCAAGAAGCCCAAGTTCCCTGAGATAGGATTTGGAGCAGCAGAGTTTGAGGATCTCAGGGATTTCACAGAAGAACTGGCCCAGGGCATTGCCTTGGCACAGGGGCAGGGAAAATGTATTGTCCGTGTGCAGCAGTGAATGGAGAAAGGCACTGGCCCAGGCAGCTGCTGCCATGTGGGCACAAGCTCTGCTGCCCAGGAGGGTCCCGTAGTGCAGGGGTTTGCAGATGGACACGTAGCGGTCGTAGCACATGATGGTCAGAAAGAAAAACTCTGCTGACATGAAGAACGTAAAGAAAAACACTTGTAAAGCACATCCTGCACAGGAGATGTTGCTGGTGTCCCAGAGGGAATTGTGCATGGCTTTGGGGACAGTGGTGCAGATGGAGCCCAGGTCAGTGAGGGCCAGGTTGAGCAGGAAGAAGAACATGGGGGTGTGCAGGTGGTGGCCGCAGGCTACGGCGCTGATGATGAGGCCGTTGGCCAGGAGGGCAGCCAGGGAGATGGCCAGGAAGAGGCAGAAGTGCAGGAGCTGCAGCTTCCACGTGTCTGCCAATGCCAGCAGGAGGAAGTGGCTGATGGAGCTGCTGTTGGACATTTCTGCACTCTAGGCATCGGAGACTGTTGAAAGAAGGTATTGATAAAACTGGGACCAACTTGTTTTAGCCAATCCTATAAAATGTTCCTTGGAATCCCTTCAAACTTACTTCTCTTACTTTGGGCAGTCATTTGCTAAACTGTTCTATTTTTGAGTTCATGTTTTTGTTGCTGAGTTTGTGCCTCATCTTCAGCATTGCTCTCAGCCTGAACACTGGGGAACCCAGAGGGAAAACAGGGCTCCCTGTGCCCCAGTGCAGTCCCACCTACTGGTCCCACACAGTTGCCCTTTGCTTATTACACCTCCCTCTAGTTCAGGGTAATCAGACTTAAAATGTGCTGGAAAAATAAAGTGGCGTTTTTGGACGGTCCAGTTTCAAAGTCAGTCTCTGTAAACTCTTCTCTCTTGCCCTGTGTAGCTGAACAGGAAGGGATACCAAGAGTTGGTCTGACTCTCTGCTACCTACTGAGAGCTGTTTCTGTGTATCCAAGGCTTGTCCCTGTCACTGCTCCCAGAGCCCAGCCCAGCCCTGGGGGCTCAGCTCTGCCCTGCAGAGCCCTCCCAGCACAGGGCACTGCCCAGGGGCATCTCCCTGGCAGCAGGGCCTTAAGGGCAGCTCACACAAACAGAGATGCTGCAAGACAAGGAGCTGCTGCTGCTGTCTGTAGGCAGAGGAGGGTGAGGAGGCACTTTGTGAGGGAAATCTGAGGTAGATCTGCTGATGCCCAGTGGGACAGGAAAGGAGGCTCAGTGACACAGACACAGCTGACAGCCCCTTTGCCTTGCCTTGAGGAGAAAGCTGAGAGCAGCCCTGGCCATGCAGCACCATCTCCACAGCAGGAGGAATCTGCCCTGATGGGGGTGGCTCCTTCCACCTCCAACTTCTCCCCAGAGTCCTTGGAGAGCTCCCAGGCAGGCTGAGAGCTGTCCCTGGCAGGTGGCACATGGCCTGGGCTGGCCAAGAGCCCTGAGGGCTGCAGGAGCTGCTCTGCAGGACAGCCCTGGGCAGCCCTGGCTGCATCCCCAGCTTCAGCCCCTGCAGCCGTCCCTGGCAGCAGGAGCCGTCCTGCCCTGTCCCTCTGACGGTGCCCAGGGCAGCCCCGCTCTGCAGCACATCCTCCTCTTCCTCCTCTGCCTCTATCTCAGAGAAACGGGGAGAGTCCTCCTGACACATCCCCCAGGCTGTGGGCTGTGCTGGCTCCAGGAGATGCCTCCAGGAGCACAGGGGACATTGCCCTGCACCCACACACTCACCATGTCCAGGGCTGTGAAGATGTTTCCCCAAGTGCAGTCTCAGCTCAATGTCTTCCCAGTCCTGATTGCCTTGAGCCTGTCTGTGCCTGGCTCCTGTGCCCTCAGTGCCTGCAGGCAGTGCCCTCAGCCCTGCTGGGCTGGCAGAGGAGCTGCTCCTCAGCACAAATGTCTTTTGGAAGATCTTCTTGGTTGAGCATGGGAGCTTCCTCTGTGCCAGGAGCCTGGCCCAGCTCAGCAGCACAGACACAGCACAAGGACTTGAATGAAATCTTAAGGGATTTGGTGCTGTTTACATCAGACTCAGTCCCTGAGAGAGTGTTCAAAAAATTTTCTCAATAACTCAATTTAAAGTTGAAACATTAAAGTTTCTTGAAATTTTAATAGGTCCCACTGAGGGACACGACTGAGATTGTGTCCCCAGGTTCCTATTAGAGCAGAACACTGGAGGCAGTGATGACAGGGGGGACAAACAAGGGAAAGGTGTCTGTGATGCTGAGCAAACCTGGATGTGTTTCAGGAATGCCAAGGGCCAAGGGCTGAGCCCCAGCCCCTGGCAAGGCAGATCCTGTTCCTCCCTCATTGCTCAGGGCTCTTCCCGGCCCACTGGGCTCTGGGCATGTGCAATGCCAAGGGCAGCACCATGGGGCGGCCCCTGCCAGGCTGCTGAGCAGGGACAAGGAGGCAATGAGGCCCCAGCACAGCAAGGCTCACTTGTCCCCTGCTGGCCTCAGGCCCAGGGCCAGCGTGCATGGCCCAAGTGCTGCAGGAGTTGGCTGTGTCAGGGCCTTTCAGCTGCTGCCCATCCCTGTGCCCTCTGCAGCCCAGGCTGTCCTACGGTGTCCATGCCCTGCGCCTCTGTCCCTGCAGGCTGTCGTCATCCCCCGGCTGCCCCACCTCGCTGGCCCCTTCCTTTGCTGACAGCTCTGCCTCCTGCCTGCCTCTGCCTGCACACACAAAGCCTTGGGCTGCCCCAGACTCCTTCTGGGGGACGGGTTGCACCACAGCCCTGCCCTGGGAGAGAAATTCCTTTCTCCCTGTGTCCAGTCTGGCCCTCATCAATTTCCCTTGGCATTAATTAATTCATTCTCAGGCTGTTTTCTGCTATATCTAAAGGATCCACCATCTCTGAAACTGACCTTCAGCCCCTCCCAGGGCTCTCCTTTGCTCTCCTCAGTCTCCACTCCACTGAGCACTGAGTTCCTTTGCCCCTACACAGTGCTCATATGCTTGCAGCCTCCAAACACCACCTGGGGAGATCTCTGGGCCCTCTTCAAGGTCTTGGCAAAAGAGAACATTCTGGTCATAGTCTAAGAAAATCACCAGACAACAAGGCAGGACCTGTCTGTCCTGGCTACTTTTTTCTGGGTGCAGTCCTCGGATAGATGGAATTTTAGCTGTAGAATCCCAGTTTTGGCCATTGACACCTCGGTGAGAAGGGCAGCTCTTTTCCACAGGAAGGAAAACGCAGAGCCCCATGTTTGGTGGTAGATGAGAGACTGCCTGCAGGAGGCCAAGGCCAGCCAGAGCTGTCTGTCCTGGCAGATTTTGGCTTGAAGAACCCTTGCAGATGGAGAACTTTTTAGGGGGGGTAGCAATTTCAGCCTTGGGCAGCAGGAAAGAGGGATGGTTTATTTCCCTAGGAAGGAAAGCACAGAGCCCCAGTGCTCCAGAGGCTGATGAGAGGCAGCCCTCGACATGCCAGGGTCAGCCAGACCTGCCTTGTGGCCCCCAGGAGGCCAAACCATCCAGACCCATTCCATGTCCCCTTGGTTCCATGAGGCCCTGTAATGTCACAATGTTCTCCTTGCTTCTGAGGTGTCACAATGGCCCCTGGCTTCCATGAGGCCCTGCAGGGTCACAATGGCCCTTTGGTTCCGTGGGCCCCACAGTGTCACAATGGTCTCCATGATTCCATGGGGCCTGGCAGTGCCACAATGATCTCCATGGATCCACGGTGCCCTGCAGGATCACAAGGGCCCTTGGGCTGCACCAGGCCCTGGAATGCAACAATGGCCTCTTGGTTCCACAAAGCCCTGCTGCTTCACACTGGTGCCTTGGGACCATGTGGCCCAGCAGGGCCACAATTATGTCCTTGGTGCCATGAGGCCCCACAGTGTCACCATGGCCCCTTGGATCCACGGGGTCCCCAAGGTGTCACAATGGTCTCCACAGGAAGGAAACAACCGAGCCCCAGTGTTGCAGGGGCAGATGTGGGGCAGTCACCAGAGGCCAAGGACAGCCAGACTTGATGGTGTTTGCAGATTTTGTCTGGGAGTAATACCTGGATATACAGAATTTTAGAGGTAGAATACCAATTTCAGTATTGACATGGACATCTGGAGGAAAAGGATGGCTCTTTTCCATAGGAAGGAAATCATGGACCACCAGTGTTTAAGGGACAGATGAATGGCGACCATCACAGACCCAGTCCAGGCAGACCTCTCTGTTCTGGCAGCTTTAGTCTGAAAGCAATCCTTGGATATAGGGAATTTCAGAGATGGAATCCTAATTTTGGCTATTTCTGCATTGATAAGAGGGATGTTTTTTGCCATTGGAAAAAAAGCATTGAACCCCAGTGTTCCAAAAGCAGGTATGAGGCAGTCCCCAAGAGACAAAGGGCAGCCAGACCTGTCTGTCCTGGCAGATTTCACTTGGGAGAAATCCTTGGATGTACAGAGTTTTGGAGGTGGAATCCCAATTTCAGCCACGGCTGCGTGGTCGAGGTGGATGGTTTCACCATAGCAAAGAAAAGTGAGAAGCCCAAGTGTTTTGCAAGAAGATGAGAGGTGGCCACCCTTAGGCCTAGCCAGCCTGACTTGTCTCTCCTGGTACCTTTCATCTGGGAGCTATCCTTGGACATAGGGATTTTTAAAGGTGGAATCTCAATTTTGGTTGTGGATGCCAGGATTGGAAGAAGAGTTGTTCTCATTAGGAAGGAAAGCACAGAGCCCCAATGTTTCAGAGGCAAATGAAAGGCAGCCTTTAGAAAGCCAAGGCCAGCCAGACTTGACAGCAATGGCAGCTTTTGTCTGGGAGCTGTCCTTGGATATCTGGAATTCTGGATGTGGACTCCCAATTTTGGCTATGGGCGCCTGGACATGAAAGGTGCTTTTTTCCCCATAGGAAAGAAAACCACACGATCCCAGTGTTTCAAGGGGCGATGAGAGGTGGCCTCTGGGTGGCCAAGGCAGCCAGATCTCTCTGTCCTGGCAGATTTCACCTGGGAACAATCCTTGCATCTAAGGAAATTTGGAGCAGGAATCCAAATTTTGGCCATGGGCACCTGGAGGAGAATGACAGTTCTTTTCCATAGGAAGGAAAGCACAGAGCCCCAGACTGGGAAGACAGATTGAAAGGATAGTACAGAAGGCAATCTCTCCCAATGAATTACAGCTGTACTGATGACTGAGGAGTGGAAACATCTGTGCCTGCCCAAGGAGTTGGGGTGTTCTAAAAGAGTGGGTTAGCTGGCTGACCCAGAGTCTGCTGCAGTTTGGGATGGAGTCTGCTGGCTGTGCTGTGAGGAGGTAAGGGACATGCAGTCGTGCAAGAGACAGATAAGGTAAGAAGATGTTGTGTGAGGGACAGTCAGGGTAAGGTGGCCGGGAAAGGGACAGGGTGGGGTTTAGGCAGTTGTGAAGAGAGGAGAGAGGGAGTCAGAGCTGTGTGGAGCTGCCTGTAAGAAAAGGAGTCAT